>NC_038044.1:9404176-10818705 GCF_002211085.1 Panicum hallii
CTATATGCTTCTACTAGTTGCTCATATTTTAAAGTTATGTAACCTGCATGTGCTGAAGCCACGTCAATTCCACAGAAACTGAGGCTTATAATATTTTCTTCTCTGCCATCCTGAAGAGGCCAAAACAATTCCATTTTATTAATTACTATACTGTTGGATCTCACATCTAACATCTTTTCTTGTTGAAGATTCAAAAAGGTTGCAATTAGCTAGTAGGAAACTAAATTAAAGATCAGATTTGCAGCAGTTGAAATATTAATTTGAGTAAAATTTTGTACTTGTTTTTGTTGTAGTAATAGTAGTACCAAAGTTTTTATATGACATTTCATCGTTGGAATGTCTATTTTCAGGTGATTGATTTTTTTTAATTTTCAGGAACCTTTTTTCTACAAGTATATCACCATTGAGCAACTCACATACTATATATTCAGTTGTAGTTATAGTAGATGACTAAGAGATAAGAAATTTTCAAGCAGACACTAAACCTACCGCATGCCGCAATAAAACTAAGAAAAAACAAACAAATATTCCAGCAACACGTAAGCTTCGAGTGTCTGTTAAAATAATACCATATCTCTAGTCTGCAACTACATGGATATTTCATGAGCCGTTGGCTGCTCAGCTGGAGCCTGACTGGATTCATGAGTAAGTTACATGCACGCACGCACTGGTGTCCATTCTCCTGCGAGCACAAGCAATGCATGATCGAGTTGCCAATCTTCCTTTGTTCACACATAACCAGCAGGGCATGCATATCCAGATATGTGGATACATTTGATGAATAACTCCATGTCACACTTAACCGACCTGCACTCTAGTACACTCCATGTATCCTGTCTAGATTTGTTCATACCTTGCCCAGCCAAAACCATGCATACATCAGTCTGACTCAAGATCATGGAGGCGTACATGGTTCAAACAATCAACGAATTTGGTCTTCCTTGTTGATTCCTCAAGTCCTTAGATAAGTTCTTTCACACAAGGGTTAGCAAAGCCTGAAGTCAAGAAGCTGATCGGTTCGGTCGATCGTGTAGAACACACGATGGTACAATGCATGTGGTTGTTGGGCAGACAGAAGGGCGCTCCTTGTCGCAAGCTTGCTATAGGTTCCTTCAAATGAAGACAAAACAAAGAGAGAACGGCCAATCAGCTCAAGTTGTGTTTCAGACTTTCTAGTAGTGATCTCCAAGGATTTTAAAAGTTAAAACTGTCAGCACTATGTCTTTTCTCACCAGACCGTAGACCATTGGAGCATTCTTCTAAAATCATAGACCATAGGGGATCCTCCGTCCATCTCTGCTGAGAGAGCACTTGTAGCTCCAAGTCATAACTAGTCTTTAAAAAAACAATGATTTGACTATTGGGGTTATCTCACATTCAAAATATAGGGAACATTTGGATTTAACCGTGTGAAAAGCAAGCTTTGCTCTCTTTTGTATAACAGCTCAGCCATTCTGCTTCATTATCAAAACATCTTCGAGATTAGTCCTTATTGTTGTGAATAATCTTAGACGACATTAGTCGACAGGGAACAATGGCAGAATACATATATAATGTCTTTAATATTGAGTCGACCAGTGCATAATAATTTACTGCATTGAGCTATGCATTATAGTTGATTAACTGTCCTACAATCATAATTTGTTGTTACGGCTCATAAAAAGTAAGGTTCCACAGCTGACTTTTGTAACCAAAATTAGAAAAACAATCGCATTCTAAATACAAGCTGTAGTAGTACCAAAGGAGCAGGCCGGCGAACTTTCCATTGCCGAAATTGTCTAAGAATGGTGAGAACCACTTTAAAGCCATACACTGTTGATGTTAATATCATAAGGAAAATCATAAAGCCATACACTCTAAAGCCACTCTAAGATTATCATTGGCAAAATGGTCTCAAAACCTCCCAACAAGTTGTTCTAGATAAAAGAAAATAAGGAAAATCACACAACGTCAGGGTCTAAAGCCATGCAGTAACTTGTACTCCATTCGTAAATTTATGATGTTTATATATCCCACAGTCTTCAACATGCAATTTTATTGGTCGCAACCTTTTATATAAACATGATAATGAAAATTGTAAAAATCCTATATTACGAAAGTATGTTTCAGAGAAAACCCAATGGCATATGATTTCGAAATTATTTTACTTCATGGATTTTAGGATGCCATACATTAATGATCAATGGTACGTACGGTAAGAGACAAGGAAATCATACTCCGTTCCGTTTCTCGGCCAGTTACATGCTAGTTTTTGCAGTTTTTGAAGCCCTACTCTTAATTATCATAAATAGAAAACAGTAATGGATTTGAACCTTTTCTTGAGGACTAGATAACAATTTTCGACTTTATTTTACACATTTTCCGAATAGAAGTATACATATATACTCCTTGTATGCACTTCATACAAGAAACAAATTACAGAAAAGTAAGAAAAGCGGTCGAGGACACAAATTGTTACAAAACTGATGTTACCACCATCAAAAGGGTTACTCTGCAGCAATCTTCTCATCTCCTCCCGGAGTCCGGCCACGCTCATGCACATCTCTGATCAATCTTGTCACCCAAAAGGATGGCAAGGAAAAAGAAACATTTTCCAGCTTTAATTTTGTATGGACTTGTTCCATCTCTCCGTGAAGCAGCTCAGTCGTTGGAGTGCAGCATCGAGAGTCTCCAAGCTCATGTTGGCGAAGCACACCCTGAACCACCCTGGCTCCGAGCAATGGCACGATGATCCCGGCGAGATGTTGAGCTTCGCCTCGGCGACCACCTGCAGCCACAGCCTCAGCTCCCCTGCTACCGTCGCCTCGTCCAGCAGCGGCCGCATGTCCACCCACACGAACAGCCCCGCGTTGCCGCGCAGGCATGCGAGGCCGGCGCGCGCGAGCCCGGCCGCCATGTGGTCCCGCCGCTCCCGGAGGCGGGCCCGGTTGGCGCGGACGTACGCCGCGGCGAAGGCGGCGTCCGAGAGCATCGCGGCGAGCGTGCGCTGCGTCTGCGACGAGACCAGCGTGAAGCTCGACATGCGCCGGGCCGCGGCCACCACGGCGTCGTTGTACGAGTACACCACGCCGACGCGGAACCCCGGGAGCCCAAGGTCCTTGGAGAGGCTGTACACGACGTGCACGCGCGCCGCGACGCCGCGGCCGTCGCCGCGGCGGACGCGGCCCTCGATGACCTCCGCCACGCTGACCAGCTCCGGCGCCGCGAAGACGGAGCCGGAGTAGATCTCGTCGGAGATGAGGTGGATGTCGTTGCGCGCCACGAAGTCGACGATGTCCTCCAGGACGGCCCTCTCGATCGTCGTGCCCAGCGGGTTGGAAGGGTTCGTCAGGACGACGCCGCGGACGCGCACCCCTGAGGCCACGGCCTCGTCGTACGCGGCCTGGAGCGCGCCGGCGGTGACCTGGAACCCGGTGTCGCTGCCGCAGTGCACCGGCACGATGTTCACGCCGGTCCTCCACCTCAGGTCCCTGTCAAACCTGCAGCAACCAATTGGCAAGAACACACGCCATGATTAAGCATAACGCCGCCACGACGATACCACTTTATTGAGATTTTCAGCCATGGCAATGGAACAATGTTTACCCTGGGTAGTACGGAGTAGGGACGAGGAGGGCGTCGCTGGGGTTGGCCAGGATGAACGTAAGGAGCTCGTTGGCGGCCGTGGCGCCGGCAGTGAGCACGATGCGGTCCGGGTCAAACCTCGCCTTGCCTCCCCTTACCGTCTCCATGAAGCTCGCCATTGCCTACCGATCATAAGTTCATACCAAACATCACACAGTGAGTTCATCGATCGGCCAGCAAGAAATCAAGCACACTGCAAGGGTTGGTCTATTTCAAGGTTCGTCCAATCTTACCATCCTGAACGATTTGAGCCCATGGTAGTCCTGGAACAGGGCGTTCTCTCGGAACCCGACGCCGCAGTCAGACGCCTCGGGGTGCTTCCTGAGGTACGCCTCCAGGAGATCAAAGGACACCTGCACCACCACCATGGCTAATCAGTCAGCAGCTTCATGACAGAACATGACGACGATGCATTCCGCAGTGACCTAGTCACAAGCCTCTACCTGGTTCTCGGCAAGGCCCATCTGGATGACACCGGAGGGGTTGGTGACGGGGTCGTAGGGATCCTCGTCGTAGGCTCTCCACCCCGCGAAGTAGGGCGAATCCTCCCCGTGCGCCGCCGAGGTCGCGATATCCGACAGCGAGGGCTCCGGCTGGGAAGAAGCAAGCAGCCTGCCGCCCATGGTTGGGTGTGTAATCAGAGACAGCGAGAGGCTGGAGAAGTGTTCAGAGCAAGCTGGTGCTCCCTCCCTCCCTCCCTCCCTCCCTCCCTCTCTCTCTCTCTCCCTCCGAGAAAGCTGCTGCAGGCTTGGGATGCCAAATGGACAGTGCACAGGCAGGCAACCACTGGCTTGGGTTGATTGGTATATATACAGAGATGTGTGTGTATATCATATGCGCTGGGTGTGAAAATGTCAGAGGGGGTGGAAGTTCACGAGCTGAGGATCGGACCTTGAATTTTCAAATGTTTAAAAAATAATGGAGGGGGCAGTTTGGTGTGCTAGACTTTTGGGGTGTCAATGATTGGCTATCTGGCAGTATTCTTCCGTGTTCAGAGATCATATAGAAAGAGAATAAGGGTTCTTACATATGCATAGCTGTTTATTACCCACTTAACCATACTTCAAACCGAAGATGTTGTGCCATGGACCTTGGTTAATTGGTTCCTTTTCAGTGTTTTTATTTTTTTATTTTAAATGTGTTTCTAGGTTCTGATTGACTTTGTTAGGCTTGTGGATTCACCATGTACGGTCGTCCAGCCTAGACCAATAAGGCAGGTTTTCGTGGTTTGCTGTCCAAGTAGGTCTTATTCACGAAGTCAACCCAGTTAAGAACTTGAGATGAGATTTTTGTTCACGTAAGGTTCAATATATATGCTGAAGTAGAGAATGGAAATAATATATATAGTTTTAATAAGTAAATAAAACCGGTATGTTTTCACTAGTTTAGTAGTTGTTATTATTTTACCTTTGTAATCATACGCGTGCCTTATATTATTAGTACGTAGTTAGAGCACCTCTAAGAATGCCTAAAAACACTTAATAACACATTAATTAATAACGACGTCATAACCATGGCGCACTCTCGTAGCACATTCTCAAGTTCTCAACACACTTTTGCATCCGGTGGCCACATAGACTCACTCATGGAGGCCAAATCAACCACCGTTCCCGCGAAGATGCTGAACCTATTGCAGTTCGTGCAAGCAAACCATATAATACCTCATCAGATGAACCTATTGTTGGATGGAACCGCGTTGGATAGGGGTGGCCATGCATTGTTTCCTGTTTTCTGACCTAATTTTTCCTAGTATTCAAAGCGAAAATATAGACAACTCAGTGTGAACATGATGACTATCATGGATGTGGACATACGCTGGATACATGTTCGATCCAAAACTGATTATGGCTAAACTAATGGATAGCACAAAAATTAAAAAGAGATATGTAATTAATTTCACTGGCAATGATATCTATAATCTATGCAGTCACGTAGAAATATGTGGTAAAGAATTATTTGTCATGGTTATGAAGACAGCTATGAGAATATTATTTATGCAGTGCGAAGTTTGGACTCTCATAAAAATGAATGTGGCAAATTCTAATGACGGAAATTGTGAAAAAAGATGTGACAATCATTCATCTAGATGAGCCTTCAACTACGTATGATTAATTAATCATGTGAAAATGGGCTAGCAACATACAAGTATACAACCATTTCCTAGCAGCTCACAAACACATACTTCAAAACTAAGAAATAGAGATTGGATGGCTGAAAATGAAACCATAGGTTAGCAACAGCAAATGCTACTCATCACATATAGGGATTTGGACAAAGCGAGTTTATTCATCACTACCAGCCATCGTACTGCAGATATTCAGTCTGTCTGTATATGATGTGCATGTGGCTCAGTAAAGAGTACCAGCGTTGCTATGAGCCTATGACTATACATCACGGAGCATTATATTAGCCTGCACCGTTTCTTATCGAAAAGAAAAGGTGTGCTAAACATGCATGCAGATCTTTCTTTGGTTACAAACCGACAGCAGTAGTTTGCAAGAACATGGGCGTGTGTGCAACGTGGAATGCTCCGGTATCATGCATCCGCTCCTGCAGACAACATTTTATACAGCCCCTAGGCCCTAGCTATACTTTAGCTATAGGAGGGTGTTTGGCGCAGCTTCTCAACCAGCTTTTCAACATCTTTAAGCGCTTAGTCAGCCAAACACCACGCTTCTATCCGCGCTTAACAAACGCTTCTATCCGCGCTTAACAAACCAGCGCTACTCTGTGCCTTCGTAAAACCAGCGCAGAGGAAAAGCTGAGGCCACCCCGCTTCCCACCGCTTATGCGGTCTCAATGCCCTCAAAGTTGCAACAAATTACCTGCAATTGCCACCGTATAAAAAGAACCACCCAACCCACCCGCGCCCCTCTCCCGACTCCCCACGGCGCTCATCCCGTTCCTCCCTCCTGCGCCCCCCTCTCTGCTCCATGGAGAGCTAGGGTTCTGCCCCGCCCCCTGCTCCACCAAGCCGCCCCCCCCCAGAACAACGCCGGCAACGCATCTGAGCCCCGGGCCGCGCCGCTCCGCCCCACCGGCGGCCGCGCCGCGCCGCCCCGCTGCGGCCTCCGCCGCCCCACCCCGGGCCCACGCCGCCCCGCCCAGCCCGCGGCCGCGCCGCGCCGCTCCGCCGCAGCCTCCGCCGCCCGGCCCGGGCCGCGCCGCCCCGCACCCCCCCCCCCCCCCGCGGCCGCGCCGCCCCGCGCCTGCGCCCCGAGGCCGCCGCCCTGCCCTGGGCGGCGCCGCCCCGCCCCGGGCGCAGCCCGCGCCCCCGTCCAGGGCCGCGCCGCGCCGGCCAGGACCGCCCCGCCCCGCCCCTGCAGCCACTTCTTCAAGATCGACACCAGCAAGGTAAGACAACTAGTTTCTGTGATCTACTTTGTGCTAATTTAAACAATTAGAGTAGCTGTAATTTAGTCACTTGCATAGATGGAGAACACGTCAAAGAGCAGGAAACCAAATGCACAATGGGATCCAACTGCTGCTAAAATTTTTAATGAGATATGTGTGGAACAAGTGTTGGCAAATAATAGACCACAAGGTTGTTTGAACAACAAAGGGTATGCCAATCTTATTGCCCAGTTTAATGAACGGACTGGCAGAAATTACAACCGTTCTCAAATGAAAAATCGTTGGGATGCACTGAAAAATGACTATACAACATGGAAGACACTACTTCTGGCCGCATCTGGTTTAGGGAGAGATCCAAGGACTGGTTCTATTGCAGCTGATGATGAATGGTGGAAAGAAAAAATGGAGGTATGCAATCTTGTGCTAGGTTCTGTTATATTATATTAGTTCCATGGCTTGATTTTAACTGTTACAACTAATTGTGTTTCAGGCCATGCCCGCATGCAAAAAATTTAGACTTGCTCCATTGGAGAATGAAGAAGATCTCGAAATAATGTTTAGCGGTGCGTCTTGCACCAATGTATATGCTGTTATTCCAGGAGCAAAGGAGGGAACAGCAGGAGCAGAGGAGGGAATAGCAGGAGCAAATGAGAGATCAGATGGTAATGACGATGAGGTTGAGGAGGTGCTTCCATTTTCCCCGCCAGGAGCAAATGCTAAGAAAAGAGGTGCTGCTCACAAATCCCCAATGAAGAAAACAAAGAAGAATTTTAGAGACTTGCAGTTCAAACGGTTTGTGGATTCATTTGTGGAAAAAGCTAGTTCAAGCAAGTCTTCTGCAACTTCATCTCCTAATGATTATGTTAGACAAGAGATAGCAGAAATGTTGGAATCAGTTATTGAGGCTGGAGCATGTGAAGGAAGTGATGAACATTTCTATGCCACACAACTCCTCATCAAGAAGGAGTACCGTGATGTGTTTACCACTCTTAAGACCCCAGCTGGGAAGCTTGCATGGCTGAAGAGAACTTGGGAGGAGAGGAAGACACGCTAGACAATACTAGCTTTGCATTGTACCATTAGTATTGTACTTTGATTTTATCTTGTTGCATGATGAACTTGGTTTTGAATGTTGAACCTGATATCAATAATTTATGGCTGATATGAAATATCTTGTATGGTTGTAATCAATTCTGAAATCTGTATGTTGTTATTAAATATTTTCTATGGCTGAGTTGTGCTCATTTATACAGATGGCATTCACTTCAAGTGAGTCTAATGAAACTGGGATAGCAAGTAATTCAAGTGAAAAGTGATTGGATGTATGAAGCTGCTGCAATTGCAGCTTATGCAATGGTTGATTGTGGGACACCTTCATCTGCAAAGAAGCCAAGGAAAGTGCCGAAGGAGACAGGTTTTCAGTGGGTTCAAAGGCAGCTAAGTGATCCAGAAAGTTGCTATGACATGTTTAGAATGAGAAGGTCAGTGTTCTTCAGCTTGCATGAGGTCTTGGTGAATAATTATGGCTTAGCATCTTCGGATGAGATGTGCTCAATAGAAGCTCTTGGCATGTCTCTATGGATGTGTGGTGCCCCTCAGTCAGTTCGCCAAGCAAAGCATATTTTTACGCATTCCTTAGAAACTATTAGTAGGAGGTTCAATGATGTTTTGGAAAGTGTTAACATTTTGGCTGCTGATAACATTAAACCTAAAGATCCTTCTTTTGCTGTGGTACATCCAAAAATTAGAGAGCATAGATCTTGGCCTCATTTCAAAAATTGCATTGGCGCGATAGATGGAACCCATATTGAAGTCACTGTACCAGCATCAGAGCAGGCAGTACATATGAATAGATATGGATATTGTAGTCAAAATGTTATGGCTGTTTGTGATTTTGACATGAGATTCACATTTGTGGTGGCGGGATGGCCTGGATCTGCTCATGATACACGTATATGGAGGGACACTTTGTATGGCAAGTACAAGGATAAATTTCCACATCCTCCTCAAGGAAAGTTCTATCTTGTTAATTCAGGTTATCCAAATCGAAAGGGTTATTTAGCACCGTGCAAAGGTCAAAGGTACCACATTCCAGAATTTCAAAATGCAGGGCAACCGATTAGATTGAAAGAGGTGTTCAACCATGCTCACCCATCACTTAGAAATATTATTGAACATTCATTTGGAGTCTTGAAAATGAAATGGCGCATTCTTCGAAACGTGCCAAGCTACCCAATGGAGAAGCAAACAATGATCATAATTGCTTGTATGGCGTTACATAACTTTATTAGAGATAGTAATTTGAGTGATGTGGATTTTGATAGAATGGCAGCAGATGAGACGTATATCGATGAGGATGGGGACATGGGAGCTAGTACAAGTCAATTTGTGGATGAAGAAGATATGGAAGGTGTACGTGATGCCATTGCGCAAGCATTGATGGGAGGTTACTAGATATGTAATATTTGCCCAAATAACTTATGTAACAATCATGAATTATCTAATATATAATTATTTAATTTGTGTTGTTAATTATTTTATTATTAGTTTGTTATTATAAATACATAAATATACATCTATACATACTAAATACATGTATTCAGACAACAGGGAGAGTATTTCAGTTATTTCCCACTTCTGACAGGGTTTCAGCCCATTCAATAAGCAGTCTGCCAAACATGTAACTTCTGTGACCAGCTGCTTCTTCAACCGGCTGCTTCTCCGGCCAGCTGGCTTCTGAACAAGTTCCAGCTGTCCCAAACAGGGCCATAGAATCAAATCACGCATGAATTGGGTTAGGTGTGTGTGGGCTTTGCTAGCTGCCTCAGGGATCCCTGCTTGGTTTTAAGAATCAAATCCTAACAAAAGCTTTTGGATTCAAACTTTTTGTATTATAAATTATACATGATGGGAGAGATTGGTTAGGTCTCAACAAAGTTACAAACAAGTTGGAGAATGCCCAAGTGTTCAATACCACCACAGAGATCGGTAGAGAGATCCACAGGTGGAAATGTTGAGAGTGGAAAAGATCCATAGCGCATAACAACCATTGATGAAGTAATTTCAGAACGTGTTAAATTGTAAGTTAGTTCAGGTATCCCAATGGGACATAGATTATTCAGATTCAGGTCGTTCTCTTTTCGTCTGAACCAGCCATATATAGGCTGTTTTTCGCGCATATATGACAAGTGTGAGCTTGGTTTGTTTGCGGAGAAATTAAACCTGGTCAATACTCTGTATCTCTCTAGTCTGACGTCTGGTACAATGTGTTGTAAAACTTGGTAGACGTTTGAAATCCAGAACTTTTCGAAACCATATTCTAGCATTTGCTAGATGTCAAACAGTGTGTAGTCAACTGGTAACAGCTTGAACTAGCTAAGGATCAGCTATACAAACATACAAGTTCTTTGACGCGCATAAATCTCCAGGTACTCCAAGAAACAAAAATTTTCAGCTACAGCTTCTAGAAGAAATGGGTAATGGTGCCCATCAGGAGAGTCGATCCCGAAGCAAAGCGTCTCTAAGCAAGAAATGCCTGTCACGTCGACCTCGTTAGAAGCAAGGCAGGAGCGCTTTTAATCAATTATCTTGAAAGTTTCCTTTTCGTAATTAGATTGTATTCCAATTTAGTATGCTCCTGATGAAGAGGTTCTGCTGACTCTTACTTAGCACGTTGCCAACTAGAATCCGCGTTGTCTCGAGTTGGCAACGTTTGCCATTTTCTGATGCAGCGCATGCCTTTTTATCCAAGCTAGGCTAGATAAACATTCCAGGCTGCAACGAAGCTGGAAGTACAAGAGGCACTCCTCTGCTTTATCGGTAGCTAGCAACTGATGGCTGCACTTCTAGAAGCGATCTATAGGCATGAATTTGCATGCGGCCAGAACTCGTGATCTGAAAGGAAATGCTTTACTTGTTTAGATATGAAAGGTCATGCATGTACATTTTATCAAGAAAAATTTAAGAAGAGGATGGAGATACTTCCATTCTCTTCTTAAAATTATTACAAGGCATGAACATTATTGCCATGGCACTCAGTATATTTTCAAGGAGTTGTTTTACCTATAATTACAGGAAGCGTCAAGCGAGCCTGATGGATCGGTTTGTCCGAAAAGCTCTGTGTTGGGCTAGGAAAAATGTATGCTCTACGGGCCAGTTCCACGCCGATGGGCCAAATTAGGCAGCTGGGCTTAAGCTTAACCGGCGCATGCCAGAGGAAAGCGGACGGGCCCAAGTGGTGCCGAGGGTTGCGTTGCGTCGGCGGGGACCGGGGAGTTTACTCTCCCCCGGCTTACATGGAGGGTTGGTGTGTGCCACGGGCGGCGCTTGTGGGGCAAGGACTGAGGGCCAAGGAGGCCCGTCCGTCCGCGTGCGGTGGCGAAGAGCGGCGGCGATCCTCACGTTTCCCACGCCAAACGACACACCACTCGCGGCCACGCGCGCGTGCAAACGCTCCGCCTTCCTTCCGGCGGTGCGCGCGGCCACCGGCCACGAGCCTTATTTTGGGCGGCACGGAGCGAGGTCGATCGGCCAGTCCAGGATGTCGCGAGCACGCGTGCCATGGCTTGGCTTCGGTTGGTCGTCGGTTAATTCTGACGCCTTGCGCGCGTCGGGTCCGGCCAAAAGCCCAAAAGTAGCTTCGCTTCCAGCCGAAACGGCCGGCGATTACCGGCCGCGTCAGCCAGCTCCGTCCTCTCCTAGACGCGTATAAAACCGAGACATGGCCGGCCGTTCCCCTTGTCGGAGCTCCGTTTCTTTCCCGGCCGCCGAGCTCCGGCCGTCGCCCCCGCTCCTCCATGTCCAAGTCCGCTCTTTTCTTCTCAGGTAAGAAGGATCCGACTGATCCAACGTGTTGCTTGAACAATCTTGCATCTTTTTGTAACATTCGCCGATCAAGATTGATTTCTTCCTACCCGCAAAAAAAAAGATTGATTTTTCCAATGTTGCTGATGCCAAATAATCCCGATCGAGCGGGGCGCAGATCCGTGGCGCCCTCGCCGCCATCCGCGGATCTGATCCGGAGCGGGCGCGGCGGCGAGCGGGGATCGGCCACGACCGCGACCACGGGTCGCTCGTGACAATGGCGCCCCCGCCGGACCAGGACTCCGGGTCCGGCGCCACGCCCGAGGCGGCGGCCATGCTGAGGAGGCAGATGTCCGCCTGCGCCTGCGCCCGCAAGGAGCCCGTCGCGCGCCACGACCGCAGGCTCTCCGCCTCCACCTCCACCTCCTTCTCGTCGCCCGCCGCGTCGCCGACGCTCTCCACCTCATCCTCGTCCACCAACTACCTCCCGGCGTCCAACAAGCTGTCGTCCGAGAGCATCCCCTTCGTGGTGCCCGAGTTCGGCGAGCTCTCATCCATCTCCTCCACCTCGTCCTACGAGAGCTTCTTCCACATCGAGGCGTCCGACCCCGGCGCCGAGTTCCTGGACTTCGAGCCCACGACGCGGGCGCCCGCGGTCCAGACGATGATGGCGCAGCATCAGAGGCCCGAGGGCGGCGCCGCCGCGTACGACCCCAAGCGGCTCCCGTCGTCCATGTTCCGGACGCGGTCGACGGCGAGCCCCGGCGACTGGAGCGTCACCTCCAACGAGTCGCTCTTCAGCATCCAGCTCAGCCACTCCTCTGGCGACCTCGGCGCGATGTACGCGGACCTGTACTACGACGCCGCGGGGTTCCCCAGCTTCCCCACCGGGCGCGAGGCGCCCCTGAGGCTGCCGTCCCTCTCTGAATCGTCGTCGGTGCGCTCAGGGGGACTGTGCGTGAGGCACGACTGCGCCAGGTGCACCGACGCCGGCGGCAAGACCAGGAAGTCCGTCAGGTTCGCCACCACCGAGAGCGTCTCCACCGGCAAGCACTCCGTCGTGACGTACGTGACCCCGTCGTTGGCTGGATGCGTGGTTCCTTTAGCTCGTCGCCGCCGTCATCGTCCTGACGCGTGAAAGTCTGTGGTTGATTTGCAGGCTTGAGGTTGCCATGGAGGAGGAGAAGGCTCCGGCGTCGGAAACGAATGCCCCGGCGGCTGGGTGGTGCGAGTTAGGATGCTGCTTGCCGTCGGCAGCGCCGTCGTGGTGGCCTCGCTGCTGCTTGTGCTGCGGCTGCGGCTGCCAATGCAAATGGTGGCTTTAATTTGAACTTGGCGGGAAGTAAGGGGCTGCGCGCGCGATGTACAGTGAAATGAACTCGTCATTATTTTTTTCCCTGAAAAGGAGAAGGATGCATGTGATCTGTACATGTATGGGTAGGCATAGCAGCGGATTCAGGATTGGTACGAGTTTCTTAACGGATCTGTGTGTGCATTATCTAACATTTTAAATTACAGGAGCATCTTCAAAAATCTAGGCAAATCTTACTCTTTATATTTCCATTTAGTTAAGATTCTCTCTATATTTAGCTACAATCCAATAGACTAGCTAAATCTCACTCTTCGTATCCAACATTTCTCTCTCCTCTCCTCCAACTCACCGATACGTGCCCCACAACGTCATGCACTCCCCCCTCCTCCTTCTGCTCCCCATCCATGGCGGCAGCAACACCCAGCCCAAACCTCCCGCTGCCGCTGATTCCTCCTCCTCGCTCACTCCGGACTCCACGGCAGGTAGGGGCGCGTTCTCCGCAGTAGTGGCGTGTCCTCCACGGCAAGCGAGGGGTGACAGCGGAGCGCACGGGAGCGAGAGGCGACGGTGGAGCGCGCAAGAGGAGAAGATGCCGAGCCCCTCGGCTCGGAACCTTTGCCGAGCGAGATAGCGGGGATGGCTAGGGAGATAGCGAGGGAGATCTTTGTAGAGCCTGTTGGATCTAGCTTTTTAAGGTATTTCTTTTTTCTAGCTAGCCAAGCCAGGATAGCTAGACTCTTGAAGATGCCCTAGCTATAAATCTAATGATCCAGTGCCTCTTAACCTCTCTGGCTCTAACTTGCCTCCAATTCAAGCATCCGTAGCTGCCTATGACCCTTGCGGTGGCATTGCCGATCACGCTCCTCATTCCAAGATAAGAAAAAAATAATGCTATTCTTCAGTTGACAAAGAACAGTCCACCGATGTTGATCAACGAACCATGTGCTTCTTTAACCTCTGGATGACTGGATCTTTTCTTCTCTTAATCCATTTACTCCCGAGCTTTTCCATCCTCTAGCGGCCGTACCCTGGAGATGTCTCACCCGAACATTCTGATTGCCAAGGGCGTGTTTGGTTGGCTGCATGCAGCTCAACCAGCCCCGTCGGATGCAGGCTCCGCGTGTTTGGTTTCCTGGTCCACCCCCTCGGCCAGGCTGCGCGGATGCAAAAGGCCCCTCTCGGCCAGGCTCCAGAGATACGCCCAAATCGAGCTTCTCCCGGGAGCCAGGCTCCGCTTGTGCAGGCGACGGCCGCCGGGCGCGCGCTCGCGCGCTCCCGTCGTTCTCCCGCCAATGGCTAGGGTTACCGCTCCTTTCCCGCCAAGCTCGCGTGGGTATATATCCCTACCGCGTCCTCGTTCCCGCCGCGCTCGCCATTCTCCGACGGAGGTTAGGGTTCCGGTCCTCTCTCCCTTCCCGTCCTCCACTCTCTCTTTGTCGAGTCCCATCCTCCACTCTCACGAAGAACTCTCTCTTTTGTTCCTCGCAGGTAGCTAGATCTGGGCACCCCCTTCCTACGAGGCAAGATCTCCATTTCCCCTTTCGATTTGAGTATTTTCCTTCGATTTGTAACTTATTTCTTTTGTGCACTTGCAGATCTGCCCCTCCCTTCCGTTCTGGTCTGTTGGTGGCCTGGATCTTGGCTGATTCCACTGCGGTTGCGGCGGTATTCACCCCCCCCCTCCCTTCCCCTCTCTGATTTGTGATACAATACTTGTCTGAGCAAAATACTAATGCCTGTGATGTACATGCATGTTTTTCTGAGCAAAATACCCTTGCCTGTGATGATGTTTGTTTGTATGAGCAAAAATACCCATGCCTGTGATGATGTTTGTTTGTATGAGCAAAAATACCCATGCCTGTGATGATATTTATTTTTATGCCTGTGTTATTTGTTTTTATGAGCAAAAATACCCAAGTCTTCCCTTCCTGAGTCGTTGTTATTTGTTTGTATAGATGGCTTTTGAAGAGCAGAGACGCATTCTTATTGTTCAAGCTGTTGCTCTTATCACTGCTATGTATGCATTCATGTTAAGTAGAATTAGGATGGTCCAACATTCATGTCCCAGCATTACTTATGCCCCAATGAGTGTTATGGATGAAGAGAGGCAAAGAAACCTGAACCTAATTTACAATTGTAATGATGTTGAGTGTGTAAACATGCTTCGTATGAGAAGACTCCTTTTTTTTCGTCTGTGCGAGTTGCTTAGGCATAGAAACCTGCTTAGAGATAGCATACATAGCAGTGTGGAAGAGCAAGTTGCCATGTTTCTTCATGTGGTTGGCCATAACCAACGTTTTAGAGTTATTCACCAAACCTGGAGGAGGTCTGTTGAGACTGTAAGTAGATATTTTAAAGAGGTGTTGTATGCCATTGGGGAGCTGAGGCAAGAGATGATTAGGCCTCCATCCAGTGAGACACCCCTTAAGATAAGAAACAGCCACAGATGGTACCCATATTTCAAGGTACTAATAATTCCATTTGATGTACTAGTTCCTAATTTAACTTAATTTGTAACAAATAATTTGGCCATTGATCTTTAGGATTGTGTGGGAGCAATAGATGGAACCCATATTCATGCTAGAGTCCCAAGAAAGATGCAAGCTGCTTTCCGGGGCAGGAAGCACTACCCTACTCAGAATGTGCTCGCTGCAATTGACTTTGATTTGAAATTTACCTATGTATTGGCTGGTTGGGAGGGGTCAGCCCATGATGCTACCATACTAGCTGATGCCATAGAGAGACATGATGGATTAGTTGTCCCAGAAGGTAACTATATACAAATTGGTCAAATATATTGAAAATGCAAGGTAGATCCAATAGACCTAATACATGTTTACAATTTTGATAGGAAAATTCTATCTAGTTGATGCTGGATACGCATGTCGCCCTGGTTTTCTACCTCCCTACAGGGGCACTAGATATCACCTAAATGAGTATGGTGGTAGAAATTATCCAACCAATGCAAGGGAGTTATTCAATCTGAGGCACTCTAGTCTGAGAGTAACCATCGAGAGGGGCTTTGGGGGTTTCAAAAATCGGTTTCGTATAATTGACAACAAACCGTTTCATCCATACAAGACACAAGTGAAGTTGGTGCTTGCATGTTGCATTTTACATAACTGGATACTTGGGCATGGTGTAGATGAGGTTATCCCTGCTGAGTCTACATGGGTGCCCAACAATAACTCAACCAATGGCCATGGAGTTCACATGGACGATAATTCTGCCTGGGCTGCACTTAGAGATGAATGGGCCAATCAAATGTGGGCAAATAGGGGCATGTCTCATATTTAGATTCTGATTCTATTGCTGTATCAGTACTTTATTTGATTCTGATCATGTACTAGTAATATTGTACTCTCTTATTGTTGTATCAGTACTTGGCTATTACTTTCTATTAATCTGAGGCACTTGGGTATTTTTGCAATGATGCTATTACTTTCTGTTAATCTAAGGCACTTGGGTATTTTTGCAATGATGCTATTACTTTCTGTTAATCTAAGGCACTTGGGTATTTTTGCAATGATGCTATTACTTTCTGTTAATCTGAGTCACTTGGGTATTTTTGCAATGATGCTATTACTTTCTGTTAATCTGAGGCACTTGGGTATTTTTGCAATGATGCTATTACTTTCTGTTAATCTGAGGCACTTGGGTATTTTTGCAATGATGCTATTACTTTCTGTTAATCTGAGGCACTTGGGTATTTTTGCAATGATGCTATTAGTTTCTGTTAATCTGAGGCACTTGGGTATTTTTGCAATGATGCTATTACTTTCTATTAATCTGAGGCACTTGGGCAATCAGCTGTGATGATATTTATGCTATTAATCTGAGGCAATTGGGCATTCAACTGTGATGATATTAGTGCTATTTTTCTGAGGCAATTGGGCATTCAGCTGTGATGATATTAGTGTTATTTTCCTGAGGCAATTGGGCATTCAGCTGTGATGATGTTAGTGCTATTTTTCTGAGGCAATTGGGCATTCAACTGTGATGATATTAGTGCTATTTTTCTGAGGCAATTGGGCATTCAGCTGTGATGATATTAGTGCTATTTTTCTGATTTTGGTTGGAACATTATCCTTAGGATATGGAACACGAAATGCCTGCTGCTTTTGCCCAGGCTGGTAGCCAGATAGCTGCGGCTGTTGACGCCATCGGCCATGATGGTGTCCAGCCTGTTGCTGCTGCTGTTGCCGCTGGGCAGCCAGGGAGGCAAGCCATGAGGTGGACCTCTGTCATGTCCTCATTTGTGCTTCGCCGCTTCTGCCTTCTCATCTCCACTGGTGTTAGGACTGATAAAGGTTTTAAGGAGGTCCACTTAAACCAAGTTGCCAGGGAACTTAAAGAGTTTAGTGGCAACGAGGTCACTGGACAGCAAGTGTACAATCACTTGCGCAAATGGAGGCAGAGGTGGACGAGGGTGTCAAAGCTTAGAGACCTTAGTGGGTCCTTGTGGGATGAGGATAACTTCATGATAACTTTAGAAGAGGAGCACTACAACGGGCATGTCAAGGTATATAGGATTAATGCAGTTCAGTTAGATAATACTTTTTCACACTCTCTTATCCAACTAATGCATAATCTTAGGCACACCCCAAGGATGCTGACCTGCTTAACAAGCCAATTGAGAATTACCAGTACATGGAAGTTATCTTCGGCACTGGGTGTGCCACTGGCAAATTTGCCATGGGCTCTAGTGAGGCTTTGGGCTCCCCCTCTGATTTTGCTGAGAGCTCTCTAAAGCATCTAGAAGATGATATTGGCAAGCTGTTTGAAGAGGTGGGGAAAAAACAGGAAGGAGGTGGGGGTGGCAGTGGTAGTGGTTCTTCGGCTGGCAATAAGAGGAAGAGATTCTCTTTAAGTGATGAGGACATCACTATCATGACTAGCATGGCTGCTGCTGTTAACAATGTAGCTGATGCTATTCGTGAGACCAAGGCGCAAGATGAGCATCCTGACCTATACGAGGCTGTCATGTTCATGCCCGGCTTTAGCGAGGAGGCCCTGATTGTGGCCTATTCTCACCTTCTGGATAACAGGGCTCAGGGGGGTGCTTTTGTCAAGATGAATGAGTCACATCGTGTGCTGTGGCTGAAAACTTTCTTGGCCAAGCACTACTCTCTGTAGGTGGCCTACTGCCAGTGGTTGTTGCTCCAACTTTTGGTGCCATCTATACTGATGGCTGCTGCTTTTGTGGGGGTCAGGCTTGTGCTGTCGAGGTGCCTCCCATTTAGGCTTGCTCTAATATTGCCATATCTATTGCTGGCTTCATTTGTGGGCTAAGGCTGGTGTTGTTCCCATGCTTCCTCTACCTGATGGTTCTTGCCAGGCTGCTGCTTCCAGATGGTGGTTCTCCCTGGTGCTATTCTCACCTTTTGGTTCTCCCTGGTGCTATTCTGTTGCATCTACTAGTGGCAACTTATATATCTATATATGTATATTTGGCCAGCATAGAAATTAGTGGCAAAAACTTGTGATGCTATTCTGATGGATTTGTAATGTGCTGTTGCTGTGGCAAAAAACTGAGCTGATGCTTTGTTGCCTATGATGATTATTGCTTCTGTTAGTTCTGAGCTGATGCCCTTATGCCAATGATCATTATTTTCTTGTCATTATTTCTGAGCTGATGCCCTTTTGCCAATGATCATTATTTTCTTGTCATTATTTCTGAGCTGATGCCCTTATGCCAATGATCATTATTTTCTTCTCATTATTTCTGAGCTGATGCCCTTATGCCAATGATCATTATTTTCTTGTCATTATTTCTGAGCTGATGCCCTTTTGCCAATGATCATTATTTTCTTGTCATTATTTCTGAGCTGATGCCCTTTTGCCAATGATGATTATTTTCTTCTCATTTGTTACAAGCTGATGGCTTTTGCTCATTTGTTCTGAGCTGGTGCCCATATGCCAATGATGTTCCAGGAAGATGATGCTTCTGCAGCATTTTATTGTGATGAAAAGATGGAGTTTAGTAGATCAGTTAGTCATCCAACTAAAAGTAGTTCCTGGAAAGATGTAATAATCTTAGCTGAAGCTCTAATCATTTTTATTTTGATTTGTATCATCTTCCTTTTTTAGAAGATTGCTTAGTTCTGTAAACTATTCTTACCACTTGAGGCTGCAATAAGTCTATAATCATTATTTATTCTTAGTTTTAAAATGTATGTAATAGTTGCTTCAAGTATGCTGTTATTTGGCCTTATTACATAAGCAGGTGGTAACCTCACCATCTGCATGCAAGGAGTGACTGCAACAGCTTGTAACAGGCAACCAATTAAACTAGCATTGCATCTCCCATTTCAAATCTGTGTGCAACCATGCAACCAAACACCATCTCCCGAGAACCTGGCTGAGCTGGGAAGGGAACCAATCACGACCCTCTTGCATGCACTCAACCTGGCCCTTGCCGGCCTGGCTCCCTGGTGCGAGCCAGGCTCTGCCGGGAAGACAACCAATCACGCCCCAATAGTGTCTCCGCCGCCTCTCCTCCTCCCTAGTCCCTGTCCTCCACTCCTGACTCTCCGGCGCCTTCTCTAAATCTGGTTGTTAATTTATTTCCTAAAATCTTAAAATCTCATAGGAATTCGCTATCACATTGCGTTCACATTAATTGTCCGAAAAAATCGACCTCTCGATTAATGACCACCCTACTATTAGCGGTGAGTATTCATGGACGTATATGAACATTTATGCGCGTATTGTTTGCTTTTCTATATAGTGCACATATCCATACGATGTTTGTTGGACACGAGGGAGTAGAGGCAAACTGTGCAGGGATTTGAACCTCCGGTTGCCTCACACGCCCCTGGAGTGGTTAGAGCATCTCCAATAGCTTTTCAATAAAATTTTATTTTAATAATTTTATCATGGTTATTGGAAGAGTTATTTTGCAGTTACCTAATAATCTTATATTAAGCTAACTACTGTGTTGGGAGAGTTGAAACTCTCCCTCTATTTTCTTTTTCTATTTGGGGAGAGTTTGGGGTGGAATGTTGGTTTGTCTTAATAATTATTAAAGAAAAAAAAGATAAAGAGGATCTACAGAGCACAATTTTTATATAAATTTTTCTAATATGATAGTTGAATTGGGAAATAGGAATCCGCTCAAGATGCTCTTAGAGTGTGTTCGTTTTCTACCCTCTAAATTTTAGATCCATCACATCAAAGAGAATCTTGTCATTTAGAAGTATTAAATAAAGTCTAATTACAAATTTTTTTGCACATATGGATGCTAATTCACGAGACAAATTTAATGAGCCTAATTAATCCATAATTTGCCACAGTAATGCTACAGTAATCATCCGCTAATCATGGACTAATATACCTCATTAGATTCGTCTCGCGAATTAGCCCTGGGGTTCTACAATTAGTTTTGTAATTAGACTTTATTTAATACTTCTAAATGACAAGATTCTCTTTGATGTGACCCCTCTAAACTTTAGACCACAGGAAGCGAACGCACCCTTAGTGGGGATTACGAATTTGGATTTGTTCTTCTGAATATTTTAAAGTTTGAATGTTCACATCAAATTCTTTTTTTCCTGCAATACTCTTCCTTAACCCGTACGCTACCTGACGTCCTGACCCCGCCAGCCAACGACGAACAAACGAACAGAAGGATCTTGCCGCTGATGAATCTCTTCTTTCCGGGCACACGGACACGTGGGCCCCACCTCACGGCCCAACGTGTAAACCAAGCTGTCCTCGCTGACACTACGTCATAGACCGGTCACCACTCACCACCACCGCGTCGCCTCCTCGTCTCCACCGAATCGAGAGGCCTACACGCGCACGGAGGAAAGGGAGGGAGGGAGGAGGGAGGGAGGTATGGAGCAGCCAGGCCCTATCGCTCCAATGAGCGACTCCGATGAGGCGCCGCCGGCCGTCCACCGCCGCCCGCCGCGCCCGGCCCGCGGGAGCGGGGGCGCCGTCGAGCGCTTCGCGGCCGCGCTGCGCCGCCGGGTGAGGTCCGGCGCCTCGGTGGCCGCGCGCGCCAGCTTCGCGGCCGACTCCGGGGATGAGTTCGTTGCCGGCGAGCCCTCCTCCTCGTCCCGCCGCCGCGACACCAGCGGAGACGCTTCGTCCGCCGGCGGCGAGGCGGCTGGTGGCGGCGGCGGCGGCGGCGGCGCCGGGGGAGTGGACTTCTCGGCTTTCACCTTCCGCGCGGCCGCGCCGGTCCACCGGAAGGCCAAGGAGAGCCCCCTCAGCTCGGACGCCATCTTCAAGCAGGTGAGAGCAGGGCCCTCCCCATTTCAGTGCCTCGCGGAGCTGTTCGTCGAAATTGTCTGATGCTCTGAGGCTGTCTTACCATGCTTGATTAGTTGATTTCATCAGTTAAGATTTTCAACTGCTTTGTTGTAACCATAAAATTGGGGAGCTTCCATGTGCATGTGCAATAAAGGTGTCGCCTTTGCGGTGGAAATCTGGGAGGGGGAGTAAACATTTCATCATGCTGATGCGTGCGAGAAGCACGAAGCATCCCAACAGTTCATTTCGTTGTATACTTCATTTGATAACGTAGTTAACTTCCTTTCAAAAAAAACTAACGTAGTTAAATAGTGGCATGGTGTCTCTTGTGAAGTGTGGAGAAAGGAACTTTATTAGTTGGGTACCGGTAGTTGGGCGTTGTGGGTTCAAATCACGTGACCGCCTTTAGAGACAACCTATGCAGCCCACCATTTTAGCCAATGCAGTACATGTGTGTGCTTCAGCTCACATGCTGAGGCCACAATGAATGCGGCTATTCTTCTCCCTTTTCCTCTAATTTCTGTTTCATCTTTTTGTATCTTTGTAATACTATTTATTCAGAATATCAGTTTCTGGAGGGCAATATCATTCAGCTGATCAGATGTCTGTTAACTAATACTTCTCTTTTGTTGTTTCTAACAGAGTCACGCGGGCCTTTTCAACTTATGTATCGTTGTTCTGGTTGCTGTGAACAGCAGGCTCATTATAGAGAACTTAATGAAGGTTCTTATCAGACTTTTTTAATCGAGCAAGTAGCTATCAATCCTCCTTTCACATAGCATATTTATTTTAGCGGTCTTTTTCTGATTTTTTTTTTGCAGTATGGCTTATTAATAAGATCTGGCTTTTGGTTTAATGCTACATCATTGCGCGACTGGCCACTGCTAATGTGTTGGTAATAGTCAAAACTTCTATGTCGTCCACTTCTTCAATGGTTTATTATCCCCTAAACTTATCAGCTTTTCTATCTTTTTTTTTTCAGCCTTAGTCTACCTGTTTTCCCCCTTGGTGCATTTGCAGTTGAAAAGCTAGCATTCAACAATATTATTACTGATGCTGTACGCAGATACCTACTAGCTATAAACCCTACTTTTCTGATGTAGGGATTTTCATTAACAATTTATACATTTGTCCATATTGCATATGGACTATTCATTGCATTTGATAAAAGAGTTGTGTCTTTTGGTTATATTGCTTCTTCAAAAGTTGCTGATATAGTGATATACCATTGATTTATCGTTCATTTTTTTCAGGCTGCTACCAGTCTTCACATCTTTCTTACAACGGCTGAAATTGTATATCCAGTGCTCGTAATTCTTATGTAAGTATATGTAATCTTTGAAATATATTGATTGATTATTCACTGTGCTCTGCATCAAGATATTGTGATCCAATTTATTAAGAAGGCACATAGAAGCAGAAAAAACTGCATGTGCCATTATTCTGTATAGTTTGCATGAAGCTACCATAAGCTTATTTTAAAAGTTAAATGACATTTGGGACTCTACATAAGCCTATATGAAAAGTCACATCACATTCAGACCTTTTGGGAAATAGAGCTTTTAAACAAATATGATATCATTTTGCTTTGTTTAATATCAAATTCTGTAACTTGGTTCAGGTGTGATTCTGCAGTTTTGTCAGGCTTTCTGTTGATGTTTATTGCCTGCATTGTTTGGCTGAAGCTTGTATCTTTTGCACATACGAACCATGATATAAGGAAATTGATCACAAGTGGCAAGAAGGTATGTCTCTTGTGTTCTACTGTTTCCTTCATTTATGCTGTATTTTCTTTAAGCTCGTAGTCACAACGAAGCAGACATTCACATTCTGCTTTTTTTTTCACTTTGGTTTTTTAAATACATCTGAAATACTACCTGAGGGGCTTTTGACTTGATTGAACTCTTAGATTTTCTTTTGCCACAGAATCTACCTATCCATATTCCTTCTTGTGAGAGGCAAACTATTAGAGTCGTTGGGGGAGGAGATATTGGCATTTCACTTTACATCTGAAATACTACCCAAGAGGCTTACAATCATTTTGACTTACCAAATATGTTTACCTACTTTAGTGATTTTTCTGCTGCTATTTGGGTATTCTTTAGGAGTCGTGACTTGTGACATTTAATGTAACAAAGGAATCTTAACATAAAAATATTTACAATGAACTTTGGTTCAGTTCTGAGAAAATTCATGATCTGCTGCCTCTCATCCCTGGATGTTCCTTCATTTCCCCAATTAGACCCTTTACCTTGCTACTTTTAGAAGTGTTCATGGTAGTCTGGACTTGTCCGGTTCAAGGTGCTGGGCCAAGCTTTGGCCTGGGAATCAGGAATTGAGGACCTTCGGTTGGCCCAACTGGGTTCTTAAAATGGTAATTAAAATAGACACACATATCTGTATATGTTATGCTTAAAACTATTATTCTTAAGAATATAACATATCCTATTATTGTTATTATAAGAAAATAACAAATACTGATATGTTGGGCCAGGTGTTGTGGGATTTCCCAGGTCCATCCTGGCCTCATGCATGAGCAGCTCAGTTACTACAGCTTATGTTCTTTTCATATATGTAACTGCTGTTGCTTGAGATTAACACACCCTCTCTGTTAGGTCGATAACGAACTCAGCGCAGCTGACATAGACAATTTACAAGCTCCAACTCTTGGGAGTCTAGCATACTTCATGATGGCTCCAACACTCTGTTATCAGGTAATTTTCTGTTCATCATGTATGTTGATCTAAAGCAGAATTTTTTTTTTGGTTGTTTCTATTTAGCTGCAAAAGGGTTGCTGACAAGGTGAAATGTGCTGCTTTTGTTTTGCTTGCAGCCAAGCTATCCTCGAACTCCTTGTATTAGAAAAGGTTGGCTAATTCGTCAAATTATTCTGTACTTGATATTTACTGGTCTTCAAGGATTCATTATTGAGCAAGTAAGAAATTTCTCTGTATGTTTTGTAAAATATCCTCATGCAGTTCTTAATCTTTTATTGATACTACAAACTTGCAGTACATAAATCCTATTGTCGTGAACTCTCAACATCCACTGAAGGGAGGACTATTGAATGCTGTGGAGACTGTTTTGAAGCTATCATTACCAAATGTGTACCTGTGGCTTTGCATGTTCTATTGCCTTTTCCATCTATGGTAAATTCTATTTTTCTATTTATACATTCGAATTCAAATCGATGACCAGCCATAGAATATAGCTATTAAAACATCGGTCTATAACTCTATATACGTACTTCCCCTTAGACTTCCATGATCTGGAAGAAAATTATGCCTTTTTAAAATATGTGTATTTGCACTTTTGAACTTTTGTACATTTGTACAGGTTGAATATACTTGCTGAGATTCTTCGCTTTGGTGACCGTGAATTCTACAAAGACTGGTGGAATGCAAAAACAATTGATGAGGTGAGATACTATTGTCTTGTAGTATTACTTCTTTTTTCAAGTGTTAAAAAGAAGCTAGGTAAGCATAGCTGATGTTGTGTATGATGTTTGCTGCTGCTGTTGCTGCCTGTGCTGGCGTACTTGGACGAGATTAGTATTGGAGAAAATGGAACATGGTATGCCTTTCTTTTCTTTTAAGCATTAGTACTTTTAGCATGAATGTACTGTCAGACATGGTATACACTGTTGGGTTAGATATAACCATTTTAAAGCTGCAGCATAAAAAATGGCAAACCACTGTAAAATTGTTGAGAAACACCTCAACTCTCCTATTTATCTAATTTTGATCCTCAACTCTAGTACCGTTTTCCAGTGTTTTTTTGAGATAACATGGCAGAGGTTCTTCCTCCAAGTTATTTTTTCCCCAACTGGGCCATGAAAAGAGAGAGAATGACAGATTGACAGTTGGACCCATGGGCCCCAACATGTCATAGCCTAGGTGGTAAAAACCGCCAACTTGGAGGACAACTACTGTGGCAGGGGGTGTGGGGAGGCGGTCAAAGATGGACTTATTTCAAAATGAGGCCTGAAACTTTTGCTATGCAGAACTATTCTAAGATTTAATTAGAATTTGATGGATTTATTCTTCTGTAATGCTCTTTGTTGATCCATCTATTTTTTTCATTTGTTGAAATGCTAATAATGCCCACATTTTCACAGCCTGTGCATAAATGGATTGTTCGTCACATATACTTTCCTTGCATGCGGAATGGTATATCTAAGGTAAAATGATATTTGTGTGAATGTTTTGCTCGGGTTGCTTCCAGTTACATTAGATTAAACTGTAGCTTAATTACAATGTATGCCTTGTAGAGTCCTGACCACTCAATGCTTGTTCATAGTTCCTTATATTTCCTAATTAACTATAAGAATATTCAGTGAAACTAAAGTTCATGTACTCATAAACCTGTAAAGATTCCAGTAGCAAAAAAGATTATTTGAATTTGTTTAGCAGTAAGGATGTGTTGATTTTTGTATGGGTCTACTGTCCTCTACTAAAAGTCTAGCTGCTATGTTGGAGGTGAACGTCTAGTACTTTGTGCTGTTATTATTGTTGCTGTTACAAGAGTCACTTGTGCTAATTTTGTTGCAGGAAGTTGCTGTTTTTATATCGTTCTTTGTTTCTGCTGTACTCCATGAGGTAAACTTGCTTTGGCAGCAGACATTGGTTATATACTTTTCTGTTTTTAAATTGTCCCTTTTGACATGCTTTTCTTCTGAACTTACAAGCTGTAGATTGCTTGGGTGAAGTTTGCTCTTTATACCATTCAGTATTTCATAGTCCAGCCTCTTTTGAGCAAATTATGATACAATTCCTTTATAATTGTTTACACCAGCTATGTGTTGCTGTTCCCTGCCGCATACTCAAGTTCTGGGCTTTCTTAGGAATCATGTTGCAGGTAATTGGATACAACCCAAATGCTGTTGATAATATTCAACAATGCTTCCTTTTTCTTTATTAGCTCCTTCTATTCATTGGATAGTCTGCTATCAATGAGATAGGCACAATCCCGTACCTGTCCGTTAAAAAAAAAGGGATAGGCTGCTATGTTATGAGCATCTGAAGATATCTGTTTCCTAATACAACTCCATCATGAGTCCTCATCTAATATGTGAACATTTTCTTACAGCATGTTTTGTTTTTTCCCTTTACCAGATTCCCCTTATCGTATTGACATCTTACCTCAAAAATAAATTCAGAGACACGATGGTGAGCCAATGTTTTCCTAAGTTGCTACAGTTAGGATTGTTCTTCGATGTGAATCTGTTCTAACTTGTGGCATCTTCAATAGGTTGGCAACATGATCTTTTGGTTCTTTTTCTGCATCTACGGGCAGCCTATGTGCGTTCTCTTGTATTACCATGATGTCATGAACAGGATCAACTAGACAACATAAACTTCTGCTGGTCCTTTTTCGGGTTTCATTCTTCCATCATGGAATCTGAAAAGCAATAATTTGTGTTTACTCCCCAAAAACTGCATCTATTTTTTATCGCTTTGCTACGGCCTTCCAGATTTTTCAAGGGAATCCAGTGTATATCATTTTATCATGTGTATGATAGCTAGCCTTATCTGGCTCTTGTATCTGTACATAAGCTTCATTCTGGTGAGGTTCCACATGTAACTGTAATGGAAATATCGTTCCCCTTTCTGCACTAGTAGTGCCACCTGCTCATGATGCTAGTATAACATCATTTGGTGTCTAGCATGGATTAAAGTTAAGTATGTCTGTAATCTGAACGTAGATCTGTGATGCCATCTGCTACTCCATTTGATTTATTGTTTATAATATCAGACATGGTGACCAAAATGACGCATCAACTACTAATTTCTTTGAAAATGTATTGTTCTAAATAAGAGTTATATTATGAAAATATTATTAATGGTGAAATTAGTGGCATTAATCGTGTGGTGAATTGATAGACGCCATTAGTCAAAAAATGACTTCTATTGTTTGGAGTCGAGGGAGTATTTGGAGCTCGGTGGCTCTGGATTTGATGTTTGGATGGATCTAAAATGAAAATGATTAAATGAATGTACCCTGAAACAGAGGATGGACTGTCATATTATGCTGAATTTTATTTAGAGTAATACATTTTTCATTTTAGTTTGGTCAAACTTTCTGTTAGTTTTGATCCATTTGAATATTATTTCCAAGTTGAATTTTTCTGTTCATTTAGTCAATTACGTGAACTGTAAATTGGGTTCGGTCAGTTATTTTCTTAACCTTGATTCCTTTAAAAAAAATGAAAAATGGCATGGACTAGATTGACTGGTAGCCCAGGTCGAACTGAGAAATAGAAAACGATTCCTTTGTAACTTCAATCAGTGTTCAAACTGTGTCACTAGAATTCCGAGTTGACGGCAACAGGGAGGAATAGTTTTTTTGAACAATACACCGTATGTAAAATTAGCATGACTAGTTGTCATTGATTCAAGCAGTCGCGATTCGATCGGCCACATGTTTATTGCAAATTACATGAACAAGTTGGAAACTAGAGAAACATTGTCATCTCCTACGACCGGAACTTTGCTCCGATCTTGTGGGCAGTGTCCAGGTCGGTGAGGAACGTCTTGGCGAGGAGGTCGTCAGGGAGGCCGGCGCCGAAGAGCGCGTCGGCGAGGAGCACGAGGCCGGGGTTCTGGCTGCTGAGCGTGGCGTAGAGCGCGGCGGGCGCGGTGCCGTTGTTGTAGAGGAAGTGGACGAGCCCCTGCGGCACGGCGAAGACGTCGCCCTTGCGGAGCACCTTGGCGTAGACCCTGTTGTCCGGGTACGACGTGACGAAGCCGAAGTAGACGGCGCCGTCCAGCACCACCGCCGTCTCCGACGCCCGCGGGTGGTAGTGCGGCGGGAACACGCCGCCGGGGGCCACGTCGACGCGCGCGTGCGACGCGCCGAGCGTGTTCAGGCCCGGGATCTGCACGGGCAGCGCCGTGAACCCGTAGCGCCGGCTCGCCGCGCCGCCGGGGCGGTCGACGCCGGCGAAGAAGAAGTCGTCCGGGGTGACCGTCGCCGGGTCCTTGCACGGGACCCCGTTCACGCGCACTGCGGCAACGCACACGTGCATGGGAGTGAGCTAGCGGCAGGGTTAAGAACGAAGCTAGTGCAAGGACATCGATCGTCGATCAAACCTTTCGATGTCGTGTCGGCGACGCAGAAGTCTTGGAGAGGGTTGGGGTCGAAGGCGGCGCCATGGCCGGCGCCGAGAGCAATCACGGCAGCAACCGCCAGCAGCAATGCGCTCGCCATGATTGTTGATACTGATGTAAAGCTGATGGGTTAACTTGTTGACGAGCAAACAAGAGTAGCTCGTTTGTTGGACTCGTGTTTATTTGGGCCTTGTGATTGAACACGGATATATAGGGCGACCATGGCGAGGGTGTGACGCAAGGACAAACTAATGGTCAATATCACACAGGGAAATGACCTCCATGGAAATACGTAGTGGTGATTATTCTTTTGGAAGAATTAATCTCAGAATCAATGCGCCAGTAATGAAGAAATCCCATGCATGCCGCTAGTCTTGTGGTAAATATTTTACTATTTTTTGTTAACTAGTACGAATTACCTTTCAAAATCTGAATTAGATTTACTGAGCGAAGTTGGACTCTGGAATTTCGTTGCAAGCGATCACAGTGTGTATATGATGCTCATGATTTATTTATGGTTCTAAAACTTAAAATGTGTGTGTGCATGTGTACCATGTGCTCACCAAACCCACACTAACTTGTACTCCACCCCTATCCCAATCTTTAATTCTACCGTATAGTTCACTCACTACATTAATCAGGTAGTTTGTCTTTTGTACTCCACTCTATATGATCTTGTCTTCTAGTCCACTTTTAGCTCACTTAAACATGAATCCAGGCTGTGTTTGGGAGAAAATGAGCAGTAGTGAACAAGGAGCCATCCCAATTGCCAACAGATAAGTTAACAAAACGGCCGCTCCTAGTTGGCAGCCATGCCAATTGCCTTTAGCTTCTCTTCTGGTATGGTGATTTCTTTTGGCAGAAAGGGAAGGGAAAGTCAGATAAACAGTGATTACAAGGTGCCATCATGGTGGTAATAATTCACCTAATAAAGAACTAGCAAATCTACATAACAGGAAGCAGGCAAAACCGCACCGCATACTGCTTTTCCAAAACACCAAACCCACTACTCTTTCTGATTTGCACGGCAGGGCTCAGAGAATGGTGAAATTAAAGAAGATAATAATGTAGAACTTCAGAAAATGCGATCAGAAGGCCACTATGCTGTTGCTCATCAGCATCAACAGTTGCAGAAGCTCATTAAAAGGCCTAATATCTTGGGCTCGGACAAATTGCTTGAGGATACTGAACAGCAAAGCCAAATTCGGTGAAACATACAACTTCAGAGTTTCAGACATCAGAGTTATTAACCATTTTTCCTAAAAGGAATTAGAAAGGTTGCATAATTGGTCAGAGAATTAATAACCTTGGAATTAGAATGAAGAAGTATGAACATATAAGGAGCAACCACCAGTAAAGTCAGACACTGGTCGGTCTTGAGTGTTGACCAAAAACATGATAGGATCGAATGCCGGTCGTTGTTTCAAAATTCCAATCATGATGTATGATACTCAAATTTTTGTTTTTATTACCATTGTCACACGCACGAGAGATGAGTTCAAATTCCACACGTGCCGATGAGAGCAGTCTTACCACTTGGACATTGTTTGCAGCTAGCTACTGATGTGCTGCTAGACACTGTAAAAAATTTAGCAATCCCTCTTCAGTCTTCACAGGCATGCCGCCCGCTGTGGCGCCACCGACGCGAGTGCTTGTGGGGAGACGGTGTGGCTGCATGCACCGGTGTCGCCCACGCGGTGCCTGCAAACGATCGAGGCGATCATGGCGGCGCCCGCCCAGCTGCTTATTACGACAGCGCCATCCTCGCCGCCGCCCGACATTGAGGAGACTTCGTTCCAGCCCGTGGTGTACACCACCGTTCTTGCCGTGCGACGTCTGTTTCTTCAACCTGCCTCCGCGTCTTCAGCAGGCCGGTCAGAGCCGTGTCGCGCTCCTCCTAGTCGCGCGCACCGGCGAGGACTCCGAGCAGGGAATGAGGCTAGCGACTGAGTGACGCAGATGATCCGACCGCCGATGTCTATACTTAGGCGTGTGTAATTTATCTATATATTCTCTATATATCCTTTTTTGGATTTTTCCAAATGAATAAAATGATTGGAATTTTGGAAATGATAATAGGTATCTTTATTACATTAACTAAAGCTTATTTATTCTCTTCATTTCTATCACAATAAGATGGAGGCTGGAGCTTTGTGCGCGCGCGCCATGTCTGCCACATGCCGTCCCGCCGCGCTGAGCTCCCCCACGTCGGCCCCTTGGCCTCCGGACCAGAGCTTGCCAGAAGCAAGATGGCGAGGCTTCCAGGTGCCTTCGAGGAAGAGGGTAGAAGCTAGGGACGGCCTCAGTGCTGCGCCGCTCCGGCGCGCCATGGCCGGGCAGGAGCCCAAGGGCGGACGGTATTTGAAATACCGTCAACCCCTGGGTGCCTACAAGCCGTCTGATCCGACATGTGCGGTTCGGATTGAGAGCATCTCAACCCTCATGAGCGTCTTCCTCGCGAGTCGCGCGCGGCAGCCGGTGGCCGCCGACCCGGCGGTCCGGTGGCTCAGAAGAACCAGCGACTTCCTCGCTTCGCCGGCGACGGTGGCCAGCGTGGTGCGAGCGGGATCGGATGTGTCCGCAGTAGTGCATCTGCTCTAGCATCCGGCGAGGCTTGCGCTCATTGGACGGCGGTGGACGCGCCGCCTGGACTGGTGGCGGTCAAAAGCTGCTGGCGCTGGAATTGGCGCGTTAGAAAAGGCCGGAATCACTGGACGCGTCGCGGCGGCGGTTTTCCTGCTCCTGCGAGGCGTCTGGTCGTCCCAGCCAGGCACTACTTAAAAAAATAATTAAATAATTTGTAGTAATGCTTTGTTTCTTTTTTCTAAGAGCGAGTCAAAATGAGCCAGATTACTATAGCAATTGATCCGTCTCTGTAAATATATTTTTTAACAGTGAGTGGTAGCATCACCCATCCCTAAAAACGACCACCATTTTCAAAGACAGGTGACACCATCACCCGCCCCTGAAAGCTGTAGCCATTTTCAAGGTGGATGATGGCTTTACCCTGCAAATGACCACCATTTCCAGAGGCAGGTAACGGCGTCATTTGTCTTGACGTCCTTACAAATAGTTCCACATAAAAAAGTACTTATAACTTTTTCATATAATCTCGGATGTAGTCAAACTTTATACCAAAATTGTAGAGATTAACGAGACCTACAATTTTATTGATAACTTTTTCATTTAAGGTTATTTAATAGTCTAAAAAATTATTATAAGTTATTTAATAACTATAACTATATCTCATGCAACTCAATTTATACTTTGAGATTTCCAAAATCTTAACCTTTATATACACTGAAATATATTTAGCATATTTTTTTTATCTACAGTCTGCAATAATCATAATGTAGAAGTTTCACTTTATTTATTTATTTTGATATATGTAAAGATTTAAATAAATTTTTGGAATAAATAGAAAAATATTTTTAGGGCCACCGCCCTTAGAAATGGATTTCTAGGGGCGGATGATGGTGTCACCCGTCTCTACAAATTAATTTCAGAGTTAATATAAAAGAATAGCATATTCTGTAGAGTCATAGTTGACTGTGTAGTATGGTGAAGAGAAAACTACGCACGAGCCTTGAGGTATGCGGTTCGAACCTTATCAAAAAAAATTGTACCTCAATAGTACAGAGGTTTGTGGTGGCAGGTCGGCTGCAATATTTTTTTATTTATTATTTTACTGTTTTCAATTTTTTTATTTTCTAGAAATTGATTTGCAGAGACAGATTCCCGTCCCTGGAAATTATTTTTAGAGATGGATATATTATCCACCTCTAAAGATAATATTTTTAGCTGCGAGCAGTAGAGAATCCTTTTTGCAGTAGCGAGGTTCGGAGCTCCGAAGGCACGCTGCTGCAGCAAGCCTGATGCCATGGCAGTCGGCCGGTTCAGAATTGAAGGGGTTCAAATCCTTGGTTCATCTTGTTCACTTCCCGTCGCCCACCGGAGAGCAAGCGAGCTCGGCAGCTTATCAGAAATTTGCTGCATTCCCTGACGGCAAAATATATTGACTGCACAGAGACGATCTGCTGCAGGTTAATTCTCTAGCTCAGGATAGTTTTTGAACGAGGGAGAAACTAGAGAGACGTCAGCCAACTCAACTCGTCATGTGCTAGGTAAAATGCAAGGCATTCTGACCATAGAAACAGAAATGACAGAGATGTATGGTTTGTATCTTCAGAGAGACATCACTAATCCGCAAATATTAGTCAGATTTGATTAAACGAAACTTGAGGGAATGCCAATCAATTGTGTTGGATATTAATCCGAATTCTAGTTGGGTTTTAGGGACGCCTTGGCCCGTTATGTTGTGGCCCAAGTAGGTCACGTGTTCCACCATATAAATACATCTTGTAAGCCGTCGGGGAGAGGTGACGCCTCATTGTAATTCCCCCACGTTCTGTAAACACTTTCCGATATAGTAGAGTTTTGCCGGCTAGCGTTTGTGGTTTTTTCCCGCAAGGGTTTTCCACGTAAAATCGTGTCTCGTGTTCGATCTTGGTACTGCATTATTTGCTAACAAGTGGTATCAGAGCCAGTTACGAGATTCACGAGTTAAAAAAAAGGGTTTCGGCCCTGTTCGTCGCCGCCGCCGAATTACGTCTGCCTGCCCGGGCGTTCAGCCCAGGTCTCATCCACCTTGATCTACTGTGTTGCTGCTCCTGCATCGTCGATTTGATCTGCTAGATCACGTCTCGGCCGATTTCGTTTTCCGTGCCGATTAAGATCGGCAACTCCCTGTCGAGTCCAAGGCGGAGTTGTCTTCCTGCCGCCATCATCAGTTAGATTTGTTCTGGGTTCTTACGTCGGGAAGAAAAGTTACTAGAGCAGTTCCTCATGTGTTGTCGTGTCCTGTCGTGAGGAGATTTGCCTGAGAAGTTTGGGTGCTGTGCATGCGGATCGAGATTGAAGAGTACTGCTGGTGTTGCATGTGACTCTCGTTGCCTGAGAGAAATCTAATTTGGCTCTTTGCTACGGGCACACATCTGTTCTAAGGAGACTTGTTTCTAGTTGATTTTTGCTACGTGCACTCAGGAAGTGCACACAGGAATTTATTTTTAGCTATTTAATTTCAGAATTCTTCTGGTTATTTTATCTAATAGCTTTTATGAAGTATGATATTCCGCTGCTAGATCATGATACAAGATTTTCACTATGGCAAGTTAAGATGCGTGCTGTTTTGTCACAAGCTGATTTAGATGATGCGCTTGATAAATTCGGAAACAAAAATTCAGATTCTTGGTCCGAGGAGGAAAAGAGAAGAGATCGTAAGGCCTTGTCTCAAATTCATCTTCATTTATCTAATAATATTTTGCAAGAGGTTTTACAGGAGAAAACCGCAGCCGCTCTATGGCTTCAGCTAGAGTCGATCTGTATGTCAAAGGATCTTACCAGCAAAATGCATTTGAAGATGAAGTTATTTTTGCATAAACTGCAAGAGGGTGGTTCTGTGCCAAATCACCTGACGGTCTTCAAATATATCGTCTCTGACCTTCAGGCTATGAAGGTAAAATATGAAGATGAGGATTTCGGTCTCATTCTGTTATGTTCTTTGCCTAGTTCATTTGCAAACTTTAGAGATACCATATTATATAGTCGTGACACTCTCACGTTGAATGATGTTTGTGAGGCCCTGCAAGCCAAGGAGAAAATGAAACACATGGTGTCTTCTGATGGTTCTGCTTCCAATGGTGAAGCTTTGGCTGCTCGTGGTCGGACAGAGAAAAAGTCCAATACCGGCTCCAGAGGTAAAAGTTCTAATAGCCACCATAGCTGTTCAAAATCTAGAGGCAGAGGTAATAAATTTTGCCATTATTGCAAGAAGGACAATCATTTTATTTCTGAATGCTATAAATTGAAAAACAAAGAGAAGAGAACTGGCACATATCGAGAGAAAAATAAATCCAATGATGAAGGTAAAGCTTCTATTGCTGCTTCTATTTCAGAAAATTCTGATGGTGATACTCTCGTTGCTTTTGCTGGATGTGCTAATAATGGTGATGAATGGATTCTTGATTCTGGTGCTTCTTTTCATATATGCATTAATAGAGATTGGTTTATCACTTATAATTCTATTAAATCTGGAGGTTCTGTTAGAATGGGTGATGATAGACCATGTGAAATTGTTGGGATTGGATCTGTTCAAATTAAGATGCATGATGGCATTGTCAGAACTTTGACTGATGTTAGGCACATTCCAGATATGACTAAGAATTTAATTTCTTTGAGTACTCTTGATGGCAAAGGGTACAAATACTCCGGTGGAGATGGAGTTTTAAAAGTGTCAAAAGGTTCTCTTATTATGATGAAAGCTGATTTGAAATCTGCAAATTTGTACCGTCTTCATGGTACTACAATTACAGGTGATGCCGCTATAATTTCAAATTCATTATCTGATTCTGATGCTACTAATCTTTAGCATATGCATCTCGAGCATATGAGTGAGCTTGGTTTACAAGTTTTGAGCGAGAGAGGACTTCTTGATGGACATAGCATCAGTAAATTGAAATTTTATGAGCATTGTGTGTTTGGCAAACACAAGAGGGTGAAGTTCAATACCTCAACTCATACAAGTAAAGGTATTCTTGATTATGTGCATTCTGATTTATGGGGACCGTCTCGCAAGCCTTCTCATGGTGGTTCTCGTTATATGTTGACAATAATTGATGATTATTCTAGAAAGGTATGACCTTATTTCTTGAAAAATAAATCAGAAGCATTTTCAGCATTTAATCAGTGGAAGGTTATGATTGAAAATCAAACTGAGAAGAAGGTTAAAATTCTTCGTAGTGATAATGGGATGGAATTCTGCTCTAATGAATTTAAAGCATATTGCAAGTCTCAAGGCATTGTCAGGCATTATACTATTCCTCATACACCTCAACAGAACGGTGTAGCTGAGCGTATGAACAGAACTATCATCTCCAGAGCCTGTTGCATGCTGTCTAATGCTGGCTTGAATAAGCATTTTTGGGCTGAAGCTGCTTCCACTGCTTCTATCTTATTAATCATTCACCTTCTATTCCTCTTGATAAGAAAACTATAATTTATTCTATCTTGAATAAGCAAATTTGTACCGTCTTCATGGTACTACAATTACAGGTGATGCCGCTATAATTTCAAATTCATTATCTGATTCTGATGCTACTAATCTTTGGCATATGCATCTCGAGCATATGAGTGAGCTTGGTTTACAAGTTTTGAGCGAGAGAGGACTTCTTGATGGACATAGCATCAGTAAATTGAAATTTTATGAGCATTGTGTGTTTGGCAAACATAAGAGGGTGAAGTTCAATACCTCAACTCATACAAGTAAAGGTATTCTTGATTATGTGCATTCTGATTTATGGGGACCGTCTCGCAAGCCTTCTCATGGCGGTTCTCGTTATATGTTGACAATAATTGATGATTATTCTAGAAAGGTATGACCTTATTTCTTGAAAAATAAATCAGAAGCATTTTCAGCATTTAATCAGTGGAAGGTTATGATTGAAAATCAAACTGAGAAGAAGGTTAAAATTCTTCGTAGTGATAATGGGATGGAATTCTGCTCTAATGAATTTAAAGCATATTGCAAGTCTCAAGGCATTGTCAGGCATTATACTATTCCTCATACACCTCAACAGAACGGTGTAGCTGAGCGTATGAACAGAACTATCATCTCCAGAGCCTGTTGCATGCTGTCTAATGCTGGCTTGAATAAGCATTTTTGGGCTGAAGCTGCTTCCACTGCTTCTATCTTATTAATCATTCACCTTCTATTCCTCTTGATAAGAAAACTATAATTTATTCTATCTTGAATAAGCAAATTTGTACCGTCTTCATGGTACTACAATTACAGGTGATGCCGCTATAATTTCAAATTCATTATCTGATTCTGATGCTACTAATCTTTGGCATATGCATCTCGAGCATATGAGTGAGCTTGGTTTACAAGTTTTGAGCGAGAGAGGACTTCTTGATGGACATAGCATCAGTAAATTGAAATTTTATGAGCATTGTGTGTTTGGCAAACACAAGAGGGTGAAGTTCAATACCTCAACTCATACAAGTAAAGGTATTCTTGATTATGTGCATTCTGATTTATGGGGACCGTCTCGCAAGCCTTCTCATGGCGGTTCTCGTTATATGTTGACAATAATTGATGATTATTCTAGAAAGGTATGACCTTATTTCTTGAAAAATAAATCAGAAGCATTTTCAGCATTTAATCAGTGGAAGGTTATGATTGAAAATCAAACTGAGAAGAAGGTTAAAATTCTTCGTAGTGATAATGGGATGGAATTCTGCTCTAATGAATTTAAAGCATATTGCAAGTCTCAAGGCATTGTCAGGCATTATACTATTCCTCATACACCTCAACAGAACGGTGTAGCTGAGCGTATGAACAGAACTATCATCTCCAGAGCCTGTTGCATGCTGTCTAATGCTGGCTTGAATAAGCATTTTTGGGCTGAAGCTGCTTCCACTGCTTCTATCTTATTAATCATTCACCTTCTATTCCTCTTGATAAGAAAACTATAATTTATTCTATCTTGAATAAGCAAATTTGTACCGTCTTCATGGTACTACAATTACAGGTGATGCCGCTATAATTTCAAATTCATTATCTGATTCTGATGCTACTAATCTTTGGCATATGCATCTCGAGCATATGAGTGAGCTTGGTTTACAAGTTTTGAGCGAGAGAGGACTTCTTGATGGACATAGCATCAGTAAATTGAAATTTTATGAGCATTGTGTGTTTGGCAAACACAAGAGGGTGAAGTTCAATACCTCAACTCATACAAGTAAAGGTATTCTTGATTATGTGCATTCTGATTTATGGGGACCGTCTCGCAAGCCTTCTCATGGCGGTTCTCGTTATATGTTGACAATAATTGATGATTATTCTAGAAAGGTATGACCTTATTTCTTGAAAAATAAATCAGAAGCATTTTCAGCATTTAATCAGTGGAAGGTTATGATTGAAAATCAAACTGAGAAGAAGGTTAAAATTCTTCGTAGTGATAATGGGATGGAATTCTGCTCTAATGAATTTAAAGCATATTGCAAGTCTCAAGGCATTGTCAGGCATTATACTATTCCTCATACACCTCAACAGAACGGTGTAGCTGAGCGTATGAACAGAACTATCATCTCCAGAGCCTGTTGCATGCTGTCTAATGCTGGCTTGAATAAGCATTTTTGGGCTGAAGCTGCTTCCACTGCTTCTATCTTATTAATCATTCACCTTCTATTCCTCTTGATAAGAAAACTATAATTTATTCTATCTTGAATAAGCAAATTTGTACCGTCTTCATGGTACTACAATTACAGGTGATGCCGCTATAATTTCAAATTCATTATCTGATTCTGATGCTACTAATCTTTGGCATATGCATCTCGAGCATATGAGTGAGCTTGGTTTACAAGTTTTGAGCGAGAGAGGACTTCTTGATGGACATAGCATCAGTAAATTGAAATTTTATGAGCATTGTGTGTTTGGCAAACACAAGAGGGTGAAGTTCAATACCTCAACTCATACAAGTAAAGGTATTCTTGATTATGTGCATTCTGATTTATGGGGACCGTCTCGCAAGCCTTCTCATGGTGGTTCTCGTTATATGTTGACAATAATTGATGATTATTCTAGAAAGGTATGACCTTATTTCTTGAAAAATAAATCAGAAGCATTTTCAGCATTTAATCAGTGGAAGGTTATGATTGAAAATCAAACTGAGAAGAAGGTTAAAATTCTTCGTAGTGATAATGGGATGGAATTCTGCTCTAATGAATTTAAAGCATATTGCAAGTCTCAAGGCATTGTCAGGCATTATACTATTCCTCATACACCTCAACAGAACGGTGTAGCTGAGCGTATGAACAGAACTATCATCTCCAGAGCCTGTTGCATGCTGTCTAATGCTGGCTTGAATAAGCATTTTTGGGCTGAAGCTGCTTCCACTGCTTCTATCTTATTAATCATTCACCTTCTATTCCTCTTGATAAGAAAACTCCAATTGAGGTATGGTCTGGTTCTCCGGCTGATTATTCACAATTGAGAGTTTTTGGTTGTACTGCTTATGCTCACGTTGATAATGGTAAATTAGAGCCTAGAGCTATTAAGTGCATCTTTCTTGGTTATCAAACTGGTGTTAAAGGTTATAAATTGTGGAATCCACAAACTCAAAAGGTTGTTCTTAGTAGGAATGTTATCTTTAATGAAACTCCTATGTTATCTGACAACCTGTCTAGTGATGCTCCTGTTGAGAGACAGCAAAAAACAAGTATGCAGGTGGAGCATTTTATTGATGTTGATAATACACCAGAGAATGATACTGTTGCTATTCAAGATGCACAAATTCCTGATAACTCACCAATTGTTGATGATTCGTCTTCTGTTGAGCATTCTTCTCCTGTTGTGCAGCCTCCACAACATTCTGTTGCAGCTAATAGACCCACCAGGGCTCGTAAGCTAGTTAGAAGATTAATTGAAGAATGCAATATTGCTTATGCTTTGAGTGTTGCAGAAGAGATCGAAGGTAATTCAGAACCTTCAAATTATTCTGAGGCTATTACTTCTGCTGATTGCAACAATTGGGTGACCGCTATGCAAGATGAGATGGAGTCGCTTGAAAAGAATGGTACTTGGGATTTAGTAAAATTGCCTAAGGATAAAAAGCCTATCCGTTGTAAATGGATTGTCAAACGGAAGGAAGGTATTTCCCCAAGTGAGCCTGCAAGGTATAAAGCGAGATTGGTTGCTAAGGGCTATAGCCAGATTTCAGGTATTGATTTTAATGATGTCTTTTCCCGAGTTGTAAAGCATAGCTCTATTCGCATGTTGCTCAGTATTGTTGCTATGCATGATTATGAACTTGAGCAATTAGATGTTAAAACTGCATTCTTGCATGGGGAGTTAGATGAAAATATTTATATGGACCAACCTGAAGGTTTCGTTGTTCCTGGAAAAGAAAACTTTGTTTGCAAATTAAAGAAATATCTTTATGGATTGTAGCAATCTCCTAGGCAATGGTATAAGAGATTTGACTCATTTATGCTCTCTAATGGTTTTAAGCGGTCAGATTATGATAGCTGTGTTTATTTGAAGATAGTTAATGGTTCAGCTATTTATTTGCTTCTATATGTTGATGATATGTTGATTGCTGCTAAAGAAAAATCAGAAATAGCTAAGTTAAAAGCACAATTAAATAAAGAGTTTGAGATGAAGGACTTAGGTGCAGCTAAGAAAATTCTTGGTATGGAAATAATTAGAGATAGAAAATCTGGTTTGTTATACCTCAGTCAGCGAGGTTATATTGAAAAGGTTCTTCGTCGTTTTAATATGCATGATGCAAAACCAGTGAGTACTCCGTTAGCTGCACATTTCAGATTATCTTCAGATTTATGTCCAAATTCAGATGATGATATTGAGTACATGTCTAGAGTTCCATATTCCAGTGCAGTTTGTTCTCTTATGTATACCATGGTATGTTCTCGTCCTGATTTATCTCATGCATTGAGTGTTGTCAGTAGATACATGGCTCATGCATTCAGTGTTGTCAGTAGATACATGGCTAATCCTGGTAAGGAGCATTGGAGGGCTGTTCAAAGGATTTTTAGGTATCTGTGTGGTACTTCTAGTGCTTGTTTGCAATTTGGTAAATCTAGAGATGGACTTGTTGGCTATGTTGATTCTGATCATGCCGGAGATTTGGATAAGAGGAGGTCTCTCACGGGTTATGTTTTCACCGTTGGTGGTTGTGCTGTTAGTTGGAAAGCTTGTCTGCAAGCTACTGTTGCTTTGTCTACTACTGAAGCTGAATATATGGCTATTTCTGAAGCTTGTAAAGAAGCTATTTGGTTGAGAGGTTTATATTCTGAACTTTGCACGGTTAGTTGTTCTTGCGTTACCATACATTGTGATAGTCAAAGTGCTATTTATCTCACAAAAGATCAGATGTTTCATGAGAGAACAAAACACATTGATGTGAGATATCATTTTATTCGAGGTATTATTGCTGAAGGTGGTATTAAGGTACGCAAGATAAGCACTCATGATAATCCTGCTGATATGATGACAAAGCATGTTCCTACATCTAAGTTTGAGCTGTGTTCAAGCTTAGTTGGTATTAAAGTTTGAAGTCCTAGTGACTTTTTTGGCGCTGGTGAAATTTATTATTGAAGAAAGATTATTGTTGATTCTTCATTGCTGCAAGATGGAATTCGTCTCAAGGTGGAGTTTGTTGGATATTGATCCGAATTCTAGTTGGGTTTTAGGGACGCCTTGGCCCGTTATGTTGTGGCCTAAGTAGATCATGTGTTCCACCATATAAATACATCTTGTAAGCCGTCGGGGAGAGGTGACGCCTCATTGTAATTCTCCCATGTTCTGTAAATACTTTACGATATAGTAGAGTTTTGCCGGCTGGCGCCCGTAGTTTTTTTCCCGTAAGGATTGTCCACGTAAAATTATGTCTCGTGTTCGATCTTGGTATTGCATTATTTGCTAACAAATTGGTTACGCAATAGCAAGACAGGGGTCACTGCAACAGCCTGTGGAGAAGAAAGGAGGGAGGCGGAGGGATTTCTGGAGAAGTAGAAAGCGGCGAGGCCGAGAGGGATAGAACAAGAACGACGGTGAGCTCAAGGAAAAAAAGGAAGAAGGTGAGCGGATTGCGCCGTGCGCATAAGGGCCCAATATGCTTTCTGTACGGACCACGGCCTGTGTGTGGGCAGGCTAATTTTATCGTATGGGCCATGCATGGCGTGCAGGCCCAGAGGAAAATAGCAAGGCAAAGATATACCTACGAACATCTTCGAAATGAATAATTGTACATGTTTTTTCCTAAAAAAGTAGCGTTTAAACGGTTCCATGCTTTGAACAACGCAACCCATGCTTGTAAAGAAAATTGTCCTTTCTTCCCATAAAAAGAAATTGCCCTATCTTGTTTTCCTTTTAACTAAGTAATGTACATGCACTCTGTGCATACATACATCTAACAAAAGAATCACAAATGGTATCTACAAACTGAAAAAAAATGTACAATCAAGTACACAAATGAACAGCCAAAAATTGAAGGAATATGCTAACTGACCTAGCGGCAAAAAATCACTGGCCTGTCAGTAAACAATCTGACCAGTTAGTTACTGTCCTGGTCACCTAGCCAACAGAATGAATCAAGAACTGAATGGTTGTTCACTGCAACCTGCTCCTCTTGAAGTCAGGCAGAGTGAGGGACACCGCCGTCTGGGGCTGGAATCCCACGGACGCCAGCCTCGGCGACAGGATCATCGCCGGGCTGGGCCGGGGGACGGCACTGGGTCCCTCTTCCTTGACGGCGAGCCGCTGAGCCGCGGCGAGAGGTTGACGTGCTCGAGCGCTCGGGACTGGAGGTCCTGCGGGTAGTCGCGGACGCACCGGATGCGTGGGCCCGTTCCCGTCGACCACCGGCACATCAGGTGGTTCTTGCCGTGCTCCGCAGCAGCAGCATTTGCCGGCGGCGTCGCCGGCGGCTCCTTCTGCAGCTGCTCTGAACTGTGCGCCTCTTCTTCGGTGTCAGTGCGAGAGTGGATGTCGGTGTCATCCTCCTCTGCTTCACTCATGTTTCCGTCGTCGGTCGTCCGGTGAACATCGCCGTCGACCACCTCGGACTCGCCCATTTGCTCATCGGCGGCTGGGGCGGCCGTGGTGTGATCTGTTCCGTTGGTGTCGCCGGAGACGGCGGCGCTGAGCTGAGCGTCAGGTTTGCTGAGCAAGGGGTACTCGTCGTCTTTGTCGATTGGGCATTTCTGAAAGAAACCATAGCATTTATGTCATGTCAGTTCTGATCTTGATGTGATCACTCTTATGAGTGGACAATCATGTGGCATACAAATTGATTTGAGATTTGGTACTAACATTTACCTTGACGTCAGTGAGGTCGACGCCATTCTCTTCAAGGTAGCGGATGAACTCTCTGAAATTCTCTTCAGTTGGCATGTAGTGACCACTGTACGGCCATATAGCCTGAAGAAATGTAGGCAACACCGTCAGTTATATAAGTTTTCCGAAGGCGCAGCACCGTTTTTCATTGTATGAAAAGAAGATTTATTTTCAGTATGAGCGAGCATACCTTGAGGATTCCTTCTTTGACAACCAATCTTCCGGCAGATGTTATGGCTCCACCAGCTAGGAAACTGGAGTGCTGAAATGATCCCTTCTTCTTCTGCACATAGCCAAAACAAGAACAAGAACTTCAGAACCAATGCAGCAAGCAATTGTAAATCGATAGAACAAACATGGTGTATAGCAGTTATCAGTGTGTCGGTGTAATAAAAAAACTGCAATCTGGTTAACTGAAATTTATGTTTACCTGTCCAACATAGAGCGCCTTTGTGGTGCTGAGGACAAAAATCCACTTGGAATCACCCAAAGTTTGAACAAAAGCTCCATTTTTCTTGTACACAAGTTTTCCACTCTCCACCACAACTTCATACTCGTGCCTTTCTTTCTGCAATTCATAGCAAGAGACACAAAAGAAAGGGTCAGTTGATCTTCCAATCATTCAGGCTGCAAAGTCTTGGACATAATGCTACTTTTTTCATTACAAAATTGTTTGGCTTCAGGTGCTTACTGGTCCAAGGTACTTGATGCACTGGCTCTGAAGTTTACTCCTAGGGCATTTCTCAAGGTTCACTTCTTTGCCTTCCCCAATGTCCAACCTGTGCATTTCATAAAAGTACATATATTTTACATTAGCCTCATTTTCAAACTAACAAATTCAAGTTCAAACGGCTGAAATCAGGTTCACTTACCAATAAAAGAATGGCTCTGTACTCTCACTCTTGGACCAGACATCATAATAGATATGCAAATTGTGCCCATACCGATGCCTCGGGTCAATCTGCCAGCAAGCACATTCAGAAAAAGAGCAGCAGGAATCAGTAAACAAATAATCACTCGCAGCAATCTCACTGGATCTTAATTCTAGTTTAGTTCCTAGGTTATGTAGCATGTGACTTACAGCTTCGAGCCAGTGCTGCCTTGCCAGCTTCTGCGCCTTGCCGTTCTTCGACAGACCCTTGCCAAGCTACGAGAGCAACAAAACAAAAGGAGCTCGCGTCAGCAGCTGCGATTCCGATGGAATTCCAAACGCATCTCGATGAGCATTTCTGACGGACGAACAGCTGTAAAGCGTGGTACCTTGGCCACCCTCGTCCTCGCGCGCGCCCACCGCGACGCCGCCGTCTCGGGCTTGCCGCCGTTGAAGAAGGAGACGGAGCTGTGCTTGAGGGACGCGAAGTCCAGCGCCTTCCACCACAGCTCCTCGACGACGACGGCGCAGTCGGCGAGGTTCCGACGCGTGCGGTAGCTCTTGTACACCTTCTGGAGCTTCACCGCCGCGGCGTCGAGCTCGCACTTGGGGCTGGAGGAGACACGGGGGCTTGGCGATGGCGACGACGCCACGAACACCACCTCCGAATCACTCCGGTCGTCGCCGACGTTCAGCTCGCTCGGCCTGCTGTCATGGTCCACTATTGAAGCTACCGCCGCCTCCGCTTCCCACAGCTTGAAGCTGAGTGACGGCATCAGTTTGCCCTTGGGGAAGCAGAGCTTCTCCTGGTCGTCCCATGGCGGGGACACTCTGTTCACCACCATGGTGCCGTCCTTCGCCCTCGGGCTGGAGATCTCGATGCCAAGAGCTTCAGCCCATTCGTTGCGGTACAATCCCATAAACTGAAAACTGGCCCTGCAAATTTTATTTTTCAGAAATGCGAATTCAGCGTCAGCTGGTACGGTGGCACAGTGATCAGAAGCAACTTGCAAGAAGAAAGGGAGGGATGGCAGGTGTGCTCTCATGACATGGTCAAAGTCAGAGAGAAGAATGAAGTGAACCAAACAAACACTTGGAACAAGCAGCGAGCCGGCGGAAACGACTGGAGACCAACGCATCCAAGAAATTCCACGGCTGCCACCATAGCAGCATAAACAAAAGCTGAACGCAAGATAGCAGCCGCGCCTTTAAAACGTTCAGCTTTACCAAGCAAAAACGTCACAAAGGCCTAAAGATTTGATCTTTTGTCTAGGATCCCTGCATCTAAAACGGCGAAGGAAACGGCCTGAACTGCATTGATGTTAACAGGATCCGACACCCTGAAGAACCTCAAGGCCGCGTCACTGCTGAAGAAACTTTTTCCTATCTAAAATTTCTGCGAAGTCGCAAGGAGAAACAACAGGGTAGAGGCTTCAAGGATCAAAATTTGATTCAGAATTCTGCATTTAGCACTCAAGAACAACCGAAACATTTGACACGCACTACTTCAGACACTAAACAGCAGCTAGAGGTCTCAAGATTACATTTTGACTCGAACTCTGCATCTAGCAGCTCACGCACTAATCCCAATCCGCAGCAAGACGAGCCCAGCAAGCCCCCAAACCATGAGCAAAGCTATAGAAAATTCGAGAGCAGAGGAAAGAGCTCCATGCTCCTTACCTGATGGTGGTCTCGGAGTTTGGAACCCAACCTTCTTCCCAAAGAACAGGAGCAGCTGAAAACTTGGGAGCTGCCGAGACGAAGCTATGGAATTAGCTGGAATGCGATGTGGCTAGCTGTTGTTGATGCACTGCAACCTCAGGGGCTGTCACTGCCCTCTCATATATATGACGAAATCTAGGACTGGGCCCCGCGCCGGCGTGGGGCCTCCCCTCCCCCAGAGACGTGGAAAAAATACAGGAGCAGCCAGCGAAATCGTTCCGTGTTCCCCGTCCTCCAAGAAATCCAAGAGTCTTTGCTCACTGCTGATGCTGAAGTTGCAGCGTTTAGATAGTTGAATTGAATGTTCTTCCAGTTTACACCTTGTCGAAACTCATTTTTCCAAAACACGCCCTTCTTTGTTCAAACTGGAATCCGCGTCAGGTAATCTTTCTTTTGGATATTGGAGCAAAGATATTGAGATTCTTCAAGATGCACATGTTGCCAAAATTTTGCATACTAGTGCTCATATTTTTCTCGTTTGAGCCCTTGGAAGACCCTTTATGAAACAGAATAGGTGGTTTCTAGAGGAAATTGTAACAAAATATTAAGCACTCCATAAAAATGTTGGTAATCCTAAATTGTCTAGTTGGTGTGCAGACATGTTCCTACTAATGAAACAATGTTCTCGGAACTTCCGACATTGTGTAAAAAGTTTCGATAGTGAGCCCGTCATATGTGGAGTTTTTGGGTTTCATCTCGTTTTACAAGAACCCTCTGACTGTGATATTAGCCCAAATTTCAGAAATATGAATTATCGGATCATAATATAGTAGCATTATCAGTACAATTTATAATCCCAGAATCCCAAGGCAGCATCCATAATATCCTAATTATGCCACTCACAACCTTAAAAAATACTAGAGTTCAATTTTTTTTCCATTATGGTTTTGCTGAGCTCCTAGAAAAAAGGAAAAGAGTTTTGTTGGGTCTTTATTATTATAAAAAACTACAGCCAGTATAGGAAGGACAGAGTATCTTAAATGTGTGTTGATTCTGAAAAAAATACATACTCCATATGTGTTTTTTAAAAGTGATATTTTTGAATGTGATGCAGCCTCTAGAGATTTGATCAACTCGTTTTCTTGCGAGGGATTAACTTGATCAACACTTGACTAGTTACTACCCACTTCTCTGTGAAGCAACCGATTTACAATGCTACGATAATGCTTTTTGGATCAAATCTGAACTAGAGACTTGTTCAAAAAAAAATCTAGAACTAGAGACACGGGCAGCAAAATCTTTAAAACTGTTTGATTGCACGTGTGACCTCGCTCTTTGTTCTGTTTGATTGCACGCGTACCAAATTTGACACTCTTTTCATCAAGTTTTTGTGTCCCAATGGACCAGCACAGAAAAGGCCTAATGACCTATCTGCATAACCCTGCTTTGAGCTGCGTAATAAAGCACCACCGATGTGGGTAATGGCACTGGACCATGTACCAAGCAGTAGACCATAGTGGGTTGATCGAGCCGGAAGCGTTCAAAAGCCAAGCAGCATGGAAGAGTCAGAGCGGCAGCTAGACCCATTTATATTCATGGTCGTGGACGGTTGCAGATGGTTTCCCATGTAGCTCGAGTCGAGTGCCGGTGGTTGGCAGCCGGGCATATATGAAAGCAACGCAGGAACCAGTCGTGGCCTTGGACCGGATCCGATGCGTGCGTGCCCAGTTTCGATTCAGAGATCATGCATGGGGGCAGTCAAGGCCGCCGTTGATCCGGCCATGCTTGGAAAATCTTTTGTTTCATATGATCAAATCACGTCACGCACATCAAACTTTTTTGGGGGGGAAAAGAAGTTTGAAATATTTCCCTTGTTGTTTGTTTTTTTTATCTTGCAAAGTTGTTTGGGGCATATATAATTGGCGTGTAAAAATAATCCGGAAACTGCCATATGTCCTGATTTCCACAAACCTAAAGTTGACGTGGCAAAACGCATCGTCATGCATGACACATCTTGTTAGGATGCCATCCCTATTCATACTGCTTTAGCTTAAGAGCAAGGTTTGTTCTGATCTATATAGAGATAAGGTACACAAAATGACAAAGAGATTGGTGGCCTTTCCATTATTTATCCTTTTCTTGGAAAGTGATGTGTAGGGATTTCACCACCTTCCCTAAGTAAAAAAATGATATTTTTCTTTGAAAGATGTCAAAATTTTAAAAAAAAATGAATTGAGGCAGACAACAGCTGAGGAGAGCCAACACTCCAACTTCCCTGGATACACCGGCTGGAGCAGTCCGGCCGTTTCAGCTGGGTCAAATAGTCAACAACCGAGGGGTCTCTCCACAATTTGACCCCAACGCGCAAGAGACGGCGACGACACCCTGCTATACGGCGGCACCCGTACATGGCGTGATCCGTGACGTACGGTCTGAGCCGTGCTTCGTATACGTCTTTGTATTTTTGCTATATGCGTACAAATACAAAACAGGCTCGCGCTGTACGGACGCGGGCCGGACGTGTCGCTGCCCGTGGGCCCCGCTGTCGGCGGGCCGCGGCGTGTCCACGGGGACGGTGCATACGCGGCGAGGGCATCCGCCTAAGGATTCTTGGCGCGAACGAGGAGTCTCCATCGACATAGGTCACGCTCCAACAAATTCTCCAACGAGGCTCCCACCACGCTTAGCTAATCACCCACACCTTCGCTAATCGCCTACATCACCGCATAGCCACACGGTCCCTAAGCTCGATTATCTCTAACAAAGCCCCGTGGCCACGGTAGGGCGACAAATGGTGGGCCGCCACGCGGGCAGGTTAGCAAGCGCTGGTTTGAGATTAGTATACGCGCGAGACCCAGCTCCTGGGCTTAATGACGCCAGGTTTATTTGTTGACCTACTTACTTACTTAGTTATATATAATATCTCTGGTGTATGTGCACGTCATGAAGCAAAATAAGCTTGCCGATCGGATCCCAGCTGCTAATTCGAGCTGTCACGGGTGTTCTTGAAACACTTGTCATGCGCTCTCTCGTGTTCTTCTGAACAGGGTAAGATACTGTAGCTGGTTCTTTTTTTTTTCCCATCCTTTTCTTTGGGCACCGGTGAGATTCTGTATACCTTAGACCTTCTCTACTCCCTCCCTTTTGGGTTCAGCTAGTAATCTCCATTTATCTCATCTTGGAACGAATACAATGTGAGAAGATTTCTCAATAATTCTGCCGAATTACAATTCACAAACAAGTGGCAGAAGACACAATGCAAGGCTACAGCAGTACAGGTTAAACTGTCATTTCCTGTTCGATTTACACGGACAGTTTCAACGTAAACACAGGCGTTGACAGGATGAACAATGTACATGCATGGCGGAGAGATCAACGGAACATTAAAGAGATGGCGCGCTCTCGTCCACACGGAGACGAAAAGGATAGCACACCGAGACGACGACGACGTATACGTGTCGTCCTGACCAGACTGGATTTCTTGGGAATGAAGCTTGGTAGCTTACCTGCCCCCGCCGCAGCCGGCATGCCGTCGGGTCAACGACGGCCGCGGATAAGCGAGTCAACACGCTCGGAACTAGTAGCAGCAGCAGCTTGGCGACAGAGCTTCGCCGCCGTTGACAAATCTGTTTGGATGGGTGAATTGCTGGGACTTTTTCTCATTATTTTGTGCATACCAAAGTACCCACTGGTTGTCTCCTCACTCCAAAAAGCTCTGCTCATCACTCGAACCCTTTTTTTCAAGTTTTGAAATATAAATCATCAGGATCAGTTTGGTAGCCGAGTATGAAATAAAAATCAGCAGGAACACTCCAAATTAAAAGGACCCTCCAATTTAGTACTAACAAGACGCAACAAACAATTATGGCAGCATAACCTGTCGATTTGCTTGAAACATTCGTGTGTTCCAGTAATAAGTAGACCAAGAATATTTCGGGGCCGTGGTGCGGAAATGCCCAAAGCTTCACTGTAAAGCTACCACCACGCGCACTGTTGACAGGTCGTGGAATTTCCCTCTCGGTCTCGGAGCAGGATGGGTTGACGAAGCCTTTGATCGACCCTCGGCTTGGGTTGGCTGGTTGGTCGCTGGGGAGCAGGCAGCTAGCAGGGGAACCCGGAATCAGGAATTGTTCCATTCAACCAACCCTACTGCTACGGAGTAGTCCTACCTTTTTTTACCGTTCGGCTGCGCACGCACGTCGATCGTCGTCTCATGCCGCAAGTCGCTGTACGTAGCTTTCGACGGCAGTCTGCGAGAGTATACCACACGCCCTGTTCAGTGCGGCCAGCTGCTAGCTTCAGCAGGAGTACGTAGCCTTAGCATAACACTAAGTGAATTCAAGTTCAAACTTCTGGATAGGATGAAATGCATTCAAAGTCAAGGGCAGCTTCAACTTATACTAAACATGTCTACCAGGCAGCTTAAATGTTTTTCAATGGTATGGGTAGTTTAACTTATATGCGGAGACCTGTTGCTTTATTTTCTTTTTTCCTCATATGAAGTTGCCTAGAATGATCTATGGAAATATTAGGAATATGAAGTTTTTCACTGTCTCCATGTTATTGTGGCAGTTCTCATATCAGCGTCGAAACAGTCCACCCCTATTGTTACGAGGACATTCAGTTTGCAAAAAAAAATAAGATAACTCTAGTTTCTGTAGACGATATATGTCCTTATGACACACTTTTAGATAAATTACGGATCAAACAGAGAGATGATAAATGACCAAAATTCAATTCTCAGAAAAAAACAATTGATGAATATGTATTCCAAGTTTAGGATATTGAAATTTAAAGGCCAATTGTTGGCTGAAATGGTCAAGGCTTAATTCTCAAAACTTGACCTTTAATTTAATAATATATACTACTAATTTAAAATCAAGTTCAACAAGACTCTTTTTGGCTGAAACTTATTCCAAGCCCAGGGCAGCTTCAATCAGCTCGACATGAATATCTTCAAAGATTCTGTTAGTTTTACTTGTAAAAAGAATGATCTACTATTGCTTTGTTTTCCTAAAACGAAGTTGCTTAGAATGTTCGACGGAAACACCAGGAACGTTTTCAGTGCCTCGATCCCTCTGGCGTTCCAACTTCAGTATTATTACTGAAAAACGAAACAACCATTACATACGACGAGCTTTCAGTACGCCATCCACTTGCTATTGCAAATGTTTCCGTACGAACTTTCTTATAAAATGAGGTTGACATTACGGGTCCTCCCCACTGAGATGATCAATCGTCAAGATTCAGGCCATTCTCCAAAAAAAAAACTAAATGCGACTCCCATTCTGAGCGTGGTAAGATTGGTAGGAGACGCACTCGATCAGTTATAATTGGCTATGAATGCAAAGCTAACTGACCTTGCAGAGCACATTGCCTGCACCTTATTAAGGCTCGCCCTTTCTCTTTCGTACTAGTTAGTTTCCCTAAACTAAACTATCGCCCTGACATGGCTCGTCTGTTCAGTGATGAGCAACCACTTCTCTTATTGTTGCTTCATTCCTTGGCAATCAAGGCACTGCCCTGATATACTATACTATAATACCCCACGAGAAGTTATTGACGAATACTTGCGTGTAGAGTTGTGCAGTAGGAACTGGTCAACAAGCACTTTTGGTTTCCTTGGTGGTGAGGGTTCACCACCCGTGGGTCGTGGGGCTCGTGGCACGGCCCGATGACAGCTCATTTGCAATTCTCAGTTTACAGCATTTGCTTAATTTAGATCGTTTTAACTTTTTTTAGATTCATAATTTTTCTATACATCTAGATATATATTATATCTAAGTACATAATAAACAATATAAATTTAGAAAAACCAAAATGACTTACATTTTTATCGGTATTTTGATCACCGGCTAGTAATTTGCGCCGTACTTCTCTATGGCTCGATAGCTAACAATCGAAGGTAAGGATTTAAACCGGTTCGGGCGAATGCCCTACGTCTAGTATGGGGTGGTGTTTTTCGTGCTCCTAACGTTCGAATGATGGGTGCTTGCAAGCGGTGCATGTGGGTGTGTTGAGTTCAAGAGTCCGTGAGAGAAGGCTCAGCTCCGCCTTATATGTCTCAGTTCCGCGTTATATGTCTAGTGGGTTGGGCTACAATGCGCGAGAGAAGGGGTGCCTTGTCCCCTAAGGTCATCATCCCATGTGTCCCGTCCGGCGCCCTCGGTTGAACGTGCCCCGTCTCTTCCCGAAGCAAGTCTCGTTCGCCCGGTCCGCGGCGTTGCCTGACACGCCCTTGGTCCTGTTCCCCATCCCCGTGGCAGGGGATGGCGCCGTCGTACTTGCGGCACGCCCCTCCTAACGTGCCGGGGCGGGCCTCTAGTAGGTAGAGCCAACCTCCCTCGTGATGGTCGGGAGGTCGGGCGCCCCTGATATCGTTGCCGTCGGGTCTTGCGGCAGGCCCGCTAGCTCGGCGCGCCTACCTCTCCCTACGCCTGATGGCAGAGGGTGACCCGGTACGAATGGTCCCGTCAAGCTAACGAAGGGGGGCGCTGCCGGCGCCCGTGCTTGTCGTGGCGTCACGATGGCCCGGCTAACCGGAGGTGCTCCCACCGATCCTCCGATCCGTAGGTGGCGCCTCAACCCCGGCTGTCGGGCGAGGGGTGCACATGCACGTTTTGTCGAATCCAGTAGAGTTAATGCTTTCTTGCACCTTCCTCAGGGGATCTTGAGGTCGGGCTCCTTCCCGGGGTCGGCTCGGGCCTCCCGACCCCGTGGCAACATTGTGAGTCAGGAGGGCGTCTACGTGCCTCAGGCTTGGTCACCGCTGGGCTGCGACGGTGTCCTTTGTTGATAGGCCGGTGCTTGCTGTGCCTCCGCCTCGGTAGGCCAAGGAATTTTTTTAAAAAGGGTTAAAAAATTAAATTTAAAAAAGAGGTACCATTTTGGAAATTTTTGAAAAATGGGTGCCTCCCGCCCGATCAACGAGCGGGAGGCGTGGAGCCGGAGACCTCCCGCCCGTTGGTCTCCGCCCATCCAACGGGCGGGAGGTCCCAAAATTTTTCCCAGACCCCTCCCGAGGGCCTCTTCACGAATAAGAAACTTTTCTTATTCGCGAAGAGGCTCCTGACGCGGCCGCTGCGTCATCCCGCCAGTCCAACGGGCTGGGGGTCCCCCAAGGGCCATCCCGCCCGCCCAACGGGCGGGACATTCCACTACCACTATATAAGCCCCCACCTACCCCCAAATTCCCATATTATTCAGCAAAAATCAGAAAAAAAAAAAGAAAGGGAGGAGAGGAAGAGAGGAGAGCAAGCGGTGAAGCCCTATTCACACGTCGGTTTGGAGGTATATTCTCGTTATAGTCGTATAATTACTTGAAAATAACTATAATCTAGAAAATATTTCTTAGGGTAGTTATATTTTGAATAGTTTTTAGTATTTTTAATAGTTTTTAGGAATATTTCTTAGGGTAGTTATATTTTGAATAGTTTTTAGTATTTTCAATAGTTTTTAGAAATATTTCTTAGGGTAGTTATATTTCGAATAGATTTTAGTATTTTGAATAGTTTTTAGAACTATTTCTTAAGTTAGTTATATTTTGAATAGTTTTTAGTATTTTCAATAGTTTTTAGAAATATTTCTTAGGGTAGTTATATTTTGAATAGTTTTTAGTATTTTCAATAGTTTTTAGAAATATTTCTTAGGGTAGTTATATTTTGAATAGTTTTTAATATTTTCAATTGTTTTTAGAAATATTTCTTAGAATAGTTATATTTTGAATAGTTTTTAGTATTTTCAATTATTTTTAGAAATATTTCTTAGGGTAGTTATATTTTGAATAGATTTTAGTATTTTGAATAGTTTTTAGAAATATTTCTTAGAGTAGTTATATTTTGAATAGTTTTTAGTATTTTCAATTGTTTTTAGGAATATTTCTTAGGATAGTTATATTTTGAATAGTTTTTAGTATTTTTAATAGTTTTTAGATATATTTCTTAGGGTAGTTATATTTTTCATGCAGATATGGCGCAGACACCGAAGCTCCTTGACGCGAACACCGACGAACGGCACAGGTCGTACCTGGCAGCGGTGGAGGGGCAGCAGCTTCACGAGTTGCGCCTTCGTGTAGCAAAGGAGTTGTTGCACCTGGACGACCACTGGCTTGACAGGTAATACTTTGTATTTTTTTACGAAATGAATGTATTGTTTGTACGTTAATTGTAACCATAATGCAAAATATACAGGTTACGTGAGGCTGGTTTGCTGCCACTCGCACGTATGCTTCAGGCTGGCGACGGCCAAGACGGTGGCGCCAAGAAGCGGATGCAGCTGGACCGCTCTCTACTTGCGGCGTTGGCGGACAGGTGGCGTCCGGAGACGCACAGGTTCAACTTGCCGTGCGGGGAGATGGCCCCCACATTGCAGGACGTGTCATACCTGCTCAGGCTTCCCATTGCGGATGAAGCTGTTGGTCCGGTTGCCGTGCCACCTACCTGGAGGGCGGAGCTTCAGGAGCGGTTTGCTCCAGTGAACCCGCCATATTTTTTGCATGTACCTGCGCCCGGCCCAGCCAAGGGTTGGGTAATACAATATAGGGTACGTACAATTATTTTTAATTAATTTAATTGAATCATACGTGACTACCTCTAAGCATTGAACAAATATATTTCAGGCTCAGGATCTCCACCCTCTGGCTGGGCAGTACGAGGTGTCGCGCTGCCTGGAGGCATATTTGTTGTGGTTGTTCGACTGGGCTCTTTTCTGCAACTCTAGCGGCAACTATGTGGACAAGGTTCTCATCCAGTACGCGCGCATGATTGCGGATGCGGAGCCGGGCCAGGTACCTGGGTGGAGCCGGGCCACGTACCGAGGCCTTTGCTAGGCCTATTTCAAGACGGAGAGGACCGTTGTCATCACAGGCTGTCCACTTCTACTGCAGCTATGGTCGTACGAGCGATTCACCATAGCACGCCCCCTAATCAGCGAGGAGCTTTATCCACCCGAGATGTATGGGCTGTGGCACGAGGATAGCCCCCCGATGGGTTCGCTTTGGACCGATCGACGGGTAAGCTCTTTAATTTACTGTTGTACATTTCTGTATATGTAAAGTACCGAGTTGTGTAATTTTGCAGATGAGCTGGGCACATTGGCAGGTCCGAAAAGCATACCCGCAGTTCGTGTCCGAATTTGATCGGATGCGGCCACATGATGTCATCTGGACCCCGTACACCGTTGCGGTTGTGCAGACACGTGCGTCGCACGGATTGTCCTCCCTCTGCATGCGTGACGAGGCATACCGGCTCACAAAGAAGAACCTAGTGTTCGATATTGTCGTGGAGCCGTACTGCGTCGAGCGAGTGATGAGGCAGTTCGGGCGACAACAGCACTTCCCTCTCCTACCCCGAGCGTTCCAGCCCGTGCCGCGCAGCGTACACGAGTAAGTTTGTGATAACTCATTTTCTATTAATTATATAACCGTTATCATGAAATAATGTTGTCTTCCAAATGTTTGCAACAGATATTCACGCAGGGATATCATGCCAACAAAGTCAACTGTGTTGTCAAGCTGCAGGAGTACGTAGGAGAGTGCCTAGATGCACCTAACGATGTGTGGGACGAGCCGCAGCCACACACAGAGGCGTCTTACGGCGCATACGTCCGCTGGTACCTCACTCGCACGCGTCCGTACGTCGCTCTTTCACGTATCGATGACGCGGAGCATCAGCACCCGCCGGCCATCTCGGACACGTATCCCTTGTACCGTGATTAGACACAGCGTGGCGCGTACGTCTTTCGCAACTTCAATTATTGAATATTTTTTTTAAAAAAATCAATAATAATATTACTCTGCTTCCCATTACTCATGCAGATCGATCTGATCAACTGCGCGGAGGTTGAAGCTGCATCTCAGATCACGTTGTTTGAACGTGGAGTACATGTACTGGACGCATAGTACAAAGAGAGCTTTCGTCGGATTCATGACAACTTGACGCGAGCATTACGTGCACTGACGTGTTGCAGCAGAAACGACGTGGGGGCCTCCAGTTCATCTCATACGTCCGCCCACATGTACACAGCTGGCCCGTCGACCTCTGCAGCACCGCACGCAGCGTCCAGCGGTACTGCCGCCAGTTCGAGCTGTAAGTCCTTTATAATTGCCATTTGGATCAATTTTGATTTACACGACTAATTTCGTTTGTTTTTATAGTCATGCACTCGACGGCAATGGGGCCTCCTCCTGCAAGAATGGAGCCTCAGACGTTTGGCGCCTATGCTCCAGGAACGCCTCTCCCATCGGGTTCGACGCCAGCTGCTCCGTATTCTCAGGACTATACCCAGCATGCTTGGTCGATGGGAGCTTCTGCACACGGTGGTCTGTTCGGTGTGCCGGACTGTGACGGCTGGGACGGCGGCTCCGTCAGTTTATCGGAGTTGGTGGGCGGCGGCGCCGGGCCTGACATCATTAGTCCCTCCCAGACGTATGACGCTCCAGCTCCACAGTCCCAGGATGACCCGTTCACGCCGGCGCCTCCTCCGCCTCGTCCTCACCGTGCTCCAGATGCACTCACGTACTCGGAGGGGCACATACGCCGACGGCCTAGGACTAGGGGGAGGACCAAGAGAGCGCGATGACCGGGACAGGCGGAGTAGATACTCCTAATTCGGTGGACTCTATATATTTAAACTGTTTTTTGTATGATACTATTTTATTTTTAATAGGTTGATGTATCGTACTATCGTAATATTTGGATTCTACGTTGCAAAACGTTATCGTTTAACCATCTTCATACGAGTTTTAGATATAACAATCTTCTTCATAAAATTGAATTAAAATTTTATATGTATACAAAAGAGTATGGCGAATAAATCTTATATTTGAAAAAAGTATGATTTTAAATAGTTTGTAAAACATAAATTCGAACAAAAAAAAGAAAGAATGGAAACCTCCCGCCCATTGGGCGGGCGGGATGCCTTAGGGCCCTCTTCGCGAATAGGAAAAATTTCTTATTCGTGAAGAGACCCTCGGGAGGGGCCTGGGAAAAATTTTGGGACCTCCCGCCCGTTGGATGGGCGGAAGGTCTCCGGCCCCACGCCTCCCGCCCGTTGATCTGGCGGGAGGCACCCATTTTTCGAAAATTTTCAAAACGGTACCCTTTTTTCGAATTTAATTTTTTTAACCTTTTTTAAAAAAAATTCCAGGCCAAACCGCCTGGCAGCAGCTGGCTAGTCCCTGCTTAAGTTCTTGAAGACTTTGCTTAGAGCACCCGTGGTACTTAATCCTGTCAATTTTGAAACGGAGGCACTACCTTATAATCTCTTGGTACTTAATCCTATGAATTTTGAAACGGAGGCACTACCTTATAATCTCTGCTGGCTATCCCTGAATAGCGGATGATCCACATTATGCGAGTAGAATGACATGGGGCCCTAGGCCTACATGTCAGCCTCAAAAGCAATGACATATTGTGGAACCATAAATTTATTCCGTGAAGTGTGCCCCGAACTTCACAAGCGAAAGTGATTTATGAGCTCATTGATTGCCCCAAAGACAGGCTCGGATCTTAGGCCCAATCTGGCTACAGTATGCAGAAAACATTCGAAAATTGGCCCATAATACTATTACTGCCGAGCGAATTAAAAAGAGGAAGGCCTGAACAAATCGTCAAGCCGAACCACAGACGAACCCTCCGCATCCATTTCGTGGAGTACTTTGATGTCTGGATATGTACTGAATGGATGTTCAGACTTGGCTTTGCAGCTCTTTTTTTTATGCTGAATGCTGGTGTTGATCCAAATGAGATCACACTAGCGAGTGCTTTATCAGTAGTTTCAGAATCTGGCACATTGGATCAAAGTAGATGGATCCATGACTATAATCAACGGATCAATCAGGGTTACGGATAACCTGAATGCTGGTCTGATCGATATGTATGCCAAGTATGGAAGCATTGCTGATGCAGTGCAGTTATTCAATCATGCCAGTGATAAGTTCTCTTCAATTTCTCCCTGGAATGCTATGATCTGCAGTTTAGCTGTCCATGGTTAAGCACACATGTCGCTTGACCTGTTTTCGCAATTACAAAGGACAGGCATTAGACCCAACTCAATTACATTTATTGGCGTTTTAAATGCATGCTGTCATACTGGTATGGTAGCTGAAGGAAAACAACATTCGAGCCCATGATGAGAGAATTTCGAATCCAACCAACAATTAAACACTATGGTTGCATGGTTGATCTTGGTCGAGCAGGGTACTTGGAAGAGGTAGAACAACTTGTCACGATGATGCCCATTAAAGCAGATATGGTACTTTGGGGCAGCATCCTTTCGGCAGCAAGGGAACAAGGTAATGTAGGCTTAGGAGAGAAAGCTGCAGAAGAATTGCCAAAAGCTCGACCAAACACATGGTGCATCCAAAGTAGCATTGTCAAACATCTATGCCGATGCTGGTCGTTGGAACAACGTTTCAGTTGTTAGGAAGGAACTCCAGGATGAAAATTTGGAGAGACAATCAGGAAGCGGTGGCATTGTGTAGTTATGGGATGAAGCATTTCTTCAATTTTATCTCTAATGGGCAGCTAGTTTCGTTCTCTGTTATTCATCCTTTTTGCTAAAGACGCTGTGCCCATTGCTCCTCTTAAAACAAAAGGTAAGACTAAACGTTTAGTAACTGAAATATAAATTTGACAGGCTATACATATTGCTAGAAAACAACTAACAAAGAAGATTTGCAACACTTTGTATAAGGGCAGCCACTGGCCCAGCATTGATGAAGAATGCAATTTGACAACATGCACTGAAGCCGCGACTACAGCGCCCATAAACCCATGACTTGGGGTATTCTTCTTACAAGCCATTTAACCCATATAATTTCCACAGGACCGCCATTTAACCCATCTTGCTTCACTCTTTGAAATGACGATCAGGGTCATGATGTGTGCCGGGCCCATACCGTGTTCATTAAGCGTGCATCAGTAAATGAAATCCTGACAGTAATATTATAATGCTACTGACAAGTGACGGTAACAGGACAAGGACTACTTTTTAACATATCCCATGTTATGCACGCTTTACAAATGGTGTAAACCGGGCCACTGAGTAGCAAAACAAGCCACTATGGTGTACTGCACGTAGACACTGTAGAAGCTTATGAACGACCTATTCACAAGCATCTGTCTTTAAGGAAATAAACATAATATCTCAAAGGATCATATGCATGCTGTAAAAAACAAAATGTTCTTGGCGTCACACACTTCATTCCATGCCAAACTCCCTCATCGACCTGGGGCTGCAGATGATGTCGAATGGCTTCTCGATGCTGTCCTGCAGTATTGTGATCTGCCCCTCCTTGAGAAGTATGTCTTCGTCCAGGGCTTCGATCTTCTTCTTCAGTGAAACCACCTCATTCTGCATGATGCTGATGTTTCTTCTCAGCTGCTTTGCTTCCTGCCACGACAGGTCCCTCTCCTCGGTCACTGTTTCTAGAGTCCTGCGGAGAGCGGCAAGCTCCTTTGCATATTCTTGGAAATCCTGTTGTATCTCATTCATTGCTTCATCCTTCTTGGATACCTGTAAAGTGCAGTGCACTAAATTTGTAACAATGGAGCATATAGACTGTCGATGATCAAAAAAGCACTTCAGGTAAAGGACCACGAGAAAAACTATCATATGAACATGAAGCTGAAATCTAAGATGGATATATAGCATCTAACATGGAACAACATGCTAGAGTATTAGACTACCTGTTTCAAGAATCATGCCTTTTCGGATGGTACCAGAATGACCACAACAGTATGATTGGTGGTCAATTGCTGCCTATCTCGGCAAATTGCTGCACAATCCACTTAGTGTACACAAATATCTACTTTATGTTGGTTTCTTCTCAGGAATTCCTTTCTTTTACGACTAGCAGTGATGATCCCTGGAATGAATACTTGCTGACCAGACGCCTCTAAAACCACAATATATTGTTTTATATGCTACCTCGCATCATCCTAAGATTAGAAGTGGTTCCGGAAACATTCAACAAAACATCTGATTGACGATCAAGATCCTAAACAAGAAAGCTTATTGGAAGAACATCCACAGTAGACTAAATCTCGACTTGGGCACATTTTATCCTAGATTCTTAGAAAGATGTCAAAATATGAAAAGTAATGAGTAGCACAATGGATTTGTACGGTTAACAGAAAATTTTTAGACCAATGAGATGGAAGTTAAATCTCCCGTCCTCTAACCAAGTCGTTCAGCAAAAGAACCTACCTGCTTATAAGTATTTTGAAATATACTGAAACCAGAATATTACAAGGCTAACACCAGACAACTTCACAGTAATACATGATGAACGGGAAATCATTATCAAAATCCTACTTTGATCAGAGAAAAGATATTGAACTGTTGGTTTATTGTGGAGTAAGTATGTGATGTTACCTGAAGCTCTAACTGCTTAGCCTTGTGGGTGATGCAAGAAAGTTCATCCTGAACTCTCTGGATCTCGTTTCTCATAACATCTTGGAGACGAAGTGAAGATGCTAGATCCGCTTCCAGTTGTTCAATGTCAAGTTCCTTTGACAAGACTGCCTCTTTTAGTACTCTGCTCAGCATAGCCTCTTCTTTCAGCTTGAGTTCAAAATCATCCTACATAAGAGTGGAAGTTATTCAGTGGTGACAGAAATATGCTTAAGAAACTAAATTACTAAAACCATTAAACCATTTCAACTTTTCATAAAATTTTAAATCACTACTAAGTGGACTATAGGCATCCTATTTAAATTCTTATTGTAGAAGTTTCAGGAAAGCACGTTCTATAGAACACGTAACTATCCAGAAATATACTTATGGAGAAACTTTCCTGTCACAGCTTTTTTAATTTACTTCAAACAGCAAAAGTCCTTTTGTACCAGAAATAGCTCACCATTTGCTCCCTGGAAGGACTACTTCCAGCAATCTCACCAGATTTTTGTTGTACATTTAGCTTTTCACTTAGTACATAATTGATTGTCTTCAAACTTCGCTTCAGACTTTCAGTTCCTCCTTTGATGCTCTGGTACTCAAAAGTGTAATCACTGATTGTTAACACATCATTGCCACTGAAAGATTCATTTTCATGTTTCTTGTGTTTGATCAAATCCAACAATTTGGTGCAAAGTTGGCTAATCTTATCAAGTAATGACAAGCCTTGCATCTGTAAACTGGCCACTCTAGCCTGAAGCTCTTGGTCAAGGCGAATTGAGCAGAAGCTTGCTCCATTTCCAGCACCTTGCATACGATTTAAGAGTGTAATATTCTCTTGTCTGAGGGACTCTACTTCAAGATGACATGATCGAATTTCCCCTCTCAACTTTTGCTCCACCCCTGTCAGTCTAATAAGTTCCATTTGCAATTTCCTAGTTTTATCACTGGCGCACTCAACAAATTTCTTATCTAATTCAGCTGTACATCCTTGTCTCAGGCCTGTAATTGTCCTTTCCAGTTCGTTACATGTTGTTTGTAGTCTTGCAATCACTTTGTGACATGCTTTGTTCTCTCCCTCCTTGTCCTTCAAGTATTCCCGGATGTGGTCCCTTTCCTCCACGACCTCAGCAAAACGAGCATGCAAATCTACTGAGGAATTTTGGAGCTTCTCATGCTCCATTCTGAGTTTCTCTAGATCATCATTTAGTTTGCTGTTTTGCACTTCCAAACTTGCAGCTTTAGTTGAAGCTTCAGCCTTGTTTGCTTCTAGAAAAGTAACTTCTCTCTGAAATGAGACATTTTGCTCTGCAAGCTCTCTCACCCGTCCATGTAGTCTCTCTTCTTCAGATTGAAATCTTGAAAGTCTGACAGACCAATCATGTGACCTTCTGTCCATCTCTCTCTCAAGTGTAGTTTGTATTTCACTCTTCTCCTTCTCCAGCCTCCTAGTTCTGGTATCTAACTCTTTCTTTAATTGCTTGTATTGCTCTTTGGCAGAAAATCTTTCTGCAACACGCACCTTGATCTGTGAAGACAGTTCATGTGCTAATTGTTTCCTATCTTCTGTCAATTGCTGGATCAATTGAAGCATGTCATTTGAGCTCATTCGCTTATCTCTGAGCATGCTGAATTCATATTCTTCTCCACAAGGAACAATAAATCTTGACTCAACTTCTTTAGCTCTATGAAGCAACATGTCATCAGTTTCTTCCTCCCCTAATGCAAAATCCATCGTGAAAATATTGAGAAGCATCACAAAACCATGAATCTTCATTGAATGGAAGAGTCCTGAGATCATACCTGAAGTAGGAGAAGTGGAGGGACAAATAACACTTGGAGGTCTCACATCTGGAAAATCTTCATAAATATCTTCAACAGAAGTAGTACTTTCTCTCTCAAAAGCATCCGACATGCTTATGTGGTTTCTACCTGCATTGCACATAACTGTAATCTTGCAGGTATCTCCCCTACCTTCTTGAGCAATTTGCCGAAGGCAGGCATCTTTTAAGTCCACATCTAGGTAGCTCTCTGTAGTATCTTTTGTTGACTTTGGTATAGATGGTACTGTTGGTTGGGGTCGAGGTGGCCTTCCCAAATTAGAAACCATAGATATGGCAGAGGAGTACTGCTTCTGTTTCTCATTTACCGTTGCATCTTCATGCACTCTATCAATGTATCGATCTAGTACTTCATTCTTGTTTAATAAATTGCTTACTCTTGTTGGCCTGCATCGAAGAGCAATGGGAGAGCTAACAGGAGAGTGCCCTGCTGAGCATGAACAACATCTTGAACGAGGAGAATCATTTTCCATGGCAGAATGTTCTTTAGGGATCTTTATTGCATATTCTCTCAATACTAGATTTCTTTCTGGTGACCACATGTTGGGACTGCAAGTTAAAATTACTGTTAAAATCATTTCTCAGATGACATGATGAATAAAATGAGCTATGATACACAAGGCCTTCAGATCTAAATGGGATTTGCCACAAAGATGCTAGTGTTAAAGTGGAACTCAATCACAAGAATATATATTTGGGTGAGAATGGAAGAACGTAATTTTTATGCAATCACATCTAGCACAGATGATAGATGCCAGGAAAAATCTGCATGTGCACTGAAACTGAACAATTGTAAAGAGCACCCTTTGCCAAAAGCAAATAATCATTTAATAATTCAAATGAGTCGAGTTTGCAGATTCACACAACGAACATATCCCGGTTTGTCTCCCATTTCCTTTCTTGTTCTATATGCATTTTCCCTTTTTTTCATTTAATAACATGTATAAACATGGAAAATATGCAACACCTGTTTATAGCCAGCACCATTACTTCAATCATGGTATACATCATAGATTATAAGGGAGTACTGATAGTAATCATCAGGCAATGGAAACCACTTACACGGCGTCTTTGGGATGCTGAGGTGCATCGGATTCATCATACAATGAGCATGGAACATCACCAGAGAAGCTAAAGCATCGTTCGTCCAAGCATCTGTTTCTGGCCGGGGATGAGAATGACATGGATCTCCTGAGCTGCTTTGGATTGCCTGGTTCCTCCTTATTCCGCTTTTGACGATGGCTTCTGGATCTTGACAACCTTGTGCTGCAGGAACCAGAACTTCCCTTGCCCTCATCTCCTGCCTCCAGTGTATATTTATGCTTGGTCTTGCTATCATTGCCCGGTGTCCCATTTTCCTCACCTGCATTTGCAGCGGAGGACCCAAAGAAAAAGAATCTTCTCATGTTTCAGACGCATGAAAGATTCACAGATTCCCCACAAATTGAGTCCCTGCATAGATTAGATCGTGGTGAGCAAAGAGTAAACTATGAAACACATTAGGTGGCAAGGGTGTACATCAGAATAATAAGACAGCAAATCCTTTCTTCACAAAGTAGCCGGAAACTAAAAAAAATATTAGCAGGTAGAATCGGGAGATAGAAAAGAAACTGAGAATGAAGAAGAATTTTTTCAGTAATTCCATGTATCCTTGGCCAGGAATTGAACTAGCTGTCACCTTCCAACTGAAACGCACACGTGGTCCATCCCCGTATCATAGTACCTCTAGTAAGAAATCAGTCGAACAAGTTACACGCACGGCCACCAACACACCAGAAAAAGGCAACGATATTCGTTTGATCCTCGATCCTAGGACACCGAACCGCCAAATCCAATCCTCATTCCAAAACCAGCAGCGACAACTGAACACTCAAAACCAGTCTAGAACAAAAATTCATCTCACGGACCATGTCCCATCGATCCTTGATCCTAGAGCCACCGACGAGCCAAGGACTCCCCATCGATCCTAATTCCGGCGCACCAATCACCCAAAAACCCGACGCAGGATCCAGAACCTCCCCCATCAACTCCAACAGGAACTAAACCCGAACGAGAATTCGCAAACCTTGACCCCTAGAGACCGGAGCAGTGGCGGCGCGCGGCGGAGTAGAGAAGAAGCAAGAGTCAAACCTGCGAGAGAATCCCAGGTGCAGCACAGCGAGGGTGGTGTGGAATATGGATGGGGATGGCTCGCAACGGTCGGGTCGGGTGGCTGTGGCCTTTGATTAGCGCGCACTAATTGCAATTAACAGCTGGCGGCGTTTGCCTCATCTGCCGCTTTCCTTTTTGTAGCGGAAAAAAAAGGAGACGGAGATTTTGAATTGGAGCGGCGAGCGGGTTGGTGGGCTCGTAAGGAGGAGCAGGAGGAGGTGGACCCATGGGCTTCATGTTGCCTCGTGAGCCGACCCGTTTAGTATGCGAGATGGGTTTGATGGGCTAGTTGGGTCCTCGTTCCATAGGGTGCTCTCCGTCGCAGGGCCCACACACGCACACATTTGCACTTACTCGGCCATGGCTGTTTGATGGTCCTCCACCACCATCACCATGGAGGGGGACGCAGACGCAGATACTCTCATAGCCCACAGCAATGGCGTGGCGCCGTCCTCCGCACTCCGTGTGTGGCATCCCTTTTGCTCCTCCTCTGCTTTTCCTTTTGTGTCGCGCGTCCTTTCATCTCCCTCGGGCGCGGCGTAGCAGCGGGGAGCTGTTGGAAACGGAGACAACGGCTCCGCCTAGGATTTGGAGCCGGATTGCAGATTCCTTTGCGCTCCAAGCCACTACCATAAAAAAGGTGAAGGTTTTCTAGGTTTGTTGTGGGTTTTGTTTGGACGAACTGTTCTTATCCTAACTGTGCTTGTTCCGGCCGTCGGATTGGTTACAAGTGGAGTGGTTGCTCCTGCGAACTAGCACTACTGCTAATGACAGAGTGGTCAGCTTGTTCGAGTTCAGTAGCCACAATGGAAGTGATTTACCTTACTTTTCCCATAGAGCAAGCAAAAGTGTAGCCCTTTAATCTGGACTCTGGTTTTGACACTTTTTTTTTTGTTCTTGGGCTGATTTGCTAAAGAATTCGACCATGTCTTTATTGTACCTAGCCTAATCATGGACATATTGTGTGGATGTTTGGTGAGTTAATTACTATATTTGTGCATATAACACCTATTTATTTTCTTTTCTTTTGTGCACACCTTGATCCGTGAACCGTGACGCCATTTACTATGCCCATTTTTAATCTAATAGTTAGCTATGCTACAACTAAAATGTGGATAGCTAACTCTATGTATGTCATATTTCGTTGCAGAAATATGGTGTCCATTTCATTAAAAAGAAGGTGTCCATTTATCTTGAGCCTTTACCGGCAAAATTATAAATGAAAATTAGAGGATGCAACAACATGAAATGGAATCAACTGGCCAACTGATGGCCTTGGGGTAAATCCTTCCTTCTTATTAAGGAAATCATATTATTGAGGCGTTTTACTTTAATGGTTGTAATAACCTTATTGATTTGCCATTTCTGGCATATGGTTTAACTTTGGCAATTCACTGATTCCAAACTCTTGTAGCATCAGACATGGAAAACTCCATCACACAAATATCGTCACCTGCAAATCGTCAGTGGGTGGCCTCACACTGTCATGTCCTTGTATTGTTTGTGAGTCTTTGAGTGTTGCTTCTCCACAAAATGGGGGTGACACCTTCTAAGCTTGAAGATGACAAGGTTCTTGTGTTATGCCAGGAGAGGAAGCGTTTAGTTAGAGAAGCATTGGATAGAAGATGTGCACTTGCAGCTTGGAGCGCGAAGGAATCCGCAATCCGGCTCCAAATCCCGGGTGGAGCTGTTGTCTCCGCTTCCGACCTACAACCCCCAGCTGCCACGCCGCGCCCAAGGGAAACGAAAGGACGTGCGACACAAAAGGAAAAGCACAGGAGGAGCAAACGGGATGCCACACACGGAGTTAATGCCGTGCGCTATGAGCGTCGACGGCGGCTCATCTGCGTCGGCGTCCCCCTCCATGGTGACGCGGTGGTGGAGGACCATCAATCAGCCATGGCCGAGTAAGTGCAGCTTCCTAAACGGGTCAGCCCACAAGGAAACATGGCCCACCAACCCGCTCACCGCTCCAATTCAAAACCTCCGTCTCTTTTTTTTTCCGCTACAAAAAGGAAAGCAGCAAATGAGGCAGCCGCCGGCAGCTGTTAACTGCAATTAGTGTGCGCTAATCAAATGCCACGGCCACCCGACCCGACCGTTGTGAACCATCCCCATCCATATTCCACACCGCCTTGGCCGCACCGCGCCTAGGATTCTGTCGCAGGTTTGCCTCTTGCTTCTTCTCTTCTCCGCCGCGTGCCACCGCTGCTCTAGTCTCCAGGGGTCGAGGTTTACGAATATTTTTTCAGGTTTAGTTCCTGTTGGAGTTGATGCGGGGGGTTCTGGATTGCGCGTCGGGTTTTTGGGTGATTGGTGCACCGGGATCGAGAATCGAAGGGGAGTCCTTGGATCGTCGGTGGCTCTAGGATCAAGGATCCATGGGACATGTCCGCGAGACGAATTTTTGTTCGAGACTGGTTTTGAGGGTTCAGTCGTCGCTGCTGGTTCTGGAGTGAGGGTTGGATTTGGCGGTTCGGCGTCCTAGGATCGAGGATCAAACGAATAAGGAGATGAGGGCAAGGGAAGTTCTGGTTCCTGCAGCACAAGGTCGTCAAGATCCAGAAGCCGTCGTCAAAAGCGGAATAAAGAGGAACCAGGCAATTCAAAGCAGCTCAGGAGGTCCATGTCATTCTCATCCCCGGCCAGAAACAGATGCTTAGACGAACGATGCTTTAGCTTCTCTTGCGATGTTCCATGCTCATTGTACGATGAATCCGATGCACCTCGGCATCCCAAAGATGTCGTATAAGTGGTTTCCATTGCCTGATGATTACTATCAGTACTCCCTTATAATCTATAATGTATACAATGATTGAAATAATGGTACTGGCTATAAACAGGTGGTGCATATTTTCCATGTTTATGCATGTTATTAAATGAAAAAAATGGGAAAATGCATATAGAACAAGAAAGGAAATGGGAGACAAACCGGGATATGTTCGTTGTGTGAATCTGCAAACTCGACTCATTTGAATTATTAAATGATTATTTGCTTTTGGCAAAGGGGGCTCTTCGCAATTGTTCAGTTTCAGTGCACATGCAGATTTGCCTCAGAATTACCTGAATCTCGAAGGACTCAATACTTCTTTCACTACCATCAGAATAATAGTTAATAGAATCTAGATCCTCCGAACCTTGAATGGATGACAAGTGATAGATCTTGAACGACAAAACAAATGTCTGTCACAGTGATGGTAGAATGGCTGTACAAATTCTACATTTTGTCAGGAAAGCAAAGGTTTACGATCAAGCTACTACGCAAAATATATGAGGTGTGCAACGAGGACAGCAAACCGAGCTCCCACTCTGACATCGGGCTAGAACCAACAGGAATGAATTCGCCTCGGAACCTCTAACACGTCACAAGATTCCGGGACTCGGGGATCTAAGTGTAACCTAAGAATCTACTGGCAAAATTCACACTAAGTTCGAGAATTTAAATGTGCATTTCGAAAGTTTAGGGATCGGGATGACGTCTAGTTCGAGGACCGGACGTACACTTTACTCTTAGGTTATGATTAAGTGGGTTAGGGATTGGAAAATAAAGAATTTGGACCTGCTTAGTTGGATACTAAAGTATTTGTATGTGAAAATATGGGTATGCTAAAATGTGGGCATGGTAACTTTTTTTTACTAAAATCTTGGCAAGTTTAAAATAGCACTTGGTTAAATAGGCTGTTTTTAGCTTTCAACCAAACGAGTGCCAAAAATTTATGGGCTCGTTGATATTTTAGCATGCCAACATTTTGGAAACCAATGAGGCTCTTTGTCCCGTTCCCATGTTTGCATGCTAGGTATTGCGTTTGGGAAATAATTGAAAAAATGACTAAAATACCCTTTGCGGATGTGCATGAGTCCATTTGATATGGGGGTAATTTCATAATTTTAGACATGTAACCCAAACACCCCACCGTAACCGGTGAAATAGTATCGCGGAGGATTCCTCGTCTGCTGCTTTCGTGTTTTTTTGTTGCCCCAATGATGGCCCTTGGCCCACTAATGACCCTACGGTGTGGCCAGCCAATCCAATGTGTACACAACGGTTCATGCTAACCTATTAATATTGAGGATTAATTTAAAATTATAATTTGAATACGTACAATTTTTCTCACAAGATCACATATAAATCTATTTTGAGTTTGCTAAATTTACTATGTTTCTTATTTGCTTAGAAAATTTTTATTTGTTCTCAAAACAATTTTTTTCATTGAGAATATTTTCCTTCACGAAACACTTTATTTTGTTCTCAGATTTTTTTGTCCTAGAACAATATTTTTATTGGAATATTTTTATTTGTTCCACAATATTTTTTTGGAAATTTACATAATGTTCCAAGCAGCACCTCCTGAAACATCTAGCTGGAACAATTATAAATCTTCCGAACAATTGCAATTGTTCCAACTTTTACAATTAAATTTTGTAAGATCCTAAATCTTTCGAACAATTACAATTGGTCCAACTTTTACAACTAAATTTTGTAAGATCCAGAGCCACGGTATCAAGCATATAGCATAGAATATTTCATAATAAAGGATAAAATATATTCTATAACTTATAACTGTTATAAATTATTCGGATACGAGTAGAACTAGTTAGTATAAAAAAAACTACCCAAGTAGTATTTTTTTTGACAAGGGATTCCATTCATTGGATGAGAGCATTGTTACAGTCATACTCAAGGTAACGCTGCACGCATGATGGGGTCTGGTGCCACTCGCCCATCACACATATTAGACACCTGCTTGCTAGTGCTTGGCTAGCTCGTAAGCTAGCATGGTTCTTGGATTTTATATAACTGTCTCTCACACTATATATTTGTGGGTAGGGATCCTCTCCAAAGTATAGCTTTAGCATAACCAATATAAAACAATACAAACCACCATACAGGACGTAGGATATTACACACATCGCGGCTCGAACCTGTCTAAACCTTGTGTTCCTTACACCTTCGAGTTCCTGATCTCAGCGACATCCTTCCTACAATCTATCACCTCGGAGGTATCTCTCGGTGGGCTTGGCGATAAAGGGAAAATTCCCTGGAAGGTCCTCAAGCAAATGACGCTTCCTTCTATGGCCCTGAAAAACTGAGACGCCCTTCTGTGGCCTCCTTTTTATTTTCGTTCTCTTCCACGGCCCTCCCGTTACATCTGCAGTTAAGTCCCAGTTAAGTGATTGTGAAAAGACCATAGTACCCCCGGGCGAAATCCCCTGTAAGGCCCTCAAACAAATCACGCTTCCTTCTATGACCCTGCAAAACTGCAACTTCCTTATTTGACCCTGATGAGTTCACAATGTTTCCTACATTTGAAGCACAAGAAGAAGAAAAATGGGCTCTCCGCGCGTCGTGCCCTGGGCAGCCGGCCACTCCGCGCGCCGTGCCCCCCCTCCGTGCGCCGCGCCCCTGGGCGCCGGCCCTCCGCGTGCCGCGCCCTTCCTCCGCGCGCCGGCCCCTCCTCCGCGCGCCGCCCCTCCACGCCCGCCCTCCGCGTGCCGCGCCCCTGGCCGCCGGCCCCTCCGCGAGCCGCGCCCCTGGGCAGATCCTCCTCCGCGCGCGCCTGGAGGAGAGGACGAGGGGCTCACAGGATAGGATGGGGGAGATGGGGTCGGGGGTGTGTGTGGGAGTGGCAGGGGGTATTTCAGTCCAAGAATTTTTGCTCCTCACCTCAAACCCTAACAGGTTGGCCTAACGGATGTAACGGGAGGGCCATGGAAGGACACGAAAATAAAAAGAAGGCCACAGAAGGGCGTTTCAGTTTTCAAGGGCCATAGAAGTAAGCGTCATTTGCTTGAGGGCCTTCTAGGGAATTTTCCTGGCGATAAAACACCAACAGCTAGCGCGCCAGGTAGAGGTGCTCATCGAAGATCCCCTGGCGAGCTCGATGGCATTGTTCAACTTCACCGTCGCGCTGGAAGAAGCCGTGACTTTCGTCTTCGGCTCCTGGATCTACATCGCCAATGGCTCTAGTGACTTTAGCAGCCACCTCACAAACCCTAGAGAATCGGAGGCATTAACACCAATCTCCAGCCGCGACATCGATAAACCCCCAGTCGGCCAGGACCGCTTGGCGAAGGCCCTCCGAGGCCTCAACCTGCGCAGCGACAAACCCGCCGCGGCCTTCGCGGGCGGCGCCGGCGGCTCCAGCCGACCCCCACCATCCTCAAAACCTGCAAATATCCGGATCAAATCAGGGGGGCAATGCCAATCGAAACCACATGTCATCGATGAGGGAGGCTAGAGTGGAGATGGAGAGTAGGGGAAGAGGCCACGAACGGTGACAAGTGCGGGAGAGGTGTGTGTTGTGCGCCACGCCCCCGTGCCCCCACGGGGCCGCTGTAGTGCGCGGGGGACGAGGGGAGGCTCGGCCACAACGGCGGCGGCCTGGCGTTGGTGTGGCCAGGAGCGGCGGTGGCCAGCGAGTTCAGGGGAACTCACAGTCGCACGCGGATTTAGAGACGAAGCTGATAGGTGGGGCCCACCTGGCAGTGAGAGGGGCTGCGAGACCCAGCTATCGGAGAGGGAGAAAAAAGGAGCAGGGCGGGGGTAGCTTTGTCTTTTCGCAATGTGCCTCCACGCTGACATCGTGATCTGGCACGCCACGCACGCAAAACGTGCATTTTTGTTAACTTGTAAGATCTCTTCTCTTCCGGTGGCAATTCTGTAAGGGCAACCGCAAAAGTGATATTTGGATGAGTGGCGATCGAAATAATTGCAAAAATATAAAAAGCCCGTCGTAGAGAGAGCTGCTAGTTAATGGCTGTCGGGGAAGGCGGCCGGCGGTGCGTTGTGAGATGGGGAGGCAGCACGTCGGACTCAAGGCACCTCCAGCAGGGTGTCGCGGAGGCCTGGGCTTTGATGGGGAGGTGACGCGAGGGGGACGCGGTGGCGTCGGCGAGTGCGAGGGGGAGGCTAGAGTGGCCGGAGCGATGCACGGGCTGGAAACTACTCTGCTCGCGGGTGGGGGTGAGGGGAGGGGGCGAGGGGTGACACGCGCCTTTTTGCGGTGGGCGACAGCGGCGAGGGGGGACGGGGTGACGACAGCGCGAGTGCGGAGTGAGGGACTGGGGGCGACGGTGGCAGCAAGCGGGAGGGGAGAGAGAGGAGGCGACGGACAGATCAGATGGGCGATGTTCCGTAGCAGATTGGACGGGCGACATTCCATAGCGGCCGGACGAAAATAAAGCTGTGCGGGAGCCGCAGCAGCGATCAAGATGATGAAAAAAAAACGTCACCCTTTACAAGTCCGTGTGCATTGAGCTATATATGTCTGTTGGGAGGAATAAGCTAAGCTTTCTTATTCCTCCAATGCTTAGGTCTAAGCAGAGCCCAAAGCTCTAAAGATTTTTTTTGAAAACCTAAGCAGAGCCCAAAGATAGCAAGCCACATGTAAAAAGGAAAAAAGAAAATTTCTGCCCCGTTGCAGATGAATACATCTCATCGCTAGGCCAGTTTTGAGTAGTCATATAAATCGGGGTTGAAGATATGGTTCCCCGATCCGGAAATGCCGATTCTACCTAGGGAATGTGGGTCATTTTGATCTCCACCTTATAAAAACCTCTCGTAAGGACCATACCCCGTTCCTCGATCCCGTTCCTCGACCCCATCAACCCATAAACTTTGTGGCTATAGTTTTGACAGCTACCAGTCTTTTAATCCCCCTGTTTTTATTTATACGTCGTATTAGGTTTGTCCTAAGTCAAACTTGGTCAACTTCAATTAAATTTATAGAAAAATAATAATATTTATAATACCAAATTTGTTTCATTGGATCCATCATGAAATATACGTTGACAGTGCATATGTTGGATAGTATAGTTATTACTATATTTTTCTATAAACTTGGTCAAACTAGCTAACTTTGACTTAGGACAAACCTAATATGAAGATAAATGGAGTATGTATCATTTGCTATGAAGTTTTTGGCTACTGATTTTGAGAATGGTCTAAATTTGAAAAGACCAGCACTCGGTACTGCACAAAAGTTCATGTTAATCCACACTCAGAGAAAGAAAAGCAAACGGGTTACTCATAAGATAAGAGCATCGCAAATCTCTGTAACTTTTATGGACGCTTGTATCGGAAGTTTCAAAAACTTGTTTTCGTATGAGTCGCTAATGTAGAGAGGTGGAGCCTTTTACTTTAGCGGTTGGTCTACCAATGTGATTCATGCGGATCGTGACTCCGAACTGCAGTATTGATCTGTAGCCGTTCTGCCAGGTAGCTAGATAATGTTTGATCAGGAATAAACTGGCCATTTCTTTTCTGATTGAGCTGGCGAGTTTTAGGAACTCCACGTGATGGATAAATATTCGATTGATTCGCACTGAATCGACCAGCGAGTAGTGGGAAGAGCAAGTTGAGAGTTGCCCTACTCCTACGGAAGGGCAACTTGAAATGGTGTCGTCTGAATAGTGACCGAAGGTCATACAAGTATACAACAACCCACGAGGAATATTTGGGTGGTTGGTGGTGGATCCCCGAATCAGCTTTATCCTGGACTGCATATTTTCCCTTATTCTACTCTTGGTCGACATCAGCAGTGTCATCATCAACATCAGTGGACAAACAAAGGACACATTTTTCCGTGGTTTCATACCTAAAACAGGCACAAAGTAAAGAGTATATATGTTCACATAAGCACCTGTGTAGAATTTTTCACTAATCACACGCTTCAGTGCGGTCAGCTGCTAGCTTCAGTAGGACACGCTTCAGTAAGAGTGAACAAATAAAAGGACCGACAAAGCAAGGCACATAGCAATGCAAAGATTTAACTTTTGAGGAAGTACAGCTAGCTCTGGATTTGATCAAAACGGACTTCACGTTTGCATGCACTGGCAAACAGGAATCTCGATTTGCATTCTCTTTTCCCACTAAAATGGAGTTGGATTTTACTATATATGCACGCGCACAATAAAATTCATTCATTGTTGATGATGCGTTCTTGAATCTAGTCAGCAACCCCAGAACAATTCAACTCAAACAGGCAGCTATCCTGATCGAATTTGAGGACAAGATTGAACATCGCACGGGATAATTGATATCCCTTGATCAGTGCCTTAACATAACACTAAGTGAATTCAAGTTCAAACTTCTAGATAGGATGAAATGCATTCAAAGTCAAGGGCAGCTTCAACTTGAACATATGTACCTTAATTTTTTTTTGAGACCAACCTTAAATGTTTTTCAATGGTGGGTAGTCTAACTTATATGAGAAGACCTGTTGTTTTCTCTCCTTTTTTTTCTCATATGAAGCTGCCTAGAGAAAATATTAGGAATATGAAGTTTGGACTGTCTCGATCTTATTGTGGCAGTTCTCATATCAGCAACGAAACAGTCCACCCCTATTGTTACGAGGACATTCAGTTTGCAAAAGAAAATAAGATAACTCTAGTTTCTGCAGACGATATATGTCCTTATGACACACTTTCTGATAAATTACGGTTCAAACAGAGAGCTGTGGCCAAAATTCAATTCTCAGAAGAAAAAAAACAATTGATGAATATGCATTCCAACTTCAGGACAGTGAAATTTAAAGGTCAATTGTTGGCTGAAATGGTCAAGGGTTAATTTCAAAACTTGACCTTTAATAATGTATACTAATTTAAAATCAAGTTCAACAGGACTATTGCTGGCTGAAATGTATTCCAAGCCCAGGGGCAGCTTCAATCAGCTCGACATGAATATGTTCAAAGATTCTGTTAGTTTTACTTGTAAGAAGAATAATCTACTATTGCTCTGTTTTCCTAAAACGAAGTTGCTTAGCTTTTCAAGAAAAAAAGGAAGTTGCTTAGAATGTTCTATGGAAATACCAGGAACTTTTGAATATCAGTATCATTACTGAAATGAAACCGCCATTGCAAGGGGCGGGGCCACTTCAATTTAAGGGTATTCAAATGAATACTCATTATTTTGAGCAAAATTTCTTATATATACAATATACACCATATGTATGAATTCAAAAATGAAAAAAAAACACATAACAGATTGCCAATCTCCTCCCTTCCGGCCCACTATACTGTCTCCATCTCCATCTCCCTCCCCACTGCATGACGGCCCAGAATGGCCCAATTTTGCACCAGGTCCGCCAAGAGCTCAGCCTCTCCCCATGCCTCATGTCTGGCTTACATGATCCAGTGATCATAAAATTTTTACTATATCTTAATAATATAATTATTAATCTACCATAAAAATTTCACCATAACTGGACCAAGAAAACTGTAGCTATGAATTAATTATAGAAAAGTATATATATATAAAAGTACAATAAACTTTTTTTACTAAATTATATCATATCATATGTTCACTGCATAGATCTACTTATGTGAAGTCCAACAAAATTGGATTTTCTATTTTATAATTTTTTTATTTACTATGATATTTTTAAAGATTCAGCCAAAATAAATATAAAAGAAAAAAATGAGAAACCACTGAGAGAAACCAATTAGGGAGGTTATGTGTCCGGTATTGTGAGTTCAAGAAGTCCAGACGGACGGTTTAATATAGATTCGTCCTAAAGTTCAAGGAGGTAAAAAAACTTTTTTTCTAATTAAAAAGAGCAAGGCCTGAGCAAATCGTGTAGACTAAGCATATGGGTCGAACGAAGCCCATCAGAGGAGGACGCACCAAAAGAAAACTGCGCATGCAAAGAAAAAATCTTGCAATTGGGCCGAACGAAGCTCATTTGGGTTTGACACTTGCTCATTAGGGTAGCCCGCCCACTGAGAGCCGGTCGATGCTGCTGGCTGTCATGGAAGTGAGATGAAAGAAATGATTAGTATGGCCAGATTAACGTGATGGTAGGCGGCGACCGCGGATCCGCAAGCCTAAAGTCCACCAGAGATGACAAGAAGTTGTGCAGGACGGGATTGGGGACCGAGATGATGGCACTGCTGAAGAAAGACAGAGCACCAAAACCATGTATGGCGACGTAGAGAAGGTTGAAGATGATTGATGGAGAAGAAAGGAAGCCTGCCTTCCAATCTCCATGGGACGGTCTGCAGGGTTAGCGTATTTACGTGTCGATTGAGATTCTCGTTTTCAGTCGGCTGACCATTGCATTGCATTGGTAGCTCCCAGATTAATACTCTTGGCACAGGCCGGCTGCTCTGCTCTATGACGACCTGCATGGGCATGGCTAGATCCCTTTGTAAGTCAAGAGGAAGCTATCTAGCCATCTGTTCCTTCGTCTTGTCTTACCCTAACGAAACAAAGACGACCCACGTAACGTACCTGCCTGTCACTAATCTGTATATGCATATTTAAACCGGAAGGGAACAAACCGGCGGATGACGACATGCTGTTAATCAATCATCGATGCCATGTGAGGCAGCAGCGAACCCTAATCTAGCTAACCGCCTCGGTTGGATCAGGCACACTGACAAGCGGCGCAAGAAATCAAAATTGTGCCGACATCGGCACGGATTGGCGCAGAGAGAGAGAGAACTGATCATGCATCCAAGGCCTGAAAAGAACTTAGCTAGTAACTAGCATGACCTTATTACCGTGGACATGGCAAATGAGTTGGACTCTGCTGGTAATAATCTATAAACAGCTAGCTCCTCCTAAACTTGTCTTGTTGAAAGAAAGAAGCAGTGCAAATGCAATGCCAACCGACTGTGTCGTCACCCATCACTAGCTAGCAAGAGTCTCTGTTAATTCCACAATAATCCTGCAGTCAAATAAAGCAGCCTTAGCTTGGAACCTCTCCATTTTCTTTCTCTGGAATATCGTGTGATACACTCAACTGCACTACACAACACCTTTTTAGACGGGCGGTGGGGGAAAACAATGACCTTATTATATAGTGTGTGTGTATATATTAATATGCGCTAATGTATAGAGATTATACAATATCATGTCATATGTACTTACTATTTTTTGCCATACACTTGCTACTATCGCACATTGACACCAACAACTTAAAAAGAGGACCCAGCTGAAGCGAGCACACACCTCCACTAGTGATCGACCGGCCAAAAGCAAGCAGAATCCCCCTAACCTGCAGACCAGACGTTCCTCCTCCTCAAACCTTTACAGAAAAGATGGGATCGATGATCAAAGGTGGTGAAGTCCTAGTCTAAAGTTACTTCCAGCGCCTAAAGCTGGAAATGTACAAGCAAATCAACCGAGATGGTAGATGCCTAACAAATCAGGATGCGGTGCATGATGTCACCGGAATGCAGACAGAGAACCTGGTGGGCCCCCTTGAAGTAATAATTGGGGCACCATCGTCCACATTGGTCCAGCACCCAGCTCTAGCTAGCTTTGACGGTGAATCATTGCAGCAGCGTTCCTGGAGTTGATTAGCGCTAGTAAATTGTTGAGAACCGTCCGTCGATCCGGTGCGAGAATAGTTTAGGATCGAGCGAGGCCCCTTCCTCCACTAAGGACAACCTTGATTCCCTTGCATGCATCATTAGGGTTCCACACACACACACACACACATATAAAGTTATAAAGTATGCGCTGCAGCTAGCCTCGATTCCTCTATGTGCTTGTTTCTTTGGCTCCGCATGCGCCAGGGAATTCCTTGCTTGAAGGGATGTTAAATCTGGCGAAACGCCGCCGTGCGGAGAAGAAAGGTTGAAATCATATCGCTGGCCCGCCGGTGGGGCTGGCGTGCGGCGGCGGCGGCCGGCGGAAGCGCCACCGACGCGAAACCGTTAGCGGCGGCGGCGTGCCCGGGGCAGGTGCACCGTCGCTGGCAAGGCCCTGTCGTTTCCGCCATGAACCGCGCTCTACGGCAGTTTGTCTGTACGCGTCGCGTCCTACTCATTGCCCACGCACGAGCGCATGTGCGCGTCCGTAGCTTCCAGGAGCTAGGCACGTGAGGCGCGCGGCCGGTTTACTCGTGTCACGACGGAATCCCGAGTGCGGCCACTGTGCGGCATTTGCGAACGCGCGCATGGGGAGATCGGCTGCTTGTTCAGCTCGTGCATCAGCAGAAGATTCGAGCAAAAATGCCGAGCCTCGGATCTGTGGGATGGATGGATGGATCAGCCGGCAGCTAGCTGCTCCGATTCGAGCAAAGGGATTGTGCCCAGAGCTCGTACAGCTAGCTTATCATGGGGACAGCCGACAAACCATAATTCCCATCCCTATTGCTAATAATTGCTTGCCACAATAGTGCTGGCCACCATACCGGGAGAGAGGAGAGTGTGCATGATAGAATTCAGAATCTTAACGGATCTACCTATACATCTCAGCATCCACGACCATCAGCTACGAGATGAGGAAATGCAATGATGCATGCGCACTCTAGCTAGTTTTTGGGTCTCATAGGATCAGTTACAAATTAATATTGTGGTCACAACTGTAAGAACAATGGCTGTCACTATACATAGGGTGATACAACAGTGTTGACCACCATGCATGCGCATGCCTGGAGTAGAGAGGCCAAATCTTGCTGAATTCCGCGTCAAAAATTCTGTCCGTATGCAATACGGAGAAGGTACAAACAACCCTTAGCTTTATATATAATTATCTGGTACGTCCTAGCTAGATGAAATAGAAGAACCGGCCGGGCCATTAGATGGGCGATTGATCGAGCTGGCTAAGCTATTAGCTTTGCTTTAAGTCAAATATTTGCGGTCCGATCGACGTGTATATATACGTGGCGTTTCATCTGTCACGACCGACCTTAACTTTCTTGCAACGATATGATAACAGCATCGGAAACGGTATAAATTTTCCAAAGAATCCGGAGAAGGTCGATAGATGACGGACGGTGTGCTGGCTTTATTCTGATGCTAGCGACCTCCACAGAATCTCCAATGCGATTTGGTGTGCAAGTCCATTCTTCACAAAACACTTGGATTCACACACTTAGCTTCCTGCTAGTCCCATTATTGCCACTTTGTTCCAAGATCCCATTTTCCTAGTACGAAGTATATGCCATTTCGCCGACGCAATTGTGTAACTTCTAGTTCGTGCTAGTGGCTTATTAATCATGCTTGCATCAACAGGCAAGAAGCTAAGGTAGGTCCGGCATTTCATGCACCCATCACAGAAAGAAAGAAAGCAAAAAAAAAAAAAAGGATGGAAAAAAGAGAGAGGATGACGAATGGTGGTGGAGGTGCATGCATGGTGCTTCCTGACCCAACCCCATCTAGTAGAAACCAAGTCACAAGATAGCTTGGCTTTGGAATATGACGACATATATGCATGATTGATGGATGGATGGATAGACCAGAGAGATCAGTGGTTATGATGACGAGATGAGATGAGAGGCACCAACTTAATAAAGAGACATGCAATGGTGTATGTGCTGAAATGATCACCGTGCAAAGTAAAATAAAGTGTGTAACAGTAGTACCGATTTCCTCTTCTTTAGTTTAAGCAAATGATGACCTCAGTCAGTTCGTGTAGACTAGGTTTTAATTGTTTTTATACCAATCGCAAGTTGGCAAACTAATAGAGAGGGAGTAGTAGCAAAGTTAGTGATTATGACAAGGTGGGTTAACTAGATAGATATCGTGTTATCCAATAACACTCGATTACCGGCCGGCCGTGATGTGCTTTCGACATCTATGGTCGAGAGTTGGAGATGACAACTATGCATGCATCCACATCACACAAAGCGGCCATTTATCGCTTAGAGGGGAGCGACGCACCATGCTTCATGCACAAGATTCGAATATGCTCAAATAATAGTATTCGTCACGGAAGCTCCAGTACTCCTTTCAACTCTCTCCAACAAGAAACGACGCTGACACATGCAGAAACTGATCATCTTTCTTGTAGTAAGAAAGTCAGGTTTTGCTGCTTTAACTCTAACTTATTACTCCGAGTGCGTGACTTATTATTTGCTAATAGGTGATTTTTCATATATATATATATATCACTTTAAGTATGTTTATATACTTATTCTAAGATACTTCAAAAGGATATATAAAAAAATTTCAAAAGCATTCCTATTTTTTAAATATATATTATTATACTTTAGTACTAGTATATAAAATTGAGCATGGTCACGTACTCTATGTATGGTCACATACCCAACGTATATACCATCACCACAGATGGTCTAGTATGATCATATACACCTCGTACATGCCTTTCATTGGGTCAGATACATCCTACATCATGAGATACACATATAGAAGTAGCTATAAGCGCGTGTAGAATAGATTTTTCTCTGAAGATAGATGGACAATGACTACCATATATAAGATTTGGAGATTTGAGTTAGGTTTCAACTAACGCGAAGCCCCTGTTATAATACCATCAGTGGATCCGGAGATGGCCTTGACTGTGGTGATGGCGGTGCGACGTAGGTTTGGACGGAGGTCGGACATTAAAGAGCTGGGCACGAGCGCAACAAGATGAGACGACGCATCGAGAGGACGGTGGTGGGGAGAGACAAGTGGGCTTGTGTCATGTGGGTGCTGTCGTGGCGGCAAGGTGGCGACAGGAGATGGGAAGGATCGAGGCACACCCAGATGTCCAGAGGTAAACATCGTCGAAGACAAAGGATCGGGGGCAGGTTGTTTAACTAGGTGTTGTGTATACATGCATCGTCTTATAACCATTCAATTACTTACAATTACTCTTACTCCCTTGCTATGAGTCATCTGATGATTTCATTACGTGTGCAATACATTACCTCTCTTCTTTTCGTAAGAAGTAACCCAGCGGATTACATCACACCACAAACTTCATATACCGTCATGAAGGGTTACAAAGATCCAAATTTTTGAACTTCATACCGTTATGGTGTTTATATATGTCATAATAAATCAAAATTATATGCACACAAAAAGTCACCATAAATATGCATGATGCTTATATATGTCACACATCTTGTCATCAACAACAGCAGCAAAAAGCACCAGCAGATGGCATGATTAAACAACACGAGACGTATGCGGAATTAAAGCATGGCACCATGGAGGCAACTAAGTGCAAAAGTGGCTCCTTTCCACCAGACGTCGCCCCCGGATAAGAAAACTACGGCCATTAGTTTTGAGGGCCAGCCAAGCCACCCATTGGACGTTGCAAAAGATTTCAACCAGTTTTTGTCCCTCTCCCACTATGGTTGGAGGCAGCCACACTCACTCAACCTTTATTGTGCAACCTATCAAAAAGAGATGTGCAACTTTAGATCAGCAACTAGCGATCGAGTTTATTCCCTCCAGGGAAAGAAAACCTGCTCATTACTTCCATATATAATGCCTTGGAAGATACTAGACAGCAAGAGCTCAAATTATGCTTCCATGAACCGGAAGCATAAATCCCGAGCTCGGGCAAGAGTTGAGGCATGTATAAGTGTAGATAGAGCATACGCTGTGACTGCGAGGGAAGTCTTGAGTTGTCCGCGGATACTACCAAGTTCGAATCCTGCCGCCTTCTCCGTCGTTCTAACAAATAGATTTTGTACAAAAAATATGCGAAATTTGATTGAAGATATTCCAATTTCTCATAAACCTGAAACAGAGTGCCGTCGTGTGCCTCGCCAATTGGTTGATCTTTTCCTAACTGCATCATGCACTACACTAGTTAGTCATTGATCTGGTGGCGATTAAACTAAGAGCGGCAGTCTATGTTTACTAGCGGTATAAGATCGAGGGGAGGATAAAGAGAGTGCCAGAGTGATACGGGCCGCGAACTGTGCCACTTTGGCGTCAGATCATGCTTAACAAACTAATTAGAACGCGGCAAGTTGCTTTGCTTCCGATTGGTGCCCGGGCTTGATTAGGGTTTTGATAGAGCGGAGCAGTAGTGGACGCTGCCGTCATCTCCAACGCACCAAGGCGTATTACTTGCTTTGGTCCTTTTCTGCCTTTTTTAGCTAGGCGCCTTGGTTGCGTTGTTAGGGTAAGTAATAACGTAACGGGGCTACGTTTCAGTTGAGCAAGCTGTGTATAGTAGTGTTGCTGAGGTGTCACGCCGTGTCGAGCGCTTTTTCCCCCGGTGCAGTAAAGCGATCACTCACGTCTGGACCGTGCATCCATCGATGGCGTGGCGAAAAGGACCCTTCAGTTCATTCAGGGATATTTAGGCTCCGATTGCTGCCACATGGAGTATACAAAAAGGAACTCCGCATGAATTATGCTGTTTGTTTTAGATGAAACAATTCAATGCCTAGCTAGTGTCGAAAAAGGCTCAGAATTTGGAGGTATCAACAATCAGAGACTCCCATGCTTTATGGATGACGCAGCTTCAATAAAATCAACAAATGGGATGATGATGATGAGCTATCGGCTTATTCGGTCATCCAAAAAAATGTGTACTCCGAAAGTCAACTAATGGGCTAACAACTGCTAAGGGAGTTTGCTAAAAATTAGCCTACCTTTTGGCAACATGCATTTGGATCAGCTAATGTTGATTCGTAGCTTGCCAATTTCTTTGGAAACTTCTAACGTGCTACACCCAATGTTTTTATTTATTTGCAAATAGATAGTTGTTGCCTAACCAGTTGTCACCGGATCTAGGCTGAAAGCCTGAAACGGACGTGCAGTTTGGGTGACGATATGCTCGTACTCGCAGACTACACGCGCACGACACACCGGCCGGGCTGCCATAATTCGAAAAAGCGTGGGCGGCGTGCGCGCGGCAGGTACGAGTACTATGGCAGTTGACTCGGCGACACTAGGAGCCAAAAATGCCCCGGCGCCGCGGCATCCATCCTCGCCGTCGGCGGGGCTCCGGATCCGTGCATGGGCCGTGGTGGCGTGCGCGCCCGGGCGCCCCGGAACAGCGACGTCAACGGAGGCCCCGCGCGCCACGTGGCCCGCACCGTGCCCCCCACCCCGCCGGCGGGCCCCGCCCACGAGCGGCCAGTCCCCTGGCCGCGCGGGTCACCCGCCACGTTCCGGAGGGCCCGCCATGCCGGCGCGGAGGCGGTGACGTCGCCGGCTACCGCCGCTGCCCACCTCGGGCCCTGCAGCTCGGGGCGTCATCTCTTTCTTCTCCGTCGCCGTTGCCTCGTCGGGATTTGCTGGGGCCGTCGCGACTCCATGCGGAGAATGATGCGAAGTGACTAGCGGGTGAATAGAACGCTTGGTTAGTTATTTAGAGACGGGGGTCGGAATGCAAAATTGCTGCACAACATACATAATTCAAATCGGGGCTCTCGATCGTGACTCCAAGGCACTGGTCCTGTCCAAATCAGACGTCTGTTTAACAAGTTGATGCACATGGTAACCTGCACAGTAGCATGCTAATTCTAGGGGAGCACGAATTGTTGAAATTATAATGTTATCTTCTTTGCTACTAGTTTTTGCCTAGCTTGGAGCGGGGCCCAACATGGCTCTACATAGGAGACCATGATTGATGAGACTCGAGACTTGATGACGTGTTCGGTCCACTTTGTGTACGAGTTCTCTGCACAGCATGGATCGCATGGTAGTTGTACTACTGTATGCACGCATCATAATTCAAAAGACTCCTTACCAAAAACTGGGAGTCCGGGGTGGAGATTTTGGGGAGGGGGTTTGAGAGTTGGTGCGGGATCCAACTTATACAGGGAAATATGTGCGGAAAGCTATCGATCTGGACGTGCCAAAGTGCGCGCAAAGGTGGTCCTATCTTCACGAGATAGGAATTGGCAGCTAATCAAGTGTGGTTCTGCGTGTGGCATGACGGGAGTAGCGATGGTCAAAAACTGTGGCATGCCCAGGCTACGTCTCGGAGCATGTTAGGTTTATTCTTGATTGATACTGGCTACACTCTTACTTGGTTCATGTACTTCTTTGCTAAGCAACTCTTTAGTCCTGGTAGTAGATGGATACCCTTATATATGATCAAAAACCCTCCATGTCATGCGAGATTCACATCTTTTCTTGAGAGCAGTGGGATCCCATCAATTAGTCGATGCCCTTCAACTTGCTGTGCTACCCTACCTAGCAAATATCGGCGATGGCGAGTTGTCCCTTCAGCTCCACTTTGCTTCTTCAATTCATCCAAGCTAACCTCCCTCCCCGTGCAGCCACGTGACGCCATCCCGGGCCCACCGTCGCCCGTCACCTTCCGGCTGACGTCACGCCCCCATGTGCGCCCGCTCCTATATATACGGGGCCTCCCCCCCGTCCTCCGGCCCGGATCTTGACGGCGACCACCCAACCAGCCACTCAGAGAGTTCACGCCGTGAATTAGCTAGCGGCGGCAGCTCGGCAGCCACACGCACGCCCCTCTCTGCTCCCGCAAGGCTGCAGCCGGGTCCGTCGATCTCCTCCGCCGCCGCCCCAACCACAGCGAAGAGGAGAAGGAAGAGAAGATGCAGGGAGGCGGCGGCGTGAGCTGCGCGGTGGCCGGCGAGGGGCCGACGCCCGGGCCCCGGCGGCGTCTGGGCCTGACCATCGACCCCGCGGGCGACGTGGAGGCCCCCGCGGAGCGCGTCGGGCGGCTGGTCCGCGAGAGCCCCGTGGTGATCTTCGCCCGGCGCGGGTGCTGCATGTGCCACGTGATGCGCCGGCTGCTGGCTGCCGTGGGCGCGCACGCGACGGTGATCGAGGTGGAGGAGGCCGCCGAGGAGGCCGCGGCGTCGGCGGCCGCCGCGGCCGCCGTGCCGGCGCTGTTCGTGGGCGGCGCGCCCGTGGGCGGGCTCGACGGGCTCATGGGGCTCCACCTCAGCGGCCTCCTGGTCCCGCGCCTCCGTGAGGTCGGCGCGCTCTACGGCTAGGCCCCGGGCCGGGCCGGGCCGCGCGTCGCCGGCCGACGACCACGCCGGAGCCGCGGCGGGTCGCTTGCTTGGGTCTCTGTAGATACACGGGTACGTTACGGGACGGAGCAAAATGGACCGTGACGTTAGTAAGACGTCTTCGCCTGCTGTACACTTGGGGTGCTTTTGCTACGGGGCTGGCGGTGAGAGGGTTGGCTAAAGCTGAGGGTTTCCGTGAGAAATGTCTGGGTCTAAATGTAATTAATACGTTTTTCTTGTACAAGCGTCGTCAATTTCGCCTCCCTCTCTTTCTGTTCGCTTGATTAGCTGTGACTGACCGTGTGACGTGCGTGTGTATGCGACTGCAACTGCAACTGCAATCGAAAGTAAGGAAGGAAGGGGAGGAGATGAATTGAGAATGGAAAAGGTGTAGGTGTAGCTGGAGTGGACTGTCTTGCATCGACTGACTATACGTGTAATTGTGGAGAGATAAGGTATTAAACGAGGAGGGTACGGTGGGTGGCGTAGACGTCACCGGATGGAAAGAAAGAAACAAGCTAAGGGCAATCGAGGATGCTTAAGGCAAGGTAGAGTGTGAGTTTGCCTCCGCCTCCCTGCGAGTTCCAGAACTCCGCATCTTTTCCAGCCGGGCAGGCTTGGGGCGGCGCACCCTGCCCGCCGGCCGGCACGGGCTCTCCCGGTCATCGTCTGCCGACCCCCAGCTGCAAGTCTGGAAATCGGATTGCGTACGTGGTCGTCAACGACATCGCCGGCGGACCCATCCAAAGAAAGCCGCGTGCCCCTCACGGCATGGAGAAGGAAATAAACCAGAGAGAGTTCAGCTAGCAGCTAAATCCATCCTCTCTGAGAGAAATCGACGGCCGATCTGCAGCCATGCAAAGGCGGATCATCTGCTGCCGCCGGCGAGCCGCGGGGGGTAACATAATTGCGGTAGATGTATGCATGGACCCGATCCCGTGACGTGCAGCGGCAGCAGCTGGGGCTCCTGCGGCCTGCACTGGCACTGCACTCCCGTGCGCGTCTCCGCGTTACGAGCAAGCCGACGACGTACGGCTGGGCCGAGCTGAGCTGAGAAGAAGCCAGCAGCCGTCCGCATCTGTTTGTACGCATCCGGGCCGCGGCCGGATTCCTCGGCCAGGAGCCCAGCAGCCCAGCAGGCAGCAGTAGCAGCAGCTAGCCCCGTACGTGTACGTACACCGTCAAGTCAGCGTCCCGCTACGTACGTCGCAGTAATCAGCTGGTGTACGCGTATGCGTTAAACTGACCGAACGTGCAACGCGGGCACAGTGGAGCGCTTGGCTGCTCGCAGTGGCTGCTCACCGCCGTTCCAGAGGACAAGCGACCAGGAGTCCAGGGCTCGGCCCCCCTGTCGCTAGCCTTCGCCCTGCGCGTCGCCGCCTGAACTCGATACAAACGCAGGGGCGCTTGCGTGCCGCGTTGCAGCCTGCTCTAGTGAGTAGTGACTAGTGCGGTCCCAGGGGCACGTGACGCCTGCGTGTGTGCGTCCCCATGAACGGAGGGGAGACGATGGAATGAAAACCTCAGAGAGGCTGAAAGAAGCTCGTGGGCTCGTGCCCTTGTCGATCATAGGCCCAGTTTGTGGCCTGGTATACGGTTCGTCAGTGCAAACTATCAGATTATTAGGGCCCAAAGCCCGTAACAACTGCAGCATAAAATGAATATAAAGTGACTACCCAATACAAAGTAGGAACATTTATATGTTTTTCTTTTCTGTTTCAGATACGTACTTAGTAGAAGGTCCATCGAATTCAGGTCTGCAACTGTGCTAATGCTAGGGTCACGCGCGCGCAGGGGCGAAGCTAGGCCGCGTGCTGCCTGTGCTGCAGCCCGGATCCTGAGTCTGGGATAAAGTGGTAAATCAGACTAAAAATTAGGTAAAAGCTAAAGCTAAGCAATAAAGTAGCTATGAATTAGCTTTTAAGCCCCGGGGCTTGAGTTGTTCCTGGCTCCGCCCCGGCGTGCGCGGGTGCGATGTGATCCGTCGCACAAGACCTAGCTAGGGCCCGCCGCCACCGCCTCCCCTCGCCACGCCGCCGAGGTAGGGAAGGGGGAGGTGGAGGGGGGAGGGGGTGGAGGGACTGCCAGCAAGAAGTAGGAGGTGGGGGAAGCGGCGGCCAGCGAGGTCTCGCCGGTGACATGGGTGGTTGTCGAGGTGGTGGGGTTAGGATTGCGGGGCTTCCAATGGCCGACGGCTCTAGAGGGGAGGTCGGCGGCAGCGGTGGCCCGCTAATGATGACGGTTCGACCGGTGGAGGAGGCGAGACGGCGTGGGAGCATCGCTGGCCGGGCGGGGCTGGATCCCCGGTTGACGGTGGCCCGCGGCGGGGGTAAGACGAAGGCTGTTATCGAGAACGAGAGCCGGGTTAGCATCAGCGGTGGCGAAGGGCAGTGATGGAGACACCGTCCCGGACCCAGCGGGCGGCGACGAAGGTGGCAGCGGAGGCAGGGGAGTGCGGCCGATCCACCCGCGGCTCACGGCGGTGGAGGTTGGGGGGCTTTCTGCCACGCTCCCACTTGCAGTCACGCATGTCACTGCCGATAGTCCTCTGCAACTGACGGTACTACGTACCAGCACGCACATGCTGCCCATTTTAATTTCTTGCGTTCCTTGCTTGCATCCTATAGCTAGGGTAGGCAGGAAGCCAGGTGCCTCCACGAGCTACCGTACAAAGACGAATGCACGCCCACTAGGGCATTTAGTCACGTGCACTCCATGTTCCTCAACGCAAGAGTGAAGCTAGCGTCTCAGCGTCAGCGAGATCTGAAGACGAAGCAAGTGGCGAGAACACACGAGCAATGGCACCTGCAGTCGCTCTGCATGTCCGTATATCCTCGGCACGCACTGATTATTTTGATTGCGGCGTTTCCCATGGCCCAGAAGAAGAGGGAGAAGGCCTGATGTTGCCAATGGGCCAGAAGCCCACCAGCGTTGCCGCTGAAATACACTCCTCTGGGAAAAAAATAGATATCAAAAAATAATTAGTCAAATTATATGTAGTTTGTAGTACTATTTATTTCTAAGCTCTTCCATGATAAATTCGTTTGTATTTAGAAATACAAAAGTTATGTAAACAACGAGTAATACTTTAAAAGTTTAATTCTTTGGACAAGATCATAGTAAAACAGGCCTTGAATTTTTTAGCTAGGGAGATGGATTTTTCTTGGATGTAACTGGGCACGACCTGCTCCTCCGCGGCAAGCCGGCAAGGCGATGAATGCGCAGCAGGGTCATGCTCCGAGTACTGTGGGCCTAGCAAGGCAACAAATGCAGCCCAATCTGGGCGATCCAGGAGGACCTCTCGTGCCGCCGCGGCGTGGGCTCCGCGACCCCTCGTCACCATGTCGACATCGTTTGCCATCGCCCCCACGAGTCGATCCACCCCACGCCGCGCCCGCCTGCACGTGACCTCCGCCGCGGATCCCTCCCCGCCACAACAGTCGCTACCCGCTGGGCCCCGCCTCAGGAGGACCCACCTATCAGTCTTGTATCCCCGCCAGGACCACGTGTAACACGCACTCTCCTCCGTACGTGGGGCCCAGGTAGTTATACGGCCGCTAGGTCCCGCATCGGACGCGCCCGACCGGGACACGACATCCCCGCCGTCTGCCGAGGAGGCCGACGGTCGGGATGCCTCCTGGCACCTGGTCGTCTAGACCCGAGACCTGCAGGACCCACGCGTCAGGGACTCCCGCGCGCGACCACCTGGGCGCGGCCGCGGCCGTCCACGTCGTCGATGGCGTCGGCGCATCGGCACCGCGGTTGGGTGCACTCCCACCACCATGACGACATCCCTTCTCTTGAAAGTCCGCCCTTCTCTCTGCTCGACTCTTTCCCCACGACTTCGACTTCCCCTCTCTCTCTCGATCTCCTCTCTCTCTGTCCACTAGCCATGTTCCTTTAGCGTGAGACGGGGAGCTAGGAATCCACGGCGTCGGAAAAGGCAGCCGCCTGAAGAACCGGTTTCCCCAAGACTTTTGTCCGGCCTGTCCGTCGCGGGATTGGATTCTTCGGCCATGGCTCTCGCCGGCGTACGCCGGCACGCCGGCCAGTTCTTGAGCACCAGCAATGGTGCGCAATTCAGTTGCTTTTCCGAGGTTTATCCACGTATTTCGCCGTTTGGTGTGGAGATTGACGGGTTTCATGTGTTGTGCGTGCAGAGCTCATGGCGGCGTCGCTCTCGACGGCGAGCTGCGCGAAGGAGATGCAGAAGGCGGAGGGGGGCGGGTGCCGCGACGACGCGGCGGCGCTGCGGCTCAAGGAGGTGGCCATGGCGGCGATACTGGTGGCCGGGGTGCTCGGGGTGGGCCTGCCGCTCGCGGGCCGGAAGCGCCGCGCGATGCGCACGGACAGCGCCGCGTTCATGGCGGCCAAGGCGTTCGCGGCCGGGGTCATCCTCGCCACGGGGTTCGTCCACATGCTGCACGACGCCCAGCACGCGCTCTCCAGCCCATGCCTCCCCGCCGTGCCGTGGCGACGGTTCCCGTTCCCCGGGTTCGTCGCCATGGCCGCCGCGCTCGCCACGCTGGTGCTCGACTTCCTCGCCACCAGGTTCTACGAGACCAAGCACCGCGACGAGGCCGCGCGCGTCAAGGCAGCCGCAGCAGCCGCGCTCGCCGCGGCCTCCTCCGCGTCAGCGAGTGACGAGGACATCACCGTGGTCACCGTCGTCGAGGACGAGCGCAAGGCCCCGCTCTTGGAAACGCACTGCCACGGACACTCGCACGGACACAGACACAGCCACAGCCATGGGCACGAGCTGGTACAAGCAGAGGGCCGCGAGGGGGATGTGTCCGAGCATGTCCGCTCTGTCGTCGTGTCACAGGTGGTTGTTTGATCAGCTCATTTGGGATGCTTTGATGCTTCATGGAGCACACTGTGATGACCATTGCCTTGGTTGCAGATACTGGAGATGGGGATAGTGTCTCACTCTGTGATCATCGGGTTGTCACTGGGAGTATCGCGGAGCCCGTGCACAATCAGGCCACTTGTCGCGGCACTTTCTTTCCACCAGTTCTTCGAGGGTTTTGCATTAGGCGGGTGCATTGCTCAGGTGAGAATTTCAGTAAGCTTCCATCGAGTAATTCTCAATTTCACGTTATTTAATTAATCAATAAAACTTTACCAAGCTCTATTGGCACCATGATGGATGATTTTGCACATAGTGAAGAACATGGAAGTGGAATTATTTAGATTGCTCTAGTTTCCAGCAGTTGATCTGTTTGGTAGCGTGTACGGGGTCCTACATTTACTTTCGTCTGGATTTGCTCCTTTGTCAATTTGATGGTTGGGGAATCAGTCTTTAAGAGCATGGACCCCGTCCTTGAAACTTTAGAAAAACTAATTTGTGGATGTTCCATCATGGCATGTCAAAATTTGTTTAAATTACTGTGCAAGAATAAATCAAAATGTAGAGTAGTAACATGACGAGTTTATTTCTGCTTTAAATTTAGTGTTTGTGTAAAAATTTATCCTGTTATTCCAATATCTCCTCATGAATAAGACAAACCCAAATTAGATATTGCTCATTCTTAGGTGGAACGTTATTTATTCTTTTTGGTGCTAGTGTATTTATCAGTCTCTAGGTGCCCACTACTTTTGGGGGGACATCCCTCACCGAAACCAACTGTTTCATACTATGATGTTGAACTCCTTTAGTTAATATATTATATAATTTCTCATTGGTGGAAAAATCCAGCTGATACTCACGCCTCAACTTGATATGGGGTGAATATAATTTGTTTGTGTTTCTTTCAATTGTTCCTTTTACTAACCTTTCAAGTTGGCTGTTTCAACCTTCCAAACTGATGTTTGTGACCACTTGACATCAGGAATTCAGACCTCTGCGCTATTGACCTTCTCCCAAATCATTTGTTTAATGTTTCCAAAACTACTATTTTGGCAATACTTGTACTGTTTTTTATACTTGATTGGTTACAAAAAATGGTGTTGGCATGCCAGAGTTCAAACATTTGACTTTAATAGTGTAACTGGGTAGTGTACTTGTTGCAGTATCTTTCTTCTCTCCTTACAGTTTCTGTTCGTTTATTCATGTAAATGGTCATCCATGACTTTTCTTTCAAGTTATGGTTGCCTACTATACTTTATAAATAGGATTTTGCGGAGTCATGACAATTTGGTTGGATGTCCATTTACTGACTGGATCGCATTAGCACTAAACAGGCTCTGAAAAATGCATGGACATGTTTGCATTGCTTGTTTACTTTATCTTTGACATTTATTTTACTCATTTTATTTTCCTTGGTTAGCTGTCTGCGATGCTGCCTTTTTCTCAATTAAATTATCAGTTGACCCACTACCAAAGTATCTCCCTACAGGCACAATTCAAGAACCTTTCAGCGGTTCTAATGGCATCCTTCTTTGCCATTACAACACCGGCAGGGATAGCTGCTGGGGCAGGCTTGTCCACATTTTACAATCCAAATAGCCCGAGGGCTCTTGTGATTGAGGGCATTCTTGATTCGGTGTCGGCCGGCATCCTCATATACATGTCGCTGGTGGATCTCATTGCTGCAGACTTCTTGGGTTCAAAGATGACAGGGTCGCTGCGACAGCAAGTGATGGCATACATCGCACTGTTCCTTGGTGCAATCTCCATGTCATCACTTGCAATATGGGCTTGAGACCTGCCTTTGATCATCCGGTAAAAGGTGCAGTAACCTCCCGAGGAAATTCCTGTTGCGTGTGTACAGTTCTAATGGTACGCTGTATTTTGTTGTGTCTCGTAGTAGTAGTTTGCTGGGGGCTCATCATAGGATAACATGCCCTGTTTTTGAGGGGCATGAAAGAAACACCACCCTATGTAAAAAGGGGGGCTCTTGTACCCGCACTGCCCCAATAGTGGCGGTTCCATAGGTGAGATGTTGACGGTGGGTTTCTATTGTACTCGAGTGTGTAACTGCTGTGGTTCTCTGAAACGGCGAGCAAGCAATGAAATGTATGACAGCCGCTGCATCTGCTGCTGGCTTTGAATTTGATGTTTCTGTGGCTGGTCCTCAGTCCTCTATTGTCAAATTCTAACGGCGTTGGCAGATTACCGACACTTGAGATCTGCACCAAAGGCTTCAGCATCGTTTAGTCATGGAGGTGGAGTTTCAAATGCACTTTTGTGCTGTGCGGTCCATGGAGTAGAATCTACCGTTCTTTGCGAGATGTGATGTTTATGGAGTACTAGAGTCCTCGAATGGCAATGCCTGCAAGTGGAGAATCTAAGCCGAAAGGCAATGTGGTGGTTTAAACTCACCCATCTTTTTTCTTTGCGAGTGCGCCGTGCTCCTGTTGCTGCAAGTGCCGAAGAACATTCAGACGGCCAAGAGGAAACTGCAATCACAGGTGGTGACACAACTTGCGCGCCTTTTTAGCCCCTTTTTGCTTTAGAGTTTTTGACTCTCGCGAGGCCATTCTTTTTACAGTTTGAGGTGTTTAGTTTTCAACGACAAAAAAAGCAATAGAAAAAAACGGACTCTAGCACTGTTTTGTGAATAAAATTGTGACAGTTCATGTATTTGTAAACTAGATATATTGTGTTAGTGTGAAATATGTGTTTATTTGTATAAAGTTAAGTGTGTTTATGTGAAGCTTTTGAAAAATTTAAAGTGCAAGTAAAAAGGGTATTTTTGTAATTACAGAAAAACCTAGGGTTGTTTTTGCAAAATGTGTTGTATGGGAGGTAATTTCAAAATAAGGGAAGGGTGATTTTGCAAAGGTGTTTTTCTTATTCTATCCCTGTAAAAATTATGTAATTATCCGAAAGTTTCATTTGAAATGTGTGTGTTGAAGTGTGTAAAAATTTTGGGTAAAGTGGTAAAAAAAAGGGTATTTATGTGATTTTATAAAAGTACAAGTCCTTTTATGCAAATGTTTGATTTACAAAAGTAACTTTTAAATTTACTCAGGACTAAAGTGTAAAAGCGCAAGTCATCATGACATGTCTATCCAACCATTATGACGAGTCTATCCCGTCATCATGACATGTCATAAATGCTTGCATTTAGGTCCTGAATTTTATAAAGTTTCATTCTTTAGGACAAAAGCAATACAAATCCGACTTTTATTCAAAGATTTACGTGTAAAAATATAAGTTTTGAGTTTTTGAACGTGAGCCCTAAAGCAATATTGTAGAGTTTGAAAAACTCTCCAACTTTCATTTTGGACATTTCTTCATTTGAGTTTTAAATCAACGGGAAATTTTGTTTTACAGACAGGCCCTTGCAGTTTTCAGTATTTACGCATAGGTCCTTGGGGAAAACCATTCCCCCTTTTCCTCTGTTCTCGTATCACTGGCGCCTTATCTTCTTCCCTGCCGTCTCCTTCTTTTCCTCCTCTCACGGGCAGCACACCTATCCCCTTCCTCTCTTCAACACAGGCAGTAGCAGCCACGGCAGCAGGCGGTGCGGGGCGCGCGGGGCCGGCGCGCAGCGGCAGCAGCCCCACGCGGGCGAGCCCGAGGAGCGGCGCGAGCTGCGGGCCCAAGCGGGGCGCTGGCGGGCGCGCGCGGCGGGCCCAGGCGCGCGGGAGCCAGGGAGCGGCGCTGGCTCGGCTCGCGGGCGTGCGCAGGCAGGCGGCCGTAGGCGCGAAGGTGGCGCGCGGGCAGCGCGCTGGCGCGTGGGCGCGCAGGCGCGAGCGGGGGCGCAGGAGGGGTGAGCGCAGGGCAGCTCGGCGCAGGTGCAGGCGTGGGCTGGCGAGCGGTAGAGGCAGGCGGCGTGCAGGAGCCCAGCGGGCGGTGCTGACGCGAACGGGAGCCGAGTGTGTAGGCGCGCGCAGACCCGAGCTGAGTGTGTGGGGCAGCGCTGCGCGGGGGCGAGCTAGTGCAGGACGGCTCGGGCGACGCTGAAGTGGCGGCGTGGCGTGACGCTGCACAGAGGAACACGCACGAGTGCGGCAGATGCGAGAACCGTGTGGAGGCAGGCAGCCCGGAGCGAGCAGTGGTGCGCGCGAAGGGCGCTGAAGATGCGGTTGGCGGCGCGTGCGTGAGTGGCTCGGCCGGGGTGGAGTTGCAGCGTATGCAGGTGCTGGCGCGACGTGGCGGCGTGTGCGGGAGCGGACGGCACGCAACGCGCTGGAGTGCAAGTGCTGGAGCGCGGAGGCTGGACTTGCGCAGGCGTGAGCGGCACACGGGCGATGCGTGCAGGGGCCGTGCGCCAGGAGAGGTGGCCGAGCAGGACGACGACGTGCAAGCGTGCGTGTGCGGATTTCGCGATGCGGGAGCAAAAGAAAGTTTAGCTCGTGAGCGGATGGACCCTGGAGGTTCGCGGAGGAGTTGACCTAGCGAACCCATTCGGCTCCATCATCTCGTCCCAGGAGTCCACGACATCCAGCAGTACCTTTCTCTCGTCGATCGCCAAGCAAGACCACAAGTTACCGCGAGGATTACCCCTTCGGCCATCTTCCACCCACGGCAACCCTTCCCGACAAACTTCTTCGTCATTCACGGAGTCTCGTCATCGTCGAGCTTTTCTCTTCGCCGATCTTGTTCACCGCGGGAATTTACTTTCCGCGTATTCTTCTTCATAACTAAGGCTACCCCAAGGTTTGCCCTAATCCACTGAATCTTTCTAATGCCGGCGATTCCTTTGCCGGAATATCGTCGTTAACCTCCTGTTATCTGTTTTCCCGGACCAGGGACTTGATTGCTACGTTTTAGATAGTTCTAGGGTGTTTTCTGTAAAATTTCCAGAACTTTCTTTATTTCAAATCGATGAACTTCTACATTTCATAGATTTTCATAGGAAGTTCATAAAAATGTAAAATCAGTTTCGTTTGAAACCCTAAGTCAAAACCTATAAGTTTTATGTTGTGATCTTAAGTGAAAGTCTTTGATGTGTGGTCTAGGTCAAATATTAGGGAATGAATGTTATATTGTGCTTTATATTGTATGCTTATGTTATAACTAAAGAGTAAGCTATAGAAGTTAGGTCTTAAGTAGAGATATGCGATATCTAGTTAATCCTTTCCTACGAAGTGCTCATATCCCTACCGTCAAGACGTTATCCTCGTCTTGATTGCTGTTTCCTTAAGTTCCTGGCCGTATATAGATTCTTGTTAGTTCATGTGCATCTATTGCTTAACTAATATGTTTCGACAACTATACTTCAGTGGCAGGTTATCAACCTAGCCACTTAACATCTGTTTTCTTTAAGTCTATGATGTTTCTGCGTAACAGTTGTCAGCCGATGCATTTCTTGTAAAATGTTTCTACCATCGGCTGGTTAGCTGGAACGGTTGTTATCTTTTTAGTATCGGCTACTGCCGGTAACATTCTGTTATTCCGTCCTACATCGGCTATCACATAGCCGATCAATCTGAGGTGCACACACGATCTTAGGGTTCTTGCCAATCGTCCGACCCAAACCAATTTTTGGTTGCTTTTCCGTATCGGTCAACACGGCCGATCGATCCTTAGCTTCCCCATTCATATCCACACACTTCTATCAGTCGATCTATCGACTGAGAGATCGGCTTTATACTTATCGGTCATATACCCTTAACCACACTCCATTCGGCTATACGTTACTCAATTGTTGTGTTAACGTAATCGAGCCGATACAACCACACCTAGTTACCTAGAATAACACCTAAGCACATCTCAGTTAAAACACGATTGCTCTAGGAATCATCCTTCTACCAAGGTAATCGATACTTTCATCGATCATCTAGGAATCCGATGCACCTTTCCATCAGCTAAACCCCCGTTGTTTCCAATCGGCTCTGTTGTGATCTTCAACGAGCAGCCGATTCCAATTAGTTGTCCACCTAAAGCTCTATCTAAGTTTAGTTTTAGATCTTTTTGGGTGTAATGTGAATAGTATGTTATATGAGTGTTGGATTGTAACTGTATTGAGAAGTAAGGTAGTTTTATGTGCGCACTTTGAATGTAATGTCGCATTGCATGTAGATACGATTACTTCGGCAACGGTACTTACGAGGTCTTCCCGGAGTCTGTAGAGGATGTTTCTGAAGACCAAGTGGATGTCAACAAGGGAATATCGGAAGCTCCGAACCAAGTTCGGAAGATAACAACACTAACATCTCTGACTTCAGTCCCACCAGTAAAGGCAAGCCCCGGACATAACCCACTATTTTAATTATACTGCAATCTATATCTACTTACATATTCTTTGCATTAAGTTCTTAGGAATTGCTTGAAACCCTAGTTGCATTCTCCTAGGAACCAATGTGATGAATACTAGTACTTGAGTCCGACTAGCTGCTATGCTAATAGGGCCGGTAGAAGTCGGGTGATTTCCTGTCACTCGCGCGATATAGGAGTTGTAATATTTACATTCCTGTTATCACTATAAGGATGCCGGACGGGAGTTTTGTGAGGTAGCATGGTTGAGATGATACCCCGTCTGTGTTGTTGAATTTGATAAGGTCGCGGTGTGTGCCGATCGGGGTTAAGCGTTTGAAAGTACTAACCACATGCCGTGAGTTATGGGTAAGCGGTAAGCCTAGTAGCCAATCGGTCCGAGGAGTGGACATACCTCCCACCACTCGATTGCTTCTTCTGGTTACTTATGTTCGACTGAGGAAATACGTGTTGCAAGGGCAACCAGGAATACGGGTTTTGTAGTCGCGCTACAGACGTATGTCCTGCACGAGTGATGTGCGTATGTTCCTGCAGTCGCTTGTGGTGGACCTGTCCACGAGTCGGAATGAAAGGCAAACGGTTGCTTCGGAATGACCCTGTGGTGTTCCAAGCGTGTGAGTTAGGTTTACCTTGCAAGGTTAAATTCGATTCAAATCGTCCGCTTCTCACGCAGATTGAGACTGCTTGATCCCTTTATCACACAGAGTAACAAGAGCAACTATATGATGATTAATACTGATGGTTGAAATAAAGATCTTACTATGCTTGAGTAGTTATAGGTGCTCACCTAGAAAGGATAATCAACTAGAACCTGAAAAGTAAAAGTTGAAGTTAAGGACCTACTCTTTGTTGCTTTTCAGCTGAAACTAAACCCAGAACCATTATAAGCTTTCATAAGTCTAGTTATGGGCTAAGTATACCCAATTCCGGGTAAGCCTTGCTGAGTATTAGAATACTCAGCCTTGCTAGATATATGTTTTGCAGGTAATGTCTTGAAGACCCTACTCCTCCCTTGCCCTGGCCCTGTGCTCTTTCAGAAGGTTGGTCCGTGGAATGGGACCCGTCCCCGGCCAGCACTGGTGATATCGAGCGATGTCGTGCTCGGGCATAGCATGACATTCGTCTTAACGACGTATGGTAATCATCGCGTATGTTTTCCGCTGCTAACAACCATAGTTTTTAACAATTTGTAATCTTTTCTCTGAATTTTAATTTTCGTACCTCTTTTGGAAACCCTTGTAATGTAATTCCCTGTGATGTAAAATGTGATGGTGAATGTATCTCTGGACTCACCTTCGTGTGAGGTAACCTTATTTGATCCTGTGTATCGGTGGTTTATCGGGACGTTACCCGACAGGCCAAGGGATTATACCGTTTGAAGTACGTCGGAGCCCTTTGGAGTGGACTCGCGTACTTGAGCCGGTATAATTCAGGTTGGTTCTGCCACAAAAATCTTCAGAATTTCGTATGCATTTTAACTATCATGCCTCCTTTGTTTTCAATTTAATAATCATTACCAATACAATTTCTAAGTATACTTTTGTGTGCGCTTCATTTACAAACTTCACCCACTGTCACTGCTCTTGTAATTGGGTTGCTTTGAAGGGAGTGGGAATCGATGATGTAGGAGTTTTGAAGCTCTTGTTTGTTAGTGAAATGCAGGGTTTTGCTCTCCGCTTGGGTCAAAACATGGAAAAGAAATTCTATTGTGAATAGATTGAATATCATGAATCAAATGAAAAGTAAATGGCGGGATTTAAGGCCCAATTCTTCCTTTTTGAGAGCAGGTCAGTCTGGGCTTGAAAGTTGCGTGTATGCAGGTCGGCCTGGGCTTGAAAGCGTGTGCGGGCCGGCCCCTGGATAAGAAATGCTCCCTATTGGGCCCACAAGTTCTATGACCTATGCCACAACTGAATGAAATGGAAAGGAAAAAGATATATAAAGAAAAAAAAAACCTGACAACGCAAGCAGAAACGCAGAGAGCTGTGTGCTTGGTCATATCACCGTGTTGCCTGCATAGATCAAATGGAGAGCCTATGCCATCATCTTATGTTCTGCTATGCACGCATTGGTGGAGCCATGAGCTATCCTAACAAATTTTGTACAATGAACTTGCCATAGATCACCTCATACAACCAAACACCTCAATGGATTTCCTGTTTTCCAGCACTTTCATCCAATCCAAATAAGACTAAAAACTGCCATGTATGGGTCTGACCGTCTGGGTTCTCAACTTCTTACTCACGTTTGAAGCCAAATGAAAAAGGCGTGCCAATTTCAAGCTTTTTTTCCCTGGGGCAACCATCTTATTCCTTCTCGCACTGCCCTTTCCCTCCTAAAATTTGTTCATGCACACCAACACAAACATTTTGCGCACACTGCAACAGAAACCCAAGTGCTGGTCATTTAAGTACACCAAAACACCAAGCTACTCCGGCCTGCCTCGTCGCAGCAGTACAAACGCCCTCGTCCCATCGTGCACGCGCAGCTACTGGCCGCTGCACAGTCCCTCGACCGCGGGCCCGTCCGTCAGGAGCTGCGAGACCCACTCGTCGTCGTAATCGGCATCCTCGTCGTCGTTCCCTGCTGCGGGCTCCGGAAATGGCCACGGCCACGGCACTGCCGGGGGCGGCGGCGCGCCCGCGCGCCCGTCCACGGACGCCATCACCGTGGACGCCGGCCCCGACAGCGACGACCCGCAGCTCTCCTTGCCCCCGCCCACCGTGGCGTACAGCGCGGCGCCCGGCGGCGTCGGAGGGCGCGGCGGCAGCGGCAGGACGGCGGCCCCGGCGGCGAGCCTGATCTCGAGCTCGAGCCAGCTCATGACCTCGGCGACGGACTCCTCTGCGATGCCCTCGTGGTCGTCGTAGTCCTCCGCGTACAGGCGCTCCGCCACCCTCCCGACCACCGCGGCCACCTCCGCCGCCTCCATCCCTCCTCTCCTCTCCGGCACCACGAGGCAGCTGCTGAATATATGCCGATCGATCGGGTCGGATGGGTCAGGGCAGGGGCTTGCTTGCGTGGCGGTGGCCGGCCGGGCGGTCGCCTTTTTATAGAGCCACGCGGGCGACCAGGCCGCGCGACGTGGGCAGGCCAGCGTGGGCCGTCGGATTACGAACGGACCGATCTCGCGGCCGCGCGATCTCGTTCGGCGAGAGCGACGAGGTGGCCAAGTGACGGTTCTGCCCCTGTAGCAGTAGGCCGTGGCCTGCGGGAGCCTAGGAGTTTTTTTGGATCGGTGTGCGCTTCGGGAAACTGCGCTTTTTTCAGCGAGGCAGGCTTGTGACACCGTGCAGCGGTGCAGGCAGCATTGACGACCTGACCTGACCTGACCTGACCTGCTTCTAGTGCTTGGTTTGGTCGTGACATCGCGGAGCGCTGCTGGCTTGGCACAATGGACGTACAGGTACAGTGCTGCTGACAGTATGCTACTCTCGCATTTGATGTTACCTCTGCCTCCTGCCGTCCTGCGTTTATGCTAGCTCTACCTCCTGCGTCCTTTTGCGGTTGAGTTACATGCAACTTAAAAAATGAGCTACTCGGTTGTTGGTAGTAGTTCATGGCCTCAGATTCGGTCTAACTTAAACTCAACTACTTTATCAAAAAGAAAAAACTTAAACTGAACTAAGGAAACCTATAAGTTAGTAGAAAATGAAATATCCAAATACAGAATGGAATTATGAAAACTATCCGGGGGGGAGCATTGGCATTGTTTTTGTCCCATGTTTTATTCCATCTTTTTTTTCACCCCTGCATAATCATATTCCCATTAGTAGATCTCATATATGTAACATAAAATGATAAAAAGGTCCACCGAAAATATAAGGAAAAGGTCCTCAAAATCTCTGGTGGCTTGCTCGGATAAATCCACCAGTGTCCATATGGAGAGAGAGCGGATCCGTGTCCCTGCAATGTTCGAGCGGATCCGTCGTCCCTGCAATGGACGAGACGCATCACGCCAATCGTTGACAGGCTGCCGGTGCATTCATATGCGGTCTCACGAACAGAGGAACGGATCCGTGGCATTGACTACTCGCAGAGATCGGCAGGCCGGAGGGCCCTTGCGTGCGTGCGTATCAGCGCGTGTAGCAGAGTTGTGATGCGATGCGATGCGACTCGTACCGCATCACTGCGTGTGCTGCTCCTTGGCAGGCAGGAGAGCAGAGGCAGCCAGTCTCTGACTATAGGGATGTCGCATATCTGTCACGCACTCGCTCGTTATTCGCAGTCCACCGATGCTCGCTGCTGCTTCCACCGTCCCGTCGATGATGAACGTGGCATTGGCAGGCACCGCACCACCAGCAGGCGTTGCAGCTGCTGCCGGGCCGGCAGAGCCCATCAGGCGGGTTGGGTCTTGTCGCGGCCACAGCGCCACCGCGCGGTCTCCCGGAGCTGTGGGCCTGGGCGTCCAAATCCACCTGTCAGCACAAGTCAGGCACCCAGACCCGTCGGACCCTCTCCATCCCGTGTCCTCCTGCCTGGCACGCTCGGCAAGGGCACTCTCGACTCTCCCACGATGATCATCGTGCTCGGCCTCGGCGGAGACACCGCCGGGAAACAGCACGTAGCCGTGGTGGCCAGGACCCGTATCTTTGGGGGGTTATTAGGCTGAAGATACTAGCACTAGGGCAGTAGGGCCTGCTAGCTGCAGCGTATCTTCAAGGCTGGCGCCATGGCCCATGCTCGGAGAGAAGCTCATCCGATACGCCATCCCTGCTGCGGAGGTGGCTCGCAACTTCCAACGCCTCCAAGCTTGCCGAGGATAAATGCATCCACTGACCACCGGCTGTGCCACGTAGGGATGGAGACGGAATTCCATCCGTATTTCTGCATTTATTCTATATTTGCGGCTAAACGGAAACGGGCCGAAAGTATCGAAAACAGGTCGGAAATCAGGAACGGAACGGGATATGGAAGAGGGTCTATCCCGCCCATATTTTCGGGATCCCGTTTTCAACCACGATGAATCCATATTCGTCCCGTTTTCAACTTATACAAGATGGACCAAATAACTTAGCATACAAGATACAACCCCAGCCCAACACTCAACTCTCAAACATACCCAAGAAGTCAGCCATCATCCACATTACATGCCCCTGGAACCCTACCACCAGCCCCCACCGGACCCCTCGGTCTCTAACCCCTGCCTGCTGGCGGCCGTCGCACGTTCGCTGGAGGCTGGAGCTGTTGCCTGCCTGCCTGAAGCCCTGCACGCGTCGGCCGCGCCTCGCCTTGTGCCTTCGGCGATCCGGCCTCCACGGCCCCACCCGGTTGCCCGACTCCTGCCGTCCTGTGCCACTCGCCCGCTGCCGGCCGGCGTCCGCCGCGCCCAAATCGCTGCACACAGACGTGCCGGCGTGCGCCACTCCCTCCGCCTGTCTGCGGCCTGCCTGGTGACCACGAGATGGAGCTGGCCGTCGGTCTTATGCTTCCACACCGTCGGTGCTGGAGAAGTACTAGGGCTTAGGATGGATGCTGCCTGCACTATGTGTCTATATTATTGACCTGATTTATCGGGGGGGGGGGGGGGCTGCATGGCCTTTGCGGCTTTGCCTAATGCCTATGCCTGCTATGCAGCAGCATGCGTATAATGTGTAACGGTATAGGCTCATGTCTAATGTCTTGTAACTTTGTAAGTTGTAACGTGTCATCCAGCGTAAGTTTCCGGGTCCCATTGATTTCCGTTCGTATTTGTTCGTTTCCGTATACCTATCTATTTCGGTTCCCATCCCGGTTTCGGCCGTCCTGCTCCCATTCACGGTGAAAAATATACGGCAATAAAAATAAGAAAGAGGTTTTCCCGCCCATTCCCATCCGTTTTCATCCTTAGTGCCACCAAACTAATGCAACAACGGAGGCTGCGGTAAACTGGTAACGATTCGTTCGACCGCGTGGGTGGGTGGGCCGAAGGTGCTGCGGACCTGCCGCGATCCACGACGAGCCAACGGTGGGGGTGAACTGGGCTCAATTCAATTGTAAGCGTTTCTTGTTAGGCCCATGGAGGCCTGGTGACATGCTGAGATCGGCCCGTGGCCTTCTCCACCGCCCTGGGATTGATAGATATCTCTTACTAGGATCCACGCACCAAAATGCGGTCAGGGAGCGTGGACTGCGTGGTCACATCACGGATAATTTCCAGCCGATGGGCGGACGGCTGAGATGGTGCGAGTTCCGGTTATTATAAAAAAACCCCTCCAACTTCAGAGAAAGCAATCCGCGATCCGGCCTCCTTACTTTTTTCAAAAAACCCACAATTTTTCTCAAAATCAACCCGCAATCCAATCTTTCCGGTTAAGAAAAAATTTGCAGAGAAAATTTTAATTTTTCACAAAATCAATCTGCCATCCTCGTCCTCTCTCAGATTTTTCAAGAAAATCTTCGGATTTTAATTAAATCAAACCACAACCCGTTCCATCCGTTACTCCTATACGAGCAACATTATACGTACAATTTGAACACCAAAACACGTTGAAATCAAAAGTTGTTCAATATAGAATTTGATCAGAATTCAAAAAATACAACTTTATTATAGAGCACATTTCAAAATCTAAAATACTTTCGCAGTTCATTTGCACAAATGCTTGCATGCAATCGTCGTACCTACAATATGAACACCAAAATATCTTCAAATTAAAGTGTTAATACAAAAGTTGCTTTGAATTTCAAAATCTACAGCTTTATTATATATTATATAGTACAATTTCGAATTCACAATACTTTTACAATTCATCCGCATAAATTTTTATGTAGGATCCATTCTACCTACGATTCGTCTTTACATCAAAAAATCTTAATATAAAAATTGCTCAAAATTTTAAAATCTAAAACTTTGCTACGCAACAGACATGATAACCGAAAACACTAAATATAAGAAAAAAAATAATTCTATTTCCATACAAAATAATATTCTACTTTTTAAATAGTAGCGTCATGATAATAGAAAATTCAAAATATATATACCAAGTACAATAACAAACTGCAAACTATAACACCTATATATATAATAATTATTACTTTGCATATAAACTAAATTCTATATCAACTATCCGACGATATGAAATACGGACCTGCACGGCAAAACCGCCCCCCTTTCTAGTAACTCACGAGTTGCCAAATCTATCCAACACTCGAGGTCCGGAACTTGAGAATACATACAGTATATGGATTAATCGAGGCCTTAGCTCTACGGCCCACGGCCCGCGCACTCGCTTGCTCCTCCGTCGACCTCGCAGTCGCTCGCTCTCGCTCCCGCCGTCCTGCGCTGCACCGCCGACACGCGTGTAGGCTATCCTGACGGGGAGGCGACACGGCGACACCGCAGGTCGCCTGCACACCCCGTTTCGCGTGTCCGGTGTTGCCTGCCTGCCAGCCTGCGCGCGACTCTGGGCTGTCAAACGACCCGCCATAACCAGACCATATCACATAGAAAAGATATTACGTATAGAAGGCACGCTTTCAATACATAATTTCTTCAAAATAAATTATTCTCCAATTATATATCTTCTCTCTTTTCTCCCCATTTCTCTCTTATTTTGTCTTGATTTTCGTGTAGATATAATTTTTTGTATAAGATACATTTTCTTTATATTTTTCCTTCTCTTCTCTTCTCGTTAACCATTCCATCTCAGCTTTTTTCTTATATAGTAACATATTTAATGCTACAGAAACCAGCTAAGTTGGAGGGTTGGGACTGCCATAATCATTCATGTTGACCTTTAACGGCCGTACTTTACTAATTAATCCGTCCACAGCTCGACCAATCAATTAATTAAGCAGTCCAGGCTATCACCTCCTACCACCACAAGCCGCGACTGCCCCGCACGTCACGACTTGAGAGACCAGCAGGAAACAAACAAACAATCGCTAGCTGTCCGTCACATGGCCTGCCCGGCCTCCCCTCCTCTAATCCCGTCGCCGGGGCAGGCAGGCCGCATCTCCCGGCCGGATTAATCATGCGCTCGCTGCCACCAAAGTGCCGCCATCTTTTGCGCCCGGTGATGACATAAACTAGAGTGAGGGACACGAGTGCCCAGCCGGGCTCGCTTTTACCGACACTCCTCAGCACGAAGCACTTGCCTCTGCCTCCGTGATAAGTAGCAGCTCATCGCCGGCCATTCTAAACAGGAAAAATTTTCTTATTCAAGTTTGAAAACACACTCGCACCAGATTTGAATCGTCCGCAGAACTTTGGACCTGTTTAGATGATCCGTAAACGCAAAATGGGGGTGTAAAACTTTACAGATTTTTACGTTTACGGCTCCCACCTCGTAAACGCAAAAAATACGCCGGTCCGTTTATCGTTTAGATGCGTAAAGACAAAAACGCTGTTTTTGCAAAAAAAATTTACCTTTACGGCATGATCTAAACAGGCCCTTTGGCCCTAGAACAGCAGATCCCGCGGGAGCCGGGGCGTAAATGATGCGCGTACTTGGCACTACCACGGGCTACCGCAATCTGCTCCCAATTACTCCCCTCCACTCCTCTACAGCTAAAGCGCAGCAAGCACCGCCACCTGCAAGCTTAAAATAAATCCATTCGAATTATACAGTGTACAATATCAGATCTCACCCAATTATACACCCGCTACTCAATGACACAAAAAAAAAGTGTTTCAAGAAAACAAAATAAGAAGAAGTAAAGCTCGAGAAGAAAAATGCCTGGGGGGAATTTACACCGACGCGACGCACGCATGGATGGGTTCCTACTCGTCTGCTCCAATACAATAACTGTAAATAAATTATAGTGCGTATATCAAAGCGAAAAAAGCTTTCCTGGAAAACCTCTCGTGCTCCAGCCCAGCCCCTAATCGTAATGCGCTGCCAGCCCGCTTCCGTACCTAGAAAGTCCACTTCCAGATCTTGACGCGGACCCTGACCTTGCACGAGTGCGCGGCCGTGCTCACCGTCGCGCTCGTCGTCGCGTCGGCGTCGGACGGGGCCGGCGCCGGCGCGAGCGCGACGGTGCCGTTCTTGCCGCCCTTGGCCTTCCTGGGCGCCGGCGGGGGCGGGGGCGGGGGCGGCGGGGTCACCTTGATGCCCTCGCAGTGCACCTGGATGCCGATCTTCTTCGTCTTGAGGCTGCCCACGCGGGCGCCCGCGCTCGTGTCCGCGTCCAGCACCACGCTGAACCCGCCGGACTTCTTCACGTCGGCGCTGGCGCTGGGGTCCACCGTCGCCGCGTCGGAGGCGATGGTGGCGGTCAGCACCGTGGTGTTGCCGGCCGCGTGCGCGAACCCGGGCACCGTCGCGCTGCCCAGCGGGAGCGCGTTGGCGGCCGTGGCGGCCGAGAGGGTGAAGTCACCGTAGAGATAGACGATCTTCTTGTTGGGGTTGCGGGCGGTGACGGTCAGCGTGATGGCGTCGGTGAGGACCGGCGCGGTGGCGGAGGAGGTGAGGTTCAGCGACGCGAGGCGGACGGAGGAGACGGTGAAGGACGGGCGCTGCGGGCGGTACAGGAGGTAGAAGGCGCCGCCCGCCACGGCGGCGAGGAGCGCCAGGAGGATCACCACCAGCAGCGCCCAGCAGAAGCAGCAGCAGAAGCTGCACCGGCAGGACCGCCCGCGCCGGCGCTTGGCCGGGGCCTGCGGCCGGTAGATGGGCCGCTGGTACATCTGCGACTTGGGCGCCGGGAACGATGCCGGCGCGCCGCCGTTGCCGCTGGCGGCCGCGGCCGCCGGGGGCGGGTTGGGCTTGGCGGCCGGGTAGACGCGGTCGGCCATTGGCGCCGCCGTCGCGGAGCACGCAGCGGTGGCGGCGGGCTTTGGAAATGGATGGGCGGCCCCGGCCGGTGGAGCGGTTGTGCTGCGGGCTGCTGCGGCTTGGAGGTGGTCCTGGGGAGTTCTTGAATGGACGCGGCGAGATCTAATAAGGCAGGGGGGCAGGGGAGGAGAGAGAGGGAGAGCGACGCGTCACCACCCACCCTTACGCGCGATCGATAGCTCGACCTCACCTAATGATCTGCTGTTACCACTACTACTTTGCTAATTGGCCCGCCGCCCCTAATCATCTACTTAATTTGGTGGTTTAGTGGGCCAATTGGTGTCTTTTGCAACTTTTTTTGTGTGCGTACTGCTGCATTGCGTTGGGTAACGGTGTTAGTTACCGCCATATTGCACTTCTCTGGTATTGGGTTAACTTTTTGAGAAAGAAAAGACGAAGTACTAATCTGCAACTTATTTGTACAACCCTATTAACACCAGGTGTCTTTAACTCTTCCATTCACAAATGAATTGCCACCCAAGCAACTTTCATCTCCAGGTTGTAAAAAGTTGTGCAGGCAGGAATGCTTGAGGGGACAAAATGCCCACAGCTGATACCTATCCAGCAGCAGCTGAGAAACAATGGGTGCAGCATTCCAGTTAATACTTTTAGCACTAGTAAATCACTTGCTAGCTGCCTGTACCAAACAAGGCCTTACTTTAGCGGGCGAGTGAACTTTCATCCCCATGTGTTCCTCATTTGCAACTCAATCACCAGAGCAGAGCACTAGTTAAACACCCCATGGCCTTTCCTTTCTGACTCCGGCGTCTTGAGCCGCTTTCAGTAAGTTTAATTTTGGGGGGTAGGTGCTGTCGTTACGCTCAAGCAGGTTACGTATCCTTTTCTCTTTTTTTTGTTGAAGAAAGCAGGTTATTTATCTCGATCAGCACCTGGCAGAGACATCTGACAGCGATCAAAACCGAGTGTTTCACGCCAAACCCGTCTGTTATCGTCCCATCACTGCCAAAACAGGCTATAGATCGCTGGCGCATTAACGGCCCTGTGTAATGTTTACACTTAATAGTCTCTCTCTCTCTCTCTATCTCTATCTTTTTTTAAAAAAACACTCACTAGATTCCAAATTTTCGCGTGAGAAGGCACAGCTGGGTTTACAGATTTGTTGAGGATCTGGAGGAGGAGCCCTGCGGTTTCCAACCTGTGTGTGATTAGCAGGAAAGGATTACCTGGAGGCCCGTGCATGTTGAGCGAGCGGGTCGGCAAATAATTGGCACGACGGCGTCCCCGCTGGCGGTGTCGTGCGGCTCCGGCCACCGCCTCCTCCCTTCCGCCCGCCGCTGCCCTGGAAACAGGCCGAATCCAACCAGCCTCGCCGGGGCCCGCGGGTCAGGAGGAACAGCTAGCTATAGCCAGGTCGTAGTGGGCGCCCACCCTGGCCGCGCCCGTGTCCGGGGGTGCTCGTTTCAGGGGATGGGATGTCACATGATCCAGATCAATCTTCCGCTGTCTGGCTTCCGATAGCGGTTAGGGGGCGTGTTCAATTCTGGGGGGTTAAATTTTAGTTTTGTTATATAAAAAAGTATTATATTATTTTAGAAGTATTAAATAAAATATATTTATAAAACTAATCAACTAATTGCAGAACCTCTTGTCTAATTCGCGAGACGAATCTAAAGAGTTATATTAATCTATAATTAGCTGATAATTACTGTAGCAAATTATAGATTAATTAGACTTATTGTGTTCGCCTCGCGAATTAGCACTGATCTGTGAAAAAAATTTATAAACAGATTTTATTTAATATTTTTAAATAGTAAGATTCTTTTTTATGTGATATGACTAAACTCCACCTCTTCGAAACTAAAGGGGACCATTAGATTTTTTTCGTTGTTTAATTTATCGGAGAGGTAACATGACATGAGTACCCGATGGAGCAACCAGATTTCTGAATTATGCACGAGGTTGAAACTTGGGCTAGGCCCGCCCAGTCAACTGCCATGCCCTGTGGCGCCGGCAGAACATGCTCGACACATGCATGTCTGCAGCCTAACCCGTCGGGATCGGATTTGGGGCGCCGCTACCTTGTCCGCACTGAAATTGACCGGCCTTGCTCCCATGGCGGCCCGTCGCCGTCGCTCTCGTCGGTCGAAACTTGCTAGGAAGCGCGCGGCGGCGCTGTGTGGTGCACTCGCTCACGGCGCTGGCGGCACCCGGCAGGCAGGCATGAATGTGCAGCGCAAGGAGCATGCAGGAGCTGACCATCCGGGTGAGAGCACCGTGTGGAAACTGGAAGCCCAGCCGCGGGTCTGACCGAACAGGCTCCGACGACTCTCAGTCTCTGACCATACAAGCCCGGCCGTGAGAAATTGGAGAGGGAATGCCGCATGTGAGGCTTTGGCTAGGCGTGGAGAGGTTGACCGGGTTTGCCGGGCAACGGCAGCAGGGCTGTTCATCCGGCGCGCGTGGCAGTATGCTCACTTCACTAGCGGCTGATCAGAGGCATGCAGGGGTAGTGGTGATGACCAAGTGGCCAACCCAACCAACCAACCACAGTTTGCTTCAGCTACCAGGGGTGGGGGTGTTTGTACCGTGGGAATTGGGATCCTCGATTGGTACCGGGAGCCCCCTGCATTCTTGGCGGCATCTACCGTCTTCGGTTCCACATGAATGGGCAATGTGGGCTTTGCTGGACGAAGAACCTAGAATCTGGAGGCGGCGACAGTTTGGCACCGTCGCTACAAGCACAGCACATATATTCCGACGAAGTACAAGTTGGTGCGCCAAAAATCAGATGAATATATAGCTCCCCATCGTAGAGGAGTAGTGATCGCCTCGCATAATGCACCCCACACGCAGTTCCAAAAAAAATGTATATATGCAGCACAATTATAATGTCTGTGCCCTCCAACTAACGCCTCCTGCACCGACACATGTGAGGGGATGCGCATGAACCGGTTTACCGCTAGCATGTAGTAGTAGTGATGTAGTATACTAGGATGGCAAGCGCGCTACGCTGCGCCCGTGCGGATGGGCAGTGCCTGTGATGGTGTAAGCCTGCAAGAATCCAATTTGTCCATCTTCTCAGCGAGGCGATCTGATTCTAAACATCGAATTATCAAATTGTTACATTCGTCAGAAACAATGCCTGAACTTCGTTTGGTTGGTCACCTTTTTGCTTTTTGTTGCAACGTGAAGGAGAAATGTGCATTGAGAATTGTAAATTCCATAGGTCCAGAAATTCATATTATTCAAACAACTATGTATAGTGTTGTACCTTGGTATTTTTAGAAAACATGCATGGATGGAATTGCAGGCTAATAGAATAGCCAATATTAGCGATCAACAATTTGGCAGGAGCTGACCAATCCAATGCAAAACCAGACTGATGTAGAGAAAATGGCCATTTGCTTTTCTTTTATAAAGATGTCACCTGCAAAAAAGCAGATATGCTCTCAAACTATGTTGGGTAAATATCAGGGGGGGTGCCAATGTACCCATAGAAAAAATATAAAAGATAGTGATTAGATCTAATTTTTTTAACCATATATGCACTACACATGGCTCAGCTCCATCACCCACAAGGCAAACATGGCATACCCCTTCAATTTGCTTTAACTTCGCTACCGGTAGATATGCTGTATGCACCAAAGAGACATATCGCAGAACACATAGTATGCAAATGCAAGATTGAGTAGAATAACTTATGGTATTTGCGGAGCTGCTCCCAGCAAATCGATGGAGCTCATGAGCTGCCACCTGTTGTGGATGGCGTGCACTTACTTTGCAACTAAGTTTGCCAGCCCAGAGGTGTACAACCTCACGGAGTTTTAAAGCTCGATGTACTTCCGACAGGCCTTCAGTAGTCATCTCCTTTGCAGTTTGCACATTGTATCGGCACCGGCGCTGCTCCATGGCCTCGGTGAGTCGGTGGGTGGCGGCGGCTGTGCTATAGGACTGCTCGGTGCCTGCGATATGGAAAACTACCCGTTTAACGCTGATATTGGAGTAGTGTTATGCAATCATAAATAAAATTATTGCATCTAAATGAAACCAGATCCAATGAAGAGAGAGGTAGATATACTGACTCACCATACTGTTCTTGCTGCTTCGGCACTATCTCTATCATTTTAGTTGTGTTATATATTACTACAATTTAGGATTTCAGAATCCCCTGTACGCACTAACAACCTAAGAATCCGAAATTTTGTGAAGTCTCGTGGTTTTGCTTGCCGCTTCCTTCCATCTTTGCCTATACGCATTCTATATGGTGACTGCAAAGCAGATCTAGTTCGAGAGGCTCGCAGGAGAACGGATTTGGAATAAGAAGGGAGAGAGAAAAATAATAAGGAGGAGAAGAAACCGTCACGTCACATTGACGATACGACCGTCTATCTGCTCTCCAGATGACAACATAGAAGAAGGGCCGCAAGGGGTGCACCGACTTGGAGAGGCCTCACAACGTAGCAGGAGGAGGTGAGTTACTGTCAGTTTGTTTGCGAGGTAAGGATGACTACTGGGCCCGCACGGAGCAAGCGGATAGGGCTCTGTTTCCCACCGCATGAGTCGGCGTGCACGAGCTTCGAAGCAAGCACCACACGGTAAAAAAAATTCTTGCACTCCAGCACGGTAGCTCGTTGACTGGGAGTCCAGCGATTTCTTCCGTAATCTTATGTGTATTGCTATTTAAGAAAAAGAGCACTACCGTTAGATCAGCAGACAGTGGCGGATGCAGAAATTTATTGAAGGGGGCTGAGCTCCTTCCTCCTCCTCTATATCTCCATTTTTCTTCCTTCCTCCCCTCATTTTTCTCTTTATTCCTTCCCATATCGCAGCAGCTCTAGGGGGCTCCAGCCCCTTGCACCCTCATGGCTCCACCCTTGGCAGCAGACGAACCCATGCCCTAGCATCAGTATAAAGTACTCTTATTGTCAGATGTAGCTAAATACAATTTTGTTTATTGTTTCTAGGCGTACCATGGCGTCAAATACTCGTTACAAAATAAACTACGCTATAGTGCGGCGCGTTATTGCAGGTCGTAATAGGCAGCACATTGTTTTAGCTAGAGCTTTTATTCTTTTTTAAGCATTGTTTTAGCTAGCAGAGCTAGCTACCTCACGTGTCGCGCAAGGTAGGTAAGCTCCAAGCCTTCATCAATATGTAATGGTTATTGACTAGTACTACCACGAAACCTTTCTCCTTTTTTGCCAAAGTACTACCACGAAACTAGCTAACCAACTTGAATGCATCGATCATTGAGTACTACGATTCTCGTTTCCTCTTAATATATCGTTACCAAAGAGGGATCGCCCTGAAAACGACGCCGCACCCGAACTGCGGTGGACGCCCGGGAGCCCCGGCGCCACACCGACGTCGAGTACGCGCGCGGTCACGCGCTTGACCGGGGAAAAAAAGGTGCTCATTAGCTGATGATCGATTGGCCAGCCGACTCCGGCGGCAACAACGACAACTGTGCTCACGGTGCGGCGAAATCAAAGCACGCCACACCACGCGCGTGCAAGGTGTACCGACCCGAAACGGCCGGCCCACGCTTCGGCGGATCGGTGCATTCATTGGTTAGCAGTTAGCACGGCCGCCCTGGCTGGAGCTCCGGCCGGCCGGCCGGCGATCTCGGATCGAAGGGCGGAGGCGGGGCCGTGCGCGCGCGCGCGCGACGCGGCGGGGGGAGGGACCGACCGACACCGTACCCGTACGCCGCGTCGGGTGGTGATGGGGCGATGGATGGATCCGCGCTCGTTCGTTCGCCCTGCACGGGCACGGCACCACCACGGCGGGACACGGACGGGGCCCCGCGCCACGCCACGCGCTGCTTTTGCTTGCGCTCCTAGCTAGCTCCGCGGCCGGCCGGGCGGCGGTTGGTCTTGCACCTGTGGGCGCGCACCGACACCGACACCGACAGATCTCGCGCGGCGCCCGGCTGCTCGTCGTCCCTCTGCAGCTGCCGCGCCCTGTCCGAGTTCGCTCACGCGCGCGTTGACTCCGGCAGGCAGGGTCGCCCACCCAGGGTGCCCGGCCCGTCCACTGTGCCGTGCCGTGCCGTGCCGCCGGAGTTAAAGGCCACGCCCGGCTGCTCGCCACGACTCATCACTCCTCTTTGGGCGCGCAACCGTTCCATGTCGTGTGGCTGCACCTTATGCTCTTGCCAGTTCTTATCCACAGGAACAGGTGTTGCCTGAACCGGGGGGAGAATTCTCTGATTTCCTGAGGACCCGAGCTTCATCCCTATGAAATCGCAGCGAATCTATCCGAGCTCCGCCGGAGTCCGGGGGACTGACCGCCGCCGCCGCCGGCGAGGCGAGCGGGTCCGCGTGGGCCGACCGACAGGCGTCCGATCCCTGGGGCCTGGCCTTGTCTCACTCTCTCGCAGCGCGATCTTCTTGGACCAGGGCCCCACGGCTTCGGCGGGGGCAGCCGATTTGTCTCACGATAACGAGATGCTCCCTCTCCCTTTCGTCTCCCACCTCGTCGGTGCCAAGTACCTACTACTTCCGAGTCAAAAAGGAAAAAAGAACCAAAAAAAGAGTGGCTACTACTTCTACGGCTCACGCCCACCACGTATCGTTCGTTGCAACTTGCTCTCGAGCGGGACAGATGGATAACAACCCGTAGCGGGTGGCAATGAGTATTCCTGGTGAAGCTTTTCAGCTCCATGGTCTCAGCAGATGGATATGGGAAGCTTCAGGCCCAAGTGATCACGGCAAGAGAGTGCCACAATCACCGTAAGGAAACCGACGCCCGGTTGTTGAGCCGTTGAAGTTGACGCGTAACAGTAGGACATGACAAACGCACGAGGAGCACCAGAACCATGCTAGTACAACAATTTGGAGGTCCAGTAACCAAAATGCACGGCACAGCAAATCAAACAATCAGATACCTACACGCCCGCCGCTGATGTGAGAAATAGTGAGAATGCACAAATGACATTGGTTTCTCGTGCTTAGTGTAGGCAGCGGGAGAGGAGGAACCAGTTTTGTGTTTCAGTTGTCAGCGATGTAGCAAAATGCAAGGGTAAAAGGGTGATGATGCCCGGCAGTCAACAAGATCTATCAGGATTCAGGAATCCAGGAATCAAAGTGATATTAACCGTCCGATTAGAAACCGCAGAATGGGAATCACAGAGGCATGTGTGCCCATATATACATCAACGAGCACGAAATTGATGTCAGCCTGCAGTCCGCTCCCTCGCTGCAACAGGACGGGAGGAATGCCCCCCAACAATTGGTGGAAGCTGAAAAGTACATAACTGAACCTACATCCATCATTTTGTTGTTTGCACTGCTCAATCAGGGGGTATACACTCAAAATACTATCGGTGTTGTGTGATGCTATATGTATGCTTTCTTCAGGAGCTCTCCGGTGGCAAGGTGCAGGAAGATCGCTGTTGGAATCGGAACAGCAGAAATCTGATTGTTCTGATTGGCAAGCCTTCAGCACCACAGATAAACAGCCCCTTTGAGGTTTTAAGGGCCAGAAATCCATACAATTCTACTCTTCCTCCTCGACCTCAGGCGGCAATGTTGGGCTTTTTGAGCACAAAGTGGTGTTGTGAAGCTGCTTTATTTTGTTGGTGATGTTACAGGAACCTGGAACGGAATAATGAAGACCTTTTAACTTCTGCTGAAATCTCCATGCATGTGCTTGAGCCAAAATAAATGGCATCAGATTAATTCTATCATAGAAATAGTCCTAGGCAACGATGATATGGCCGAGGTACGAAGGCATTTTGCAGTTACTAGAAATAGGAAGATTCGATGCAAAAATTAACACAGCTTTTGACAATTTCTCCCTCATAGCACCACTAAGATTCTGAGATAAATAGTTCATGCAAATATACCTGAACATTTCTTATCCCACACAGCAATGGAGGTGGGAGTGCATGTTGGATCACACATTGCACGGTTGTCTTCATGCTTTACATTCATGGCAAGCATCCATGCACCAACGGTAACGTCTTCATAATCAAACATCCTTAAGCTGGGGTAGCACAAAGGGATAGTGACTATTTGGAAATTACAAGAACAAAAAAGCAAGGAAAGCGGTAATATAAAAAAATGCTGGGACAAATTAATATTGTCATGATCCTACAGTTCATTTGGTGCTCATAACATAGAGCAACTATACTACTATTGTAAAGTCTGTAAATTCAGGTATACTCAGCACATCTTAAACTTACATGTACACTAAATGTTTCTTGGATCAACAAAACCCAGGTTAGTGCACTTCATGTTTCATGAGAAATGAAAGATCAATCAAATTATTTTAAGAACACATGCAACAAACAAAAACTCAGCTGTACCTTTGCATTGTCTAAGTGCACTTTGTGCATAACAATTATCGACATTGAGTTTCTTGGATGCACACAATACGCGGATAATGATTTCCCATGTTATGGTTGAAAAGAAAGCCCAAGAAACTATAACTGACGAACCTTTCACTCTTTGCAGTAGCTACAGCTTCAACCACCTCAGAAGAAAGAGCATATAGTGAACCAGATGCGTGCACAAAGTACTCATTGCCTAACAACTCCCATGAACTCTCGTACCTGCAATATAAACAGAAACTCTTGCATCAAGCAACAATAATAAAGGTATAATTTGAAAAGGGCTACTGATGTATTGATGTTTAATAAAGGTATAATTTGAAAAGGGCTACTGATGTATTGATGTTCTAAGCCAATAGCCAAGTATACAAAATACAAAAGGACTCCAACTATAGAAAAAAAAACCAGTATGGCACTACAAATCTACGAACTATTAACAGACATGATCGCTGAACAGGGTTGTCAAAGACTTCATAGCCAAGATGGTATCAGTACATGCCATGAGTATTGTTACAATTTAGCAATAGCAAATTCAGCACTTCAAAACAGTTGCATGTACGAAAAGAGATGCAAGTGAATCAAAGCAACATATGTCCCAGAATATGAAATGACCATTTCATTTGTAAAGAGATGTATCTCAATGAAATTTAGAAGAAACATGTCTCAGAATTTGAACTTACCATTTCATATTTGGATCATTGACAACTGGTCCTTTCTTCATGCAACCAACGTAAGTCCGGTGCTCAGGTCTTTCTTTCGCAAGAAGAGCAGCAAGTCTATCTGTCTCAGAAGTATGAAAATGAGTCATGTAATGGATCTAAGAAACTGTAAAACATAACCTCTGACTTCACCTGGGCGCAAATAGATATCATCATCAGCTTTGACATAGAATTCTGCATCAAACATATGATAAACTGCTTTGAAAAATGCTAACCTGTCACATGGGTAATGAAAATTAGGATAGAGACATTAATCACGTGTAAGTTCATAGGTAAAATTTTACAAATGCAATGGTCAAAGCTTAGACAAGCTTACATCTTCTGTGGCGACTTTGTATCCTCATCAGCATCAATAAACAAGAAGTCATGATGCATGCCAGCCTCTTTCTGAAGATCTTCCATTTTTTGTTTGTCTTTGGGCCGCACAGCCACAAACCTAAAAGTTAACCCAGTTCCATGTTCCAAGCTGCGACAAGAAGAGTAAAGGAGCAACGTAAGCCCAAACGAGGTTCAACATGTTACTGGCATCTCAAAAGTTGAAAAATAGTATAAACAGTTTTCCTATTAGACAATATAGCCAATGAATGGCCTGAACAAGAGGCAGTAGAGGCTCAACATGGTTGTGCTATATATCTCTTTGCAGCATTACATGGACACAAGAACGGTGTCGGAATCTGACTCAGATCTCTTTCTCATTTAGCAATGATGAAAGAAAAACTTGCACATGGGCACAAGTCCGAAACCCGACTTGGATTCAGACATGTGATTTGAAAAGAAAAACTAAGAAATAAAAAGAAAACTCAGGACACAGATGTTTAGGTAAAATTGTTTTTTCTTTTTTATATTTGAAAGGAGGATTCTAGTCACAGTGGCAGTTATGAGCATGTGTATAATCAAATACTCCTTCTCAAAATCTAAGGCACAGTTTGACCCGTGCAGACTCCAACCCTCTTTGCTTCTGCATTGAAAAGCATATACTGTAACATAACACTTCGTTATGTATGTAAAATTGTGCAAGAAACACAGGATGCACCTGAATGCAACTTGGAAACAAACGGTAAAAATGTTAATTCTAAACTAAATGACAAAAAACATAAAATCGAGAAGATTATAAAATTTCGAGGTGCCAATCTATTTGGTTCCATATCCACACCCTCCAGAGACAGTCTCATAGTCCTCAGCAACCAAAATAACCCTGTAGCTTGTGACATTACTAGCTTTGTAGCAAGTCACCTTGCCTTTTTGTGTCTACATTGCAAAGCCTCAAACAGTGATTTGCATTTCTTCTTACTGTGTTGACACTAGACTGTAAAATGTAAAAAACTGCGCCAAGAAATCGTCCTATAATCAGCACAGTAAAAAGTTTTTATCCTCCTTTTCTTTTGCCGATTTCATTGCATTATGCACACTCACCACTTAAAGCTCCCAAATAAAAAGTAGCTAGCATATCTTCCCTATAAACAAGCTACTAAGCTTCCAACACACTTTTTCATCTAAAGAAAAAGAAAATTTGCATGTGTGATCTGCTTTGAATGAGAAATGATCATTTGCTCAGTGGTCTGATAGAGATATCAAATCTATTTTGGTAACCGAGTCTTGATGTACACTTTTTACTATGCATTTGTGACGCTTGATATACAACACTGTGCACTCTCCTACTTCATAAACGACTAGAATTGCATTGCAATCTAATTCCAATATGCAAATATAATTTATTAGTGTGTCACATGATGGAATCAAATTTGTATTGCTACTTCAACTTTTCATGACTGCTGATTTGCTCATTTCTGCTATATTCAATAGAACGCTGTAACTGCTTTCTGTGGAGGTCATGTTATTAATCAATTCACGCCCCACGAGAAGTCAAATTACGGTAACTAGAGTCAGCTACCAAACATCCCAAAATTACTAAGACTCACCCTGCACTGCCCTATTGAATAGTACATGCCCTGTGTTTGCAACACCTACAATCGTAAAATCATCCACTTTTCAAGGTTCATAAGAGCGAGCATTCACAATTGAACCAGACGACGCAATGATCTAAGCTACCAGAAACCTGTAGAGGAGAAATGCAAGTAACAGCAAGCCCACAAGTAATGTTTTAACAGATCCCATCGTGGTGTCAGCTCGGCACGCAAACGCAGCTACAGGCTTCTAGTACAAGCATAGCACGAGCAGCATCGACATAGATTTTGAATCTAGCCAGATCCACGCAGCACGAATGGAGAAGGTAGCCAGCTTATGGGAGTGTGCGGAACCTTACGATGCCTTCGGGGTTGGGCGGGAACCAGGTGGCCCGCAGCGCGGCGCGGCGCGCGGCGGATCCGTGCTCCGTGTAGACGCCCACGACGGCGAGCACCTTCTCCCTGCCGGCGGCGGAGTAGTTGCGGCCAGGCGAGGAGGACGCCAGGAAGGACCGGAGCGAGTCCTCGGCGCGGCCGCAGCGGAAGGCGGCCGCGGGAGGCGGCTGCGGCGGGGGCGGGCGGGCGCGGCTGGCGGAGACGGCGAAGGCGAAGGAGACGGCGGCGAGGACGAGGCAGATCGCGGCGAAGAGGACGAGGAGGCGGCTGGCGGAGCCGGGGGAGGAGGAGCTGGAGGGGAAAGTGGGGGTGTAGGGGCGGCGCGGCTTGGCCTCGTCGTCGGAGCGGCGGTAGGGGAGGAGGTCGTCGTCGTGGTGGCGGTGCTTGGGGTGGTGGAGCGGCATTGCTGCGGCTGCTTCTAGGAGGTTCCAGAAGGAGGTAGGGGTCGCCGGTCGGAAGCAGAGGAGGTAGAGGTGGTTTGATCTGATCCGACTGCCCGGGCGGCATTGCTTTGGGTTTAAGCTTTGCTTATATGATAGCCACACACTATTATTTCTACTGCCAAGCCGAGCAGTGATCTGAGGAGTGTATTTGACTGTATCTGTGTCAAAGTTGCAGATTTTTCTTTATTTTTTGGGGGGAAAAGATTAATCGGACATCGAATTAGTACAATCAGTTGCGATTAGCTAGCTCTCTGCCTCTCTTACACAGGTTGGAGCTCCATGTAAATGGGTGCCAAAAAATTAGGAAACAGTTTCAGCCTTATCCCGATCGTTTTCGCTGATCTCGTTTTTATGCGGCATAAACTCGTTAGAATGGGCCAGCCCACAAGCCTCCTATCCCAAATACATGGAAGCCCACTTCCAGGACAATGGTGCCACGGGGCGGAAGCCCAGTTCCATCCAGCGTAGTCCGTGCCCGTCCCACTCCAACAGTGATCCTTCCAACTCGTCCAACCGCAGCACTGTATCGGAGTACCCTCCAACACTGGCTGGGCATATGTGTCCTTGCACGGCTTGGACCATCTGAACACTGTTGATCTTGGCGTATGACATCAAACACGCACGGTCGCGAGCAGTCGCATCACATCAAACACGCACGGTCGGGATCGGAGGCCACTTGCCTGTAATCCTCGTCGCCGGCCCGTAGCCATCCTAGTATCTCGCCGTACTGGCCGGCGGCTAGCGCAGAGCAAGATGACAGCGCCGGCGCCGGCGCCGGGTCAAAACGCGGCCGACCTCGAGACCTAGCTAGCCGCAGCAGCAGCCCAAGTAGACCGCCCGGCTGCCGGCCCGGGCTGCGTGTGTGAAAAAGAGCAACGCACGCAATAGGACGCAACACCCTTGCCCTGAAGCTTCCACGTAGCCTGCGCTACGCGGCTGCGCGGCCTGCGCCCGGCGCCGCGCTAGCAGCCCTTCCGCGCCGACGATATATAACGAGGGTTTAAATCGCCGCGTTTAGCCACAGAACTGCCGTTACAACGTCTAACAGACTATAAAATAGCTGTATTTAATAGATTATAGTCGGTATTAGCGGGCTAAATATCATAGCGGTTAGCAGATATAGAATAGCCGGCTATTCAAAATCTTAATATATATAGTCACCTTTTCCGTGCACGAACAGCTACTGCGCCTGCTCAGGGCTCGCTCACTTGTCTTCTCAGTATCCGCCAGTAGGTGGATCGGTCACCGCCAGGAAGGAAGGTAGCGTTCGCCGCCTCGCCGGCCGGCGAGCTCGCCATGGACGGCTGCGGCATCTGGTCGCCGTTCCAGAGCGGCGGAATTGGCGAGGGCGCAGCTAGGTGTGAACGCTGGCACAAGCTATATGGGGTCTTATTTACATCTTCTTTTCTTTTGGCGGTGATTATTCTGCTTCTGCAGTGAGCGCAGCCGTGGCTCGGAGCTGCAGCAGGAGCAGGACCTGCCGATCAGCTCGCTTGTGGAGGAGCAGCTTCAGCTTGAACAGGCAACGATCGATCACGCTCATATATAGTCTCATCATTTGTTAACTTTGTACTACGTGAGATTAAGACGCGATCTTAATCATCGATCTAGCTAGTAACCCCGGCCCTAAAATGAAATATGGCTGTTTCATGGAACTAATCGCGGGCGCATGATGCTTGCTTGCTTGCACGGTGAGCGCAGATCTACCTGCTGATGGACATGGAGGAGCATGGGCACGCAGAGGCCCCCTCGTCGCTGTCGTCGACGTTCCCTGCTGCCTCCTTCTCTGCAAGTCCCGACGAGGCCTCGTCGCTTGTGCCGGGGAGCAGCAACCTTGACACGATCCCAAATCTGGAAGAACTTATTACATGCCAAGAAGCTCGTCAGGAACAAGCGCGGCGCAGGAACGGCCATGCTCGCGGCGCGTTCATGCCGTACAGCCGCCACCTCAGCACGAAGAAGAAGCCCAAGCCAGGCGCCGGCGCCGGCGGGCAGAGGGCGATCAAGGCGGCCATGTCAGCCTTGGCACGGATGCACAAGGTCAGGCTTGCCCAGTGGCAGCGTTACCAGATGGAGATGGCACTGGCGGCAGTGGCGCCGCCCACTGGGAGCATCTGCGGCAACCAGCTGCAGCACGTTTTGTCGGAGCGCAAGCGGCGTGAGAAGCTCAACGACAGCTTCAAGGCTCTCAAGACAGTGCTCCCCCCTGCACCCAAGGTACTTTATTAAGCATTCGATTCATCATCTTTCTCGTGCATGTGCATCAATTGATCATGTTTTTTGTTTCTGTCATGGCAGAAAGATAAGGCATCCATACTGATCAGAGCAAGGGACTATGTGAACACTCTCAAGTCTAGATTATCTGAGCTTGAGGAGAGAAACAGAACGCTAGTAGAATTGCAGCACCAATGCGACGACGGAGGTGAACGAGATGATGTTTCCGATGAACAGATTGAAGTCGATATCAATAGAGCAGCAGCAGGAGCAGCAGAGGAAACATCACAGGAATTTCACCTGAAGATTGTGGTGAGGTCAGGTTGCAATGCCATGGATGCTGTAGTTGGTATACTTGAGTGCCTCAAGGAGCTAGGGGATGTCAGATTGGCGGACATGGACACGGGCAGCAGAGGCACAACCTTAGCATTACAAATGAAGGTACAAATATACTCCCTCCGTTCCAAAATATGGGATGCATAATTTTTGCTATGCATCTAGACACAATGTTTATCTAGATGCATATTTTGGTATGGAGGGAGTACTCGTCATGCATGCATAGTTTATCAATGAAATGAAGCTATAAATATAACCATCAGCATGACTTATGAATAAATTATTTTTACACCGGGCTAACATAGTAAATTTCCACATGATTTTGAGTTAGTTGAACATATTTGGACATTACAACTCTAAGTATACAATAAAATGTAACACTTTATTTTAGAGTTTGCAATTAGCGCAACTTTTTCAAATATAATGATACATCACACGACTGGGATTCTCAATTGAGATCAGTCCTCACCATTTGATTAGGATAATGTGAAAAGGTATATGACTATTTTCCATCCTGATATGATGTATACCCTTGGTTGATGAATATAAATGGTAGAAAATATTTTTTTCTTTCCTAGATAGATTCTAAGAAAAGTGACCTCATAATTTTTTTGCTTAACACTGCAGACTAGCAGATGTGATGATATTTTCCTGAAAGAATCTGTTATCAAGAGCGTCAAGGGTGTGATGCAGTCAAAGATAGACAGTCTAAGCTTCTTTGATCCTTCGGTCGAAATGGGTATCTGATTGACTTTTGTGGTTTTTAAGAAGACCAAATAAGCAAAATGACCAAGCAATGAATGGAATCAACCAAAATGTCCAACATATGGACATATTCAAGGAGACTGAGTTACTATTATTGATTCTTGAGCTGAATGTGGAGGTCAATGGAGTAACGAAGAAAAAGCTCTGTGATGATGTTCAATTTTGATTCGTATCCTGATGAGACTGTTCTTGTAACAGTACAGTTACTTCACAGAAGAAACCTGTGACAAAAAAATATGAACATGTAAAAGAACTATGCATGCATGTAAACAAAACTGAAAAAGACCTTGTTGTCTGTGAAGCTGAAGACTTACGACAATGCTTACGAGTAGACGCCACTGAGCTGTCTGAAGAGTTTGAAAATATAAGTACATAGCAGCAATGATGAAAGATGATCACTTGACATTCTATGTTTCTCTCTGACCGGCATGCCATCTTTTCCCACATCACTATCAAATATGATGAAGATGCTGAGCGCAATGTTCATTCAAATATGGAACACGAGGAAGTACAAAAATCTAACAATATTTGAAATTAAACAGTAAAACCACTGAAAATTCACACGTGAAACTAGCTTTCTTCATTTCTCGAACAAATTAGGTACACCAACAAATAGTTTGCATCATAGTTTACATATTAACTACACGGAAAATATATAGCTTAATAACAAATACTCCTTATAGGTCGTTTTTGGCTTTTTAATATATAAGTTTTGCTATGCATCTAGATATACGTCATGCCTAAATACATAGCAAAATCTATATTTAGATTTACCCAAACAACCTACAATTTGAAATGGAGGGAATATCCAGTAGTTAGACTACTATAGCACTATAGCAGTAGGTCATCAATAATTCAATGGTGGAAATTACCCCCGTCTCATGAGGGAGAGTGGATAATGACATGTGAAACCATGCATCACTCAGCAGATGCCTAACGGGATCAGCAGATTCCGAGGAGAAGCCACTGGGATTTATGGCTAATGTTCAACGGACGAGACGATTGGACCAAACGATGCACCAGCTCACATGATGCGGCCGTGTTTGTTTTCATTATAATGTAACTGTCCAAGGTACATCCTGGCATTATGTGCTGTTCTGCAGAAAGAAAATCACCGTTTAGAAGGAAAAAAAAAGTGTTCTAAACTCTGCCCTTTTCATACGCGCATACTGTTTACTCCTAGTCTGTAACCCTCCGATGTTTTTTTTATGGGCCTGCTTCTATAACAGATTTCAAATCCGGCAATTTTGATTTCCAAACACTGGTAACAAAATAGGTCCTGAGCATAAGGGTCAGAAGATTTAGATTATTACTATAGCTATGGGAATTCAATTTCTGATGAAGAAATTAAAAGCACTCAAGCCGATGTTAGGCGGATATTACCTTCACTTCACGCAAGCAATTGCTGCTTGTCTTTGGCGAAAAACAATGAATTGACTACATGAAACGGTCCACAATGGCCCTTAATTCTTCGTGGTACCTTACTCGAAAAATGATGTACAACTCTATGGTTCTTCTGTCCAACAGAAGGAAAAGTTTCACACGCTATAATACACAACTTTCCCATTCAAGAATGCGAAACAATAATCCATACAACACCCGATTCTTTAACCGGGGACACCGAAGATTCTCCTGAGCTGATTACAGTAAGATCTAGAATGGGGAAAAATGAGCAGGATGGTGGAGAAGCGATGGACAGTGGCGAGCTAATCTTGTAGAATCTACCGTTGGCTAGCTTCTGCAGGTTTCTCCTGTGGGCTCGCACTGTCCAGCAAATCAACATCCCCAACTCCGACAGGTGGACCAATGCTGCAACGGGCTGTGTTGTGAATTGCAATGGCATCCTTCAGCTTCTGAAGCTGCAATTGCAAATGGAGTTAGGTTTAAACATGCGCACAAGTAATACAATCGGAATGATTTCCAGCCAAACTGTTGCAAAAAGAAAAGTGTAGCTCATCTTCTTGCACAGCTTTTGAGATGGAAACATATGGAAGGGATGAAATCAACGAAAAAAGTCTAAAATAGTATATCTACTAAATTGTAAAACATGACTGTCCAACACAGCAAAGTGATATTAATAAAAGGCATGGAAATGTGTAAAGAAACATCCTATCTCTAACAATATCATGCAGCAACAGGTGAGGCGTTCATACCTTAGCCAAGGAACAGGAGAAAGCCTCCAGTAGCCCATCAGCTCCACGATACAAATGGAAGAAAGGAAGGACTTTGACATTCAGTCGTTTGCACATTGGTTTGTTTTCATCAAAATTTACTTTAAGAAACAATATATCAGGATTCTCCAAAGCTGTCCGGCAAAGCTGGTGTCATGAGAGCATCAAATTTAGAACAGATGTCATGAAGTACAGAAACAATAAACACTACTTCAAGATTATCAGATGGCATTGTAAATGAATATACACTGTCAGAATAACAAGTAGGTAAAGAAAAACATTCAAGATATTCAGCATGATCAAACACTGTAAGTGTCTATTGCTTGGTGTATGCTCCTTGTCCACGATGAGGTACTAGTTGATGGGAGTCGGACAGGGTTGATAGGAGAATGTTGTTGTGGAGAATTTGGAGTCTCCCCAACTTACTTGAGACTAAAAGGCTTTGTTAGTAATCATCCAAACTCCTAAGGCATCTTAGTCAGCTCATAGTTGCAGCCACAAAAAGACCAGAATTGTGGAGCAGAAAGTAGCTAGATTCTGACGAGTTGATAACCAGAGCATATAGATCAATGGAAAGGTCAAGCCAGTTGCAGGGACACAAATCCACAGCACACCTAAGTAGGTTACTTAGATGACCAATGATACTGTGCTCAAAGTAGGGATTGTAGCAAAGACAAAAAATCTTAAATATCTTTTAGTTCCAGTGAATTTTTCAGGCAGCTTCTCAAGTGTCAATTCCTCCATAAAACTTGAGAGCTTATTAAATGTTCAATGTTGGAAAAAAATAACCAACCTGAGTGTCACATGACCTACATGCAAATACCTATGCTCCTTTCATTCTAAAAAGATTCCAATACCTTCATGCAACCATGGAAACTCCTGAGATCACATTCTACAAACAATGGGAAACCAAGGAGTTCCATTACTCAATGTTATAGTCCAAACAGTCCAGAAATGAGGACCGTGTTATTTAGTATTAGCCTAATGACAATCTTCAAAGTTCAAAGTTGTCACAATGGAAATCCATGCATTTTAAGTTGCCCCAGGAAATAAATTACACTGTTGCAAGCATCTTAGGAGTCACTGGGTTGATAAAAAAAATAAGTCACTGGCAATAACTCCAATTGCCACAATACTCCCAATTCAGTTAATCAAATGAAACTCTTGACAAATAAGAAAGGCCGACAAATACTGAGCCAATGTGGAACCTACCAGAACTAAACTTAGGCATTGCTAAAGTGTGTATAATTTGACAATTAGTGCTTTCCTAATCTTATCACACCAAATTAATGCTTTCACATTCTTTTAACGATTTACATTGTTTTAAAAAACAATATTTAATTGTGTTGTGTGCATCCAAAATTATATGAGCAGTGTAACAATGTAAAGTCATAATTAACTATGTGAGGAACACATAGGAATAAGACGCACTTCAGGCAGGACAAATCAAACATCCAGTAGTTATATTCACGACATTACCCTTGGAAAGAGTGCTCGGCATGAACCACACCAGGTTCCGTAGAACTCGACAATAACAAGCCTGTCCCCAGCATCTCTCAGTGCATCCAAGAACTCCACTGTGGAGTGGATGTCAATCATGTTTGGTCCAGCATTTTTCTCCCACCATTTTGGTTGCTCACCGCTCTCTGGGTCTGCCGCATGAACCTGGGACAGCCAACACTACAAAACCATCAAACACCCTGCAGTATAACCCAAGTAACGACATCCCTCTTGACTAAATACAGGATGCAAGCCTTTCTTAAAAACACACACAAGTTCAACCAATCAAGACTAGCACAATTTAACTAAAATAAAGCGCAGTTGACAATTCAAACAATTGAATATACCACACGCATCTTGCCCAACAACTTAGACAACAACTGTGGATAGGGACTATGCATTTCCTTTTCAGATGTAATGGCCTCAGAAATGACTGTAAATTCAGAACTAAACACTAGGCACTCCCAAATCCAACTCAACAACACAACAAGCAGGTGTAATTCGACAATTCAGTGAATTTACCTTATAAACAAAAGTTCCTAATGAGGATCAAAACCTTAATGGAACATGACAAACCATGAAATACACCTAAGATTTTGGTCGTTCATCTAAATGGCGTAGAATCACAGGCTAAACCGAAGTCGATGCGTGTACAGTCCAAAGCATTTCAGCGACCACGAGCCTCCCAACCCACCAACAAAATCGCAAAACGAAGCGTCCGCCCTCCGCATGGTCAACACAGGAGTCAGGAGGTCGCCCCCAACCACAGCACGAGGAAAAACCGCCGAGAAACCCTAAGGAGCGCCACATCTCCGCGGGCCGACAGGCAACCAAGCCAGTTCCTGCTCGGATAAAGAGGGCGCGCACCTTGTGGCGAGCGAGCCGGCGAGGGCGCGGGTGCGGGCGAGCGGCCGCCAGGCGCGCCCGCCGCGGCGAGCCGGGCGACGAGAGCGCCCAGCGAGACGGCGCGGATGAGGAGGCGGACGACGAGGAGGCGGAGGCTGAGGGGGACGGGGCTAGGAAGCGGCGCGGGAGGAGGAGAGCGTCGGCCATCCGGGCTCTAGGCGCTCCGGGCGCCCGCTAGTCCGCCGCCGCTCTAGGCGCTAGCGCCGGGGGCCATCCGGGTGCGGGGAGGCGGAAGCTACTGGTGAGGCGTCAGCGCTGGCCGCCTCTGCCGCGCTCCGCTGCGTCGTCGGGGGCGGGGAGGGTGTGGTGGAGATGGGGCTGCCAGGCGGATGGCGTCGCCGTGACTGGGTGGGGGGATTTGGGCAGGGAAAATGATGCTCTACACGAGAAAGGTCCTGCTGGCTGTCACTGGTGGGTGGGCCCAGCAGCTGCATGAGTAGCTCTGCTGTTCGAGAACTTGCCAATTTTTGAACTAGGAACTTCTACTACTCCCATAATAGGAACCGACTTCGCTGAGATTATTGCAGAATTGAAGCTTCATTTTGCGATCAAAGGTGGATGAGAATGTCATATTTGTCAAGTGGCGTCACCAATTGATTTCTCTCTATTTCAAAAGTCAGCGGGTTGCATCAGACTTATGCTAGTTTAAATTTATGTCTTTGTACTAAAGCAAATATTATGCTAGCAGCGAGGCTCTATCTTAACGGGCACTTCCTCTTCTCACGGTTCAGAGGACAAACACAATTCCAAAACCATCGCCAAGATTAGATAACTGAGGTTGCCATGGCATGTTTTAATTAAGCACAGAAGTTTCGTGGCATGATGAGGGATGGAAGCACAGTATGGAGCACCAACATAGGACAACGAGAAGCTTCGGAGCTGTTCAAACACAAACGTTGCAAGCAATATATCTTATAAAAAAAAAATCAGCTTCAGTTCAGTGGGTTCTCGCACGAATTCCGTTTCTTCAGCTATGAGGAAATGCTGGATTTTCACTAACGACGAAGCTTGATGTAGTCCTTTTGGCTGGTTCTGCCGTTCCGGACAACTATTAGAAGAAGAGGTCTACAAGCTGAAGACGCACCTGGGGAGATTTTCATCGGAGCAAGCCAATGCACAAGCTGTTCCATCACCATTGAACCACAAAAATGCTTCCTGGTATTTCCAGTCCCCAGCTGGGAAGACGACCCCAAAACCAGGAAGGATTTCATGGAAAACCACAATAAAACACAACAGGAGTTTCAATAGTCATTGCATGTTTTGCCACTAGAAACTAACAGGGAAGGAAGAAACAGAGCATTTTCAAATTGAATGTCATTGTGCCATGCATTTATCGATGTCCTCCCCCCGCGTCAGGCTAAACCAACTTTTAATCATGCAGACCTGTCACATGATAAGTGACCACGTTTACATGGTGTACTGTCACCTAACTTTCCTACCTTTAAGAGATCATCTGAATGGGCGATACTCTGAGGTGTTCACCTTTGAGAATCCCGGCATTGATATCCCTGCTGTTTAGGAACTGGTTAAGATACATCCGCACTGATTTTTTTTTTTAGGAACAGATGGACTTGGGAGAACTCAAGAGCGTGTCATCAAATAGCTTTGAGGTTGCTTCACGCTATTCATGAACAAACAAACCGTTCCCAGTTCCCATGAAAATCAAGAGTAAGCTCACATTTTTTTTATAGTTACCATGGATTTCGGTCATTCTCTCCGCTGCTGAAATGGCTCACACTCCCTCGCCAAAAGAAAAAAAAAATGGCGCAAACTAACATGTTGCAAGTGCGGCAGCTGTATAGTCTTCAAATATCAAAATGGAGGCAGGCAGCAAGTGTAGTTCCCATGTTTTCATGGAAGATTTGTTGTTGATGGAGCTGAATCTTGAATGCATTCAACTGGATAGGCACAACCAGAGCGCTACAGCAGCTTATCCTTTTTGAACCATAAAAAATTCACATCAGGATATACCTAAAAATTCCTTCAGGGTATACTAATAATAATACCACTGTTCTCCCGCCAACAGCTGCCACTCCAATTATTGCCCTCTCGCAGAAGAAATTGGGAAACCGCCAGCCAATTACTAAACAAATCGTGTACACAAAGAGTTGATACGATAGCTGAATAAACTACCATATGATGTTTGCTGGATATGAGGAAGAGGTGATTTGGTAGATAAACAAACAGTGCCCCGCCGACCCAAAGCATACTAGATCTTGTTTTTCTAGAAGATAAAATGAGATACCAGCTCACAATTTGTCCACATTGTACGAGCCCATGAGTCGCCATCACCAAGCTCGAGCTTGGCCGGCTATATGCGGATAAGCATAAGTGTCCTCCGGTTACTGGTCAGACACTATCAACAAAGTGGCTGGCTCTAGGTTGTGGCTGAAATGCTCACACGATGTCTGTCTCCGTCTCACATGGAAACACCCGTTTGCTTTTAGAATTAGAACCCGTGGATCACAAGGCAAAATCTCTTCCGGTTTGACCGTGCAATCCCTTAATCACGACGCGTTCTGAATAAAAACCATTGTGCAAGCGCCACATGATTCAGCCCAGATAAACTGACTTCAGATTGATGATCACTCACGAATCATAATTTCACTGACAAATCATCTCTAGAGAGGGCAAATGTTTCCGTTGGACCAATTGTATGCAGTAAACGCACAAAGAACACCAATTTAAGCACATTTTATTTATGAACAAGTGCACAAACGGATCAAGAACATCTGCAGTAATCCACTAATAGCCGAGGAAGCAAGAAGATCGAAGCCGGAGAACGGAAGAAGAGCAGCTCACACTGGCTTGATTAGTAGTTGGACGGCGGCACGGGCGTGTACCACCTCCCGGCCTCCTCGTCGATGCTGTCGGCGGGTCGGTGCAGCAGGGCGTGGAGCAGGACGACGAGGAGGCCGACGAGCAGCGAGATGAGGATGTTGGACGTGGCGCCGGTGAGCAGCAGGAGCCCGAGCGTGACCGCGGAGAGGAGCGCGATGACGACGCCGTCCCCGACGGGGCGGCCGCAGATGAGGAGCGCCTGGTCCGCGTCGCGGTCGCGGAGGAAGTAGAGGAAGAGCCAGGCGGCGAAGCAGGCGAGGAAGACGAGCAGGGAGACGGGGTGCCAGAGCAGGGAGGCGAAGACGACGGCCAGGACGACGAGCGCGTAGTTGGCGGCGAAGTGCGCGAGGTTGGCGCGCGCCCGGCGGTAGGCGTCGGAGAAGCCCCGCGGGACGGAGAGCGCGCGCGGGTCCGCGAGCTCGCGCCAGGGGCGGCGCGCGGCGAGCGCGGACGCGCCGCGGGCCTTGGCGCGGGAGATGAAGTCGAGCGGGTAGGTGGAGGAGGAGGAGGAGCCCCCCGGCGGCGTGGGGGAGGAGGAGGCGGGGATAGTGCCGTACTTGGACATGGCTGGCTGCCTGGCTGGGGACGGCTCGGTCGTCGGCGCCGGCGAAGTGGTGGGGAAGCTATGCGACGCGGTGGGGTAATGCGAAGAGCTTGACGTGCAGTAGCTGGACTCTGCAAGGTAACCCAATTATACAACTGGGGATGCATTTCTGCAATTATGGAGTGAGCGAGAACACACATACACATACACCTAGGTGGAGACCGGAGATGTACGTGTGGCACCATCCGGACCGTTCATTTGTTGATTTAGCTGTAGATGATGGGTTTATAGTGTGAGGATTGTGTTGCGGGCTAAGTATGGCACAAATTATGCCTCAAAGCCCATTTTTGGCTTGGCCCGTTAGCCCGTAGAATGCTTATTTTTCGATCATGGCCACTTCTATTCTACATGGACATTGGTTCACACCATGCGGGTTAACTAGTAACCAGTCCCTAAACCATGCTCGCGGGCCTTCTCACCACGGTTAGGGTTAGAGGCTTCAGGATCGGGGGCCTTAGGGTCAGGTTATCGCCGGTGATGTTCCCTGGATGTAGAGAGAGGGTCCTTGGTGGCTGCGGACCGGCGGTGGCGACAGGTTGTGGGCGGGGAGGCGGGGCGCCACCGGCCGCGGGTGGCAGAGGACATCCGCCGGGCGCCGGAGATGAGGAGGGCGGCGGCGCGGGGGCGGGGGAGGACCTAGGAGCGAGCAGAGGAGGAGAAGCGCTCGGGTAAAGCAGAGGAGATGCAGCGCGTCGGGAGGAAGATGATGATGTTGTTGGGCCGTCGTATTGGGCCGCCTTTGCGAGCGATGATGATTTTCTTATCATCACTTTAAGTGATATATAGCTTCGCCTTTCCAAGAATGTCTCAAAGTTCGTTGTCTTGTCTCATAGCTTGCTAATATGTTACACAATCGCTGTCTTATCTCCACTCACGGGAAACTCAAAGTTCGTTATTTCTGGACACCCGGGTAGATCACAAGGCCAATCTCTTCCAGTTTGATCATGTAGCTCCCATTCTCAAGGACGCGTTTCGAGTAACAATATCATAGTGTACCGTCAAATCTATTGAGAGATACCCTCGAGGTGGTGAGTTGTAGGTGGGGTATCGCCGAGATTAGGAACTCTATAGTACAACGAAAATAAAATTTAGACAAGTTCGAGCCGCCAAGAGCGTAATACCTTTACGTTCTATGTGATGTCTTATATTGTCTTAAGTGTTGTCTATTCGAAGGAGGTCCCTATCCGTCCTTATATAGTTTGGGGGGAACAGAGCTACATAAAGTTTTTAGCCAGACATGAGCTCAGGAGCCCTACCCAATTACTATTCGGGTAATTTTCTTATGTTCCAACTACTTTTACTACGGTACGAGTAGTTACAACTGATGTAGAACGTGGGCCATGATATAGGGCGTGGACCATGTTTCATCCCTTATCATAGAATACGTACGTCGTATGCGCAGTCCCGTAGTCTAGGTCTGCCAATAGCAAATCTATCTAATTAAGGACATTTTGTCTCTGAGCAAGTCCACAAACGGATCAAGAACACCTGCAACTATTTTTTTAAAAGAACACCTGCAACAATAACATCAACTAACAGAGAGCCAATAAGGTCGACGAGGAACGGCCGGCGCTAGTTTTGCCGGCGGCGGTTCGGGCTTGGAGCACAGCCTGGCCTCCTCGTCGTCGGCGCTGCCGTCCGCGGGGAGGTGCAGCACGGCGTGGACCGCGACGAAGAGGGCCCCGGGGAGCAGCAAGACGACGACGCCCGCCGCGCCGCGGGTGACCACCAGCACGAACGACGAGCGCGAGCACGGGAAGGAGGACAAAGAGCACATATTTTTAAGGACATTTTGTCTCTGAGCAAGTCCACAAACGGATCAAGAACACCTGCAACTATTTTTTTAAAAGAACACCTGCAACAATAACATCAACTAACAGAGAGCCAATAAGGTCGACGAGGAACGGCCGGCGCTAGTTTTGCCGGCGGCGGTTCGGGCTTGGAGCACAGCCTGGCCTCCTCGTCGTCGGCGCTGCCGTCCGCGGGGAGGTGCAGCACGGCGTGGACCGCGACGAAGAGGGCCCCGGGGAGCAGCAAGACGACGACGCCCGCCGCGCCGCGGGTGACCACCAGCACGAGGGGCGTGAATATCGGGACCAAGCGGAGGGCATCACCAGGCGCGCGCGAAGAACAAGAAGACGGCCACGGGCAGGAGGATGGGCTACCAGAGCAGGAAGGCCGAGAAGACGGCGAGGGAGACGAGCCCGTAGTTCGCGGCGAAGCGCGCTAGGTTGGCGCGCGCGCGGTGGCGGGCGTCGGCGAGACCCCGCGGGGTGGAGAGCGCGCGCGGGTCCGCGAACTCGCGCCAGGGGCGGCGCGCGGCCGCCGGAGACGCGCCGGTGGCGTTAGCGCTGCTGGAGGTGGAGTCCAGCGCGGTGGGCGAGCCCTTGGGCGCCGGGGTGGAGGACGAGGCGGGGATGGTTCCGTACCTGGACATGGCTAGCTGGATGCGCGCGGTGGCCGGCGCCGGCGAGGACGGGGAACTCGAGCGCCACGCGGTGGGTGAACTTTGACGTGGTTCAGGTCTTACCGAAGATTTTGTGCTAATACATGTGTGACTGTCTCACACTTGCGACCAATAACAGCCACGGGAAAATTTCCCGTTCACTGCCACGGGCACTGGAGTCCTCCCTCCTCCGGTCCTCCCTCCCGCTGGCTCTAGTGGTACGGTGCAAGATAGTACATGTTGTTGACAAAACAACGACCAAAATTGGTTATTATTTTAAGATCTATTTTTTTCATGATCCCTTGAAAATTTGTGAAGACCTAGAATTATTGTTAATCAAAATTTTAATTTATCTGTGAGCAAGTGCACAAACCGATCAAGAACATCTGCATTCTGCAGTATCCACTGACCATGCACTAACATTATCCAATAAGATCGACTAGCAGGAACCTAGGAGGCTAGGACCACCTCACGATGGTTGGTTGACGGCGGTGAGCGTCGTCGTGTCGCACCACCTGTGCCTCCTCGTCGGTGCTGTCCGCGGGCCGGTGCAGCACGGCGTGAGCCATGAGCCCATGACAAGCAGGAGCCCGACGGGCAGCGAGACAAGCACGCTCGCCGTGGCGCCGGTGAGCACCAGCAGGAAGAGCGTGAGCACCAGAAGCACGGGGAAGGTCTTGCCACGAGGTGAAGAAGCAGGGGAGGACGATGGCCAGGCAGGTGGGCCGCCACAGCAGGGAGACCAAGACGACGGCAAGGAAGACGAGCTCCTAGTTCGCGGCGAAGCGCGCGAGGTTGCGGTGCGTGCGGTGGCAGGCGTCGGCGAGACCCCGTGGGACGGAGAGCGCGCACGGGTCCGCGAGCTCGCGCCAGGGGGCCAGCAGGCACGGCGCGCGGCCACCGCGGACGCGCCGCTGGCCGGGGCCTTAGCGCAGGAGGTGGAGTCGAGCGCGGTGGACGAGCCCTCGGGCGGCCGAGCAGATGAGGAGGCCGGGATAGTTACTTACTTGGACATGGCTTGCTGGATGCGCGCGGTGGCCGGGCGCCGGCGAGAAGGCGCTAGTTTGGTCTCATGGGCAGAGAAGGCGTTGACAGCTGACTACACATCCATCATCAGATCATGACATCAGCATCTAACAAAAATCGTGAGATCAAGCCCAAATTTTGGGCTGGCCCATTAAATCTATGTTGGGCTTGGGCTGGGTATTTATGTTGTGAGGTGGAATTTCAGCAGCCTCCAGTGACACGGCCGGCCTCAAGTAGTATCGTCGTTTCTCCTCTTCAATGTTCTCTTTTATGCTCACACTTAACTACCCGTCCCTCTCAAAAAATAAATAAAAAACTTAACTACCCCGTTTTTTTTTCACTCTTTCTTCAATGACAGTACAGTATCTCACCAGTGCTCCTGTGAGCTGTACCTGTATGTAGCATTGTAGTTGGAACACTCCTCTGGTCAATGCCACTGTGGAAGGGACCCACCTTTGGACACAAGTTCTTGCACCCCTTTAGACTCATGAAAGAAATATGGACCCATGATGGGTCCAACATGATCGGTATGCTCTAATATTGGCATAAGTCAAGTCCGTGCAATGACAATGAATAGCGCTTGAGCATGCAATGAGAATATTGCTCCTGCCTGAATCTCTTTGTTCTTGCGTCAAATGTTTTCTTTTTGAATCTTTTCTTTGGTCTGAGACACCACGCGTGCACTGCAGTGGGTCCATAATTGGAACTTGAGCGAACTTAGAGCGAATCACTTGAAAAGTTTGAAGGACCCATATATATGTTCACCTTGAGAGTCCGGACCTAGATGAGAATATGGGAAAAATTAAGGGCCTCGGTTGCATTTTTATCCATTTGAAATTATATGACTAGAACCAAGATTCCAAAGCCATGGTAACTGGTGCAAAGCTTCCATGTAACATAGTGTTCCAGATTAACATATATACTTAACTTGGTGTAGATAAATTATGTTATTGAACAGCAAGTAACCCCACTGTCCCACTAGGCGGCGAGACGAGTGTGTTAATTATCTTAGCATCAAGTGCTGGCCAATAATTTCCTCCATCCAGTAACACTATTCTCCCAAAAGCTGCAGTGACTAATGATTTCATCACTTGGCGCCTCACAATAGAATCATATCTAAAGCTCATTTAGGTCTGCCAGGCCTAACCCAGTTCTTTGACCACTCTGTCTAATCATATCCTTGATGCAAAGCAAGGACAGAAGCATGCAAGCTGCAAGGGCCAAATAGGAGAGCGTCAGCCTCAGCCCTAACCGGCCTGTGTGTGGCGTACTCATACCGGCCCGGCGATAGCTCCTTAAACAAGTGATTGGGTCATGATTAGTCACTTTTGTGGGCATATGGGCTTTTGGTCTGGGTCTCCGGTTACATCATGGCTTGGGTATGATCAAGCACTTTCACATACACAGTAGGGTTGGGTCATTATTATTCACCGTTTGGTTAAAGGTGCGCACGAGAGCGAAGGTGTATTATTTACTTGTTTGAGCTTCACAAGAGGAGGGGATCTTTTATTTGCGCATACGGGAGCCATATGCTACTTGTATGATGCATGCTTTTGATCAGTTACGGTGAGCTATCACATATGTATGTTCTAACTTCTAGCACATATATTAGTGAGTTAGGACATCATGATCAACACCGTCTCCAACATGACATTTTGACTACCAATACATAAAAAATGTATTATGTTAGATAGAGATACTGGTATATTATAAATTTATTTTCTATCATGAATTTAGTAATGCCAATCTATTGTCATCAACATATACAATACTTAAGATATGAACAGTGTATTAGATCGAAGGATCGGAACTAATTATAATTACATAGAAACGATGAAGATACACCATTATATTCCTTTTACTTCTCCTGGACTGAATTACATATCACTGTACTATTTTTCTTCAAGGAATATCACTGGACACATACACCACACAAGCACAACCACACGGTAGTAGTTGAACACCCGTTCAATAATTTGTAGGTAGGAATAACGAGCCTGTTTGGCATGGCTTATTTCAGCTTCCGCTTCACCTATTTCACGCAAATCGAGATATTGCAGCGTGAAGCCGTTTTATAAACCATACTAAAATGAATTAAAAGTAGGATGAAGCTAACCTGTGAAGCCGTAACGGCTCCTCGGTCTCAACCGTTGGCATTGAACTTCTTTAAGCACGTGCGTATCTACATTTCGGAGTGCTTTGTCACGTGCAGTTGGATAGATCATACACCTCTGAGTCAACCACGCGTGCGCCGCTTGAAGTTTGATGCTTGGAATCTTTTGGCAACTAAAGGCCATGCAAACTTCGCTTTCTACTCAAGTGATCGAGCCCCAAAGTTTGATTTCTGTCATGCCGGCGCGCGGCGCGCGCTACCATATTAGCTGCCAGACGACTGATGATCATGCATGCAGGGTAAAGCCGTTCTTAATTATAATGTTTCTTTTGAATTTGATATCCAATTCATATTTTCCAGTGAAAATTTTAAAAAACAATTGCTGACCCATGCGCCTTGTATGGGTAAATTATTCCCTCTACCTCTCTCTACACTTGAAAAAGAAGATACCCCTGGGTCCTTTTTTCGAGAAGGTGTCTAGCACACATATCTCAATAAGAGAAGATGACAAAAAAAAACAAACAGAGGACAACTATGCGAATGCTCCATGGCATGCATAGGTAGGCGAGCAAGCGCTCGGTCCAATGTATGCTTGGTGTATTTGAGAATTGAGAGACATTCTCTCTTGGCTAATCATCGTGATCATACACGGCGCACACGTACAGTGCATACACACACATGCAACTTCACGAACGCGTGGAAGGCATGATTGCAGACAAAAGGAAGAGGTCCCATCCCTCTCTTAACTACCTAATCATCATCATGGCAGCGCTGGATCAACATGCATGCCGACTACCACCTAGTAGACAGCACATTTTCAAGCAAAGGTTAGAACTTCAGTCGCGCCATCACATACTTCTGAATTTTCAGGCAAAATAAGTGGCAAGTCCTTTCTGGTTTCATGCATCAAGAAAATGAATAATAAACAATATTAAGAGAAAAAAAGATAGTAGAAAAGAAATTAAATAGGGGAAAAAAAGACACTAGCAATAAAGAAACAAGACTCTAGCTAGGTAGGAGTAGTTGCTGTATTTTATAGCCGGGACGCCACTCTACCTCTGCTGAGGCTCCTTATCATCTGTCTGAAACGCTTTCCCTCCTTCCTGCAGCAGCGCTTCAATTCATATACAGGTTGAGGCCTCGCTTCACAAACAGCACCACAACCATCACTCCTCTCGCAGCAAACGCGCAGCGCCGATCGACGATCGGAGCTGATCAACCACCATCTTCCGGCGCGCGGTATGATGTGGCCCGGGGACGGTCCTTGGCCGGCGTCCGCCGCCGGCCCCGTCACGGCGGCGGCGCTGCTCGCCGCCGCCGTCATCATCGTGCGGCTCTTCTTCGTCCCTCGCCTGCAGCCGTCGTCAGGGACCAAGCGACGGGGGCCGGAGAGCGGCGCGTCCGGATCGGCGCGGCTCCCCGCGGGCTCGCTCGGGTGGCCGCTCCTCGGCGAGACGCCGGCGTTCATCCTCGCGGCGTACTCCGCCCGCCCGGAGTCCTTCGTCGAGCGGCGGCGGCTCCTGTACGGGAAGGTGTTCGCGTCGCACCTGTGGGGCTCCCCGGCGGTGGTGAGCTCGGACCCGGAGGTGAGCCGCGCGGTGCTGCAGGCTGACGCGTCGGCGTTCGTGCCGTGGTACCCGCGCTCGCTCATGGAGCTCATGGGGCGGTCCTCCATCCTGGTGCTCGGCGGCGGCCTCCAGCGCCGGGTGCACGGCCTCGCGGGCGCCTTCTTCAAGTCGCCGCACCTCAAGGCGCGGGTCACCGCCGACATGCACCGCCGCGTCGCCCGCGCCATGGCCGCGTGGCCCGGCGCCGCGCCCGTGGTGCGCGTCCAGGACGAGGCCAAGTCGGTACGTGACGCGACGCGGTGCGAGCCGCCGCCGCCGCCGTCCCTCTCCCCGGCCTCTCTGTCTGTCTCGCTGACTACAACTACCATTGCCGATCGATCGATTCGTGTGCTAGCTAGCTGGTGTCCATACTACATACACGTGTGCCGGTGGGCTCGTGCACGCGTGCGCGCCCCCATGTCGCTACCCTAGGGGAGGGAGGTCCCCGTGCCCGCGGGGGGGGGGGGGGGGGGGGGGCGGCGGGGAGGGAGGTGAATCGATGGGCCGGCGCCGGCCGTGCCCGTGCGCGTGGATACGCGACATGCGAGGTGATGCTTCGCGGCTTGGGAGTTAGCATTTGTCCATATGCCAATGGAGAGTCATGGACAGCATTGCTTTGCCATCGCAAAAGATTACCTGCACAACTGGGTGCCAAACGACATGTTTGGATGGAGGGATAGAGGCGGGATAGCGATACGGATAGGGACAGAGCTGGACAGTCGGTGTGAAGTGATGAAGGGTCCAGATTGCTTTACTAGCGGGTTAAAATATCCTGAACTCCCCATCACCAAGCTTGAGTGTCTGCCCAATCTGAATATTTTTGTAGGATCACGTAGAATTCTATCAATTCTAAAAATGATTTTGGCTAAGATATTCTGATAGAGCTCTTTAAAGCAACTCCAGCAGACCCTCTAAACAACCCTCTATCTTAAATTTAGAGGGTCAAAATGCACTCCAACAGACCCTCTAGTAGACCCTCTATCTTGGGGAGATCTCCAAATCTCCTCCCCCACCCTCCATTTCTAGGGGTCCTCTAGGGAGCTTTCTATTATTATAAGTTAAAATTAAGGGCTATTGCTAGAATTGAAGCAAATTTGAAGCAAAAAAATAGAGATAATCTCCATTCAGCATTTGAAGGGTCTGATTTAGGGGCTATTGCTAAAGTTGATTTTAAGGGTAAACCTATATATAAAGATGGCAACGGGTACGAAATACCCGCGTACCCGCGGATACCATACCCGGTGGGCGCGGATACGGGTCTGGATCTGTGCCCGTGGGTACGGGCGCGGGTACAACTCTAAACCCAATGGATATTTTCTAACGGGTATGAAAAAATGATACCCAAACCCGCAAACCCGCAAGACCCGCTGACATGTGGGCCCGAGTACCCTTATATATATATATATACAAATTTAGGATTTCACAATTTCACTTCCCACCTGCCAGCGCCCAGCCGCCCAAACTCCCAGCCGCCAGCCCCCGGCCCCAGCCCCCGTCACCAAGCCATCCGCTGGCCCCTCCGCTGGCCGCCGCCCCTCTCCTCCTCCTCCGGCCTGTGCGCCGCCTCGCTCCCTTCCCCCTCCTCCCTATGCTGCTCGGGCTTGGCGCCGCCGTCCGGCCGCGAACATCCTCCCTCCGGCCTGTGCGCCCGCGCTGAGCGCCCTCTCCCCTTCCTGCGCGCCGCCGCCCGCCGCCCCTCTCCTCCTCCTCCGGCCTCCCGCCGCCCCTCTCCTCCTCCTCCGGCCTGTGCGCCGCCTCTCGTGACCACGGCCCGCGTTGAGCGCCCTCTCCCCTTCCTGCGCGCCGCCGCCCGCCGCCCCTCTCCGTATTGGACAAATGGATATATCCGCGGATATCCGTTACCCGCGGGTAACGGATGTGGGTACGTTTTGCTATCCGTTGCGGATAATGGGTATAGGTTCGGGTATGGTTTTTAGGTCGTGCGTATGGATATCCAGAGTCGATATCCACGGATATCTTATCCGTTGCCACAACTACCTATATAACAAACTCTCCACAAAATAAGCCACTTGTGTTTACATATTCTGTTGACATTTTGAAGGCAATTTAATTAATTGTTACTGGGTTTAATTTGTTACTTCTAATTGTATTTTTTTATCAATGCTATGTTCTGCAGATTGTGTTTGAAATCCTGGTGAGGGCACTGATAGGGCTAGACGAAGGACACGAAATGCAGTACCTCAGGCAACAATTCAAAGAATTCATTGCCGGTCTGATATCACTTCCGGTTAAGCTTCCCGGGACTCAGCTCTACAGATCCCTCAAGGTAACAGGAAATATCAACCCTATATTATTTTCCCTTTTTGTTTGATTTCTTGATGAACTGATGAAAAACTGCATCATCAACTACGAACGTAGGCTAAGAAGAGAATGACAAAGTTGATCCAAAAGATCATCCAGGAGAAGAGGAAGAGAAGGATCGCCGAGTGCGAGGATCCGCATGGGACTCATCAACCTCCGCGTGACATGATCGACGTGCTGTTGGGCAATGGCAGCGACGAGCTCACCGACGAGCTGATATCCGACAACATGATCGACTTCATGATCCCTGCGGAGGACTCGGTGCCCGTGCTCATCACGCTGGCCGTCAAGTACCTCAGCGAGTGCCCACAGGCTCTACAGCAGCTGGAGGTGCGTACGCTTTAATTTTGTTGCCACAAACTGAGATCATCTCTCACACTACTAGAGGAGATACATATATGCATATATATAGTTGATGAAGCTTTTGGTGGTGACACGCAGGAGGAGAACATGGAGCTGAAGAGGCGGAAATCGGGGGTTGGAGAAACCCTAGAATGGACAGACTACATGTCGCTCACCTTCACACAGCACGTAAGAACATATATATAGCTAGAGTTAGATCGAGAATTGAAATTGCTTCCGGCCGGCAAAAGAGAGATCGATCAGCAGCATAGCATCACACTGTACATGTTTGCGATGCGATGCAGGTGATCATGGAGACGCTGCGGATGGGCAACATCATCAACGGGATCATGCGGAAGGCGGTGCGGGACGTGGAGGTGAGGGGCCACCTCATCCCCAAGGGCTGGCGCGTGCTCGTCTACTTCCGCGCCGTCCACCTCGACGCCGCCGTCCACGACGACCCGCACGCCTTCAACCCATGGAGGTGGAATAAGGAGAGGGCCGACGTGATGACCGGCGGCGGCTTCACGCCCTTCGGCGGCGGGCAGAGGCTCTGCCCGGGGCTGGACCTGGCCAGGCTCGAGGCCTCCATCTTCCTGCACCATCTCGTCACCAACTTCAGGTACGGCCAACTCTACACACGTGTGAACGAAAAAAAGCTACATATATACCAATGCGTTTTGCTGGACATTGACGCTCCATGCACTGCACGCCTGCTGCTGCTGCTGCTGCAGGTGGGTGGCGGAGGAGGACGCCGTCGTCAACTTCCCCACGGTGCGGCTCAGGCGAGGGATGCCAATCGCAGTCACGCCCAGAACGTGATGAACACAGGTTGCCCAGCAGGAACGCTCCGCTCGTCGCAGCCTCGTCTGTCCAAGTGTTTGACGAACTAGAATAGTTTCCTTTTTCAAAGCAGAAAAGAAAAATCATACTGTAATGAAAGAAACCATTTGAGTACAAACTTGAGATGCATGCATGGTTGCAGACCAGAGTTGTACTCGAATCGTTGTACGGTACGCAACTGAATTAATAGGTGAGAAATACATGTGTAAATGGAGGACAAAGTAGACCAAAGAGACCAGGATGATCTGGTGCCAAGTTCAGTCTGCAAAGTACATGATGATTTTACTGAAACTCTTGCGGCTTCATGCCTGATGGCCGGCTATGGAGTCTTTGTTCTCCTTGTCTTGCTGCTAAGGCTATCTCCAGCGAGACCCGGTAAACGGTTCGCTACCGTATTAACGGAGGATACTGTAGCGAGCGGACGCTCCAGCGGGCTTCTCCAAAGCGTGCGGTAAAATGGGGGAGGGAGACTGCGTCCCGCACAGAGGGAGTCCTCCATTCGCCTCGCCCTCCAGCGCATCTCCGCCAGCGCCTTTCGCGCGGCCGCGGGAAGAAACTGCCGGGGAGGGGAAAGCGATGGCGGGGCAGGGGCGGAGGGGCGGCGGGGCCGGGGCGGCGCGCGCGCGGCGGGGCAGGGCGCGGGGCGGGCGGAGGGGCGGCGGGGCAGGGGCGGCGGGGCGCGGGCGGAGGGGCGGCGGGGCAGGGGCGGCGGGGCGCGGAGGAGCGGCGGGCGGCGGAGGAGCGGCGGGCGGGCGCGGAGGAGCGGCGGAGGAGGGGCGGAGGAGGGCCGCGGGCGGCGGAGGAGGGGCGGGCGGAGGAGGAGGAGGAGGAGGAGGGGCGGGCGTGGAGGAGCGGCGGAGGAGGGGCGGAGGAGGGCGGGCGGCGGAGGAGGAGGGGCGGCGGGCTCGGAGGAGGGGGGGCGGGCGGCGGCGGAGGAGGGGCGGCGGGCTCGGAGGAGGGGCGCGGGCGGCGGAGGAGGAGGGGAGGCGGGCTCGGAGGAGGGGGGGCGGGAGGCGGAGGAGGAGGGGGGGCGGGCGGCGGAGGGCCGCGGGCGGAGGAGGAGGAGGAGGGGCGGGCGGAGGCAGAGGGGCGGGCGGAGGAGGAGGAGGAGGGGGGAGGGGCGGGCGGTTGGAAAAAAAGAAAAAAAATTGAGATTGTGGGGTATAGAAGATGGAAATAGAGGATGTTGTTGGAGTTAAATTTGGTATAGAGAATGAAGTTGATGTGGAGGAAAAGGATAGGGGATGAGATTTAGAGGATATCGCTGGAGATAGCCTAAAAGCTGACCGATCCGTTTGGACCAGGCAGAGAGCACTGAATCGTGGCACCAGAATTTAACGGATAACGAACAGTGACTGCGAACAGAGGATATGATGGGAGTGCAGGCATACCGGGAGTGTGCTCTTTGATCTGACCATTCATAATAGTTTGCCTCTAATTGAATGCTGATTCTCGTCGATGGTGGCTCACGGTGAGGATGGCTCTAATTGAAAGGCGGTGTCTTGGTTCCGAGGTTACAGCAGCGCGCATGGGGCGTGCGGCGCCGCCGGCACGAATTGGCACGTCTCTGACTGAAGGTGGCGTGGGCTTCATGCGACAGGGGTGTCGACCGCCGCCGCCCGCCGCCGTCAGCGCGGCCTCGTCGGCCGCATGTCTCTGGCAGTCTTGCCGTTGATACTCGCAGAAACTACCTTATGGTATTTTTCATAAACCCTCTGTTTTAGATCGCGATTACGCGATCCAAACTAGGAGATTTTATAAAAAGTACAGGTCATTATTTTTCACATAACCTCTGATTTGGACAATCGCGATCCGATATTTTTCATTAACACCCCTCACTTGGATAAATATTATGTAGAAAAGCCCTCTTCCTCCATTTGGCTTTTCGTTCTCCCCTTCGACGATCCGTCGGCGGCTGCCCGGCGCCGATGGCCGCCGCGCCTCTCGTCCGTCCAGTGTATGCGAAAGCTCCATCCCAAACCCCTCCAAACCCTAGCGCCGGCTCTTCCCCTCTTCTGCTCCAAAAAAGATCCCCTGGCTCTAATGTTACGAATCGTCGTTGATCTGCCAGGCCATCGTTGGGTTAATGGGGCGCGCGAGACCACACGGCGCCTTCGATTATTCGCGGTGTGCTAGCAGGTGACCCCTATATCATGCATAGAGCACGAACACCCTGCAGTTACAAATTCATTGCTACTGTGACCATACGGAGGAGGATTTAGTCACTTTCCTTCAGCAAGTCAGAGCAAGTCAGGTTGCAACTTACCTGCCTGCATCCACCGTACAAATCACATCCAACGGCTGGTTATAATTTATCACTCAAGCTTCGTCCTTCCTGCCAATACTAAGCAACTCAGGAAGACCGCTCGGTACTCGCGGCGCTCGTCCGCGCCGCCGTGGACTCACTCCCCCGCATGGAGCCACGCCTTGTTGCATCGGAGAAGAGGACTGCAGGACCGGAACGCCGACGGCATGCCGCAGAGGCGAGGGAGGTGTGGGAGATGTGCCTGCTCAACCTCATCACCGGCGGGCGCAAGCAGCTCCCGCTCGTCGCCGACGTCGAGGGCCTCCAGGTCCATCAAAGCGGCGGCGGTGAGATTCGCCGGGGAGGATGCGCAGGTCGCGCAGCCGCAGGCCGCAGCTCGCCGGACAAGTGGAGGTAGAAGAAGAACGAGCTGAGGCTGACATGTGGGCTCAACTATTGTTTTTTCCTTTATTTTGATCCAAGAGGAAGGACAGACGTTGGATGCGATTTAGAGGGTATAGATAGATGGTAAGTTACATTGTGACTTAATATGCGTCCGACATTTTTACATCAGTGAACACATGCAGATCTTATCTTATACAGACACGTCTCTCTGACTCTGCTCGAATTCGTGATGACCGACGAGAAACAGGACAGCAAGAACACAGCTAGTTGAGTCCCAGCACACGAGGTGCATCACGTTCTCGGCCTTCTGCGCCTTCCCCCTCCTCTGCTTCTCCACCGCGACCGCCCTCTCCACGGACACGCTGCTCCGGCCGCCATCCAGCGTACGGAAGAAAACATTCAAATAGGCTACAGTTCTGTTTCAGTTGGCACATCCTCATGAGAAAGCGAATACCACAGGAAGGCTCGTGTGACCCTATTGCTCCTAAGATCTTCCACCGTGCACCATCCTGCGACTCTCTCGATGTGGTAGGAAATCTCTTTCAGATGCCACCCTTTTTTACTTGTTTTGAATTTTAAGGTAAAAGCAGCCTTTGATAGTCACTCTCCAGATTTGAGTGGCTTATAATATATACCAGCATCTTATTTTATTTTATTTTTTCTGGAGGGCTACCACAAATTATTTTAGCATGAGTAAGAGTTGTTCTGGTCATTCCACCTACCACTTCAAACCATAATTGTTTCGGCAAGAATGTTAGTTGGTGTACTTCTCATACAGTAGACTGAAACTTCCACCATTGCTAATCAGGACTATGTATCAGAGAACTGCGATGTCCCAGTGACCAAAAATCGTAAGCTGTTTGTCTTGCAATTTCTCAAATATTCTGATTTGAGTATCGGAAAAGGTAACTAGCCACGATCATCATAGTTTAAACTTACTGCAGGAATGGATGAACAAGTATCATGTGAATTCCACTCTGAAAGGAAGAGAGATCCAGGCAAGTTCAAAAATCAGCTAACAAATCAGGTATATTTTCCTTTTGGGTTTGTTTCAAGGAAAACTCTTTTTTTTATTTCCTTTATTGGTTATTCGATTTTGAAGCCCTATCTATATATTCGGTGTTTATGGTTCTTATAATGCCGTTCAGGGTACAACAAGGATGGTTGGTTGCTTCCCTAATCCGCCCTTCTTCAAGGTACTTTGTCACTAGTGTAGCTATAGTGCTTTAGATCTTGAGCATCTGTGGAGTCTCCAAGTATGGATGACAATAGTTTTGTCACTCCTGAACTAAACTCATTTTCGGTTCAGTAAAGACAGTTACCATGTACCTCCAGTCTCATTTTCGGTTCGCCTCTGCTCCAGTCCCCATCCGACGTGAGCAGTTGGGATTCTTTTTTTCTCGATGCCATCCGTGTCCGAAGCCAGCTTGAGCCCCAACAGGGGGGAGCACCTACTGACTTGCAACTCCTCGACCGCCGCCAGTCGCTGCTCAGCCTCGTCGCGCCAGTCATCAAGAACCTGTGAGTGTTGACTGCTGACTACCACCGTTACCGGCCTCTACCTACCTGCCTCGTTGCACATGAACATGGCGGCTTGCTTACTGTTCCTGCAGGCATGCGCCTGGGCTTGACGAAGGGAAGGGCCTCTACTTCCCCTTCGTGAGCCAGGGGACGAAGACGGCGCGGAGGGGGGGGGGGGGGGGGGGGGGCTGCCGTTGCAATCCACCCGGATGAGCTACTACAAGAGCGACCGGCCCTCCTACGCCTACAGCAACTACAAGATGACCCCGACGGCGGCCATCCTCTGCGAGACTGCGAGGACGCGTTCCAGAGCATGTAACGCGCAATGATGATCTGCGGGCTGGCGTGCTGCGCGTCGGCGCCGTGTTCGATCGACTCCACCCTCGCCCGCTTCCTCCAGCTGCACTGGGAGCGGATGGCCGCCGACGTCGAGGCCGGCGCGCTCACCCCGCCCGCTCGTCACCGACCCGTCATACTGCAGCTAGAAGCTAGTGCATCCTTGTTTCCATTCACGAAATTGGACATGGAACGAAACTTAATTCTTTTAAGGGATCACAGCACTTCCAAGTAATAGACAAAGTAAGAACAAAGAGCACAAACAATGGCCATGCGGGTCAAATACAGATCAGGTGGCCTTCACAAACAGAATTGCGCAGGGAAAGGGGGCTCAATTACATACTCCCTCCGTTCCAAAATTTAGTTCGTTTTGACTTTTTTAGATTCATGATGTTTAATATGCACCTAGATATAACATATAACATATAATGCATAGCAAAATCTATGAATCTACAAGGCTAAAACGACCTGCATTTTGGAACAGAGGGGGCAGTAAAAACGAGTAAAGAGTAACAGAACAGTACCCCCCCTGCATACACATAATGCTAAACTGCTGAAAAGGAACAGTTGCAGAAAGTAGAGTTATCTTATATGAAATTAATCACGTAATAGATTCAGTACAGATGCCCAAATTACCCAATGCAAGGATGGGCCAAAGCTCTCAAGCATACACAGCACAAGACATAACGTGAGATAAGCCTCAATAGAGGTCTACAGAATCGAGGTACCATTTCAAGGGTCCAAATTACCAAGCATGAAAAGCCTCAACGGCAACAGAACAAGAGGCGGAGACGGCTTGAGTTTATACAATCTAGGCACCTATCTCCAGGGTTAAATATTAACTTGAAACTATATGCATGATAAGTAATCAAGTTTACAGCTTACAGCACAATCTATGGACAAGCAAGTGCAACACCCAAACACTGCAACATACATTTCTTACAACCATGCTAGGCAGCAAGGGCAACTATTGAAGGAACAGAGGCAGGCTTCTGCATCTATCGGATTAGTTAATTATAGGTCGTAAATTAGAACTATGGTCGCCCTTCAAAATTTCAAATCTATTCAGTAATCCATGTAAATAAACTCTACAAAGATCACCAGTCAAACAGGGCGGACCTCATGACACCGTACTTCCATAGCAAATGGAAGCTAAGTACAGATTTTTTCACCCATTTATCCTGCAAATATATTTATTAGTATGTGCAAATGGATGGTCGATCTGAGGTTAGAGGAAAGGGGCAAGAGTATCAAACAGTGCAGACCTCATGACACCGTTCTTCCATAGCAAATGGAAGCTAAGTACAGATTTTTCGCCCATTTATCCTGCAAACATATTAATTAGTATGTGCAAATGGATGGTCGATCTGAGGTTAGAGAAAAGGGGCAAGAGTATCAAAGTCACCTTCACATGTTGGCTTGGAAAAGCAGATGTTCTTAGGGTTTCCTGCGTTTCATCAGCAGGCTTTCTTTTGGGGATGCTCAGGATAAATGCTGCCTGATCCCATGTCGCAGCTGTCGAGGTGATGCGAAATCCATTATCCCAACGCCGATGGATACCCTCACTAGGATACAAGAAATCAAGCTCCACAACCTACAACAGAAAATGTCAAAAAATTAAGCATCAAACTAAACCATGTAGCTTTTAGCACATGCTCTGTTGAATTCACAATGCTCTGATCAAGATTCAGCAATGACAAAGCATGTTAACATACCTGAGCTGTAAAGCCAGCATTACGAGACATGACCACGGCCCACCGACTTCCTGCAGTGGCCATAGCAGTAACATAGAAACCCTCCCTCCATTTTTTGTTGATCCACTTGAAGGGAAAGGAATCGCTTACTTTGTATGATTGCTGGGCATATTGTATTCCTGGAGAGTTCAAAGTCAAAACCAATCTACATAGTATATACAGGGACAATAACTTAAACTGTAAGAGCCTCCAACTAAAAGGTTACAATTCAGGATGCAAGTGGGTTGACCCAAAAACTGACCCACACTACCCACTTAATTATATTTGGGTTTAGGGTTGGCTTGACCCAATACAATTCTTAAACCAGTGGCACCAGTGTACCCGATAATTACACCAAAAGGCATAGTTGCTACTGCTTCCAGGTGAACGCTGCAGCCGTGCCGGTGCTAGGTGAACGCTGCTTCCAGGTGATCAGTACCAACACACACAGGGAGGGGGGGGGGGGGGGGAGGGATGGCATCACCCCTGGATACAACAACGAACAGGTCTGGCAGCCTCGATGGATGGGCCCGGCGGCTGCCTGGAGGGGTGTGGTTGCACTGGGAGACGAGGTGATGCCGGCGATGTGGCTCCAGCTCCGAGTCCATCCTGCGGTCTGCGGAAGCCGGAGGGGCGAGGTCAATGACAGGCCTGCGGCTGAGCGCGGACGTGAGCCGGGAGATCGGGATAGGATATCATCTGTTGCGATTCGGGTTACCCGAATGACCCAAAGGGTTTGGCACTAATTGACACCAAATATTTTTGGGTCAGCCTAATGGGTATTTACACTGAATTTTTTATTTTGGGTATTGGGTCACTGGGTCGGCCCAGGGAAATCTGCATCCTGAGTTACAATTGCAGCTTGACCAAAAAGATTAAACTAGTCCGGTTTATCTCACTATACAGAACTTCTGGAAAGAAAAGGAGGATTTTGTATGGACAATCTGTCAGTGCCGTACTGCACAAGTGTTACACAATGTCAATACTTGAGTTTATTCCTGTAAAAGTAAGCTGAAATTTATATTGAGTAATGGGGGAAGCTCCAAGCTTCCAGAGAAACTGTACCAGGACATACTATCATATTCCTGGTACTAAGCATGCAAGTAAGGGAGTATTTTTCTTGAGCCCCAGGCACCAACTGTATTACCTCTGGACATGACCACCAGTGAACTCCCATTGTTCGCACCTGCTAGTGCAGTGATATAGAAGTTTTTCTCCCACTGCTCCATTATCCATTCCTGAAAGCAACACAAACAAGAAAAACAAAATAAATTTCAATATATGCTACTAATCTTGCAACACAGAGTAAAAGAGTTATGACGATATGGACTTCGATTTAGGGGGATAAACATCTGAGGGGAGCCAGACGGTGATGGCTTTGTGGTAGAAAGCGCTATTCAAAGACGGCGCTAGAGGAAGAAGGGAACTAAGGAAGGGGAGGCACTTGGCTGATGGAACACGAGAGGGATTATTGGGAACTTTACTTCGTTATTCATTGCTTGCGCTCAAACTAGTGCTCCTGATCTCCACAAACAGAGTCGATCCTAACAGACATTGTTAACAACCAATCTAATATATACTTCTTTATCCCCAAGGATCCTATCTAACAAACTAACAGATGAGATCACACGGCAACTCAATGGCAACTGAGAAGAGAATAAGAAGGAAGCCAGATGCATGGACGCGATCAGCTTCTGTTGGACATGCCGTCAGCCCTTTCTCCTTGGCCATGCGCAGTCACACAGGCCCAAAGCCCATAACATATGAGAATGCTCAAATACAGAAAGAACGGGCCTAGCTTACTGCTTACCTTGTCAAGAAAATATGGAGAAAGTTCATATACTTGAGAAGAAAATCCAGTGCCAGCATCCATTATCAAAGCCCACAGATTTGAACAAGAAGCAACAGAGCTTATGAACAAGCCATCCTCGTTCCCTTTTGAAATATGCTGTGCTAACCTACTGTCTGCAACATTATAGTGATACCTGCAAATGAACCACTGTTAGAGTGAAGCATTTTATTTCCAACTAAAGCATACACTTACGCGATCATACCTCTGTTTCATAGGCCGCCTGGCATTATAAACACTAATCCATTGGGTCGCAGGCATCCCCATCCTAATCTTCTTCTTAGGTTGCTCATCATCATCTTCCTCCATCATAAGACGGCCTCTCTTCTGGCCTACCTGATATATAAGCTGGTAGAAAATTCACAAATTAGTCTATTAGTATCCATAATCCATACACATACAATCATGTATAAAAGAGTACAACTCTAGAATAAGCAAAGGCGTGCAAGCCCTTCGTAAGAATGCGATAGCTGGGAGCAATCTTCATTTAATAAGAAGCAACAAGGTTGGAAAAGGATAGTACCTTCTGAGCCCCATCCGTGTTGATTGGCCTTATCTCTGGGTTTGGACCAACAATGCCATCAAAAAGAGAAATGCACTTTGCATAATTTGGTTCTTCATCAAACTTTAAGTTCACAACATACTCGATAAATTGTCGGAAAGGTTGTGGGCAAAAGCAACACAAAGATTCTGGGGAAGTTGCCATCTTTTTCTTGCAAACAAGGAAACCTTTATTCTCCCCCTAAAATCAATTTGTAGAAAACTCTAGTAAGGGGAAAGAAAAGAAACTGAAAAACACTGAAGTCAGTGAAGAAAAATTCTAGACAAACTTCACCTGATATCCTTGCCAAGGAAGGCGACCGCGCAGAAGAAAAATAAGTGTGTATGCAAGGGATTCAAGGTCATCCCTCCTGCTTCCAGTTCTTCCCAAATGGGCATGCACGCTAGCATAGCGCACAGTTCCTCTGTTCAGTTAAAAAAATTCAAGAATGTAAATAAATTGTCAGCTTAGACATAAGAACGAATAAAGCCCTTACAAGTTAGAACCTAGGAAAGTACTTCTCTTACAAACCTAAAGGCGTCGGGCCTCTGATCATATTCGACATGCTCTCCTGTACCAGTGTCTCTCCATCTAGTAGCTGTGTTGAAAATCATTAAATCAATATCAAGTGAAATAAAGTAACACATATATTTGAAGGCCCAATGGCCCGATATGACACTAAAATTTTCTCTGAATTAGAATATCAAATGAAATCACCTAAACCAAGGTCAACAAGAAACAGTTTCTTCTCTTCCAGGGTGCCTGGAGGTCCAAGCAAAAAGTTTTCAGGTTTTACATCTCCATGGACATACCTACCATAAAAAGAGATTTTAGCTATACTTTTATACACAGTATGCAACATACATTAGTCTCCTTTGACAAGAGTATATTAGATACCCTTTTGAATGCATCTTCTCCAATATGGAAATTGCTTCTATGGCAATGCAAGCAACCATTTCAACAGACATGCTGCCAACAAAATAAACCAGAATCAAATAATAAGCTGAGAAAGCTGGAAAACATTAAGAAAATGGAACAGCATTAGATGCTTACGAGTGGGAGTTATTATTCCAAACATCCCAGAGGCTTGGTCCCAACATGTCCATAATCTGCATAGAGGTAGCAGTGAACAGGATTTTCTAGGTAATTAAGTGCCCAAGCCATTTATTCAATAGTCAATACATGGGTACAGCAGGAGGTTTATGGGATGGGGTGGAGGTGGGTGGGCGTTATGGATATGGACAGCTCAGACAGTATCATTTTATTCAGTGGTCAGTGCATATTATTTACTTGAGAAGCGATGAATGGAGTTAGTTAGTATGAAGCATGCTAGGTGGTGTCAAGTACAGTCACCAGCTAAATTAGAATAGGGATATAATTAGAAAAATATTATGAGTTCTTTAAGCAATCATATCCTGAAAAACTGTAGTGGAAACTAAGTTATTGATTGGTTTTCATTAAAAAACCGTTATTCTGTTTTTGAGACGTTGTATTAAAGGGCAAGGCTTTCCCTGGACATAGCAAAGTCACCTCATCAATCACAAGGTGAGTGCCTCTCTTGGAGAAAAAATGGATTTTAAAGTTTCTAACTGATCAAGATGCCAACTCATTATGTTTGTAATGATTCGATACTAGCAATTATGCCTTACCTATACCTAATAATGCCATTAATGCTGGTGCCAGTTTTAGTTATTTAGAAAACTGAGGCGGGAGCAAGAAAAGGATTAATTGGATTAAACATTAATAGAAGGAAAATTTGAAACAAAATAGGTTATACATCATACATGTGCCACGAATAATGGGGACAGTATCACAGTTTAGCAAGTGTACTTGTGCATGCACTATATACGACGATACAAAATATGAAGGAGGAAAGATTGCATGATTATTAGTTATTACCATGATATAATACTCTCCCTGCTTCCCCTTGTAGTGTACTCTTGGTACGCCATGAATTCCGCTGAGGGTGCTGCAGGATGTATGTTTTATAAAAACACAAGAGTTAACATGCAAATTCAGTCGCACGCCAAAGAGAAAAATGTAGAAAATTGTGCAAGGGAAATAGGGCAAAATTGTCACTTACTTGTACACTTGCCACTCATAGGGAGCACCATAGTTGCAACCTTTGCTGGTTCGATGTTCAAATTTTATTGCAACCTAGTGTGAAGCAAAGCATGAATACTGATGCAACAACGATAGCATCAAATTACAAATAAAGTTCCAGAAAAGGCGTACAGACCTCCAAAGCATTTGCACCAGGTGTCCTGTCACTAACACTAGGAGAGGAAATACGGCGACCAACATATACTTGCCCAAATCCTCCCTTTCCAAGCTTTCTGTCAAGTCTGTAGGTAGGTGAATTGCCAATTTGAACCTGCTCCAGCACCAGAGAATTACATATGTCATACCACCAATAGTACAACACAACATCCTATCTTGAAAGCTGATTACTATTGCAAGGGCTCAAATCAGATTTATACACCACTACACATGAGAAGTGAACAAAGACCAGTCAATGTCTACTACAGGTATAGGCCCTTTACATGTAGATACAAAGATGACCTGACTTGTCAATAGTGTAATGATAATAATATGCCATAATCTTCAACAGCTAGATTGAGCAACTCTCATTCCCAGTCGGGAGAAACACATGTTACAACAGAAGTCCTGTTCTTACAGCCCTTACACAGCACTCATCCTATTTAATGATTTCATAATTTCTATCAAGAGAATTTAGAACGAATGTGGATAGAGCAACTTCAAAGTTGTTATGCATCTATTTCTCTAGGTTGAGTAGGTTCTATTATATTACAAGCTAACACATGTTCTGCATTTTCACTAGATGAAATTTATCCTTTCTGGGATGCTATAGTGCATAACATGCAAAACACATCTTTGCAGCATGCAGGCATTCATGCGTTCCTTTCTCTTTCTGAAAACACCGTAGGATGTGCTATTATTCTTATTGAAAACACAGTTATCTGGTGCTTTGGAAAGAAAAAACTGCCATGCAGGGATGCCAACCTACACATAACAGCCTAGATAATTTTTCGATTTCCACATCATAACTGCAGATTCGTGGCCCTATAAACAGCACATAGTTGGCGCATCATATTCTGATGGAGCCTTACAATATTACAAACGGCAATGCCATACTTCCTTGCATCAAATGGCTCCCTCCATAGATTACCTACAACATTATAATTTGCATGGCTACTACTTTGGAGAATACAAAGGCGGATTTTTTTTTGCTCATCTGCTTTGCCAGATACGGAAAAACGAAAAACAGCACCTACTCCACAAATGTCAAACATGAGAAGAGTGTCATATTTCCCAAAATGGCATGCTCATTTAACATCAGACACTAGAGCAGCAACGCTGCACCAATGCCGGGCCTAACCTAAGAAGAACCCGAATTCATCCGTACCGGTGCCCTTAACATGGGAATTAATCCGGACAGCTCCATCAACCACTCAAATGCCGCCTATTCATGCCAGCATGCGCACCGCTCGAGTTCACGCGCGCGCTCAATGCCCAATCCGCCCGCAACCAACTACTGCCAGCGTCTAATCGTGGGGTCCCAATCCCCGAACGCCGCCCAATTCTTAACGCGCGGGAGCTAGCGAAAGAGAGGAGAGAGATCCTGACCGTCTCGGGGAGCGGCGTGGCGCTGCCGTCGTCGCCCGGGGCGGCGCCGGCCCTGTCGACGCTCCGGACGACGCTGTCGCCGTCGTCCATCCCCGCGCGGACGGCAACCGTCCCTGTCCCGGTCCCTACTCCAGCGGCGGGGGTGGCTCCTCCTCCAGGCGACTGCTGCTTTCGCTTCGGCGGGTGCTCCCTCGTGAGAGACCGGGACACTGTACGGTAAGAGGTCGGCTGCGCGAGATTGAGGTGGCGGCGGTGGACTGGTCGGCGACGGGGAGGAGATGAGAGAGAACAAAATGGAAAGCAAAGGCAGAGGAGAGGAGACGGGAGGAGGGGGCTGGAAGATTCTGGACGGAGATCTCTCTCGGCTCCTAGCGCAGACGATTCCTTCCTCCCCCTCGTCGACAGCGTAGAGCTATCGTGCTGCCTCTGTTCCAGGAATACGTATTCAACAGGTTACGCCTTTGGTATCACCGGAGAGGCGGAGAAACTCCACCCACGGACATCAATCCAACTGATTAAATGGGCTTAATTTGACTGCATAGGATGGGCTCTAATGGGCCTTGCAGTCCTTTCCAGAGAGAGACTTTTTCGTTCAACTTCTAGTCTTTCTCGCCGTCGTCGTGGGTCAGCAACGTCAGCCGTCAGGGTCTGTCTACTGTCTCCTGTTTCCCTCCCCGCCGCCGCCGCCGCCGCCGCCGCTCCCCGGGTTGCTCTCGCCATGGCCGACGCCGCCGACGCTCTCTCAGGTTTCGCTGGATCCAACCTCCACTCTCTCTTCTCCCTCAACCTCTGCTTCTCTTCCCTCGCTCTCAGTGTGCTCGCGTCTGATTGGGTTCTACCGGTTCCGCAGCTCGGAGCAAGGTGCAAGCTTTCCTAGAGGCTGCGCGCGCCGGCGACCTCGATTCCCTCAAGAGTACGTGCCTCCGGTTTCACCAATCACTACCCGTTACTGCCGTCTCGCTCATCTTCTCAAGCCTAGCTACTTGCAGGCCTCGTCGCCGCGCTCGACGAGGAGGGCACGGGCGCCGCCGCCGTCGCCGCCGCCGTGCGGGACGCCAACAAGCGCACCGCGCTCCACTTCGCCGCGCGCGAGGGCCGCACCGACGTCTGCCAGTTCCTCATCGACCAGCTCGGCCTCCCCGTCGACCCCAGGGACGATGATGGTAATGCATCCTCCGCTGTTCATCTTCTGAACCCCAATGCAAACACGACTCTGTGTCTGTGATTCTGTATGTATGCCATCTCATATGTACCCGCTCCCTCCTGGCTAGGCGAAACCCCACTCATCCATGCTGCGCGCCAAGGCTATCTGCACACTGTCAAGTATCTCCTTGACCATGGAGCCGATCCTTCGGTAGCCTCCAGCCTAGGAGCCACAGCGCTACATCATGCTGCAGGAATAGGTAAGATGCGCCCTCCCCGTGCAGCATTTTTTTTTCTTTTCGCAATACCAATCAATCACCAAATCATGCATCTTCTGATTGAGCAGGAAACACGGAGCTCATGAAGCTTCTACTCTCCAAGGGAGTTGATATCGAATCAGAAAGTGATGCTGGTACTCCCCTTGTATGGGCTGCTGGTCATGGACAGGAAGATGCAGTCAAACTTCTGCTTCAACAAAATGCTAAGGTACTGAGTATTTTTGGGTTCTTCTTTGTCACCCCATTGACTTCATAGCGAATTTAGTAACAAGCATAAGGTCACCTAAGCTTGCAGTTCTTCCGATGCTATCATTTCGCCTTACTATATATCTCCACAATCATTTTTTTATGACCACAACCCTTTCTCCTTGATTTGAACCAATTAACGACAAAAACATTTAGCAATAGGTTCCCCCTTTTTTGTATAAATATGAAACAGAGCTCAGAGTCTACAATTACAGAAACAAAATTACATAGGTATATGAGGCTGATAGATCTCAATGGGACTATAATATAAACACCGAAGATGATCTCTGTTAATTTATCTTGTAACCAAGTCAGTAAATGAGGCGAAAATTTCTTTCAAACCTTTTACTTTACCAGACAGCTGGGATATCTTTCATCTGAACGTGACTCCTGGCACTATATAAAAGATGCATATGTTTCACTGGATCCAGATGTGCCAATCTAAAAGCCCAAGAAATATTTTCCGATTTGCTGTGTGACACTTGAAGTTAGTTAGGATTCCTGCAATGTTAATTATTGGGCTAATCCTTTACCTTTTTGTGCAGCCAAATATTGAAAATGCTGATGGTATCACAGCATTATTATCTGCTGTTGCCGCAGGTTCCCTCCCATGCTTGGAGGTTCTTATTGAGGTACACAGTCTAAATGATGACTGGAATACCTGTTCTTTCTTCCCCTACTGTGTATCCTTTGTTATTAGGATTTGTAGGAACACACACATAAATAAAATTAAGCACATTTCTTGTAGCCCTGTTTTTTAATCTTGCTTATACTATGTAGTGCAAACTATAATGCCTGTTTGCTAGCATAAGAGAGTTTCGACAAAAAGAGCCAAAATGTTTCTATTCTTCACTTTGTTGGCTACCCTGTTTGTATTAGTTGACTGATACACACTACACAATATGGTTCTATTTACTTAGTTACTGTTAGTAATCAACTATGCTTTCTACCTCAGAAACTAACCGAATAATTTGCAATGTAGGCAGGTGCAGACCCAAATATCAGGGCTGGTGGAGCAACGCCATTGCATATTGCTGCAGATAGTGGAAATATAGAATTAATCAAATGCTTACTTAAAGCTGGAGGTGACCCAAATACCTGTGATGATGTAAGTTGCATTCCATCTTAAATAAAATAAGTTGTAGTGTTACATTGAAATTTCAATATCCAGGTTCATGATATATGTTGACCTGTTTCTAAGATCCATCAGATGCAGCTAATCTTTAGGTCTTTGTATCCCGCACCAAATTTAACTTGATGGTGCAGCTGTTACATAATTTATATACCATCATCATATTACGAAACTACAGATTGTATTAGTGGTAGCTTTGGATTGAGCAACTGCCTTTCTGTTGCTTCTGTAAGCACTTCCCACACCTGGTGTGCTGAAAGTTGAATCTTTGTTGGGTGTTAATGCAGCTCAAATCACATTGACATGCCGTTAAATAGTACATGTTTCATTATTGTTCTGTCATACAGACAAGTGAAGCGAACATTTGATTGCCATGTGATTTCCTTCCTCAGGATGGATTAAAGCCAATACAGGTCGCCGCTTGGAGAAATAACCATGAAGTTGTGGAACTTCTTTTACCATTAACATCCCCAATTCCAGGTGTTTCAAACTGGAGCGTAGATGGACTTATAGAATACATGCTAGCTAAAGAGACTGAGGAAAAGGTGCTGCTTGAATCATCATTTTAGCTATTTTGCATCCTCATAGGTTCCATAAACCTCTTGCAAAACATACAAGTTTCCAGCGTCTGCTAATCGTTGAACAAATTTTGCAGTCCGAATTGAAGGAAGCAACATCTCTGAAATCAGGCAGACCACAGCCTGTTGAGGTATGTCATGCACTCATGCTCATACATACTTTTGGTGACAAACTGACAATCAAGGCTTGCATTGTCTTAGACAGTCAAGCCATATACTTATCTTTATTAGGAAGGATACCCAGGGCTTGCTTTATCTTTATTTAAGATTTAATTCTTAAATAAAGATAGACTTGATGTGACAGTTGAGATTAGCTAAAATTTGAAATCTGACAGTAGTTAAAATGCTGTGCAGGTGTCATCCGAAGCAAAAAAGAGATCCTTGGAAGCTAAATTGAGAGGTGACGATGCCTTCAGAAGAAAGGACTACCTTGTAGCAGTGGATGCTTACACGCAGGTAACTAAGATTGAATGATTTTTCACATAGAAAGAGCACAACGAAAACGAAGGAATTGGGCTTCTTACTGTACCTGAGATTCGACTGTTATTCTTCATTGTCATAACATTGGCACGGCATCACATCAGGCTACAGAGCTGGACCCAAATGACGCAGCAGTGCTCTCAAACAGAAGCCTCTGCTGGCTACGGGCAGGGCAAGCTGAGCGTGCTCTGGAGGATGCGAAAGCATGCCGAGCATTGAGGCCAGATTGGGCGAAAGCTTGCTACAGGGAAGGTGCAGCCCATCGCCTGTTACAGGTATGTGAGATTGAGAGATGTGATTGGGAATTCACCCACAGCTGGGCTGTCTTTAGACGGTGGCTGATTTGTTTGTTGTGTGTGGTGACCCTGGCAGAGGTTTGAGGAAGCCGCAAATGCCTTCTATGAGGGCGTGCAACTTGAGCCGGAGAACAAAGAGCTGGTCAGCGCATTCAGGTAGAAACATCCCCGGCTTTGTTTCGTTATGGTCATGGCCATGCTGAGCTATGCTTTGTTCTTGTACACGTTGATGTTTCTAATGTTGATGAAACAAACAATAAACAGAGAGGCCATCGAAGCTGGGAGGAAATTCCATGGGGTGGACAAGCCGAATCCAGCGCAATGAGACGAGTATCTTGTGAATTGAGGCTGTACTGTTTGCCTTGATTAGAGAGATGTTGATGAGTAACCAGTCTAGTTGGATTTTCAGGAATGTTTAGATGAAATTTGATGGGATGGTGATGAGGAACTCAAGTTGGAGTGTTGGACGACCAGGAGGTTCGAATGTATGCAAAGTTTTTTGAGTTGTGTGATGGTTTTTGCCGTGTTTAGGTTTGTACGGGTGTCGAGATGCTTTGCTTGGTAGCTTGAGATGATGGATGAAAAAATCATGACATATTGCAACGAGACGATACAATCTGATCCTTTGGCTTTCTGCCTACCAAAAAAATCACAGTTGAACATATAGCAGCATATAACAGTTTGAACATTAAATGTTAAAATTGTTGAAATATCCTTCACAAAGTATTGAATGAAGCACTTACATTTTTGAAAGGTACATATTTACGAAATAATGAACTATTGAAAGTGTTAAAAAGAAATGTGTCCCAAAGAAAGACGGAATAAAAAATAACTAAAGTAGGTTGGCCTTTCTTACGCATTGGGTCAAACTGGACTTTTTGCGATGAGATTGGTAGGCAGCAAATGATTTAAATTAATTTTTGTGATCTTGAAACATATTTTTCTTCCTCAAACCGTGAATATTAAACTAACTACATTAGTTTAATATTTCAAATGTGCTAGTCATAAGATCTTCACAAAAGTAACCAGCAGAATTAAAAAAAAAGCGAAGCACACCTGCCTCCCGCTGGGTTTGTGGGCTTCTCCTCCCGACGCGCGGCGGAGCGCCGCATGGAAGTCCCCCTTCCTTTCTCCTCTCCCTCTCCCTCCACTCGCTTGCTCGGCGGTCTCAGGCTCTCAGCCCAACACGGGGTGAGCCCAACACAGCACGTCAGCACGGAAAACCCCCTTTCTCTCCTCCTCCTCCTCCTCCTCCTCTCTCGCTCTCTCGCTCTCGCTCGCTCGGCCGCCTTCTTCCCAAGCGGCGACGACAGGGGAGTGGCGCCGCCCTTGCCAGTTCTTCGTCGGACGCTTCGCCGGTCGACAAGGTATGTCCGCCCTTTCCCTTCCCTTCCTTTCCTGCTGTGCGAAATCGAACACCCAAACCCCCTTTGTATTCGGATCTGACCATGGATCCCTTTCCCTTCCCTTCCTTTCCTGCTGTGCGAAATCGAACACCCAAACCCCATAATGTGTGCTATTTGTATTCGGATGTGACCATGGATTTTACCTACTAGCTTCGATTTTTTTTGCAAAAATTATTGGGTGTACATGTGTACACCTATGTCCTATACTGGGTCCGCCCCTGCTTCTAATTCTACCCTCGTGTTATTCTCAACGGAGTATTCAGTGAAGACCTCTTTTTAGACGATCCTTTTTACTTACATCTTGCTCGGAATTATCAACATTATTGCAAGGTGATGCCAATGATATGCAATTTGGTGCAGGACACGTCTCAGCGATGGGTGACTACACAATCCAGATCAGCACGAAGCTCATCGACCAGCTTGCTCGCGACGATGAGAAGGTCAAACGGAAATCCAGGAAGCCCAGGCCTAAGAAGAAGACCACCGTGCAACAGCATGAAGAACCCCAGGACATCGCACCGAAGGAATTCCCAAGCGAGCCCAAGACCAGCAGCCCTGCCCTTGCCCCTGTTCCTGCTCCTGGGTGGCCTGTGCAGCCTCCCCCAATGTTTCTGCCAGTGACCCCTGCGCCCCCACCACCCCCAGCTGCAATGCCAGAGGTGGAATCCATCCGTTCCATTCTTAAAGAAAGCGAGGCGGTTCTGGAGAAGCTGGACAAGCAGGAGGCTGGGGCACGCCAAGAGCTTAGCAAGAGAGCAAAGGAGCTGCACGATAAGGAGTTCAAGCTGCCGTACCAGAACCCCATGCCCTGCACTGAGGAGAGAGCAGGCTGCCTTGAGTGTTACAAGAGCAATGCAAAGGACCCGCTCAAGTGCGCTGAAGCAGTCAGGAGATTTGAGGCATGCGCTCTCATGGCCATGAAGAGTACCACCGCCAAAGCCGACTAGTAAGTAGCCCATGAAGCTTTGTGGGTCAGGGTGACCTGATATGCTGTTCTCCCTTGTCGTTTACATTTTTGAGGTGATCCAATAACCTGGATTTTTCATGGGAACCAAAGAAAACATCATTGTAGATTTTTAATTGCGCTGCACTGGGCTAGGTAAGGCTGGATAGCCTTGAGTTTAGAGCTTCCGTATTACATATATTTGGCACAATGGGAATATCATTTGCTGCTGTGAAGTTTTTTGTCTGAATGAGATGTCATGAGTGAGATCAGTATCCACTGGCTGAACTACTTATTGTTGCATTGTATATGGTATCATGATTGGGCTATTGTCAGTCATACACTTTTGCTTGCGCCTCTGTATACCTCTTTTCCATGTTCTGTGAGACTGACACAGTGTAGCAGCAGCTCTGTTTTTTGATATTCACTCAGCTGTTGGGATGTAGCATTGTACCCTAAGTGGATCATTACGATCTGCTGATAACCTTTTTGGTCAAATTGCGCCCTGAACCCATGAAAGAAATTCATGGCTGCTGCCAGTAGTGCCAGCGCCAACGGCAAGGCACAGATGCTCTTCCGCAATTCCATCGCCAGGTGAAATATACTTAGATAGATAGTTTGATCTAGATAGCTTCTTACTACTGCTTGTTTCAGATAATTATTTCAGTGGTTGCAAAGTGTGGGTATGTTCTCTTCTCTTGTTATAGGGGCATGCTTTTTCTAAAAAACTGCTGGATGGCTAGAGTTTGATTGGGGCCTAACAACCTAGAAACCTCTGTCCATTTAATTTGTTGGGTCTGCACCAAGGTGGTAACTAAAACTTGATTTGATTTTACTTCTGGCAAAAGAATATAATATATGATGTTACCACTCTGGTTTGCTTATGGAATGATGCTAGCTAGCTAGGTGTAACTTGTCTTGTCTTGCTCTTATAACATTGAGTTTCATTCACACATGTGAGGAGAGGTCTTTAGTTAATTTAATTAATTTCCTGAACTTGATTTCCAATCCTTAGAAAGAGAATCATCTTGTTGTTTTAAGGGTACGTTACAGACCCTCTAACCCTGTAACATTTTGTACTAGGGTTTCTTTCCCCCCTCTTTCCTTCTTAATATATTGATGCGCAGCTCTCCTGCCTGTTCGAGAAAAACAGGGTGCATGGTATGTACCTTTTTTTCCCAACTGTTTTCTTTCATTTCTGTGCTGTATTGCAACTCGACCATGCGTGATTGTTTGCCACTGCTTGCTGCTCTGTGGCAAGCATGGTTTAACTGCTAGCTGCAGTCATATATTCCAGGGTCTAAATGAATCGGCCCTCCAACAGAACAGAGCATGGACAGCGTTGTTCTTTGCTAGTATTCATCCAACTGTTGGATTGTTTTGGATTGTTGTATTCCAAAGTCATCTGCTGCAGCATGCTGGTTAGTATTTGGTCGAACTTAAATGAAACTAGCAAACATAGAAATATGCCAGTCTCCAATATAATCGGTCAAAAAAATATACATAATTATCCCCTCCCTCTCCTAGCGGAAGAGGATGCATCGATGGGTTAGTTCACTTAGTTGACGATGGAGGTAGCTAGCTCGTGGAAAGGATAAACAGATCGCTGGTTTTTGGTGGCGGCTGTGGACGACCATGCATCTCATCGATCGACCATCTGTATACATGTCCGGGTCCGGCCGCCGTTCAGCTCGCCGGCGGCGCGTCGGAGGCTGGGCAGCTCTTCAGGACCTTGCACTCCAGCTTGGCCTTGCCCGCCGACAGCCCCTCCATCATGTGGTGCAGCCCCGCCTTGGCCTTGGCGCCTAGCGACTTGCTCTCCTTCGCTTCGATCGCCGGCGCCGGCGCCGGGGCTTCCTCGTCGTCCACAGCTGCCGCTGCCGCCGGCGCATCGGATCCCTGCGCGGACGTCGCCTCCTCCGCCGCCGCAGCCAGCGAGTGCTCCATTGCGGCCGCGAGGAGCGCCACCAGCAGCGCCAACGCGAGCCAGGACGGCGACACCCTCCATGCCTGCTTGGCCATCGCCGATCGACCTGTGTCTGACTGTCCGCTGCCTCCTTGTTCGATCACGGCAAGAAGTGACTTGGTTGCGATGGTATATATATGTATTCAGATAGCAATGCTGGCAACGTTTTACTATAGATATTATATTTAGAGAGGTGATGAGCACCTAAAAAACAGATGGCGCAGAGCTGCTATGCTATCTTTAGTAGGAACGTAATAGCAAAATGTTCCAAAATAATCTAGAGTGAAGAAAGAAAGAGTGAATGAAAAGCGTTGCGTTTTGCAACCATGTCATGCATGCTTAAACCTTATGTTGTCGTTATCATTGAGAAACTGAGATGTACTGCACATGGAGACAAAGACAAGCATTTCCCGTCGTGTGTCGTCTCTCGAGAGGAAAGATGGCGACATAGAGAGAGAGGTGGTGCTCCAAAAGGGAAGGTTGGGACCTATGGCTTGGCTTGCTCTTATCTTCACACAAGCTACCATTGAGCTTTCGGTCATATCACCTAGCTATCGTTAGTGGTGAAGAATCATCTCGTCATCTTGAGGAGAAAAGTAGTGGACGATGGTCTTCGTCTCTGCCACACGTCTACACAGCATGCATTTATATGCCGAATTTTTTTTAAAAAAAAGAACAAAAATGTAAGGGAGGCTTATAAAATATTTATTAGTCAACTAAAATAGTATAAAAGTGTCAGTAAATGACTTGCAATCAAAAACCACTTTATTTGCAAGGGGCTTTAGATAATTGTGCTAATAACTGGGCTCAAGACTCCAAGGATGGATAGCATGCACACAATGTGTTGTTCACATATACAGATAACATATGCTCCTACAAATCCTAGTTGATTTACAAGATAAATTATAGAATCTTGGACAATGCAAGTAGTAAGTACCTGAAGAAGGAAAGAGTTGTTCCTTTCATCTGTTTTATGGGGGCAAAAAAACAAGAAAAAGGAATGAAAAAACAAGGCCTTTTACATGTACACCTTACATATTTATTGGGGCCTGGCACAAGCTTTGTGGAGCATACATGATGGCATTCTAGTAGTTTACATGTACGCATGCATGTAAATCAATCAACATATAGACCAGCTTAATTGTGGCAAATAAGAAAAGAAGCAGTTTATGTATATTTCTCAAGGACAGAGAGAGCCATGCATGCAAAGAAAGAAAGAAAGGAAGAACAATTGAGAAACAGAAGTAAAATCATAAGATTGTGTGGCTACATATATATAGCAGTGAGTACATATCCAGCAATGGATCGGAGGAGCCAATCATCAGGTAGCTAGTAGGCAGGCTGGTCGCCGGTGGTGATGTGCACCCCGATGACGATGACGAAGATGGCGATGAGCGCGAAGAAGATGATGGAGTGGACGACGATGGAGGCGGCGCTGGTGTGCAGGTTGCCGAAGTCGACGAAGCTGCAGCGGCCGGGGAGCTGGAAGAGCAGCCCCGGCGAGAGGAGCACGAACAGCACCACCGCGATCACCACGGGGCCCCAGTCCGACATCCTGCCTTGCTTCTAGCAGGTGACGGTTGATGAGGGCTCCTCCTTTTTGCTGTTCAGATCACCTGCAGGCTGCTGGTTGGCTGTCAGAACAGTTAGAGCTATCTGCTTCTTGTTCTTGGCTTGTGGGGTGGAGGGGAAGAAGGCGAGGTGCGAGGTGAGCTGATGATCGTGTGGCTTGCTTTCGTCTGGTGCTCGCTCTCTCGAGACGACGCGAGCTCTGGCTTGTTATTTGATTGGCATGATATCACCCGATCCGCCTTGCTGCGGCCGGTGGTGTTTCGCTTTCCATGGCCCCTCGGCCGGCCCTCGCGCCTCCTCTCGATCAATTCCTGTTTCTCTTCATTCTAAGTTTAACCACACCATATACTGCACTGCTCTGTATCTTCAGAAGGCATGCACTAGTATACATGAACAGTAACAAAATATGCACAAAACCTTTTGGGATACAGTTGTATAATACAATCCCCACTTGCATTAGTAAAAAGCAGCAAGCTAAGGGAATTAAGTTTAGCAGTTGCTAACCGGAGAACTAGGTAACTCACTGTTGTTCTAAACTGGTGTGCTTCCTCCTCGCGAGCTTCGGTACCAGACTACCAGTCATCGCTGGCTAACTCAGGAACACGTTGCTGTGTGTTTACATGCAGTGCTGCAGAGCGCAAATTAAGAAGTGCATTGCAGGCTTGCAGCCAACTAGCAGCTGCTGCCAATGAGTTCAGAATTGGCAGATGTTGAGAAGTGCAGCTTTGTGTTGCAATCCCATCGATCATGATGACGAGATACACACTGAGACTTGGGGCTTGATTTGCACGTCCAAAGCAAGGAACAGGCAACCTGATCTCCCAGGTTCATTCAGGCAATGCGCAGCTGCGGAAGAAGATCACAGACCATCAACGAATCGCAGACTAGGTACTCGCATTCGCTCTTGCTCAAAGCATGTCACAGCCGCAGCAACCGCCGCCGGCCATCGCCTCTTCGCCTGCCTTGCCGCGGTCAGGGTCTCAGGGAGGAGACGAAGGCGGCAACATCGACCAGGCCGTGCCCCAAACCCGGCCGTGTGAGCTCAGCCATGGGCGCGGGACAGCGGCAAAAGGAGCGCGTCTCCGGAGTCCGGTCGCAGCTGCTTGAGTAGCTCAGGCGGACAGCGGGGAGCCGGGCCGCCGGGGAGGACGCCTGCGCCAGACGGCAGACGGCCGGGAACAGAACAGCACCGAGGCAAGGGGCTATCTACAAATAATCGCGATCCAAAAGTACGGTGCTTTTTGTAACATATTGGGACCTCTATGCAGATACTCGGATCGCGATTAAATAATCGCGATCCAAATTAGGGATCTTTATGTAAATTATTAGGGGCTTAATTGTAAATATTTGGATCGCGATTAGTAATCGCGATCCCAAGTATGGGGTATTTTGCAAAAATTGCCGCTTCACGCCCTGCAGCATGTCTGCAGGTGAGGCCACGCCGTCGCCGGCGCTGGCAACCGCAGTCAGCCGGGCCGCCAGGAATCCCACGCGCCTCCTTCCAGCAGCGGCGCCGGTCCCCGGCACGCCCCTACATCGGGTCCAGCCCGGCTACGGCGCGCCGGAGCGGCGCCGAACTCATGCCGTCCATGGCGTCCTCCCCCTTCCTCGTAGGCACCCTTGCATCTGACCGGCGCTGGCGTGATGAATGGCCTTGGCCTGGAGCCATGGAGGTGAAGGGGACCGACGGTGGGTGCTGGCCGAGCACGGCTGGACGGCATGTGTGGCAGACGCGGAGCGCGCACAAAGCTCTAGCGACCCGTCGGCGGTCACTCGATCTCGAGCCCTGCCGGATAGAGCCGCCGACGTCTGACCATCGCTAGCCCTCATCCCTGCTCTTCCTCTTGGAGTCGCCGCCGCGCGCGCGACGCAGCTCTGACCCGGGCTGTTCAGTTCAATTCCTCCCTGCCGTTTATCAGTTCTTCCTTACGATCGACTGACGACTGTTTTCTCTGCAAGCAAGACAGGTCCAATCAAACAGATCACCAACCACATCAAATCGTCAGAGTGAAGCAAGGAATCTCTTCCTCTTACAACCTTTAACCCCTGTCGCCTCCTCCATGAGGCGGCTCTTCCGCAGCTCCACCTCGCTCTTTCAAGAGACCACTGGTGAATGGTGATTGCACGTGCATGTCCTAATCATGCTTGGAAATTAGACGCATTTGTGACATAATATAATCGATCGGCGATGCTGTGAGCTCACACAGATGAGGCGTCTGTCACTATATCTCTACAGGGATGCTGCTAAAGTGCTAATAATGCAACCTTTACCGACTGTTCTTGGGCCGTTCTCGCACGCTCTGCAGCCTGCGTCACGCTGTACAGCTAACTGAATCTACGCTGCACAGTGTTGAGGGAGTGATCGTTTCTCAAATCGATCTCAAGGGTCAACAAGATCGCTAATGCGTGTCAACTAGCTAACTAATGATGCACTGCGTAGATTCAGTTAAAACGCAGTCATGTAATTCAGTTAAGAGATCAGATAAAATTAACGCTGAGAGGGAGAGGGGCTGCATGCTGATCCTGTCAGCGTCGATCGATACAACTGCTGCTCCGATCCGTGAGACCCATCTTCAGTATTTTCTCATGGCTGGAAATGCAATTGGAATCGAACTGGAATTGGGTGGATACGTATGGCCGCACGCTTACTGTGCTGTGTTGTTCATGATGATCTTGTTTGTTCTCTTGTGCGCCTTCGCATCCACCCCAATTTTCTATATCTTCATGTATGGCGGAGACGTGCCTTCCATCGATAGCCACAAAGAAATAAGCACAGGTTGGTTTTCTTCAGATGATCAGGAAGCTAAGCTATTTGTGGTTGGCAATGCATATCATATTATCATGCATGTAAGTAATTAAACTCGATCGGATGGACAGAAAAAAGAAATTAACTGAAACAAGCATTCGCGTCCATCTTACATAACTACTCCACATAGCTAGTAACTGAAGCTATGAAATGACCAAGAACGACTAGATTAAAGAACATCAGTTGCCATTACCAGAAAAAAAAAATTCCATACTGCACGTACACAGATTAAGGCCTTAAGAATCATAGTCTCGGAAGACCTTGAAACTAAGCAGCAAATTGAGTTGATTAAAAGGCAGCATAAATCTGTGCATGTTCCATGTATACACGTACTACGAAACCGGACGAGTTATCAGAGGAACGAAGCTAGGTGACTGCCTAGTTGCCGAGCTGGATCTGGACGCCGATGGCCACGAGGAAGATGGCGTCCAGGGCGAAGAAGAGGATGGTGTGGACGATGATGGAGGCGACGCTGGTCTGGAAGTTGCCCAGGGCAACGAAGCGCGACTTGGCGGGCATCTGGAAGATCAGCCCGGGCGAGAGCAGGATGAAGAGCACGAACGAGATGAAAACGGGCGCCCAGTCCTGCATCTTCTCCTCCTCCTCCTCCAATTCAGCCTTCCCCAACCTGCTTATTTCCCTCTCTCCCACTCTATCTCTCTCTCCCTCTGAAGATAGACGACGACAGGCCGCGTCTATGGCTGGCTCGCTCGCTCGCTTTCTCGCTTTAGAGACAAATTGTGTGATCATGGAGAGGTAGCTATAGCCATATAGCTAACTTTTTCTCTCGCTGTGACTGTGACGTTGTAGATGCATGGCCCGACTGGAATGGAGATGAACCTTCTTGTTGGTCCGTCGGATGAACAGGCCGATGGTGGACATCCACCGTGGGCCATTGCAGGCTAAGTGTGGTTGTTGTAAAGCAGCAGGAGCAATGCATTTTGATTCTTTTATTTTAATACAAAAAGGAGAACAAGACACTGCTCCCATCCCACTCCAAATCGACAACGAACTTTCAACACTAGATTAGTTTACTCATATATTATTGGCCATACATGACGATGTGCAACGGCTTATTACACTGCGTAAATATAAATAGAGAGATTTCGATTTCCAAATCAATAATCAGAATGTGTTTTCCTTTTCTATTTGTTTTTCTTTATCATGTGCAGTGCTTAGTTCGTGCAGTGTTCTTGCTAATGTTGGTTGATGCTGCTGTGTTGCTTCTGATGGGGAAATTATTTTGAACTCTTTTGCAGATTTATTCTGCTGTAATTTTTTTGGGGTTTGTAGTTGCAGGAGGGTATTGTTTTGGCAAATTAAATTCTTTAGTTGAAACGTTATGCAGCTTTTTGGTAACACTTGCGTCTGTGAACTTGAATAGTTACTATTTTAGAGAATGTACGGTTGGAACTGCTTAATAGTGCACTGAGTGCACCAGCATACATACAGCCCAATTGGAATGCTACTGGCTCAAGGCTTCGGTTCAGTTTCTCGTGCTGCTCTGCGTTTGTACCAGCATTGTTGCTCTGATTCTGTTGTCTGAGCTAGTACTCTGCCTGGGAGTTGGATGCATAATTGTTGGTATTGGTTATACTCTGAATGAAACCAAAAGGAACTGACAATTTTGTTTTGGGTCACGGCGTCACGCAGCATTTGCCTCCAATTCTGTCTTGCAGCCCAGAGTTCAAGCAGACCGGGCAAGGTGCTGTTCAGGTCCGACTGCTCAAAGAGCAGGGTCCTGGAGCACCAGCAGATCATGTTCTGAGGATCAAGTGGTGTGTAGTTCGAACTGGAGCAGAGATCACAACGCAGCTCATGGTTTGCTGTTCTGAAAGTTAATTTCTGAAACAGAATGAGGACTTGCAGTTTCGTCCCCTCATGTCAAATGGGATCGGTAGCCTCGACGATCTTCCCAGTTTTCCCTCTGTATGTTAGTACAGAAGAGTGTGAGCTGATCGCTTTTCAGAGGATCATGCATCCAACAAAACGACTTTCTTCCGATTCGTTCTTGGGGAATCACATCGTGATAAAAAAAAAAGGTTTGATGCTGCCTCCGGTGCTCGTCGCCACGCCGTCGGCGGGCGACTTGTCAGGTCACCGCATGGCGGCGGCCGGCGGGAGTCGACGACGAGCGAGAGAGAGGGCCACGGCGCCACGCGGACCAAATTGCCGGATGCGGGCCTCAACAAAAGAAGGATGGGCTCAAAGTAGGTGGGCCTCCGCTTGGCCCAGCAACGCTGCCGCTTCACTTCAACAGATCGAATCGTGGCCGCAGAGTTCCGATCCAACGGTTCGAAATATCCCGGGCCTGGACGGTAAATGAAGTACCGTCCACCCCGAGCGTCCGCCTCGCGCGCGCAGCGCACTCTGGTCCTCGCCGCGCCGCGCGCGCTCGGCATCGCCGGCGTCCGCGACGTCACGGGAACCTCCCCTGGTGTCATCTCCGCGGCCTTCGGCTCCGCCTGCTCTCTTCCCCGAGCGCCTCACCTCGCCGCATTGCGCTCCGCGGCGGCGGCGGCTGGCGGCCGATATCCTCCCGCCTTCGTGCCCGCGGCCGGCGGAACCCGGTACGGCACCGATGACCAATCGACCGCCCCCGCCGCCTGCAGCCCTTCCGCGACTACCTGACCGCTGCTTGTACTTGCAGGGCCACGCCGATGCTGACCGCTCCGTCGCCTGCTGCCAATGTGGATGTCATGCCTGCCTGCGGGCTGGTTGCTGGACCATTGAGGTGGTAGTGAGGAACACTCAAAAAGTTATCACTTCGTTTGCAGGTTCTTGATCCATGACAATTGACAGCATGAATAGCACTGGTTTTTTGGAATTCAAAAGGGAGAACAAGACGCTGCTGCCATCCCACTCCAAATCGACAACGAAATCAAACCCAAATTGGTCTTGCTTTAATTTGATACCCCCACAAACTTTCAGCACTAGATTAGTTTACTCACACATTATTGGCCATACATGATGATGTGAAAAGGCTTATTACAACACTACAAAAAATATAAATAGAGAGATTTCGATTTCCAAATCAATAATAGTAGGGAGGAGCGGCAACCGAAAGGGCGCAGGGGATGGTGCAGTAGCTGGGCAGCGGGTAGAGGCCGCACATGGCGGGCAGGTCCTGCGCGGCCTGCGCCACCGCCATGGGGGCCTCGGCCGGCGGCAGGAGCTGCCGCCACTGCTGCATCGTCAGAGCCGCCGCCGGCTCGTACATGCCGCCGCCGCCGGCGCCCTGCAGCTGCAGCTGCGGCACGACGGACTGCGCCACGCTGCATATGGCCTGGCACCGGGACATGGCGTCCATCAGCCCCAGCTGGTGGCAGCAGTGGTGCCGCAGCGGCTGGCAGACGGCGCTCGGCTGCCACATCGTCTGCCCACGACGGACGTAGTAGGGCGCCGCCACCGGGCTGCACTGCGGCTGCCGCAGGTACTCGGCGCAGGGGTACAGCGCGGCGGCGGCGGCGTACGCGCCCTGCTGCGGCCATTCCCAGCCGATCTGCTGCGCGGAGGCGGCGGCGGCGAGAGCAAGGACGGCGAGCACCATGAACATCTTCACGCCGCTTGCCCTGGTACCCTTGTTGAACCAGGATGATTGTTTTGCTGTAGCTTGGTGTCTGTATATTAATGGATTGTATCGATGAAACAAGGACGATGGATCTGATCAAGATCATGAGTGCTTTGCATATTGGGGCGCAATTTATAGCCGGGCCGGCGGCGATCGATCCATCCATGGCTTCCGTTCTCCAGCATTTGCTTTATTGGATTCTACTGCTGATGATTTTGGAACGTTGCATTGCATTACGTGGAGATGCAAACATCTTCTTACTTGGATTTGGATGTCCACATCATCCAGGTTCCTTTACAGCACACACATACGCGCTCACTTTACATGTCAAGGTTTGTTCAGGGTTTCATACGCTTGTGAAGCTGATTTTGTAGTGTTGTGGATGTTGTTGAGATAAATCCATAGCTTGTTATGGCTTTGAAGTAGCATCGATTCACTTTACACGCCCAAGATTGTCGTTCTCTATCTATCCTACTGTAATTTCATAGTACAAGCTAGCTATGACTCTAAACGATTCATGCAAGCGTCCTAGAGTGCTTACTGCCTCGGTGAAACTAAGTTTGTAATGTCGTGCGAGTTGTTGATTGGATAAATCGAATAGCGCAGGCTTCACATGATTTCAGCACTCTGCATGCATGTTTAAGTACTTCATAAATTTGTAATAACAGATTGTTCTACAGAATATGGCGAGTACCATACACATAGCTATGGCAGCCTCTTCCAAGTTCTCGACTACCACAGCACCAGAAATGACTTACTGTCAGTTCGTACGAATATGATGGAGCGTCAGAGATTAACCTATACTGACAATGCTAACTTTACAACGACCTAACAATATGCCCAGGGTATAGATTGGAACATATTGCTCTGGGCGATCAAGAACCCTTGGGAGCACCATGTGCAACAACAGAATATTGGCGTACAATGAACCTTCAATTAAAGCGTGAAACATACAAGGCTAGAAGGTAACAATCGTGAACAAAAGCTTCCCCACGACAGGGCAAGGAAAACTAGCACATTTATTCCAGCCGAGAAGCAACAGTATGCCTCAGATTTGTGGCCTTGGCTTTAACTCAAAATAATCTCTATAACTAGTGGGAGACAGCACGATAAGTTCACAGTATCATGACATTCTCATGTCAACTCAAGTGGGGGGATATCAACTTCTCGTCCGAGGTAAGATATGTAAAACTTAGACCACCGGAAGCTCCCCGCACTCACTGATGACTACTTTCTTCTTCGGACGGTCCCCTCTGTCAGTCTCCTGCGACTCGATCAGCTTCACGACGTCCATGCCTTCCAGGACCTGGCCAAACACGACGTGCCTCCCGTCCAACCAAGGTGTCTGCATCCAAGGCACCGGGCATACCAGTTCTGGGTTAGCTTTGGCACTGGCACATTAGCAAATCAACAAAGTAGCAGAAGCGGCAAAAAAAAAATGCCATTTCCCTGGTATGCACAAGATTTACCTTGACAGTGCAGATGAAAAACTGGCTGCCATTGGTGTTTGGTCCAGCATTAGCCATACTGACCGCTCCAGGTCCAGTGTGAACCACTAAAACAAGAAAACAGCATGCCATAAGTTTTAGCAGGCGACTAGAAACCACATACCATATCAAAGACTATTTCAGATGAAGGGCATACATTTGAAGTTCTCATCTTTGAAGGTTCGTCCATATATGCTTTTCCCACCAGTACCCTGCAAATGTAGCTTATATTCAATCACATGCAATAGCTGAAACCTTCATCTTCCAATCTAGTTTATCTCTAGGTTCAACCATTCAAACACAAAATCATAGTTTTTATACAGTGTCTAACAACCAATCTGTGAGGCTGTACACAAGAAATTGGGTGGCCCAACCTTATACTGTGTAGCTTTCAATTAGGCCACATAGAGTTCCACTTGGAAATTGTGTGCATCAGTATGGAAAACAATAACTTTACGACAATCACTTATAATTTCATGAATTAAGACATTAATCGTAAAAAAAGCAGTATGAAAATGCATATATGATCATGGACATAACGTATTGTGACAAAATTTTAGCAGGACTACAAAGGTTGCCGTATAACAGGAAGCTATGAGATTATCTAGAAACTTTTGTAGGACAACTCCTATCCATGACTAATGTCTGGCATAAAGTACTCTGAACAATAACCCCAACATGAGAAAATAATTAGCAGTAACAACCAACAAGATTAAACATGTACATTTGTATAATAAGAAAAAAAAAGTAAAAAGGAACCATTCAATCTTTTGATAGAACATATCAGCATAGCAGCATGAAAATATTCTTTAATTTCTCTGAACTGAATGTGCACAATGGTATAGATATCCAAGTGCACACCAGAGTTTAGTGATAGTAGGCAATACATACATTGCCCTTGTCGAAATCTCCACCCTGAATCATGAAGTCCCTGATGACACGGTGGAAACTGGATCCCTTGTATCCAAACCCTTTCTCTCCTGCAAAAAGAAAACCTTGTTATGTTTCTCTTCTGGGCAAGGCAATACTCAAAATGGAGAAGATTGAACGACAAAAAGGTAGTCAAGTAATCCCTAATACCAGTGCAAAGAGCACGGAAGTTCTCTGCTGTTTGGGGAACATCATCCCCATACAAGCCAATGACAATCCTCCCAACATTCTTCCCCACAGGATTCCCGATGCTTATGTCAAAGTACACCTTGTTTGTGATTTTGGACTGAATTTCTGCTTCCTGCAGAGGGTGGAAGAACCAAATCAAAACCATGAAATATCTCCAATCCATCCTATTGCGTACAAACTGAGATAGCATAGGTATACATGAACTGGATGCAACCACAAAACTGCCTAGCCCATTGTTCCAGTTAAATACAGCAGCACATTTGCTTCTTTACACTAGTAATGGCTGAGTGGTAATCATGCATACAACTATAAGATTCAATCAATTTATCGGAGAGAATAATAAAGATAAATCATCAATGATGAACCTAAATTTGCACTTCTGTCCCCAGAAATTCAAGTCTGTGGCTTCAATTTCACATGACTATATTAAATTAAAGACCAATCGAATTTAGTAAAATGGATACCAGGAAATGTCACATCTAAGGCAGATGTATGGTCAAAGCTGCCCAAATGGCCAGGATCGCAGTTTAGTTTCCATAAACGATAATCTCCCGCTCCAGGTATGGATGAAAACAAAGGAAGAGGTAATCAGCAGCGGTAACCTTGGGTTCGGCGCTGGCGGATGTGACGAAGCGCGCGCGGCTGTGGGAGGGCGAAGGCGCGAGGCCCCCGGAGAAGGTGACGGCCTGTGAGGGGAGGCGAGCACCGCGGAAGGATAGAATCGGCGAGGAGGGCTTGGAGGCGAGGAGGGCCCGCTGCCCGGATGCCGCCGCCGCCGCCGCCGCCGTCGCCGGTCGCGCGATGGCCTGCAAACAACACAAGATGGTCCAGGGATTGAGAGCTCTGGAAGAGGTGGCGCGCAGATAAAGGAGGGGGAGGGGGAGGTTACGAGGGTTGCGAAGGAGGTAGTAGCAGCCGCCATTGAGGGGTTTGGAGAGGAGGAGATGTTTGCTGGAGAATGGAGACCCAACTCCGCCGGGGGTAGTAGATAACAAACAGATAAGGCAAAATTCTCTTACACATGACCCCTCAGATATTATCGTGAAAATTACGTACAGGTCCTTACATTACACCTGAATGCGCATACACTCCACGGAGAGTTTGGGAGCCCCCCGGTAAGGGCAAAACCATATCATTTCTTTAGCAGTCACGCTAGTGTTTGCGTCATGTACATATTGGAGTCTTGTGCAGAGTTCAAAAGTATTCTTCCATCATTCTAAAAGTATGTAGGGCTCAAAAATATCCTTTCAATATTTTAGAAGTATCCTTCTAACATTCTTTCTTTTTTTCGTGATTCTAAATTTTTTCTTTGAATCGACCGTATATGGAGTTTGTTCCATTTGAAGTTTTCGATAGCTTATGCTTATGATACCAACATCGGATTGGATACTAAATACTATGCAATTTTATCAAAATTTACATATTATGTATGCTTATTTTTTAGAGAATCTAAACATCGCTATAGTGTTCTAAGGATTTTAGAGTTAGGCACTCATTCTTTCTACTCGAGATTCACACGAGTACTTGTGAGATTGGTTAAGGTTTGGTTATAGGTGGAATTAAATTTTTATTTCCATCATCGCGCTTGGAAGCAAGGTTGGAAAGAAGGTGGACCATGGTGAGGCTAGGACATAGGGAGGGGCAGGGAGATGGCTACTCAGACATAGTTAAATGGGATGGATGGGAACGAGGCAACATACGAGGTTCATAAGTTTACATAGAATTTTACCCTCACGGACACAATATTAGTTTTTGGATATATTTGATATATTTTAGTATAATAAATATATAAGACTCATAATCGAAATAACATTTGGTTATTAAGAACAAGAGACCGAATATATGGCTAACTTGGCTTTGGCCATTCCGGATTTGATACCATTCATTTGAGGTTCTTCAATCTTATATAATTTACTCTCTATGAACCAACAAATTCATAAGCCAAACTTATAAGACGGATCCATCTTCTTACAAACTAAAAATCAATAAACACTTATTATTACTCAAACCAAATGGCATTCCACATATCTTTGAACCATGGAATTGTATCGAGGAGATCACGTGATCCATTATTTCAAATGCAGGGCTTTCTTAGATGCCATAATTCAGATTCCAATTTCTAATCAAAGAATTAAACTTTCATGTTCATGCTCTTTTTAGTTTACATATTCATAATCTTTCTAGATTTGTCTTAAGTCAAAGTATTTAAGCTTTGTTCACAATATTCAAATTTTGTATAAATTGAGAACATAAGATTACCTTTACTAAATTCATTACATAAAAGTATTTTCAGAAATTATAAAACTTTGTATTCAGCTTCATATATTTTCGAATTATTATATTTAAAGTTAGGAAAGTTTGGTTTAACGATATAAGCTTGGGAGAAAGCAGCTAACTGCGAGTCAGCATGTCCAAGTCACCATTCACCAGGGTGGGCAGGCGTTTGCACAGTTCCCACCAGTCAGAGTCTCGGAACCTCCACCCCATTCCATGGCGTCGTCGCGGCGATCTCTCCTCCTCCTCGTCCTTGCCGCGATCGCCGCCACTGCCACCGCCGCCGTAGGGGATGCGCCGTTCGTGGTGGCGCACAAGAAGGTCGCCCTCTCCCGCCCCGGCCCCGGCGTCGAGCGCCTCGCCGTCACCCTCAACCTCTACAACCAGGGTGCCGCGTGAGTCCTCCTCGTCTCTCTTTCCCTCTCCTCCGATCCGCGCCTTTCCTCGCCAGATCTCCCTCACAGAGTCACAGGTTCCAGTGCCACGTAGAAGCATGCAATGACTGGAATTAGGCAAACAAGGACGGCTCGGTTTCTTATCTGACGATTAGCATTAGCTAGCCTTACAGTGTCAGCAACTATCACTTCACTGAACTGCATCTTTCATTCTCAATTCTGGATTTTTTCCCTTAAAATGACGCTCATTTGACGGCTTCTCCAATATTATCGGGATTGTAACACCTGTATTTTACCACATCGTATGGAGTTTGCAGATTTTAAGTGTTATTTAGACTGGTTAGGGGCCACTGTTGATCATGAACGTCTACAACGCTTAATGTTGTAATGAGTTATCGACGCCTGTAACTTAAATGTGTCTGAGTGAAAATGCAACTGAATTCTCATTCAAATAAATTAACTCCATTTCATCAGCGGTATGGAGGCTATATGTTACTTACTGTCCTAGATCTAGCATACACTGTCCAAACACGTACTTTGATTTTGGTCTACTGTTTTTCTTACCGTCCTGGAATCTGGAGCCAAGATTGCACCCAAACATTCACATGGGAATACTAATCCTCAATCACAAATTGATTGCATCTTTCTCTCTCTTTTGTTGTTTCAGCAGGAAAACTAAGCAATTCATCGTGATATTCTGCATTGGTGTCACCACTGATTTGTTATAAATTCTAATTTTGCAGGACTGCATATGATGTTAGCCTGAATGATGACTCATGGCCACAGGAAGCATTTGAGATTGTCTCTGGAAGCACCTCCAAGATAGTCGAAAAGCTTGATCCGTGAGGACTGAGGAATCAATTCATAATGCATTTTACTGCCATTGACACGCCTAGACTTTTTTCCTAACCCTTTGACTTTATTTTTTCCAGTGGTGCTTCTGCTTCTCACAACTTTGTTTTGGAGCCGAAAGTGCAGGGCAGGTTTCAGGGTTCCCCTGCGGTTATTAAGTACCGTGTTCTCACACACGCCGCACTTCAGGTGTGCTTCTTTTACGTAGTTAATATTTTATGCACAGTATATCTGTGATTGATAGTTGTTTTGTGTCTAACTAGAGCACTTAGATGAATACTAGAGAATTGGTTACAGTAAACCAGCTATCACTTTGAATTTGGTTACAACTTTAAGAAGACTTGCCATTGCAAACAATTAATATATGAGTGGCAACTGGTAATAAGCATACAAAGAGTAAAATGGAGATCTTGCTAGTGTTATCCTGTCATTTCATGGATCAGTGATGAGGGGCTTATCTGGTGGCCAAAATAGCTAACTGCTTCTTAATATGCCTAAAGATATTGTGAACTGTGTTCTTGTGTCTATTTTCTGTTCCTTAGCTAATTTTCTATTCTGAAGGAGGCCTATTCAACCCCTACCCTCCCACTTGACATCCTTGCTGAGAGACCCCCACAGCAGAAGTTTGAATGGGTTAGTAATGCGTAATATTGTACTAGACTACTAGTTTACTTCTATACAGAATCCTTTTCTGATTCTGATGTTTAATTGTCGTACCTTTGGTGCTGGCACTCAACTTTCTGGACTTCTGCCATTTGCATATGGACCTTCCAGGCCAAGGTAATCTGATTATCCTCTATTTTCAGTCACCTTAATATTGCACCAAAGTATCACAAACTCATGGGCTATTACAATTGTTGTCTTGCAGAGACTTGTTGGAGAATACGGCCCTCTGGTGTCAGTCGTTTCTTCTGTTGGTATGTTTGTGTACCTTGTCACCAGTCCTTCAAAATCGAGTGCTGTGAAAGGAAGAAAGAAGAAGCGCTGAATAGATATGTTTGTTTATCACCCCATTTTACAGTAGTTGGTTTGGATCCAAGAAACTTTACAAATTTTGAGTTTCCTCCATGTGCTAGCGTGATGAAGTGAGGAATAAAATGTCATTGATTTTGGCCCTTTGTAGTTGAGCGTCTAAGGTGAAATCTGAGCTGGCTGTCTCTGACAAGAGTAGATGTTATAATACTCTGAACCAATTGAATTCCTGAGCACTAGCTTTAGTTTACTTTTTCCTCCTTTATGGGATGACTAATTCCTGATATGTTTGCAATCTATCACCGACATTGGACGCAAGAAGTTGATGGTAATATTAACTGGAATTGAACTGAACAATACCATGGGCTTGCAGAGAACATAGAGGGTCAGTCAGTTGCCTGTGCCTGGTGCCTTGATCGTTGCCTCCCTTGCTTTCTGTCACGCAGAGCTCAACGCCTCAGCTCAATTCTCTCCTGCACAAGCAAGCTGCAATCATCTACGTTCAATCTGAAGGGCAGGTCCAATAGACGAGTAACTTCAAAATACCACCTCTCTTCTCATGTTACAACATTAAGTGTCCACCATCGAACCTTTACAAAACTCTTTTCTGAAAGGTGACCAGCGAACCTTTCCAAAACTCGGCCCAACATAAAAAAAATGAAGAGCAAAACGTATGTATACACATACATGCAGGGCAGAGCATGGCCCTCGGTATCGTTCATTATCCTTTCCACAATCAAATCATTAACGTCAGGACCATCACAGAGTACACGAGGATGCTATTGCTTATTATGTCCCGACCAATCCAATTCAATCAAATTTACACCGTCCACAAATCATAGTGGTACATAACAAAAGAAGGTTGCATTCAACTGTGAATATCATTCCATCTTGTTCAAGATCCATGACTATGTACGAATGGATGCTTGCGGCACTGTAGGCAATCCCAGTTCATCCTCCTGCACAAAACCAAAAAAGAAAAACAAACAAACCGTTCAGTACTGGTCACCATGGAGCCACAACCAAACTAGGCGCCAGCTGAATGCTGCACCATTTATTTCCCATGTTCATTTCCTAGGTAAATCTTCAAATGCAATTCAGGTGCACATTTTCTCCTTGACAACAATATGACCTAGCTACCCCTTAGATTGTGTCTCAATTTCTTTTTATCTTTTATATGCTCATCACGTTTTTGTTCTCTGTAAAACTAGATAAAGTTTGTTGTGCTCAAATTTCTGCCCCCGTGATTGCATTAGGCTTCCATAATGTCCTGCAGGCTACAGGCTACAATACAAGTGTGTGCCAACTAAATATACAGTTTCTAGCTACTTGGTGGCTGGTGCACATGACAAGCTAAAGAAAACCAAATAATTACTATGATGAACATGGAAAAGCAAAACCAAAATCCAAGTATGCAAATATCTAGGATCAATCTCACAGTTTTCACTACCTGCTGCTGGTGTGGTGGGGCTGCTGCATGGCCAGTTGGTGCAGCAGGTAGGTTGAGATCAGATTCTTGATCCGGTTGAAGGTAAGATGGGACTGACTCTGATTCAAAGTCCATGTCAGCTTCCAGAGCATCAAGTTCTGCAGTTTTCAAGAAACAAAATATGAGAATGGCAGACAGAATTAACTTATTCTTCCACTTTTCCAGTAAGGCATGCAGTTTGTAAATATGCATAGCCATGCAAATTATGAAAATCAAACTGCCAATATGAGCCTTACCGCCCATAAGTTCTTCCTCATCGATGTCATCAGGGACGTTGTAGCTTCTACCAAGAGTTTCTTGTATCTCATTGCTCACGTCCATAAGATCCATCATCTCATCTTGCATGCTCTACAGATTACAGGAGGTATATATTCAGATGCAAAAGCAAACCGGGAATATAAGCAACAAAGTTTGCAGTAAGGTGTGAATATTGGAAGCATGAGGAATCTGGTAGGACGGAAGAATGCTACTTACATCTATATCTTCGAGCTTGACAGTTTTCATCATTCCTTTCAGCTCTTTGTTGGCAGCCTTCATTGCAGTCATCTGCTCAGTGAGAAACACTAGGATGTTAGTCTAGGAATCTAGATGGAAGCTACCAACAAATCAAGGTTTTTCTTAGATAGCGCCAAGAGCTATACAGTTTGTTGAGCATCTTTAAGTCCCTCCGCTGCAAAAGAAACTTGGTCGAGGTTATATGTTTGGTTGTACAGCATGTCACGCTGTCCTTCATACCTGTAAAGTTAGCAGCCCACGGAGGGTGAAGGTGAATAATGAGATAATTGGCAAATGGACACGACAGAGATTCTCTGTGGAGACAAAATGTCAATTTTGTCAGTGGAAGACTAAACGACTCAGCATATTGTCAGGTGGTATAATAGCGATTCCAATTCCACAAGAATTTCACCCTGCCTACAAGAAATTCTTGCTGCTCAATTTGGATGACTGACCACATCCAAAAGCACAATTTAGATGGTTGGTTTGTATGATGGTATATTTGTAAATAGGACCCCAATGTATGTATGCATCTAGTAAGATACTGCAGGTATGTTTATTGAATGCGATGGAGCAGTTAACATATGGTGGAAACTGGAAAGTCATAGCTCATATGTTGATTCAGCATAATCGCAAGCAGTTCAACTGAAGATTACACGCAAACAGCATTTTAGGTAGGCTCATATGAGGCTAGGTCAGGGTATAAAATTGGCACGAGTAAAGGAATTGCCGGTTTGGTTTGTCAAAATAGTAAAGTAACGAGTCCATTGGAGCAGGCAAGAGAAAGATGGGGAGAGATTTGGTTTCTCACATCCTCCGCTGCTTGAGGACCCTCATGGCCCGTGCCTTGACGGCCTCCTGCGCGGGGCCTGGGCGCGTCTTCTTGATCTGCTCCTTGTAGCGCGCGAGCTCGGCATCGAGCTTCTTGATCTTCTCATCGACGGTGTCGCCGCGCTTGGTGATCTGGTTGGGCGGAGCAAGATTAGAGGTTAGCCCTGCCTAAGGAAGGAGAAAAACAGCAAACAAGGAAGTGATTTTGGCACATACTCGGTCGGTTGCGTCCTGGATGCTGGGCGGCGGGTCCTTGTTCTTCTTGGCGCCGAAGATCTTCTTCATCGAATCCGGCGAAATCCAAAGGGGGCGGGGCGAGTCGAAGAAGGGGGGAATTCGCAGGATTGCGATTGCTGGGCGACGCGTAATTGGGGTCGATCCTAGGAAGGGGACGCTGAAGTCGATCGAGGGAGGGGAAATTTCCGCCTTCCTCTGAAGCGGTTATCTAGTTAGTTGTGTGGAAGCTTCCTCTCGCGACTTGGTCCGTCGTCTCCGCCTCGACCTCGGCCACAACATCAAAACACCACACCACACGGTTTCCTTGGCCAGGAAAACACAAGAAGACAACTAGACAAGACGACTTCTGATGTACTACTAATTTTTTCCTAGAATTTTCTTGACACATTATAAATGCCTTTGAAAATAGTTCTCTATGCAAAGATAGATACAAATGTCATTCTTCCTAACATACCCAGGCTGACGTATTGGTTTCTTCCCCGTTGAATCAGTGGTGTGTTGTATCAGTGGCCCAACTCATTACCGGAGTTCTTTCCTTTATTTTCCTTTCAATTTCTCTGTGTTTGCAAATATATGGTACTAATACCACATATGACACTCTTATAGTCTTCTAGGTGCTTTTCTTAAAATATATGGTACTAATCCTTTCAAGAAAAGCATATTATGGTCCTAACACATTCACATCATTACCCCTACCGCGGGAAGAATATATAATCCAGCAGGATCACAATACGAAGATTTGCAAGGACGTGGTTAAATCGAACAATTATCTTTTAGATCCGTTGTTCCGTATCAAATTATGTAATCTAACTTATGACTAAAAACAATAACATCCTAAATAAGTAAAATAACATAAAGTAAGCTCCTCGTGAGCGGCTTATTTCAGATTATTTTAGTGATTCAAGTTGTCTTTTATCCTTTTTTTCTTAAACCAAACAAGCACCCTCTTAAGCAGCCAAATAGAGTAATTAATCCGTCATGGCGCCTCTAATCATGCCTCATGCATGTGCTTCTTCCTTCAACCTTATCCATCCATGGCAGCAGCCAAGCTGAGCAGAGAAAGGCAAAGCAATCAACATTAACCAAAACGGAATAGCACGCACATGGCAGGTAGTCAGATAGTGTGATTGCTACCTGTACTGCTTCACCCAAAAGCAGTTGCTGTTTTGAATATTATATAACATAATATATGTCGCTTGAGTGGATACCTTGATTTGGTTATTTTCGACTTCCGAAATGTATTTAGATAGACAAATATTCCGAAATCTTCTTCTCTCTCTCTCTCTCTTATGAAATGTTCACTGTGCTGGAAGTGTTTACCATGCATTTTACCAGGTGTCATCCACAGCTTAGAGCATCTGTGACGCGCGGCATCTCAGAACAAAATAAGATGACCAATTAATAGTGCTCCAGACAAGATGACCTAGCCGGCTACTCATTAGGCTATCTCCAGCGATATCCTCCAAATTCTATCCCCTATATCCATCCTCCATATCAACTTCATTCTCTATACCAAACTTAACTCCAACAACATCCTCTATTTCCATCCTCTTTACCTCATAATCTCAATTTTCTATCCATTCTTCCAACTTCACTTTCCCCGAGCATCAACCGCCCCTGCTCCGCAATCCCGCCGCCCCGCCCGCGCCCCTGCTCCGCAGCCCCGCAGCCCCGCGCCCCGCCGCGCGCCCCTGCTCCGCCCCTCCCACGCCCCGCCGCCGGCCGCGCCGCGCCCCGCGCGCGCCCCTGCTCCGCAGCCCCACCGCCCCGCAGCCCCGCGCCCCTGCTCCGCCCCTCCCGCGCCCCGCCCGCGCCCCTGCTCCGCCGCCCCGCCCCGCCGCCCCACCCCGTCGCCCCTGCAACCTGCCGCCCCGCCCCGCAGCCCCTGCGCCCCCGCAGCCCCTCCGCCCCTCCCCCCGGCGCCCCTGCGCCCCTCCGCCCCCGCAGCCCCGCCGCCCCTCCCGCGGCCTGCCGCCCCGCGCGCGGGAGCCGCCTCGAGCGCGAACAGGGCGGGCAAAGGCGACGGAGGACGCCGCTCCTGCCTCCGTCTGTGCGGGCGTTGGAGAACACCGATGGAGCGTTAGCGTGCTACAGTATCCTTCAGCGATACGGTACCGAACCATTTACAGGCCCTGGCTGGAGATAGCCTTATGCGATCATGCAAGTGAAAACCACCGGCACGATTTAGTTATTTCTAACTAAGACTGATACGATTAAACATGTGTGGCTGTCACGCCCAACGTAGGCATGGCAGATCAGCCATACCATGCCCATAGTAGTAATAGCACACACATGTATCGCACGTTATTTTTTTTTTGAAAGGAACTTTCAGTCACGTTATTTCCTAATACAATAATACAGCTCTCTCTCTCTCTCTCTCCTGTGGTACTGTAGCAGCGTGCTGTTTTCTCTGCCGTATATCCGTGAGCAGCGGAGCAGGGGTTGTCAATACCTCTCTGCAGACTGCAGTTGCCTTTGCAGTCGTCCGTTTCCTTGCTCTCGGAAGTCTTCGCATCTGCAGAGGAGATGGCACCACGCCATTCCCTGCCACTGCCCGTGACAATAGTGGAGGACATACCCAGCAGTATGATTACGAAACTATGAATCCCTGTCTCTCCACGCTCCATTCGATTAATCACAGTACACTCCTGACAGTCCTAATGCTAATTACTGTGCATTATATATCTACGAGTAGTTCTCAAGTTGAAGTGATCAATACTAATCAGAGGACCGCCTGGTGGTCAAACTCGAACAAAGGGGGCGAGAGTGCTCGCATCGGAACTTCACGAGCGATGTGTGCCTGTCCACTGTCCTGGTGTACTTGTGCCCTCCTCTTTCCACGAGACCAGACCAAGGCCAAGACGACCGAAGAGCGACCAAGACCCCTCCTAAAACCAACTCGCCAAGCCGCCACTCCTCCACCTTCACTTCACCGGCGGATTCTCTTGTTGGTGTTTCGTTAGAAAATCCGATGCTGTACTGCCATATACTTGCGGTTGCTTGTTTCCGCAAGCCTACTAGTATGTGAATGTGATGTGGCGAAGCGGAATGCCTGCTCCCCATCCAGCCTCGCTTGCTTTCGCTTGTGGAGTGGAGTAATCGACAACTAGCTGGCCTAATAATAATAATAATAATAATAAAAAAGCGGATAGAAGAGGAAGGATATGCCTGCGCGCGGGCCCACGCCGGTATGTTTGTTTGATTGATTATAATATTTTCTGGTTCCAACCGTGGGACAGCGACAGGGAACGGACGGATCGGATGCATGTCAGCACGGAGAAATCACAGAGAGATCCCAGGATTTGCATTTGATCCACGAGTTGAGCGTTCTTGTTCCCTCCGATCTGGATGATCCAAAGCGACCTGATTATGAGCTAGCAGGAACGATGGCAAAGGATGTGTGCTTGTGCCCGTGGCTAGCGATGACGTTCTCGATGGCAAGGGCGTGCAGTGCAGGCACGAGTAATGGCCGTGGCTTGGAGAGGAGGAGCAGGAGCCGTTTCCTTCCATCGCGCCGCTCATCTCAGCTCCCGCCTCGTGTTCCTCGCGCGACCAGCCAGAGAGAGAGAGACTGGGAGAGGGAGAGGGAGGGAGAGAGAGAGAGACAAGTCGTTCCTCTCTTCCTTGCTTGCTTGTTCTTGTCTTCCTTCCTCGCAGCTCGCAGCTCTGCTCTGCTCTCTCTCTCTCTCCATCATTATTGTTCCCCACCCAACATCGCACAACTCCCCTTGTTTTGTTTCTCTCTCCGTCCCTCTCTCTCATCAGTCAAATCAAAGCCAAGGAGACGAGGAGTGAGAGCACAGAGCAAGAAAAGAAAGGAAAGGAAAAGGAAAAGAAAGGCCTCGCCTCGCCTCGCCTCCTCCTTGGACTACGGCCGGCGAGCCACCTCACCTCACCGCCGTCGGCCCAAGCAAGCGGAAAGAGAGAACGCAAGCAACCAAGCATGGCAGAGGTATGGCAATGGCACACACACACCATCTTCTACACTCTGCGCCTGACTACTCCGAATCGAATGGGTGATTCAGCAGAGCTCGTCGTTTTACTACTCCCTGCTCTGCCTTGCATGCGATGCTACTCCACTAACAAGAACAAGTAGAGCGGTTTAGTAAGTCTGCGTTGCGTGCGGCGGCAGGGCGTTAGTGCTCCTGCCTGCCTCCAAGATTCAGCTTGCTTGCAGTGCGGGAGAAACAAAAAAAAGAAAAAGAAAAAACACAAGGCAGCCGGCCGGACGGCCGGCCGGGGGAAGGGGGCAAATCCACCGGGAATGCTTGCTTTCGCGGGACACCACCTGCTGATTTGCTTGCGGGGAGGATTTGGGGGTGGTGGGGTTTTGGAATCGCGTAGGCGTGCTGCGTAGCCTATCCCCAGATATCCCCCCTCCCCCGCCGCGTCGCATTGCGTTCGCGATTCATTCTCCACGCCTCCAATCCACCGCTGCCTTACGCCCAGGGAGAAGCAAACCCCCACACAATCTCGAGCGCGCTTCTGCTTGCCGGCCTGCTCGTCATATAATCGAGAGAGCCCAGACCCGAACCCGCCAGTAGAACAGAGCAGGCTCCTCTCCTCTCCTCTGTTATTTGTTTGAGGCAGCCTGAGGAGCCAGCAGTGCATCAGCAAGAGGTCCGTTAGTTTTCTTTTCTTTTTTCCCCCCTTCTCTGTCCCTCTCTTTGTTCCTCCCTTCTCCCCACCCCTGTTTAAATCCGATCCCATTTCTTCTTTTCCAATTTTGGGAGGACAATCCTTTCTATGTGACGGACAAAGCACCTACCTACCTGAACTTGCTATTTTTCCTTAGGGAAACAAGGAAGCAACTTCTTTCTCACCTTACCTTTTCTCCACTCTCCCACGCCTTTTTGTTTCCATTGCCTTGATAAAAATTAGGAATTACTAGTTTGTGCTTCAGAGGGGAGTGCGTGCCCGCGATTGCACAAGATACAAATCCCATCTTCGTTTCCTGCTATCTTTGCCTTTATATTTCTTTCATCTTAACCTTTGAAATTTCTTAAGCAGGAGGCAATTAATGAGAGGGGCCATAACATCCAGGGATTGAGTTGAGGTCAACAAACTGGGATACACAAGCAAAGGGAAGTGAGTCCGAGGCACGAGTTCCTGCACCTATGGTGATAGCATCTGGAGCTGTCGACAGGGGCCACCTGTCGCCCTTTGCCACACTGCCAGAATCATCGTCCTCATCATTCTTCTCAGAGGATCTCGTCCCTGCTGAGGTTAGCAATGAAAACCTTGTTGTTTTCTCTCTTTTTCTCTGATAAAATGCAATATCTCTAGCACTACATCGACGTGATTTACTTTCCATGTTTCATGCAGAGGCAAGTCGGATTTTGGAAATCAGAGTCAAGGGTCGACCACAAAGGTGCGGATCATGCTTCATTTTTTTTTAATTTGTTCATGATTCTTGCTTCTTGCATGATTGAAATCGTCGGTTAGGCGCTATATTTTCAATTCCTCATACACCCTTACAAAACGTATGGTCCTTTCCATACTAGCTGTTGGCAGTTAGCAGAGTTATTGTGCCTTCAATAAAATCTCCTAAAATGATGCATACCTAACTTGCCTTGTCCAACTCATGCTGCAGAAAAACAGCTCATAAACTCATGCTTCATGTTTATGCACCAGGGGGGATATTCTGCCTGCTGGTTCTCCTGCTCGATTCTTGCCTATTCATTCAAACCTTAACTAACTGACTAAACCTAGAAAGTTAGGCTGCTGGCCTGTTGCAACAATTTAGAAGCTAGCATAATTCATCAGCATCCAATATTTAGTAAGAATTTTGGACGCAACTGGGCAGGGAATGTGCCCGAGCTTTTCTTACACTGGAATGTTTATAGAATTTCTGATCAAGACAGTTAGGTAGGAATTAGTTGGAAGGTTCAGTAAGCGCAGTTAGCAATTAAATGCCTTGATTGACGTATCATCCGACTCACGTTTCAAAGGCTGTAACTTGACAAGTCAATAGCTTGAACTGCTCTTCAGGCACTGAGTGTATTCGTTCATGTCCATTAATGTCAGGAAGCAAGTCAGCCTTCGCTTCTCCACTTGACAAGGTCCATTCCATGGGCGCAAATCCTGTAGGTGGTTTGGAACATCCACGAGGGCAAGCCTTCAAGGGCCAACTGGACATGCTTAGCCTCGGTAATTTGATGGGGCAAGAAGAAAATGCTTCAAGCCTACCATCAATTTCATGGGGAGATATCCTCGGTAGCTCCAGATCCAGTTTTGGTTCGTCTACTAGAGGGACAGCTTTTGTTGAACCAACTAGTGCTGATCAACATGTGCATGATTATGGAAACTACCTTTCATCCAGCTCCTTATCCGAAGTGTTCAGTAGCAAATGTGAGTTCCCTTTGCACTTCTCAAAAAACTTGGTTGTGTTACTTGAGATTGGGGGGCTGGACAGCTGGCACATCATCAGTCAGTTTCTTTACTTACCTTGACAATGTTTTGTTCCCCTTGCCTTATTGCTTCTGCAGCAAGGATGATGGTAGGTGGCGTTCCTGGCCAATCTGCTGATGCAATTAACTCTGGTTGCGAGGGAGATGAACCTCTAGGGTCCATGAAAGAAATGGAAGCTCAAACTATTGGAGACCTCCTTCCTGATGACGATGATTTGATATCTGGAATCACTGATGGCTTTGAATGCGCTGGCTTGTCTAACCAGGATGATGCTGATGAAGATATATTCTACACTGGAGGAGGTATGGAGCTAGAGAATGATGATTCCAGCAATTGTGACAAATTTCATGAAAGATCCTTTGAGAGTCAACTTTCTGGGAAGCATTCTATTAGTAAACACCCTTCCAGAGCTCTCATTGTAAAAAATATTAACCCGAGCATTGAAGATTCTGAGCTAAGGGTTCAATTTCAGGTTTGAACTCTTTCCTCATTCTTTATTGATATTTCATTTTGCTTTAGTAAATGCTGTCCTTTGGGGCTCAGATATGTAACATCTTTTCATATGGACCTCCAGCAATATGGGGACATACGAGCACTTCACACGTCCTGCAAGAACCATGGATTTGTTACAGTGTCTTACTATGACATAAGAGCTGCACAGAATGCAATGAGAGCACTCCATAACACACCTCTGGGGCTGATGAACCTTGATGTTCAATTTTCCATTACTAAGGTAAACACACTAACAGTTTTATCGAAGTGGAAATGTTTCATAAACTGCATGATAATATGGTTCAAAATCTTCTTCAATTGGTAGACTAAGACTAGAGTAGCTTAATGCTGCTGCGAATCTATCAAATGTACTGATGCTCTCTCTTTATGATACTTCACTAGGAAAATGTTCTAAACAGAGATGCCAACAACGGAATACTGGCTGTATCTATCTTTGACTCTTCCATATCCAAACATGATCTTCTCCAAATATTTAGTGTTTATGGTGATGTCAAGGAGGTAGTATTTCTGAACTCTGCCTTACGAAATTTGATATCCAATCTTCTGACCATCTTTTTCCTTTTGAGTTATAGATTCGCAAGGCCCCTACAGGCAGCAATAAGATATTTGTAGAATTCTATGATGTCAGAGCAGCAGAAGTAGCGCTGAATAACCTTAACAAGGGTGATATGGCATGCTCAAAAATCAAGGTTGAGCATAGCCGTTCTGAAGGAGCAGGATTATGGTAATTAGCTTGGCTGGCACTTCCTCACTGTTTCTGTGAACATCTTGTTGTACCGGCATTTTACATTGCTGTTTACCTTCATAAGGACTGATTATGTTGTCAGAGATGCACTTTTCTTCATGGCATGAGAGTCTTGGACTAATATAACAGTAACCTTTTGGGTGGGATGGGGTGTTGGGGGGGGGGGGGGGGCGCGGGGGGGGGGTGTGGGGGTATAAAATACTGCAAATGCTCATAGACGTAGAGCAGATGAATGCCCCTTCATATTTTTTACAGTTCCACTTAGCATTTATTGTGCTGATGTAATTGTTTGACTATCACAATTCACTCTTTTAACTTTTAGTATTTGCATGAGAACCAACCAAATGGCCAGGCAACTATTACTTTTATCATGTCTAATGAATGAGTGGCTGTACAGTTGCATCTGAATTCTAAACTCCCGATCTCATGCTTTCTGCTTGGCAAGTCGTACTATGTTGCCACCAAACCCTATCAGTTTGTGTGTTGAAGTAACTTGTTTCATGTGTATTTTAACAGTTTCACGGAGCAATGTTCTGGAGAATGGAAACAGGATACTGTAACTCACCAACTTAAGAACTCTCCACCTGGGACTATTGGTATGTGATATATGTTTTAGCTATTTTTTACATGATTTACCTCTTCTGTTCATAAATTTTTAGCCTGCATCTCCTTTTCACATGTTAAACAGGAAAGTCAGACCCTAAAAGTTGGGAGAACGGCACCATTCATAATTTATATTCTCCAGTTAGACCACAGCTCCATGGCTTCTCTGTGAATGGTTCTCAGAAGTTGTCATCACCTATCAGAATTGAACCTACACGTCAGCACAACAATCAAGCTACCCTTGGTGAATTTAATGGGTCGCTCGGTCATGGAAGCTTTGGACGTGGACTGCAAGCCTTGCACCCACACTCACTGCCAGAGTGTCATAATGGCATTTGCAATGGCAAGTCCATGACATTAAGTGCCAGGAATTCGGGCTTCAGGCTAACTGAAGGAGTGGACTATAATAACCATAAAATCTGCTCCAGTGATCATCATGGTCATTCGTCTGATCAAAGTGAAAGTAAAAATTCTCTGCCGAACTGCTTGTAGTTTTGTCTTTGCAAAACTTTGTTTAATTGCTTTTCATGTTTAACATGGATTTATAAAATAGGAGTTCTTTATGACAAGAGTACACTTTTTTTGGCACTAGATTGTGTTACATGTCTGTGCTGTTTCGAGGCATCGGTATATACTATATAGATATAAGTTTGTTGATGTGTTAGCCGATGTTATACTTCTTGGGATTTTCTTTTGTTCCTCTGTTCCAAAGTTCATTAGTTCAATTTTTTTCAGCACTTGGAGTTACTGAAATTGGAAGCTGCCCCCTTCATGGACATCACCACACCTGGAATAACTCAAATGGTTTTCCTCAGAGCCCCTCTGCTCCAATGTTGTGGTCCAACTTCCATCAACCAATGCATATGCATGGTTACCTTGCCATGCCACCTCATATGCGGAACACTGGTGCTCATCCTATGGACCAACATCACCTGGGTTCAGCTCCAAGCAATGTTGGTGGTTTTGCAAATGTACATTCCTTTCATCCAGGATCACTTGAAAACGTAGGGTTTCCTGGTAGCCCTCAACTCTATCCATCAGATATCTCTGTATTTGCACCTGCCAGAGGAAATTACAGGGAGACCATGTTCTCCCCTGTAAATGCTGGGTTTCCATCACTTCAACAAATATTTCATGCAACCAACGGAAGGGGTCCAATGATGCGTGTTTCTACTTCATATGATGCCACTAATGATCGGATCAGGAGCCGCAGGCATGATGGAAATGCTGCCCAATCTGAAAACAAGAAGCAATTTGACCTTGACCTTGACCGGATTGCGAAGGGTGAAGACTCGCGCACCACACTGATGATCAAAAACATTCCTAACAAGTTTGTGTACACCTTGTGCCATTTTTTAATTCCGTGTTACCTGTATCATTTTGGCCTTCTTTCTTCCCTGGACTTACTACCCTCGATGCTATCAACAGGTACAACTGTAAGCTACTTTTGGCTGTCATTGACGAGAATCACCGAGGAACATATGATTTCATCTATCTTCCAATTGATTTTAAGGTATGTTATTCTTTTTCCCCCAAATATGAAGGTTGAAACTTGCAGTAAGATTCCAGGCACTGACTCTTGCAATGTCTGCCTTCCTCAGAACAAGTGTAATGTGGGCTATGCTTTCATCAATATGACTGATCCACAGCACATAGTTCCATTCTACAAGGTATATGGCTATGTCCTCAGGCCTTACTAGATAACTCACTTGCATTCGCCAGTTTAACTCACCTTTTGGATTGAACATATGTTGGGAGGAAGTAATTGGAGCTTGATAATTTTGTGCAGACATTCAATGGCAAGAAATGGGAGAAGTTCAATAGTGAGAAAGTGGCATCACTTGCATACGCCAGGATCCAAGGAAGGAATGCTTTGATTTCCCATTTTCAGAATTCTAGCCTGATGAATGAAGAAAAATGGTGCCGTCCTATGCTTTTCCACAAAGATGGTCCAAATGCTGGAGATCAGGTGCGTATATCTTGCTGCTGTTGTCATCGCTGTAAACCTCCAGATTACAAGTAGTGAATACCATATTGTGTCCATGGGTCAGTCCCACATTAAGATTAACAATCCTTAACTTTACGCATTCTGTTCAGGAGCCTTTCCCTGTGGGGAACAATGTCCGGACTCGCTCTGGGAGAAACAGACCGCTCACTGGTTCAGACACTAAAGAGGGAAGTCCATCGACCTCACCTAACTAAGAAAACCATAGCAAGAGAGCCCAGTTCAAGTCGGCTCCCAACTGGGGATAAGTAATGTTTGATCACTAACTGGAGGCTGAAGAACCTGTAATAAACCATTCCCTGTTTTGATTTCTTTCTCTTTCTTTTTGTCCTCATCGGCAAGGCTGTGACATGAGTTCGACGATTAACAAGAACTCTGCTCTGCATGGGCCTGCTGAAGATTCACCCTAAATTATGCCTCAGTTTTGCCTTATCATCGAGCAACCTATATGTACGGAGAAGAGCAAGCAGGTGAAGAGCAGAAATGGTAGAGAGGTGTGCTGTGTTTCAGGCGGACAGGCGGGTGAAAATGAGTTTGTACAGCAGAATTATTGAGATTGTGAAACGCTAATCGATTTGAATTGTTTGTTTTATGGTTCATTTTGCCATGCTGTCATCCCTTGCATTCATTTCATCCGTGCATGCTTTCGGTGTGTAAAGAATTGTCGTGGACCAAACGTTTGATTCCTAGTGTTTTGGTCCTTTGTACTGTTCCTGAAGATTGCTGGTTGCTTCGTGTATCTACGGCAACCCCACCGATAGCGATATCTACGGGCCCAAGCAAACTCAGGGATCCTCTAGTTGCAGGAGACTGGGAAATGTGATGATGCATGCTCGAAGGGAGCTCATCAGCACTTGCAAGTTGCAACGAACGAGCAAATTTGATAAAAACCAAACGCGCAAAAAACAAGGCATAGGCATACACAGGAATTGTACGTCCAATGGAGCTGGTAACTTAGATAGGTTATAAGCATATTGGATAAACAATCATCCGGATTCCAGGAGGCGCGACCAGGGAATCCCCAAGGCGGCAATTGGTTTCCCCAAACCAAACCAAAAGAAACAAGATGCAGCGCTGCACGCAATCCAGTTCCCCACAAGCGCAGCAATCACCCCAACCAAAAGAAAGCAAACTTCCCAGACTATATACAACCTCCCCAAAAAATGGAGCCTCCCTTCAACATCATCCGGCTCCAGGCCACCAGCTTCCGCACTTCCCTGCATCCGTCACCATCAGCAACCAGCATCAGCTCTGGTACGGCTTCTGGTCCTCCTTGCCGGACTATCATCAGCTTCACTAGCATTTGCACTGCTCCGAGTCACCCTGCGGCCACTGCTCACAACAGGACTACCATTACCTTCACTATCCACATCACCACTCTTCCTGATCCGTTTCACTGGAGTGCAAGTAGCCTCTTCCACAGCAGCAATGTTCTTCTTCATCCTTTTAGCAGGGGCACCATCTGTGCCAGTCTCAACATCACCCTTGCGCTTCTTTGTCTCTTTCACAGCCTTTTCTTCAACTAACACATCCACCACTTCAGTCACATCCATCTTGGTCTTCTTATCATCTTTTCCTTCCTCCTTGATTTCAACCACAATTTTCACAGAGCCATCAGCATCAGCACTGTCTTGCTCATCCTCATTCATGCTGCTTTCATCCTCTTCCTTTGCCAAAGCACCATCATTTCCCTCTGACTCGCCATCACCACATTCCTCAGGATCATCTGAAGCCACCTTGGTGTCACCTTCTTCAACAGCCTTGCGTTGCAAAGACTCGATCAGCTCCATCATTTCTCGGTTGATCTGAAACAAAAAAAAAACATCACAAAGCAAAGCATGTGACCAACTCTACCATCTGTGCACCATATATGCCTCTCAACAAACTTATATTTCATCATACCTGGGGATTTTCTAGGAAGTCACAGATGTCGGTTGGGCAGGAAGGGCATTTCTTCACAATCTTCTGTGCCCTTAAGGTCCGACCACCACGGCTTCTTTCCCTCATAGACGCCTGGCTATCATATGCCCCAAGCAAACAAGCCTTGCAAAAGTTGTGAGCACAAGGAGTAGTAAGGGGTTCTTTAATCACCACCCGGCAGATAGAACAAGCAAACTCTGCAGGACCAGAGGATGTAAACTAATTCTGAGATAATGCTTTCACAACATCATAAGAGTCACCTCAAAATAGGTCAAACAGAAGGACACAAACCTTTCAGTAGCCTCTCAGCCACAGACATATGAGCACGCTTTGTTGCTCTCCGGATTCGTTTGTCAGTCTCAGGATCCCCAGAGAGAACGGGCTTCTTGCTGATTGGCGGAGGCACCACCCATTTCCAGCCTTCTTTCTCCTATCACAATGAAATATAAGCAGTTCATAACATGGTACAGTAAGTCAGCAACATTGGAAGAAGAGACAGAGGTACATACAACATAGTCCCATGAAGGGCGTCCTTTCCTCTCTGTTATATCAGTTGCACCTTGCAGCTCTTTTATCTTCGGCAATGGCCTTGGACGGTCACCATGATCATCGCTTAAAAGCCAAAGCATAAGATGTCAGCAAGAACATGCCCCTTTTCCTTAAGATCAGGAGCTATAGTCTGGTAGCCACAAGGCACGGTATTTCATCAAACCTGGTCCATGGAGCAGGTTCATTATCACAGCGTACAAAGAGATACCTGCAGACCTTGAACTTACCCTATGGCAAAAGACAGAGTATTCATTACATTTCAATATATTTATTCGATTTGTCAGCTCATGGTATGCAAGCATGGAGCTACATCTGCACTCTGTACACAGGAGAACAAAATTACCTGAATACCAATCTTCCTCCAACATTTCTCAATTCTGTAAATTCCATCATACCTCACACCAGATTCAGGAGCATACGAGGAACGCTTCTCTTTGTGCGACCTATTTAAGAGAATGTAGCGAGACAAAATTTCAAAGATTGTAGGATACGGAGTAATATAGACTGTAAAATTAGAAACCTCAGGATTTAACAATTAAGGAAACTAAGAAATGGACAGAGGAAAGACCATTGGCATTATTGAGCACAGGCAGGGCTCTACAGTCATATCTCCACATCACAGTTTCGAGTGTAAGAATGGCAAAAGGAAGCATACCGCACAACCCTGACAGGGTAGCCCCTCAAGCAACTAATGCGTAAAGCAGCATTCAGCTTCTCAAATTTCTGATCCGATGATTGCTCCTTGTTTGTCCGCTTGTTCCCGCTTAGATCCCTTCCACCACTGCATTAGTAGATATAATTTTGCAGATGTTTCAATAAGGAGAGCACATCTGGGATCCTCATGAAAAAGAACAAGTGGTAAAATTTTATTATTACCTTCCGGTGTAAAGAAACCACTCTCCATGGTCTTCATCATCTTGATACCCTCCTGAGAGGGCTACTGATTGTGCACCATATGTAGACTGGCCAGCAATACCAGCTACATGAGGAAAATGGGCACCCCATTGCCTGCACTCAAGACGGTCTTCCCATGTTTCCCCAACTCGAACACCAATATTCCTTCGGGGGTCATTTTCTGCAAGAATGGGGCCAAAATGATCAGGTGCAATGGTCACAAAGATCTGGCCACTAGAAGCGTTTGCTTTCCCAGCCTTCTTAGCCCTGTCAGTTGTAAATGCCTTGTCAGGCCTATCATCATTCCGAATATAGTGATATGGAGCTGTAGAGCCTGATGAGTTAGGATTCTTTGAAATCTTGGCCATCCGGATAACTTCAACTAGTGCAGAGTTAATTCTTGGTTGCTCAGCCATTTTGGCCGGAATATGCGCCCGACATTTCCCACACGTCCTTTTCCCATTCTGAATCCACTTCTGGAAGCATTTCAGGCAGAAGTTATGGCCACATGGTGTCTGCAAAAGACAAGTGTATGTAGATTAGAAATGGCACAAGCAATTATTGAATAGATGGTACATAAAACGTTGCATTCATACTATGTTTTACAAAGTGAAATATACAAAGAATGTGTATAGAACAAAGGGTTAAAAACTCTCAAACTGCAATGTTAGTCATCTTCTAAAGATCCTGACAATAAGTTACCAATTAAAGAACAATGAAAACAATGAATGGTTTGATGATGACAGCTAACAGGTTATGAATGTCTCGTGCTACCCGGTAAGTTTGAGAGTAGGAAGCGCAATAAACCATTACCAATGAACAAGCATGCTAAATAAAGAAATGTTGCTCTGAACAAAAGTTAGCAGTATGTAGCAAAGATAGGAGACTGCGACCTATTTGTTATGGAAAGATAGCAAACAGCACTGTCAAACAGCTAACTTTCAAGGACAGCCTATTTATTTACAGAAAGTTTCCAAACTCTGTGGGCAGCTAATGTTTCTGAATGCTGACGAACAAGTCTATTTCATATGGGAAGTTAGCAAACAACATTGTCAAGCAGGTGACGTTTTTGAAAGATTTTAAGATAAACGTAGGAAATAAAAACAGATGCTACATTTAAGCAAACAACATTATGATGGGAAGTGAGCAAGCGACATAGGTGAGCAGCTAAACGTGGGAAATAAAAGAGATGCTAAATTTAAGAAAACGTTCTCTGTATCAGATTTAAGCAAACGTGGGATTAATGCCACTCCACTCACAGTAGCTCTAGCTTGGAAAGCGGAATATATGTGCAGAATAGACGGAAATACAACGTGACGGTAAAAACACTAGGAACATATCCTCACATCTGAAATAAATAAATAATAGACGGCGTGAACATACGGAAGGAGCATTTTGATGTGAACAGGCCGAATCGAATCGGAATGGAGAAGATCTAAGGGCAAAAGTAAAAGGAATGCGGAAGATGACTCCGTTGATCAGCACTACGGGCATGTGATCTGAGCAGTCGCAGTGTGACATTCAGCAGCAAGATGATCTGGTACTAGAGAAGAGGCGTGGGTGAACGAAATCGGAATGGAAACTTACCGTGACGGGGCGTTCAGGAAGCTTCATACAGAAGACGCAGCTGAAGTTCTTCCCCACGATCTCGAGGGCGTCGTCCGCCGCGTCGTCGTCGTCATCTTCATCGGCGGCCGCGGGGGCGGAGCCGGCGAGGAGGGCCTGGCGGTGGCGCGCCTTCTCCTGGTCGGAGAGGGTCTGGTCGGCCTCGATGGCGCGTATGGCGGCGACGAGGTCGTTCCCGGGGCCGGCGGGAGCCGGGGCCGGGGAGGAGTCGGGGGAGCAGTCGGGGCAGCTCCAGCTGGCGGCGTCGGCGAGGGCGGGGGGCTTGGAGAGGCACGGGGAGTGCCACGGGGTGGCGCAGGTGGAGCAGCGGAGGAGGTCGACCTCGGGCGGGGAGGCGACGCGGCAGACCATGCAGACGCCATCGCCGTCGCAGGGGAGGTTGGGCATGGTGGAGGTGGCGGCGGCTGCGAGAGAGAGAGGGTTCGCGGGGGTGGTGGAGCTAGGGTTTTGCGCGGGCGGAATGCGGAGTGGGGATTGCGGGGAGGAGTGGGGGAGGAGATGAGGAGGAGGGGAGGAGGCGATGGGAGGGGCGGGTTCAAATTTTTGGGTTTGCCGCTGGGCGGGCGGGCGCGGCGGCTCTCCAATTTCTCCAATTCCCCCCGCCACTTCCTCCCCCTGCTGCGACGCGCAAGGGGAAATGAGATGGGTGGCCCGGCAGGGAAGAGGGGGAGAGGTGGTGGGGCCCACTAAACGTCGCACCCTCCTGCCCGCATCTCTCCGGTAAAACTCGCCAGTGTTCTGACTGCCAGCGGGTCCTGTTTAGGTTCGGACCCACCGCTCAGTGGATGTGAAGTCGCTGTGCGGACCGTGAAAGAAGTTTTCGGAGCCTTTCGGGAAGGGAGCGCCAATTGGAAAGACGGGGAGTGGGGAGAGTCGTTGGGCGGCTTCGTGGAGTGACGCCTTTGCCCCTCCTCCTGATTTGATTTGATTTCTCGCATACTCCGAACACTCTTGTCCGCGCCCCTTTCAATTTGAGTCAAACCGAAAAATGCTCGCACCCGGGCGATGGCATAGAAAATGTTTTTTTAAGAAAAGGGCACCTCAATCAGTTTGAAACGGTTAGTCATAAATCATTCAATATTCATTATAGATTTTGATCGTGCCAAAAAAATCATCAGTACAAAAGATCATTTTTCTAATAATTTAACTTTTAGTTCAACATATAGCAAATATGTAAGAAACCGTCGAGCGAATATTTACTCAACTCTTTCCTTTTCTAACACAAGTAACCCACAAGTATTAAGGGTATTATATGCATGTGTGGAAAATAGTAAGAGCCTCTTTAGCAGGATTTTAAAAACGGCTCGAAAACTGGTTTTGTCTAAAGCCATCCATGAAACCGGAAACAGCTTCTATTATGAAGTCGTGGCAGCTTCATGAACAGCTTCCATCTTGGTGGAGACAAAGCTGAACTGAAGAAGCCGTTTTGCCAAATTTTTTGGAAACGGCTTTAGCGGGAGACGGAGCTGTTTTTGTTACCACAAAAATGGTTTATTACTAAAGCAATTGTTAGTCAAAGACTTATCCTAATGAAACGAATAAATCTTATAATTTCAAACGGATCATGTATCAGACGTATGTTAGGCTTTTCAATATAAAAGGTCAAATCTTTTTTCTCTTTAAAAAGCTTTTCAGTTGACACTTGGCAAGATCCAAGAGTCATCAATAGGAAACAGGGGAGCCCGCGCAGGGGGTGACAGGCTTCGAAATCACATGACGACAGTGTACAGTGTCCCCTCTCTCTTGACCGGTCAGGTCCTCAACCTCAAGCTCAAGAATTGCATGGTTCCTCGGAACTAAATTTTAGTCTCATCATATCATATCGGATGTCTTATCGGATGTCTGAATATCAATTAGAATTATTAAATATAGTCTAAGTACAAAACCAATTGCATAAATAGAGACTAATTCGCGAGATGAATCTATTAAGTCTAATTAGTTCATAATTTGACCATATTATGCTATAGTAAAAATATACTAATGATGGATTAATTAGATTTAATAGATTCATCTCATGAATTAACACCAGCATATGCAGTTAGTATATTAGTTTTATAGTTAGCTCATATTTAATCCTTCTATTGACATCCGATATGATCCAGACTAAATTTCTAGATCCAAACATCCCCTTAAATAATTTGCTTCATCTTATGTTAGCCCAGCTTGAATCTGTGCTTGCCATGCCATTCAGGTAAGCAGCTGCGGTGGACAGTGGCATTGCCAAATTCTTTTCTAAATGTTGCCTTTCGATATGTTGAAGTGATGATAGCAACAACAGAGGCATTTTCTCTCCCTGTACTATCTTGGCAGAAAGTCCTCTTTTTATGCATTTGAACCTATTCCTCTTATCTATTCTTCTCCAACTTTTGTATTGGAGAGATTCCATCTCTCTCTCTCTCTCTCTCTCTCTCTCTCTCTCTCTATATCAAATTTGTTGTATCAATAGGCCTTTCAAAAGATAAAATCACTCGCCTCCGTGTAGAATCAGCCATTTGATGATTACTGCTATTTGTAGTAGATACCATGCAATCTAAAAGTATACATGCATAAGCTAGCGAATTCCTTCCCTGCTTTTTTTTCATGTATAGAGAAATGGAAAATGGAGAGAAAAGGAGACATGATGTTGCCTTAAGGATTCCCAACCCAACCAACGGAGATATACTAAGGGAAAAGGGAAAAGAGAAGAAACACCAGGAGACTTTTCATATTCATTCTCTTACTGTTCATCTTTTATATGAACGTGCACACTGCATCAAAAATTATGAGGGCAAAATCTAGTGCTACTATCTCGTATGGCATGGAAGGGAAAAGAGATGAATTTCCTATCGTGGCAATCTTTTAAAACTCTTTTGATGTGATAGATTAAATTATAGGCAGATTTTTCATCCACAGCCAGATAATTTCATACGCCAACGAGTAACCTAGCGATCTAGTTTATTTTATAGCTTGTCTGCTTAATAATCAATTGCCAATAGGGAACAACCATTGAGATAAAATATTATTGAAAGAAGAAAAATGTCTACTAGGTCATTCATGCAGCAAATAGGGACTTATTTGTGCGCTGACCCGCTGGATTATGCAAAAAAATTGGATCATAAAAAAATCCAAAAGGTTGATAAAATGAAATGTTTCACCTATCCCATAGTCTAACAATTTACATTTCGTGGCACCTATAACACTTTTCATAATGCACGTACCAACGAATCATAAATTATCATAATAGACTACCTAGAATTCCGAGTCTCTTGGTCGTGTGGATCCTCCCTAATACTCCATCCCAAATTACATTCGTTTTGGAATTTCTAGGTGTATAGCAAAATATATGTATCTAAAAGAGCTAAAATGAATTATAATTTGGGACAGAGAGAGTATAAGATTAGAATATAGCGGGATCAAATCTCAAACACCATCACAAACCTTGGAGAAGTCGTTATACTATATTAGTATGGATGTTGACACGTTGAAGTCGCTTTCTAAGCTCAATTTAATTAGTTCCCGAGTGACTTTGGTTCCTATTTGTTGGAAAAATAATTGTACACTTTGTTTCGGTTTGCCTTGGAGGCTGGATCTTGTTTGTCCAGGTCCTTGAGGAAGACCGCAAGAGAACGGTTTGCAATGCTGGCTGACCGCTGACATTGCGAACCGTCCAAGGTGCGGAGAAGGAAATGCGCCAACGTCAGTACTAAAATGGGATCGAGGGTTTTCTTCAAGGGGCTCGATGCAAAATATCCTGAGAACTCCCACCGCATCGATCTGGTCCGTTGTTTCCGCATCGTGTGGCCGTGGCTGGACGGCAACACGGCCGCACCGCCCCTGAGGTGCTCGTAGCACCTGACCCGACCTGTTCTCTCGTCTCTCCCGTTCATTCCCTCTCTATCTCTCCGGGCTCCGGCCTTCCCTTCCTTGCGGCGACGGCTGCGCGGGCGAGCGGCGCCATCCTCGGCCAGGTCTTCGTCGGGCCCGGCACCGGCGACGAGTATCCACCAGGTACGCCGCCCTTCCGTCCCACCCCCTCCCCCCGCGCGAAACCGAGCTCCCCAAACCCTAATGTCAGCTGTTTTTATTCGGATCTGACCCAGCTGCAAGATCCGCCCCTGATCTTACTGTCTGGCGCTTTTCGCTACGTTAATACGATCTATACCGCACCTGGTGCTCGTCGATCCAGCCGCTGAACGATTTCATCTCGCCTCTGTTTCAGGAGCCACTCTACTTCAGGAGTCCGCTGGGGGCATGGAGCACTACATGATGAGGCTCGGCACGGGGGGCGGCCAGCAGCTCTCCAGGGTAGAGCCGATACCTGACCGAAGGTCGAGGTTTTGGCAGATGGATGCGCAGCCTGGGGCTCGAATAGACCTCATCTGCCCTCAGCCTCGCCGCGCCTCCCGCCCGCCCTTCCTCATGGACTCGCTCAATAGACCCAGCCCCAAGCCTAACGGGTTAGTTCTTTCCTGTCTCCTCTACCCACCACGTACTTGCATGAACCTTGGATTTTTTAATTCTAGGTTACTGTTAGTTGATTTATCTGAAATTGTGGCACCTGCTGGATAGGCCATAGGCTGCATGTTTGTGTAATGATTTTTAGCGCCGATTGGTAGGGCATAGGTTGCATGCTTGCGCACCTGCTAGATTTTGAACGCCAATTGGTTGGGCGTTAGTTGCGTATGCTGATAGCGAGGACAGCAGATATAGTATTATTATAGATATGCAAGCTTGCTTCAAAAGTTCAAATTTATGATGCAGTATAACGCGACAAATGGTGTGAGATACGTTCACATTAGCTGCGTGCGGATAGGGTTACATGTGGCGACAAAGGGTACTCATTCAGGCAGGATTTCACACATGTCCGTTACAAGCTCTTGTCAGCAGCATTTGCATTTATTTAGCAACAAAAATCAGGCGATTTACTTTATGTAGTGTTGCACATGCTACTCAATATACCTGCTGATAGACTGCTGTACGTTGCAAAGTCACGATTGCAATCGTGCACATTTATTAGTTAGGCAAACTGGAAATGTTGGGTGCGGTTACATGTACTGGTAAAGTAGGTAATAACCAATGGATAGGATTTTGTATTTTGCATGGTACGTTCCAGATCGCTGAATATAGGATTGGCAAACTTTGGATGCTTGACAGTTGCAGTAGCCAAGCAAAAGACTGGCCCTTTTGCTGACAGTGTGTGTTCTGTGATGGCAGGGCACTCCCACTGTATAGAACGGACTCCACTTGTGATATCCTTGACCTCATCCTTAACAAGGTATAAGTGGTTTTCTTGGTATTGAAAATTTAGAGACTGCATGTTTTTGGCACTATTGTATTCTTCTGGATATCTAGAGTGATGGACAACTTGCTCTCCCCTGTTTCAGAATGACCCTGATGTGGATACTGATTCAAGCAGCCAGGCGGGCTTTTTCTGCGGCTCACCTCCTGTGCGCACTAACAACCCTGTTATCCACGACCCCCTGTTTGGTAAGAAAACACCATCCTTTTCTCCTCTAGGGAGCTCTTTCGGCAAAATGGGAGTTGGAAGAGTCGAAGTAGGTTCTCCGTCTTGCGGGGCGAGCAGCCCAAAAGTAAGAATCGAAGGTTTTGCTTGCGGGAACAAAGAGCCCACCAACTGTGCAGTTACATTTGCCTGAGCATTTGATGATCCCCATTGACCCTAACGCTGTTTTGCACCCTCACAACCTGTACATTGTCTGGCCCACCTGAGGATATAACTAGTTTCTTTCTATAAGCTGCTAGCTGCTCATTCAAGAGCTGAGTCAGAGTCTTGAGTCCAGTGCCTGATGCCCTTGCGGTTGTGGCTTTTGAAACTGCACAATCGCAGGGAGCAGAGGTTTCGAATGTACATATGAGTTGTTCGTTGTACCTAGTAGATGTTGTATGTGTCTAGTAGATGCAGTAAGGTTGGGTCCATGTGTCGGTGTCTGTAAATACCGTGGTACATTTGGATTTAAGTTGAAATATGAAATTTATCTTATTCTGTTGGCGTGCTCTTCATTGGTTATGAATCATGAGCATCGTGATGCTGCTGCAACAATAGTTCTGAATGTCTCTGTTTTATGTGGCTCTGAAGTGTGGCTCTGTTAGAGATGCCAGATGCGCGTTCTGATTTCCTGGTCTGGGATTGGCAAAATACAAAATGTTCGTTCCTGGTGTTTTGCTAGTTTGGGCTTCGCAGCTGCTTATATCATGCAAGTTGGTATGGACCTTATTAAAACAGTATTGTATCTGTGTACGGTATGATTTTGTGCAAAAGCAAAAAAGTTTTTCCTTTTGAAAAACGTGCCGGAAGTAAAGAAGAATCTCTGCCGGCCCAGCCCCCCGTACAGAGCTAGCTTTTGTCCCTATCGATCATGTGAAAGAATTCCGAGTAAAAGTAATGTGCGTGCGCAGGGAAGACAAGAAGTTACTACTGTTAACCCTTGTCCCTTGGTGTCATCAGCAGGTATGGTACGTTTTTCCTGAAATTCCTAGGACGCAAGCAGAGAGCATTTTGCAACAATATAGTTGTACGTAATTTACAACAGCCAATGGTGCTGGACATGGGAAGGGATTTACAAATGGAATAAAGAATGGCGTGCCATGTCAATTTACAAATGAACCAATACAAGAACATGAACCTGAATCTGAGTCATTCAACTAGCTTGCTGCTTGCACATACATATACACATGAACAGAACAGGTAACTGAATCAGGTGCTTGGATGAAACGAATCAATGATCTGTACAAATGAATCCAATTAGTCGATGGACCGGTTGCGACCGAATCGATCTTCGATTTAGTAAGCTAAGAGCTGGGGAGAAGATGAACCGAGCTCAAATCTGTCAGCTCCATGTTTTCCCCAAAGCAATGCACGCTTGCAAACATCATGTGGTAGAGCATCATCTGAGGATGGCCCTGGAGTGCCTGAGGATCATGTGGAAGGGCGTCACCACCGTTGGGCGCCTGGGCGGCCTGGCGCTCAATGCTGCTGGAGCAGAAGCTTCCGCCGCCGGCTTATTGCTGGTGGCGTTGGCCCTCCCCACCGGCTTGCCCAGGCTATCCCGCTTGCCGCCGCTCTTGTGAGGAGTGCCAGCCGCCGGCGCCGGCACGGCCTTCACAGGGGTGAATGGCAGCTTGGTCTGCGACATGGCGGGCCGGTGGCGGTGAGCGGCGGCAGGCGCGGAGGCGGTGGAGCTCCTCCTGGTGACGGCGCCATCGCGGCCGGCGAGCTGCATCGCGTGCGGCAGGCTGGACTCGAGCAGCAGGACGGTGGCGCAGTGCTTGAGCACCTCGAGGTTCATGCGCGCGTCATCCAGGCTGCGGTGCTTCTGCTTGCCGATGCCGAAGTAGGTCGCCAGAGTGGCCATCTTGAGGTCGCCGGCGCGGCGGCCGAACTCGGCGGCCAGCACGTTGAGAGAGTCGATCACGCCGGCAGGCTCCGGGGCGGGGCGGCCGATATCGGCGAAGGCCTCCCGGAGGCGCGGGCAGTCGAAGCGCTGGATGTTGTGGCCGGCCCACACGCGGCCTGTGTCCGGCAGCAGGTTTCGTGCGTCAAAGGAAAGCTAATAAGCGAAGCTCATGTCGTCGACTCAGCAATATGATCAGGCATGGTTGCCCGACGACCAATGGAAGAAGAAGAAGAGGCGCGCGTACCGTCGAGGATGTCGAATATCTTGTCGGCCACCTCCCGGAACGTGGGCGCGGAGGCGATGGCCTCGACGTCCGTGAAGCGCCTGGAGACGGCGGAGAGGTCCCCCGGGCGGATGAGCGTGTCGTAGCTGGCCACCTCGACGAGCTTCCTGGGGCACACGAGGATGGCGCCGAACTCGAGCAGACACCACCGGCCCGCCGGCGACGGCGCCGTCGTCTCGACGTCGAAGAAGACGATCTCGCTCATCCTCCTGTTACCGCAACCGTTCATGGATCGATCGGATGCAACGAACGTCGTCTAGGAATCGAAGGAAGGAAGGAAGGAAGAAGATCTAGAAGCTGGTCTAATCTGGGACGCACGAGTTCGTTGCTTCCTTGTTGGTGTCCCTATGATCTAGCCGCTATATCGATCGATCCCTGGATGGAAATGGGTTGTCGGTTGATTGATCTCCGTGTTCTTTCGTTGTACCGTTGCATATATAGATACATATATATATCATCGAAGCCGACGGTAGGAGAGGGGATGCGAATATTTGCGTCGGTGGTGAAGGTTAGCAGTGGAGGGGGGTTACTGCCCGCCTTGGCTCGCTTGCAGCTCAAGTTGTGCTCTCAATTCTCTGGCGGCGGACTTGCGTGCATTGCCTCATTCATTTCGTGTGCTTCCCTTGCTTGCTTGCTCTGTTGCCAATTTCAATCGGCGGCGGAGTCCTCCCAACAATTGCAATGCGCTCCGATAGCTAGCTAACAGTGCGTGCAAGCAAGGCCCAAGCAAACCCAAAAGCTAAACCCATGGAGCGACGCAACCGGCATGCGGCTACATGCCCTAGATCGCCGGCAAGCCTGCAGTCCCCGGCTGGCGGCGTTCTGTCCCAGCTGGCAGACCAAAAAAATCATGCTTCATCATCGATCATCAAGTCGTGGAGCATCATGCTTCGCTGACGATTTCTAGACCAAAAAAATCAGCAACTCCCAACGATGGGCAATCGTCCGATCAAAAAAAAATCCGCGCTTTACTTATCATCAAGTCGCTTGGGAAAATAGGATATATATATATATATATATACAAGTTTTATCTACACTCGCTGTACCATCAGTATACCACCGTGCGTATATCCACATACTCATTTTGAAAGTATGTTCATATACTAATTCTAAGATACTTCAAAGGGATACGTACGAAAAATTAAGCATCCCTATTTTTTAAATATATCATAATTATACTAGTATATAAAAATAAGTATGTCCATATGCTCCATGTATGGTCTAATATGATCACATACACCTCGTACATGCATTTCATTGGGCTAGATACGCCCTACACATGCATAAGATATATATATATAGGAGTAGCTACAAGCGTATGTAAAATGGATTTTTCCTATCTATCTCTCTCTATATATAACAAGTTTTATCTACACTCGCATATAGCTACTCTCACCATTAGTATACCACTGTGCGTATGTTCATATACTAATTCTAAGATAATATACAAAAATTTTAAAAGCACCCCTATTTTCTAAATATATTATAATTATACCTTAGTACTAGTATATAAAATTAGTATATCCACATATTGTATGTATGGTCACATCCCCAGTATATATATTATTATACATGTTCTAAGTATGATTACATGCTTCACGTACATGCTATTTGTTGGATCAGATACGTCCTGCATCATGATATATATATATATATATAAGAGTAGGTACAAATACGTGTATATATATAATTATATTTCAACACGGCACGGCCGGGACGACGTCGATGCGATATGTTTTGTGTTGTGAAGCGAGGTTCCACCGTGCAGCGCTTACCGTTAATAATTACTTTCGTCATAGATCATCATCGATCGATCTGTTGCTCTAATTTTGCTTTGCTTGTTGCCTGCGCAAGCAAGGCGCGGTTACAGGCGGCGGCTTGGATCTCCGATCCACACGACTTCAATTCAGGTCGATGCATGCAGGGGATAAGTCAGCAGGAGGGAGGACAGGAATATTCTCTTCTCCTCCGCCATGGCAAGGGAAGGGATGGAAGGAAAGCAAGCAAACTTTATTAGGAGGAGAGGGAGGGAGCGAGTATTTGCTTCCGTGAGTGCATGGGTCGCCGTTCTACCCACGCAACCTGCCCGCCGTGGCTGATTGATGTATAAACCATGCATGCTTCTTGCTTAACCCTCGCTGCCGATATAATAAACTTGTGAGAATTTGACCAAGCAGGGCTTCTTTGCTTCCGGCCACGTAATTAATTAAATTAAAGAGAATGAAAGTACGTAGCTCTGCAAGGGTATGGGATATGTGTCTAGATAGGTCAATTTTTGATTTTTTTCGCAAAATCCCCACCTGCAAGCTAATAATATAAGTAGGGGCTTGTTAATACCCAGGCTGATGACCTCACTAGCTTCCTTACGGTACTACTCCTGCAAGTTTCACGTGTTTCTAAATATCCTACGCCTCCAACTGACGTGGAACAGGCATGATCGAGGGGCGAAAAGGAATAAAAACTGGGAAAAGTAGGGAAATATGTGAAAACAGGTGTTCAGTTGAAAAAAAGAAAACTTAAGGCAAACTGTTAGTGAGTAGTTACTTGATCTCCTGTATCAGACAATCTTTTGAAATCCTTACACGTCCACAGCATTAGCAACAATTAGCTAATAAGTTTTATCAGTAGATGACTGCCCATACACAGTATTCACACCTGCCGTGGTATTCGGGGGTAAAGAAATGCCATTACCAGGCCAACAGTCCTATTTTATGAAAAGGTGGGTCCACTATATTACTCAAACTTGAGTAAGTAAGGCCTATGTGCGCACATTCCATTTTAGTGTCGCTTTCTTTCTTAAATTGATATGCTTGGCTTCGAAAGTGCCTTTGGAGATTCATTTTTCTCATTAAGGCAACAGTTATTCATTACTGTAGCTATGATGCTACAAACTAACAGTTGTGAGTTTATTTATTTCCTTTGATAGGATGGCAATTAACTATTTTGAACATGTTGCTCATACATGCCATTGCTGGTAAGTATTATACACAGTGCCCTATTTGAAAAAAGAATCAATAAAGGTTAAATGCGTTGCTGTACTTGGGTGTTTCAATTTGGTCATGGTACTTACGGGAACAAATGAAAATTGTGCGATCACGTCGCAGCGGCCATTATTAGCCCTACATATAATTCTATATAGATTATGTTTGGATCCTCTAGCTAATGGTTAGCTAGCTAAATTCAGCTACTATGGATCCAAACATATCAGCTAATGGATTGGCTAATTGAAATATTATTATCTCATTAGCCGGTTGAACCCAGCTAATCCCAGCTAAAACATCAAAAGACCATATTACCCCCAACATAGGGGTAGCATCAAAAGATTAGTTAGCTAAGTTTAGCTAGCTAAAAAGTTATTATAAATTAGCTGGCTAATGTGAAGATCCAAGCATGATATATTTGGATGATGTGGTGTACATCAGTGCATGTAATGACTGAGGTTCAGTACAGTAAATGTGTTGTCAGTATAAAGACTAGCGGTCCAAGATGGCCAAACACGCTTCCTTCCACAATTATTTTAATTTTGCAATTATTCCCCTTCCCTAGCTCTTGTATCTATCCCAGTCCTCTATAGTCTCCTTCTATTTGGATACTATGACCGAATCATTCAAACATCACCCTGGCATGTCACAACATGAACAAAGACACCTAGCTAATCGCATTGCTTTTACAGACTGCACATTCTCCAACACTGCTACCGCCTAACTCAACAACTAATAAATGCACCTTGATGTTGTTTCCTTAATTACCCAGCCAGTTGCCATATACACTAATACACCCACTATCAATTCCTGCAACTCGCTCATGTCTTTTTTTTAAAAAAAAATTAGGCAGGAGAGCTGCCGATGCATTTAAGAAGGAAGCAAGCAAGTTCAGTTCAAGAACAGTTAGTATTAGACTAATCACAGTGGGGGTTTTATGGCGAGTTTCATGACATTAATTACCATGACACATCAGCATTTTTGATGATGTGGCACTAATTTAATGAGGGAAGAGAAAGAACCATTTTCATCCCCATGACACTCTGCTAACTCGTTTCCAAGATGTTGGAAATAGCGTGAAACGACCCCTGTGACCACTATTGTTTCATGGGGGATCCCGTGCGCCAATAGATCAACTAGTATTTAATTACACTGGTTAGCTTTGAAAACAGTGAAATGAAACTCTCCATTGAGGCATAGTGTTTCATTCATTCACTAAGCTGATGTGGTGTTCTTGAAAACAGGGATATAAAACCCTCCATTGTAATTAGCCTTACATAAAGACTTTAAAACTCCTCTAAACATGGGGACTAAATTAGAACACACCACGAGTGTCCCACAGGCCACCCTCCTCAAGTTAACTTCCTCCTTGATCAGCTGGATGACTTGGTGCGGCTGCAAGCATTTTTGTTAAAAAATTCTCCTGTTCCGCTCCTTCCACAGATTCCAGCTAGTGTACATCAAGATGGCTGCAGCTGAACGCTTCTGTGCTGCAGGAAGCAGCGCTAAGCTTCTCTTCCACCACTCCTGGATCGACGCCCTCCTCTGGATCAACCGGTACCTGTATCACACGTGCTGCCCGGTTGCTCATCGCAAGCCAAACCTGCCTAGCAAAGGGGCCATGCAAAACAGAGGTGTGCAGCTGTTTCAAAGACCTGATCACACAAGGCACAATTAGTATCACAAGGCCAGTGTTTCTGGCAACCAGCTTGTCAGCAGTAAGGATTTTGCTTTGTACAAGCTCGCCTCACCAGTGAAGTTCACCCTGCATCCGCAAAGGCCGAAGCAGCATGAGCTTGCGAAGCCCACCAATATACATCCGCATACCCACGTTCTCCGAACCCATCGCCATAGCTTGAGGTCCGTTTTGCCGCTACTCTCCATCATGCATGGACAAGAAAATTATAGAGGAAAAGAAGACAAGAAGATAGAAGAGACTCAAAGAGCAATTAGTGGACTGTGGACCAGAGCCATGAATGGATATACGACTAAATATCAAATCTAACTATGTTTCGGATCGTTTAACCCGTATAAGCGTTCGCTATTTTTGATGAGAGGTAATTGTTCACTAATTGTACATGGTGCAAAGAAAAAAAAGGGAAAAAACTCTGTGCGTGCCACGATTTGGCCACGTTGGATGACCATATAGGCATATACGATGAAGCTTACTCCATGTCGTCCAAATATTGTATGGCTAAATTGGAGCTAATTAGGGGTGCAAATTGGTGACCTTTAGAAACACCTTTAACCCTTCAACCAATTTTAGTTCAAATATTTTTCTAAAATAAGATCCTATTTTAAAAAAGGTTGGAGGTGCCCTGAGGATCACCAATTTGCACCTCTAGGGCTAATAATGGCCATATGTCTATTATGATGGCCAAACTGAAATAATACGAATTGGTCTTCATCTATTTTTGTCTTTAGTTTACTCGGCCTGGTGACTGGTGAGCAAGGTTCACAATTTCGGTGACCAGTGGTGACTACTATACTCGATCTGGAAGGAAAAAGATTTACTCGTTGCAAGAATAAAACGATTCTTGATGCTGATGCGTCATACTCGCTCCTTCCACAAAAAATTGGAGCCACGTGCTACTGGTGGTGTAGTACGCGTGGAACCATCTCGGCCGAAAGCTCCTCTGCTGGCTGTGTGGCTGCACGCAGGAAATAATAAGCAAGCACTAGAGAAGAAAGTATCCCCGTCCATGGCGTTGGATGAGTCCACATCGATCGTCCATCCCGTATGTACGTGTTCACGCCTTCACGGCGATGTAGCTAGCTAACCGTGTCCACGTAGGCACGCGTGATTCTGATTATCGATCCTTTCCACAACGGACAGCTGTTGTCTCTCTATTATCTTTTAACTTGAGAAGAATTATATATATTATATACAAATATATATACATGCATGCCCCAGGCAGCAGGAAGAATGTATACGTGTAGGAACTAAGCGGAGTTTGTGCAAACGCGAAGCACTCCCTCCGTTCCAAACTAAAAATATATCCAGGTGCGTAAAAAGAATACCAAAACGACTTATAATTTGGAATGAAAAGAGCAGTGCCTTGCATTATTGTTCATCCATATGTTTATAATCTTTTCAATTCGTCGTTCTTGATAGATAGATTTTTCTTCTGGCATTGCGTTTCCTTATTAGGCCCAGGTCATTCTCAGGCTCTCAGCTCGCTTGAAATCGGCTGCCTAGCTAGAATTTGAACTGCATTTCCTTATTAGTCCCGGGCCATTATCGATCAGCTCGCTTGAAATTGGCATCCTAGCTAGGATTTGAACTGGCCGGCGTAGTAAAGTAGGCAGTGACGTGCATTAGTGCTATGCATGGGTGTGCTGTGTACAAGTATACTATTTTGAGTATACTATCTTTTTAGATTTAATTCCTTGGCACGGTAGGGCGCCAGACGGATCTAAAACACACTCTGCGGAGAAAACGAATGCTCACGCATGGATCACTGTATGTGCTGATGGCCAGGTACTAGTGCTGCATTAGCACAATGACGGGGACGTTGAAACCGGGCATTTGTATTCAACGTCTTTTCTTAATGAAACACGTGCTACGGCACGTTTAAAAAAGAAGATAGGACGCGCAACGGCGAGACACCCACCGATGGAACTAACAGGGCACGAGTATCTACTGTCTACCACACGGACGGCCACTCTCGTCACTCGATCTTTCTCCTCTTGCATTGCTGTGGGGAACGACGACTATTCATCACCCATATGCATGCATAGCTTCCTTCCTCCGCACGACCATTCAGCTCATCCTCATCTCATCAGGAATTAACAATATCTCTCTCTCTCTCTATAGCTAGTAATGGAGGACGAGGTGGTGCTGCTGGCCAGCTCGTCGTCGGCGGTCGTGAGCATGAACGGCGGCGGCGAGGGCAATACGAGCTACGCCGACAACTCCAACTTCCAGCAGCTCATCGCCTCCGTCACCAGGAAGGCCAGGCGGGACATGGCCGCCGCGCTGTACCGCGCCCGGGGCCGCCCGGCCTCCCTGGCCATCGCCGACCTGGGCTGCGCCACGGGGCCCAACGCGCTGCTCATGGTATCCGACGCCGTCGACGCCGTGCTGGCGGAGAGCAAGAGCGGCGGGGACGAGGGGGCGCCCCAGCTGCACGTCTTCCTCAACGACCTCCCTGCCAACGACTTCAACGCCGTCTTCCGCCTCCTGCCGTCGTCGCCGCTCGCCGGCACCGGCTGCCTCGTTTCGGCCTGGCCGGGCTCCTTCTACCGCCGCGTCTTCCCGGACGCGAGCCTGGACTACGTCGTCTCCTCCTCCAGCCTCCACTTCCTCTCAAAGGTACCACGCGTACTGGTATTGCCACACAGCTTCGATCGTCTTTCTACCATGCATGCTGGCTACTCACTGCCCCTGTCATGCATGATGTGCAGGCGCCGTCGATGGCGACGGAGCATCTGAACCGGGGGCGCGTGCACGTGACGGAGGCCGGCCCGGCGGCGGTGCTGGACGCGTACCGGGCGCAGTTCCACGCCGACTTCCTCGCCTTCCTCAGCTGCCGCGCCGCCGAGACGCGGGCCCGGGGCCTCCTCCTCCTCACCTTCGTCGCCAGGAGGGACGCGCGCCCCACCGCGCACGACTGCTACCTCTGGGACCTCCTCGCCGACGCTCTCATGGACATGGCCGCGGCCGGGCTCGTCGACGAGGAGAAGGTCCATTCCTTCAACGCGCCCTACTACGCACCCTGCCCCGACGACCTCGCCAGGGTCATCGCCAAGGAGGGCTCCTTCGCCCTCAGGACCATGCAGCTCTTCGACACCACGCGCCGCCGCCTGCTCGGCCCCTCTCACCCAACTAGCGACGGCGATGACGACGATGAGTTTCCGCGGTGGCTGGCCGCGGAGACGGCGGGCACCTACCGTCAGGGCAGTCGTAGAGCCTATGCTGCGGACCCACTTCGGCTGGGCCGCCATGGACGGGCTCTTCTGCAAGTACCGCCTCCTGCTCGAGGCATACTACCGCAGGAAGTCTACCAGGAACAAGGATGACGTCACCAACGTCTTCCTCGTCCTCGAGAAGAAACAACGCTACTAGCTAGCTCCCCCTGCGGGCAATACTATAGTCCGCCCATGCGTGAGAAAACGCGCCTCCGCCCATCCTTTTCGCTCTCTCTCCTATTGGTGGGTCCCATATTATCGGCTCTTCTTCCACTGTTTTCCTTCCTCCTCCGCGCGTCTTCTTTCTCTATCACGGTCGTCCGCAATTTGGTGTCGGGGTTCGAATCCGGCGTTAGAGGCTTATGGTTGGTTTGCGGTAGCGGCGAGTTGGGCAGCTGAAATGAGGTGGCGGAGCACCAATGGTCAAGCAGGGGGAGATATCTAGGTGGAAGGGTAGGTTATGAGGGCGCGCCTGAATTTGATTAGGGTAGAACATGATGACGAGGCGGTGGCGGATCGCATGTGGAGCGGCTTCGCCGTGGCAACCGATGGCTGTGGCCTGGGCAGCAAGAGGAGAGGGTGGGGGTGGGGGACGTGGTACCTACACTTTTTTTCTAAAAAGACGTGATACCTACACTCCGACCTCCCTTCATGCATGATACGCTCCGCTCTCTTATTAACTATCTTTGATGTTGCACGACTGCGTATTCCTTCATCTTTTATTTCTCATTCGTGATGTGCCATCAAATTAAAGTTTAGAAACATTATATATATATTCAAAACAGTGTATCATTATTATTTAATTTATATGAAGTATATTGATTTTTTTTGTCTCTATGAATAGATTTCTTACATATACCACGAGCGGGAGGTGCTAGAACGCGAGCACCCACTTTATTGTAAACTAGCATCATTATTTGCTGCATCATGCTTTCTCCATTGTACTGATAGGAAGATGATTTGATAATTGAAATACTAATAGAAAATGTTAAAAGAAGGCACTACCTCGCGTGCGCCTCCATTACTGTTGAAGTCCTCGTCAATGCATACGAACATAAGGATCGGCAACGTCATTCCCATGTCGGAGCTTTTTTTCCACGTGCTTGTCGTGTAACGCTGCTGGCTTGCTGCTGTCAAGGGAAACACCATGAGCTTTTTCCACCGTGTGAGGTTTTTCCGCTGTCAAGGGTAGATATGCCAGCTTAGTTTTTGAAGATATTTATAGAGATATGATTTAAGTACGTGTGTTTATAGAGATGAGTATATAGAGATAAGTATATACATTGTGGTATCTGAGTTGTACTGTATAATTAAAAAATAGGCACCGCTATGAGTTCCCCACGCACATGTGTGTACATGAGTAGGCTCCTGTGGAGTGCAACTCTCCGCTAAGACGTGTGCTTACTTATGGTTGTCACCATCTCGTTCACCATGCAAGTAAAGAAGATCTAAGAAAATAATATGGTGGGAGTATCACATCGACTGTTGGATCTGGGCTAAGATCTTCTCACGACTTAGATCCTGTTTGGCGTAGCTTCAGCTTCTCCTAAAATGGCTCCTGAAGCGGCTTTTCTGGTGAAGCAAGTTCTCTGATGAAGGTGGAGTTGTTTTCGAAATCGTTTGGCGAAAGGTGGATCTGCGGGAGAAGTTAGGCGAAGCTACGATGTCCGGCTCCTCTTCCCCGGTGTAAGCTGGAAACAGCTTCACCAGGTGCTTCGTGGATGAAGCTGCTAGAAAAATACCCGTTTGGCATATCTTTAAATGAAGCTTTCCATAAAGCTATCCACGAAGCTGCGCAAAGAAAACCTTAAATATGCCGTCTAGAGCTACGTCTTGATATGATATTATGGCTTGGATTTGTGTGTTTGGGATTTGACCCATACACGTCGACGCAGTGGAGTAAAGAGTTGGCTGGTTTAGGAGGTTGTCTTACCACTGTGTAAATGTTTAGTTTTCTCTTTAATTTTTAAGTTTTTGCAGCTTGAAAGTTCAAATATTAAGCTGAGATTTATGTGCCATACCGCAATAGACTGAATTAAAATTTTGGGCCATTTTTTCTTCAACTATAACATACGATGAAGAACCTGTGTTTCCCTTCAGCGCGCGCTTGCCATATTGAGTTGGCAACAAAAGAGCAAAATGTTCCTTCCTTGGAGTTTGTATGCTGAGATTGAAGTCGTCCATTGAATTTCCAGGTGATCATGCATGCTTGGATGATCATTGAACTGGACGTTCTGCCGCGCATTTCACAGGGTAACAAATTCGGCCATTTCTTCTGCAGTGTTGATGCATCATAATCTCCACGTCCGATTATAATCAGAAATATCAAGTGGAGCTCGAGACTTGGCCAGCCTATCGCGAACCGAGTTCGACCTTGCCTGTAGGCCCGGCGGGATCTCAGGCTCACTACTCACATCGACCTCGGCTCGGCATGCAATCGACCTCCAGCATCCAGCTTGAGGTGGCAGGCTCGCTCGAGCTCGGCTCGTTGACAGCCCAGCCCCCTCAAGGGCTCAGGGCTTCAGGCTCATCACTGCTTCTTCCCCCTTTCCCTTCATTTCAAAAAAAAAAAACACTCTCTCCTCCCTCCATTTCAAAAAACACTCTCTCCTCCCTTGTCTTCCTTCCCTGGCGGCGGCGCCTGGGCGAGCGGCGGCGCCATTCGTCTCGTCCTCGCCCAGCCCTTCGCCGGCGACGAGCATCCACCAGGTATGCCCGCCCCTTCTCTTTCCTCCTGCTGTGCGAGACGGAGCACCCCAAGCCCTAACAAAACTATTTGTATTCGGATCTGATCCAGTTGCAATTTATTACCTGCTAGCCTCGATTTCGTAGTATGCCCTGCTAGCCCAGATCCTCCCCATCCTGACTTTTTCTTCCTCTTGCAGCAGACCCGCTGTACCGCCAGCAAGGAGGCCTCGGAAGCCCCTCCGGAAGGCAAGGTATGCCCTGCTCGGTTCCTCATATACCAGGCGCTCGCTGCACTCTCCAGTTTGAGCACTCGAACATACCAGTTCTTAGTAGTATAAAGTTAGTTGTTTATAGCATTATTGGTTTGGTTATTTATTAGCTCAGTAGTACTTAGTTGCATGAGTTTGTCGCAAAAAAAAAAAAACTGCAAAGTATATTATCATGATGCCTTTTTCATACGAGGGAGTTCTCAAATCCTGGCTATAACTCGAAGCTTATCTGAATTATTTCCAATCTTAACTGAACCTTATGCTAAATAGACTACATGGATGAGTTCTGACTTCTGAGGCTGTTTTTCCTTTCATATGTGCTTTTGATTTGTATCTGTCAAATTTCTAATTGCAATTTATCATTGGTTAAAACGTTTAGATGGATGATTTGGCTGTCAAGCGGTGCAAAATTATTGGTCAGTCTGCTAGAGTTTTTGCTACAATGTGCATAGACGCAGTTTGTGCCACAGACCACCTGTCACCTAGGGTCCCTTAGCTGAAAGAGACAAAATTAGGATCCAAACCTTAGGTTCATTTTCCACAATGATAACCAGCACTGTGTAGAACAACTTCTCATGAGGAGAGCCCCTTTTTTCTACTTGTGCACACTGCTTAGGACAAAAACCGCTTGCTTACAGACATAATTAACAGCTCAATTGAGGAACAGGTTCCCATGTTCCTGCAAGTGGTTGTCCACAATTGTAGGTTTAGGTTGATATAGCTTAATTTTAGAAGAGTTTTGGAAACAAACAGTCGTTATGTCACCAAATTCTCTATGCTATTGGAGAGCTGTGTGGAGAGAGATGATACGGCCGCCATCCCTTGAGGTCCACCCTAAAATTCAATCCGACTGAACCAATTGTTTTGCAGGTAAAATTACAAAAATTAACTTAGTTCTACTAGTTTAGAAGCTACAAATAACTCCCATGCTGTTGCCCCAAAACAAAAATTAGCTACAAAAATTACCTTCCATAAAATCTGTAGCTTCTAAACTAGTAGACCTCCTAAGTTAATGAATGATGGTGCTGAATGTGAGTACTTTTGCGCCTTTTCTTGGTTATACTAGCATACCCTGTAAGATGTTGGTGTAGAATGTGAGTGACTTTGGCTTATTTTGTTGCATTAGTACGTTTTCTGTGAATCCATTAGGTTTTAAGTTTGGTTGTCGTTTCAATACTACAAACCTCTGAACTCTAAATACTTTGATGGTTCCAGCTGCTGAGTGTTGATGTAGTTTACATGTAATAGTTTACTTCATCTGTCTTTTTTCTACCTTTTTATCCTAAGAGGTTTCTTGGATTCTAATAAAGATATTTCCTACTACATTAATGGGGTTTCCTTCAATTTGTCTTGTTGTTGCTTTCCGTTGACATGCGTTGAATATTGATTCACCTAATTTCCGACAACCGCAGACAGTTATTTTGCTATCTTCTATCTGTTGCAGGTGGGCCGATGGGGTCGGAGAAGGGTGGAACGAAGGTTATTGGCGGCGGCGGAGGTGCTGGTGGGATCTTCAACCTGTTCGACTGGAAGCGCAAGTCGCGCAAGAAGCTGTTCTCCAACTCGCCAGGTAGGTGTTTGTAAGAAATCCTCTCTCACTGAACCTTCCCGGCAGAGCTGTTGTCCCTCTGATTTATGCTTTCTTATCTTGTTCGTGTTATCTGTTTGCAGAGGGCGCCAAGCTGGTCAGGAGAAGTGAAGAAACCTTGCCATCCGGGCGTCTCCAGTTGGTGAGTGATATTTCTAGGTCTCGCTCGTCGCCACGAACGATTCGATGATGTTGCGCTGGTGCAGGGGCTTGTATTCACCTACGTTTGCTGGATAAATTTTAGGTTGATGACGACGAGGGGATTGGTGTCACAAGCTTCAAGGGGAGCAGTGACTACAGCTGTGCTTCTTCAGTGACAGATGAGGAAGGGCGTGAGATGAAGGCGCCTGGTGTGGTGGCCAGGCTCATGGGCTTGGACGCCCTGCCCACCTCAGGTGTTCCAGAACCATACTGCACACCATTCCGTGACACAAGATCGTTCAGGGACAACCAAAGCCTCAAGAGGAGTCCTGAGTACTCCATGAATGACCAGTTCAGTTATGTTCCTCGAAGAGTTGATGGTTATATGAGGAAGCCATTAGATTTCAGAGCACAGAAGATGCCAAGCAGCCCGATTGAAAGGTTCCAGATAGAAGCATTGCCACCGAGGTCCGCAAAGCCCCTACCAATGTCTCATCACAGACTGTTGTCTCCCATCAAGAATCCAGGATTCAGTTCAGCGAGGAATGCTGCTCAGATCATGGAGGAAGCAGCCAAGATTCTTCAGCCCAGGGCGCAATCCAGTTCTAGGGAGAAAATCTGCTCATTCAGCCCAGCTCGAATTCCTTTGAGGGTTTCGGAGCCAAGAGAAAGCATATCTGCTTCTCAGAGGACTGTATCTCAGAGAGCACAGTCGTCCAGGAACACTCCTGAGCTGCCAGATGTGAGGTTCTCCAGAGGGCAGCAGATGAGCCGGAGCTGGAACAGTGAAGAAGATATTGTCATATTCAGACCATCGATTGATTCTTATGAGATTAACAATCCTAGTTGTTCAAAGAACAACAAGGGAAAGTCTATTTCTTTGGCAGTCCAAGCAAAGAACAATGTGCAGAAGAGGGAAGGCGCAAGTTCTGGGAGGAATTCAGGAGTACAGAAAGAGCATGATGACCATAGAACAAACCAACCTTTTAGGAGTCAGTCTAATCACCAGAGAAACAAGCAGCAAAAGAAGGCATCATCATCTGGCACTTCGTCCCCTGTCCTTCGGCAAAATAGTCAGAAACAGAATTCTCTAGTGACCAGAGGCAAGGTAGCACCGAACAAATCTGTCTCAACGCAGCAAGGCAGAAAGGTGATGGCAGGAGATTCGTTTTCTGGGAAGATCAAGAATGGAAGCAAGGTATCTAAAGGTGGTGGGAGAAAAGACATTGTGGAAAGCATAACTGGCGATAGGGAAGGATCATCATCAAACAACAAGGACTTCCCACAAAAGAAACGTTTGATCGAGAGGAACTCCACCAATGAGAAGGGTACATTTGTTCCTGAAAAAACAGTGGGTAAACTTCAGAAGCAGGTTCAACCTAATGTTGTTATGGATGAGCACATTAAGTGGGACAAGGAAAGTAAAGACACTACAGATGTTGTGTCATTTACCTTTACCTCACCCTTGGTCAAACCATCAGCAGGACCCTCCAGGTTGGCGGGTAAATGGGACTCAAGAAGCAATTTCAATCTGGATGCAGGATGTGATAAAGATGATTCAGATAGTAAGACTGAAGGGCCGTCATCTGTGGGTCTGAACTTTGTAAATGGTGATGCCTTGAGCCTTCTCCTAGAAAAGAAGCTGAAGGAGCTAACATCAAAAATTGATCCATCCATCACCTTCACTAGGGGTGACACATTTACGGCTGCTACTTTTAACTTGGAGGAAGCACCAAGCTCTTCCTGCAGCAATTGGGGCTCAGAAAGCGGAGTATTTGACTGTAGCCCTTCTGAAGTCAAACCTTCTCAATATGATTATTGCCCATCAGCCCAGTCATCTACGAAAGGCCAGATTTTTCGTGGCAGTAAATTAAAGGTACATATCTGTTTGCTTCCCCATTATCTTTTGTAAATAACATGATAGCACAACAAAATTTTTACATTTCACACGTTATTTCTTTCTGTAGTGGAGCTTGGAAAGGATTTTATGTCATAATAGAATAGTATACCTCATGTACTTGCTCACTACACAAACTGTTTATGGCAAAATGTTATTACCAAAGCCTTCTTGTGAAATGAGTAAAGGGCTAAAGGCACATCAGTAGCTTTTCTCTGTTGGGCTACTCTAATGTCAACTTCATGATCTGGAATTGGATTTCATCAATATGTTGTGTTTGCAATAATCATGACCTGGCACCAAGCTTCAGCATGAATTTTAAGTTTCTCTTGAACTTTCTGCACTGTTGCACTTTCTGGTGGTTGGATAATATATATATTTTTTTGTGATGCTTGCTTTTTAGCTTCTGTAAAGAATGCTTGTAATAAATATGCACGAGATGCTCTCTGTTGATTCCAGCAACGAGGAATAAATAATATGTGAAATGATAAAAATGGCAGGGAGTCCTCAGTTTACTTTCTTTTATGGTTGGACATGCTACTTGTACTGTGGCAAGTAATCTGTTCTAGCGTTCTCTTAGTAGCATGAGTTCTATATGCCACATTCTAGCGTAGTTGCAGTTCTTATGCAGATTTCTCTTTGATTTAGGTTGAGGAACCAGAAGAATGCAGCAGTATAAGTAATGCAAGGAAGGAACAGGAGCATGAAGATTTGAGTCCCCTCTCCGTGCTTGAACCCACCTTTCTAAGCGAAAGTTGCTGGTCTTCCGAGTGTTTAGGCAGCAGCGATGGTAATTCACCCAGCATGAAATTCTGCAATTTCTAATTGAACTGTTGACATTTATTTACCCCTGAAGAGTATTCATTTTATTTATAACAGGAAGTAAGGTGGTGTATTCATCTTCTTCTGAAGTTAAGACTATCCCACGGAATTTCTTGATGAATCCACCATCAGTTGACATTGAGGCAAAGACTACAGACTCAGCCTCTTCCGCATCAGTAGATACTTCAGATATCTCAGATGTCACCCAATGTTCGAAGAAATCAAGACGCACAGAGCTGGAGTATGTTGAAGATGTGCTAAGCAACGTCAACTTGACAACAGATGAACTAGCGTCACTCTTTGTCAATCAGGATGGATCAGCCTTGGACCCGCTCCTCTTTGAGAAAGTGGAGAATATGCATGTATATACACAAGGGAAAGAGCCTCTTGGTCGTCGAGGCTACCGGCGGCTGTTGTTCGACTGCGTAAATGAGTGCCTGGAGACAAGACGCGGTACCTACTTCCGGGCAGGATATGCAGCATGGAGCAAAGGGGTGGCATCGCTGAGCAGGGGCGTAGAGACCGAAGTCTGCAACGAGATCACCAGCTGGAAGAGCATGGGGGAATGGGTGGAGGATGAGCTTGTCGACAAGGACATGAGCAGCGGGCTGGGCACGTGGGTCGATTTCCGGGTGGAGGCGTTTGAGGCCGGCGAGGAGGTGGAGAGCGAGATACTGAGCTCCCTGCTCGACGAGGTGATCGGCGACATGGCCGTGAGACGGCCGCAGGAGTGTAAATTTGTAATTTGAGATGAATGCTGTAGCTTTTGCTCTGTAATTTTGTTTCGTTCAGTTGTTACATATCGCCCCATTTATTCTGTCAACCCAGACCTGCTGTTCAAATCAGTGATAAATGTTATTATTTACCCTGTTGCATAGACAGTTCATGGATCGCTTTCAGCTCGATTACTGAATGTGCTTCCCCTGCTTCTGCTTGGCATGGCTCCTGAAGATTTTACCTGTCTTCCGTAACTCCATGACCATTTCTACTGTGCTAGTTCAATGCAAAACTTGCCTGCGTATGCTGCAACCATTGCGCCTCCCACGTTGTGGCGCATTCCGATGGACCTGTAGCTGTCGGAATAATGTGGCCTGCACAACTCGACCGTTGCACTATTATAGCGCGATCATATCTTTCATGGGCTCGCCGACAGTTCAAACCCTGTAGGCTCGGCGGGATCTCAGGCTCAGATCGACCTCGGCTCGGGATGCTATCGAACTCCAGCATCCAGCTTGAGGTGGCAGGCTCGCTCGAGCTCGGCTCGTTGACAGCCCAGCCCCCTCAAGGGCTCAGGGCTTCAGGCTCATCTCTGCTTCTTCCCCCTTTCCCTTCATTTCAAAAAAAAAAAAAAACACTCTCTCCTCCCTCCATTTCAAAAAACACTCTCTCCTCCCTTGTCTTCCTTCCCTGGCGGCGACGACTGGGCGAGCGGCGGGGCCTTTCGTCTCGTCCTCGCCCAGCCGTTCGCCGGCGACGAGCATCCACCAGGTATGCCCGCCCCTTCTCTTTCCTCCTGCTGTGCGAGACGGAGCACCCCAAGCCCTAACAAAACTATTTGTATTCGGATCTGATCCAGTTGCAATTTATTACCTGCTAGCCTCGATTTCGTAGTATGCCCTGCTAGCCCAGATCCTCCCCATCCTGACTTTTTCTTCCTCTTGCAGCAGACCCGCTGTACCGCCAGCAAGGAGGCCTCGGAAGCCCCTCCGGAAGGCAAGGTATGCCCTGCTCGGTTCCTCATATACCAGGCGCTCGCTGCACTCTCCAGTTTGAGCACTCGAACATACCAGTTCTTAGTAGTATAAAGTTAGTTGTTTATAGCATTATTGGTTTGGTTATTTATTAGCTCAGTAGTACTTAGTTGCATGAGTTTGTCGCAAAAAAAAAAAAACTGCAAAGTATATTATCATGATGCCTTTTTCATACGAGGGAGTTCTCAAATCCTGGCTATAACTCTAAGCTTATCTGAATTATTTCCAATCTTAACTGAACCTTATGCTAAATAGACTACATGGATGAGTTCTGACTTCTGAGGCTGTTTTTCCTTTCATATGTGCTTTTGATTTGTATCTGTCAAATTTCTAATTGCAATTTATCATTGGTTAAAACGTTTAGATGGATGATTTGGCTGTCAAGCGGTGCAAAATTATTGGTCAGTCTGCTAGAGTTTTTGCTACAATGTGCATAGACGCAGTTTGTGCCACAGACCACCTGTCACCTAGGGTCCCTTAGCTGAAAGAGACAAAATTAGGATCCAAACCTTAGGTTCATTTTCCACAATGATAACCAGCACTGTGTAGAACAACTTCTCATGAGGAGAGCCCCTTTTTTCTACTTGTGCACACTGCTTAGGACAAAAACCGCTTGCTTACAGACATAATTAACAGCTCAATTGAGGAACAGGTTCCCATGTTCCTGCAAGTGGTTGTCCACAATTGTAGGTTTAGGTTGATATAGCTTAATTTTAGAAGAGTTTTGGAAACAAACAGTCGTTATGTCACCAAATTCTCTATGCTATTGGAGAGCTGTGTGGAGAGAGATGATACGGCCGCCATCCCTTGAGGTCCACCCTAAAATTCAATCCGACTGAACCATTTGTTTTGCAGGTAAAATTACAAAAATTAACTTAGTTCTACTAGTTTAGAAGCTACAAATAACTCCCATGCTGTTGCCCCAAAACAAAAATTAGCTACAAAAATTACCTTCCATAAAATCTGTAGCTTCTAAACTAGTAGACCTCCTAAGTTAATGAATGATGGTGCTGAATGTGAGTACTTTTGCGCCTTTTCTTGGTTATACTAGCATACCCTGTAAGATGTTGGTGTAGAATGTGAGTGACTTTGGCTTATTTTGTTGCATTAGTACGTTTTCTGTGAATCCATTAGGTTTTAAGTTTGGTTGTCGTTTCAATACTACAAACCTCTGAACTCTAAATACTTTGATGGTTCCAGCTGCTGAGTGTTGATGTAGTTTACATGTAATAGTTTACTTCATCTGTCTTTTTTCTACCTTTTTATCCTAAGAGGTTTCTTGGATTCTAATAAAGATATTTCCTACTACATTAATGGGGTTTCCTTCAATTTGTCTTGTTGTTGCTTTCCGTTGACATGCGTTGAATATTGATTCACCTAATTTCCGACAACCGCAGACAGTTATTTTGCTATCTTCTATCTGTTGCAGGTGGGCCGATGGGGTCGGAGAAGGGTGGAACGAAGGTTATTGGCGGCGGCGGAGGTGCTGGTGGGATCTTCAACCTGTTCGACTGGAAGCGCAAGTCGCGCAAGAAGCTGTTCTCCAACTCGCCAGGTAGGTGTTTGTAAGAAATCCTCTCTCACTGAACCTTCCCGGCAGAGCTGTTGTCCCTCTGATTTATGCTTTCTTATCTTGTTCGTGTTATCTGTTTGCAGAGGGCGCCAAGCTGGTCAGGAGAAGTGAAGAAACCTTGCCATCCGGGCGTCTCCAGTTGGTGAGTGATATTTCTAGGTCTCGCTCGTCGCCACGAACGATTCGATGATGTTGCGCTGGTGCAGGGGCTTGTATTCACCTACGTTTGCTGGATAAATTTTAGGTTGATGACGACGAGGGGATTGGTGTCACAAGCTTCAAGGGGAGCAGTGACTACAGCTGTGCTTCTTCAGTGACAGATGAGGAAGGGCGTGAGATGAAGGCGCCTGGTGTGGTGGCCAGGCTCATGGGCTTGGACGCCCTGCCCACCTCAGGTGTTCCAGAACCATACTGCACACCATTCCGTGACACAAGATCGTTCAGGGACAACCAAAGCCTCAAGAGGAGTCCTGAGTACTCCATGAATGACCAGTTCAGTTATGTTCCTCGAAGAGTTGATGGTTATATGAGGAAGCCATTAGATTTCAGAGCACAGAAGATGCCAAGCAGCCCGATTGAAAGGTTCCAGATAGAAGCATTGCCACCGAGGTCCGCAAAGCCCCTACCAATGTCTCATCACAGACTGTTGTCTCCCATCAAGAATCCAGGATTCAGTTCAGCGAGGAATGCTGCTCAGATCATGGAGGAAGCAGCCAAGATTCTTCAGCCCAGGGCGCAATCCAGTTCTAGGGAGAAAATCTGCTCATTCAGCCCAGCTCGAATTCCTTTGAGGGTTTCGGAGCCAAGAGAAAGCATATCTGCTTCTCAGAGGACTGTATCTCAGAGAGCACAGTCGTCCAGGAACACTCCTGAGCTGCCAGATGTGAGGTTCTCCAGAGGGCAGCAGATGAGCCGGAGCTGGAACAGTGAAGAAGATATTGTCATATTCAGACCATCGATTGATTCTTATGAGATTAACAATCCTAGTTGTTCAAAGAACAACAAGGGAAAGTCTATTTCTTTGGCAGTCCAAGCAAAGAACAATGTGCAGAAGAGGGAAGGCGCAAGTTCTGGGAGGAATTCAGGAGTACAGAAAGAGCATGATGACCATAGAACAAACCAACCTTTTAGGAGTCAGTCTAATCACCAGAGAAACAAGCAGCAAAAGAAGGCATCATCATCTGGCACTTCGTCCCCTGTCCTTCGGCAAAATAGTCAGAAACAGAATTCTCTAGTGACCAGAGGCAAGGTAGCACCGAACAAATCTGTCTCAACGCAGCAAGGCAGAAAGGTGATGGCAGGAGATTCGTTTTCTGGGAAGATCAAGAATGGAAGCAAGGTATCTAAAGGTGGTGGGAGAAAAGACATTGTGGAAAGCATAACTGGCGATAGGGAAGGATCATCATCAAACAACAAGGACTTCCCACAAAAGAAACGTTTGATCGAGAGGAACTCCACCAATGAGAAGGGTACATTTGTTCCTGAAAAAACAGTGGGTAAACTTCAGAAGCAGGTTCAACCTAATGTTGTTATGGATGAGCACATTAAGTGGGACAAGGAAAGTAAAGACACTACAGATGTTGTGTCATTTACCTTTACCTCACCCTTGGTCAAACCATCAGCAGGACCCTCCAGGTTGGCGGGTAAATGGGACTCAAGAAGCAATTTCAATCTGGATGCAGGATGTGATAAAGATGATTCAGATAGTAAGACTGAAGGGCCGTCATCTGTGGGTCTGAACTTTGTAAATGGTGATGCCTTGAGCCTTCTCCTAGAAAAGAAGCTGAAGGAGCTAACATCAAAAATTGATCCATCCATCACCTTCACTAGGGGTGACACATTTACGGCTGCTACTTTTAACTTGGAGGAAGCACCAAGCTCTTCCTGCAGCAATTGGGGCTCAGAAAGCGGAGTATTTGACTGTAGCCCTTCTGAAGTCAAACCTTCTCAATATGATTATTGCCCATCAGCCCAGTCATCTACGAAAGGCCAGATTTTTCGTGGCAGTAAATTAAAGGTAAATATCTGTTTGAGTTCCCCATGATCTTTTGTAAATAACATGATTGCACAACAACAGTTCTACATTTCACACGTTATTTCTTTCAGTAGTGGAGCTTGGAAAAGATTTTATGTCATAATAGAATTGTATACCTCATGTACTTGCTCACTGCACATACTGTTTGTGGCAAAGTGTTATTACTAAAACCTTCTTGTGAAATGAGTAAAGGCACATGAGTAGCTTCTCTGTTGGGCTACTCTAAAGTCAACTTCATTATCTGGAATTGGATTTCATCAATATGTTGTGTTTGACATAATCATGACATGACACCAAGCTTCAGCATGAATAAGTTTCTCTTGAACTTTCTGCACTGTTACACTTTCTGGTGGTTGGATAATATAAATTTTCTTTTTGTGATGCTTGCGTTTTAGCTTCTGTGAAGAATGCTTATAATTAATATGCAGGAGATGCGCTCTGTTGATTCCAGCAATGAGGAATAAATAATATGTGAAATGATAGAAATGGCAGGAGTCCTCAGTTTTCTTTCTTTTATGGTTGGACAGGCTAAAGGTTTCTTGGTAACATTGGACGTGTACTGTGGCAAGTAATCAGTTCTAGTGTTCTCTTAGTTGCATGACTCCTTATGTGCCACATTCTAGCGTAGTTGCAGTTCTAATGCATATTTCTCTTTGATTTAGGTTGAGGAACCAGAAGAATGCTGCAGTATAACTAATGCAAGGAAGGAACAGGAGCATGAAGATCTGAGTCCCCTCTCCGTGCTTGAACCCACCTTTCTAAGCGAGAGTTGCTGGTCTTCCGAGTGTTCAGTCAGCAGCGATGGTAATTCACCTAGCATGGAATTCTGCAATTTCTAATTGAACTGTTGACATTGTTTACCCCTGAAGAGTATTCATTTTATTTATATCAGGGAGTAAGGTGGCGTATTCATCTTATTCTGAAGTTAAGACTATCCCAGTGAATTTCTTAATGAATCCACCATCAGTTAACATTGAGGCAAAGACTACAGACTCAGCCTCTTCCGCATCAGTAGATACTTCAGATATCTCAGATGTCACCCAATGTTCGAAGAAATCAAGACACACAGAGCTGGAGTATGTTGAAGATGTGCTAAGCAGCGTCAACTTGACAACAGATGAACTAGCGTCACTCTTTGTCAATCAGGATGGATCAGCTTTGGACCCGCTCCTCTTTGAGAAAGTGGAGAATATGCATGTATATACACAAGGGAAAGAGCCTCTTGGTCGTCGAGGCTACCGGCGGCTGTTGTTCGACTGCGTAAATGAGTGCCTGGAGACAAGACGCGGTACCTACTTCCGGGCAGGATATGCAGCATGGAGCAAAGGGGTGGCATCGCTGAGCGGGGGCGTAGAGACCGAAGTCTGCAACGAGATCACCAGCTGGAAGAGCATGGGGGAATGGGTGGAGGATGAGCTTGTCGACAAGGACATGAGCAGCGGGCTGGGCACGTGGGTCGATTTCCGGGTGGAGGCGTTTGAGGCCGGCGAGGAGGTGGAGAGCGAGATACTGAGCTCCCTGCTCGACGAGGTGATCGGCGACATGGCCGTGAGACGACGGCAGGAGTGTAAATTTGTAATTTGAGATGAATGCTGTAGCTTTTGCTCTGTAATTTTGTTTCGTTCAGTTGTTACGTATCCTCCCATTTATTCTGTCAACCCAGACCTGTTGTTCAATTCAGTGATAAATGTTATTATTTACCCTGTTGCATAGACAGTTCATGGATCGCTTTCAGCTCGATTACTGAATGTGCTTCCCCTGCTTCTGCTTGGCATGGCTCCTGAAGATTTTACCTCTGTCTTCCGTAACTCGATGACCATTTCTACTGTGCTAGTTCAATGCGAAACTTGCCTGCGTATGCTGCAACCATTGCGCCTCCCACGTTGTGGCGCATTGCGATGGACCTGTAGCTGTCGGAATAATGTGGCCTGCACAACTCGACCGTTGCAAGCGCCATCAGATCTTTCATGGGCTCGCCGACAGTTCAAACCCTGTAGGCTCGGCGGGAACTCAGGCTCACATCGACCTCGGCTCGGGATGCTATCGGGCTCCAGCATCCAGCTTGAGGTGGCAGGCTCGCTCGAGCTCGGCTCATTGACAGCCCTCCCCACTCAGGGCTCAGGGCTTCAGGCTCATCTCTGTTTCTCCCCCCTTTCCCTTCTCTCTGACTCTCTGCTCCCTTGGTCTTCCTTCCCTGGCGGCGACGACTGGGCGAGCGGCGGCGCCATTCGCCACGTCTTCGCCCACCCCTTTGCCGGCGACGAGTATCCACCATGTATGCCCGCCCCCCTTCTCTTTCCTTCTGCTGTTCGAGACGGAGCACTCCAAACCCTAACAAAACTATTTGTATTCGGATCTGATCCAGTTGCAATCTATTACCTACTAACTTCGATTTCGTTTGCGAAAGTTATCGGTGTACATGTGTACACCCATGTCCTATGCTGGGTCCGCCCCTGGTGTACACTGGGTCCGCCCATGGCGCATGGAGACTAGGGTTGGCCCTCCTCCGACCGCCCAGATCCTCCCCATCCTGACTTTTTCTTCCTCTTGCTGCAGATCCGGTGTACCGCCAGCAAGGAGGCCTCGCAAATCGCAATCCCCTCCGGAGCAACAAGGTATGCCCTGCTGGATTCCTCATATACCAGGCGTTCGCTGCACTCTCCAGTTTGAGCACTCGAACATACCAGTTGTTAGTAGTATAAAGTTTGAGCACTCGAACATACCAGTTTTGAGCACTCGAACATACTTAGTTGCATGAGTTTGTCGCAAAAAAAAACTGCAAAGTAATATTGTCATGATGCCTTTTTCATAGGAGGGAGTTGTCAAATCCTGGCTATAACTCTAAGCTTATCTGAATTATTCCAATCTTAACTGAACTTCATGCTAAATACACAACGTGGATGAGTTCTGAGGCTGTTTTTCCTTTCATATGTGATTTTGATTTGTATCTGTCAATTTCTAATTGCAATTTATCATTGGTTAAAATGTTTTAGATGGATGATTTGGCTGTCAAGCGGTGCAAAATTATTGGTCAGGCTGCTAGAGTTGTTGCTACAATGTGCATAGATGCAGTTTGTGCCATAGACCACCTGTCACCTACGGTTAGGGATGCAAATTATATATATTTTGGGTCATTGGGTCGACCCAAAAAGTTGATAAAATGAATTAGAATGGCATTCTGCGTAAATAATTTGGGAGGAGAAATGAAATAAAGTGGCATGCCATCATAATTAATTAGCTGACCCTAAAAACACTATTGGGTACCCACTTGCATCCTGCTACGGTCCCTTATCTGAAAGAGAAAATTAGGGTTGAAACCTAGGTTCATTTTCCACAATGATAGCCGGCGCTGTGTAGAACAACTTCTCATGAGGAGAGCCTTTTTTTCCACTTGTGCATATTGCTAAGGACAAAAATCGCTTGCTTACAGACATAATTAACAGCTCAATTGAGGAACAAGTTCCCACGTTTCTGCAAGTGGTTGTCCACAATTGTAGGTTTAGGTTGATCGCTCAATTTTAGAAGAGTTTTGGAAACAATCAGTTGTTATTTTACCAAATTCTCTATGCTATTGGAGAGCTGTGTGGAGAGATGATTTGGCCACCGCCCCTTGAGGTCCACCCTAAAATTCAATCCGACTGAACCAATTGTTTTGCAGGTAAAATTACAAAACTTAACTTAGTTCTACTAGTTTAGAAGCTACAAATAACTCCTGTGCTGTTGCCCCACAACAAAAATTAGCTACAAAAATTATCTTCCATAAAATCTGTAGCTTCTAAACTAGTAGACCTCCTAAGTTAATGAATGATGGTGCTGATTGTGAGTACTTTGGCACTTTTTCTTAGTTATACTAGCATACCCTGTAAGATGTTGGTGCAGAATGTGAGTAACTTTGGCTTTTTTTTTTCCTTAGTAATAATGTTTTCTGTGAATCCGTTAGGTTTTGAGTTTGGTTATCATTTCAATACTACAAACCTCTAAACTCTAAATACTTTGATGGTTCTTCCAATTGCTGAGTGTTGATGTAGATTTCATATAATAGTTTACTTCATCTGTCTTTTTCCTACTTTTTTAGGCTAAGAGGTTTCTTGGATTCTAATAAAGTTATTTCCGGCTACATTGATGATGTTTCCTTCAATTTGTCTTGTTTTCGCTCTCTATTGACATGCGTTGAATATTGATTCACCTAATTTCCGGCAACCACAGGCAGTTATTTTGCTCCCTTCTATCTGTTGCAGGTGGTTACCCAATTTGACTTAATGTGTTCAATTAAAATAATTTAACTCGTTGGTTCCTGCCTATTCCTATTGCCATAGTTCCAAGTCAAATTTGGCCAAGGATAATACGAATTACCAATTGGTTCATGTGTTTACTTGAAATCAGTGTTCTAATAACTGAACTATTAGCCAAAAGGGGTCATTTCCATGGGGTCCTGATTACTTTAAGTTTGAAGGGTATTTCACAGGCTACTACGGCTTGGTTGCATGATCCAGGAGTGCTCAAGTAGCTGAGATGATTTATGACTGCGCCGTTTGTCTTAGATGCCATTGTTGACAATTCCTAAGTTTCTATCATCAAGAGTGATACATTACATATCTTTTATGGTATATAAATAGACATAACTTCAATTCAAAGAGAAAAATCAGTTACAACTTGCAAGGATGATTCCTGTGCTCACTACAAGATCAAGTGTGAGAGGGAGCACCGTTTACAGGGTTTTAGTACCTTTTAATATTTAACTAGTATATGATATGACCATGATCTTTTCCCAAGAACTTTAGTCCAAAATTGATCTCTGGGAATAGCATTTAGCTCCATATTGTTACTTGAAATCTTGTAGTTAGTATGATCATGGCATTTGGATTGTATTTTCTAATGTCCCTGTGCAGATTACTTCTTTAAATTCTTTACTAACATGAACATCTTCTATTATTTCTCCAGTGTAGGCAACAAGCTGTTGGAATATGGACCAACATGGCAGGGATGACCATGTAAGAACTATCAGAATATAACCTTGCATAGGTTCCCAATTACTTCCTCGCTTATGATGGCTAACCATGATGCAGGAAGGGGTCCATGTTGTTGGATTTGAAGTCCCACCTTCACCGGATGCTAGCTACAACAACCCTGTTCCTGGAAATGAAGATGAAGGTCGGGAGCCCCCATTGGTCCCTCCTCATCTCCAGCATACGGTACTGAGCTTCCCACCAAGCCAAGATGAATCAAGCCCCCTACCTCAACCCCAGACCGTTGTGCTCAACCACCTTTACATCGAGAAAGAGAACACAAGATCCGTGGTTGCTCTGGGGATCACACACCGGTTCAGGGCGAAGTTTGTGACAGTTGTTCTTTACAAGCCAGTGCTGAGGCGGTAGGGTGTGGCTATTCTGTGCCTTGCTCCTGCTTCCATTTCTCTGCTCAGGAATGGTAATTAAACACGCTTGGGTTGGGACCCACCGAAACAAATAGAACCCCTCTCCTGTTGTAGTTGTGCAGATTCTGCATAAACAGAAGAAACCCCTGTTGTAGTCGGTGCAGAAACATGCAAGAAACCTAGGCTGCCCGTCATTTTCGAATGATTAGCCGTGTACTTAATTGGCTGTTGGTGGTGGCAATGATGGTCCTGTTGTAGTTATGATCTGCGCAGCTTAACTCAGTGTTGTGTCGTTGACAAAATAGTGAGAATCTGTCTGGTGATGTACGTGGGTGTGTGACTGAAACTTTTTCCCCTCGATATGGTTTCAGCAGTGTGGCCTGTGGGCAGAAACCTGGAAGCTCAATCGAGAGTGCATTTTAGGCACCAGCTGCTGCTAGTAGTGCTGTTTGGCAGTAGTCTTGTGCAGACTAGCTAGATGCTACTTCCATGTGGCGGTCAACATGATGGTCCGATCTTGTGCGGACTAGCTAGATTCGTGATGGTGAGGATCGAAAGGCTTGGCAAGGTGGCCTCCACTGCACCCTCCAGGTGCAGCTATAAAGCAAGCAAGCAATCGGAAACGCATGATCGACGACATCCAAGCAAAGGCGCGCGCACTGGAAACATCTGTCGCGGGAGTGATGATGCTGCTTGTCACATCACATCATATCCACACATCGATCGAGGAGACGTGTGCCATGGCGAGACGGAAAGCACCACCACTCTCGGCCGGCTCTCCTGCTGCTTGACGTCAACGATGGATGGATGGTGGATCAATAGGGTTTAGGTGCCCCGGTTGCTAGTGCTCGATCACTGCTCAGCAGGTCGATCCATGTCGGGGCCGGGGACTGTCGCGGTTCAACTCCGGCACGCGCGCCGCAACTTTCGCGGCTGGTGGCTGGCCTGTCGTGCCCTGCAACCTGCATCAACGTGATTGACTGACACCAGGCGGCGAGACCATGGGCTACCGATCGAAGAAACAAGGAGCATCTATCTTCTTCAGTAGTGGCCGAGCTGACCTCCTGATCCTGACCTGACAAGTCACCCCACTGTGCCGCCACTTGACGGACTCGAGGGTCTAGGCAGGCTTTAACTTGAGCTGTTTCGGACGAGCACTGGGGAAGCCAAGTTCTTCACCGTCGTATCCATGGACGGCGGCATGCGCCACCACCAGCTCGAAGCAGCAGCATGCCAAAGCCAGAGTCTTCTTCCTCCCCCTGCTGGCGCCAGTTCCTGCGGCATCTCCTTGGTCGCCGCCGTCTGCCTCTTTCTCTTGGCCGCTTCGTCGGCGATCTACTGCTTCTGTGTCGTGATCATCTCATCTAATAATGAAAGCCTCCTCCTCAAGCTCAAAGGCAGGATTTCCAAGGAGAAGAAGAACCGGCGGCATCAGGACGATAATGCACGACCGCCGGAGCCGCCGGGAAGGGGGAGCGGCTGGTGGTGGTCCGTCGTGGAGACGCTGGCCTTCGTGGCCGCCAACGGCAGCGGCAAGGGCTTCTACAGCTTCGTCCACGCGCGCCACCGCCGGCACGGGCCCCCCTGCTTCCGCACCGCGCTCTTCGGCGCCACCCACGTCTTCGTCTCCTCGCCCGACGCCGCCAGGTCGCTCCTCGCCGCCGAGCCCGCCGGCTTCTCCAAGCGCTACGTGCGCACCGTCGCGGACCTCCTCGGCGAGCACAGCCTCCTCTGCGCCTCCCACGCCGCGCACCGCTCCCTGCGCCGCGCCGTCGCGCCCCTCTTCAACGCCCGGGCCACCGCGTCCTTCGCCGCCGCCTTCGACGCCCTCACGCTCCGGCTCATGCGGGACTGGGCCTCCACCTCGGGCCGCTCCGCCGCCGTCGTCGTGCTCGACGCCGCGCTCGGCGTAACCTTCGAGGCGATCTGTGACATGCTCGTGGCCACGCTGCCGCGCGACGCCAAGAGGCAGCTCCAGGGCGACGTGCTGGCCGTGACGCGGGCCATGCTGGCGTTCCCGCTCAGGCTGCCGGGCACGAGGTTCCACGCGGGCCTCCAGGCACGGAAGCGGATCATGGAGGTGCTCAGGCGAGAGATCGCCTCCAGACGGCGGGACGGCTCGCTGCGGCAGCGTGGTGATCACGGCGGCGACGACATGGACTTCCTGCAAAGCCTTCTCCTCCGGAGCCAGCAGCAGCAAGCGGGCACCGACGACGAGGCGCTCCTCACGGACGAGCAGATCCTCGACAACATCCTGACGCTCATCATCGCCGGTATGTGCCTGAGATCCGACATGCTCGAGCTGAGCACACCTGCTGTGCTGCAACGTATCATAATTCTCAGAGGACGTCTATATATACTGCCTGCTTGTGCTGATTACAGGCCAGGTAACAACAGCGACCGCAGTCACATGGATGGTCAAGTATCTTGCTGACAGCAGAGACTTCCAAGAAACCTTAAGGGTGGGTCAATCAGCCAGTCCGTCAGTCCACCAATCCGAATCCGATTCGTCTGGATCTTATTCAAGGTGCCTGACGAATTTCTTGTTGATACTGATGTGTATGTAATGTATGCAGTCGGTTCAGCTGGAGCTGGCACCCAAGCAGCACCAGGATTCCCCCCTTACGCTCCAACATCTCAGCAGCATGGAGCTTGCATACAAGGTCTGAATCCTGAGCATCCATCACAGCTGCCCATCTGAATTTTCTGATGCCATCAGCAGTATGCACTGGAATAATCTGGGTGTTCTTGCACTGCGCATGCTAGACGGTGAAAGAATCACTGAGGATGGCCAGCATAGTTTCCTGGTTCCCAAGGGTAGCACTCGAGGACTGCCAGGTTGCAGGTACTCGATCTGCTCGAACTTCTGAAAGCCATCGGTCTGAAAGTAGAATACTGAACGTATCGCAACAGGGTTTCAGATCAGCAAGGGCTGGATTGTGAACGTCGATGCGAGGTCCCTGCACTACGATCCGACGATCTACGACAACCCCACCATGTTTGATCCTTCGAGGTTCAACGTGCGTAAGCCTAAGATGAACTGAAGAAGGCAACTAGATAGAGCCAGTTTAGTTTTGGCAGATTAACACGTGTGCGCATTGGACTGAACAGGGGGAGGATACGAAGCCGCCGTACAGCTTCCTGGTGTTCGGAGCAGGCGGGAGAACCTGCTTGGGGATGAGCCTCGCCAAGATCATGATGCTCATCTTCCTGCACCGGCTTGTTACGACCTTCAGGTTCAGACCATTTAGCAGTACTTGCTGACGACGGCGAATGATCGAAATCTGTTTAGCCGATCAACAGGACAGGAGGGACTGAATTCAGGAAGGCTAACCGATGCTACTGGGTATTGTTGCAGATGGGAGATGGCAGACGAGGACACAAGCCTTGAGAAGTGGGCAATGTTCCCTAGGCTCAAGAACGGATGCCCCATTCACCTTACGCCCATATGATGAACTATGGATCGGATCGGATAATAACTTGGGGGTAGGAAATAGGAATGGGTCTCCTGTAAGGTTTTGTTTCTCATATATGGCCTGGAGCTAGTAGATCATCATCGCTCATCAGACCGTGTTAGAGTCGCGCTCATGGGATGAATGAACAAATCAAGCACGCTGCTAAATCTGTATGGGAAAGAATGGCATGCTCATGTACATACTCCTAAATGATCCCATTCAACAAAAACAACAGCCCCGGCCGACTTCCCAAAATGGACTTCGATCTCTGCCTCCGTGTCATCAAAACTATGCCCACGACCAAAGGAGCTAGCTTAGCTTGTAATGGCGAAATGATCCAACCGCATTTCATTTCATTTCATTTCTGGACCTCTCTGAAAATAATCGCGATCAGCGGGGAGGAACAATGTACGCCAAGTGACACGGAGTGTCTGTTGGCAGCCGGAGCATGGCGTACACGTGGAAGGGAGGTAGAGCGCATCATTAACTATTCCCAGGAGTGGCGGGTCCCACCCTCCACTTCCAAGTCCACAGTCGAGGAGTCCACGCCACCCTGCCTCGCTGCCGTTGAGCCGGAGCTTCTTCTCCCTCACCGTCGGCGCCCCGGCCCCCCGGCTGCCGCCCGTTTCAATGGAGGGGGTTGGCATTGGCGGCAGCCCGCGCCCGCTGGCCCTACCACCTCCCGCCAAGGACGTCGACGAGGTGGCACTGGCGCTCACCAAGCGCGCGCGCAAGAGGAGCAGGTACCTCTCCCCTCCCTACACCGACACGGATGTCCGGGAGGAGGAGGTCGCCGGGGAGGGGCCGCCGCCCAATGTCTCCGCCGCGGAGGCGCTGTCCGCTGTCCTAACCGCCGCGCTTCGGCAGGAGCAGGGGCAGGGGGTGGATCCGGAGGCCCTCCGCTTCCTGACCCTGTACAGGAACAGGAACAGGGCCACCACCCTCACCTTCGACACTCACCCCGGTTCCCGTGCCGCCGCCGGCGGTGGTAGCAACAAGCCCCCATCACCTGCTGCTGCTGGTGGTGGCGGCGGCGGCCACACGATGGCCAACCTCAGTGCAGGCCCTGCCATGCCCAGGCCTGGTGATGGATCCCCAGCCCCAGCCAAGACGAAGAAGAATCCCCAAGCTCCTCCTGCCGTTGGAAAAACTGCCGATGGACAGATTCGGGCACCCAAATCGGCTGGTTTTGCTGTCAATGCAGCAAATGGTCTCGCTAATCCTTCTCCGCCAGCGAAGAAGAAGAAGTACAAGAAAAGGATGAGGAGCGCTGGGCACGAGCAGCAGCACTTCGGGAACCCCGTGGCACTTGTCCTCGACTTCGCAGCGGGAACTCCTCTGCCCTCCAAGGAGGACCTCGTCTCCACGTTCCGCAGGTTCGGCTCCGTGATCGACTCCGAGACCGCCATTGCCCAGGACAAGCACAGCGCGCGCGTGGCGTTCGCCACCAGGGCTGAAGCGGAGGCCGCCTTCAGCTGCGCGGGAGCTCTCGGCGCGTTCGGACCTCCATCTGCGGTGCCAAGCCTCCAGGACCTCCCTCCCACCGTTCGCGGCGCGCCGCCGCCCGTCCCGAAGCTCCCGCTCACAGACATCAGGAGTAACCTTGAGAAGATGATCGCGTCCTTGAACCGACGAGGACCTGAAGAAGCGGTGCCGGCCATGGGCAACCTTGTGGGAGAAATGCAAGGTCTTCTGGCCAAGGTTGACAAGATGCTGCAGGGTCGTTCTGCTACCGGCCGTCATCACCATTAGGCTCAGCTCAGCAAGTCAGCAATCAGCACCCGGCACTCCAGAAGCATGTATGGTTGCCGTGCATCTCTGCCTGACCACCCCTTGCTAGGTTCTTGTACTGACCCCTGTTCTTTCTAGCTGCTGATCGTCAGTCTTTGGTAGTTGTAGTGTAGATCCTGAGGTCCATTTCAGCAGCTGCAATACTAGTTGTCATCATCTCATTTAGTCGTGTAAATGGTAAAACTGCTGCACGCATCGCTGCTCCATTTAGTGGTAACTTGTACTAGACTCTGCTATATATATATCTTTATCATCCATTTTCAGGGTAATATCCCTAATCCCTTTGCTTTTTGTTCCCATCTAGTCCAAAATTAAAGACAAGAATCGAATAAGCACGTGTTTTTTCGTCTAAAGAAAAGAATAAGCATGTATTTGGGAAGCTTTTAGCAGGCTAACGGTAATTATCAAACAATTGAATCCTTCCGTGCAATTCCCACTGAAATGAGATGGGTATGCCTTTTGAAAAAAAAAATCCTATGATATGATGCATGCACAACAGAAATGCCCAACTGAATCTAAATGATACGTGCTGGACGGGGGTCTGAGGAGAGCATGAACTGACGATGACTATCCATGTGCACGTCAGTCGTGCTCAACCTTGGAAGACCAAGAAAGATAACAGCTCACCTGAATGGCAAACAGCAAACGAACAAACAAGCATCTCCATTTTATTCATTATGGTGCTAATAACAGATCCCACGATCCAAAGACAACAATTCACAAGCACATTTTGTAAGAACCCCCAAATGCACAACCATATAATCTTATTGATACGTTTTCTGTGTACAAAGTAGCATTAACCTAAATATAGAAACTATTTGTAAGTTCTTGAATTATGGGTATCCATCTTCCGCTGCTGTGCTGTTGTTCTGATACAGATATTATTCAGGAATATATGACAAACTCCCAGATGTACCCGGATCTAGATTAGATTGCTTCTCGGTTCTTGGTGGACCTCACTTTTACTTAGATGGCCTCTGATTGTTCTTCGATCTCGCTACGTCCAGCATCACTTGCAGCAGCTCCATTAACAGGCACCTCGGTGACAACAGCCGACGCACTTGAAGCACCATTCACCTGCATCTCACTAGCTGTCTCAGAGACGATGCTGGATGGCTGCTTAGGAAGGGTCTTTGGTTGACGTATGGCAGCCACTGCTTCTGGCATGACAACACCTGGAGGCTGAGGGGGCACCCAGCGGCGCTGAGGCAGAGGCCTTTCCTCAACCCCAGGGTTGTAGGTCAAAGGCCTTGGCTCATCTGCTTGAAAATCAGGGGCCTTTCCATTCTGGTGATAGGAAGGAGGATAGCTCTCCTGGGCATCAGTGTATGATCCATCATCACTCAACTGGGAGTTGGATCCATAACCAGGCCTCTGCTGTGAATACTGCTGCATCTCCCATGGCTGTAATTTTTTTTCAGGGAAAAAACACAAATGATGTGGAAGTCAGTTCAACTCGAAGACATCATTCTGTCAGTAAATGCAACAGACACAGGACATCTCCTCACCTTACTGCCAGAAGACCTATCCCCTCGTTGCGCAGTGGACATTGTCTGCTCAAAGCACACAGATACAATCAGGGTAGTAGTTAAGTCATAGTAGGGCACATGCTTTCAGTGACAACTGATAAGTTAAATGGTCGATGATAAAGTACATGCTGTTATGCATTACAGTTATAGATGCGAGAATGGTCAATAATACAAATATGTGAGATATTTATCAATTATGCAGGTGCATATATTTAGCTAAGAGTTCCACAAAATTATAGAAACAGATGACATCGTGACAGAGCTGAATAGCTTTCAACTGATCAATAAAGAAATCGTAGAAGAAAATATGTTAAACCATATGCACATCTCACGAATAAACGTATTTGGGAGATCAAGCAACATGTATATTGAGAAGATAATAGCCAATATATTCTAAAAGGACCAGCTTTGTCAAGAACATGAACCTCTATATACCTGGTTAGAAAGGAATGACATATCTTTTAAATTTCAGCCATGTAATCTTATCAAATAAACTATTTTAGATCTGATCAGATAATGTCTAAGAAAAATACAGAAGCAAGCATTTGTGTATGATGGATTTGCAAACAATTCTTTGGTACACAATCATATCGAACTGATTAGCAAGATGCAAAATTTTCTGGAGCTGACCAACTAAGTTTTAAACTGTTCAGAAACTTGAAAGAAGGCTGGCGGCCAGCAAATACTATATGCTTCAGATAGTTGATTAGACTGGATGTGCCACCTCACCTCAGACTGTGCGCAAGTCAATCCAACTAATTTTACAGATGTTATATGGATGCCACTTAGTTTTGCTTCTTTTGACTGGGTTGTTTCTCCACCTGGGGATCAACCTCAGGTCTCAGGACTCATGAGTACACACACCTTTGGGCTAACCAGCTGAATTTATCTATGGTTGCACAGTATGTCAAATATAAACTGGTCAGCTCCTTACCTCCGCATATGATCTTGAAAATGACCCAGACATAGGTTCGATAGGTGCTGGCGCAAATGAAGACCTCCCTGCTAAAAAAACCCAACGGTAGGTAAAGAAACAAGGAAACACCACACTCCGAAGGCAAAGAAAGAAAAAGGATATCGGAAAAGATACCAACCAGAGCCAAAGTCGCCGTTTGATGCGCCATACATGTTAGTTTGCTACAAAAAGGGAAAGTTAGAAATAGGACACCGATTCAAAGCAAGAGCATGCTTGTGGAACAGGAATACGGGATGGACATTCTAAGTGCACACCTGAGAAGCTCTCCATGAACTGTTAACTGGCCCTGGAATTGCAATCAAACAAACAGTAGTGTTGTTAGATTCTCATAGATAAGGGTCAGCAATTATATTGGAACAACAAAGCAAAATTTTCTAATTTATGGCCTGCATGCAGATAAGTTTACACAGCACGAGGTATTGTTCTGATAACAGAGCCAAGCACTGAAGCATGAAAGGCAACATCAACTGTCGACACTGACCATTCCTTATAGCAGGAGAGGCATGCTCTTCCAGTGGACGGTACTGAGAAAACCTATCCTCCCTGGTAATGTTTATGGACTCCCTGCTATGATTGAGTGACTCACTCAAAGATTTTAACTCCTTGGCTTGGGAATCTAGAGCTTGTGTTAATGTCACAAGTATCTTCTTTTCTGCCAACAAGAATACAATAAACATTATTGGCAACAAAGAAGAAGCAAAACATGAGCAAGTGGAGTGAAACCTTCATCCTTTGAAGCAAGCAGTTGTTGGTTCGTTTTAGCAATAGCAGAAACAGCAGATGCAGAAGCCTTTACAGCCTCTGCCGTTTCCTCATCAATCTTGGCCTTAAGTTGGTTGCCTTGAGTTTCATCGCCTTCTGCTACAACTTTGCGTATCCAAGACTTGAGCCTGGGAAGGAACAGTTTCTACAAGCAAACATGCCTCGCTTAGTCAGCCAGAAAGTTGGAAACGTTTAGAGTAGTCTGGGACTCTGGGCAGCAATGAGAAATACCTTGACAAAGACAGCAGCACTGGCACCAAAACCAAGCAACAGCCCTGCAGCAAGGAATGCTCGGTACCAGCTGAACCTGGGCTGCCTACGTAGGACTACAGGGCCAGCAGTTCCTGGCTGCAGAGACTGCACTGGTGTGTAAGTTTGGACTCCAGTGGATTGATTCTGGATGTTTGCTGAAAAGCAGGCAAAGCGACACAAGGCAAGCTCGTTAGTGACTGAAATCAACCTGTTGAGATGAGAGTATGAGACAAACAAGAGGGACCGACCAATTTAACTAGTAGTTTTACTTACCCTGCTGCTGTGGTTGTGAAGCAGTCGCAGTAGTAGCACTTGGTTGCGGATCCTGCAGCAGAATCAGAAGCAGGTGAGAGGGCATGAGTAAAGCTGCTTGCGGCCTTTATCGGAGTGGATCCAAGGAGGCGGTGCGTGGTATCTTACAGGGACTCTTCGGAAGGCCTCGTCGATCTCCTGGGTGGTGAGGCCCTTCTTCTCGAGGAAGGACCGCCTGTAGACGACGGGGGAGCCCCTGACCTTGGGGTGGGAGAGGAACTTGACCGCGTTCTCGACGTAGTCCTCCCTCATGGGCTGCGGCGGCGCCTCGAACACGAGCTTCTCGGCCCCAGCTCCCGGGTCAGCATCTGCTGCTGCTAGGGCGAGGATCCCATCCAATCAGGCATCAATCAGGATCCCAAACCCTTCTAGAGTTGGGAATTGAGTCGAATCGAACACTAAGAGGAGGGAAGATGATCGAATTGGAGAGAGACAGGTACATGTGCTTGGGGATTGCTGCTGGCCGGAGCCGGAGCCGGAGCCGGTGGCGGAGGCCATGGCCTCGCCCACGCCTCTCGCGGGAGTCGTCGGGAACGGAACGGGACGGGGAAGCCGTCGTTTCCTTGTGCTTCTCAACTACTTCAATCACCTCATGTCCTCATCTGCTGCTTCAGACTTCAGTCGTGGACTCCAAAACGGAAACGGGTCGCCGTGCCGCTGTGTGGGCGCGTGCATTTCCCCCCCAACATTATCTTGCTGTTCGCAACAAATATTTTTGGCACGGGAAAATAAACTACTCCTTTACAAACGAAAAAAAAAATTTCTGTGTGCCTTTTGTAATGCAGTGTACTAATAATAAATAAATCTATGTTTGGATACTCCATTACATTTTCATAATTAGTTTTCTGTTATAATGTTTTGTGTTAATAGAGGAAGATATGTTGTAATGTTTTGTGCACAATAATAATATCAAGGATATATAGTGAGGGAGGAGATGGATGAGTGTGAGTAGGGATGCAAGTTACGTATATTTTGGATCATTGGATCGATCTAAAAATTAATAAAATAAATTAGAATGGCATTCTGCGTAAATAATTTGGGAAGAAAAATGAACTGCAGTGGCATACCATTGTAATTAATTAGCCAACTCAAAAAAATACTATTTGGTACCCACTTGCATCCTTAAGTGTGTGTGAGACTGATCCTTGTATGGAGAAGGAGATAGTTGAGGTGACGCCAGTCGAGGAGTTGACATAAACGAGAAGGCTTTAACATTTATCATATTTTTAGTAGAAAAAACATATACCATGTTTGGATATGTTACTCTTTCTCACATCTGATTTTTTTTCCCCCTTCCTATCTCTCCCACTTCTTTCACCTTTAGAAAACTTCAGCAGGATCTAGGGTTCGGAGAAATAGGGTATGTGTGTTTCATGTATCTACATGAAAAAGCTCTGGGCTGCAGGGTAGCCGGTTACGGCAGCGGAGAGAGACTATCACGACAACAGTCGAGGCCATGACGAATACTCATCAATGTTAGGGAGAAGAGAGTGGGCCATACCGTCTGTCGGTACATACGGACATGGGTACCTCCTGCTAGGGTGTCCAGGCTCTTAGCGTCTCACTATCCGTGATCTTCCCTTCGTCTTTTGGGTGACGTGACGTACGGCCCGGGCCTGACAGCTGGGACCATGGTCTCCGGACCTCCCCCGTGCTCTTAAAGATCCGAGGTCTCCATGTGCCCGGGAAGGCAGGGGAGCTCTCGGATAGCCCCCGCAGCCCCGGACTCCCTAGGGAGGTCCGGGGCCGCCACGTGTGATGGCCGGACCATCACAGGCCAGACCGCTCCGACCGGCCTCGGGGGCCCAGACCTCTCTCCCCCCAGGAAGGGGGTATGGTGCCGCCAGGTGCCGCCCCTGCAGAGGGAGCGGGGCTGGCCCTGCCACGTGCCTGTGGCAGGAGGCCCTCCGCGGGTCTCCAACCCACCTACCAGCACTTAATGCGGTAGCTGGGCCGGGCGCGCCCAAGTCAAAAAGTGTGGCCTGCCACTGACACACGGGGCAGGTAGGCTGACACCACGGTAAGCCCACCTGTTTCCAAGGCGGCGCATCGTGTCACCGAATACAGTGCGCAGGCGGCGTACAGTCCCGTCACAGCACCATGCGCGGCGCGATGATGGCTTGTAACAGGTGAGCCGAGGCGTGCGCTGTTACAGTGCGCGCGGAGGCAACGGCGCGGCGGGACAGCTCTACTCCTTCGCCTGATAGGTTCCCACCCAGCAGTGGTAACACAGCTCCACTGTTGGGTACCACTGACAGTGGTCACTGTGCGGATAAGGCTGCACACGGCCATATCCTGGCTGTAGATACGCACATCAACTTTCCGATTGAGAGGACTACGAAGAGGAGCTGAAGATGAAGATCTCCATATCTCTCATAGAACAGGCTCCTGTTGGCCGGGCCCATTTGTCGGGGCCCCGCACAGTGTAAGCGCACCCTTGAACTATAAAAGGGAGAGTGCACTCGTTAGAAGATAAGTTTTTGGAGACACGGACAAGGTTCATACACACGAACACAAGTCCAGGCTAAGTTCCATCCAGACTTACACCATCAATACAACTCCCAAGTGGACGTAGGGTGTTACGCTCTGGCGGCCTGAACCACTCTAAAATCCTTGTGTCCTTCTTGTGTTCATCCGCACATCGATCAAGCGCTCCTAAGTCTCCTCCAAACCCATCCTTAAATAGGATTAGGCGGGTGCATTCTGCCACCCGGCTGGAGATTTCCTCCGACATTTGGCGCGCCAGGTAGGGGAGTTAGGTTTGGTTTGCGCTCGGTCGACCCTCAAGACCGCAATGGCGTAGGAAGATGGTCACCACGACCTCCAGTTGGGCGAGGAAGTGGCGTCCACGACGCCACATGTTTTCCGTCGTCCAACGTCCAGGGTGGCGCGGGCAGCACCGCAGCACGCTGCGACGCGGGCCTCCGTGGCCCAATCGTTGCCCGCACCGAATGGGCCGCTCATGGCAGCCAGGGGGTTACGAACAACCCCCCTGGTGAGGCGGCCTCGCCCGACGCCCAGAGGCAATGGCGTGACGACGTCGACCGCCTCCTCAACCTGGCGCAGGCTTCCCCATGTTCAGCAGGGGAGTCTACCTCCAGGCAACGCCGTCGTCAGGGCGGCGCATCCGGTTCTGTGCACTCACCGTCAGTGAGGATTGCACGGACCGAAGACTTCCGGGCGGAGCTCAATCGCAGACGTGCGGGAGAGGACACCCGTGTCTCCATCGAGCGGGCGCGTGGTCGCCGGCTCAGTATCGAGGGTCGCGACCTTGATGCCGAATTCGCTGCGGTGGTTCCGGCCCCGCAGGGACCTGTCCAGGCACCAGTGTCCGGGGTGGGCTACGCTGCGCTCGCAGATCACCTTCACGCGGTCGCCTGGCCTTCCAAGTTTCGGCCACACCTGCCAGAAAAGTATGATGGGTCCTCCAACCCGTCAGTCCTACAGGTCTACATCACCGCCATCACGGCAGTTGGAGGTAACGACGCCGTCATGTCAAGTTACTTTCATGTAGCCTTGACCGGGCCAGCCTAGACCTGGCTCATGAACCTTACTCCGGAATCCATCCGATCCTGGGGGAGTTGTGCGCACAGTTCACGGCAAACTTTGCCAGTGCGTATCAGCAGCACGGTATGGAGGCCCACCTCCATGCTGTGAGGCAGCAACCCGGAGAAACCCTCCGGGCCTTCATCTCCCGCTTCACCAAGATACGTGGAACTATCCTACGTATCTCCGATGCGTCTATTATCACGGCTTTCCACCAGGGGGTACGTGATGAGAAGATGCTGGAGAAACTGGCGACCCACCAGGTGGAAACTGTCACCACCTTGTTCGCTTTGGTGGACAAATGCGCCAGGGCAGCAGAAGGCCGGGCATGGCATTCTGCAACCCAGGCAGGACCCGCTCAGACGAGTGGGCCCAGTGTCGCTGCCCCTGACAGCGGCAAGAAGAAAAATAAGAAGAGCCATGGCTTCGACAAGTCACGGGTCGGGGGTCCGGCCGATGCTGCAGCAACGACCGGGGGCCAGAACCCCCGCGGCAAGCGCCCACGGCAACAGCGTACCGACCTCGGGTCGTGCCCTGTTCACCCAGGGGCTCGCCATAGTGCCACCGAGTGCCGCGAGATCCAGAAGCTCGCGGAGCGCCTCAGCAAGAGGCGCGACCAAGCCTCAAGGGAAGGCTCCTCCCCTCCGCAGTGGTCCGGCAAGGAGAAGGTCTCCGATGCCGATGCGGCCGCGGCGGAGAGGGAGTTGGAGTATCAAACCCCCAAGAAAGACCTCAAGGGTCTCTTCCACCAGTCCGACTCCGAGTCTGGTGGTGACGAGCGCTGCAAGAAGCTGTACATGATGTACGGCGGCAGCTCTGAGCTCGTCTCCCGGCGGGACGTCAAGACCCTTCGCCGAGAGGTCCTCTCGGTGAAGCCGGCGACGCCAAAGCCGGCGCCCCACCAGTGGTGGAAGAACATCACCATCTCCTTCGGGCCATCGGACTGCCCGGAGAACATGGCGGGCGCTGGTGTGCTGCCGCTTGTCACGGCACCCACCATCGCCAACATCCGCCTCCACCACGTGCTGATCGACGGAGGTGCAGGCCTTAGTGTCATCAGCTATGCAGCGTTCAAGCACCTGCAGATCCCGGAGTCGAAGCTGACTCCTTCGCGCCCATTCTCCGGAGTGGGCCCGGACCTGGTGTAACCGGTAGGGACCATCACCCTACCGGTTACATTTGGGACGGAGAACAACTTCCGTACCGAGAACGTGCAGTTCGAGGTGGCGGAGGTTAACCTCCCCTTCAACGCTATCATTGGCAGACCGGCCCTGTACCGGTTCATAGCCATTGCCCATTACCGGTACCTGGTCCTGAAGATGCCTTCTCCGGCAGGCGTCCTCACCGTCCAGAGCGACCGGGCCGCTGCCGTCGTGGCGGTTGACAAGCTCCATGTGCGGGCAACAGGGCTTGCCCCTGCAGCTGGCGCCCAGAGGCCCGACCCCTCCACCTCGCGTGCCAAGGCTCTGGCCAAGGCACCTAAGGTCCCTCCGTCCCATACGGACGATGTACCCGTGAAGACCGTCCAGGTCGGAGCGGAGACCTCCCAGACCACCCGCATCGGTGGGAATCTGGGGGAGAAATAGGAAAGCGCGCTCATCGCCTTCCTCCGGGCAAATGTTGACGTGTTCGCCTGGGAACCGTCACAGATGCCCGGGATCCCTAGGGAGGTGATTCAGCATCATCTGAAGATCCGCCCTGACGCCAGGCCGGTCCGGCAGAAGCCACACAAGCAGTCCATCGAGCGGCAAAACTTCATCCGTGAAGAGGTCCGCAAACTGCAACAGGCTGGTTTCATCGAGAAGGTCTATCACCCAGTGTGGTTGGCTAACCCAGTCGTGGTCTCGAAGGCAAACGGGAAGCTTCGGATGTGCATCGACTACACCAATCTTAATAAAGCATGCCCAAAAGACCCTTACCCACTTCCGCGTATAGACCAAATTGTAGACTCCACTTCCGAGTGTGATTTGCTGTCATTCGTAGATGCCTATTCTAATTTTCACCAAATCAAAATGGCTGAGGATGATAGGAAGCATACAGCTTTTGTAACAGTGGATGGTCTTTATTGTTATATAGTAATGCCTTATGGATTGCTTAATGCTCTACCCACCTTTGCTCATGCAATGAACATCACTTTAGGTGATTTGGTTAGAGAAATAGTTGAGGTGTATGTTGATGACATCGTTGTCAAGACTAGAGAATCAAACTCCCTCCTAGAAAATTTAGCTCAAGTCTTCGACAAGCTACGAGCGACCTCCACCAAGTTTAACCCCGAGAAATGCGTTTTTGGCGTGTCGGCGGGAAAGCTCCTTGGTTTCCTGGTCTCCCACCGGGGGATCGAGGCCAACCCGGATAAGGTCCGGGCGATTGAAGCAATGAGACCCCCTGCACGCCTCAAGGATGTCCAGAGGTTGACGGGGTCCCTTGCAGCCCTCAGCCGCTTCATCTCGAGGCTGGCGGATGTCACACCCGATTTATAAAGAACATAAATCGAGCAATCATATATGCGCCAGGATAAAGTCACGCATATATATACAACAGAATCATCAAGATATCACAACACGTATCACTTAAAACAATAAGATAAATCGTAAATGAATTATTTTATTACAACCGAATCAAGAATCGGTTCAAGAGTTGCGGAAGCGTAAAAGAGATACATGAAGAGCTGGGCGCCACAGGGACATCGACTGGGAGACAAACGCCTAGAAGTCGTCGAAGCCGCTGATGTAGTCCTCCACGTTGTCGGGCACTGAGCAGCAGTCGAAGATATCCAAAAGAACAGAAGAGTAGAGAGGCAAGTGTGAGTAGAAACAAGTACTCAACAAGTATAACACAAACTATAAGGCTCTAGGCTAGCTGACTCAACTGCGTTAGCTTTTAGTCTTGGCAATTTTTATTAAAACTATTTACTATAAGTGGATGAATTATCATAACCCAAGTTGCATAAGAAATTAATCAGTATTAATTAAGAACTACTGAGAACCATTCAAACCAAAACCACCCGGAGAATCTCCCTAATCAAAGGTTGATAACCCCACTAATCAGACGGAGGATCTGGGCCGCTCACGACTGTGAGCACAGCTGATATATCAGTTTTACACTCTCGAGAGGTTGCACAACTTTACCCACAAGTCGTGAGCTACGCTAGTTGTTCATCACACTTCCTTAGGTGAGATGGCTAGCAAGCACACTACGAGACCGTTACAAAGGATCACGTTGGTAAGGTGTAACCGCTAAGGATTCTGGATCAGCAACGATGGGGCCCACCTCCGGGGGTACAAGACACACAGCACAGACCAAGCCGGAGGAGCAGGGACCATTGAAGCTTACCACCCCTCTTGCCCACGCAGGTAAGTTACTCCCGAACCAACACGACCTAATTAGTAAGTCAAGACCGTCCCATTCCAGTCTTGTGGTTGCGCGGTTGTCCCAGGTTGTCGCTCTATGAACCGATCCTTATAGAGAGTGGCCAACCAAGCACTAAGCACCGTGCTGACCCCCTAAAACAAGTTTCTAACAAAACGTCTTTTACGGAGACGTGGGCCACTCAAGCACACAGCACAGAGGGCCACGCTCAGGATTAAGTTGCATAAGACCATTAATCAAATTTAATTAAAAAGGACCAAGTTTGTTATAGCGCATCAACCTAGCACAACTAACCAAAATGCAAACCAAGGTATAAATATATATAAGGATAAAGGTGGCTAGGAAATCCTTATAGGCATACAGAATTAAAATGCAGTATAAAATTGTATTTAAAAGTGATAGGATATTCATGTTATACTTACCTTCCTCGAAAGCCTCCTGCTGCTGCTCAAACTGCTCAGAAGAGGGTGGCTCCTGGTACTGGTCCAAAGGCTCCGCGTCTACTCACGATCGCAACGCCAAACAGGGTCCAGCATATACACATACATGCAAACAAGGACAAAACATAAGAAACAGCACACAAAACTATGCTAAAACTATTCTACGCGTTACAACGATCGCGTGGACATAAAGAACACCTAAAACGGAGCTAAGACGCGAAATCTACGCTTGAAACAAGATCCAGGGACCTATCTGCGAGAAAAACAGAACTTCTAGGGGGTTCTGCGCACAAACCAGGGGCTTAAATGTAATTAAAGGCTAGACGCAGGGGCTAACCCATGAAAACACAAGGCATGGACTGCGGGCACTAATTCCAGGAAGCCCAGGGGTCAAAATGGAAGGAAAGGACCTGTCTGCGAATACTTTTGAACTAGAGATGGACGGCGGGTTAATTCCTCAAAAGGGCAGGGGCTCTTTAACAAAACTACCACGGCTGAAGGGGGGTACGCGGCTTCTAATCTGGGCGGTTGGATCTAAATCGAACGGTTCGGACGCATTCCGGTCGGACGGTCCGATCTGAACAGCGGGGTTCGGACGGTCCGATCGGGATCGGACTGGTCCGATCTGGTTGGGCTCGCGGGGACGGCGGGTCTGCACGGCGGCGCACGCCGGCGACGGCGTCGCAACTTCGGGTGCGGCCTACGGTTCATGCTAACTAGCGTAAGAGGGAGAGGGGAACGTGTTGATGCTCACCGAGGGCCCGAACTGGTCGGTGAAACAGCGCAGGGTGGTCGGCGGCGAGGGCCGAGCGGCGAGGACAGGCGGCGCTCGAGGGGAAGGCTGCTGCAGGGGGTCCTCCTGCTTTTGATCACCACGGGTCGGCTCGGAGTGTTCCTGCAGAGGTGCCACGGGGGTTAAGAGGGTCGTAGGGCTAACGGCGACGAGGAATCGAGATGGTGGAGCTTCTCACCGGCGGCGGGTCCCGTTCAAATTCCGGCAAGTGCACGGGCCGGGGTCACGAGGGAAGAGCTTGGGAAGCTTCCTGGCGGTGAGGCGAAGCTCAGGTGGGGGTTGGCTGGGGCTGGGGCGCAGCAGGGCGGCCGGTCCACGGTGAAGCAGGAAGCTTTGCGCGGCAGAGCAAGCGACGACGGTGCTAGGATTCGGGGTGGCTGCAGCGGGGTAGGGGTAAGGGCGCAGGGGGTTGAGGGATCCTATTTGTGGGGCGATGGGGCAACCTAGGCATGCGGGCTGGCACGAGGGCTCGCCGGAGATCTCGGGCGGTCGTTGCGCGGCCGGTAGGGGAGGAGGAAGAAGGGGCCGACAGGTGGGGTCGAGCTGGGGGAGTGACTGAGAAAGAAGGAATGACTGCGAAAAGAACGGGAATGACTGAGAAAAGAACGGGAATGACTAAGAAAAGAACGGGAATGACTGAGAAAAGAACGGGAATGACTGAGAGTAGAACGAATGACTGAGAAAAGAACGGGAATGACTGAGAGTAGAAGGAATGACTGAGAAAAGAACGGGAATGACTGAGAGTAGAATGAATGACTGAGAAAAGAAAGAACGACTAACCTACCTTCCTGTTTCCTTCCTTTACTTTTCCCGCACCAACTCAAATCTATTTGAATTCAACCCAAATTTGAATTCAACCCCTATGGACTCAACCAAATAAAACTTATGCACCAGCATGAATGCACAAACATGTTGAACCTAAATAAATTTTAATTCTTTGTGAATTAAATTACAAATAAATGCAAGCTAGGCAAAATAAATCCTTAGAAAATTACTGGAGCCCAATTAAATTCATTATAGATCTCGAAATTTTACCTTAGGGTGTTATAGCGGAGAAGGCACTTCCCTTCTTCAAACTGATGAGGGGGTCCAGTCCATTTTCATGGACTGAAGAGGCGGAACGTGCCTTCCAAGAAATGAAGCAGTACCTCACCTCCTTGCCGGTCCTGGTTGCACCGGACCCAGGTGAGACACTGTTTCTTTATCTTGCAGCAACGGCCGAAGTGATCAGCATAGTGCTGGTCACTGAGAGGTCCGAGAATCTCCCGCAGGGGGCCCCCGCGAACCCCCTTAGAGGAGAAAGAGGTCGGGCCTCCACCACTCCAGCAACCGGCCCTACTTCGGAGGGTTCGGCCGGGTCCCGACCCGGAGAAGCACCAAGCAGCATGGGGTCCGACAGGTCCCCAGCTCAAGCAGAAAGATCCGCTCCGGCTGGAAGAGTCAGGACCGTCCATAAGCCGGTCTACTACGTCAGTGAGGTCCTTCACGAGACAAAGGCCAGGTATCCTGAGACGCATAAACTTTTTTATGCCATACTCGTTGTGTCCACAAAACTCCACCACTATTTCCAGGCCCACAAGATTGTGGTGGTGACCTCCTATCCATTGAGGGACATCCTCCACAACTCCAACGCCACAGGCAACATCGCCAAGTGGGCAGCTGAGCTCGCCGGATTCGAGCTCGACTTCCAGCCACGCCATGCCGTCAAGAGTCAGATCCTTGCTGACTTCGTCGCGGAATAGACGCCATCGCCAAGCGTCCCTGGGAGTGCGGGTGATGGCTCGGACCCCCCACGTCAGGAGGTCAGGGTTCCGGTGTTCACCGGACCCTACTGGACACTCTTCTTCGATAGGTCCGCCCGCAGCAAGAGGGCAGGGGCTGGCGTGATCCTCATCGACCCACGTGGCGAGCAGTTGAAGTACATGGTACATCTTGACTTTGAGGCCACCAACAATATGGCGGAGTATGAGGTCTTAATCTTTGGACTCACGGTGGCTCTGTCCCTGGGGGTCCGGGAGCTCCTGGTCAAACAAGATTCCCAACTCGTCATTAGGCAAGTCCGGGGGGAATGTTGCTGCAACAATCTCTAGCTCGCAGCCTACCTCATTCATGTGAAGAGGCTGGAGAAGGACTTCGATGTGCTGGAACTGCAACATATTCCACGCGAGGGCAACTCAGTAGCTGATGCACTCTCCGCGAGCGCATCGACTCAGGCACCCGTGCCCGAGGGCGTCTTCCAGAGACGTCTGCTGAAGCCTTCCGCCTAGCCTGCCGACCTGGGCGAAGGGGGCCAGACTAGCACCTCGAAGCTAGCGTTCCCGGCGGCGCTCCATCCGCGGAGCCCGCCAAGGGTCAAGTGCTCCCTTGAGGGTCCCGAAGACCTCAGGGAGCCATGCCCAAATTCTTAAGAAGGTTCCGATGCATGGATCTCTAAGGTCCGGGACTACCTGAAAGATAATTTCCTTTCTGAAGACCAAGCATCTGCTGAGCGTGTAATCCGGATGGCTAAGCGATACACGGTGGTAGAAGGGGATCTCTACTGCCGTGGCGCCAACAGCATCCTCATGCGGTGCATCACCTAGGAAGAGGGCCGCGACTTGCTCGCGGAGATCCATGGAGGTGAGTGCGGAAGTCATTCCTCATCCCGCACGCTGGTCGGTAAAGCCTTCTGGTATGGCTTTTACTGGCCGACAGCGCTCCAGGATGCAGCTGAGTTGGTAAGGTCCTGCAAAGCGTGTCAGTTCCATACAAAGAAGATACACACTCTAGCTCAGACACTGCAGATGATTCCTCCCTCTTGGCCTTTTGCTGTATGGGGTTGGATATCTTGAAACCTTTCTCTAGGATCGTCGGCGGGTACCGGTATCTCTATGTCGCCATTGACAAATTCACCAAGTGGTCGGAGGCAACTCCAGTGGTCAACATCACCAAGGTGTCAACAACCGCTTTCCTCAAGTCGATCATGTGCCGGTTCGGGGTTCCAAACCGGGTCATCACTGACAATGGGACTCAGTTCACGAGCCAGTACTTTCAAGAGTACTGTGAGGACATTGGCATCCAGCTCTGTTTTGCCTCAGTGGCGCATCCCAGGAGCAATGGCTAAGTCGAGCGGGCTAATGCTGAGATCCTCAGAGGGCTCAAGATCAAGGACCTACTGCGATCTTGAGAAACATGGTGCAAGATGGATTGATCAGCTTCCGAGCGTGCTGTGGGGAAACCGGACCACACCCAGCCGGGCAACAGGGAAAACCGCTTTCTTCTTGGTCTACGGGGCCGAAGCGTGCCTTCCTCCGGAGATCACCATGGGCTCTCTACAAGTGCAGGCTTTTGATGAGAATTTGCAGGAGCAGCAGCGCCGCCAAGACGTGGACCTCGTCGATGAACACAGATGGCGAGCAGCGGTCCGAAACGCACGGTACAACCAAGCGCTCCGGCGCTATCACCAACGGTTCGTGCGTAGTAGGGAGCTCCGGGTCGGGGACCTAGTCTTGAGGCGAATCCTAAACCGAGAGGGCCTGCACAAGCTCTCCCCCAGCTGGGAGGGGCCCTTCAAGGTAACAAAGGTGTGCCGACCCATATCTGTTCGCCTCACTACGGAGGAAGGCATGCAACTACCCAATCCATGGAACATTGAACACCTCCGTAAGTTCTACCCTTAGGACCTGGTTGAGAGAAAAATTTTCCTTTGTAATTGGTAGCATCAACGCGCGGACCAGGGGCGGTGGAGGTCCGCCCTCGTAAACCCGGCCCCTGACGTACATCGCACAACTCTTCTGTACCAATTCATTAAGAAAAAATTTGTTTCTCACTGTGTCCTTGAAGTCTATGCGATTCTATTTTTCTTCGTTTCTTGTTACGCTAACTCCCCACGTGGCCTCTCACGTCTGTGTCGTGCCCAAGGCCTTTCTTAAGTTGCTACGCTACGTCTCTGCTCCGGGACCTCTGTCTCGCAGGAGAAAAGGAACTGGACACCCGGGAATTGGTTTCAGGGAGACGTGCTCGTTCTTTGATGGGGTCCAGGGTCGTGTAGCCGCTTAGCCTGGTTCCGTATCCTAAGCCTGCATGCCCTGCCCCCCTAGACCGAGTGCCGTCGTACCTCCAACCATGGACCGGGGGCTGGGACCCTTTTAATTCCCGAACCTAGGCCCTGGTGCTCTGACTCTCTACGCAACTTAGGAGGCCTTCGCTCGCCAGTCCGGGACCTCGTGGGGACATCTACTAAACGTCGACCCTAAGTCATGTGCAGGACCTCGGTTCTATGGCAGCTAGTCCCGACCTATCGCGGCTACCTCCCAGGGGGCCACGGGACCTCGGTGTGCTTAAGAACACTTTACAGATCGACAATCGGGAAAATAGATAAGTTTTTCGCAAAAAGTAGAAGCACGAAACACTTAAGTACATTACTAACAATGTACACGAAACTATATTACATCACAATCACAAAGTTATATTACAAAAACAATATCAAAAATGCTAATTCTATTGCCCTGGTGGTCCGGAGGTGTCGGGACGACGTCGGATGCGGGACACTACCATGTCGACCGCCTCCTGCATGCCCTCCTTCGCGGCGGCCGCTGTCGCCCGGATAGGACCAACCAAAACGGGAGTTAGCTGCATGGCGGGGTCGTGGCTCCGGAAGCTGGTAAGGATGTACTCAGCCGTCCCCCGGGCAACTGCTCTCCCTTCTGTCTCCAGGAGGTCGAGCATGCCGGACTCCAGGCCTCGTAGTCGCTCGGCTTCGGCGTCCAGCACGTGGAGGGCGACGCTAAGTGATGAAGGAGCCTCCACCACCCAGATGGGGTTTGCGCCGAGACCTTCCAGGAGGAGTTCACCCCACCGGCCCATCTAACGATGCGACCGATGCTGGCGCTCCGTTCCGCCTGGAACTCCTCCACCTTCGCCTCCCTCTCTTGGAGGGCCACTTAGCGCTCCCGGAGCCTCCGGGTCCCGACCGCCAACTCCTTCTCCACGGCCGCCTCCCGCGCCTAGAGCTCCTCGAGCCGTGCCACCTCCTTCGCTTCGCGGGCTGCGAGCTCTTCTTCCCTCTTCGCCGCAGCTGCCGCCAGCTCTGCAAGGGTGGACTCCTGCGCCACGATCGCTTCCACCACCTTCTTGGCCTGCTTGGCCAACTCCAGGGAGATCTTCTCTCGCTCCGCCGCCGCCTGCACCCTCGTCTTCGCCAGGAGCTCCCGCTCGAGGGCATCCGCCTCCCGCCGCACTACCGCTCTCTCCCGTTGGGTCGCAGCCGCCTCATGGTTGAGAGCCTGCTGTAGCTGCTCTTGCAGGAGCTCGCGCTCCAGCACGAGCTTGGCGCGCTCATCGGCGTAGCGGGCGGTGACGGACTTGATGCGGTCCCCCAGGCGTTGCTCCCAGTCAAGGAGCCGGTGGCGCTCCGCCTCCAGCCTCTCCCACTCCCGCCGTATCCCTGCCTCCAGTTCCTCATGAACCTGCAGGCTTTTCGCAAAAAGGCGGGGGAGCGGGACCTCTGCTGGACTCGGAAAAAGACGCCTCCCCAGCACCACCTCCGGCTCCTCCTCCTGTGCGGGTGGAGTGGTGGTGCTGGCGACTTCTGCCACCTCCAGCGCAGCCGCAGCTTCCGGCGCCACCTCCGGCGCCGCTGCCGCTTCCGGTGCTGCCTCCTTCGGAGCTGCCACTGCTGGTTCAGCTGGAGGAGGCTCCAGCTCGGCGTCCGGTGCTGCTGCTGCTGCTTCGGGCGCCTCGGTCGATGCAGCTGGTCCGGTGGCCTCCTCCTCCGAGATGGGCTCAGGCCTTGGAGGTGTGGCGGCCTCCGGTTCCGGACCACTGGGTCCGGCTACTACTGGTGCTGGCTGGGGGCCGGACCCCCCAGCCGGGGCGGCTCTAGCGGACGTGCTTGAAGCTTCCGACGTGTGGGACCTGTCAGATCATCAACAAAGTTAGGGTCCCAGGAGACAAATTGGGGTAACAAGAGATCCCAGGGGAGACCACTTACTCGAAGCCAAACCACTCCCATCTGCCCCGCACTTTTGGGGGGACTACCTTTTCTGCCGAAGGCACACCGGACCTTTGGCGGGTGTCCCCGGCCACCGGTGCTTCTGGCGGCGGGGGTGGGGTCTGCGGCCTTGGCTCGGACGGTGGTGGTGGCGTCGCTGGCCGCCGTGTCGGCGGTGGCGGTGGAGGAGTCTGCTGCCTCGGAGAAGGCCGTCGCGCCTCCTCCGGTCTCCTCTCCCGCTGCTGGCGTTGTGGCGGAGGTGGTGGAGCTCCACTCTGCCCCTCCGCCTCCGTCGTCTTCTGACGCTTGGGGGCCGGCTCCCCGACCAAGGAGCCATCGCCACGCTGGAGCCTCCAAGACTTGCTCCCTTCGGCTTGGCTGCTCCGTGCGGGCGCCGTCCCCTGGGCCTCGTTGCTCCTTCGAGCCGGGGCGGCACCTGCATTGTCCTTGTGCCGGTGTTCCGGCACAGGCACCTTCTCCTTTCCTTTCCCGCCGGGGGTCGGACCTCCGGTCTTGGCTCCCCGGGACCTTCGCTGGTACGCTGCTGGCGGTCCGGTGTGGTACCGCGGATCTGGAGCCCGCGATTGGGGTCGCCTCCCAGTTGCCGGACCGCCAGGCCGCCCTCGTCCAGGGTCGGCATCGACGCCAGGACTGATGACCGCAACGCCTGGTCCTCGCACAGGGCCTTGACCCTGCTCAGGAGGACCAGGGACTCTAGGCTGAATGCCTCGCCGGTCATCGCACGGAGCGCCGCCTCTAGCTCCGCCCTGGTGAATTCGGAGCCGGGCCCCCGCACGATCCTGCTGCAATTGTTCAGTCCCGTGTACATGTAGGCCATCCGGGACCGCTGCTGCAGGGGTGCGAGCCGCCGCTTGAGGAAGTCGCCCAGCACCATCAAGGATGTCAGGCCGCTCCGCTGGAGATTCTTGACCCGATAAAAGACCGGGTCGAGCTCCTTCGGAATTGTCGGTTTGGCCTTCCAGGTGCTCCGATCACTCTGGGGTCCATCGGTTGGCAGCTCCAGGCGGTTATGGGGGTCAGCTTCCGCAATGACCCAGCCTTCACGCCAGTCCTCCCACTTGGAGCTGGAGAAGGCAGCAATGTAGGAGTTCGCCATCCCGTGCCAGAGCTGGAAGTAATAAGCGCCGACTTCACACTTGCTCCTCCCGGTCCCGACCAAGGCATAGAAATGCCAGAAGATGGTGGTGCAGGGGCGCACCCCCACGAACATCTCCATAAAGTGGGCGAAGACCGCCACGAGGAGGATGGAGTGGGGGGTGAGATGATGAAGTTGGAGGCCGAACTCCTCCAGGAGCAGGAGGAAGAAGGAGGAGACCGGAGGAACCAACCCGCACATGATGTACGAGTTGAAGAGAACGAACTCCCCCGCGGCAAGGTCGCGGAGGGGAACTTTGCTGGCCCTAATCTTCCCGGCTTGCGCTGGCGTGGACCATCCCAGAAGGCGGCGCACCGAGTCCAGCTGAGTCTGGCTCTGGAAGCGGCGCGGAAAAGGGAGCGAAGACATGGCGATGGATGTTGAGATCGCAAGGGAGCGGGAAGCGAAAGGAGGCTGATCGCAAGAAAGGATGCGGAGACGAAGGGGCTCTACGGCGTCTGTTGATGGCAACAGCGAAAGGGTAGCCGTTCCCTTCGGCGCCTACCTTTTATGCAAAAGGCTGTTGCCCTCTTGCGCTCCGCGACGACTGAGGAGAAGTCGAACGGTCGCCTGCACCAGGCCCCCTCCTCTCACACCCAATGACCGGTGGGCCCGAGCCCGCCAGTCAAAGGCGTGACCGCTGGAGGAAAGGGGGAAAAAAGCCAGAATCCGAACTGTCCGAGCCGCGGGACGGGCTCGAATAAGACAAAAATCTGAACCGCCTGACGCGCACGGCGCGGACGGGGGACGGGCTCCTCGGGGTTCCCGCTTTGGGGGAAAGGACATCCATGCCCCCCCCCCCCCCGACGGGAACGAGCTGTCCACCCGGCGCAATGCTGGGATCTGGCCCCACCTGCGGGTTCATCCCTCACCCGAGGTGGGCTCGGGGGCCTCTGTTGGTACATACGGACAGCGGTATCTTCTGCTAGGGTGTCCAGGCCCTTAGCGTCTTACTATCCGTGATCTTCCCTTCGTCTTTTGGGTGACGTGGCGTACGGCCCGGGCCTGACAGCTGGGACCATGGTCTTCGGACCTCCCCCGTGCTCTTAAAGGTCCGAGGTCTCCATGTGCCCGGGAAGGCAGGGGAGCTCTCGGATATCCCTCGCAGCCGCGGACTCCCCAGGGAGGTCCGGGGCCGCCACGTGTGATGGCCGGACCATCACAGGCCAGACCGCTCCGACCGGCCTCGGGGGCCCGGACCTCTCTCCCCCCTGAAGGGGTCCGGTGCCGCCACGTGCCGCCCCTGCAGAGGGAGCGGGGCTGGCCCTGCCACGTGCCTGTGGCAGGAGGCCCTCCGCGGGTCTCCAACCCACCTACCAACACTTAATGCGGTAGCTGGGCCGGGCGCGCCCAAGTCAAAAAGTGTGGCCTGCCACTGACACACGGGACAGGTAGGCTGACACCACGGTAAGCCCACCTGTTTCCAAGGCGGCGCGTCGTGTCACCGAATACAGTGCGCAGGCGACGTACAGTCCCGTCACAGCGCCGTGCGCGGCGCGATGATGGCCTGTAACAGGTGAGCCGAGGCTGTCGCTGTTACAGTGCGCGCGGAGGCAACGGCGCGGCGGGACAGGTCTACTCCTTCGCCTGACAGGTTCCCACCCAGCAGTGGTAACACAGCTCCACTGTTGGGTACCACTGACAGTGGTCATTGTGCGAACAAGGCTGCACACGGCCATATCCTGGCTGTAGATACGCACATCAACTTCCCGATTGAGAGGACTACGGAGAGGAGCTGGAGATGAAGATATCCATATCTCTCATAGAACAGGCTCCTGTTGGCCGGGCCCATCTGTCGGGGCCCCGCACAGTGTAAGCGCACCCCTTGAACTATAAAAGGGAGAGTGCACTTGTTAGAAGACAAGTTTTTGGAGACACGGACAAGGTTCATACACACAAACACAAGTCCAGGCTAAGTTCCATCCAGGCTTACACCATCAATACAACTCCCAAGTGGACGTAGGGTGTTACGCTCCGGCGGCCCGAACCACTCTAAAATTCTTGCGTCCTTCCTGTATTCATCCGCACATCGATCAAGCGCTCCTAAGTCTCCTCCAAACCCATCCTTAACTAGGATTAGGCGGGTGCATTCTGCCACCCGGCTGGAGATTTCATCCGACACCGTCGTTGGCATGCGGAGGGCATGCAGCTTGGGGTCGCGATCAAGTGGATGAGAGGTAGGATGGAGCGGGTTAATGACACGTGTTGATTGTAAATCTAAAGGGTCAAAACTCAGGTGTGCAATGAGAAAGAGGAGAATATCGGGGCGCGAGAAAAGAATACCTCGAGTACCATCTTTATTTTCCGCTTACCAGGGATGCGTTTGGTTGGGCTTTCCAACTTGATTTTGCTTTTGTAAAAGTTAAAAGCCAACCAAAGGACTTAAACGCTCTAGGTGTTTTTGCCCCAAAGCAGCTTTCACCGTAGTACAAATGCAAAATCACCTCTTCTCTGGTTTCAGTGGCTTTTGGGGTAAAAAATTACCCACCTGCCACTGGTTATAAAAAAACGGTTCGTTTTCTAAATCTCCCGAACCCCTCTCCCGTCCCATCCCCATCCCATCCCGACTCCCACCCCATCCCGCCCCACCCCGCCACCTCCCGCCCCATCCCACCGCAGCCCCACTCGCCGCCGCCAGGAGCCACCCCGCCCGGCGCTGCCCCGACGCCCCCACCCCGGCGCCGCACCGGCCCGTCCCCGCCCCCGTGTCGCCCCCGCCCCGGCGCCGCACCGCCCGTCACCACCCCCGCCCTGGCGCTGCACCGGCCCGCCCGTCGCCTCCCCGCCCCGCCCGTCTAATCCTCCTCTCGCAATTCGCAGAGTAGCCAGCCTCCTCCCCTCTTGCAGCGCAGCCAGCCCCGGAGCCCTCCACCATCTCCTCTCCTCGAGTCAACAACAAAGCACCGAACTTCCACCACTCATTCCCGTCGCAGATCAAAGGGCCCTACCTCGGGTACGGATGGGATAGGAAATAAAATCTTTTTATCATATATGTTGACATATATCATAATTTTATGAGCCATTTACCTTGTATAATTGCTACAGTTCTATTTACGTGGACCATATGGATGAAAAATTTAGAAAATTTAATATTTTCTTTCTAAAAGATACATTTACATATGAAATAGTGAAATATTAGATTTGTACCAGTATTTTCGTATATAGGACAGTCCTACAAACTTTCAGAGATATTATAGATATTTCACCCACAGCAGATAGTTTCTCACAGCTCACAGCTGTTGTAACCAAACGGTCTTCTGCTTTTCCACAGCCCACATCTCACAGCAGCTTTTTCAAAAGTCACAGCCCAACCAAACACACCCATATTGGCATAAAAATTGTGTAAAATTTGTTGCCATGAATCACGGGGAAACAAACTGTGCAGGTCTATAGCGGTAACACCGGGCGATTCCGTTGCTGCGTTAGTTGGTCTCTCGTGTGCCGTATCCATAGCAGACCGGACTGTACGTGCATTGCATATATATACACGCATGACTACTTGACGTCGCAGCCTGCAACTTGGAACAAATCTAATCATTGTGCTGATCCGCTCGGGTCCATCCATGTCGATGGCATCCTTGCGCGGCATGATCCGATCCATGTCGACGGCGTCCCTGCCCAGCACGATCGGATCCATGGCGACGGCGTCCCTGCCCAGCGTGACGGTGCAGCAGCTGCGGGAGGCGTCCAACTCGCGCGTCCTCTTCATCGTCGGCGTCGCCCTGCTCGCGACCGCCGCCGCCTTGCTCATCGCCTCCTCCTACGCCGTGGCCATCGTCAAGCGCCGCCGTGCCGCCGGTCTCAAGCAGCAGCCGCAGCCGCAGCCGCAGCAGGGCAGCGTGGCGGAGGGTACGGCGCGTAGCAGCCGCGGAGAACCGTCCGCGGCGGCGGCCGTGGACGACACCGCGTCGGCGGGGGCGTCCGGCAACCCTAGCAGCGGCAGCAGCAGATCGAGGAGCGCCACCGTGGAAGCCGCGGAATCGTCGTCGATCTTGGACGACGACGACGACTACGACGAGGAGTGCTCGAGCGACCAGGGCATGTCATTGGAGACGGAGTCGAGGACGGCGGGGGGCAGCCGTGGAAGCCCTTCGTTGTCGGATTGGTGCAGCTTGCACGCCGCCGAATCATGATCCATGGACCCGTCCGTTGCAGATCGTCGTCCGAGCTAGCAGAGTAACGTAATGAATAATACTAGACCATCTCTTTGATTGGCAGTGGCAACTTTTGTTAATTTGGATCGAAATTAAAACGGACTAGCTGTTCTGTTAATTGCTTCCTTGCTTTTAATCTGCACTAGCTGCTGAATTAAGTGTTCAGAGTTCAAACACCGAGCATTTAAGCGATCCTTGTTGAAGCTAGATGGCAGGCCGAGTTGAATTTGAGCAGTACAGTACTACGAGTATCTAGGGTTGGATTAACAAGCAGAGCCCGGAGATAGATCAAGCGTAGAATCATTGCCATGCTTTAAGGAGTTCGAAATAAAATAAAATGATTCTAGCTTGTCTGATGCACGAAAGATATATGTGAATTGAATCCACCCTTGCTTAACGTAGGTACGTGTAACAACCCTCTACACAATCAACAAACACCGATCGAATATATAGTTCCCAATATTAGGGTGTAAATGGCGGCTCTTGCTGCACACGTAAGAGCATCTTTAGCAATAACCTCCTATTTTAGACCCCTACTTTGCTAAGCTGGGCTGTCCGTACTTTATTATACTCAACTCCTGCAACAGTCAGTCCTTACTTGCTAGTTCCATACTTTTCTGGGACCCACCTGTCAATTTATCATCAACTTTTTCTTTTTTATTCTTTTTTATTTCCCGTAACCCCTCCTGTTCGCTTCCTCTCTACTCGCGATTTCTCTTTCTTCACCCGTGGCCGCACTGCTTTTCCTCCCCTGCCGCCGCACCGCTTCTCCTCCACCGACACAGCTGCAGGTCCCGTCCGCCCACAAGATCCAGTCGCGGTGCTTCGTCTCCACTCGCAGGCGCAGACGACGGAGGACTCCGTTCAGAAACTGAGCACCGTGGCAGGGTCGCTTGCGGGAGGAGGCAGCCACGAGGAGGGCGCGCGGCTCGCAGGCGGAGGCCGCCGTGCGGAGGCCCATCATCCTCATCCAGCACTCTATGGCCGAAGCACCGCGGCGCTCCATGCCCCGCCCGTGACAGGCTGTGGATCTGCGCGATCTCGAGCCAACGGCGGCGGAGCCGCTCAGGCTCTACGCGATGGAGCTCGACGCCAGACCGTTGGCGAAGCTGCTCGAGCACTGTGCGGTTTATCTTGGCCGCGGTGGGGCTCGGTGGAGGGGAGCAGGCCGCCGTGCGGGAGGGAGGAGAAGCTGTGCGGGAGGAAGAGAGAGCCGTGGTAGCGAGACGGAGCACGGGAGGGAGGCGGAGCGTGCGCAGGAGGAGTAGGGGTCTCCCTACGCGCCCGTGGGAGAAGGGGCTGGAGGAGGGGAATAGGTGGGTCCCTGCTGGAGTGCGCTTTTTTATTTCTTGATCTCTATTTTTTAAGTAGGGAAAGTTGCTCTAACTTATTATAAACAGACAGGTGATCCTTTTCCTCCTTGCTTCAAACTACTATTATCGTCCAGTGGAAATAGCGTTTTTGGACAGTGCTATGATCGATGGCTCCACGCTCCTCCGGCTACATATATATGATCACTGCCGCATGCCGATAATCATCATCTCCTCCTCCCTAATTGCCACCGCTCCTCTCCGCTCGATGAACTGAACAGATGGGGCATGAAATGAGGAATGAGTAGGCTGTATGGAGTTAAGTGAATAAATCCACTTATTGTCGGACGACAGATGTTGATGCGGTAGGATTGGACAGCTAACACAGCTCACTTGAAAACTTTAGGAAGCTAAAAATACATTTTGATAGTACCGTGGCTTGAGTAAGATGGCGGGAATAGTTTAAGGGTCGTTAGAGAATTTTACTTTCAAAAAATATCTAAAACATTACGTTGCAGTTATAACTTTTCTTTCTCGAGAGCACAGTCAGGTTGTTGAACATTACTATTCTAAGGATCTATTTGGATCCGGATAACTAAAATTTAATCACGTCACGTCGGATGTTTAAGTATTAAATATAGATTAATTATAAAATCAATTGCATAAATGAAGGTTAATTTACGAGACGAATAGCGTAACATTATCAAATCATGGACTAATTAGATTTTTAATAGATTCATCTTATAAATTAGCCTCTATCAGTGCAATTAATTTTATAATTAGTTTATATTCGCTAGTATCCAAACGTTCAATGCGACAGGGAGCCTACTTTAATCTGGACGAGCATTATTGCTTATTTTTCTTTTTTCCTAAAAAAAGGAATAATGCGAATAATCTTATTTCTCGTCTGGCTTGTTATTTTGGGCTCTTCTCCTCCCACCTCCGTCCACGAGTCCCAGTCCTGCAGTCTCCAGTCTCTGCTGCCCCCGCCCCCTCCCTTGCACCCGTCCACCGTCCTCCCGTCCCCTTCCCTCCTAGCCTCCTACTAGGGCAGGGCAGGGCAGGGCCGGGCCGGCGTTGGGCAGGGTAGGGTTTCGCGTTCCTCCGTGCCCATCCTTCCCCACCCGCATCCCGCACCCGTCATGGCCGATCCCGACGAGCTCGGCCGGCGGCTCGCCGCGGTCGGCGTCTCCGAGCCTCCTGCCGCCGCGGCCGCGCTGGAGAGCAGCAACAACAACCTCTTCCAGGTGATGCGCGCCGTGGAGGACGCGGAGGCCACCATCCGCCAGCAGGTACCCCATTCTCTCCTGAATGAATGCTCCACTGCCGAGTGATGGATTCAGTCGAGTGACGCCCACCCTTCTCCCCTTCTCATCTGCAGCTGGAGGAGAACAGCCGGTTGAAGGATGAGCTGATGCTCAAGACGCAGGAGCTCCACAGAATTGTAAGCCCTTCTATTCGTGCCCGATCCAATCCCCGCACTCCAAGGAACCACTGTCACTGTCTATGCTGTCTACACGAACAAAACACTATTGCTGCACTTCAGCAGCGGATTCTCTTTCGATTTCAACTCCCTTATTATGCGTTATCATAGCATGCTCCTAACAGCTTTCACCTGTGCCCAAACCAGAGGTCAGAAGCCATAAACACAAACCAAACTTCTTCTCGTGGGATCCATCAGGATGGCACCCTTGACGCCCACACAAACACCTTCTCCGGTGCTCCGCTTGGGACCACAGAGGCCTTCAAATGGGGAGCTGGGGAGCCCATGCTGCAGGATGCCATGAGGCACAAGTACCTCGAGGCCGCCCAGTCTAATGGAATTCCCCGGAAATTATCAGGGGACCAGAGCGCTGCTGATAGTGCTTTCCCATCGCAGCTATCTACTCCGTCGTCTCGTTCCCTCTCACCAACTAGGTGCATTCCAAATCCAATCTCTCTTATAAAAGCATTACGTTTTCTTTCTTTACCTTGACCATCCCTTTCCTTGCAGGCACCGCAAAGAACCAGACTATGATTTAAGGTTCAACTTATCTGGACAAGGTGCACTGCCTGTTTCAGAGCTCAACTCAAACGTCATGTGGAAGCAGGTATCAGCTATTTGCTTTGTCTGTCACTGCCATTTCTTTCTATTCACTCTTGATGAAGTTATTTCCTTCCACAGGATCTTCTTGCTAAGGTTAAAGAACATGAGGAGGAGATTGCACAATTGAGAAGGCACCTTTCTGATTACTCCGTGAAGGTGACTAAAGAGAATCTTTTCCCCATATGTTCCTTCTTCAATCTTTGACTCGTATTGCTTTTAACAGGAAGCCCAAATACTTAATGAGAAACATGTCTTGGAGAAACGCATTGCATATATGCGCATGGTAAGAAAAAATCTTTTTGGTCTTATCAGGCATTAACTACTATCTTGGAGTGCACGAACCTATGCTTCAATTGTTTCCATTTTTCTTTTCTTTTCTTTTCTTTTTTGCTAGGCGTTCGATCAGCAGCAGCAAGATTTGGTTGATGCTGCATCGAAAGCTTTGTCTTACAGACAAGACATTATTGAAGAAAACATCCGTCTGACATATGCATTGCAGGTAACTTCTTTTAACCAGGCTATTGTATCATCTCCTAAACTTCTGAGGGCCATTACTTTCCTCAATTGCTTGCTTTTACCCCAAGATTCACTTGTAACCAATTTATTTTTCATTGTATTTTTTTGTATATAATTAGTTTTTGTAGTAAGCTGCAGCATTCATATAATCATATTACTGAATGAACATCCTTTCTGATTTATGAAGCAACTAGATTCTGTGCAGAAGTGTTTACAGAACTGATTCCTGTCAAAATCACTTCATTACCATGGTCATTCTTATTCTATTTGCATAAGCTAGACGTGTATGATGCAAATAATTTTCTTCTTCAAACCTCATTGTCTGGATTTGGCAAAGTAAAATGAAGAGCACTGAGTTCTACTTTATTCTATAGGCAGCGCATCAAGAGAGATCAACATTCGTATCTTCTTTATTACCTCTTCTGTCAGAATATAACCTTCAGCCTTCTGTTCTTGATGCTCAATCCATTGTCAGCAATCTAAAGGTATGTACTGTTGTGATTAGTTGCTTGTTTGGCATTGATTAAATACCCTCTTTTCCACCAAGTGAGCTTACATGTGGCGAACTGGGGAGCTTCTTTGTATACTGTACATGGGAAAATTTACTTGGCTTAGTTGGATATGCCATTCATATTGAGAGGAAGCTAAACTACCATCTTAGTGAGGCTGATGCCACGTTTATTGGGAGTCTTGAACTATCTTCTAATTTTAGATATACAGTTTCATTCTACAGAAGAGAGAAATGATTAACATAATGGTTGCGAAGAAATCAAGAACCAAAAGTAAAGGAACTCCCTTGAGTTTTCTTATTCCTTGCTTGTTTGAAGCAGGCCCTCTTAGTTAACCTTTCTTATTCCGTGCTTGGTTGCTCGGCTTAGGTAACCGTTCATTTTCATCTTGTAGGTTCTGTTTAAGCATTTGCAAGAAAAACTTATTATTACTGAGGTGAGTCACATTTGTCCTTATTTATATGTATTTTGTGAAACTAGAGATAATATAAACCTGCTGCTTGGCTAGTTATTTTTGGCAAGTGTATCACAGAAACTTGGATGTTGTAGGAGAAACTGAAGGAATCACAATACCAGATTACTCCATGGCGTGCTGAATCTTCAAATAATACAAGTGCTGCTGCACAGTCACCTTCTCATCCTCCTGGAAATGCATTGGTTACTTCTGTATGGCACTACGCTTTTCGTCATATACTCTTGGAATGCATGCATGATTGCATATTCTAACTTTTCACATTTCCCAGGTCAAAGCCAACCTTGACATTGTGCCCCAGCAAGCATATTCCCATGTTCAGTCTCCAGCTTCTTCTCCTGTTCGAACCAGACGTGACTGGGATTTGTTAGGGAATGAAAACCGTCAGACCATTCCAAGTGAGGTTGCCACAACAAGTGCAGAGCATGATAGCATTGGAAGGACCTCACCTTCAACCAGGTTGCCAGTGGTTATTTCTACAATTCAATTGGATTGTATTTAGCTATTTTCAGCGATTGAACAGTTATGTGTTTTTGAAGGAAATACAGTAGGGGAGACCCCTAATATGGTAGCTATATTTTAGGGAAAAAGGAGAAAAACAAACAGACTTTTTTTTTTGGATGCGTATAGTGTAGTTACTCCCCTGTTCTTTTTTGTTTGACATTGTTGGCTTCCCATGTAAAGAGAGGTAGAGGTAGACCTAGACTAACTTGGGACGAGACGGTTAAGAGAGACCTTAAGGAGTGGAATATCGCTAAGGAATTAGCTATGGATAGGAGCGCTTGGAGATTAGCAATTAATGTACCTGAACCGTGACCTTTGTTACTTTTTGTTTAACCCCTAACCCTTCCTTTGGCTTGTGTACTTTTTGTGTTTCTTATTCTTGTTTTCTGTGGGTTTCATCTCTAGCCTACCCCAACTTGCTTGGGACAAAAGGCTAAGTTGTTGTTGTTGTATTGTTGGCTTCCCATAGTCTTCAAGGCATGACTTGCTCAATATACAATAATAAATCTATGTTTTATGAAGCCTTTTCTAAACTTATGATTTTCAACATAGTACTCTATTACTATTTTATTTTGTTATTATCCTTTTCTTTCTTTCTCTTTGCTACATGCGGCCCTTGTTGGGTTCCGGGGACTGAAGGCTTTGTTGTTGTACTCATGGTCAAGGTTTTGTTAGTTTTTCTACAACATATATTCTAGTATTGAAAATAGAAGAAGAATGGAGGGTGTAAACTGGTTGTTTAGAACATTAAATATGGTGCTCTTCAAGTGTTGAGAAGTGAAAAAGTGAAAGATTGCTTAAGCCCCATACTTGCAAAGAAGCAAAATGTTCTCGTTCTCGGGCTTTCGCACAGGAACATCAATGTGAATTTTCTTGGGAAAAAACCTTTGAGATATACTGAAATTTTGATGTTCCTCGCTTCTCATGTTCTGCAGCAACCACAATATGAAGGATGTCCCTCAAGGAACTGAACAAGATTCTCGTGCTGTTCGATTTAACATTGAATCCAAGGATCAAAACCCATCATTCAAGGACCTTATTAGGAGTGATGCCTCAGAAAATCTGGAGGGAACCGAAGCCCAAAATCCACAAGAACCTTCTGCACAATGGGATACTGAAGGCTCACCTAAGTTGGCATCTGGCCTTGATGATGCAAATCCGCCATACCCTTATCTTCCTACTGTCCTTGAGGAACCCAGTTCTTCTTTTTCTGAAGGTGTTGCATCTTAAAATTTGTGGATCCAGCCTACCATATTACCTCAGATCTGATGGTAAACAACATTTTTATGGATGGGCAGTTGCAGAGGATGATCCACTTCCAGCCATAGATGGACTGCGAATCACAGGTGAAGCCTTTCCTGGAAGAGAACTTCAAGCAAGTGGGTACTCCATTAATGGGACTACAAGTTGCAATTTTGAGGTGTGCTATATTGGCTTTGCCATCCATGTTCTGAATATTCCAAATTCTTCTCTATTCAGGAACCTTTTCAGTTTCATATTTTCATCATAATCTGCGTTTTTGCATATTCTTTCTGTGCTGCAGTGGGTACGTCATTTGGACGATGGATCAGTACAATTCATAGAAGGTACCTTGAGATGCAAGAAAGAAGTGCAATGCTTGATAGCTCGTGGCATTTTTGTTTCATTATGGATATAGTTTTAAAATTTTGGAATTTGCATTTTATTCGCTGGTGAAGGTGCACGGCAGCCCACCTATTTAGTAACCGCTGATGATGTGGACTCTGTACTAGCGATTGAAGTCCAGCCTCTGGATGACAGAAAAAGAAAGGTATATCTTTGCAACATATGCTGGCCATGCTTAAACAGCATTTTTTTCAGCCTTACATTTTCTTGTATTCAATAGTTTGGTCAGCTTTTGCTTTCTTCTTGGATATTAGATGATGGATACCTGTCTGTAGTGATATTAGCTTCACACTAGTTACTTCTTCTGTTCTATAATGTATACTGAGAAGCAAATGGATAAAAATACTGTCCATTTACTGAAAACCTCAAACACAGTTCTTGTTTTTAATTGGAATTCACAATAACTGGAAGGTGGCAAGGGCTGTGATTAATGTGGTATGTTTTCTTTATTGGTCAGAAAAAAATGTAAAAGGAGAGCAACTATATTGTTTGGAAAAAAAATACAGGTTTGCTTTTTGTTAGAATTCATATCACTGCTCATTAGTAGTAGGCTGGCTGAGTGCTGACACATAGTTAATGGTTTGAAAAACTATAACATGAATGATTATTACTGCAAGTTGGATGCTGGAAAATACTTGGTTTATCGAAAATCCTTTTTCTTGTTGTAGGGGGAGATTGTGAAGGTTTATGCTAATGAACAAAGAAAAATTACATGTGGTGAGTTTTCTAAGATGGTTCGTTCTTTTAGTAGGAACACCATTTTTTTTTCTTTTAGTTGCACCTCATATGTCTTAAAAATGATCGGGTATCTGGGCTCCATTTCTTCTTAAGAGAATTGCCAGAATAATGTGAAGTACGGTATGGTTGTTTGTAACAACAGTGAGAGAGAAGAATCATGTTATGGTGTACAGTGGTAAAAGTTTTTTTTTGCCTATTTGATATATCTCAGTATTTGAATAACCCATATTTGTGCAGATCCTGAAACCAAGGAGCTTATTAAGAAAATTCTTTCTACTGGGCATGTGTCTTATGAAGTTTTGTTACCTGTAAGCCCCAAATTTTTCTCAAATAGTCTGCCAAAAGCACTCTTGCTACACCTTTCCAATGTCATATAACCATGCAAGCATCAAACTATTTTGCAGGTTAGATTTTTAGATATGTGGGAACCCGCTGTCTTGGCAATAAAGAGGGAAGGTTACAGCATTAAGTGTAATGGACAGCGTGGTGTTGTTGTTACAGAGAAATTCCAGCAAGCCATGACTGTATGGTTTCTAAAATCATTGTCCTTAAAATTACTCTGTTTGTGTGATACTCAGTTTTTTTAATAAACTCGTTTTGGGATTTGTGACCAACCTTTTAAGTTTTTTTTTACCAGCATTACCTTTGGCAATGTTTCACTTAGTTGCATGAACTTGTATCAGTAGATGTGTCATCTCTAGCTTTCATCATGGTGAATTCAGTAGGTTTAGCAATATTTATGCTGAAAGGTGTTCTAAGGTGCATTCCTCTTTCTAGGGAAATCTAAGGTTCATCGTGGAAAGTACAAATATTAGAAGCTGCATTTTACTGTGAAAGGAAATAGTATTTGTTAGTTTTTCTTATATATTTAATAATTCAGGATCTGCATTTTACTTCTGTGTTCCATTCCTTTTCTAATATGTATAGTGATTTAGAACTCATCTTGTACAATTTTCGCAGATCAATATCCCATATGGCCGTCCTAATGAATTTTCAATTGTGTCTGCTGATGGTGCGGAGTACAATCTAAAGCCTGCAGAAAATGCCCCGTGAGTTTCATACTAATAATCACTGGCACTACTTATTACATAGCAGTATATTGCAGTTTGTCTTTTGGTGCATCAATTTACTACTGAGTGCATGTCAGAATCTTTCGGTATGACTTCCCCTGATGAATGCATGACATCTGTTATTCTTGTTACTTTTGCATTCATCATAGTTCTTTTTAAAGTAATGAGCTAGTTCATAATAATGGTATAACACAGAGTTACTAACTGAAATTTTTTTTAAAATTGCAGATCACGAGATGCCATTGTTCTAATATTAAGGCTGTTCAGAATGAAGGTACAGGCCCATTTCTCACTGAATTTTCAGGCTTGTAATTTTCATTTGCAATGCATGGATGATGAGTTGGGAATGTGTCTCTGTGTGGCTGCAGGCCGTTGAGAAGAGTAAAGGAAGAAGAAAGGGCATATTCTTCAAGTAGTCTCTGGTAGTATTCGGTAGTGGCGTGGCAGGTTGTGTGTTTGTATTTACCTATGTTTTCGCGAGTTATGTATGTAGAAGGAAAGTGTGAGTAGTTTGCGTTGCATGCTTCTATGTGCCAGCATTTGTAAAGGTTCCATCCGATTCAATTCGATTCGATTCAATTGGCACCGTACCCAATTTTGTCTTGTTGTAAAGAGGGATGAATTCAATTTTCAGTCTATGCGTGCATCCCGTTTCAACGCTGCTCTGGCAGCCTAATCTCATGGGCAGATTGCCACTGCCAGATTGTTGAACTTGATGGGTGTTGCCGTAAAGCAGAAGCAATTCAGATTAGACATCAGCAGAGGCAATCTGGTGCCCTACACATAAACAAGATTCGTAGCATAGTGGCACTTGCTCATTGTGTCTGGCTGCGTGCTTCCTTCCAATGATCCAATCGTTCACTCTCTCCGATCCACTCCTCCCGGCAACTCGTCGCCAAGAATGCAAGTTTAGTTACCTGTTTGTTGTTTTTGGGGGAGGAAACATGTCAAATTTTTGCTCAAGGATGCGTGCTCCTTTGTTCACTGTTCTGCCCTTTTGGAGTAAAAAGCAAAGCACTTTGCAACTGTGATCGGGCCTTTTGATCTCTGTGTTAGTGGTTGCAATGCCATACGCGTCCGCGTGCAGAGCAACTTAATGAGTGAGGGCGCGCCAGCAAAGCAGAGGGGCCGGGCAAGTACCCTATCTTCTTGGCTTTGGATGACAGGAATCTACGTCGGAAGCAAAAGTGTAAATCAAATAATAGTTACGCCGGTTCCATTTACAGAAGATTAAAGGTTCATGCATGGTCCATATTTAGAATTGTATGTAGACGCGCTACTAAATTCAACGCATAAAATGTACTAATTTATAACCAGACTTAAAATGGTTGACTTAAACAACACCGAAACACCAAAACATCGTTTAGGCAAGTTCCTATGAACCGAGTGTACCTTAGTTTCTATGTTTAGCTGTTGTTTCTTTTTTCATGAGTGTGAGTCCTTTTGTTTTATGTAATATCTAGTATGCTCGTATGAACTTCTGCTTCTCCTCCTTATATGATTTAGCAGCACTCCTGCTGTATTTTAAAAAAAAGGAAATTCCATTAAAATAGATGCAATTTGTATTTGGCATCGAGACTAACGACTTCTAATATATCATATAAAGAAGCTATTCACGAGAGATCTTTTATTTTTATGCCATGTACTGTACACTCCCTAAGATCCCGAACATGAATTCCCTTTTGCCTTGTCACTGTACAATTTTTCTGATGGAATCTAATGACAGAAAACTACAAAGCCCTAGAGCAAGCTTGCATTTAAAAGGAAACGGTTGGTGACCCGTGCAGCAAAACTTGTTCGGCAGCTGCACAGGAGCGGGGCAGCACGTAGCCAAGATAAGATGGATCACACACACCCGCCCCGTGAAAGAAATGCTATTGTATGTCATCTCTTGCTGGATGTAGAGGCACAGTTATTTTGTTTGGTGATGGTCCAACCCAGCACTCCGAGCCTACTCTGCAGTACGGCAGAGGGATTCGCCCCACTGACGTGTGGGCCCAAGTCCGGCCAGCACTCCAACCCCACAGCAGGAGAGAACAGATCACAGCACAGCACTGGTCCAAGTCCAACGACCGTCCGGCCCCCAGCGGACGGAGGAGAAGAGGAATCATCATCCCCGTCGTCCACTCCCCCAACTCCTCCCACTGACCGCTGCTGTGCTGCCACTTCCATTCCGTTCCACTTGGGCACTTGGGTTGTCTTCTTCAACCTCCCTCTCAATCTGGCATCTTTCCCCTCCCTTCCCCTTCCATTGGATTGGTAGATAATTCATTGGTTGCTCCCCCTGAACCGAGACTGAGGCTGAGACTGAGGCTGAGGCTGGAACTGGAATTGGATTTCCGTTATGAATGGAAATGAAATGAAATCTCCACCCCACTGATCTAGTGATCTTTGAGGCAGTTCCTCTTCCTCGGGAGAGGAGAGAGGGGGAAAAGAGGCCGTCGAATTCTTGCATCGTCGTCTTCTCGCTTTGCTTGGCGTTGGTTCCACTTGCACACCATTCGATTTCTCTGGTGGCGTCCGCAAGTCCACCTCGTCAAAGCAAGCAAACCTCTTCTCTCTCTCCTGCCATCAGTCAGAGTCAAGCAAGCTCCCATTTTTCCCTTGCAGCAGCAGCGGCAGCCCTCCCTCTGCCATGTCCAGCACCACCACCGCGGCGGCGACGCAGCCCAAGCTCCACCACCTCGCAAAAGCCTGATTCATGGCCCCGGCTCCATCCCCGGCCCCCGCGTCCTCGCGGCCCACTGCCACACCGGCCGACGCTGCGGCCACTCCGCCGGCCGCAGCGGCGCCCCCGCCCCGCCCCTCGCCGCCGCGCGCCGCCCCTCCGCCCTCACACTCGCAGGCTTCTCCACCTCCGCGGCCTACTGCCTCGCCGCCGCCCGCCCCGCCGCGGACAGTTGCTCCTCCTCCAAGGCCCACGCTGCTCTCGCCCCCTCCAACGTCCCCGCCGCCGTCCGCCCCGCCGACGCCCTCGCTCTCTCCACCAAGAACGCATCCGCCAGAGTCTTCGGCCCCTGCATCACCTCCTGCCGCCGCTCCGCCGCCCGTGCCGGTGCCATCAGCACCGACTAGCCACAAGCCATTGCCTACGCCTGCAACCGCGGCTGACCCGGCCCGCCCCAGCACGAGCAAGAACTCAAGTTTCAACAAGCCGTCGACCCCGGTTCCGCGGCACGGGAGCCCACCTGGCTCTCCTGGCGGCCATAGTAATGGTGTCGTTGTAGCCATCGCTGCGGTGCTTGCCGTTCTTGTGCTTAGCCTCCTTGTCACAGCTGTTTGGTTCACGAACAAGCGCAAGAGGAAGAAAACTGATGGTTACAGAGCTGGTTTCATGTCGCCTACCTCGCCTTTTTCTTCACAGCAACCTTCCGGTAATTTATTTCTGCATTTTGCTTAACACAGTATGCAAGTCGGCCGATAGCTAAACCGCCACTAATACTCATCTCCCACTTTTTTCAGGTGACTCGGCAAATGCAGGCTTGCCAATCGATCCTTCTGTCCACACCAGCTTGTCCAATGGTGCTGGGAGCCCCAGGTTGAATCAATGCTTGTCCGATATCAGCATGGGCAACTCCAGGTTCTTCTCATATGAGGAGCTGTATCAGATTACCGATGGTTTCTCAGCCCATAAGCTTCTAGGGGAGGGAGGTTTTGGGTCTGTGTACAAGGGCCGCCTGCCAGATGGTACAGATGTCGCCATTAAACGACTAAAGGATGGTGGCGGACAAGGGGAACGTGAGTTCCAGGCTGAAGTGGAGATAATCAGTCGGGTGCATCACCGTCATTTAGTTTCCCTCGTGGGATATTGCATTTCCAATAACCAAAGGTTACTTGTATATGACTTCGTGCCTAATAACACACTACATTATCATCTTCACGGTATGTTATAGCGGTTTTCTATATTTTTGCAAGAGCATTTCCATTTTTTGCCAGTAAAGCTGAATTGATCTTGCAATCACAGGACGCGGAATGCCTGTGTTAGAATGGTCAACCAGGATTAAAATTGCTGTTGGTGCTGCTCGTGGAATTGCTTACCTACATGAAGATTGTAATGTTCCTTCCTACTTCTTGTCTTCTTTGCAGTTTTCACTTCCATCGATTTTCTGTGTGTTAATTGTTAAACTCTTACTTTTTATCATTTTGCAGGCCACCCTAGGATAATTCATCGAGACATCAAGTCCTCAAACATTTTGTTGGATAACAACTTTGAGGCAAAGGTAACTACATTCCTTAAATGACCCTGATTTTTTTTCTCACAATATAGTAACTATATTTAATTTGTTCTAGGTTGCTGATTTTGGTCTTGCGAGGTTGGCTTTGGATGCTGTAACCCATGTAACAACCCGTGTTATGGGCACATTTGGGTAAGTGAATTGCTGTCATATTTCAAAGAGGACATAAATATATGACATAGTCATACAAAATTAATGTCTAGAATCTTTTTCCCCCTCTCTTCCAGTTACATGGCTCCAGAGTATGCATCAAGTGGCAAATTGACTGAGAGATCGGACGTATTCTCTTTTGGTGTAGTCCTCTTAGAGCTTATTACTGGTCGAAAACCTGTTGATGCATCGAGACCGCTGGGTGATGAGAGCCTCGTCGAGTGGGTGAGTGTCAGCTTTGAACTTATTGCTTAAAGCCTGGTTATGTCCCTATATCACTTTTTGTACACTATGATTTTTGGTCGTTTCTGTTCTCAGCCAGCATAAGCTTGTTCACTTTGATATGAATGATGTAACCTAGGCATTATCTTGTGGATAGAGAATCGATCATGATGTCTTCAACAGCACAGTATCTAGAGCTTGTCAACGTTTGAAGAATTGCTGCACGACGGATATGCTTCATGCCTGCATCATTAATGTTTCTTTACAATTTACAACTGGGAAATTTGTCGGTTGATTCCCCTTTCCCAATTAATTTGCAGGCTAGGCCATTGCTTTCTCGAGCTCTTGATACAGGCAATTTGGAAGGGTTGGTTGACCCCAGGCTTGAGAAGAAGTTGAATGAAGCGGAGATGTTCCGCATGATCGAGGCTGCTGCCGCCTGCATTCGGCACTCGGCATCAAGGAGGCCCAGAATGAGCCAGGTACCTGAAAGCAATTGTGTGGTTTTCGTGTTGGCTCATGCATGAATCCGAAGATGACGTTTGCGTGGTTTCGAATTCGGTTCAGGTGGTGCGGGTTCTTGAAAGCTTGGCGGACATCGACCTAACAAATGGAGTTCAGCCTGGGCAAAGCCAGCTTTTCAACGTGGCCAACACGGCGGAGATAAGGATGTTCCAGCGGATGGTGGCCGGCGCGCAGGATGACAGCTCCGACTTGAGCCTATACGGTTGGAGCAGAGGCACGGACGCTGACCCGAGTTCCAGGATCTTGTGACGATGGCCTTCTAAGCTTTCTGACTCTGTCTGTAGTAACTCTTCAGTTACCTAGTAGCGAATTCAGGTGCTTGTATCGAGTGAAAGTGGTTCCCTGACCGACCTTAAAATTCTTTGGGAAATCAAAGTGATCTGTAGATTACACAGGTGAGATAGTGCTTGTTCTCTTTGTTTTTGTAATGAAGGAAGGTATTGATTGGTCACAGTTTATGCCGAATTTTGAGACATTCAAAAGACTTGAAACATTGTAGAGAAACGCATGGCAGCCAGGCAGGCATCTTTCAACTTGTTTGGTTGTCTGTTTCTGTGGTCTAGACAAGGACGTTTTCGGGGTTTCTCGAGTCAGTCTGAACTCTGAAGCCAAAGACGAGAGTACTTCCGCTGATGGCGCCGGCTGGCGTCCCGTCCAAACTCGCCTAACCTATGCGAAGACATGCGCAAATTGGAGAGGCTGACGATCATGGTCTACAGAAGGATGCCTCTCTTTTCTGGGGTCGTCTTCGCCTTCCAGAAGCACGAGTCGAGTCAGAGAAATGACCAAAGAAAGCAGGGCAAAAGGGGGCAGGAAACACGGGAAAATGCCCTTGAATTCAGGTCCCACAAGAGTAGACATCAGATTTGACCATGCCATCAGGACAGGACCAATGCTCGTTGCTCAGGGCACTCAGGGCCTGTTTAGTTCATTTTGCATTTTTGCAAAATTTCACTGTAGCAAAGGAATCTTGCTAATTTGAAGTACTAAATGAAGTCTATTTGCAAAACTTTTTGCATGGATGGGTTGTAAATCACGAGACGAATCTAATGATGCTAATTAATCCATGATTAAGCAATAATTAGCGGATGGTTACTGTAGCATCACTGTTGCAAAACATGGATTAAGTAGGCTCATTAGATTCGTCTCACGATTTACAACCCATCCATGTAAAAAGTTTTGTAAATAGACTTCATTTAATACTTCAAATTAGTAAGATTCCTTTAGCATCTTTGCGTTTACAGCTTTTTTGCGTTTTTGCGGATGGAACTAAACAGGACCTCGGGGTCAATTTAGGAAGCGCAAGCAGCTTTCCATCCACCGCTCCATTCATTTAACCTGGCCTCGTGATTCATGTGGTTCTGTTCCACTGATCTTTTTTTAGAAAAAAAAAGAGATTCTGTTGTTCTTTGTGTGAATAATCATGCGTGTTGATTGAATAATCTTTCTTTAAAAGAGATCAGGATTTCCGTTTTATTTTTATTTTTCTGAAACACGGTACGCACACACATTCGTCCTTATTAATACATTCACAGAATCTTATGGCCGAGCTGATAAATTTTTAAATAACAAAATCACCGTATTTACCTCGTTGTCGACGGACGCCGACCACAGCTAAGTTACGGTCAAATCGCGTATCATTTTCATTTAATCAGGGCAAATAAAATCTCATCGTGTGATAAACAAGGCCCACAAGACACAAGATTCTTTTATATATATACTTACGAGACACAAGACTCGTCTCAGACACCAACTAATTCAAAAAATGAATGAGGGAGACAAAAAGAAGGGGCTTTATTTCTTCTTATTTCCTACCTTGATGTATTTATTATTGCTAAGAACAAAACAAACATCATCCCCAAATTCATTATCGAGGGGAAAATTAAGGAATGAAAACGAACTTTACCCCTCCCTCGGTCCCTCCCTCCAAATGTACATCGCCTACCCAATCCTACTCCATGCAAAAATATTGGCTCCTACTCCCATCCTCATGTACACTTCCTGCGTTGACCCTAGCTAGCTAGTAGCTACTCTTTCTAGCACCAGCTCCAAACCCAAACTGCCTCTCCTCTCCTATTTACATGGCAAATATTTGTAACTATATATCTCTGTCGATGGATCCGAGCTGTCACGACACCTGCTGGGGCGAGTCCGCGTGGTGCACCTGCGTGCCGTTGAGGCGGCGGAGCACCGCTGCGTCGCGGCGCGCCGACACGCCGACGCCGGTGGACCGCACGGAGAACTGGCGCAGGGCGTGCCCGAACTCGACGCCGGCGCTGCTCTCCGGGTCGGGGTGGGCCCTCTCCCTGTGGCGCAGCCACTGGATCTGGTTGTGGTAGTCCGGGAAGAACCACGACTTGGCCACGGCGTAGGTGAAGTAGGGGACGAGCGCGGCGGCGGACACCAGCAGTGTGACCACCCAGTAGGACGGCGCGCCGGCGAGCGCGTCGGCGAACACCATGTGGTAGGTGGTCGAGAAGTCCGGCGTGATGGCGCCGTAGGCGGCGAGGAACACGTACCACAGGGCGACGCCGGCCCAGATGCAGGCGTGCTGGACCAGGGTGAAGTAGCTCACCGTGATCGCCATCTGGAGGTTGACGGCCCACACGACGCACGTGTAGGCCGTCGCGCCGAGGGCCGCCTGGTCGACCACCTCCCCGCTCCGCCGGAACGCCTGGTGCTGCAGCGACGCCGTGCTGAGGAAGAAGATGACCACGGCGCTGGCGACGCCGTATGCCATCCACCCGATGATCCGTCGCCACCGGAACAGCAGGTTCTGAGGGCCCTCCTGGTACAGCATCGGGAACTGCATTGCCATTACAACATGTTAGTAAGGATGGCGATCCATTGTTATCTGAAGGTGCATTTTCCATAGCGACCCAAACAGATCACATAGCTCAGGTCAAGTGGTACCTTGAGACAGAAGCGAGCAGAAACGTCTTGGTCGAAGACGCCCATGGCTATTACAGGGAGCGAGGTGAAGAAGACGTTGTAGCTCGCCATTGCCCAGTCGTTGTAGAACGGCTGGCCTGAGAACGATGTGTACGCCTCGTACAGGAACAGGGTCACACCAAACGTGATGTTCTTGTAGAAGAAGTAGCATATCTGCGGATTCCGGCAAATAAAGCGCAGTCAGTTGTTCATCCAGCCAAATCACAAGGATGTGCGAACGCCAGCAGCATTGTTCATCCGAAACTAAAGAAGCGTACCATGGATGAGATCCTGCTGTAGCACCAATGTCCATGCACAAGTAGCAGACGCTCCAGGAAGCGGAACTGGGCGATGGAAACATCGCTCGCCATGACAGCCTGATGAGCAATAACAGAGCTGGTTAGAACGGACCTTCACCAGATTCCATTTGGAGTTGAAATTTAGTGTGAGTCAGTAGCAACAACAAACCTGCATCCCTTCAGCGCCACTGATCCCAACCCCAATATCTGCCTCTTGAATCATGCCAACATCGTTCGCGCCATCACCGATTGCCAATGTGACTTTACCGGTGCCTGTTTTGACAAGCCTAGTCACCTGCATCACCAATAAAAAGTGGCAATTTAGAACAGAAACACTTTTCACACAAAAAGAAAGAGAAAAGAAACTGAGATGCAGTTGAGCTTACAAGTGCTTTCTGCTTAGGTGACGAGCGGCAGCAAATGACCGATCCACAGACAATTGCAAGCTCAAGGAACATGCCCTTTGTGTCGTCCTCCAGCGCATATGTAAGCGACTTCCCGTCAATAATCAAGGCAAAGGTTTCACCAGCAGATGCATTTGCAAGTTTCTTTCCCTCATTTATTTGCCGCACCACACTATCCTTTGATGCCTGCAATATAGCAGAAGATTGACAGAATTAGTTTTTTCCCTGAACAATAGATTGACAAAATTACTATCCTCAAACATACTCCACAACAAATCGAAAATGCACAGTGTGAAATGAAAATAAAATGTGCAGCATCAACTGAGGCGGGCACAATTCTGGTGTTTCTTTTGAAAAAAAAACCCACATCTGTTTGCTACATAAAACCTTACTAATTGTAACCAGTATTATTTTCCTACCTTTGTTATGGCAGCCTTGTCACTACCTTTCTCCAACTCAATGATATCTGCTGTCTCAAGAGTAATGATTATTTGCTTCATTCCTTGTCTTAATAAACTGCATGCATATCTGCGAAACAAAAGTATTGTATTTTAAGTTCGTGAATTTATTAAGTATTTTTTTTCATCAGTACCAAAACTGTCACGAGAGATGGCATACCCAATGTTGATGGCGGTCTCCATCTTGTCGCCTGTTAGCACCCATATCTTGATGCCAGCTTGAGCGAGTTTGTCAACACATTCAGGCACCTAGAGAAGGGAATAAATATGAGCAAACTGAAGAGAATTCTTAGGTTCTCACAGATTACCACATGGAAGAATATTTTCTCACCCCCTTCTGTAGCTTATCCTCGACAGCGGTAGCACCAAGAAGGATAAGATTCCTCTCAAGCAAATCTGCAGCCTCTTCGATCTTTTCATCTCTATCAGCGCTGATAGAATTCTTAGCTGCTGTGAACTTCCTGTCAAAATTTGCATATTCATCCTCCTCAAGCTCACGGTATGCAAGAACCAGTGTTCTCAAACCGGCATCAGCGTATTCATTTATGTGCTGTTGAGTCACTTCTCTATATGCGCTCTGAGAACCCGATAGCCTTTCAAACATTACACTGCATATATCGAGACCAAGTCAAGAGAGAGGCATTGCATAAAAGGGGATCAGAAATTGATGCATCATGCTATCAGCTTGCAGTATTTAACTCATCCCATAAGATTACTGAACAGAGAACAGAACATACCTGTCAGCGCCCTTACTAAACAGAAATATTTTCCCCTCCTCATTTTTAACTATTACTGACATCCGCTTCCGAGCACTGTTGAACTCAAGGACATTCAAGATCCTATACGATCTGCCAAAGAAAATTGTAAACTAAGTTTAGTATTACAAAAATTATCAGGTCACTCATGATTTTTTTATGAAAACAAGGAAAGGATGCTACTGTGTGTCACTCCTAAACTTTTCCAGGAAAACAAAAACAAAGTTCAAGCTCATACCTGTCAACTTGTTTTCCGGACACCGGATCTAACTCGTGCAGGAAAACACTTGTCTGAGTCCGTTGGTAAAATGTGAAACCGAGTTCCCTTGCTGCAACAACAAAGGCTGCCTCATCGGGAGACTCTGCTTCGTACGAGATTTTCCCTGTTTCTTCGTCAACTTCAGGTATGCATGTGTGACAGACCGCCAACAACCGGAGGAACATCTCGATGACATCAGAGTGGGGTTGGTTAACCCAGTTACCCTCCATGACACGCTCATCCCTGAAGTTAAATCCTTTGACTGCAGCTTTCCCCTCAAGCTGAAAATGCTGAACGCCATTGTCCATGTCGGCGATCAACGGGGAGCCTTTCCTCTTTGCCATTGCTCTCTCCACCTCTGTGACACCACGGCCATACGCGGTCCCCGCAACCGAACATTTGATGAACTCCATGGAGTTGCAGGTCAGGGTCCCGGTTTTATCTGTGAGGATCGTGTCGACTTGCCCCAGCTCCTCATTCAAGTTGGAGGTTCTAGCATGAGCCGGCGTGTCGCTCTCCTCGTGGTACATATGGATGTCCTGGTTGATGAAGAGCGCCTGCAGGAGCTTGACAATCTCGATGGAGATGTAGAGGGAGATTGGGATGAAGTAGCTGTAGAGCTGCATGGCTGTCAGGAAGTGGAGTACTGCTGCAAGAGCCGGCTTGTTTGGATCGAAGTAGATGGCGGTGTCATCAGGCCTAAGGTACCACCTCTTCATCCTGCCATCTTGCAGGTCGTCCCTGGTCGCGATGCCAAAGAAAATGGAGCCGACGACCGAGATGAGGACGAGCGAGATCAGGAGGAGGTAGATGATCCGGTCCATCTTCCTCTCGATGTTGCTTCTCTTGGAGGGGACCTTCATGGCGTTCTGCATGACCTTGGTGTCATGGCCCGTGAAGATGACGGCGCCGTACACGAATTCGGTGTTGCGAAGCTTGGAGTCCCTGAGGAGGAGCTGCTGAGGCGAGAGAGGGTGCTGCTGCTGCTGGTCCTGGATCTCGATGTTGCCGACGAACGAGTAGAGGTGCGCGTTGGGGTCCTCGCACCTTATCACAGCCCCGAAGCCGCGGAAGCTCTCGTCTTCCGGCAGCGAGCTGGAGGTGACCTCCAGGGACTGCTTGAGCTTGAGGTTGGTCTCGCCGTCGAGGTTCATGGTCTCGACATAGCAGATGGCGTCCTCGTAGCTGGAGGAGAGCAGGACGAGGTCGGCCGGGAAGAAGTCATCTTTTTCGACCTTGACGATGTCGCCGACCCGGATGTCTTTCCATTTGGCGTCGCGGAAGGCGCCGTCCTGGAAGACCTTAGTACTCCTGTTGTTCACCTCGGTGTCCTGGCCGGATGAAATTTCATCCACGGTGAGTTGTTACTGAAGCGATCGAAGAGGTAGCTGGTAGTAGTAGTAGTAGTAGACAGATGGTTACCTGCTGGTTCCTCCTCCAGTCCTCGACGGCCTCCTTGAGCATGGTGGCGACGATGACGATGACGAGCGGCGCGATGGCACTGGTGGAGCTGTAGGCGGCGAGGGGGCTGTAGGCGATGCCGGCGGAGAGGAGGAAGTAGACATTGGCGACGCGGCGGAACTGCTCGAAGAGGGACTTGGGCAGGAAGGTGAGCAGGTTGTACTTGGTGGTGGAGATGGAGTTGCTGGAGCTCGCGGCGAGGAGCTGCTCCGCGGAGGGCTGCTGCCCCTGCTGCTGCTGCAGGCGGAGGGCGGCGTCGCCGGCGTTGACCACCCGCGAGAACCCCGGGCCCCCGATCCTGGACCCGGCGTCGTCGTCGGCGACGCTGGGCCTCCGGCCGCACGCGAAGCTGTAGAGCCTGCTGAGGCGCAGCGCGGCCCTCCGGCGGCTCCTCCTCCGCCGCCGCCTGTCGGGGTTGGGGTCGTCCCCTTGCTCGCCGGCCATTGCACGTATCCGATTGCGCGCCGCAGGAATGGACGAATCGAAGAAGAGCTTGCTAAGATTAATTGGAGGGCGGCAGAGCTCTCGCTCTATCCTACCACTCCTATAGCAAGAAGAAGGATTGGTGGAGGAGGGAAAGAACGAAACAAATTAAGCTCCAGGCCGCAGGCTGCCTGCCGGACCAATTTATTTGGTGTGTCCTATGGTGTGTATGCTTGTTGGCCTGCCTGCTTCCTCCGTGGAAAGCTCCGCGCGGAAGCCAAGAAATGGAGGCCGCAGCCGCGTTGGGGGGCTGGCTGGCAAGCAAGCAAGCAAGCCAGGGGAGACCGGATCAAATCGAGCGAGGCGGAGGCGAGCCGCGCCAGGCCAACAGTGCCGGCCCCGCCGGCTCGGTGGTTTGGTCCGGTCCGGCCACGGCGGCTAGTCCTAGAAGCAGGTCTGGTGGCGCAGCTGGAGAGGCAGGTGGAGTTGGAATCTCGTGGTCGCCAATCGTCGCCGTGGGGGACGGCGTTCTATATGCATGGTTGACTTGCCTCCTTTTATTTCCCCTGTTTTCTTCTCTCTGTCTCTCTCCTTGGTTGCCAAGAAATTCCTCCTCTTCTTCTTGGCCTCCCTGCCTGAATGATGCGACGGCTCTCTCCCTCTCCCTCTCCCTCTTCTAGTTTTCTAGATGATACTGGGCTAGATAAACGAGTTAACCAGTGTTAAATTTGATGTTGTTTTAAAAAAATGTTAAATTTGATGTGAACAGGAAAAGTAAAAATAAGGAGAAGAATTTAAAAAACGTATGAGCACTCGAGTCGTCAAGCGTGGCGACCGCTGAAAATTCTACACGCGTGCCTTGCGTCAACAAGCTCCTACTTTGAGTCAAATTGTGCGACGTGTTGGAGATTACCGTCTGCTTATTACCCTCTGTTTCCCGAGTACGTCTTGACCTCCGCAACAAATCCACTAGAACATCCATATCAAGAAAAGAAATTCCATTAGAAACTTCTCTGCATCTCTTTTTCACACGTATATGTATTACTCCTTCCAAATTGTAGATTCTTTTAGCAAATCTATGCATCTCAATTTGCTAAAACGATCTACAATTTGAAACAGAGAGAGTATTCCAAATTATTAACTTTTTATAGCTTTGTTCTAGTCAAACTTCTCTAGTTTTGATCAACTTTATAGAAAATGTACAGATACCTACAACATCAAGCCAATTATATTGATAGACCAAAAATATAGTGCATTTATTTAATGTTATAGATGTTAACATAATTTTCTATAAACTTGGTAAAAATTAGGCAGATTTAACTCAGCACAAAATTCAAACGACCTACTATTTGGAACTGATGAGTAACAGAATTTCCCCCTCAATCTTCTTGGAGTATTATAGTATGCATTTCTATTATAGGACTATATATACACGCTTCTAGAAAGAAAAAAGAAAGAAAGTCCGCCTACCTGTACAGACTTTATTTGCCACAAGTACGTACGTCCGGCGCAGAAATGCACCCATCAAAATTTGGACCTTTCATTCGCTACTAATCAACACGCAAATACTCTTCATATTTACACGGATACATATAGTCAACCTGCACATGTAATCGTACCGGTTTACTCCCAATATATATATCAACTTCTCTTTTAAAAAAACATGGGAAAGAGTTTACTGCTTTCCTGGGATAACATAATAGTCTGACATGTACACGAAGTGAATCTTGAGTTTCGGTTTCACAAGCAAGTGCCTCTCCTTGGAATTTGAGCTGCCTAGCAGATACCTTCACATGGTCCATGTCGACGCCTTCAGTCTTATTTTCAAAAAACAAAAAAGCCTGCAGGCTACTTCTTTCATTTTTTTTTTCTTCGAAGAGGAAGAAGAAAATGTTTTCTAGCATACCACGCAGATTGTTCAACTGAAGGATCGATCTCTACAAACGTGCATTGATCTGTCCTCATCACTAATCAGGCCATGATATTCAATTTCTATGTTTCGCCTTTGCAGCTTCTAGAAGGTCTCGTGCATGTACCGATTCTCTTGTTTCCTGCTTCTTTCCATTCCCACTGAGACGAGAATCATGCCAAAGCTGTTCATTCATTGAGCACCTGAATATACACTGTATTAGTAGACATAATGTAGTATAATTATTTTTGCGGGGAACATAATGTAGTACTATACATTGAGACACCAGAACCTAATTTTGTAATTTTATCTATCAATTGCACAAAGATAAAAAAAAAGGTGGAGTCAATCGCTTGCTTTTCCATCCACCCGTCGTCCTAATCTTCTAGACCAATACAAGTCGTGTTTCGAGATTTGCCACCAGAAGATAGCCTCCGATCACGTGGGTACCAAACAGTCCAACGCAATTTGCACAGCAAGTGTTACTAGATTACGAGCAAAACCTTTTTTTTTAGGTTAAGTAGTGCTCAAAATCTGTGAGCTTAGCTTAGATAAGAATTTCAGCACAAGAAGAAATTGATGTCAAACAGGACGCAATCAATGCTAGCAATCACGGAATTAGCTGCTAATAATCCAGTTAAATTATTATAAGTATAAATCAGCCGAGGATCCAGTGATGCATATGGCTGCTGGCGTATCAGATACTATGTATATGGATGAGCTACGAGTACGGCCACATGGGAGGAGCCGAGATGGTTGAATACATACCATCAGCTCCGCCTTGCTCTCTGTCTGCATGCATAAGCACTGACGAAACATGTACATCTGCATCGTCAGGAAAAAAAACGTATGAGATTTCAAGGTTTTTTATACTACTATTCCATGCCTGGGTAGTGGTAGCTGGCAGTTCCTTCAACCAGTGCTCGATCCAGGAAGGATTAAAAAAAGTCATGAACTCATGATCGATGCCGAGTACCAGATTTTTTTTTAATTCTCAATGCAGGCCAAGGGAGAAAAAGTCAAAGTGCTTCGAGTCAGCAATTGGGTTAGTTAGTTGGTCTCCCCCTCCCCACAAATGGAGTCAGCAGCCACGATTGAAGGGTTCTGCCAGAGTAGAGTTTGACCAGGAAACAAGACAGAATTCCAAAGATGTTTCTCCCAATCGTTTCCACGGCTAGCATCGATCAATGCAAGCTACGTTGCTTTTTTAAAAAAGACCTGGATCATGTGCTCTCTTCATTCTCAGAATTCAGATCAGCCAAAACTTAGCTTTGCTCGCCATCGCACACCAATCCATCTGGAACCCTCAAACCCATACTGGTACTCATGTTTAGCTAAACATGATGATACTATTGATAGTATAGCACTATCTGGATTATGACACAATGCATGATCCGGTTAGGGAACTATGATGGAGGGCGCACCGTGTACGCTAATAAGAAAGCATTCAAAGCTAGGCTACCCACGGCTAATAAACTGGAGTCTGGAGCTGAGGCCAACCAATGAACCAAACTACTAGAACAAATGGAACACATATAGGCAGCAACCGTCGTTTGTTGTCTATATGTAAGCTTCATGTCAACTTATGCACATGGTACAACAAAAGGAACAGCCAGGTCCAAACTGATTCACATGAGACGCGAATGAAGATTTGTTCTCATCATTGCTCCACCGTAGCAGCCACATAGTCTATATAGGCCAAGATTAATTTGAATACACCTACAGTTGCATTGTTAATTAGTCCAACATATGTAACCCACAACAGAATATCCACCTAAACCCACAGGGTTGATTAATCTGGCTAGCTAACACTGACTATGCTCCTAGACGGCCGGAGACCAAAAAATCCAGTGAACAAATAAGAGATTAGTAAAAAATGATCTCACCACATATACAGCCATCATTCATGGAGTTTTGTAGTTTTAGTAGCCTTGTCGATCCCATGTGGCAGCCTTTAAAGTCATAATGTATAACCAGGAAAGAAGAAAGAAATTGGAGCTAGCCTCTGTAAGAATTGCAAGCAGTGTATTGCTGTTAGATACGACATTGAGGAATATGGGTATTTGTCGGTACATACAGACAGGGTACCTCCTGCTAGGGTGTCCAGGCCCTTGGCGTCTAAGAGATCCTGGGCCTTCTGGGTGACGAGACACATTACCCGGGCCTGACAGCTGGGACCACGGTCTCTGGACCCTCCCGGGGCTCTAAGAGGTCCGGGGCCTCTGCGCACCCAGGAGGGCAGGAGGGCTCTCGGGTTGCCCCCGCGGACCCGGACTCCCCAGGGGGTCCGGACCGCTACGTGTGATGGCCGGACCATCACGGGCCAGACTGCTACAACCGGCCTCGGAGGGCCCGGACCCCCTTCCCCCCGGGGAAGGGGACCGGTGCCGCCACGTGCCGTCTTATAGAGGGAGCGGGGCTGGTCCTGCCACGTGCTTGCGGCTGCAGGCCCCTTGCGGGTCACCTCTCCACCTACCAGCATTTAATGCGGTAGCTGGGCCGGGCGCGCCCAAGTCAAAAAGAGCAGCCTGCCACTGACACACGGGGCAGGTAGGCTGACACCGCGGTAAGGCCGCCTGTTTCCAAGGCGGCACGTCGTATCACCGTACACAGTGCGCGGACTGTGTACAGTCCCGTCACGGCGCTGCGCGCGTGATGATGGTCTGTAATAGGCAAAGCCAAGGCGTGCGCTGTAACAGTGCCCACGCAACGGGTCAGTGCTGCTTCACCGCCTGACGGGAGGTCCCATCCCAACAGTGACAGCACGGCTTCACTGTTATGCAACGCTGACGCCGGACACTGTACAAGGCAAGGTTGTACACGGCCATATCCTGGCTAAAGATACGCACATCAACTTCTCGATCGAGAAGACTACGGAGAGGAGCTCGAGGAGATGACCTCCATATCTCTCATAGAACAGCTCCTGTTGGCCGAGCCCGCCTGTCGGGGCCCCGCTCAGTGTAAGCACTCCCCTTGGACTATAAAAGGGAGAGTGCACTCGTTAGAACACAAGGCTCAGATACACAAGCATAAGTCCAAGCTAAGTTCTACCCAAAGGCTCTCACAATCAATACAATACCATAGTGGACGTAGAGTGTTACGCTCCGGCGGCCCGAACCACTCTAAAATCTTCGTGTCCCTCCTGTGTTCATCTGTCCACCGATCGAGCGCTCCTAAGTATCCTCCAAACCCATCCTTAACTAGGATTAGGCGGGTGCTTTCCGCCACCCGGCTGGAGAATTCCTCCGACATTTGGCGCGCCAGGTAGGGGTCTTAGGTTTGGTTTGCGTTTGGTCGGAGTGCAAGGCCGCGATGGCACAGGAAAACGGTCACCATGACCTCCTGATTGGTGAGGAGGTGGCGTCCACGGCGCCACACGCCTCTCGCCGTCCCGCCTCTAGGGCGGCTCCGTGTGTTGCCCCACCGTGTGCGGCGGAGCGGGCCTCAGTGGCCCAATCGGTGCCCGCACCGAGCGGGCCCCTCATGGCAGCCAGGGAGTTGCTCCGCAACCCCCCTGGAGAGGCGGCTTCGCCAGACGCGCACAGGCAATGGCGTGACGACGTCGACCGTCTCCTCAACCTGGCACAGGCTTCCCCAGGCTCTGCGGGGGGGGGGGGGGGGGGGGGGGTCTGTTTCCAGGCAGCGCCGTCGCCAGGGCGGCGCATCCGGTTCTGTGCACTCACCATCCGTGAGGAGTGCACGGACCGAGGACCTCCGGGCGGAGCTCAACCGCAGGCATGCGGGAGAGGATGCCAGGATCTCCATCGAGCAAGCACGAATCCGACGGCTCAACATTGAGGGTCGGGACCTTGCGCCCGAGCTCGATGCGGCTGCGGCCAGGCCGCAGGGACTCCCCCAGGCACCGGTGTCGGGCGTGGGCTGCGCGGCGCTCGCGGACCACCTCCGCGCGGTCGCCTGGCCGTCCAAGTTTCGGTCTCACCTGCCAGAAAAATATGACGGGTCCACCAACCCGTCAGAGTTCCTGCAGGTCTATATCACCGCCATCACGGCGGCTGGAGGTAACGAAGCCGTCATGGCAAGTTATTTTCATGTAGCCTTGACCGGGCCAGCCCGGACCTGGCTCATGAATCTTACCCCGGGATCCATCCAGTCCTGGGGTGAGCTCTGCGCACAGTTCACGGCGAACTTCGCCAGTGCGTACCAGCAGCATGGCGTGGAGGCCCACCTCCATGCCGTGAGGCAACAACCCGGGAAAACCCTCCGGGCCTTCATCTCCCGCTTCACCAAGGTACGTGGAACTATTCCACGTATCTCCGATGCATCTATCATCACGGCCTTCCGACAGGGGGTCCGAGACGAGAAGATGCTAGAGAAGCTGGCGACCCACCAAGTGGAAGCCGTCACCACCCTGTTCGCTCTGGCAGACAAGTGCGCTCGGGCTGCGGAAGGCCGTGCATGGCACTCTGCAACCCATGCAGGACCTGCTCAAACGAGTGGGCCCAGTGTCGCTGCCCCTGGCAGCGGCAAGAAGAAGAACAAGAAGAACCGTGGCTTCGACAAGTCACGGATTGGGGGTCCGGCCGTTGCAGCTGCGACGACCGGGGGCCAGAACTCCCGTGGCAAGCGCCCACGACAGCAGCGCACCGACCCCGGATCGTGTCCTGTCCATCCTGGGGCTCGCCACAGTGCCACTGAGTGCCGCGAGATCCAAAAGCTCGCGGAGCGCCTCAGCAAGAGGCGAGACCAAGCCTCCAAGGAAGGCTCCTCCCCTCCGCGGCGGTCCGGCAAGGAAAAAGCCTCTGATGCCGACGCGGCTGCGACTGAGAGGGAGTTGGGGTATCAAACCCCCAATAAAGACCTCAAGGGACTTTTCCAGCAGTCCGATTCCGAGTCCGGCGGGGACGAGCGCCGCAAGAAGCTGTACGTTATGTACGGCGGCAGTTTGGAGCTCGTCTCCCGGCGGGACGTTAAGGCCCTTCGCCGGGAGGTCCTCTCGGTGAAGCCAGGGGTGCCGAGAGCGGCGCCCCATCAGCGGTGGAAGGGCATTACCATCTCTTTTGGGCCATCTGATTACCCAGAGAACATGGCGGGCGCTGGAGTGCTGCCGCTCATTACAGCACCCACCATCGCCAATGTTCGCCTTCACCATGTGCTGATCGATGGAGGCGCCGGCCTCAGCGTCATCAGCTATGCAGCATTCAAGCACCTGCAGATCCCGGAGTCCAAGCTGGCTCCATCACGCCCATTCTCAGGAGTGGGCCCGGATCCCGTGTAGCCGGTGGGGACCATCACCCTACCGGTTACATTCGGGACGGAGGATAATTTCCGTACCGAGAACGTGCAGTTCGAGGTTGCGGAAGTTAACCTCCCCTTCAACGCTATCATCGGCAGACCGGCCCTATACCGGTTCATGGCCGTCGCCCACTACGGGTACCTGGTCCTGAAGATGCCTTCTCCGGCAGGCGTCCTCACTGTCCAGAGTGATCATGCCGCTGCTGTTGTGGCGGTAGAAAAGCTCCATGCGCTGGCAACAGGACTTGCCCCTGCAGCTGGCGCCCAGGGGTCCGACCCCTCGACCTCACGTGCCAAGGCTCTGGCCAAGGTACCGAGGGTCTGTCCGTCCGACACAGACGATGTTCCCGTGAAGACCGTCTAGGTCGGAGCAGAGACCTCCCAGACCACCCGCATCGGTGGTAACTTTGGAGAGAAATAGGAAAGCGCGCTCATCGCCTTCCTCCGGGCAAATGTTGATGTGTTCGCCTAGGAACCGTCACAAATGCCCGGGATCCCCAGGGAGGTGATTAAGCATCATCTGAAGATCCGCCCCGACGCCAGGCCGGTCCGGCAGAAGCCACGCAAGCAGTCCATTGAGCGGCAAAACTTCATTCGTGAAGAGGTCCGCAAGCTGCTGCAGGCTGGCTTCATCGAGGAGGTCTACCATCCTGTATGGTTGGCCAACCCAGTTGTGGTCCCAAAGGCCAACGGGAAGCTTCGGATGTGCATCGACTACACCAATCTTAATAAGGCATGTCCAAAAGACCCTTATCCACTCCCGCGTATAGATCAGATTGTAGACTCCACCTCCGGGTGTGATTTGCTGTCCTTCATAGATGCCTATTCTGGTTTTCATCAAATCAAAATAGCTAGGGATGATAGGAAGCATACGGCTTTTGTAACAGTGGATGGTCTTTATTATTATATAGTGATGTCTTATGGATTGCTCAATGCTCTACCCACCTTTGCTCGTGCAATGAATATCACTCTAGGTGATTTGGTTAGAGATATGTTAGAGGTGTATGTCGATGACATCGTTGTCAAGACTAGAGAGTCGTATTCCCTATTGGAAAATTTAGCTCGAGTTTTTGACAAGTTACGAGCGACCTCCACCAAGCTTAACCCCGAGAAGTGCGTCTTCGGCGTATCGGCGGGGAAGCTCCTTGGTTTCCTGGTCTCCCACCGGGGAATCGAAGCCAACCCGGATAAGGTCCGGGCAATCGAGGCAATGAGGCCCCCTGCGCGCCTCAAGGACGTCCAGAGGTTGACGGGGTCCCTCGCCGCCCTCAGCCGGTTCATTTCGAGGCTGGCGGAGAGGGCACTTCCCTTCTTCAAGTTGATGAGGGGGTCCGGCCCATTCGCATGGACCGAAGAGGCAGAACGTGCCTTCCAAGAGATGAAGCAGTATCTTACCTCCTTGCCGGTCCTGGTCGCGCCGAACCCAGGTGAGACACTGTTTCTTTATCTTGCAGCAACAACCGAAGTGATCAGCATGGTGCTGGTCGCCGAGAGGTCCGAGCCTCTCTTGCAGGGGGCCCCCGCGGACCCCCCTACAGGAGAGGGAGCTCCGGCCTCCACCACTCCAGCAACCGGCCCTACTTCGGAGGATCCGGCCGGCTCCCGACCCGGAGAAGCGCTAAGCAGCCTGGGGGCCGACGGGTACCCAGCTGGAGCCGAAGGATCTAGTCCACCTGACAGAGCCAGGACCGTCCAGAAGCCGGTCTACTATGTCAGTGAGGTCCTTCATGAGGCAAAGGCCAGGTATCCTGAGACGCATAAGCTCCTTTATGCTATACTTGTTGCGTCCAGAAAGCTCCGCCACTACTTTCAGGCCCACAAGATTGTGGTGGTGACCGCCTACCCATTGAGAGCCATCCTCCACAACTCCAACGCCACAGGCAACATCGCCAAGTGGGCAGCAGAGCTCGCTGGGTTCCAGCTCGACTTCCAACCGCGTCACGCCATCAAGAGCCAGATCCTTGCTGACTTCATCGCGGAATGGACGCCTGCACCAAGCGCCTCCGGGGGTCCGGACCAAGGGACGGACCCCCCACGTCCGGAGGTTAAGGCTCCGGTCTTTACCGGACCTCACTGGACCCTCTTCTTTGACGGGTCCACCCGCGGCAAGAGCGCTGGGGCTGGCGTGGTCCTCATCGACCCACGTGGCGAGCAGTTAAAGTACATGGTGCACCTCGATTTTGAGGCCACCACCAACATGGCGGAATATGAGGCCTTAATCTTTGGGCTCACGGCGGTTCTGTCCCTAGGGGTCCGGGAGCTCCTAGTCAAGGGGGACTCGCAGCTCATCATCAGGCAAGTCCGGGGGGAGCGTTGCTGCAACAACCCCCAGCTCGCAGCCTACCTCATTCATGTGAAGAGGCTGGAGAAGGACTTCGATGTGCTGGAACTGCAGCATGTTCCACGCGAAGGCAACACAGCAGCTGATGCACTCTCTGCGAGCGCATCGACCCAGGCACCCGTGCCTGAGGGCGTCTTCCAGAGACGTCTGCTGAAGCCTTCCGCCCAGCCTGCCGACCTGGGCGATGGGGGTCGCACTAGCACCTCGATGCTAGCGGTCCCGACGGCGCTCCATCCGTGGTGCCCGCCAAGGGTCGTGTGCTCGCTTGAGGGACCCGAAGACCTCAGGGAGCCATGCCCAGTTTCTCAGGAAGGTCCCGATGCATGGATCTCTAAGGTCCGGGACTACCTGAAAGATAATTACCTTCCTGAAGATCAAGCATCTGCTGAGCGCATTGTCCGGATGGCTAAGCGATACACAGTGGTAGAAGGGGATCTCTACCGCCGTGGCGCCAACAACGTCCTCATGCGGTGCATCACCCAGGAAGAGGGCCGCGACTTGCTTGCGGAGATCCATGGAGGCGAGTGTGGGAGTCATTCTTCATCCCGCACGCTGGTTGGTAAAGCTTTCCGGCATGGCTTTTACTGGCCGACAGCACTCCAGGATGCAGCTGAGTTGGTAAGGACCTGTAAAGCGTGCCAGTTCCACGCAAAGCAGATACACACTCCAGCTCAGGCGCTGCAGATGATCCCTCCCTCTTGGCCCTTTGCGGTATGAGGGTTGGATATCTTGAGACCTTTCCCTAGGGCCGTCGGCGGGTACCGGTACCTCTATGTCGCCATTGACAAGTTCACCAAATGGCCGGAGGCAACCCCTGTGGTCAACATCACCAAGGCGTCGGCAACTGCTTTCCTCAAGTCAATTGTGTGCCGGTTCGGGGTCCCAAACCGGGTCATTGCTGACAATGGGACTCAGTTCACGAGCCAATACTTCCAGGAGTACTGTGAAGATATGGGCATTCAGCTCTGTTTCGCCTCAGTGGCGCACCCCAGGAGCAATGGCCAAGTTGAGCGGGCCAACGCTGAGATCCTCAGAGGACTCAAGATCCGGACCTACTGTGATCTTGAGAAGCATGGCGCAAGGTGGATTGAAGAGCTTCCGAGTGTGTTATGGGGGAAACGGACCACACCCAGCCGCGCAACAGGGGAAACCCCTTTCTTCCTGGTGTACGGGGCCGAAGCGTGCCTTCCCCCGGAGATCACCATAGGCTCTCTACGGGTTCAGGCTTTTGATGAGGATTTGCAGGAACAGCAGCGTCGCCAAGACGTGGACCTCGTCGACGAGCGGAGATGGCGAGCAGCAGTCCGAAATGCACGGTACAACCAAGCGCTCCGGCGATACCACCAACGGTTCGTGCGAAGTAGGGAGCTCCGGGTCGGGGACCTAGTCCCAAGGCGAATCCTGAACCGGGAGGGCATGCACAAGCTCTCCCCCAGCTGGGAGGGGCCCTTCAAGGTGACAAAGGTGTGCCGACCCGGATCTGTTCGCCTGGCTGCGGAAGATGGTATGCAACTGCCCAATCCGTGGAACATTGAGCACCTCCGTAAGTTCTATCCCTAGGACCTGGTTGAGAGGAAATTTTTCCTTTGTAATTGGTAGCATCACCGTGCGGACCAGGGTGGTAGAGGTCCGCCCTCGTAAACCCGGCCCCTGGCGTACATCGCACAACTCTTCTGTACCAATTCATTAAGGGAAAATTTGTTCTCAGATGCGTCCTTGAAGTCTATGCGATTCTATATTTTTTCGCTTCCTTTTTACGCTAACCCCCCACGTGTTCTTCACGTCTGTGTTGTGCCTAAAGCCTCCCTCGAGTTGCTATGCTATGTCTCTGCCTCGGACCTCTATTTCGCAGGAGAGAAGGAACCGGACCCCTGGGAACTGGCTTCAGGGGGACGTGCTCGCCCTTTGCTGGGGTCCAGGGTCGTGTAGCCGCTTAGCTTGGTTCCGTACCCTAAGCCTACACACTCTGCCCCCCTAGGGTGGGTGCCGTCGTACCTTGAACCAGGGACCCGGGGGCCGTGACCCCTTTTAATCCCCGAATATAGGTCCTAGCGCTCTGGCTTGCTATGCAACTTAGGAGGCCTTCGCTGGCCAGACTGAGAACCCATGGGGACGTCTACTAAGTGCCGATCCTAAGTCATGTGCAGGGCCTCGGCTCTATGGCAGCTAGTCCCGACCTATCGCGACTACCTCCCAGGGGGCCATGAGACCTCGGTATGCTCAAGAATACTTTGCAGATCGCATCGACAATCAGGAAAACAGCTAAGTTTTTTGCAAAAAGTAGACACATTAAATACTTAAACGTATTACTGATAATATGCACAACATTATAAAGTTATCTTACAATAACAAAAGTTATGTTACAAAAGAAATAACAAAAAGACACTAGCACTATTGCTCTGGTGGTCCGGAGGCACTCCCACCTTCTGCAGGTTCGGGGCGGCGCCGGAGGCGAGCTGCGACCATGCCCGCCGCTTCCAGGACTCTTTCCCGCGCGGCAGCCACCGTCGCCAGGAGGGGTCCGACCAGAACAGGGGTCAGCTGGATGGCGGGGTCGTGGCTCCGGAAGCTGGTGACAATGTACTCCGCCACCTCCCGAGCAACTTCACGCCCTTCCGTCTCCAGGAGGTCCTGAATGTTGGCCTCCACGTCCCGAAGCCGCTCAGCAGTGGTGTCCAGGACCTGGAGCGCGGCGCTGAGGGGTGAAGGTGCCCCTGTCACCCAGATGGGGTTGGCCCCGAGCGATTCGAGCAGTGGGTTCACCGTGCCAACCCATCTCGTAATCCGATCGGTGCTGGCGCCCCGCTCCGCCAGGAGCTCCTCCACCTTGGCCTCCCTCTCTCGAAGGACCGCCTCGCGCTCCTGGAGTCTTTGGGTCCCGGCTGCCAGCTCGTCCTCCACGGCCTCTTCCCGTTTCTGGAGCTCCTGGAGCCGGGCCACCTCCTCTGCTTCACGGGCGGCCAGCCATTCTTCTTTCTTTGCTGCCGCCGCCGCCAAATCTGCGAGGGCGGACTTCTCCGCCTCGATCGCAGCTGACGCCTTCCTGGCCTGGGCCGCCAGCTCCCGGGCGACCCGATCCCTGTCTGCCACCGCCTGCTTCATCTCCTCCACGGCGATCAGCCCCTCAAGGGCTTCCGTTTCCCGCCGCCTGGCCTCTATCTCCCGTTGGAGCGCCGCCGCCTCCCGGACGCGAGCTTGCTCCAGCTCCTCCTGCAGAAGCCCGTGCCCCTGCGCTACCTTGGCGCGCTCCTCGGCGTAGCGGGCGGAGACGGAGTTGATGCGGTCGCCCAGGCGGACCTCCCAGTCGGAGAGTCGGAGGCGCTTGGCCTCCAGCTTCTCCCACTCTCGGCGCATGCCAGCCTCCAGCTCCTGCTGAGCTTGGTGGCACTTGGCTATGAGCCAGGGGAGGGGGACCTCCGCTGTGCTTGGGAGGAGGCTCCTCCCCAGCACCACCTCCGGTTCCTCCTCCTCTGCCAATGGGGCGGCGCTGCTGGCAACTTCGGCGACCTCCGGTGCCGCTGTCTCTGCTGCCTCCGGTGCCGCCGCCTCTGTCGCCTCCGGTGCAGCCACCTCCACTGCCTCTGGTGCTGCGACCTCCACCACCTCCGCTGCCTCTGGCGCTGCAGCCTCCGCCGTGGCAGCGGTCCCCTCTGCTGCTAGCTCGGCTGGAGAGGGCCTGACCTCGATGCCCGGCTCTGTTGCCGATGCCTCGGTCGTCGCAGCGGGCCTGGTGCCCTCCTCCTGGGGGGCAGCTTCGGGCCGCGGCGGTGTGGTGGCCTCCGGCTCCGGGCCCATGGGTCCGGGGGTTTCTGGAGCTGTCTCTGGCAGGGGACCTGCTGGGGTCGGCGCCGAGGGCCCCGACGCTGGCTGGGGGCCGGATCCCCCAGTTGGTGCATATAAAGATTGCGGCCTGCCGTATCATCAGTATGGTTAAGGACCAGAAGCCAAGAGAGATAATGAAAAGCTATGAGGAGGATGCTTACGCGTAGTCGCACCACTCCCATCTGCCCCGGGCGGCTGGGGGGACTTTCCTCCCTGCTGAAGACCCCCCGGACTTTTGATGGGTGTCCTCGGCCATCGGAGCTTCTGGTGGCGGCGGTGGGGACTGTGACCTGGCCTCGGGCGGGGGTGGTGGTGTCGCCGGACGCCGTTCTGGTGGTGGCGGGGGAGGAGTCTGTTGTTTCGGAGGAGGCCGTCGCGCTCCCTCCAGACTCCTCTCCGTCCGCCGGTGTTGTGGCGGAGGTGGAGGAGCTCCGCTCTGCTCCTCCACTCCCGCCGTCTTCTGGCGCTTGGGCGCCGGCTCCCCGACCAAGGAGCCGTCGCCTCGCTGGAGCCTCCGGGATTTGCTCCCTTCGGCTTGGCTGCTCTGTGCGGGTGCTGCCCCCTGAGCCTCGTTGCTCCTCTGGGCCGGGCCAGCACCCACATTGTCCTTCTCCCGGTGCTGGCGCCGGCACCTTCTCCTTTCCTTTTCCGCTGGGAGCCGGACCTCTGGGTCCCGGCTCCCCGGGACCTTCGCTGGGGCCTTGCTGGCGGTCCGGAGAGGCGCCAGGGATCTGGAGCCCGCGGTTGGGGTCTCCTCCCAGCTGCCGGACCGCCAGGCCACCCTCGTCCAGGGTCGGCATCGACGCCAGGACAGAAGACCGCAATGTCTGGTCCTCGCACAGGGCCTTCACCCCGCTCGGGAGGACCAGGGACTCGGGAACGAACACCTCGCCGGTCATCGCCCGGATCGCCGCCTCCAGCTCCGCCCTGGTGAAGTCGCCGCCGGGCCCGCGCGCGATCCTGCAGCAGTCGTTTAGCCCCGTGTACACGTAGGCCATCCGGGACCGCTGCTGCAGGGGGGCGATCCGCCGCTTCAGAAAGTCGTCCAGCACCATCATGGAAGTCAGGCCGCTCCTCGCCAGCTTCTTGATCCGGTACAGCACCGGGTCGAGCTCCGCTGGTATCGATGGCCTGGCCTTCCATGTGCTCCGGTCGCTCTGGGGACCCTCTGTTGGCAGCTCCAGGCGGTCGTGGGGCTCGACTGCCGCGATGACCCAGCCTTCACGCCAGTCCTCCCACTTGGAGCTGGAGAAGGCGGCGATGTAGGAGCCCGCCATCCCGTGCCGGAGCTGGAAGTAATAAGCGCCGATCTCGCCGCGTTTCTTCCCAGTCCCAACCAGGGAGTAGAAATGTTTGAAGATGGTGGTGTAGGGGCGCACCCCCACGAACATCTCCATAAAGTGGGCGAAGACCGCCGCGAGGAGGACGGAGTGGGGGGTGAGATGATGAAGTTGGAGGCCGAACTCCTCCAGGAGCAGGAGGAAGAAGGAGGAGATCGGAGGAACCAACCCGCACATAATGTACGAATTGAAAAGGACGAACTCCCCCTGCGGCAAGGTCGCGAAGGGGAATCTTGCCAGCCCTGACCTTCCCGGCGTACGCCGGCGCGGTCCACCCCAGAAGGCGCCGCACCGTGTCCAACTGATCCTGGCTCTGGAAGCAGCGCGGGAAAGGAAGCGAAGCCATGGTGATTGTTGGGTGTGAATTGCAAAGGAGCAGGGAAGAGAAGGGAGCCGAGCGCAAGGAAACCGATCACAAGAAGGGATGCGGAGACGAAGGGGCGCTACGGCGTCTGTTGTTGGTAAAAGCGAAAAGGTAGCCGTTCCCCTCGGCGCATACCTTTTATCCAAAAGGCCGCTGCCTTCTCGCGCCCGCGGCGACCGAGGAGAAGCCGAACGGTTGTCTACACCGGGCCCCCTCCTCTCACACCCTATGACTGGTAGGCCCGGGCCCGCCAGTCAAAGGCGTGACCACTGGAGGAAAGGGGAAAAGGTGGAATCCGAACCGTCCAGGCTGCAGGACGGGCTCGAATAAGACAAGAATCTGAACCGTCTGACGCGCACGGCGTGCGCGGAGAACGGGCCCCTCGGGGATCCCGCTATGGGCGAAAGGACATCCATGCCCTTACCCGGCAGGAACGAGCTGTCCACCCAGCGCGAAGCTGGGACTTGGCCCCACCTGCGGGTTCATCCCTCACCCAAGGTGGGCCCGGGGGCCTCTGTCGGTACATACAGTCAGGGGTACCTCCTGCTAGGGTGTCCAGACCCTTGGCGTCTCATAATCCATAATCTCCCCCCCGCCTTCTGGGTGACGAGACACATTACCCGGGCCTGACAGCTGGGACCACGGTCTCTGGACCCTCCCGGGGCTCTAAGAGGTCCGGGGCCTCTGCGCACCCAGGAGGGCAGGAGGGCTCTCGGGTTGCCCCTGCGGACCCGGACTCCCTAGGGGGTCCGGGGCCGCTACGTGTGATGGCCGGACCATCACGGGCCAGACTGCTACAACCGGCCTCGGAGGGCCCGGACCCCCTTCCCCCCGGGGAAGGGGACCGGTGCCGCCACGTGCCGTCTTATAGAGGGAGCGGGGCTGGCCCTGCCACGTGCTTGCGGCTGCAGGCCCCTTGCGGGTCACCTCTCCACCTACCAGCATTTAATGCGGTAGCTGGGCCGGACGCGCACAAGTCAAAAAGAGCAGCCTGCCACTGACACACGGGGCAGGTAGGCTGACACCGCGGTAAGGCCGCCTGTTTCCAAGGCGGCACGTCGTATCACCGTACACAGTGTGCGGACTGTGTACAGTCCCGTCACGGCGTTGCGCGCGTGATGATGGTCTGTAATAGGCAAAGCCAAGGCGTGCGCTGTAACAGTGCCCACGCAACGGGTCAGCGCTGCTTCACCGCCTGACGGGAGGTCCCATCCTAACAGTGACAGCACGGCTTCACTGTTATGCAACGCTGACGCCGGACACTGTACAAGGCAAGGCTGTACACGGCCATATCCTGGCTAAAGATACGCACATCAACTTCTCGATCGAGAAGACTACGGAGAGGAGCTCGAGGAGATGACCTCCATACCTCTCATAGAACAGCTCCTGTTGGCCGGGCCCGCCTGTCGGGGCCCCGCTCAGTGTAAGCACTCCCCTTGGACTATAAAAAGGGAGAGTGCACTCGTTAGAACACAAGGCTCAGATACACAAGCACAAGTCCAGCCTAAGTTCTACCCAAAGGCTCTCACAATCAATACAATACCATAGTGGACGTAGGGTGTTACGCTCCGGCGGCCCGAACCACTCTAAAATCTTCGTGTCCCTCCTGTGTTCATCTGTCCACCGATCGAGCGCTCATAAGTCTCCTCCAAACCCATCCTTAACTAGGATTAGACGGGTGCTTTCCGCCACCCGGCTGGAGAATTCCTCCGACAGTATTCTTATAGAAAAATAAAAATAATTGCAAGAGGGAAAAAAATAAAGAAAGCACAATCAAAAGAGATGCAATGGGTACAAATGTAAAGTTTTAAACAACATATTAGCACACTGATATTGTTCCATGTAACAGAGAGCATTATCTCCGACATGCCATATTGCTGAAGATAATGGAGGCTGGAAAGTAAAATTTAATTTAACTAGTTTGCATATTTCCTATTACGCAAATAGGCCACAAGCTTATTTGCCATTCTGATCATCTGATGGCAATGACCAACAGATTTCGCCAATCGAGCAGCTTGACGAATGCAAAATATGGTAGTGCAATCTAGCTTGCAAAACAATGCATGAGCTTCGATGAGTTAAGGAGCTAATGATGAGCCCCAGAATGACCATGGAAACTTGGGATGGTGCACACACAGGAAACGTATTGTGGGACCATTTCTTTGGCATTGCTTCCTGTTTCTAACGGACTCCAAACAGTTTGTGGGAGTGAAGGGCTTGTATGCCTGAAGTGGGATTACCCCACAAGGAGAAATTAATGCCCATCCTCTAAGACAAATATGTTCCTCCTATATTGACAATGCAAGGTTGTGCATCTGAGGTTTTCTCCTGCAAGGGCTTTCCTGTTAAAATAGGTGTATCTCCTTGTTCTTGTCCACCTTTGACTGATGCACCTATCGATCGATCAGAGCAACAGAAAATTTAATCATCAGAACTGAAAACAAATAGACTAATGCAAATTGTGCAGAGTATTGATACACGGTGAAGATGGACCAGAAAAGTGACATCTACACCGACGGTATGGTTTTGCTAGGGGCTGATCACGCGGCAGCAAGCCGTGGGGGTGCAGTTCAGGGAGGGGCAGGGCATCATGAGGTGGTTGTGGAACAAGTTATGGATTAGAAAAATTGAAAATGTACATCCCTGATTATGATAAGTATAGCCTGAACATATGAGGTGATCTATCCTCTCTGTTTGCATTGCCCTGAAATGAAAGCAAAAAAAACGATTGGCCCACAAGCAATAACCTTAGATTTTGCTTTGAATGGACTAGAATGCTAGATTATTGAACTACAAACTTTGCTTGTGCTGGACATGGATGATGGTCAGTGCCTCATTGTTTTTGAAATTTTCTTCAGTTTTGCCAGGGTAACCCATGCAATGGAAAGTTGACGGAAATTCATTTTCTTGGCTGGCGAATTCAGTTAATGGAACAAAAGAGTCTTAAATCAAGAAATTAGTTGGTTTTCATGTGATAATAGCTTTCCTGCTCAAACATGGGATCAACATCAGGTGTGCAGTGTTTCATGTCTTCGTTCATTCATGTCTCTGAATATTAGAATGCTCTTATTTGATTATCATAACATATTTGGAGGGAGGGAGGGAGGGAGCACCATTGGCTACAGCAAATCCACCTAGAATCTGATGGTAGATTTGCTCTGACATTTCCTATGTGTATAACTTGCAGCCAACTGACATTTTGGAGGATGAGATATAAGTTAGGTGGGTGTGAGGAAGGAGGTGGTTGCATTAAGTTCTACCAGTAGGAATATTTTATATTGCGATTTGAGACTCTTATCACCCATAGATGTAAGTTAATCCACACAATGTAAACCCACATTCTAATGCCAACCCATAATGGTATCAAGGACAGGCCAGCAAGGATGGTTCTGACCCGTTGGGACTTGGGGGCATGAAAAGTATTTGCCATGACTAATAGTTCCACATGACTATGTTTTCAAAAAAAAAGATCATCTTCCTCAGTAAAATTAATGGTGAAATACATGAGTTAGAGACTGTCCAAAATACAAAATATCAAGTGAAAAAGAACATGGTTAGTACTTATTCTAGTTGGCTCAAATTTTCTATGCCGGTTGCAAGGCCCAGGCATTTAACCAATGAAAACCCTAAAGTTGAAATATAGATCTTGGTCTAAAAGTCCCCCAAAACCGGCAAACTTACCAAATAATCACCCTTATGTAGCAGATTCCTAAGAAGAGAACAAACTAGGCATGTTTCATAGACACACATTGATGCCCAGCGCCCCAGCCACTCGGTTGTAGCCACAAGTTTCCAGCCCAAGTTTAGAAATTTGGTTCATAAGCACAACTGTGGCAAGATTTATTTCATGCCACGAGATTTGTCTCATGTAGCATATAACTTGTACATGAAAGAACATCAGACGACCATAAAGATAGTCAGTAGTGTTGTTGCTCCAAAGCATTGTAGTACTATGCGTGATGTGAAGACATGTTGGAGCAAAGAAAGGGGAATGCACATACCATCAAAATGAATCACTCCAATGGTCTTGTTTCTAGGCCTTGGATTCAAAGGACTACTGTCAGATGAAGTTCTCTGCGATCTGCATTAGGACCATTGGAAGTCACATCAAAGAACCCAAAATGCCAATGGCGCCAAGAATGCATCCCAGACCACTAGAGGGGTAAAATGCAGCAAATTGATCTATAGAATAAGAGAAAATGTACAAACAACAATTTCCGCTCGCTTATCCAACATTTCAGCAGGCAACATTTCTTTCATCCCCAATTGATCTGGGTAAAAAGAAAAGGAAAACTTGCAGTATATATTGTTGACAGATAAAAGGTGTAGAATCACGAATACGCCAATCCCCTCCATGTATTCTCAAAACACAAAGGAATATGCCGTAGGAGGGAGTGTGGCTCGTGTTCATGCTCACGGCGAAGGCAACTAATTAGACCGGGACGACCGGGCTGCTGCTTGACTCGCCGAGGAGAAGACTGCAGCAGCGGTACGATGACGGTGATCGGAGAACATCCAGGCGAGGCGCGAGAAATGAATTTGGTGCCTCCCATCGCCGCGCGCTAGGGTTCCGGTGAATCGGTGGGAACCTCCGTCGGCGGCGGCTGAGGACGCTCGCTATCCCGCACCACGGGGAGACCTCGAAAACGGCCATTGCAGACTGGGGCATGAAGCCATGGGGCGCCGTGACGACAGGAGCGAGAGAGGAGGCAGCGAAGGCGGGAGCGAGCGGCGGCGAACGGGAGACGGAACGGCGAACCATGGCATTACAAATATACGAATTCAGAGATATACTATTTTACAATTTATCTATTTGTAATTGTGTCATTACAATTCGCTCCAAAGCGAGCCATACCATTTTCTACGTTTTTAGGGTCTTGGGCCCACCCGCAGGTACCCTTGCTACCTCTGTTTCTCCCCACTCGCTGACGCGCCGAACCCACATGTCATCCCCTTCCTCCAGCCTTTCTTCCCCGATCCATCTTACTCCCATGGATGTCTCGGCGAGGGAGAGCGAGGCGGCGCACATGACCACTGGCAGCAGCAACCAGAAAGATCCACTACATCGTGTGGCTCCGGCAGACGCTGCGGTGGTGGTGGTCCCGCGCCGGTGGCGGCGGGCGCTGGTTCCGGCGGGTCACGTGGCGGTGTGCGTGGGCGGCGCGTCGCGGCGGTTTGCGGTGTGGCGGGCGCACCTGAACCACCCGGTGCTCCGGGAGCTGCTCCGGCAGGCGGAGGACCACGGCTTCCCGTCCGGTGCCTGCGCGGGTCCCATCGCGCTCCCCTGCGACAAGGGCCTCTTCGAGCACGTCCTCCGCCACCTCTCCTTCCCGTCCAAGGCCTCCCGGTTCGTCGCCCTCGAGGACGTCAAGAGCGGCGCGCTCTCCTGCTGCTGCGTCGCCGCCGCCGGCGACTCGCTCCCGCTCCTCCATGGCATAGCCGCTGACAAGACCGTGTGGTGAACGCCCTCGCGGAGGCAACAGCCGCGCGGAGCTCTGCTCTGCTGCTCCCCTCGGCCGTGTTTGAGTGAGCTAAAGATTTGGTGTGGGAGCTCCATTCAAGCGTGCGACTTCGTGCGCAGATTCAAAAAATTGATTGTTCCTGTGCAAGGAGCGATATGCTGCTGCTCTCGGTGTGCTGGCCCGCGGTGAGGTGAAAGTTCCTTCGTGTGCGTGAGTTCAAGGTGGAGGAGGCCATGGCACCGCTCAGTAGCTCCGAGCACAACTTCTCTGCACAGCGAGGAAGGGGACTGCAGTCGACTGCAGAGGATCTCAACCCGACGCGTGGACCCCACGGTGGGACGATACGAAAATACAGTGAGCTGCAAGTGGGCTTAGAACCTTTCAACGCGTAGAAAATGGCATCGTTCGAGTTTGAAACGAACTGTAATAGCGTGATTTCAAATAGATGAATTGTAATGTATACTTCTGAAATCGTATATTGTAATACTAGGATTTAGGGTAAGTCTTAGTAGTTTTCTAAAAATATTATATAATACTACCAATTAAGTAAATAATACGGGTCGTGTTAGTGTGTAGTATAAATCTATTAGCGTGTAGTATAAACTATCTGTGACCGAGCTAGTTGCTATTTTTTTTTTCTAGTATCTGTTTTTCTTGGAAAGGAACGCAAGCATGCACACACCGATGCGTCATCATGCATATGACACTATTCCAATTATAACTTCTACAAGATAGGCGGTAGATTTATAATTGTTAGAGTTAATATAAGCTTGCTAGCGATGAGTTTTTCATAAGATAATATTTTTTTCAATTTTATGGATAGTTAGGCTTAGCCTACATATCTAAAAAGATTACATTTATCTTAGAAATCTATATCAGTTTATACCATGCGTCATGTCAATTGTCATCAAAGGATATTATTGTTGACTTATTATATGTTTCCACGTGGCTCAGTGGTATAAAGCTAGCTCTCTCTCATGTACGTAGCATAGTTTGCGAAGGACTGTCTTAGATGACAAGTGGTATAGAAATGACTCGGATGCATAACAAACAACACAAGCATCCCAATATGTGAGGAATGCGAGTCATTATGGAAGTTGTAGTTTTTTTAAGAAGAAACTGTAGTAGCAACGGATTTGTAGAATTTATTATTTAGTGTTCGAGCTTATTACATCATGGCCTATAGGATATATCCATAAATTCCGCTAATGTATGGATCTTACATGTATGATGCAGTTAGTTATTCCGTACGAGAGATCCAGATGACGGAAGCACACGGACAAAAAGGATAATTTTATTATTGGTTTGGTTTAAAATGTAGATTTGGATGATAAAACGGTTAAATCAGGCAATAAAAAATAGAGTTTTATAGCCAATGGTAAATAAAGGCACCTATTTATTGTTAAGGAAGGAAGTCTAAGTTTTTGTTCTAAGAAAAGAAGCCTTTACTTTTTTTTCCAATACTGTGACACTCTCTTGCGCATAAACGTGGCCTTCGAACACCGTGGGCCTAGGGTTTCGCGAATTTTAGTCACCTGTTTTTATAGGCGTGATAAAATAAATGAAAACATAATTTTGTTGAGGAGAAAAAGAACGAGTTCCCCTCTTGGATGAATCTGTGGGCCAGCTCTTCGATCGGACGGCCCAGATCAATCGTGGCGGGAGTGCCGCTGGACTAATGAGCGTAGTCGGAGAAGAAGAGGGGAGCGTTTCGGTTACCTCTCGCCTCCCTTTTGCGGCGTCGGCCATTCGGCGTGAATAAATCGGCTCTCTCCTTTGGTGATTTGAGAGAGGAGAGGAGAGGAGAGGAGAGGGAGGGCTGGAGGAGAGCAGGAGAGAGACGGGGAGGGCACGATCGTACCAGTTGGGAGTCCGGCATCGGATCCATCTGGGCGTCGCCCGTCAGGTGCCGCCGCGCCGGTGGATTGGATTGGACGACGGCGGGGTCCCTTGCCTTCGCAATCCAATCCAATCCGGTCCAGTCCTTGAGAGGGGACTGGAGTGATCCCATTCCTTCCCTCTCTCCATCCACACTCCATCCACATGGCGCCGCCGGCGCCGGCGCCGCCGCCGCAGGGGAACCTCACCACCAGCGACGCCCTCACCTACCTCAAGGACGTCAAGGAGAAGTTCCAGGACAGGCGCCACAAGTACGACGAGTTCCTCGAGGTCATGCGCGATTTCAAGAGCAACAAGATCGACACCGCCGGCGTCATCCTCCGCGTCAAGACCCTGTTCCATGGCCACTCCGACCTGATCCTCGGCTTCAACGCTTTCCTCCCCAAGGGGTACGAGATCAAGCTCGAGGACCTCGACAAGAAGCCCGTCGATTTTGCCATGGCCATCAGCTTTGTCAACAAGATTAAGGTTCCGTATCATTCATCTGCGACCCCACTCCCTCTTTGCCTCTGCAAACCATCCATCTGATTAACTTGACTCTCCGCCACAGAGCCGATTCCAGCAGGAGGACCATGTCTACAAGTCATTCCTCGGAATCCTCAACATGTACCGCATGCATAACAAGCCCATCCAAGACGTTTATGAGGAGGTACCGTGCCTGCTCTCCACATGTCCTTGTTCATGCCATTGCATAATTCTGCCTCACCACTTATCTTCCGCCGCAGGTCGCGACACTGTTCCATGGCCATCCTGATTTGCTTGAGGAGTTCAAGCATTTCTTGCCTGAAAACCCCACGCCTCCACAGGCAGCCACCGTCTCTAGAGTCAGACATGATGAGAAGAACACTACAATGCATTCTGCTAGGAGTGTTCAGACCATCAAGGTGAATCTACAAATAAAACCATCTGTCTTCATTTCCATGTGCTTCGGTTGCTATATACTCCCTCCGTCCATCAGTGTTGGTTGTATTTTTTTAGGACCAAGTCTTCATAAGTAGATTCTAGCCTTTAATTTTACGTAATCATACAATTCATTTGAATACGAATCTGTTGATGCAACGTTTGTACACTAAATGAGTACATAATTTGGCAAATTGTTGGTCAAACATTACAATTTTGACTTTCAAATCAGAAATCGCTTTACATTGATGGATGGAGTACCAGTTAGCTTGGAGTTTTCCCATGACTAAAGTGTTTTGTTTGGGAGATAATTTTTTTTCCGTTACTACCAGTTTCACTAACTGTCTTGCCTAGTTTGATGAAATTAAGAAAAAAAATTTCCGTTACTACCAGTTTCACTAACTCTCTTGCCATGTTTGATGAAATTAATGAGATGTAATAATGTGGATAAAACTTTTTTTTCTACTTGTGTTTTAGGATAAGCATAAGTCAATGAAAAGTTTTCCGTTGTACTTGTGGGTCTTGGTGCACAAATAAAACATGGAAGTGCGTGGAATAATTTTGTCTATTTAGGTTTCCTTGGCTATACTCTACTCTTCGCTTCTGTTCTTTCCTTTTGTCTCTTGTTCCTGCATATACCTAGAATTATTGAACCTACTATGGTACGCGCTTATTTTCTCTATTTGCAGAGGGAGAGAGCTTTTCCGCCAACTGCTGATCCTGACTCCAGTGTTGATCGCCCTGATCCTGAGCATGTTGTCCAGAGGTGTACTGAGGAGAAAAATCGTAATGCCTGCCACAGTCAGGATAGAAGAGATTATGAAACGAATGATAAATATGACAATAGAGAGCTATATGGCCGTAAACCACAAAGAAAGGTGGAGGGTACAGGTGATGATACACTAGGGGGGCCTAGCACCTCTCCTTTACCATTCAATGATAATTATGTACTGAAAAGTAAGTCTCCGCCATATTGAATAGTACAATGTTGATTCATCCATGTATACATTCTGAATTGATTTATGCCCTGCCCCCCCCCCCCCCCCCCCCGTTTTGACATTTTAGAATCATGATTCATCTCTTACTGTTTTTAAATCAGGTTCAAACACACAAGAGTTTCACTTTTGCGAAAAAGTGAAGGTGAAGCTAGAGCCCGAAGCTTACCAAAAGTTCTTGAAATGCCTTCACATATACAGCCAAGAAATAATTACAAGAAGTGAATTGAAAAGATTGGTAAGACAAGATGATATCATTTTTTAAAGCTGATTCTGGTTTGTAGCTAATGATCTATGGTACTTGCTATTTGAGTATATGACAGCTAGGGTAGGTAAATCAATTTTGAATTTTCTGAACATGGAAAGGTTTTCTGATTTTCAGGTAAAGGACATACTTCAGCACTACCCCGATCTTGTGAATGGATTCAATGAATTCTTGGAACACTGTGAAAACATAGGTGGGTCACATGTTACCTTTTGAGAATGCAACTTTATTGGATCCACTTCCATGATTTAGTATTTGAATATATTGTGTTGTTCAATCTCTAAATGGTCCTTTTACTTTGCAGATGGCTTTCTGGAAGGAATCTTAAAGGAAAGTAAGTGAAACTGGCTGTGAAACTTGTAATTCCATTTGTTGTACTTTTGTAGGGATGTTTATGTTTATGTTAGTATTCTGGAATGAAGGGCAAACATCACGGACAGTTAAGACTATGGAAAAAGATAGAGACAAAGAGCATGATGGGCAGGGAGATCCTGAGAAAGAGAGATATAAGGAAAGGGGAAAACCTGAAAAAGCATCGCCATTCAATTCTAAGGAAGGAGCTAGTCACAAAGCTACTGCATTCCCAAGCAAAGAAAAATATAACTTATGCAAACCAATATCAGAGCTTGATCTGTCAAACTGTCAGCGGTGCACTCCAAGTTACCGACTTTTGCCTAAAAATGTGAGCTGATCCAACTCTTTGTAGTTTATGATAATGTCTTTCATGTCTTCTCATGTTTTTACATTTCCTTTCCAGTATCCAATGCCTCCTGCGAGCAACCTGACTGACATCGGAGCTGCAGTGCTTAATGATCTCTGGGTATCAGTGACCTCAGGAAGTGAAGACTATTCATTTAAGCACATGCGCAAAAATCAGTATGAAGAAAGCTTGTTTAGATGTGAAGATGACAGGTATGGAGTTTTGTGCGTTGTTTGACTATGCATAATTGTTCGTAGATAGCAGTACTGAGTGTATCGGTTGACAACTTCCAGATTTGAAACATCTAATTTCTATAAGAAAAACCTAACTAACCAGGACTTATTCTATGATGACTGATGTTCATTCATAGCAACTGTTTTGTTGCTACATTAAAAAAACAACTTGATCACGGCATTATAGTTACACTTAGTAATTCTAATTTGGACTCGATCTTCTCCTTCAGCCTCTGCAGTTTCATATCGAAGCTGCTGAAGGTGCAGAAACATTTGGGCACACTTTTATCCCAGCCTTAGATATGCGGAGAAGATGTGCTTTAACTCTTCAATAGGATCCCTGGAATTCCAGATCACAGTATTTGCATTTGAACCGCATGCTTCCTCCGAAAAACTCCTTCAGAATAATGACATGATTCCACAATGGCCTCCAAAAACAACATGAGATGGCAATTGCCAACCAGGTGCCAAGGACGGCAACCCACAGCTAAAAGCCTAAGCTGTGGATGTTGGATGAATGGAAAGGTAGATCTAGATTCTAGACAAAGGAGAGAAGTGCAGAATCACCATGGCCACTGAGATGATGTAAGGAATGGATGCTTTTTGTTGGAGAAGGGGCTCGCTGGCTTGCTGGCGGTCGCTTTCCGCAGGGGAACGGGCTATCCACCAGCCGCCGGCTCCAGAGGGTCGAAGCAAGAGAGGAAGCAAGGGTGACAACGAAGGCGAGAGAGGAAGGAGCAATTGCCCCGTGTCACTGATGGTCAGGATGCAGGGCAGATTGATGCACTTGCACGCTAGGCAAGCAAAGTACTGGATCTGTGAAGCATTTTCTGACTTTGGGCTATGTCTGATCTCGGCTCAAACATGTCTAGGCCAGTACGTACTCAGTTTTTTGGAATACGGCTTGGCTACACGTACCCGTATCTGATACGGATACGATACCCCCTGGCGTATCCGTGCATTAGAGACTGTAACTTAAATCTGACATACAAGATTAGGCACGGTACATAATGACCCTTTGTTTCTTGTTCTACTGCAGTCTGTTACTCATCATAGCAGTGTAAGTGTGTAACATCCCGTTTATGGCATTTCTTGGTACTCGATGGTCTTTCTATCATGTTGCAGTAGCTCTCAAGATCATAGTCAAAACTTGTGGAATGGTTGATTTCAGGTTTGAGCTGGACATACTGTTGGAATCCGTTAATTCCACAATTAAGCGGGTTGAAGAGTTGGTAGAAAAGATGGACAAATCACTTAAACCAGACAGCTCTATCCACATTGATGAACATTTGACTTGTAAGCATTCACTTATGTGCAACTGATCATGCATCAAAATGCTTATATGTGCGGTGGTTGTCTCTCTTTTTGTTGAATAACATGCATATTATTGAAATTTTGCTTCTCTTGATAGGTCTGAATATGAGGTGCATTGAGCGGGTATATGGTGACCATGGACTTGATGTCGTGGATGTTCTTCGCAAAAACGCTGATGTGGCATTACCAGTTATTTTAACCAGGCTTAAACAAAAGCAGGAGGAATGGTCAAGGTGCCAGTCAGATTTTAATAAAATTTGGGCTGAAATATATGCAAAAAATTATCACAAGTCTCTTGACCATCGCAGTTTCTATTTCAAACAACAAGATACAAAGAATCTGAGCGCAAAAGGTATGCACATGTTATATTGTTCCTAGGCATTAATGCTGAAATAATCTATTTCATTGTGTATTATCCTTCCTTTGGTAGCTACCTGCTTTTAAACTACTTCCTCATGGACCTTGCACAGTTCTGTTGGCTGAGATTAAAGAAATCAATGAGAAGAAAAGGAAGGGGGATGATGTGCTACTTGCAGTTGCAGCTGGCAACAGGCGGCCTATAGTTCCCAATATGTCATTTGAGTATGTAGATTCAGACATTCACGAAGATCTTTACCAGATCATCAAATACTCTTGTGGAGAACTCTGCAGTTCTTCAGATCAAGTTGACAAAGTTATGAGAATCTGGACAACATTTTTGGAGCCTATATTGGGTATTCAACATCGAGGTCATGGCACTGAAGATGCAGGTATGGTGAAAGCAAAGAGTCGAGCCAGAAAAGTTGGTTTGGCATGTGGTGAGAAAAGAAATAATGCAACACCAAATGGTACAGTTGCTGTTAAGCCTGCCAATGGTGATGAAAATATTCTAAAGGAATGTGTACAACCTCCTCGTGCTATATTTGTAAATGAAGCTACAGCAGACGCCCAAGATTGTTCCCATGAAGGTGAGCAAACTTTCGGCAGAGGTGATGACCTACCAAACGCTGCACTGCATGGAAGAGTACAAAACACCAGTTCTGCAGCTGACAAAGTAGCTACTGCACAAAACAACTCCACCAAAGGATCTGTGGGGAACACTGATCTTTCTCCAAGTGAAAAAAATCAGTGTAGAGCAAATATGGACCTTGTAGCAGGTTTGGCTGTCTATTCATCACCCTTTGTAGCTAGCTACCTTACACTGTTTCATAGCTTATAATTGATTGTCATTTAATTACCCAGTTCTCAATGGTTTAGGTAATACTACCTCTGCTGGAGCTAAGGCTGTGGTTGAAATGAAGGGTGGGAATGAAACAATTCCATCTACAGGGGTATGGTCATTCTTAAACTGGGTCTATTTTCTTTCCATGACTGTTCTACAACTGTGTTATTCCCATCTTTGTTTTTCGATGCTCAGTTCAAGCATACATGGTGAAAGAAAAAGGAAGGCATGAAAGCTAGAAATAGGAAGTGTTAGAATTTTCAGGGCTCCGCATCATTTTTGTTTCCTTGAAAAGCATTGAGGAAATTCTTTTTTTTAATATAAGCATTGTCATTTCAACAGAAAAGAGAAGCTGGGACGATCAAATCTTTGTATGGAGTGGGTGCTAATCCATTTAATAAATATTCTGGTTCACACAACAATTTAAAGCCAGAAAGAGAAGAGGGTGAATTATCTCCTAATGGTGATTTTGAAGAGGAAAACTTTGGTGTTTTCCAAGTTGAAGCTTCAGATGGAACTTCTAAACTAAAGGAAGGTTCAGCCTGCAGACCTCTCCAGGGTAGACATAAGGAAGTTGTCAAGTTTGCTGGCGAAAATCATGATGATGCAGATGATGAAGGTGATGAGAGTGCCCAGAGGTCTACAGAGGATAGTGAAAATGCATCTGAGGCTGGTGAAGATGCCTCTGGCAGCGAATCTGGTGGTGGCGAGGAATTTTCTCGAGAAGATCATGAGGAAGAAGAGGATGATATGGACCCTGATACGAATGCCCAAAGTGAGGGTGGGGCAGAGGTTACGGATGCACAAGATCTGGATGTAGGAATATCACTGCCATTTTCAGAACGTTTGCACAGCACAGTTAAACCACTTTACAAGTATGTTGCCTCCACATTACAAAACCATGATGATAAAGATACACATATATTTTATGGAAATGATTCGTTTTATGTTCTGTTCAGGCTACATCAGGTTAGTTTCTTCAATAATCTCGCATTGTCTGCTGTATGTGCCTATGTGGTCTCCTTGGCTAATTTTGTATTGATTGCAGATCTTATATGAGAGAATATTGTCAGCTAAGACAAACTCTTCCACATCAGAGAAGAAGTGGAAGGCTTCAAAGGATACAAAATCTTCAGATCAATATTCGAAGTAATATTCTCAATACTCTGCTTTCATGAAAACATGGTCTGTTGTATATGGCTAATGTATTGTTAGTGCAGGTTTATCAGTGCCCTATACAGCTTGCTTGATGGTTCTTCTGACAGCACCAAATTTGAAGATGACTGCCGCTCCATCATTGGGACTCAATCCTATGTTCTCTTTACTTTAGATAAACTGATATACAAAGTTGTGAAGCAGGCAAGTTGTCTCAGAGACCATATCTATTTTACCACCACAAATAATAAATACATTTTTTTTCTGCTCATCTGCAGCTTCAAGTAGTAGCATCTGATGAAATGGACAACAAGCTTCTCCAGCTTTATTTGTATGAAAAGTCCAGGTCTCCTGGGAGATTCCTTGATCTGGTATATCATGAAAATGCACGTGTCCTTCTCCATGATGAGAGCATATACCGATTTGAATGCGTAAGTTCCATTTCAGTATCTGTATACTGTATTTCTTATGTCTTCCATAAATATTACTTGCACTCTTTTACTTAGTGCACCATGCAATGCAATGTGTCTCTGAAGAATCCTTGCATCTTACTACACATGAGGGGGGGAGGGAGGAGGGACATCAATTACTTCGTACATTGCATGTTTGGTCTTGCAGCTATTTGATCACAGACACTTTCTGTTGCAATCTGCAGCATTCAAATCCTACAAGATTATCTGTTCAGCTCATGGAGTATGGGAATGAAAAACCTGAAGTGACCGCTGTCACATTTGATCCAACCTTTTCACAATATCTTTATAATGATTATCTGTCAAGTATTCCAGATACCAAATTGGCTGATGATGTCTTCCTTAGGAGGTACTATCCTGGCAGTATAATGAACCCCTCAATTTCATTTTCCTTGTTCGCATTCGTGATTTTACATCTTTATTCCAGGAATAAGCGGAAGCAAGGGGGAAATGATGATTCCCCAGCTTCATTGAAGACCATGGACAATATCATGTTTGTCAATGGTCTTGAGTGCAAGATATCTTGCAAAACCTCAAAGGTACATACAATTTTAGTGGGACACAAAGTTATGTACTGCATAGTCTAGAGTCACTCTTTTGCCTATTTCGTAGACACTACTGACTCTTTTCGTTGTCTGCTATTGTTTTGACCATGGGCTAGCAGTATTTTATCACCATAAATATTTTTTGAGTGCCTGAGTATGATATCACGTTTGCAGGTTTCCTATGTCCTTGACACTGAGGATTTCTTATTTCGTATGAGGAAGAGGAGGAGAGCTCCATCTAGTGGAACCATGCCTGCAAAGGCAAATTTTGCGAAAGCTTACAGTGTAAAATCACAAGAATTTCATAGATTTCTCTCCAGGCCGTAGGGTCTTGTGGCAGCATTAGGGTAATTATAATGACATGTACAGTTTGGGAGCCTTCTGAGCACTGTTGTTCGAGAAAAAGAAAGAGAGTACTGTTGTTGCTGATTTGTCACTTTATTGGAATATGCTTGCTGCCCAATTACGGCAGCATTATCTGTTGAATGATTCTTTGTGATTTGCTCTCCTAGCAATTATGAACATGTGTGCTGTGGATAAGATTCAGCGCCTGTTTTTTTCAGTCTCCCTGGCTGTTCAGTGGGTGCTGAAGGTGAACGCATTTGAAATACCGCGAGTTTTTTTTTCAAAACGCAATATGCTCAATCCAAGACGTGTACAAATAGCGTGTCAATAACAACAATTATTGCCCTACATGCTCTTGATGGAATGGAAGCACAAACTTTGTGGCAACATATGGGAGAGTGAGAATGTCTAAGACGTGTCTAATTAACTTAAGATGGAAATGGAACCCGCCCACAAATAATGGGTGCAATCATCTAAAGTAACAAGATAATACTTGTAGCATGATGAGACACTAATAAGAACAGAGATCATATACTGTATCAAATTTTCTTACATTTTGAAACGGATGGGTGGAGTAGAAGCTTGTCATGGTTTCCTGCACGTTGTCGCCGTGCATGTACGCTATCAAAAACGATGCTAAGCACTACACCTGTACTCTGAAAGACCTGTTCAGAGCTGGTGATGGACGACAGATGGAGGGCTGCATGGCATGACTCCCAAAATTAGGACGAACAAGGCCCCCATTTTCACGCCAACACCACGAAAGGACCCCTGCCTCCGTCACTATAAATCCAAACCTGCTGCTTCCTCTCTTGAACTACAGGAGGAACACAAGCACAGGCGACCTGCAGATCGACCGAGCCGAGGAAGGCGTCGTCGTCAAAAAAAAATAATAATAAAGAGATGTCAGGCAGCAAGACGCGCGCGGCCACGCTGAGCCTGGCCCTGGTGGGGTTGCTCCTCCTCGGCCACCTCACCGCGCCCGCGTCCGCCAAGAACAACGCCCATGTGATGAGCGTCGACGGGGCGGGCGGCGGCGGCGACGAAGGCCGGGTCGTCTACGCGGACCTGAAGCTCTCGTCGTCCGACGCGCCGGTGCCGGCGCCAGCGCCGGGACCGTCGGCCAGCGACGAATGACGGCCGTAGTTACATGCTGCACTTCGTTCATTCCTACCATTATTGCTTACTGCACACACGGATCGGATCAAGAGAGTACATTATCATGTGTCTTTCGTTTTCTTGTATGGTTTCCACTGTTTTTCTGTGTATCGATTGCCAGGTTGTTTGTCTACTTTTTATGATATGATATGTATTCCCTCAAGGTTGGAGGGTAAAATTTCGTGATGTTTGTTATCTGTAAAGATATTATCCTTGCCTAACTTACTTCATGACTGCTCTTGTCTTGTGGCAAAGTCTACTGGACGAGACTCAAGCGGCATTGCTCGCCTCTAAGAACTAAGAATGAAGCCTGATCCCGAAAACTGTGCAGGCAGCGAGCTGGGGTTGCAGCACAAGAACAGGGGCGTCATGCCTTTGCTCGCCCCTCCCAGTCCGCAGCCGCGGCATGCTACTGAAGTTCTGATGATGGGCGTCGTCGTCTTCTCCTGTCCTGAGACATCGAGCGTGGCCAGCACAGCAGAGCTCGAGCCGCCGCAACAGCATGCGTGCGTGCAGAGGTTTGGTCTGGAGCTAAACATTCGGCACTGACATGGGCACCAGGCCTTCCTCGCCTCTCGCAGCCACTGCGCCAACTGAACGAACGTGTTTGGCTTGTTAGCTGTCGATGTTGCCGCAGATGGCGCAGCGCCATGGATGTCCCGTCCCCCGAGAGGCTGTGCCTGGTCCAGGAACATGCTCCTCAGGACGGTCTCCAAGGCTTCGACGTCGGCGGCGTTGCTTGGGGGTGCTCGGCAGGGCCTCATCGGCTGCCGGCGCGGTCCTCGCTTAGTAGTGCTGACGACAGGAACGCGTTCCCGTTTACTGGGAGGTTGAGGCGGCGGCGACCCTGGGGGCAGGGCCTCATGTCCGGCGCGCCTTCTATTCATCGACCGGCGTTCCACGCGCCGCCGCAAGCCCGCAAGCTGAAGAATTTCCATCGGTGAGCGACAGCACAACGTCTGAATTCTGATTGTTGTGCGGATCGATTTCGCACCTGCTTCAGTCGTTTCGGAATGAGCAAAATTCAGATTGCTCTGCATCATGCCAAAGACGCAACCCAGGCCTGGGGGTGGACGGTATTTCATTTACCGTCCACCCTTGGGTTCCTGGTGACCGTTCGATCGGATACGTGCGGCTCGGATTCGGCCGAGTTGATCGTTGTCGTTCTCGGGAGGCTGGTGGCGGCGGCGGGTCGCGCGAGAATGGCGCGCGCGTGGGCGACGTCCTCCCAAACTTTGGCAAGGAGAGGGCTGTCTCTACGGCGCGGGCGTCGCCGTTGCGCTCTGGAGCGTCGCGCCCTGGGTTCCTCGTTTGGTTTGCTTTTCATGTTCAGAAATGTTTGGTACTTCGGTTCCTCGTTTGGTTTGCTCTGGTGCGTGCCGTTTAATTGACTTCTGCAACACGAGTAGTATACGCGTTTGTTGCTGCCGATACAGTGGTCGGCAACGGTGGCTTGATGTAATTATATATATGTATAGGGGTACACGGAATATTAGTCTGAGATGATATATATACACATTCGTGCTCACTTGCAGACATCGCATTCCACCACCGCATCACCCTGGTAGAAAGCAGGAAAGCAGGGATGAGTTATTCGACGAATAAAATCTGCTGCTGCGCATAAGCATGGCCACCAGCGACGCACCTCACTGTTCTTCCCCGGACGGCGTCTCCCCCTGTGCTTGCATCGACACGAGCTCGGCGCCAGCCTGGTGACGCGGAGCATGTGCCGCAGCCTTGACTGCGCATGGTTGTAGATGCTGCAGCAAGAACACAGTGCATGGACTAGACGGTGTGTTTTCTTCGCAAAAGAAAAAGGAAAGACAATGCAGTCTGCTTGGTTCATGGGATGGGATGGAACGGGATGTGATCAGAGTAGTACCTGAGCCTGTGCCTATTGCAGGACGCGAAGAACACCGATATGCCATTGAGTATGCCCCTGAGGGCGCGGAAGATCTACGCTACACGTGTGCACTTGTTATATATATATATATATGTATGTATGTATATATATTTGCAGCACGAGGAGACAAAGAAAAGAAGAAGAAGAAGAAAAAGGAGGCAGCTGGGCTGGTACCTGGGAGAAGAGGTCGTTCCAGAGCGTCTTGATCTGCGACATGTCGAAGGCGCTCTGCTGCGCCGCCTCCGACATGTGGTTGAGCTCGAAGATGCTGCTCATGGTCTCCCAGATGTCCTTGGAGAAGTTGTAGGTGGCGGAGAGCAGCGTGCCCGCGCAGCCCGCCAGCGCCGCGGCGGCGCGCGCCGGCAGCATCGCCACCTGCAGCAGCGGCCCCAGGCACCCGGCCACGCTGTCCAGGACCAGGTCGAAGGGTGCCCACAGCACCTCCGCCAGGTCCACCAGCAGCGCCCACGCCGGGGCCAGGCCCTCCGCCACCAGGCCGCCCAGCTCGGCGCAGGCGGACAGCAGCGGCCCCGCGGCGTCGGCCAGCGGCGCCGCCACGGCCCGGAGCACCGCCTGCGCCGCGCGCAGCAGCGCCAGCAGGCTCTGCAGGCACTTGCGCAGGTTGCGGAGGAAGAGGATGGTGCCCAGGTACTGGATCCGGGTCATCATGTCCCACGTCTCGATCCACCCGAAGAGCGGGCCGCAGATGCGCGCCGCCGCGGACTTGAGCAGCGGCACGTTCTTGTAGAGGTCGTAGAAGCCGATGAGCACGGTGACGAGGGACGCCAGCAGGTACAGGCTCCGCACCAGCGGCCGCATCCACGGCCTGTACAGCTGGCACAGCAGCGGGTACGACTGGAAGAAGATGACCCACGGCGGCAGGCCGGACTCGAGGAGCGTCAGCAGCCGGATGTCCGACATGATGATCTGCCGCAGCTTCACCGGCAGCAGGCTGTCCCGGAACCGGAACAGGATCAGCGTGTCGCTGTACTGCGCGGGGGCCACGAACGGGGCCTCGGCGCGCGCCCGCCGGGCCCTGGCCGAGGCCGACGGGGAGCCGATGTAGTCGGCCTCCGAGGAGTACCGGGGCATGCCGCCGCTGTGGCCCGGCTCGCCGCCGGCGGGGCCGTCGTCGTCGTCCTCGGAGACGGCGCTGAGGGACGAGGACGAGCACGTCCGGCGCAGCGCGATGCCGCACTCCTCCAGCTGCTCGCTGGGGTCCGAGTGCGCGTGCAGGGCGGCGAGGTAGCCCCGCAGCGCCCGCGCCTCGGTGGCGCGGCCGAGGAACCAGAGGTGCGTGCACCCGGCCGCCTGCTCCGCGCTGTAGAACTCCCACTTCTTCATGTAGCGCGCCTCCAGCGCCAGGGACGTGTCCGTCAGCAGCTCGTTGAGGTAGTTGATGCCGTGCACGTCGCGCCACGACACCTCGAACACCAGGAACCCGTGCAGCGCCCGGCTCAGGTCCGCCACCGCGAACCACCGCCGCATCGCGTCGCTCTCCCCGACGGCGGCGGCGGCCGAGGCGGCCGCCGCCGCCGCGGCCAACGTCGGGACCTGCTTCGCGCGCGAGTTCGCGAACGGAGACATCCTGTACTGCAAATGAACTACTAGGACGGATCAGCCGAGGCTTCGATTCGTCTCCGGCGGCGGTGCGATGCGACACGACGCGATTTACCTTGGTGACCATGAACTGCCACAGCCTCGCGGACCGCGACTGCTTGGCCGACAGCCAGGGCTGGTTGTCCACGAGGATGAACACCTTCTTACTGAGCGGGGCGAAGTAGAGGAACGCCCGCGAGATGTAGGATTGGATGTCCCTGCACGCACGACATCGAAATTAATCCTACGTCTCCATCCTTGTACGGATCGTCTTCATCATCAGAAACCAAATTGAACAAGAAATTACCCAATCTGCAGGCCTGTCAAGGGGTAGATATCTGGCAAAGGCTCCATGCCTGCTAGCTAGAAGATGACGAATAGATGCGTCCGCAATCAAGTAAGAAACAGAAAAGGCAACGCATGCATCAACATCAATCAGTGGGGATTCGAATTCGATTCTGGCCATGCATATACAGGATAGAAAGATGATAATCAGCAAACCAAATGAACAAGAATCAATTCGAGAGGGGACCAATGTAACCAGCAGAACTGAGCATAATCCCTACGAGGAACAACAAGACGATCGATGCATGCTGCCGAACGCAAGGTGCAGTGGGGTGATGGATCAGCAGGTCATACCATGCATCTGGGGGTCGTCGATGGATCGCCGAGTGGAGAAGAAGATGATGGCGAAGGCAGAGGTGCAGGCGGAGGAGGAATCAGAGCGAAGTGCTAGCAAAGCTGGGTAGGGATGGAGAGGGGGTGTCCTAAATTTGGGGTTGTCCAATCCACTCCACTGCGCGCGCGAGAGAAGCACGACGGTCCACTCTTTGCTGTTCTTCCTTTGCGTGTTTGCAAGACAGGGGTCGCTTCATTCTATTTCATCCTTCGTCATCTATTTATTTCCACTACTACTGGTAGCCATCTTGTTTATTCAATGACGAGTGCAAATGAAAACCTATGACATGCTGTTGGAGCCTCTTTGTAACATTCAGCTATTTTGGTTTGTATTCTTTCTCGCTCACATTTTACAATCAAATGAACACTATAACGCATAACCCATGCCATTATGCGAGGCTAAAAAGCGAGTGCGAAATTCAACTTCCGCCGATTTTTTGCACCAAACCAAGCATGTTTTTGCCTACCAAAAGATGGACTAGAAATTTATTTGATGGCAATCAAGATAGATTTGACCATTTTTTTTTCTTGAGAAACACACACACAGACTTGGGCCTGCTATGGCCCAACCCACCATCACCACGAAAACTTGCCGCATACACAGGCCGCGCAGGACCGAACCAGCGATTTCCTCTCCCACGCCTTCCCCTCCCTCTCTCTCGGCCTTCCGTTCCTAGCTGCGAGTCCGCGACGCGCCAACGCCGTAACGCCGACGACAGGGCCAGTGGCGCCGCCCTTGGCCAGTTCTTCGTCGGCGACGAGCATCCGGCAGGTATGCCCACCCATTCCCTCTCTTTCCTGCTGTGCGAAATCGAACACCCAAACCCCTAATGTATGCTGTTTGCATTCGGATCTGGCCATCGTATTTTACCTCGATTTGTTTGGAAAATTTATTGGGTATACATGTGTACATCCATGTCCTGTACTGGGTCCGCTCCTGAGTGCTAATGACGATATTCAGAGAAATTTGCCCATGTTTCACGGCGCTATATGAGCTCTGCTAACACTGGCGCACTCAAAACCTATGAGCCATAGGAACTTGGCACTAGCCAGACTCTTGATTGTTCCATCTTGTTCGAAATCCTTGCGATTGGTTGTGCTATGATGACTTGATCTCGTTAAGCGACTCTGTAGGGTTTTTTTATCCATTCTTCTGGTGCACTGATTGAATAGCATGCTAGGCCTTGTAAGCTTGAAGAGGAAAACGTAGGCACGGATGTTGCCCCTTAGTAAATGTCACTTATAGCCGATTGACTGAATAGCTCGTGCAATGCGATGCTCTATCTTGGTTCCATCAATCGGAAAGTAATATGGACCCATTTGGAGAAGCTACTCTGTGGCTTGAGATTGCAAATGTAGAGAAAAACTATTGAATTAGAGTACTAGACTGTAATTTGATTTGATTTGATTGCATAAGCAATATGTCAAGATAACCTTCCCTTTTTATCCTTGTTAGTTCGTGTTGTTTGGAATTGCACAATACAAGCAAGTGTGAGTGCATAACTGTTAAAGTTGCAATGATTGTTTGTCTATTTGGTTTGTTTTTATTATTGGTTACACGGGCCTGTTGTTTGTATCTACCCCATATAAAATTTACTTTATTGCACGTTCTGCCACTGGTTCTAGGAATTGTCTTTGTGCCAGGGTGCCTTTTCCTTTTCTTGCCATGACTTGTCACTTGTGACCAAGCAATCTAAATTGTTTTTTCTTTCAATTTCGGCATCCAGTTGCTTGTGGATTTTCTTGCTGCGCAGCTGCAGTTGTGCAGCCTATTTTCCAGAAATATTTGCCATATATGTTGATTCGCCACTCCAAAGTAAAATGAGATGCCCTGAGGGGTTATCCCATGCTCGAGGATACTGCACCCAAGCTGCCATTGAGAATCTACCTCTGATATCCTGTACCTAGCCGAGATCTTGTAAGGACATGCACACGTCCACGCACACTAGACCAGAGTTTAGCAGCCTGGAATGCGGGACGACACCACATTCCCTGTTCCTGGAACTTTGTCATAAAACTAGGAATGGGGTCAACACAGGACACCACACCGTTGTGGCTGGATCATCATCTTGGTAGCAGGATGAAGGTACCCATTCGTCGTTCTCATCTTAGGCAGCGTCCGGATCATCATCCTGGTAGCAGGGAAAAGGTCCCCATTCGTCGCTCTCTTCAGGAAAAAAAAAGTATCATTTGCCATTAGAGCACACGCCATGTTGATCTGCATGTTGCTACAACTAGTATGTGACATGATCCAATGCTACTAATGAAGATCCAAGATTTGATTCACTTATTTATTTGGCCTTTGCTTTTAACATTTTGCCTCTCATGCACAACAACCTGCAATTGATCTAGCTTGTCATATATTGGTTGCCTAGAATGATAGGAGGGACTATGTTTTTGCTCGATTCATTGTCATCATCTGCATTTTTTATTGTATCACAGGAAAGAAGCCTAGACAAAAGGGAGGATGGATAAGGAGGAGAGTAAGGAAGCATCAGTGAGCATTAGCAACAATGACACGGGCACCAATGATATGGAGGATGACGACTATGATGACGATGATGGGAAGCACACGGTGCTGCTTGGCCCTCAGGTTCCCCTCAAGGACCACCTTGAGCTCGATAAGGTAACACCATTATGCCCAATTAGGCAATCACAAATGTGACTATATGATACCTTCAGTATGTAGGTTAGGCCACCATCGACAGCATGATTACTGTTGTTTCCCCACCCATTTACCCTTTGAATGTGATTTATTTGCCTAGGATGATGACAGCCTAAGGAGGTGGAAAGAGCAGCTCCTTGGAGATGTTGATACCACTAAGCTTGGAGGTACATTTTAATACTGCACTATTGTTCCTATGTATATTGAAATGTCAGAAATAAAGTCACTATACAAAGCAAAAAATGGTGTTCCATGGCATGATATGATGGTTAATTTACTACGTCGTGCAGTGGTGGACCCAACATAAAATATTAGGTAGGGTGGACGCAAGTATATATGTAAAACCATATGAAGCTGTTGTCGCATCATCGCTTGGATTATTCTTTTTCATGGTACGAATAGATGCACGGATGAATGCCACAAATTTGTGCATTTGATCAAATTCATACTGTTTACATATGGATCAGAGCTTTTAACAAAATTTTGATGGCATGTTATGTAAAGCACATATATACCAAACTACAGTCTACATACAAATTATAATTTTGCTTGACTGAACGGCCAGTCCATGGCCTGGCACTCTAATCTGCTATGCCGCACGCCGTGCTCTCACATGCACCCAGCGGACACCGTCGCTCCTCTGCTGTTGTTGGCGCTGAGATGCTGATTGCTTGGCTGTTGGTACGCACTGCCGCGTGTCTCCGATGACCATCTTCTGCTGCTCTTCAAACGCTTCTGCGTTCAAGGGGAGGGAGCAGGCGAACTGCGCCGTAGCACACAAAAGGGGATCCAGGCTAGAACTCGTAGGTGCCTGTTACCTGGGCTTTGCTTCTTAATCAAATAATGTTGGGCTGGCCTAATTGGCAAATGCATACATAGCTCATAAGGCCCATACCCCTTCGTTCTCTTCTTCCAAACGCCACACAGCACACAGGCAGGACGGCAGGAGGCAGCTCCACAGCAACCACTAAGGCAGTGAAGGTGGATGTGAACTGGAGCACTCAGAGGAGAGCGCATGGAGCCTGGGTAGGCCAGCCACCCTAACTCACCTATTGGTGGGTCCACCACTGACATCATGTCTCGCAGTTTCTTTCATTCAATTTCACACGCTAAATCACAAGTAAGCTGACCTTTTAAATTTTTCTGAAGAGACAAATTAACATTGAGCTAATAATTCCAGTGCAGCTAAATAAATTAACCGGAACATGGCCTGGAAAGTGCAATCAGTTAAACAAAGTTTTAGATGCTTGGACTGATAGTCCTTTTATGTATGCAGAGACTGCAGAACCAGAGGTGAACATATTGAACCTGACCATCCTAACTCCGGGTCGACCGGATCTGGTTCTGCCGATCCCACTTGTGCGGGATGACAAAGGGTACGCATTCGCGCTCAAGGATGGGAGCACCTATAGCTTCCGCTTCTCCTTCACTGTCTCCAACAACATTGTGTCTGGTCTCAGATATACACACACCATCTGGAAGACTGGAGTAAGAGGTGATTCATAATGGAACATATGGATAGCTGTGTATCATCTTTGTTGGTTATGTGCTGATGCTGCACTTCACAAGAATAAGGATGGTGGCATGAATTTTGACTAGTTTCACATGATCCTTGTTAGCTTACATCTGCATTACATTTTAGTGCTTGTTTACGTAAATGCTTACCATGATGAATTTTGCATTATACATGATTGATCTTTTTTAGGAAAATAATTGCTATTGTCCTTTTATTTTGCAATGAATGTTAATTTCATCGGTACTTATCTGGATCATGTAGTCAACTTATCTGGATCATGGCGTCATATGTGTCCCTGCTATTCCATTTCTCCAAATATTTTTTTCCTTGAACTTCACAAATGTGGTGTTGGGTAAAGCTCTTGAAGGACATATCACTAGTTATTTATAGTATGGATTGATTCACAAATTTTTTATATCTTGTCTGTGGCTTCGTGGCTCATGATTCTCATATAAGAAAGTTGCATTCAGTACGTCGAATGCTATGTATGTCAACCCCTCACGTGGTTCAATTGGCCTTTCATATTGAAATCCCAGTCATTGAGTTAGTGTGCATGCTCTCCCTAGGCCTAAGACAGTTGACCCCCGGTTGCTCTCTGCAGTGGAAAAACAGAAGGTGATGCTGGGGACCTTCAGTCCTCAGCAGGAGCCTTACACGTACGAGGCTGAGGAAGATACGACGCCTAGCGGCATCTTTGCGAGGGGTTCATATTCTGCAAAGCTGAAGGTCAGGAAACCCCCAAAGTAAATGTTATATCTTTACATATTTGAAGACTACCTTCCTGATAGGAACCTTGGAAATGCGTAGCCCAGTGGGGTTAATGAATTTGTATGAATTTGGTTTTCCAGTTTGTGGACGATGATGGGAAAGTCTACCTGGACATGGGCTACTGCTTCGAGATCCGGAAGGACTGGCCATCCTCGGCATAAAACTGAGAGAAAACAGGGTTTAGCCTTAGGTGGCATGTAACAGGGGATGGATAGTGCTGTGTCTTGTATGTACATTCTCGCTGCGCGTGGCGTAGCCAGGCAATATGAGCTGAAAAACCAGATAACCGAATTTGTTGTGTTGCCGGATGGGCATGGCTCAGAAGAATCCCCGTGCAGATGCTGCATTGAATCGTTGGACTGTTTGTTTGAACCGACGGAATGATCTTACCTCTCAGCCTGATTGTATTCTATGGGTCCCCTAGTGCTAGAGTTTATGTATTGGTTATTGTTGGATTGGGCAAATTTTTATCTCTAGCTATTTCTAAAACGCACAATGTTTTCACCTAATAGTTTAGTCGGACACGCATCACTGATGGGTGGTGTGTATAATGAGAACCGAACAACAACATTATATTATAACTTAATTTGACTCAAATTGAGAAGGTGAAAACACAACAAAATTTGTATCGAAAAAACCTATTGTAGAAAGAAAAATCAGTCGTGACCCGCGTGCCAGCCCTTCAGCACGGTCCTATTTGCTAGTGGTAACTAACTCAGGGAAGAGGAGGCCCGCGTCTCAGATAACGAGAATGAAACGAGACCCATATCTTCCGAAGGGGTTGAGGTCCATCACGGCCCAAGGGTGGGAATGACATCTTGTGGCCCATTTAGGCTGTCCTCTCTTTTTCTCGCACACACAATAAAAAAAGGAGAAAAGAAAACGACCAGCGGCCGAGATGATCCGGAGTCAGGATCGGACGGCCATTCCGTGCTCTGCTCCTTTTAAAAAGCCTGCCCGGCTCCCCCGTTCCTCCATTCGTCCCATCGGCCGGCGGCTTAAACCCTAGGCTCCTCCATCGCCGCGTCTGCCCCGCCGCCGCCGCCTTCCCCGTCGCCGATGGAGTTCTGGGGTAACCTCTCGATCCCTATTCAGCCCTTGAAAATTCCAACGATTGATTGCTACGACTTGATGGGGTTCCCTTGTTCTTCGGATATTCTAGGGCTTATTAGGGTACCATTTGGTTTCTCCTTGTATGTTGTGCCGCGTTCAGTTCACCACGGGTTCTTTCTTATGTTCTAGCATCAAAGGGTTTGTATATATCTTTTCTGTGCTGCGGTGCGACCTCTAGGTTATTTTCCCTGTCGAGTCGACTTGTGATTATTATGCGCTTATTTTGATCGAGTCGTATCATTGGCTATTTGCATACCATGCAGGCAGTCTTAGCTTGTATTTCTTTCAATGAATGAAATCATATTCGCATTGTGTTGTGCTTGGAGGCCCCTTTTGGTGTTCAGGGTTTTATGCCATTTTTATTGTGTTGATTTAGTAGCCTATTTTCTGCAAATTGCAACACTTAAGCGGCACAATATCCCTAATTAATAGCTCTTTCAACTTTCCAATGGGTGCATACATATTAACCTGATATAGATTAGATTTTTGTGTGCAGTAAGCGGTCTCTAGTAATTTAACACGATATATATTAGATTTTCCCATTGTAGATCAATGCTCTTACACAGATTAGTTGATGATGTAGCACTTATTTTCTCCTTAGGATGCTAGTGAATTTGGTCTCCATGTTACCTGATACTTCTTTGAATTCTTGTTTCTTGGCATTATATCCCCTATATTCTATGCTTAATATAATCTAATCTCATGCTGATTGGTTTACGTTTTGCAGGTCTTGAAGTCAAGCCTGGAACCACTGTTAAGTGTGATCCTAGCGATGGCTACATCCTGCATCTTTCCCAGGTTTATGCCTATTCCTGACACACAAATCTTCTCTGTAAATCTTCATTCTTCTATCTGCAGTCTTTAAGTTACTCATGATTACTACCTGATAGGCTGCTCTTGGGGAATCAAAGAAAAGTGACAATGCATTGATGTATGTCAAAGTTGATGACCAAAAGCTGGCCATTGGTACCCTCTCACCTGACAAGTACCCCCAAATCCAATTTGATTTGGTCTTTGACAAAGAGTTTGAGCTGTCACACACCTCAAAAGCTGCCAGTGTGTTCTTCTCCGGTTACAAGGTTGAGCAACCTGGTGTGGGAGATGAATATCCTTTGTATTGTCCAATTAATTCTGCTTTTGGGAATTATCAAAACGATTTTTATGTGTATGTGGAATATTTGTTTCCTTGACCTGCTTTTTTGTCTTGTTCCACTATGGATTTTGATTCTGAAGAAGATGAAGGTAATCTTGCAATTTTTACCTGTAGTAATTTGTTACGGCACTCTTTCATGGATTAACCTGTCTATATGTTTTCAGATGAAGAGGAAGAGCTGAACATTCCTGTAATCAAGGAAAATGGTATATATCCTATTTGTTGATTCTTTTTTCCAAGATGTGTTTCTGTTTTGCAACTTTCTTTATGAACTAGTTGAGATATTATTCTGAATGTGTATCTACTTGTGTGTCAAGGCAAAGCTCAAGGGAAGGAGGAGCAGAAAAGTAAGGCAGGGCCTGTGGCTTCAAAATCAAGTGCTGCTGTAAAGGATGTTGAAAAGAAAAGCAAGGATGAAGATGAAAGTGATGAGGATGAAACTGATGATGATTCTGATGATGAGGATCTATCTCCTGAGGAAGGCGATGATGATGTGAGTTGAAGGATGGGGAAATTGTTTATGTCTGCATATAGATTAGAGGATGGCTCTTCAATGTTGAATAACTTTATTGGCCTGTTGCAGGATTCAAGTGATGAGGGTGATTCCAGTGAGGATGATGAGGACAGTGAGGATGATGAGGAAGAAGAAACTCCAACACCCAAGAAGGTATGCGCCTGCTTCATCGATTTACCTTCACCTGAGTAATCTGTTCTTACCAGATGATATTGGTGCAATGTTTTGCAGCCAGAGGTAGGCAAGAAGAGAGCAGCGGAAAATGCTCTGAAGACACCTGTTTCTGGTAAGAAAGCAAAAGTTGCCACGCCATCTGGCCAGAAGACAGGTGTGTAGTTATGTGGCTTCTGCTAGTGTTCGGGATTTCTGCAGAGGCAGTGGGCATGTGGCTTCTGCTAGGGTTAGGGATTTCTCTGGGGAAAAGCTGTTATCTGAATTTTCTATATGCATTCTGCTGAGCAGGTGGTAAAAAGGGCGCTGCCCATGTGGCAACTCCACACCCAGCAAAGGTGGTGAGTAAGACCCCGGCAAACAATGACAAGTCAAAGGAGAAGTCACCGAAATCTGGTGGCTCAGTCACGTGCAAGTCGTGCAGCAAGTAAGTTTGCACAGCTTTCCCTTCTTAGCGCATTCTGTCATTTGTGTAAAGAGCAATGTATTGATCCCTGGTCTGGTTTGTCTGTCCAGGACATTCAGCAGTGACATGGCTCTGCAGTCTCACTCGAAGGCCAAGCATGGTGGCAAGTAGGTGCCACTTCTGGGGTTGGTAGTCCGGGAAGAAATGTGGGTTGTAGGCCTTATTTTTGTCAAGAGACGTGTCTTAGTGGTTGTTATGTGGTGTGTTCGTCGAGACTCGAATTGCAGCAGAACAAGCTGCGGTGAACTTGAATATTATGGGCTGTTCGGCTGGTAGTTTTGGGAATTGTTGAATCTGATCTGTCTTGATGCTGTGCTTGGTTTTGGTTTACGTGGAAGCCTGGCTGGCAACTTCTTTGGATGGAATGGAGCCTTCCAGGGTACAGGGCCACGCCGTGCTGTGGATCCAGCTTCTGTGTTTGTGTTTCCTACGCTGTGAAATTTAATCTGGGTTTCCTGCAAGACATGATGTTCATGCCTTCTGTGCCAGGGCTGGCCTGAGCACGCAGGCGCACCGTGCGTCTTGCATCCCACCGGTCCCTTGGCTGTCCAGGAGTCCGAGGAGACAATTCGTGAGGCAAAGTAGTGCAGTTCAGCTCGTGTGTGCGTGTGGAAGGTAGAATGCAAAGCTGGGGTGTGCCACTGTGAAAGCTACTTTTCGGGATCGCAGTTGGTGTACTGCATGCAGTTGAGTTTTAGGTGTAGGTGTACAGCATGCAGTTGAGTTTTAGTCCATGAATTTTTGTGAGGGGGAAGTGATGGAACAAAACTCTCGTTGCGTGCAGGTGCAATACAAGCACTATGTGAGCTAAGCCGAGTTTAGGGTCGACGGGATGAACTAGGAAGAACGGCGCGCTTCGCCGCGCCCATGTCTGCTGTTCGTGCCAGTCCGGAGCGCTAAGGTGCTTCGTCGTGAACACGGAAACGGATTAATAAATCCATCTACTTGCCTATATGACTATATTTGTAAGGCTTAATGTTGCAACGTAACGCATGCCATTAGTCTCTTAGCTGGTTAAATGACAATAACATGGCTATCTGGTGTCGTGCCCAAATTATAAATAGCCGTCATAACTGCTTTCTTAAGAGAGCATAGGCCACCATGCCATTATCTGTAGTCTCAAAATGAAAACAATCAAATTCGTTGGGTTGCACATTTGGTACACCAGCCATAAGGGCAACCAAATCCACATAAATTAGAGCCCATTTACACTAAAGCTTAATGTTGAACACCATGAAGAAAGTAAATATCCAGCCTACGACAATTTGCATCCTAAAGCTGAATGCTTGTTTGCTCAACATTACAGGGAAAGTAAATCCCCATCAACGTTGAAGGTAAATTTTTAGATAGTGCCATAGTTGGCGCCTATCCTTCTAACATGTGGAAAATTTCCAAAACATCATGAAAGATCTGCAGAGTGATTCACAGAGCACTCTTGACTGAAACAGAGCTTACAATGCAGAAGCCAACAGTGAAGCTATGGAATCACATCCTGCAACCACAAATTTAAGAGAGCAACAATTCAAATTGGCAGGTAGTAAAATTCACGCACAAAAAAAAAATCAATTACGTTAAAAAAATAATCAATTGTGTGGTTCACTATATCACCAGAACAGTTGGATTGATTTGCAAGATCGAAGCAAGGTTACCCTTTCATTTCAAATGCTAATAGAACCAGTGCCAACATATCCTTCTCTGCTCGAACAACAGACCTCAAGGAAGGTTGTAAAAAATGGACGGCAAAAATATGTATGGCTATCAAATTGGGAGGAACAATTACTCAGAAAATAAAATAATAGAGACCTCAAGGTATCCTACCATAAACTGGTCATATTATGTAGGTCTGACGATCAGCTCTTACATAAGTAAAATATATTTCATCTTGGGAAGCCTATCCAATTATCATGTAAACTCTCTAGTATTTCGGAAGACTACAACATGTAATTATGTATTCTACTGAACCCCTGAACAAAATGGTAAGAAAAAAGTTCTAAAAAAACCAAAAACCAAGGGAAGGATTGAGCTTTGTTTGCCAGAATTCACTTTAACAATGCAGGTCACTTATTGTCATATTTTTCTAGCTATATGTTTGAAGCCCTAAACCCTAAACTCTAAAGAGCAACAGTTCAGGTGTAGGCTATGAGATGATTTTTGGAACAAATCCATACTTAGTAGCAGTTAAAAGCACAAAGGGAAAAGTACAATGCCTCCTAATACTCCAAGAACAATAGGTACCCCTATTAATACTACACGGCTCTGACCAGCAGTGAGAAGTTCTAATTGTTAATGCTCTAACCTGAAGTCCAAAATGTACACAGGCAACGATAGCACATAACAATATATGATCTCGATGCCAACACTTCCTCCTTGGCAAAACAAAAGCAAAATAGATTGGCAGTATGAAATTTAAAAGAAAAACATTTAATAGGAGCATCAAATCTCAGCTGCATCCTTTTTGTTCATGGAAACCATATACCTATTGGCAGAAACCAATAGGACTAAATTAAAGACCCTTGAAACATGATATGCGTGTTAAGAGTTCAGAATGGCAGTAATAAACATAACTTGTGTGCAGCTATGCAGCAAGATATATGAATAAATGCTGACAACATGACACACCATTGCTCCATTTCTGTGAACATAAATAAGGTGCAAAGGTCTTATAAATATGTAGGAAGTAGAAAGAAGCGTGAAATGATGTTCTTTCTCTTTGATAATCAATGAGAACAATAAAATACAAAAAGAAAATAAACTGCAGTCTGACATTGAGGAATTTTAAACTATGTTCACATTTAGGGCTGGGCTCATTAATTGTAAAACATTTGGGCTGTGTAGAGCAAAAGAAAATTTTGTACCAGCTTAGGTCAACATTTTTAGTACCCTGAAGAAGCAAAGGTAAAAGTAGATGTTAATGCATTGCGTGCATATTTTGACATATATACTTTGGGGTATGGACCTGTAGAGGTGGATAGATCTTTTAAATTTTTTTTGGCTATACTATAAGCAACTATGCATTTATGCAGATAAGGTGGCCCAGGATGTATGATGATGCAAGAAGACCTTTAATATTGAAAGCAATTAATATTTGACTATTTGAGTAATGCTATATCACAGAATATTGAAGAAATGAACAACAATCTTTGCAGCGAGATTTTTTCAGAAAGGCTATATTATTTCCTATCTTATTTTTTTAACAGGAGTTGCTTGCTATGATTAACATGGAACTGGAACCTAAGGTAAAATTAGCGGCCTCTAACTCAAATCTATATGAGACAAAAAAAAATGTGGTGGCATGAATATTTTTTTCTTATGTACCATTTTACTGTGGTTAGTATATGAAACAACCCAAGTCGGAAGCAGCGAATTTATTTAAACAATAAGAGATTCTTACCATTTCAGAGCGCCTTATTAATCTTCTCAATGAATCCATTCAGTGGATCATATTTTCTCTATAGCAACAGCACCTCCCCAATTAGCTTGGTAGCCTAAAAAAAAAGATGCACCAAGCAAAGTAATGAGCAAACTCTAAAAAATGTAAAGTGGTAATTTCACAATAATGAAAGGTAATACAAGGTGCTGCAATTAATAGAGAAGGTACACAAAATGTGGGTAGGAACATATAATCTGCGGCCTGCAATTACGAAGACTTCGGACACACGAATTGCATTTGGGCAAAAAACCCATTCATGCAAGTACGAAGATACTGCATATGTGAATTGCATCAGATTAGGACCCGTTTTCCTAATGTCAACCCAAACCCAATGCGCTGAGTCAAGGCCGGCTCTAAGGAGGGCAGGTGACCGCCGGGGGTCCATGGAGCTGGGGGCCCCAAGATCATATAGATAATTAGTATATATAATTTTCTATTTGGCATAATAAGCCTTTGAAAACCCATCGCAAACCTCATGATGCCATAATAAGCCTTTGAAAGCCCATCACAAACCTCATAATGGTTATTATTTTTAGTTTTTTGTTACACTATTGTTATATGTTTTATGAGCTATCCATATATTGAAAGTAATTTTTATTATTCATACTATATACTGTAATTTTGTAACTAAAAATTAGTTCAACAGGCCCTTATCTTCTTGCTTGCCCAAGGGCCCTTAAAATTATAGAGCTGGCCCTGCGCTCAGTGTTTCAACTTTCAAATTACTGGCTCAGGTTGTGCTATTAATCACCACCAGAGAGGCAGCATGGAAAGAGGATAATGCTGCCCATCCACATGCAAACATATTGCTCCACGACGGCCTGAAAGCTGCGCAGCTCTAGGCATGGCGTATTGGAAACGTGGTGGACGCGGATGGGCGTCTTGCAGAAACTCTGACATGAGGCAGGGCCCAAAGGTGGAAGATCGACGGAGGACTGTCGTTGTATCGCCATCAACACATACGGTAGGACTTGTCGTCATGGCATCTAAACCAGAGGTGCCGCCATGGCATGTAGATCAGAGGGGGCCGCCAGCATGGCTAAACCAACAGAAAAAATAGGTCAGGAGAAGGGAGATTACCTGAAGCAGAGCTCCGACGCCGGGGCTGGGGCAGCGCGGACAAAGACGGCCATATCTTGGAATAAGGAGGCAAATCTGGATGTGCGGCTACGGCGGCGGGAAGAGGTCGAGGAGGCCGACAGCATGGGCCTTGAGGTAGGTGATGACAACAGCTAGGCTTTCATCGGAGGCCGCCATGAACTGCATCTCCATCTGAACCGGCGACGACGTCGAGGAGGAACCAAGGATTTGGCGGCTGTACATTTTTGTACCGGCGCTAGTGTCATGGGTGAGGGGCTGAAGGCTCGACGCTTGTGTCCACCTCGGTGCCTTCGCAGTGAGGCCCGTAGGCACAGCGTCGGCACGCCGCGAGATCCGGGCGGCAGAAGAGGATGGCCGCGGAAGAAGGCAACCTCCGTGCAGTGCGTGGTGCCTCCAGGAAAGGGAAGGGGAGAGGACGGCTAGGCGGTGGCGGCGAGCGTGCAGGGCGAAAAATATTCGCGAGGCAAGGACGCAGCCACCGCCTGTGGCGTACGAAGAACGCGACGACGTTGGCCAAAGCGCGCCGCCGGGTTGGCCGGGACTCGGGAGAAGGCATGGTCCGGTCCGCCCCATTTCTTCGCTACACAAGAGAACCCCCTAGCTACGTGTCGACCGTGCCAAGGCAGGATCCGTTTTCAACCATGTGAACCACACGTGGCACCTCCCTCAGGGTGTGTTCGGTAATCCTTAGAGGGTCTAAAAAATAGCCCGTTGAATTAGAGGTATAAAGATTTTAGATGTATATTAGAGGGGTGTTCGTTTACGGCTCTAAAACGGGGGAGAAGCACGCGGCGGGGGGGGAGGAGCTCGCGGCGGGGGTGAGGAGCAGGGGGCGGGGCGGCGGCGGGGGGAAGAGCACGCGGGGGGAGGAGCTCGCGGCGGGGGGGAGGAGCAGGGGGCGGGGCGGCGGCGGGGGGGAAGAGCACGCGGGCGGCGGGGGGGGAAGCGCACGCGGGGAGAGAGGGGGCCGGCGGCGCGGGGGGTGGGGGGAAGCGCACGCGGCGGGGGGGAGGAGCTCGCGGCGGGGGTGAGGAGCAGGGGGCGGGGCGGCGGCGGGGGGGAAGAGCACACGGGGGAGGAGCTCGCGGCGGGGGGGAGGAGCTCGCGGCGGGGGGAGGAGCAGGGGGCGGGCGGCGCGGCGCGGGGAGGAGCAGGGGGCGGGCGGCGGCGCGGCGCGGGGAGGAGCAGGGGGCCGGCGGCGCGGGGGGTGGGGGGAAGCGCACGCGGCGGGGGGGGGAGCTCGCGGCGGGGGTGAGGAGCAGGGGGCGGGGCGGCGGCGGGGGGGAAGAGCACGCGGGGGGAGGAGCTCGCGGCGGGGGGAGGAGCAGGGGGCGGGCGGCGCGGCGCGGGGAGGAGCAGGGGGCGGGCGGCGGCGCGGCGCGGGGAGGAGCAGGGGGCCGGCGGCGCGGGGAGTGGGGGGGAGGAGCAGGGGCGGCGGCGCGGCGGCGGTGCGGGGGAGGAGCACGGGGCGGCGGCGGTGCGCGGGAGGAGCACGGCGCGGCGGCGGTGCGGGGGAGGAGCAGGGGCGGCGGAGGAGCGGGCGGCGGGGGGAGCAGGGGCGGCGGCAGGAGGACCACGAGGGCGGCGGCGGGGGCAGGAGCACGCAGGCGGGGGCGCGTGGGGAGACGAGCCGAGCGCATTAGAGGGCGTTAGAGCCCTCGGAGGCTCTAAAATTTTCTGGGGGTCTAGTAGAGGGGTGTTCGGTACCAACCCTCTAAAATTTAGAGGATTTGGCCTTTAGAGGCCGGTACCGAACACACCCTCAGTTGCCATTTTCCACCGCAAACAGCACAAAACAGTACCCGAGGTCTCGCTTTGCCGGGGAATTCTTCAGTCAACTCCAGCGAGAGCGTAAATGGAGCCTGCCTGCCTTTAATTTTTATGACTTCCAAAATTTGCTTTAACTACAGCAATAGTCTTCAATTCTAAGTTATAATAGAGAAGATCCTTAAGAACAGAGATCCCTAAGAACAGAGGGTGGAGGAGAGAATTTCAAGGTCTCTCTAGAATAGAGTCTAGTAGAGGGTTTTTTATTTAACTCTCTAAATTTGAGATATGGATCTAAGCTGTTTAGAGGGTCTGTTTGTTTAGAGGGTGTTGCTTGAGGGCCTCATTCTACGGGGTGAAATTACAGCGAGAGGAGCAGTGGGCCGTCACCCGTCAGTGTTGACTGCTGTTGAGGCCCAAAGCAGCAAGCCACAGCCAGCAATCGACGATTCGCGCGCGCGCCCTCACTCCCGCGGTCCCGCCAATTCCACTGCTACGCGCGGGAAACGCACGCCACCGGCCCCACGCCGGTCCATAGATGGATGGAGATGGAGATGGTCAGATGCAGATGGGGAAGAAGGAAGCGGGCATGGAAGTGGTCTGGGGTCGCCGGCGAGCTGCCCCTCCGCTGGAGGAGGATGGCGACGAGGTCGAGAGGTCCAGAGCCACCAAGGTCAAGAACGACCCCCTCTCCGTCTACGGTAACCAGCCACCGTTCTTTCTTCCTTTTTCTGGCTGCCAAGAACCAAGATTTGCGTTGCGCTGCATCTGCTGGACATACGGATGGATAATTGAACGGTTGCTCGTTTTTGTAGAGGCCACGCTGCTGAAGCTGCGACATGGCTCCGTGCAAGCTTTCACGGCCGCCCCGCCGGATGGCACTAACGGAGGCGGCGATGATGGAGCTGCTAGTGCTCGAAGCAAGCAAACAGACTGAGGGAAGGAAGGGCAGCCAGGGCAAACGACGGCATCTGAAGGCTCGAGATGCGATGCTGTATTGTGTTTTGGTTTTCAGGCGTATGGCATTCATTGTGTTATGGTAAAAAGAAATAGAAATAAGATTGTTGTTATGGCCTATCTGTTTCTTACTGCGCCTTTCGATGGTGCTTGCAATAAAGATTTGCATCAGACAACAGCTTGTGTGTCGGACAGTGGATCCGTCGTTCTTCTTCCTTTGAGCTGCTTGAAAAGAGTTAGGCTGCAATGCTGCTTCAGGTCTGTCGGTCAACTGAATTCTGATGCTGCGAGCGGCAGCCACAGCAACCAAGAAGCCTGACTGATACTGAGAAGCACGGGCATACAGTTCCCTCTCGGGCACACTGTACTAGTGCAGAACAATATCAAGGCGAATCATGCAGGAATACTCAAAATCCACATCTTTCTCGGGCATCCGAGCCAAAAACCTCTTTGGAAACAGAAATATAGCAAGCCAGTCTTGTTTCTCCACAGAGGAGTTGCCAACTTGAGTCCAAGACACGCTTCCCAAACCCTCACTGGAAGCTGGTGATCAGGATGCAAATGAGCTAGAAGAAGAAAGGAAGCTTCAGCAGGATCTACCTGCAAATCAAAAGTTTCAGACCAGAACACAAGAGCATCAAGCTGAGAGGACCACCGTAGATGTACCTGCGGTGAGCCTCGGCATCAAGTTGCTTCGCATAACCCAGCAAACCTCTTGTTGGCAGGCTGCAATTGCATCTAAGGATGCTGCAATGATCACGAAAGGCACTCGATAATTAGGCGTACATCGAAGCATGCTGCAACAACCATTTTTTGGATTTATATTTGACGAAAAAGAAGAAGGTTACAGCAGAAGACACGCTTTTGAATCCGGGAGTTGATGGGAATTTCAAATTTGCTTAGCAGGGCAAGAAAAGAGTTGGAGGAAAAGCAGGAACGGGGAAAGGAAAGGATGGATGGGATGATTGATGAGGGCGGTGCCTGCTGGTGGATGGTGGGTGGTGGGACCCACGCCACGTTGATTCCAGCTCATCATTCGCGCACGTCTCTTCTTCGTCTCCCTTGCTGGCTGTCAGGACTCAGGCAGGGGCGGCAACCAGCAACAGCCAACAGCAAAGCCGAATGGAATTTTTTCGGTTGGGAAATCTCGAAGGAGCATGGATCGTCCGTCCTGCTGGCTGATTCGATTCCTGTAGCTGTTCCTTCTTCCGCCCCTCCAAGCCTCCAGCTCCATTCGATTGGACTCGATTCCTCTCCCCTGCCTCGTCCTCGTCCATGGATGATCGGATCACCACCGGCGGCGGGGCATGCGCCGTCGGAGAATTGGGTACCGCACCTCCTCCCTCCCTCCCTCTCTCAATGGATGAATACGAATTCGGGATTGAATCCGAGGTCGGATCCGATTGCAGCGTGGGACGTGGTGCTCTGGCGCCGGGGCCGCGCCGACGTCAGCGCCTGCCTGCTGGCGGGCACCGCCGCCTCCTGGCTGCTCTTCTACGGCCCGGGCCGCGGCTACACCGCGCTCTCCCTCGCCTCCGACGTGCTGCTGCTGCTCCTCACCGTGCTCTTCCTCTGGGCCAAGGCCGCGCGCCTCCTCAACAGGCCGGCGCCCCCCGTCCCGGCGATGCGCGTCTCGCAGCGGGCCGTGGACGAGGCGGCAGCCCTGCTGCGCGCCGCCCTCGACGCCGTCTGCGCCGGCTTCCATGACATCGCCACGGGCAGGGACTCGCTCCTCTTCTGCCGGGTCTTCCTCTGCCTGTGGGCCCTCTCGATCGTCGGCAGCCTCACCGACTTCCCCACCTTCTGCTACGCGAGTAAGCTGCTCTTCTTCTTTACCTTTTCTGAATTTATTTGCAATTTTACATCATCTGATTGATTGGCTGATCAGTTCCAGTTTGCCATGAATTTTAACTAAAAAGAATTCACCATGAATTTTTACCCAAAAAGAATTCACCATGGCTCTGGTGTAGGTATCGTGGCTCTTCTTACGCTCCCGGCACTGTACCAGAAATACCAAGAATGCGTCGACACGTACATGAGGTTTGCCTACATGAACCTGCGCATGTACGAGATGGTGTACGAGAGGTTCTCCATGAAATGCTTCATCAGGGTCAGGGATTGCGTCATGGAGGTCCTCAAGGATCCATGACCAGCTTCCACCGCCATTGCATCGCTTGCTTCCACAGGGATTTGATTTGATTTGATTTGATTTTCTTCTCTCTAGTTTTCTTTGATTGAGCATAGCATAGCCCTATCAACACGAGTAGTTCTGATGATTGTTTGTTTGATTGCTCCGAGTGGTGTGCTGGTTGCTTTGATCTTCAGCTGCTGCTGCTGCTGCTGTTCAGCCAGGAGCTAGTCTAGCGTGATGCGTGCAAATGGCTACGGCTGTTCCAATTTGATGCTCAGCGAAGCTACGAATGCTTGTAGTTTTGTGTGCGCACCTGTTGTCCCCCAGGCTGCTTTCATGTAGCATGTACAGAAAGACAAAACTCACTGTAAACATTTTGCTTATATCTCCCTGAATGAATTGAACTGAAATGCGTTTGATTGTTTACCGTCAGCATCGCAAACCGCACCTGTAAACCTCTGAAAGTGAAATAAAATACATGCTGTAGGATCTGCAACACATGACATGATACGGTCCACAAGGGAGATTAGCTTAAACCAAAGAGCTGACTTTGGTCACAGCAACATGATCCATTCACATCTGGACGGACAAGGGACAATCGCGTCCTCTGTTACTACAGGGCGCAACAAAATAACTGGTTCGACAGGCCTCCAGATTCAGCAGCTAAGTCGGTTCAACAAGCCTTCATGTTCCAACTTGGTTAGACTAACCGAAACAGACCGATACTTCTACAGTTTGCACGCTGCACTATCCAGACCGAGGTACGCAATCAGCAGAAAAACATGGAGCTCCTAACTTTCTCATGCAGACGTGGCAGCTCAGGCACAGGTGCACTGCCCACCGAGGTGTGCCCTCCCTGGCTGGAGGAGGCATCTGACATCTCCTCGAATTTCAGGAACGTGCCTATCTGCGCTGCGGCAAGATGGGCATAGCAGATTGGAGCAACTGCAAACAAGCATACCCTGTCATTTGCTGTGCTGGAAACCTTGCTTCAGCAAAAACTAAACAAGGATTGTGGGACCTACCTACAGAGATGGCCGTTGTGCTCCTTTGATACCTGAAAGATAGGCCACGGCAATACCATAAGCAAGGGGCTATAGCCAGCAAGTAGTAACAGTGAAATATAGCCACCACAGCAAGCAGTTTCCCCAACTTACACATAAGAGAGCGAATGAACAAACTCCTGCATGTCATCAGCAGAGAAGCCTATCTCATCGTGGAGAACATGATAATGTGTCGGCCTTGTTGTTCCCTGATACAGACAACAAGCATATACAGGTATTTAGCGCCTAGACAATCTAGGATTCAGAGATAACTTTCAACATTTAGCTCTAGACAATTTCATCCGAGAATCAGAGTCAACTTACAATCATCCCAGCATGTGCACACATGTAGAAGTCAAAGTTCCTAGGATGGCAGACTTTGTTGTCCACTACAGTACCTGCATAATGACACATGTATTTGTTGCACATGTCTCAGGACACTGTCAACTCACATGTAAATGGTAGCACACTTGTAATTATTACCTGGAGGAACGTTCTCTGGAGATCCAGTCTGAAAAAACTTGGTATGATGATTCTTTTGAGCTACAATTACAGTGAACTTGGGTGACCACTTCTCATCGAGAAACTTGCATGCCTGCATTGTTTAAACGATGTGCAGCCTAGTGGTGAGTACAAGAGTTGGTGGCAATCTAAGCAAATGTGCGAGGACAAATCAGAACAAATGGATTACCTCAATGATCTGATCAAGTTCAATGTTTATGACCTGGGTAAATTGGCTTTCACTAACTCCATCCCTAAAACCAGTAAATAGTTACACCACAGTTTTTAACTAAGTATCAATAATCCATTCCAGTAAAAAATGCACCCTACTTTTCACAAGTTTCTAGAAGAGTTTTCTCTCAACAGGATTTAACGATATGAGCAAATAGTAATTCCAGAATTTCAAACCTGAAAATAATAACATGGTCAGGTTTTCGCTTTCCAGAGCTAGTGTAGAAGTCAATCAGTGATTCCCTGGATGTCACAAATATGAAGATAAACATAGCATTCAAAAGGCATCATGCAAAACATACATATTACATATATCCACATACTAAGATATCTCTTACCGAATGAGGCCATCATCTTCAGTTCCCCGTGGCTTAAACAAGGAGGCCATCATTTCTTGCCTGGCAGATTGGGTGTGCACTGAAGCTCTATATTTAGAGATATGAGGCCATTGACAAGAGCTGACCACCTAAACAAAGCCAAAAGGTTATGGTTACAACTGTTTAACATAGAACTATTTCTTCAAGTCACAAAATCATTTAGACCCCATGGGAGCAGGCAGAACTGAAAAATTAAAAGAATATCCTTCTTACCGCAGCAATTGAAGGTCTATCTTGTCCTGGATGACCATGCGACACATCCATACCCAAGATGATGGTGGGTACGTTCGACACATGAGGAATTGCACGAGATGCTTCAATTTGCAGCAACGAGTTCATCCCGCCAAGCTGGTTATGAATAGGGGAAAGAGGATGGTATAAGCACACATTAGAGAATAACACCATGCAAGAGAATACAAATTATGCAAAAAAAAAACCTTTGCATTAATCTTCATCAGCAAATTAAGCAGGTAAGGATCATTGACTCTTGTTGGTGCTAGACATTGTGTGACAATACCAAATTCAGCTAGGCACTTTCTCTTCCAGGGACCTGATTGAAACAAAGTTTAATTCTTGCAAAGGTATGATAATTATATGGAAGGGTAACAATGGTAGCCAAATATAAACCAACCATAGACTTCACAATTTTTCCTCTCAGGGAGAAGGCACAAGAGGAACCTTGGAGCTCCAGGAAGTTTTGATTTTATCTGTTCAAACATATCATCCACTCTTCTTGACACAGGGGCACGCCTCATAGAGGGGCTCTCTTCAAACACCTCAAAAGGTTCGTCCATTTGCTGCCAAAAAAAAGGTGAGCAACAGAAATTGTGAAAGAATAAAATGTTTGAAAAGCTAAAACATACAATTCCCTTTGCAGATGCATTTCTCATCAGGTCACGAATAAGATTCTGAATATCACAACGTGCTGAGAAATTAACAACCGCCCACTTATCCACAGAGCATGTTTGAATTAGCTTCTGAAAAAGGGCAAAGGATTTGCCAGACATCAGAAAGATCCTTCCTAATCAAGAAGTACTAGAGAAGATACAAGAAGCACGCTGACTTTATTGGTGAAATTCCACTTTCCATTTCGTGGGAAGATATCTTCACCGTTGCCGGCTTTCAGCTACATGATATTAGATTTGATTAGACGAATTTTGCTAGTTCAGTGATACAGGAACAATGTTTTGAACGAGAAAACATCTGAAGCTCAGAATTGTCACAAACCTTCGGGGCTTGCAGGATCCTTCCTTCAATTTGGGTAAACTTCGGAGCAACTGAAATACCACACGCCCTCAGCATGGGGTCGGAATCGTAGTTACTATGTTGCAGTGCCTAGCATTTGGGGTACTCATAAAGTGTCAATTGATAGTCATAAAAATCAATCCCGTGCAGTTATAAATGTTTGCAGCATGCAAAAATCAAGGTAAACAACTTACATCGTTAAGGACTCTCATCCTTTCATCAGGCTTTTGTCTAGACTTCTCAACTAGGGATGACCTTTGTAGCGTAGACAAAGCTTTGGTGTATCTTTGTAAAGGAACAAGGCTGCACAGCTAGTAACACAGCACAAAAACGTGGGATGCACCATATTTTTAGCAAACAAGGAGATTTAAGGATGTACACTAGCAATACTGAAACAAACCTCAATGGGAAAATATGTTGGGCGCTTTGGTTTCCCAGCATTTATACAAGGAAAATCACCAGAATACCGCAGTTCGATTCCTTTCTTCATATAGTAGTCATAGACGGTTATTTCAACAGTATCATTGCTACCATCCCTCTGCTTCAGTGGAAACCTAGTTGCATATTCCGATGAGAAATCAATTAACAAATGACAGTAATATTCACCGAGCAAACATGGATCATGAAACACGCTGAAAGCACAAGAATAACTCAATCATATAGTAAGCTAAGCATTGATCCGAACAGAATTAATAATAACTCAATCATATAGTAAGCTAAAGCATTGATCCGAACAGAATTAATAACAGCAATATTTGCTGAACAAAAAATGTTTTGAAACAAGCTTAACACACTAGGGTACTGTTTTTTTTTCAAATACCAAGTAAAGCACTGAGAAAAATAAATATGGTAAGAAAATATATTCTCACGTCTGTTCCTTGCAATTCTGCTCACTAAGACCAACAATCTTGAATTCTCCATTCGAATGAATTGTTTTAATCCTCAAATTCCTGAGAGCACGCTTGGCCTATATTGAGTATGCATACATCCAAAATAGAGTTATCATAATAGATATTTCAATGCATTAGTGTGATCATTCAAGAGGTTTCATACAAAGACGCAACTTACCTTTTGCCAGTCAATTCTGCTAGGATGATCAACTTTCTGGTTAGCAAGAAGAAAATCAAAAATAGGACCTGGCTTCACAATCATTGTTGTTGAAACATCTGCGAATTTCAAAAAAATAAAAAAGATAACATGAGCATGTAAGATCAATTGTGCGGTTGCATCATAGACAATCTGATTACATGGTACTGGTACAGGATGAATACATACCAATGTTCAGGGAAAGTCCACTCTGTGTGCCACGAAAGCTTGAATGAAATCCACGACAACCCATCACACCACCTCCCAAGTCAACAAAGTTTGAAGGGTTGTTATGGAAAAATGACTGCCTGACTATAAGACAGCCCCTGCAAATAGTGAGATAAATAGATCACAGTGATTAAATGGCATATAAAAACCTGACCAAAGACGATACTTAAACCTAGTTATAATCATCTATGAAGATAGATAACCTACTGTTTTGCAGAATGCTGCCTCAGTATGATATCAAGAACACGGAGAGCCTCCAGGGAGTTCTCTGATTCTTCACCTCTAATGGCTTGACCTATAGCGCTCATAGGAATTTTTGCTGCGAAAGTTAATTCGACTTTGAAAGTCTTCGGCTGGTATGATCTCCTCACTCTCTTCCTGTCACCACCTCCAGGACTGTCATTTCCTTCAGGGCTCCCATTGGCAGCAGTCCTACAAACACCAACAATTTCAAAAATATATGGCAATACAAATTACAATTCTATATAAGAAAAACAGCAAGAAAGCAGATCAAGGAATGAAACTAACTTTACAGTTGACGTGTCCTCCAAAACTACAGTGAACTCATTGTTTACTTGTGGAAGAGCACCAACTGTAAACAGGCTCTTTTCTCCATCATATGCAAAGTCCTTGTTAGAAAGCTCACAGTGATATGTCTGCTGCAGTTTATCAATCACCTTTCTGCCTACCACTTTCCCATCAACAGGTCGACCATCCTCATACTTCAACTTCACCTATTCATAACGAACATGACAATCTGATCAGTCAAGGATATATATATATATAGAGAGAGAGAGAGAAAGAAAGAAGGGAATGCGACAATATATTTTGAATAGGTGAGGAGCTTTGTTGTCAGACATACATCATAGTGAAAGAAAAAGTCTTCAGTACTCTTCACCAAGACTTTAAAGTGATTTGAATAGAGCTGGATTGGTTGCCCTTTTCGTCCTACACCAGGCCTGACCATTGGTAGTTTCTTAGGCTTTACTGGTTTGTTTGGTGGCGATTCCCCCAAAACATCATCAGCTTTAATCGGCACCACATTTGGTGGCACCGGAGGGGGTGGTGGCAACTCATCAGCCTCACCATCATGAGAACCCATTTTAAGATAAAAACAAGCAGCAACCTCTGCAAGGAAAATAAGGACAGCAGTGAATCCATGTTAGGGAAGGTAACATGCACTTGAGAGAATCTGGTACCAATGCAACAGCAGCATATAATCACAAAGTTGAATCTATCCATCACTTAGCATCAATCCCTATCATCTTCAACACTATAAGCTCCACGTTTTAGTTAATTTCTTTATCAGGCAAAAATCAGATAAAATGCAGAGCCTATGTAATGAATTGAAAGACCCGAATAGCTATGACTCTGTCCAACTCCTGAACTCATCTCCCACCTCATCAGCACTAGCCATATTCCTCAGTTCTTGTGCCTGTTTGCCGATGCATAACTTGCACATGACCTCCAGGAGTAGCAAGGACACATTTGGGAAACGAAATAAATCTCTACTGGAATCTCTCTTGTACAATCCATCAGATGAGCCATTAACCTTGTATACCCGCACGCCTTTGGCGGCAGCATTATACTGCGGAGAACACACGGACCGTGCGTACTGTTGACTTAAAGAATCACAATCAGCGATGAAAAGACAAAATAAAATGCCCCCGCCCACAGCTAGTATTTTTTTCTGAAACAAGGTTTCAGATAAGAGAGAAAAAGATGGAAGCCTTTAGTATAGTTGAACAGAACATTTTTCCAAAAATAAAAGAAAACGACCCCCCCCCCCTCTTTTTAATTGTTCTGTGAGAAACTCCTAAGCAGTAACTCATCGTGTTAACCGGTTAGCCCTGTTAACGAAGAGTAACACTCCTTTTTATATTTGCATTAAAAAGGAAAAAAGAACACGACGACGAAACTCTCGTGTGACTGAACCGCAACGGAGACACCCTAGCCCTTTGAAATCATATTTCAAGAAAAACAAATCTGCGAATGCCAGGAACTCGTCATGTGGCTACGAGCGCGAGAAATCGAAGGTCCCGAAAACCCTAGGAAAGCAGAAGCAGCATGGAAATGGATGGGGGGTTTTGGAGGGGACTGGGGTTACACGCATGCAGCAGCATTGTGCCCATGAGATTCGATTCGATTCCCATTGACAAGACTTCAAAGTTCAATCGAGTGAACCAAGCAGAGGGGAAGGGAACGAAGATTCAGGGCACATTTCATCTTCACTTACCCAAACAAGGAAGAAGCAGAGGCCTCGGGGCCTCCGAAAGGCCGAAGTCGTCGTCCTCTCTCACCCGAGAGTGCAGCGGAGTGGAGTGGAGTGGTGTGGTGGAGGAGCGCAGTGGTCTCACGCCTCGCAGTCGCCGACGCGTCGACGCTCCGGCTCCCTGCCCTGCCGCTGCTTAAATGAGGCAGGCAGGCAGGCGCTCCTCGATCGGCGCGGCAGCTCCTCCACCCTCCACCTTCCCTCCTCGGTGTCTCCTCCGGCCCCTCTCCAACGGTGCCCTCTGGACCGTTCTCTACCCTCCGTATATACAGAAGATTCCGTTCTCTACTGCTCCAGTAGCGTTCTCTAAATGATCCTCTAAAATAGAGAACGCTACATGTTTCCTTTATATATAGAGATTCTCTCTCCTCTTTTCTATTTTTTCTTTACGTTTTAAACACTGAATTAAACAAAAATAAAATATGTCCATAGCATTTGAGGTATAATAAATACGTAAACAAATACGTTTCTAATAGGGTTTAATGTATAGAGAACGAGATTTAGAGAACGTTGTTGGAAAGAAATGAGATACAGAGAAGAGAATCTTGTAGAGAATTCTGTAAATGAAGGATATAGAGAAGGATATAGAGAAGCATGGTTGGAGATAGGCTCAGGCCTCCTCTCTCTCTCCGGCGCTACACCTGCGCAAGTGGACGGTTGGATGCGCTCGGGCGTGGCTGGGCCGGGCCTGACCGTCTCGGGGGGCGTGGATGCAAGGCGGGGGCGTCCGGATGTGCTCGCGTTTGCTGGTGGGCCGCTCGGTCCGCATCGGCGTGCACCCAAAAGTATCACGGAACTTGTTTTTTTTTTACACTGTCACGCGAGTTTGGTAAGGTCCCTTTTGGAAAGCCATTGGCATGAATATCTTTATTTTAAATGGGATCTTTCCTTCCAAATCATTTTGTCAGAGGATCCATTCACTTCTACAAAATGAGTTTGGGGTTATAGAGCTTCTTGTTTTTCTCACACGGCTAGACACTGGGCAATAATCAGCAGTTTCAAGATAGTGCAGTATCATTTAGCCTTCATAATTCGTTTCATAAAAATAAGAACCTGATCCAACCATTTTCCAAAAATTAGCGCCTGGTTTTGGTTTGCTCTATTTCCCGCATAGCACACTTGTTCTTGTTCACTGCAAATGCAATACAAATAAGGGGATTTATCCCTCAGAGAAACCAGGCCACACCTTGCATCCTCCCAGAGATAGGTTCTCTTGCCATTTCCCACCACCATTGCACGGCCTTATTCAGTAGGATTTTTTGCACCTCTTGCTTACCCCCGAATTTCTAATATTTTAGGAAGAAAATCACGATGTTTAAGCCAGCAGGTCTCAAAACCGAAAAGGGTTATGATTTCCCTCAAAAAAAAGAAAAGAAAAGAAAGGGTTATGATTTGATATATATTTGGTAGACATTTATTTTCAGGGCAGAGCTGATATACAGGGGGGAACAGGAAATAAGCGTGCATCACAATCAAACCAAACAAATTTAAAACATGACGCAGGCTCGGTTTGGTCTACTCTGGTTGCGAGCTAATTAACGCTAGCTAGAGTTATCTTTGGTGACCTGTCAGCCTGGCATTCGACGGCCGTCGTCCTCAGCTCCCTGAGAGCTCCTGTTGATATCACTTAACACAAGCAGCCGTCCGGTCGAATCAGCTATAGCTATTAGGATATGTCGATTTCGATGTGCAGAGACACATCTGCAGGGCCTGCCTGCCAAATGGTGTACTATACATATATGTAGGGGATCGATGGAGTAGCTAGTAGAGTCCACGGAGCAGTTGTGCTTGCTATTTTGTCACTTTAGAATGGAAGTGCTTGCTAAGCTCACCATGCATTTCCCTTTCGTTTCGACAATATAATAGTGACCTGATTCTAAACCAGGTGCTTTTTAACGGCCAAAGTTTCAAATAAAAGCTTGGCCGGATTTTATCCGGATAGAAATAATTTTGTGTATATATACGACCATGCATATGCAAGTAGTAATTAATTAATTAATTAATTGTCAGTCATGCATAATCGTCAGGCTTCAACTCACTCTAATTCAATGATGTGTAGTCGTCGTTCTTGCAGCTAGTTGCATTGGCCTGCCTGATGCGGCACTATTTGCTATTATTTTGTATGGTAGCCGGAGCCGCCCTCGATCTGAACTACCGAACCTATAGTAGTATTGTTACCTGTCAATTATACTACTAATGAATAACAGACCAAATGGAAATGGAATCATCGATAGTATAGTAGTACTCGTGGTAGCCAACATTATATTCCCCAGGTTGCTCCATTATCGTGTTCCATCTGTACTCCTTTTTCTTTATTTCTATGTGCTAGCAACCAAGCTCTGATGAGAGAGAGAGAGAGAGAGAGATTACATTACACACTAGTACATTGTACACTTGGGCCATGTTACTATAGAATTCCATCCTGTTTTTCTACGCGCGTATAGGGCATTTCATGCGTACCTCCATGTGCGTCGTCAGCTAGCTCTGCATTATATCCACGGTGCCAAGATGCATGACGCAACAAGTAGAGAGTGTACTTAGGCTAAACCTAATTTATTGAATCATGCATGACGTAACAGGTAAAAATGATACATACATATTTACTAGGATCTATTTGCATCAACCAGCTAATTAGGTAGCTAATTTTAGTCGGGTGAATCCGGACGGTGCCAACCTAATGCCCAGCTAAAACCCTTCTATATACCTGAATAGTACCTATTTGTAGGTTTAACCCAGCTAATTTCAGTTGAACTAGTGGATTAGCTTGTGTATCCAAACAGACCTTTATGTTAATTCTAATATGCTCAACGCCGTCTTTTACCATGTCTTTTTGTTCGGGATCCTTTATCACGCCACTCATATAAAGAAAAAATGGTACAATTCCCTCATGATGTTTTTCCTTAGAATTCTCTCACTCAATTAGGCTTGTGTCGCTTCTCTGATAAAATCTCAAACTGAGAGGGGTTGGAAGAGATTGAGGAGATTAATTTTCTAACAGATTCGTATGAAATTAATTCTATCTAGTCTACTCTAATTTGATTAACTACTAAGACCTTATTTGGAAAGTCTTTTTTGGGACGGCCGAAATGCTCTAATGTGAATAACCAGATGAAGTGCCTAGATGCTGCGGCGCATGCTTGTTGAGTTGTTGATGTAAACTTGCATCATCGTCTGACCTCTCAATAATTCACATTTGACTTCTCCTCTTCGACTGGTTCTCGACTCTTTGTTTGTTTACACTTTTGTTCCATCCAAAATTCAATGCATTTTCGATCGATTCTATTCTATTCACACATGCGCCGCCACGACGTGGACACCCGCCGCTCCCGGCTCGGCCTCCTCCCCCCTGGCGCGGCCGGCGAACCACCGCGCCGTCCGCCGCGCGATCGGCAGCCACCGCCGGTTCTCCTCCTCCAACAGCCGCTCCCTCGCCGCGCCGCGCAGCCGAGGCAGGCTCACGATCTCCGACATGGACCGCACCCCGGAGGATATCATCCTCGACGCCGCGGACGCCGCCGCCGGCACGGCGTCAACCGCCGCGGACCTGCTGCACCACCCGCCGCCTCGGCCGTCCACCAGCAGCCGCTTCCTCTCCGTCGTCTCCCCTCTCGTCGACGGTGCCCCACCGCCCACCTCCTCGTCTGTTGCTCCTGTTGATAGCTTGGCTTCGTTGAACTCCGGGGAATCCGGGAGGGAGAAGCGGCCGCTGGACATGGAGCGCATCATCTCGGTGTCGAGGCCGATGAGGGCGGCGGAGTTGAGCTCGCTCCACCGGCTCTTGAACACCACGTCCGACACGATGATGCGGTGCTTGTGCCTGTCCAGCTCCGGCGACGGCGCCCTCGCCGGCGCCTCCTCGTCCGCCTGCTTCGGGCCCGCGGCCCCCGCGAACCTCGCGGACGGCACGCGCTCCACGAAGATGTCGAGGAGGTCGCGCCCGCTCGCCGCGTCGTCGTCGAAGCGGCCGGAGGACAGGCCGTCTTCGCCGAAGACGATGCGGGCGCTGGAGGGGTACTTGAGGCCGAGCGAGGCGTCGTCGGCGTCGACGCGCGCTCGGCAGAGCGGGCAGCTGGCGTTGGACTCGAGCCAGCGGTCGACGCAGGCCAGGTGGAAGGCGTGGCGGCAGCGCGGGAGGAGGCGGAGGTGGTCGGCGTCGTCGAAGCGGGCGAGGCACACGGAGCACTCCATCCCCTGGCGCGCCCCGCGCAGCGTGGCGAAGCGGAAGAAGGGCAGCGACTCGATCACCGGCTTGGGGACGCCGCCCTGCGGCGGCGCGGCAGCGTCATTGCCGGGCGAGGGGGCGATCGGGATCGCGGCGGGCAGGGGCGTGGTGGACGGGTGGCAGAACTTGGCGTACATGAGGAGGAGGAAGGTGAGGGAGAAGATCATGGTGAAGATGCCGACCACGATGGCCACGCTGGGGCGGAACGACACCTTGATGCCGGCGCCCGGCGTGCTCTCGGGAGCGGCCTCGGCGGTGGCCGGCTGCGCCGCCACGGAGCACGCCGCCGCGAAGACGAGGACCGCGAGGAGAGGGAGGAGCTGGCGCGGCAGCGCCATGGCATGGGCGGCCGGACAGCTAGCAAGAAACCCGGGGGGGATTCTCGACTCTCGTGCGTGCGCGCTGCTCAGGGTCTGGGAGGGGACGGCGCAGCAATGTTGGGAGTCGGTGAGAATGAGCTGCGGACAAGAGGAAATCGGAAAAGCAGAGGACGAGAGAAGACGAGGAGGAGGAAGAAGCCCGCGGGCAGAGGACTAGGAGACGACTCCCTTGTTTCATGCAGCGGCGGGGCGGGTGGGTCCCGTGGCATCCCTTCCAGGTGGGCCCTGCTGTTGTCTGTGTGCGGTTAGATTGTTGCTCTTCATTTCATTCCCCGTGCGCTGTACTGTTCCACCGGAGGCAGCGTCATCTTCACCTGCTACGTGCTGACTTTGCAACGGATGATGCTGTTCACCGGGCATTTGAAATTGATCTCGTGGCAGTCGATGATCTCAGCCGTTAATTCCCAAGAAGGGGGAGTTTGGGCCTAAAAGGACTACCTATATCAGATTGGCGATGACCTTTTTGGTCGAAAGGGATGAGCTGGGCTTCAGCCCACTGCGAACGGCGAGGTATTTTTATAGCATATAAATTAAGCGGGCCTCTTATGCACGAGTAATATCTATTTTAGGCCTAAAATTGAGGCTTTGTGTCTTTTCAGGACAAATTAAATAGGTAGGATAGGGGATGGCATATGTGCCTCTCGCTAGATCAGTTCAAAAGGCTATTTGATGGGTTAAAGTTAAATGCTAAAATTTAGCACTTATATTCTTACTAAATTTTTAAAATCTTAGCTAAAGTTTAGCCCTACCCCATTAGCACTCCTATTTACATATTGCATATGTTAATGCTAAAATTTAACATTTTTGGATATTAGCACTTAGACCAAACATCCTTAAATCAGTTTATTGTCAACGACGACTCATCCCTTACAAGAACGGAACTGACATTGTCTCCACAAAAATTTGCCGGCAAACCTTTAAAGCGATTTGATGGTGGAGTCTTCATTAAACCAATCTCTTTCTAGACAAATTTCAAATGCTATTTATAAGTAAAATAGAGTAAGGTTCCATTTGGTTCCAAAGGACTATAGTTTAGCCTCATCGCATAAAAAAAAATCTTACTATTTAGAAATATTAAATAAAAATTATTTATAAAACTTTTTCACAGATAAGTGCTAATTCGCGAGATGAATTTAGTGAGCCTAATTAATCTATCCTTTGTTACGGTAATATTACAGTAACCATTCACTAATTATGAATTAATATACCTTATTAGATTCATCTCGCGAATTAGTCTAGAAGTTATGGAATTAATTTTATAATTAGACTTTATTTAATATTTTTAAAATATTAAAATTGACAGGGGTAAAGTTTCACGTTCCGAAACATCTGAACTTGTATCCTCCGAAAAAGGAAAAACTGAGCTTGGGCCGGGCTCGGGCCATTTTAGCCTGGACGAGGTCTGCTGCTGCTGGCAAGCAAAGTGAGAAGAGAATGGAAAGCAGCTAGGAATCCGACAAGCAACCAAGCACGGAAACGGAAACTGGCTGCAGACCGGAGAGGGAGGCAGAGGCTGGAGGCTGCTGCCCAGGCTGGCTGGCTGGCTCTGAAACCCACGCATCCCATCCCTCCTCTCCTCGCTCCCTACTCCCCCTAGCTGCCCCGCGCCGCCCGGCGATGTCGTCGTCGTCCTCGGCCCTGGCCAAGGGCAAGTCCGCAGTCGGATCTTCGTCCGGATCTGCCAAATTCGAGGTGAGACCCTCCTTCCCTCCCTCCCTCTTGCTGCCCGCCCTGGCCCTGCATGCCCGAATCAGATCAGATCCTCCTCCTCATATGGCAGCTGTGTGTGTGTCGCGTCGCGTGCAGGCTAAAGGGAAATCCTCAGCAGCATCCGCCTCCGCCAAGCGAGCAACCACCACCAGGGGCAGAGGGAAGGCCGAGAAGAAGGTCTACTCGCTGCCCGGCCAGAAGTTCGATCCTCCGGAGGAGAGGGAGCCTCTCAGGATATTCTACGAGTCCTTGTCCAAGCAGATCCCCTCCAGCGAGATGGCTGAATTCTGGTATGTGCTCTCCTCCTTCCCCCCACATCTCAGACTTGATTGCGTCCTGTACGTTAGCCTAGCCTAGCCAGTAGCCACCACTGCAGTTTGTAGCGCTGCTATTCTACTGTGGGTTTATTCTTCGATCTCGTTCTGCAAACACAGGGGACATGCTAACATTCAAAGTTCCAATTGCTGGACACTAGGAAGTAGATTTTAAAAAAGGGTAACTTGTACTTAGCTCTGACAGTCCGACGCCATTACCATTTACTACAACAAGATAGGTGCTCCTATCACAGTTACAAAACAAAAGTTCCCGAATCAAGAAACATGGAACCTGATATCTTATTTAAGAGTGATTTTAACACTATTAGGATGGAAATGTACCGGGAACGACGTTCCCGAAACGAGTAACGTGGCACCGTACCACATTTCCGGTGACTGTGGCTCCTATATGCGTATCGGAGAAGTTCAGGCATCATGACAATCAAAGAATGGAAATGAAATGGTAACGAAATATTGCATGTAAACCACTAAGAGGGCTCGTAACTTGGCAAGGATAGTTCAAAACCAACCCCCATCTACAAACAGGCAGCCAAGCGCCTTGTTCGGAACGAGGTGAAATAAGCCTAAAGGACAGCCAAGCACCTTGTGTTTCTCCTCCCTTGTTCCCTTTTTTTCTCCCCTTCACTTGGGGTGGGGTTGGGGCGAGAGTGCTGTTCTAATTTCTTTCTGTACTTAATAACATGAGATTTGAATTTACCGTGGCGGTGGAAAAGCCATTTTTGTGGAGTCTCAACATCTTTTAAAGGGTAGATGCTGGACTAACTTGCAACACGCTTTGTCTGAGCATCTTGCTAATGGCTGGCCTCACATGCAAAATGAAAATATGTAACAGGTTAATGGAGCATGGTTTGTTGTCTCCGGAGAGAGCAAAGAAAGCATATGAAAGGAAGCAAAAGCGGCAGCAGCAAGTGCGAATGGGTACCCCGATTAAGCCTAGCGGAAGAAAAGACAGACCAGCTGAAAGTTCAAAGAAACCAGCCGCATGGAGCAATATGACCTTGAAGGCAAAGAAAAGAGTTGATTACAGTGACGACGATAACGATTTCATTGTGAAGATGAAGAGATCCAGGGGATGACAGTTTGACAGATGAGGTGGATACATTTACTTTAGTTTCTAGATACCAACAAAGACATTCTTTATTTAGGATACATCTGTATGGTGGAATAAATACTATGTATTTGGCAGCATACTGTAAGTGTTTATTTATTTTCAAAACAGATAGGCGGTTAATTCGTCATGCAACAACTGTATCTGTATCTCGAATATACATATATATATATGTATATATGTATATATGTATATATATATAAGGAAATGCTTGGTTGGAACTGTGAATGTGCCGAATTTGTCTAGAAATTGATGGACAGTATTCTGTATGAAACGAAACGAACATTGCAAAATCAAACTCATATCATCATTCACCCTTGCTTGTACACACATTGATGACTAAAGTAAAGTGAATATAGTGAATACTACTAGCAGTAATTACATACATCTCCGATCCGACCGAATGGGGGTGAACAAAAAAAAAGGAAAAATCAGAGGAAGCAAAGGGGCCTGGATGAGCATATGCATATGGCTACAGCATCAGCACATTGACAAACAGGTAGGATGAGGCCGGTCAGCACATAAATACAGTAGTAATACGTACAATGGTTTGGCCGTTTATATAAAAATTAATTACAAAATCAATCAATCTTCTGTAGCGCAAAACTTAAAAATCAGAGGAAGCAGAGGGGCCTGGAGCATATGCTTGATGGATGTTTGCGGTGGTGGAATTCCCTTTGAGGTGGTGGTTGGTGCACTTGTCCTTCCTGAACCTCATGACCCCGGTGCGGTGCTCGAACTCCCAGATGTGCTCCTGCATGAGCACGTTGCCAATGATGTTGGGCCCCTCCAGCAGCTTCCGGAACGCCAGGCACGCCACCCCGGGCTGCACCTCCGGCATGACCACGCTCTTGGCGTCTGCCTGCAGCACCGCGCCGCCCTGCAGCTCCACGTCGAAGCTGGGTATCGTCACGTTGTGGGCCGGGTCGACGCCGTCGCCGGTGAAGGTCCAGTTGTAGCAGAACTCGAAGCCGGGCATGTCGGTGATCCGCGGCAGGTGCCCCAGGTAGCTGTCGAGGGCGGCCGTCACGGCGTCGTACGCCGCCGGCACGAGCGCCGTCACCGACGTGCCCGTGTCCAGGACGACGCCGCCGTGCCGGAGCTTGTCGTCCCACACCTCGGGCGGGATGTCCAGGGGCTGGCCGCCGACGGATATGCCGGTGACGCGGAAGCCGAAGGCCACATGGATGTAGTTGTTGTAGCTGATGTCGGTGACCATGGTGCCCGGCCCCATCACGGCGGGGTTGGGGCCGAAGGTGAGGTAGCTGGAGGCGGTGCGCTCGCTGTTGGCGCTGAGGAGGCAGAACGAGAAGCGGCTGGCGAAGCGGCTGGAGGCAATGACGCCGAAGGAGACCTCACCGTTGCCCAGCGAGAGCACGCCGTCGTGGGCGTCCACGGTGAGGCCGGCCTCCATTACGGAGCAGCCCAGGACTAGGCCCGGCAGCTTCGCCATCTTCCCGTCCGACAGCGCCACCGTCGCCTTCTCCATCCCGTAGATGCCGATGGTCACCGTGCCGTCTAGCACCCTGCATATATGTATATGTACATACCATGTGTTATATATGCATGTGTGTTGGATGTTAACTGCATGAACAGTTAATAATGTATAATTAAGGATCTATCTGACGTGTTCGCTAGCTAGCTAGTACTTTTGGTGGTAGCTGCACGAGGCGGCCTGGGTAAATTCTTTTTCGCACGTGGTGTAGGGCAGCACCCCGCACTCGGGCTGTGAGCACCGGATCCTGCGCCACGACGACGACTTGGAGGGCCGGAAAAAGTGGGTGGTCGCCTTCTTCACCGGCACGCCGTCCGCGCCCACCGACATCGTCTGGGCCGCCGACGACCGCCCGTAGTGCTTGCCCTTGCGGCGCCGCAGGCGGCAGCTGATCCACGTCAGGTCGTTGGCGGTGTCCAGCACCAGGTTGAAGGGCAGCGCCGGCGTGCCGAAGCGCACGGACACCAGGTACATGCCGACGTGCGCGATGTTGAGGGCGCTCCGCATGGGCAGCTCCGCGAACTCCGACGTGTCGGACAGCACGTCCGGCACCTTGGACGTCTGCCGCGCCTGCCTCCGGCTGCCGTTCCGCGGGGAGGACATCGCCAGCAGCCGCTCGTACCGGAACAGGTCCTTGGCCTCCAGGGCGCGGAAGTGCGCGCGCCGCTCCTCCGCGGCGTCGGGGACCACCGGCGGGGACACAGGGAAATGGATGGAGCTGCCGTCCTCGATGGAGCCGTCGTCGCCCTGCATCTCGGCGCGGGCGGCCGGCTGCAGGCTGAGGAGGCCATGGAGGGCGAGGAGGAGGACGGAGGCCACCCAGCGGCCCGGCATCATCTCGCCGCTAGCTAATGCCTGTACCTGGCCTGGCCAGCCAGCCAGATGCTGCTGCTTATTGTAGTTACGCCTAGGAACGCTCTAGCAGCGAGGATTGCTAGGATTGCATTGCAGGGCCGACGAGTTTGTAACTGATCGAGGCGCCATTGCTGCTTCCATTCATGGCGGATCGGCTCTTCCCTGGCTTTGCGTCATCAAGGCAGGCGTACGTGAGGACGCCATTGTTTGGGCCCTCCGCATTCCTTCCTGTGGTGCGGAGCGTGCACGTTTAGTCTGTGGCCAGCAGCACTTTTCGAGGGGCCTGCTGCATCTCCATCCCCCTCCCTCTCCTAAAATAAGAAAAGGGGAAGGATTTTGTCTATACCTTGTCTTTAAGTGAGAATTGGTGGAAGCGTTCTAGCGCGAAAATCCCTTTAATTTCGTCCAAGCTCGCGCCTTACCCACTTCTAAAACTAGCTAGCTAGGACATGATTTAATTTGACACAACTTTTAGTGCTCGATGCGTGGCGACTCACATCAGCTTATCTGGTGAGGCAGTGGTGGCGGAACCTGTCCTTTCTATTATTCTATCTTTTCATTTTGCAAATGTTCTTTGCATAATTTATTGAAAAATATTTAAAATCCTAAAATAGTTATTCAAAGAACTCTATTTTGGAATAATCATAAAGATTTCTGTTCAAGGACTCATTCATCAAAAGTTATGTGAAGAACTTTTTCCTAAAATTTAATAACTTTTAGAGTAGGATTTTTTAAAACACTTTTTCTATGAAGCCTTCTAAATTTATGTTTCTAAAGATTTTTTTTCAGGAAATGTATTCTTATTTTCCTAATTTTGATTAAACAACTTGATTATGAATTTTTTTTGCAAACAACTTTATTATGGAAAAATTGTGAATAAGATTTATTTGTTTCTTTAGGACATTGGGACCATGTGGGAAAGGATTATTGTCACATTTCGTGTTTTGCTACTTCTATTTATGAAGGACATCCTTCCGCCAATGCGGGGATCTGCAGACCAGCTCTCATCTCTCATGAGACTGCCTAATTGTACTAATATATTGAGAGCAAATTGTTGATATGTGAAAATTACAACGAGGTTATACATACATGCATGCATGGCTTGCACATCAAATTGCAAAACTGATCGCTTGATTAAAAAAAAAACTGGACAGAAGTTCAAATTGGTCAAGATATCAGTTCATGGATTCACCAGTCCGACCAATGGTTTCACGAATAAGTCCTAACCAAACATATGATATAATAAATAAGATAACATAGTAAAACTGAAATACCCATTATCCAGATTTCTAAACTGATGTCCAAACTTCGAACTAGCTAGCCACCGGTTCACTGGCCGCCAAAAATGGTTGGTTCAACCAGTTTGCACTAGTCCAACTACATAGCATATCATTAGCTGAGCCAAACCAATAAAGGTCATTAGTTCATGGTTTTCAGGCTACACCATCCTGCTTGCAAGAACGCAAATCTGACGAACAAGCATGGAGCATACACGGCAATGCTAGGCTCAAGGAGGCCTGCAGCACAAAACAGGTGATGGCACTGTAGCTGTTATTGGTCCTTGCTGACTCTTCCTGAATCCTGAGCAGCTTGTGCGCGATCAGGTTACATCTTCACCTCCTGTAGATCGGTGTCCTCTTGTTCATACCGAAGCAGGCAGGAGCATGGTGTTCGTGCTGTGTGTCCCCCCACCCAATCAGAGCAGGTAACCATGTCGTGCACTGCAGCAGACCAGCACTGCGTCGCATTCCTCTGCTCTGCTGCCGCAGAGGCGAATCCGGCGTGTTCGTCGGGGTCGGGCTGCGTTGCCAATGCCATGCACCGCCGCACGCCGGTACGCAACATTCTTGCCGCTGCTGCTCGCTTGGCGGCTGGCCCTGGCCTGGGTTGGCTCTGCTCGATCATCAGGCAGGCAGGCAGGGGCAGGCACTCGATGGATCATCTTTTGCTTTTGCTTTGGCCTGCCGCTTTATCGCCGGTCGGCCGGGCCGGCCCGCCCCTCCTCTACCCCTCCGAGCGATCGAGCTGGGGGTGTGGATCAGCGACCGATCCATCCATCCTTGAAAAGAAGAGAAAGGGGCCATCCGTTACTGATCGATCGCGACCCGGCCTCTCTTCTCCTCCATCTCCATCACCAGCAGACTCGCTCAGCAGCTCCCTCTCAACTCTCAACTCCATCGCCGGCCTCATCTCCGCCGCCTGGCCAGGAAATGCCTCGTCCCTCAGCCAGCCACCATCGCCTACCTTAGCCACCTCCCGCCCGGGCAGCTAGCTACATTCACCTTCACGGCTCTTCAGCTTTCCCATTCCATGGCTCGGGCTCTTCTCCCCCGCCTCCTCCTCCTCCTGCTGCTGCGCACCGCCATCGCCATCGCCATCGCAACCACGGCCACCGCCCCTCAAGCTGAAGCAGGTGACGACGCCCTAGCCAGGCAGGCCGCGATCCTGGTCTCCATTAGGGACGCATTCGCCCCGCCGCTCCCGCCGCCGCTGCGCGCATGGGCGCTCGCCAACAGTGCCTCGCTCTGCACCTCCTGGCCCGGCGTCGCGTGCGGCCCCGGCGGCCGCCGCGCCGTCGTCTCGCTCGACGTCTCCGGCTACAACATCTCCGGCGCGCTCTCCCCCGCCGTCGGCGACCTCGCGGGCCTCCGCTTCCTCTCCGCCGCGGGGAACTCCCTCTCCGGCTTGCTGCCGCCGACCCTCGCCGCCCTCCGCGAGCTGCGCCACCTCAACCTCTCCAACAACCAGTTCAACGGCACCCTGGCGGGCATCGACTTCTCCGCGATGCGGGAGCTCCAGGTGCTCGACCTCTACGACAACGACCTCGCCGGCCCGCTCCCCGATCCCGAGAGCGCCGGCCTCGCCGCGCTCCCGGGCCTCCGCCACCTCGATCTCGGAGGCAACTTCTTCTCCGGCACCATCCCGCCCGCCTTCGGCCGCCTCCCCGCCATCGAGTTCCTCTCGCTCGCCGGGAACAGCCTCGCGGGGCCCATCCCGCCCGACCTCGCCAACCTCACTACGATGCGCCACCTCTACCTCGGCTACTTCAACCACTTCGACGGCAGCATCCCCGCGGAGCTCGGGAGGCTCGCCAACCTCGTCCACCTCGACCTCGCCAGCTGCGGCCTTCAGGGCCCCATCCCTGCCTCGCTCGGCGGCCTCGCAAGGCTAGACACGCTCTACCTGCAGACGAACCAGCTCAACGGCACCATCCCGCCGTCGCTCGGCAACCTCACCGGCCTCAGGTTCCTCGACGTCTCCAACAATGCGCTAACCGGGGAGATCCCTCCGGAGCTCGCCGCGCTCAGGGGCCTCAGGCTGCTCAACATGTTCATGAACCGCTTCCGCGGCGGCATCCCGGACTTCGTCGCCGACCTCGACTCCCTGCAGGTCCTGAAGCTGTGGCAGAACAACTTCACGGGGGCCATTCCCGCGGCGCTCGGCCGCGCCGCGCCGCTCCGGGAGGTGGACCTCTCCACGAACCGCCTGACGGGGGAGGTGCCGCGCTGGCTGTGCGCGCAAGGCCGGCTGGAGATCCTCATCCTGCTCGACAACTTCCTCTTCGGGCCGGTGCCCGAGGGGCTCGGCGCCTGCCCGACGCTCACGCGGGTGCGGCTGGGCCAGAACTACCTCACCGGGCCGCTCCCGCGCGGCTTCCTCTACCTGCCGGCGCTCACCACCGTGGAGCTGCAGGGCAACTACCTGACGGGGCGCCTGGAGGAAGACGACGCCAGCGTCCCCGCCAAGCTGTCGCTGCTCAACCTCTCCAGCAACCGCTTCAACGGATCGCTCCCGGCATCCATCGGCAACTTCTCCGCGCTGCAGACGCTCCTCCTCAGCGGGAACCAGCTGGCCGGCGAGATCCCGCGGCAGGTCGGCCGGCTGAAGCGGCTGCTGAAGCTGGACCTGAGCGGCAACAACCTGACGGGCGCGGTGCCTGGCGAGGTCGGGGAGTGCGCGTCGCTGACGTACCTGGACCTGAGCGGCAACCAGCTGTCCGGCGCGATCCCCGAGCGGCTGGCGCAGATCAGGATCCTCAACTACCTGAACGTGTCGTGGAACATGCTCAGCGGCAGCATCCCGCGGGAGCTGGGCGGCATGAAGAGCCTGACCGCCGCCGACTTCTCGCACAACGACCTGTCCGGGCGCGTGCCGGAGAACGGGCAGTTCGCCTACTTCAACGCGACGTCGTTCGCGGGCAACCCGCGCCTGGTGATGGGCGCGCCGCGGCTGTGGGCGGGGCCGGGCGGCGGCGGCGGGACGCAGCAGCAGCAGCAGCAGCAGCAGGGTTCGTCGTCCCCGTCCTCGTCCCTGCTGGTGGGGCGCCTGAAGTTGTTAGCGGCGCTGGGCCTGCTGGGCTGCTCCGTGGCGTTCGCTGCGGCGGCCGTGGCGACGACGCGGTCCGCCATGCTGCGTCGGCGGGGCCGCGGGCGGTCGCCGTCGCCGGGGCGGTGGCGGATGACGGCGTTCCAGAAGGTGCCGTTCGGGTGCGAGGACGTAGTGCAGTGCGTGAAGGAGAACCACGTGGTGGGGCGCGGCGGCGCCGGCGTGGTCTACCGCGGCGAGATGCCCGGCGGGGAGCTGGTGGCAGTGAAGCGCATCGTGGCGGCCGGCGGCGGCGGGTTCCAGGCGGAGGTGGAGACGTTGGGGCGGATCCGGCACCGGCACATCGTGCGGCTGCTGGCCTTCTGCAGCTCGTCGTCGAGGGACGAGGCGATGCGGCTGCTGGTGTACGAGTACATGGTGAACGGCAGCCTGGGCGAGATGCTGCACGGAGACGGAGGGGAGGCGGAGGGCCGCCACCCGCTGACGTGGGCGGCGCGGCTGCGCGTGGCGACGGAGGCCGCCAGGGGGCTGTGCTACCTCCACCACGACTGCTCGCCGCCGATCCTGCACCGCGACGTCAAGTCCAACAACATCCTCCTGGACGCGCGCATGGAGGCCCACGTGGCGGACTTCGGGCTGGCCAAATTCCTCCGCGGCAACGGCGCCTCCGAGTGCATGTCCGCCGTCGCCGGATCCTACGGCTACATCGCGCCAGGTAACTACCACTAGCTGCCAAGAGAATCGAGAACGACCACCACCATGACCGTGCTCTATCTGCATTATCTGCATGTAGTTCCAAGCAACGTGCTGTTGCTGTCGATCGATCGCAGGTTGGAGTAGATAGGATCATAGTGACGCGACGGCAGCTGCATGCCGTTCAGAGACAGTGAGGGTGCTGCCGCCGGAATGGAATAAAACAAGACAGGACGCCAGGCCGGCCCCACCCTCCGATGAGGCGATGATGACTAGACGCCGGGGGGCGCCTCAAAAGAAGCGCTCCGCTTTGGGTTGCACTGCATCTGCATGCATGCCCCTGCCATCAACGCCCTCTTTTGCTTTTGCTCACAATACATGCCATGACAGAAACGATGCGTCCTCCTTTCCATGTCCCCTTCTCCTCTTTCGTCTTTGCCTCGGCAAGCCCACTGCCTACTGCTGCGGCTGTTGCGGAGAATGAACCTGGCTTTTTGACCAGACTAATCATGCGTGGCTCCAGTCGCCCGGGTACGGGCCGGGTACTGCTAGGATACTACGTACGTACAGTGCAGGATGTGTATGTAGTGTGTGTCCTTTTTATGCATGCTGAGAACAAAGCTCATCTTTGAGCAGAGATTCTCAGGGCATGTTCGTTTCCCACCCTCTAAACTTTAGACCCATCACATCAAAGAGAATCTTGCTATTTAGAAGTATTAAATAAAATCTGTTTATAAAATTTTTTGCACAGCTGTGTGCTAATTCGCGAGACAAATTTAATGAGCCTAATTAATCCATAATTTGCCACAGTGATGCTACAGTGATTATTCGCTAATCATGGACTAATATACCTCATTAGATTCGTCTCGCGAATTAGCACTAGGGTTCTGCAATTAGTTTTGTAATTAGACTTTATTTAATACTTCTAAATGATAAGATTCTCTTTGATGTGATCTCTCTAAATTTTAGATACCCGGAAACGAACACACCCTCAGTCTAGATGCACACGTACATTGTGATTTGGGATGGGCTTTAGGAGCGCATGCTTTAGTCGCTCACTGTGTAACCGCCTTTAGTTAGCCAGCCTTATTACTAGTCACATCCAGTAACTTTGTTTGCTTTATTTCCATCCCTCATTCTAAAAGGAACGAGCATAAATGATTCTCGGCCGCACAAAGTTCCTTTGTGATCCTTTACTCGTACACGTTAGCAGCATGCATCCTTTTTACCGTTTAACCGTGTCGTGTGTGTTGAAAAAGGCAGTAGGGGCTCTTTTAACATTTCTCGATGTGTGCAGAGTACGCGTACACGCTGAAGGTGGACGAGAAGAGCGACGTGTACAGCTTCGGCGTGGTACTGCTGGAGCTGCTCACGGGGCTGCGGCCCGTGGGGGAGCACCTCGGCGAGGACGGGGTGGACCTGGTGCAGTGGGCGCGCGCCCGCACCGGCCCCGGCGGCGGCGGCGTGCTGGGGCTGCTGGACCCGCGCCTGGGCGGGGACGTTCCCGCGGCGGAGGCGGCGCAGGTGCTGTTCGTCGCCATGCTCTGCGTGCAGGAGCACAGCGTGGAGCGCCCCACCATGCGCGAGGTCGTCCAGATGCTCCAGCAGGCCAAGCACCACCCGCCACCGGTGCCGCCGCCGCCGGCGGCAGCTCCGCCAGACGCCTGCTGACTGGCTGGCAGTATGCATGGATGGGTCGTCGCTGTCGTAAAGGCATGCGTGCAGACCTCGCCGGCCGGCCGGCCCAGAGCCATGCACATCGTCCTGACCACATCTGTACACTGCATGCCACGGCTGTTAGCATGCATGCACGGTCTTGCCATGTCTCCCGGCCGGCGGTCGGCGGCGGAGGCCGCCATTGAAACATACTGACATACTGTACGTGCTATGCAAGTACAGTGCCTATTGTCTGGGCACTGCCACTGGCTGTAGCCTGTAGGTAGCTGCCGGCATGGTCGTCTATGTCTTCACCGGCGCGGCGGCGCCTGAGCTGAGCGAGGAGCCGAGGAGGCATGCTGACATGCATGCCGCCGCAGGACAGCAGCATGCAGGGGCAGGTCGCTCTCGAGCCGCAGGGATTCGGAGGCCGGAGGCGGTGGACATTGTTCCATTGTTTCGCTTCTCCCTTCGTCGTCGGCATCTGCCATGCATGCACGCCCGCAGTGTCCCTGTCAACGATAAGCGGCGCTCTTGTCTCGGTCCACGCTTTCTTCTTTGCATTGCACATACGACATAGTATGTGGCCCCCTCTTTGTCTTGGTCCGCCGGGAATGTCTTGGTGTGAAACCCGTTTAACCATTTGCGGCAAGTTGGAGGCGCAGGCGGCTCCTTGATGTCACGACGTTTGCATCCCCCCTTTGTGCCTTTTTTCTTTCCATTGTATCTTTTCCTTCCCACCTTCTTTTCCTTTTCTTTTCTCTCCTTTTTGCTATCTATATCGATCTCTATAAAAAAATACCAAAGTTGTTTTAGGAGAAATTATTTAAAAATAGTTTTCCACTTGACATGCTTGTTTGCAGAAGTTGTTCAGAGGACGTGTTTCAAGAAGTTCTCCATGATGTAATAGAGATGCAGACATGTAATACACACATGTATGTTCATCCTTAGAAAATAATGCACGTCAATCCCTATGGATACATCTGGAGAAACATGTGTATGTGAGAAACTGGGTTGAAAGATGTGAGATCGATGAAGTCACCACTCACCACATATGCCGCAATGTCGAGGTCATGTCGTTTACCACTTAAAAGAATAATTTATCAAAAATAAAAGCTTAGCAGAGTCCAAGATGACATTTTTGATGGGCAAATTTCACCACGAGGAGTTAAACATCTGTGCTACATTCAGTTCAGGCTTATAAAAAATCATATAAAGAAAATTTTCAAAGAATTTGTGTTCATTGTAAGAAATCTCCATGAAGAATTATGACATAAAGGATTTCCTGAAAAGTTCTCCTAAAAGGTTTTTTGAAGAAATTCGCATAAAAAGTTGTCCGCAAAAGTTACATAAGAAGTTTGTTAGAAAACTTGCAGAAATTATCTTGATAAATTGTCTAATATTGTAGATATAGAAGTTATAACGCTCTATTTTAAAATTGAAAATTATTTAATAAGAAAATATTGAAAACCACAATACCAACTAGCGTATTCTGAATTATTTCTTCGGCGTTGCTAGCGCCTGTCCGATGGATCGAACGCTCCATTGCAATATTAAAATAAAATATCTGAAACATAAAAATTGTAAGATTGCAATATCCAAAAAAATACGAAAAGAACAGTTCACCGTAAACATCATAGTCTAAGAAAAAAAATTCCCGCCACAACATCGACCATATGTTTCATGCAACATTCCCAAACAAAAATCATCATATGCTAGGTTGAGATTGAGCACAGTGAAACATTAAAACACAAACACTACACCATCAAAAATTAACAGATGAAACATAAAATTTTTTACTATTGTAACATTCGCAAATATCTACATCACTTGCAATATCCAAAAAGTCTCTAATGCAACACCACGAAGTACCCATTACAACATCCCAAATGTAACACCCTGATGTAATTTTCCCTAATTTTAATGAATTTGTTTGGGCTTAAATAAAATTTTCCAGAGTTTTCTCTAATTTACCTTGCATTTAAAGTAATTTTAAAACGCAAAGAATTAAAAATTTATTTTAGGTTCAACATGTTTGTGCATTCATGCTGGTGCATAAGTTTTCTTTGGTTGAGTGCATAGGAGTTGAATTCAAATTTGAGTTGAATTCAAATAGGTTTGAGTTGGTGCGGGGAAAGTAAAGGAGGGAAACAGGAAGGTGGGTCAGTCATTTTTTTTCCTCAGTCATTCCTTCCATTCTCAGTCATTCCGTCTATTCTCAGTCATTCCTTTCTCTCAGTCATTCCTTCTTTTCTCAGTCATTCTCGTTCTTTCCTCAGTTATTCCTTCTTTCTCGGTCATTCTCCCAGCTCGACCCCACCTGTCGGCCCCTTCTCCCTCCCCTTTCTTCTCCGGCGCAACTCCTTCCCGAGATCCCCGGCGAGCCTCTCTCTCTACGCCCGCACGCCAAGGCAGCGCCGCCGCCCTACAAAAGGAACTTCCTGAGCCCCCAGAACCCTAACCCCAGCCCTGCAACCCCGGAGACCCCCAGCGCCGCCGCCTTTTTTTTTCCTCCGCCGCGCAGACGCCTCGGCCTCACCGTCGACCGACCATTCCGTTGCACCCCGGACCACCACATCACTCGCAAAAGCTTCCCCTCGCCATCCCGAAGCTCCAAGAGGCCAGCATCGAAGCCCTACGCCTCGGCATCGACCGAATTTTCCGAGGAAACCTTCTCCGGTGAGCTGCTTCGCCGTCGGAATTCCTCGCCGTCGTTGCATCCCGACCCGTCTTGACCCTCTGACCACCTCCACAGGAGTTCCCGGAGCCGATCTACGCCAGCCAAGGACCTCGGCCACCTCGGCATCACCCCTCCCCGCGGGAGCCCGACCTTCTTCGCCGCCGGTCGTCGTCGACTTCCACCTTCCGTCGCAGCTCCAGCCTCCACAACCCCTCGGTGAGCTTCGCCCCCTCTCCCTGGTCCTTTTGCACCAGATGTCGTAGCCTTTAGCTACCCGTAGTGCCCGGAACGCCGCTCGCCGGCGTTGTCCGCCGTCCCGAGCCGCCTTCGCCGTCGTTCCACCCTAACCGAGCCCAAGTCCATCTCCGCAAGTGCCCAGCTAGGTTCCCTGTGTCGTGCTGAGTCTCCTGGGCTTGACCTCGTCGTGAATCATCCCCGGGAACGCGAGATAGCGTGTCTCCGGCGACCCCCCCCCCCCCCCCCCCGCCGCCAGCCGCGTTCCGTCTGATCGGACCAGTCCGAACCGCGCTGTCCAGATCGGACCAGTCCGAACTCCGCTGTTCAGATCGGACCGTCCGAACCGGAGTGCGTCTGAACCGTTCGATTTAGATCCAACCGCCCAGATTAGAAGCCGCGTACCCCTTCAGCTGTGGCAGTTTTGTTAAAGAGCCCCTGAACTTCCTTGGAATCAACCCGCAGTCCACCTTCGTTCAGAAGAAATTCCAGCTAGGTCCTGTTTTTCGCACCGGAGCCCTTGAGTTCTCTGTAAATTGGGTCCGCCGTCCATGCACTGTGTTTTCACGTGCTAACCCCAGATCTAGCCTTTAATTACGTTTAGGTCCCTGGTTTTTTGCCCAGAACCCCCCTGGAAGTTCTGTTTTCTCGCAGTTTAGTCCCTGGATCTTGTTTCAAGCGTAGATTTCGCGTCTTAGCTCCGTTTTAGGTGTTCTTTATATCCACACGATCGTTGTAACGCGTGGAATAGTTCTAGGCCAGTTTTGTGTGCTGTTCTATTGTATTGGTGTACTGTGTTCTTATAGTTTGTTATGGTTGTGCATGTGTGTATGTGTGGACTATGCTTGATGATCGTGAGTAGACGCGGAGCCTTTGGACGAGCACCAGGAGCAGCCATCTTCCGAGCAGTTCGAGCAGCAGCCGGGAGAGTACGAGAAGGACAAGTATAACATGAACATCCTACCACCTTTTAATACAATTTCATACTGCATTTTAATACTGTATGCCTATAAGGACTTTCCTAGCCACTTTATATCCTATATATATATATATCGTTTGGGTTGCATTTTGGTTAGTTGTGCTAGGTTGCTGCGCTATAACACACCTGGTCCTTGTTAATTAATTTGATTAATGGTCTTATGCAACTTAATCCTGAGAGTGACCCTCTGTGCTGTGTGCTTGAGCGGCTCACGTCTCCTTAAAAGATGTTTTTGTTAGAAACTTGGTTTAGGGGGCCAGCACGGTGCTTAGTGCTTGGTTGGCCACTCTCCATAAGGACCGGTTCATAGAGCGACAACCTGGGACAACCGCGCAACCACAAGACTGGAATGGGACGGTCTTGACTTACTAATTAGGTCGTGTTGGTTTGGGAGTAACTTACCTGCGTGGGCAAGAGGGGTGGTAAGCTTCAATGGTCCCTGCTCCTCCGGCTTGGTCTGTGCTGTGTGTCTTGTACCCCCGGAGGTGGGCCCCATCGTTGCTGATCCAGAATCCTTAGCGGTTACACCTTACCAATGTGGTCCTTTGTAACGGTCTCGTAGTGTGCTTGCTAGCCATCTCACCTAAGGAAGTGTGATGAAAAACTAGCGTAGCTCACGACTTGTGGGTAAAGTTGTGCAACCTCTCGAGAGTGTAAAACTGATATATCAGCTGTGCTCACAGTCACGAGCGGCCCAGATCCTCCGTCTGATTAGTGGGGTTATCAACCTTTGATTAGGAAGATTCCCCGGATGGTTTTGGTTGGATGGTTCTCAGTAGTTCTTAATTAATATTGATTAATTTCTTATGCAATTTGGGTTCATGGTAATTCATCCACTTATAGTAAATAGTTTTAATAAAATTTACCAAAACTAAAAGCTAATGCAGTTGAATCAGCTAGCCTAGAGCCTCATAGTTTGTGTTATACTTGTTGAGTACTAGTTTGTACTCACACTTGCCTCTCTACTCTTCTGTTCTATTTCGGATATCTTCGACTGCTGCTCAGTGCCCGGCAACGTGGAGGATTACGTCAACGGCTTCGACGACTTCTAGGCGTTTTGTCTCCCAGTCGACGTCCCTGTGGCGCCCAGCTCTTCATGTATTCATTTTACGCTTCCGCATTCCTTGAACTGATTCTTGATTCAGTTGTAATGAAGATATTCATTTTATAATTTATACGCTTTTATTCGTGACATGTGTTGTGATATCTTGATAATCTGTTGTATATATGCGTGACTTGATCCTGGCGCATATATGATTGCTCGATTTATGTTCTTATAAATCGGGTGTGACACCAAAATCTCTAATGCAATATCATGAGATAACTATTGCAACATCGCCATCCGGTACTCCCCCTTCCACAGCCTTCACTCCTTCTCTTCAACCTCCTGGAGCTACCCGCTATGGCCGCCGCCCGGGGCTCATCCGGCGGGCGGGGGAGCGGCGACCAGGGCGGGGGAAGGCGCAGGGAAGCGGCGGCCCGAAACCTCACCGCGTGCACCCACCTGCCGCCCGCCGCCCAGAGCTACCCGCCATGGCTGCTGCCCGGAGCTCCTCCGGCGTGGCAGCGGGCAGGAGGACTGGAGGAGGGCGAGTGGAGTGGAAGCGGCGCTTAGGGAGGAGGGTACCCGGTTGAGGACGACGAGGACCCGGCACGCCGCGACCGTGACACGGCCGACCATGCCAGGCTCCGTGCGTCGTCGCTGCCCTCCTGCGTCTTCTAGCCGCCATCGTAGGTGAAATGTTGGTCCAGCGCCCATACGCCCTTGCGCCACGGCGGCGTTGGCGAGGTCACCACCACCACCGCCGCCAGAGCGCCCACGCGGAGCGGAGGCGTGTAGACAGAAGGAGGAAGGCGGAACCGAGGAGGAGGGCGGCGCTGAGGGATGAGGGGATTTGACGGCGTGAAGGACAAGATAGGGAGGAGGGCGTCTTTGTGGAACTAGAGAGGCGTCCGATTTTTTCATCCGCTCGGACGTCCGTCTCTTAGCATTTCGCTTGCTTCTTTATTTTCCTTAGCTGGTTTTCTAACCAATGCCTCGTCCTTTTAGGCTGCGCCATGGTAGTTGGTAGAGCAAACGGAGTCGGAACCTGCCCGGCAGCAGGGTCGGTCATCACGTTGGCGTCCGACCTGGCCTCCCTCTTCCTGGTCCGACCTGACCCACCCACGCCCTTTGTTGCCTTGTTCACCTCAACAACCTTTCCCTTCCTGTCCCAACCGCCGACTTGCCTCGCGCCGCCGGCTCGCCGCCGTCCATCTGGCCGCCCGTCTTCTTCTTCTGAAGTGAAGGGAAAGAAAAGGAAGAGAGCAAACGAGGCCTGCCGCCTGCGCCGCGCCGCGCCCCAGGTCTGATCCCATAGTTCTCCTTGATTTCTTCCTCATGATCTTGCTTTCTCTCGATCCGTGACCTCAGCCCCTCGCCGATCTCTCCTATCTGTTTGGTTCGGATCTCCTGTATCTTCCCATACTGGACTCGAGGTTAGCATTAGCAACTAGCAAGCTTCGATTTTGACTTTCTTGCGGGTGGTCAGTAATTCAATTATTGAGTTCCGTTCCGTTAAGTCATGTGTCAACTTCGCCTAATTCGGTAATCGCTGCTATTAGGTGTCCCCGCCTTCCTCCCTGGGATGCGAGGACAGGGCATGCCTCTTAATTTTTAACGGGATCAGGTATTCCATGATGCTCCACATGATCATGTTTTTCTGCTTATTCAGTTCAGTGAAACCAAACTATAATGCAGAGACCCCTCCACCTTTTCCTTCCTGCTGAAATTACACCGCAACCTTCTTAGCCATATTAGTATCATCAGCACCTTATGCGCATGAGATTTTATTTTCTCCGACAAGTAAAAAAAAGGACTCAAATTTCGCAGTCAATGACTGCTCTGTAGCTAACAAGGTCCTCTGACTGCCTCCCTCACATAACGAATGAAATACTCGAAGTACATATGCTGCGTCAGAGTTCTCTCTGCTACCATACCCATACTCATTAACATCTTTGCATATGTCAAATACTGGTACCAGGTGTAGATCAGTCAGCCCTAATTACCGAGGCACACCTGCGCTTGTGCAATTTCGAAAAACAAATGGTACCTGGACTTGTAACTGTCTCTTGCAATGAATTAACTTTTCAGTTTTCTTTCATTAGCAAGTTAATATCTGGAGTCACAAATAATTTTATAAGGTCCCGCTTGATGTATACTTGATAAATAGACATCCTAATGGAGAAGTATTACTTTATTACCAGCTTATGAGATAGCTCACGCCATTTTTACCTTGCTGTAAACAGAGTATGCCCTTCTAGCACTTGGATATTTGGATGGATGATTTTTATGGACGGATAGAGGTCTTCCCACAATACTTTGTGCCATCAAAAGAAGCTATGGAGAGTCCTGATGGTCTATCCACAAGTAAGAATAACCTGGATACTTCACCAAGGTGATACTTGTGGCGAAAGAGTTTCTGTTGCCGAACTCATTCTCTGCTTTTAGGGGTATGATAACATGCTGTTCTTGTCATGTGAATAGTTCGCGTGTACGTTCCGGGACTCCGAAACGAGCTAAGGGAGCTGCATCTATTTTGCGTTTGCTGTCCATTCCCCGCTTTAGATGGTCGACGAGCAATGAAGATGATGACAAGGTTACTGAATCATCTATGCAAAAGTTTCCTGCTTACGTCTTGCATGCTAGCATGACTGCTCTCTCGCAACACTAACATTTTTCATTGCTAGCAGATTGAATTATCCAGAGCTGAAGTAGAGTCATTACGAACTGAAATAGCGGATGCTGAGGAAAGAGAATCCCACTTAAAAGCTCGGTATGAAATACAAAGAAAAGAACCTTGCAGTATGCAGTTTGTTGAAAAGTGGAGATATTCTGATGATATTATTCACACTTTGTTTATGTTATGACCTTCTAGGTTGGAAAATATCGACGAAGTTTTAAGATATGCTCGTCTTTCTGGCTATCTTTACATTAGAAGTGTATGACCCCTGATCTTTTTTTGTTCCCATTGCTTCATTCTTGTCAAAAGCCTTCAAGACTAATGAGTATGGACTTTTGGTTTATATAGCGATGGACCCAACTTCCTGGAGAACCTCCTATCTTAGACGATGCTGATGTGGACGACTGGCTTCCTCGGTTTGTTGTTCTACAAGGGCAGTGTGTGTACTATTATCTGAAATCTACAGGTAAATTCTTCTTTTCCTTTTTTTTTGGGTGATTTTTTCAGTCACAAATGATATTGGTGAATGCTGGCATATGATGTGCTTGGACCTTAGCTGTCACTGAACTTGTGACATTTCGATGTTTCAGATTTGAGCCCGCAAGAATCTACACTGCTATGTGACATTGTTGAAGTAGGGCGGCTCCCAAACTTTGTGCCAGAAGATGAGAAGACAAGATACGCGTTTTACCTGCTGAGCCGTCAAGGCTTGAAGTTTGAATGCTCCAGTACCTCCGAAATTCAGGTAACAGAGAGGCACACCGAAATGCAGAAAACCTATGAAAGTTGAAAGTTGCCATGAGGACCGGCCTTGTAGAGACTGATAGCGGTAAATTTGCATTGGGTTTACATTCTCCAGGTTGATTCATGGGTGAAAGGACTGACAAGCGATTGCAAATTGCGGGGTGGTGCTGCTGGTGAGGATGAGACGACGAAGCCTAGGAGTAGCCAACAAGTAGAAGATGGGTCGTCATGGTGATCGATCGGACACGGGTTTCGGTTCCCAGCCAAGGATGCTCTGCTCGCCGGATGTACGTACATTACAGCAGAGTAATTGGCTCGTGCTGGTAGCAAAAACATTTTGTGTTATTCTTTTTTTAGAAAAAAATCCTCGATTGACCGAGAATTAAACTGCATGTGTATAAAACTAGTACTCCGTGTACATACATGTAAAGGAAGCAGCATATATATAGAGAGAGGTGCGACACGGCAGGGCATGCATGTGTATATTTCCTTGCTCATCGTATAAAATTCTTTCGGCTCGTGTTATTTTGTGCGGCACGATTGCGTCGGCCGTTTCGTAGACTGTAAAGACATGTGAAAACTCATTTAAAGGGAGTAATAGTTCTTTTTTTTGAAAGGAACGGGAGTAATAATTCTAGTGGTCATCTAGAGAGTCCCTGTGCAATAATCGAATAAAAAAAAGTCTTGCGCCGGTGGAGGCAACTAGAGTGCCCCTGCAAAGCAAATCCCTGTATATATGGGAGGAGCTAGTATATTCACAGAATAGCCATCGGTCTCGTGGACCATGGCTGCGGCACCGAGGCGGTGCCTCCAGGTCGCCGTGGGAGCGTCTCTGCTGGTGCTGCTCCTCGCCGCCGACCCGCCGCCGCCGCCGCAAGCAGCCGGTGGCGGCGTCACCTTACACGCCGACGACCCCACCCAGGTTGGTGTTACTACGCATTGTGTCATCTTAGCTTGCTGGTGCTGACAGTATGAATGTGATACGCCTCCGCCGCAGGTGGTCGTGGACAATAGCGTGGTGCAGGTGTCGCTGTCCAGGCCGCAGGGCCAGATCACCGGCGTCCGCTACAGCGGCGGCGGCGGCCAGAACCTCCTGCAGTACGACGCCGGCCAGAGGAACTCGGGAGGGTACTGGGATGTGGTCTGGAACTACCCTGGCTCGAATCGCAAAGGAGGAACGATGGATATGTGAGTGCCTGCTCTAGCTCATTATCTATAGAGTATATGCATGAAAGAGATCGTCCTCTCACATATATAAATAAATCTCTCTGATGATGATGATAGCACTTTCAGTTTTGATTTTTCAAAAATAAAAGAACACTTCCATTTTGCGGTTCTGTAGATTTGGTAGCCATAGTATTATTCTAGCTTGAACACTAGCTCCAATTTCTAACTAATTAGAGTAGCATTACTCGTGCGGCGCCGACATCGATGTCGATCAATACGAATCCTTTGGATTGATTTGACGTTCCAATATCTAACCAATTAGAGTTGTATTAGTTAGGCCGAGCCAGCATCTATCTCGCTTTGGTTTAATTTGGCCCCGGTTGATTGCAGTTTTCTTCTCTCACTTTATGATTGAGATTCACTTCTTCTCCTTTAGCAGTAGATGCATGGTTGCAATTTGCATTAGTAAATAATTGATGATTTGTGATCACTACAAATTTAAATTAGCTAAAGTTAGGCAACACATACTGAAGCGACTGTACATTTTCGATGGCCAATGCACAGGTTGGACGGTACAGAGTTCCAGGTTGTATCCTCAAGTGAGGAGCAAGTGGAGCTTTCTTTCAGGAGCTCATACAACGCGTCACGTCCGAACAGCCTCCGGCTAAACGTCGACAAGAGGTACGTTCGAACTGGCGGCGGCGCATGCATGCTTTCAAAGACATTATTTAATTTTCAGTACCAACCAATACAATAATTTTGCAAAAAAATACAAAATTTACTGTTTCATAGAGACAATGCAGGCTTGTGATGCTGAGAGGCAGCTCCGGGTTCTACTGCTACGCCATCTTTGAGCACACTCCGGAGTACCCAGCTCTCAACATCTCGGTGGCTCGCCTCGCCTTCAAGCTCAACGCCGCCATGTACCGAGACACACACCTACCCGTTTTGCTTTCTCTTTGCCTTTTTTCAATATAGCTAGGACAATATGCACTGTGCATTTTGATGTTAGGTTCAACTACATGGCGATCTCGGACGACATCCAGAGGTACATGCCGAGCGCGGCGGACAGGGAGCCGCCCCGCGGCGTCCCGCTGGCGTACAAGGAGGCCGTCCTGCTCGTCGACCCCGTGGAGCCGGAGTTCAGAGGGGAGGTGGACGACAAGTACCAGTACTCCATGGACAACCAGGACAACACGGTGCACGGATGGATCGGCGGCGGCGACGGTCCGGCGGCGGCGGCCACGGGCTTCTGGGTCGTCACCCCCAGCAACGAGTTCAAGAACGGCGGGCCGCTCAAGCGGGAGCTCACCTCGCACACCGGCCCCACCTCCCTCGCGGTAAGCAAGCACGCCGCCGCTGCTCCGAATCAATGAGCAATTGAGCATGCGTGAGTACTGAATCCTGATCGACGATTACTGCCACGCACGGCAGGTGTTCCTAGGTCCGCATTACGTCGGCAGGGACATGGTGATCCAGTTCGAAGAGGGCGAGTACTGGAAGAAGGTGCTGGGCCCCGTCTTCATCTACCTCAACTCCGGCGACCCGAACTGCAAGAGAGACCTCTGGGAGGACGCCAAGGCGCGGGCGCGAGCGGAGATCAGCGAATGGCCCTACAGCTTCCCCGGGTCGCCGGACTTTGCAAAGGCGTGCGAGAGAGGCTCCGTCACGGGGAGGCTCTGGGTCCGAGACGCCGCCGCCAAGCAGCAGCAGCCTGCTGCGATGGCCTACGTCGGGCTCGCCGCGCCTGACCAACCTGGCTCTGGCTCCTGGGCCAGAGAGAGCAAGGTACGGAACTGGCCGGCTCCCACTCAACTCAAATTTCACCGGTGATCCATGACTCGACATGCTTGCAGAGGTATCAGTTCTGGACGAGGGCCACCTCCGACGGCCTCTTCAGCATCGGCAACGTCCGGGAAGGAGTGTACAACCTCTACGCCTGGGTCCCCGGGGTCCTCGGCGACTACATGCACGCCTCCCCCGTGACGGTGACGCCGGCGTGCGCCGTCGACGCCGGCGACCTCGTGTTCGAGCCCCCGAGGTCAGGCCCCACGCTGTGGGAGATCGGCGTCCCGGACCGGTCGGCGGCGGAGTTCCACATCCCCGATCCCGACCCGAGGTACGCCAGCCGGCTCTTCCTCGCCAGGGACAGGTACAGGCAGTACGGCCTGTGGGAGAGGTACGCCGCCCTCTACCCCGACAGCGACCTCGTGTTCACCGTCGGCGAGAGCAACCACTCCAGGGACTGGTTCTTCGCGCACGTCACGAGGTGCTTGTTCGTCTTGTGCTCGGCTCTCGTGTCATCTCGCCTAGTTTCGTCCATCCATCCATCATTCCATCCGTATGGCTCCTGATTTGCTTGCTCGATGCAGGAAGGTCGCCGCCGGCAAGGACAACACGGTCGAGCCGACGACGTGGCAGATACGCTTCCACCTGGACGGCGTCGTGGCGGACGGCACCTACACGCTGCGGATCGCCCTCGCGGCGTCTCACATGGCCAGCCTGCAGGTGCGGGTGAACGACGGCGGCGCGCCGCCGGCGCCAGCGGCGTCGCTGATGGGCGACAACAACGCCATCGCGCGGCATGGCATACGCGGCACGGAGTGGAGCCTGGATTTTCGCATCGAGGGCCGCCTGCTCAGCCAAGGCGACAACACCATCCACATCACCCAGGCGAGCGCCCTGAACCAGCTCGTCGGGGTCATGTACGACTACATTCGCCTCGAAGGCCCTTCCACGTAGTGGCCCGTGACCTCTGCTGTACTACTATTAACAAATAGTCCTAGCTAGGATAGCCTGGCCCAAAGCAAGATCCTCTTTCAGCCAGAAAGGAAAATGTACACAAGAACATTAACCATCAATCATCAGTGGCAAATGGCAGCAGCTCTAGGTGTTTGGATTTGAAATCTTTTGCAAAGCACACGCCCCTCGAGGGATATGGCACGCCTGCGTCTCGGGTCATTTCAAATCGAGCGATGAAACAAGCTCCTCACCCATGGCGAGTTGCATGCAGCATGCTAATAGTGTTCCCTGACAAGGAGGAGCTCCTTTTGCATATTACCCTGAGTTTCTATGCACCCTGGCCAAACGGACGACAATGGCCAGAAAACATGGTATTTCTCGCTGCAAGGTTATGAAAGAACCAGCAAGGGGTGAGCAAACAGTTGGAAAAATGACAATTGCGTTAGGCCGGCTGATTTTCTCAATGAAACTCAATGTATAGCGACTTGAATTTGGTTCAGAAAAGATCAAGTATTGTAGTCCTGATCGCGAACGTTGTGGAGAATGGGAAAGACGAATTTATTTTTTTTCCCCAAAGATGAAACACAAGGGAAAGCATCGCATTGCAGGAATAAAGGGGCGGGTGATTGGAGGAAGGAAATGATAGATACCTTACCGACCTTTTTAGCGTTTGCCTTGTGTGGTGGGGGCGCAGGATGGAGCGGATGCCATGCGTGCCCAATGCATCGCATCATTCTGGGGCGAAGGGAGAGGGAGGAAGGTATACTTTCCAGACTGCGTCAGGCAGACGGCGCGCACCAAGAGGAGCAGCAGGAGCTGTGGCAGCGAGAAGATGGGATCTCGGGGATCTACCGATCTAGCTAGCCTCTGAGTTGTGTGACCGTGTGGTGTCCCGTTGCTGCTGGTGCGGTGGGGAGATCCGATCATGCTCAACGCAACCATTTTTTAAGACCGCCGATTGATGCGGGTGCGATGCGATTCCCACGCGCTGGTCTGGTCCTCCCCTCTCCTCGCGCACCGACGCCACGCGATGGCGATGCGCCGATGCTTGCCTTGCCTCTGCGCTCGGCTCTACGGTGGGAAAGCAAGGGGAGGAGCACGAGGTGCGGTCGGCACAGGGTCGCGATCCGAGCTACCCCTCCCCAGGCCACGCCACCTCGCATGCTCCCCCTGCCGCAGCGGCTAATTAATTGGTGGGCGTGGCAGGCAGCGAGCGAGCGAGCGAGCGCACCGGCACTGCGGCACACACCCCCATCCATCTCTCCCTGCTACTCGCTGCAGCCACCGACGAGCACCGGAGGAACCCTAGCCGCCGCCGCCTCCTGATCCGCCTCGCCGCAAGCACCATGAGCGCCTCCAGGAAGCTGTTCCAGACCGCCGCCAGGTCCCTCCTCTCCGCCTCCCAGCGCTCCTCCCCCGCCGCCCTCCTCGCCGCCGGTACCTTATTCCTCCTGTCTCGAATGCGATCTAAATCCGTTCCGATTTCCGGTTCCTGTCCCAACCGGATCGCCGAGCTTCCGAAGCGAGTCAAAATTCCATCTTTTTCTTAACTAGACTGACGATGTGCAGAGGGCCGCACTGCCGCGCTCGCCACGCTCACCAACCTGGGCAGGAAGACCCTCCCCACCGCCTACGCCTACCACAAGCAGGGATCCCACCACGCCTCCTCGGGATGGGGAGCCTTCGCCGCCGCCGTCCCCGCTGCAGGTCCGTACGTACTAACCAATCGATTCGATCCAAACCCCGTCACTCTAATCGAACAGTAATCAGTCTGATCCGATATGATTGCATTTGTTGAGATCAACGGAACCCCGTTGCGATTCTCACTTTCCGACAAATTAGTAACCCACTCTGTCTGTCCTCTCCGCAGTTTACATGCTCCAGGACCAGGAGGCTCACGCCGCAGAGGTAAACCTACCCTACCTTGCTTCTCTTTTTTGATTCGTCTTGTGCTGTGGCCTTCCTGATACTGGGGCCTTCCTTTTCTCTCTTAAATCACTGCAACCTAACGACATGGCGATGCTGCCAACTGATTGAGTGGGCTCCCATGTAATTTTGTCATCGATACTGTGTTGTGTACTTGTGTAATGTGTTACCTATGATTTGTTGTGCTGTGCTCCACGGACATCCCCACTCCTTTTCCATCTCCAGTTGACATAACATCGGAGGATGTCATGTGATTCTTTTGTCAGGCTCACTAACACTCCCCTCTTCTGTGATTCCAGATGGAGCGCACCTTCATTGCCATCAAGCCTGACGGCGTCCAAAGAGGCCTGGTCAGTATTAGCAATGATCACGACATCCTAATTTCTTGAGATGCAATTCTTGATCCTAATAGCCTACTAGCTTCATACTGCTTGTCATATGTTCAGTTTAGTATATATGCTATCGCAATTGGTAGGTATAAATTTTCCTTTGAAAACTTTGAGGCCTTGGGCTCTGTTCTGTTCATGGCCATACAATAATTAATTGTAAATCAACCAATTGCTGCTGTTTACACCCAACGCCTACAGTATACTTGACTAGTTGGCATTCTTTATTTTTTCGTGTGTGACTTTGTCCACATGATCTACCTTGAGATCGCATGAGCAACTAATCTATGCTGGAAACCATTTGGATGCTTAGGGTGAAGCCTCCATACATATTATATAAAGTGAAATCTGTGTCTTATTTATTTAGCTCTTCCTCGTCCTAGTGGGCTGGGCCTTTTTCCTGATTTCACTATCAAGAGTTGGGTGCTCTAGCCCAATATATTGCCTGGTTTAACCCCAGAAAAGCTTCATGGTTATATGGTACACATCTAGTTATATGCAGGCTGGCATGTGAACTATTTCAGTTATTCAGCCCATCAGACGTTTGCTCTCTTTACTCTTGTCTCTGTACATTTGTAATGGTGCTAATAGGACTGATGTGTTTCTTTTTTCCGCTTTTTTTTTTTGCCTCAGATTTCTGAGATCGTGTCTCGATTTGAGAGAAAAGGTTACAAGCTTGTTGCCATCAAGTTGATTGTTCCATCCAAAGAATTCGCTCAGAAGCACTATCATGATCTCAAAGACAGACCTTTCTTCAATGGACTGTGTGACTTTCTCAGCTCTGGCCCTGTACTTGCGATGGTAAGCAGGCCCCTCATCTCTGCAGAGAAAATTTGGAAGCATGGACAGATACATAAGTTGGTCATGCAATTTCTGTAGGTTTGGGAAGGAGAGGGTGTTATCAAGTATGGGAGAAAACTAATTGGTGCCACAGACCCACAGAAATCTGAACCAGGAACCATCAGGGGTGATCTTGCCGTTGTTGTTGGAAGGTATGCTTCATCTAGTATACCTGTGCATATAATCATCAGAAGGCCCTTTTTTCGCTGCTAAATCATATAGATTAGGAAGCTGGCAATAGGTATACATTAGCTATTCATATCTTTGATCTCATGCTTATTAGAAGTTAGGATTCCTTTTTACTGACATTCCATCACTTACATCAGAAACATCATTCATGGAAGTGATGGCCTGGAGACAGCAAAGGATGAGATTGCTCTGTGGTTTGAGCCCAAGGAGCTGGTCTCTTACACCAGCAACGCGGAGAAGTGGATCTACGGGGTCAACTAACAAGCGAATCATTTTGTTTCTATTTTGCTCTCCATTTTCACATAATTGCCATTAGACCAAGGCAGGATGTACTAATAAAGTTGCGACCGTCACTTTTGAGTTGGATTGTGACCTTCTGGTGCAGTAAGGCACAAGGAAGGACGGAAATGTACCTTGAAATATAGAGCGTGCACTGAGTTGTCGCGATGTTCAAATCAAACTATGTATCACCTTCAGTAGAGTCATGTGATCCAATATGACGATGCGGATGTTTCTTTGGATCTATTCTCCAAATCCCTACCATTATGATGGCTGACTGTCTACTTCTGCTTTCGTTTTTTGGGTGAGTGGGTAGGAGATGTTATTCTGGAGCTATGATATTGGACGTTACTTGTGGTGAGACTTCGATGGACAGAATTCGGTGACAGCTATCAGTATTGTGCAATATAGGGCGTCAAAACTGTGGTCATTTCTTGTACTTAGTGCTTGACACTTTGACAGACTTTCCTTGATGATGGTAGAAGTTTCTGTGCCCTTTTTCACCACACAGGGAATGCAATCATGTAGGATAACCTGGGTCCTGTGCCAAGACAGTAACAGTTCATGGCTAGCGCAGAGGCTTCAACGGGTCCATGGTCAAGAGCGCAGATGCTGCCAGTCGGATTCAGATTACAGCATGCCAGGCAAGAGGGGAGCTGAGTTTTATTACCATCTTCAAGCCTTTGTACAGGGCCTAGACTACCATTTTCAGCTCTTCACTCCCTTGCACCAAAGGATCGGATATTATTACACAGGGGAAATAGAATAGAATGCGGCCCGAGAGAAAGAGAGGAGATCAATTCAACAGCTAAACGAATTCCGACGGGCAACGCGGTGCCTCTCCACCTCTGGCGCAGAAGGTGGCACATCTAGAAGCTTCTAGAAGCTGAAGCTCCGTCAAGCTCGCTCTCGACGCTCTGGGCTAGATTCCTTGCAAGCTTTTGCATCGTCTACTTGCTCGGCTTCAGCAGGTCGCATTCTTCGATCTTGGCAAACCTCCCTCGCACCCTTGGCTGGCTGTCTGCCAGAGCCTTCCTGCAAGCATACTGCAAAGCAAAACATTCAATCTGTCACTCATCCTGCACCCATTCAACAAGCTAAAGCCTAGAAGCTATTGATTTTTTACGCTGATGGAAAACAGTGGCAGAGAACTAGTACCTTGATCTTCCTGCCAAAGTTTCGCTTGATCTTCTTCTTTCTGTACCTGGAAAGCTTTTGCTTCCTTTCCTCGGTCTTCAGATCACTGATGGTTACAAGCCTCTCACAAGGTGTCTGAAGGTTTGCTGCGTTCCCTGCTGGTCGAGGCGTGTTGGCTCCAAGGTTCTGCCAAAAGTGAATATGGTAGGTAAGTGGCGAGCAATTTGCTGCTGCACAAGCATCTCCCAGATTTTCTATCTGCACATTCTTCCCACAGAATCGCGACAACGCATGTACTGACTACTGAGGTGATGGGACCATACCAATATCTTGCACACAAAAGTAGCTTCAAAGAAAAACGAAAACTGTACAGAATAGGGAAGTCTTGTATCAGCTAAAGTAATGACCTAAAAAACTAAGAAAAGGTTTCTTTGGGCAGATATAGTAACATCTGAAATCGGCGTCATGCTTTGACAGCCTTTGAGCAAAGCATAAGCATGGCCAATGCAAAGGAAAAGGCAATGCTTTTCGGTTTTGGTTTCTTTAACGATTCTTTTCTCAACAGCTGTGTTTGAAAAAGACTTTTATGCTGTAAGTGCGTTCTTTTCCTCAACGATTCCTTATAAAAGAATAGCTACTTCCTTATTAGCATAGTACAAGAGAAAAGGAGACGCCTAGCAAACCTGAATGTCTCCTTCACTGTAAGCTCTCCTCAACCCAAATGCTGCCTCAAAGTCCAGTCCTTGGAAGTCTAGAAAGTTTGGCCTGACAGCTCCATTCATCCAATCTGCTGAGTTGAGGCATCCAGAACTAACACTTTTCTGGAGTGAGCATTCAGGAATGGCTGGCTTCTCTTTCTCCATGGTTGGGAGTTCGGCCTGTATAAGAACTTGTTCAGCTTGCCTTGGGATTTCTTCAACTTGCAGCATGGGAATCTTAACATCCAGAAGTTCAGAGATTGTCTCTTCGATTGCAGACTTCTCCATGAGTTCCTTCTCGCACTCATATAACACTTCACTTAGGAGAGGGTCATTTTGAATGGTGCTGATATCTGCATCCTTGATAGTTTGATCCATTGCACTTTCGCTGCCAGACATCATTGAGATGGCAGCTGCAACAGGATCAATGCTGAGCAACGGTTCTTCGATGATGACTTCTGGAGCTTTGAACAGGTCCCCTTCTCCTCCAAGGTCATATTCTGACACCAGGGATGGCTGTACCATGTTCCCCTGTTCAGTAATAAAATAGAGATGAGAACCATTTCCAATTGGCTAGAAGATAATAAAATCATAGTAATTAGAATGGTAGTATATAAATGAAAGCCGACAAGCTGGTAAGAACGAGGCAGTCTATCTGTCTAATTGAAATGGTAGTAGGACAAACAGAGGCGACGAGATAATCTTGCTATGATGCTATTTGTTAATAAGAATATATTTCGTGGTAGGTACAATGGATCACCACTGCCAATTCTTTGTTTGGTTTGGTTTGGTTTTGTCTTGTAGGTATCGAGCTGCTGTACAGAAGAGACTAAGGCAATTCAAGGTCCAGCAGTATTAAGTTGCAGTAATAGACCACTCCTTTGAGGAGGTAGACGTGTAGAAGCAATATTTGCAAGTATCTGCTGATGCATATGTCAACTAATTAAAAGTCCCCATCGTGCTCCGGCAGCATATACTAGTGGACATGGTCAGCATCTCAGCATCAGAAATGAAATCCTGGATAAAAACATAACCGAAGGCTGAACCTAATTTGATGCCTTGGCTATCTATCTGCTCCCTTAGAAGCAGAGGACGCCACTAAATATCTGAAACCATGTGGCCTTTGTGATGTGGAGAAGAAGATTCAAAATAGAAAGCAAGAAAAGCTGCAGCCAACACGAGCGATTATTCAGAATAAATCTATTAGACAGAATGAATAAATAAATCACAGGTGACTTGTACTTTGATGGGGTACTCTTTTTTGGGACATGAAAGATTGTTTATTCGGGCAGAAGGCTTTCCAGCAGGTGATATGTACTACTGCTTGGAAGCGCCAGTGTTTTATGCAGCAGTCCAGTCACGCTTAGTTTGCCTAAGACGGTTGAACCTGTTTTCCAAAGCCATTGATTCCAGAGGTGTCCAAATCCAATCCAACCCAACCCTAGCTAGTGTTACAAGTGGAGAATCAAGGGCTGTTCCTTCTAGTTGACATATGCACATATAGTATTATTACAAAGTAAGCAGTGGGCAATTTGATAGAGCCCCGACAATGCAAGCTATCTACATCAAACCAGAATGGGGGGCGGGAAAGAGAGGAAAGCGACATTTTTTTTTTCTTTTCTGGAGACGGTGGCGGCGCATAAACAGCAGCTAGCAATTCTATTTCTGTTGAGCAGAAATTCCTTCTCTGCAAACCTTCCTTGCTTCGAAATTGCACAGAAGCAGTTTTTTATTTTCTTTCCAGTAGTTAATCGATGAATTCTGTGGGGGGAATCAGAGAGCAAGAGGAGCAGAGGGAGAGGAGGAAACGAAATCGCAATATAAGACGGCAGTGCTCTGCTCACCAGGTGGGCGGCGGGCATCTCCGGCAGAGAGGCCGCGGCGTCCATGGAGACGGAGTGCGCGGCCGCGGCGGAGAAGGCGAGGTCGTAGGCCGGCTGGTGCTGCGAGGACGCGAGCGCCGCGGGGGAGTAGGCGGCGGCGAAGCCGAACCCGGCGTCGGCGTACATGGTGGCGGGCTTCGACTGCGAGGTCTCGGGACTCAGCAGCAGCAGCCAGATCCCTCTCTCTCCCTTCCTTCACTCCAACCTCACCGCGTGAGGCGTGAGCTCAGCAGCAGCAGTAGCTCGGCCTGGCGGCCGATCTTGTCCTGTGGTGGTTTGTTAGAGCCAGCGCAGCGGGCGGCGGTTGGTTGCTGTCCTTTACCTCGCCTGCCTTGTGACGCGCGCCCACCAAGCTCGCTGTTCTACCGGGAGTAGAGCGGGGGCGGAGCAGGGGGAGGTACATGCATGCCCGCCCGCCCGACCTAGCTGCTGTGCTACCTAGGCGATGGATGGATGGATGGATGGAGGGGGGGCGGGGGCGGGGGCGGCGTTCCTTGGCTCGGCGGTGGGGTTTATGGCCGCTTTATAGGAGTAGCCCCAGGCCGCGCAGGGAGGAGGAAGACGAAAGCAAGCTCATGAATGGGACAAAAGCGTGGTGGGGCCCGGTTGTTGCGGTCGCGGGGCCCACTAACAGTAAACTCGCGCAAGCAAAAGTTAGCTAGCAGCGCGTGGGCTGGCCCTGGCCTGGCCTGCAGCAGCCTGCTGCGACGACGAGCTAGTGGACGCCGCTGATGATGCATGCCAGGCCAAGGCCGACTGCGCTGCACGGGGAGTGTCCGCACCACCAATCACCACCCTGCCATTTACCAACCTGGATATCCGATTAGTAATTACTGGCCTTTCAGTAAGTAAACTATTAAATTAACTTGCTGCTTAGGCTAGTAAAACTCAACCGATCAACGACCATGAGGCGTGCAGCTACGTGTGCGTACGATCCTGCAGTGGCTAAGCCTGTGAATTATATTCCCTCAAAAGTTTTTTTCCCAGCTAGTAGCTAGCTAGTAATGGGGAAGCCGTTTCCACTAGTTTCTTCTACTTGTTTTCCAGTTTTCTAGAACAAAGAACAGGTGATTCCATCCTAGATAGCTCAATTTTGCACGATTTATTTAACTACTCCTTCCGTATCAAAATATTTGTCACCCTTAACTTTTTCTTACAACTTTGACCATTCGTCTTATTCAAAAAATTATTGCAAACGTACAAAAAGTCAAGTCATGCTTAAAATACCTATAATAATAAAGCATATCACAAACAAGTAGATGGTATTTACATAATTTTTTGAATAAAATAAATAATTAAAGTTATGAGAAAAATTCAACGGTGATAAATATTTTAATACGGAGGGAGTATTACCTATATTTCTCGCAATACCACCTTTGAGTTGTAACGTTGACCACTATGTTAAAAAATATGTAGCTGTAATATCTAATGGATCTACGAGCAGCCTATGAAAGTACTTTCGCAACATAAATATGCACACATGATGTTTACGTTTCCAAAATAAACGTAACTATCCAGAGTCGTGGTTTTAAAAGATTGAAGGGATGTCGGCCAAAGGTTCAAGTACTTCAGACTGGATGGAGTAGAAGTTTTTTTTTTTTTTGAAGCGGCCGGATGGAGTAGAAGTTAACCAGCACACAAAGCAATAAGCTAAGTACGTACTCCATGCGCTATGCATAACAAAATACACACACAATTCCATCCAAATCTCCTGCAATTGCAACAGTGCACATTTTGCACCAGATCGGTGGTGGACAATAATGGATCGGTGGTGGAACCAGAAATGCCCCTGAAATGACTTGCTAATTCCACCAGATGACAGTGACGGCAGGCGCGGCTGAGCCGTCATGAGATGCTGACGCCAATGATATTTTTAGCAATACCATCAACAATATGTAATGCTACCAGTTAAACAAATCAGGCCACCCTCCCACTCTAGCTAGATCATCAGCGCCCCCAGCGAGCTTGCTTGCTTACTAGTTCTTTACTGCTACTAATCAACATCGCTGTCATTATCTGCTTGCTGCACCATCTCTCTCTCTCTCTCTCTCTCTCTCTCTCTCTCTCTCTCTCTCTCTCTCAAGACAAAAACAGGGCAACTAAGCCAGAGTCATTAGCAGCAATCATATCGACACCGGACACTACTACATGCATGTACCTATTGGTAAAAGCGACGGGATTCATATATGGACACACCAAGTGGTCAGGTGAAGTGTATATTTATAGGCAGTGATTTCATTCAATTTATTTGCTCTATTATTGTTGGACAAAACTGTTAGCTAGGTGATCCCAGCACTGCAGCACAGGATAAAGCCTTGTCCACACCTGGTAAGTCAGTAACCACTTGACAATTACCTGTTGGAAAGAAAAGGCTTGTGTGTAGCAACAATCAGTCAGCTGTAGCTAGCACACCACTAGCTAGATGGATGGATACAGAGCTAGCATATATGCGGGAACAACATGTCATCAGCCACAAGTAGACCATCATCTTGCTGGCCAGCCAAAGTAACAGACATCACAGTGGCTTCCTGAAATGACTGGAGATATATTAAAATACTGCATGATTGGCCACAACCATATATAGACGACATTATATAGTAGCTCGCTTATTTTTATTGATAGGCTAACCCTGGTAAGTAAGAGGTGGCACTCATTCACAAGTATTTAATTAGTGAAGCGACGACTGATCGATGTCGTTTTGGTGAACGTGAATGCAGTTTAATTCCACCGTTATTCTAAAGTAAAAGTCTCTGCAGGTGCGTGCATGATTCAGAACGGAAAATCGATTCTCATTCTCAACAAAAGATGAGTTAGCACAGATGGAGATAAGAATATTTGTAAACAAAAAGTTCAAAAGTGCATGCATGGATGCATGGTTTGCAGCCCATCCCAAGCACAGATGGAATCCCAATTCTCTCGCTCTGTGGCCGTGAGTCGAATTCCCCTCCCGCCGGCACGCGGGATTCTTGTGCGCCAGCTAAGCAGCCTGCCTGCCTGAATCTTGAAAGGCACATCGTCGCATCGATCCTGACATTCAGTTGGGCTTGCAACACGTTTTGCCTTGTAAAAGGCAGTAGAGAGAGATGACTTGACAGGCGGAGATTAGCAGTCCGGAGCATGATCATATCAGGTGTTAGTAAAATAGAAAGCTGTGGGAATTCGTCACTTGCAATCTGTATTGGAATGAACATCGCTCCTGCACTCCAAATTCAGCGCACCGGCCACACCTTGCAATTAATCTGCTGAGATTCCCAGCAGAGCAAAGGCCAAAAGGAGCCAAGCAATTAATTCTTGTGGCCAGGAAAAGAAAAGGAAACACTGGCTAGCTAGCATCGTCAACCAATTTTATAGTATTGTCTGCTTCTAAATGTAAATGGGGCGACCAACAAGCAATAAACAAATTGCATGAAGTGATGGGTACTCCTAGCTAGCTCTCCTTTTACGCAGCTCCACGGAATCAGCAAGAATGGCCTCCTCATGCTGCCTGCCATGCATATAATATATATAAAAAAGTGTGGTTTACAATCTCGAACTATCTTAAAACTTCAATTTTCAATCTTCAATTACAAACCGGGTAACATAGACCATCCAACTATCGAAACCAAATGAATTTAGCCCTTTGGACAGTTTCAAAAGTGATTTTGTATTTTTTTAAAAATTAAAAAAATTATAACTATATCTAAAAATTAAAAATAATTTATTTTAAATTGGAAAAATATGAATTAGTATCAATTTTTTTCAAAAATGTAGCCTATCTATTATTGCTCTATTTGAATCTTATTTATTCAAAAAGATAGGCATAACTACAAGCAACCAAATACTATGAACATTAAAAAGTTGGATCCGAATAACTGAAAAGTAGAGTGTCAATAGATATGCTACCTTTTTAGAAAAAATATTATACCTATTTCGTATTTTTTTATTTAAAATGAATTACTTATAAACTTTTTAGTTTAAATTTGAATATTTTAAATTTTCACAAAATGAAAAACCACCTTTGAAACAGTCCAAAGAGCCAAATTTGCCTGGTTTCGACAGTTGGATGGCCTATGTTATCCGGTTCTGCAGTTGAAGATTGAAAATCGAACTTTTGTGATACTTCGAGAGTGTAAACTAGACTTTTCCTTAATATATATGTATATATATAGTCATCCATGTGTTGCTGAGAATAATACATATATATATATGAAAAATATATTCTACACGCGCTTGTACCTACTCCTACATATGTATCTCATGATTTAGGACGTATCTGACTCAATGAAAGGTATGTACGAGGTGTATGTGATCGTACTAAACTATCTGTGATGGTATATACATTGAGTATGTGATCTATGTACATAGAGTACGTGGACATACTCAATTTTATATACTGGTACTAAGGTATAATAATATATATTTTTTATATATTTAGAATGATGGTATGCTGATGGTGGGAGTAGCTACACGCGGGTGTAGATAAAACTCATCTATTATATATATATATATTCTTAAATTAGGTTGGGTGACTACTTGACCTACCCATCACTTGCTCATGATTGTGCTGCGTGCAGCTTGGGCAGCAACTTGGAGGGGAGGCTTTGGATTCCCCCCGTTGGCAGCCAGTGAGATGGAATGGCCTAGCCGCAGCGGCTGCGCTCGCTAGCAGCTGCGGCCTGCGGGCTGAGGGGGACGGAGTGAGTGGGAATCTGTGGTGGGAACCCCTCCATATGCTCAAGACGGCCAGTGGGAGGCCTCGCATCGTCGCTCGATTGGTTCTGCACCAAGAAAAGGAGCAATCGACATCTGCCCGTCGCGCTCCCAACTTGTGAATTGTCATGGATGGATCCATCGACGATGGCCTCCTTTTCAGACTTATATACCTGACGTCGTTGATGCCCGGCCCCGGTCGCATCAACGGGCGGGGCCCCCCGCAGCGTGTTGTCTTTTATGCGTTTGGGTTTTTCCAATCATGCAAGCTTCCTTACGGAAAATTACCGTCGGGTATACTTACGCATAGTTACGATGCAATGCTGAACCAAGCTTTGTGATTTTGTTGCCTTTTCGGATTTGCTTATTGTGGAAAAAAAATATTCATCCTAGTTTGAAAAGCCTTAATCCAGATAAACAAAAGCTAAGAGTCAAGGTTAATTTTTGGATTGCAAAGTGGATAAATCTGAATTGTTAAATTCAAATTAATACGTTACCTACACATTATATTCCTACACTATCTTTTACGGCGGTGCATCATCTGCTACCTAACAAAATAGTAGGGATGATCCACCCTGGCACCTCCTTATTGACATCGCCACCACTGTCCTTAGCATTGTTGTGCTGAGTACCACACTTTTTCCCCACCTCACCAATAGCACTACCACCATACCGTTATCATCATTTTCCTTTTCCGTCCAATAACAATGGAATCTGTCCCTGTCCCATAAGAGGTAGCCATGGTCACCATCTTCCTCATTGTCTATGGAGCACAGGTCGCTTGAGCTCTCTCCCTTGGAAAGCTCAATAGCATCCTCCTCAAACAAGGGTCAAATGACTAATAATGACCCGTGCGGACGCAGAGCAGATCCGATGACACAGTCGAAGATAGGCGACAAGTTTAATGCATTGTGTTAAGGTTAGGGATATATATGGAAGAATAAGGCAACATGACGCATCGAAAATTATGGTCTACATTTGAAGGCTTCGTGAGCCTAGCCCACGAAGTATCCGCCATGTGGCTATGCGATTTTTTCTGCTACAAAATGTTTCAGGAACCAGTTTTTCTAGAAAAATTTGTCGAGAACATTCACATATTCAGGGTAGAAATTGCCCCATCTCATCATCCGAGACTCAACAGTTCCTCTCTTGTAGTTGTAAAATCGTGACAAACCCATTCAAGATTACTCTTTGTGGAGTTATGATTAACTCAACGTGATGTGCGATTGAGCTGCCGCCGGTGGAAGATGCTCCTCATAGAGTGCGTACAATCTACAGTATGATGCGGTTGGATGGCGTCGTCAACCATGCATCTATTCTATGGAGCGGCCGGGGCAGTGGACGGAGGGGGAAGGGATGCATCGCACGCACGAGGGAACAGCAAGCAACAGGGAAGCAAAAGCAGAGTAGAAACCGTCCTCCGCGCGCCGCGCTCCATCCACTCGTCACAGACGGACATCCGTCGCCGTCGCCGTCGCTCGCTCGTTATGCCGCTATGCACGCGCAACAACGCAATCGAATTGAATCGATCTGGGGTTTGCACCGCGATGCATGCATGTTCCACGGCTGACGGGGACGCGAGCACGAAAGTCAAACACCGCCGCATGTCCGGTGCGTGCGCGCGTGCTGTCGCGGCCGCCGGGCATCCATGATCGATGCGCTAGGGCAGAGGCCGAGCAGCAGCAGCAGCAGCAGCTGGCTCTCGACGCTAGCTCGCTTCGATCGCTTTACAGCTGCTGCGGCACGGATGCTCTCCGACCCTCGCTTTTTGCTTAGCTTGTTCGCCGCGCGCGCGCGTGAATCTTTCCATATGCGGTAGTAACCGTCCCGCACGTAACGGAGAGCGCAGCTATAATAAGCTGGTCGCTGACGTCAAAGCCAAAATTCGCCCGTGTCACTTTGTGCCATGCGACTTTTTTAGAGATAATTACTAGTTTTTTAAGATAATCGGTTTTTGAGGGCCCCGAAACCGGTAGAAAAATTATTCAAAACCTGACGGGTCCTGTCGCCATGAAAATCCCCGTTAGGGAACCACCAGGAAATTACAGTGAAAAACAAACAACAGAATGCTTCGAATGGGAAATCGACAGTTTATTCTTCTGTTTTATCTGTTGAGCTACTCCCTTGCGGGTTTCTTGGCGCAGTGAGTACTGTACATGTATACACGCACCTATACCCCGATCGAGCCGGTCCCATATGCGTGCTAGCGACCCCAAACAGGCAAAGGAACGAACTGGACGGCAGCTAGCTCCTACACCCGTCACCGGTGCTCGTCGTACGACGGCGCTGGGCGCCAAGGCACGAAGCGACCCGACCGGTTCGGCCTCGACACGCGTCGTCCTATCTAGTCCGCGGCGCACATCATTGCAGGCACCTATGATGGTACGGTGGGTCGTGCGTGTGGATGATGGCTAGCACGTACGGCTCCTGGACCCTGCCTTGCTAATTTGCTGCTTCGGGCGATATGATATGTAGGGATCTCGCCAGAGTTCGTCTTATCCTATCGTGCTGGAGCTAATTGGTGTACCAATAGTAACCACCCGCGTCGTCGCCTCTGCCGCTGCTAGACACGCCTGGATAGCTGCCCTGCCTGCGTGGGTACCAACTTCGAAGCAAAAACCAGCTACAAATGCGTTGACGAGTCAAAGTCCAACCGGACTGATAGCTGAGGTGTCAATTAAGATTTTATAATTATAGTTGGGGGGGGGGGGGGGTCAAAATTAGGAAAACGGAGCGAATGATCACCACCAAAGCACCAAGCGCGCTGCCAAAGCAACTTGTCGGTTGGGCAATATAATTCGTCCATTGTTCCACTAGCTATTTACAGCCTCTTTGACGTTGACCACTCCAAGGGCGCAAAAAATATTAACAAACACACGCGTTCGGCGGGCCCACACCACCCAGCTGTGTGGCTGCGAGGCCGCATGCACGGCCTCCCCCTACCCGGCCGTGCCGGGCAAAATTAAGAGACATGCGCGCGGCATGCATGCAAAAGATACCCCGCGCGTCTCGTAGCGTAGGCCTCTCCGCCCACGCCCACCGGTCGAGCCACCCCAACCAAAGATCACTGCAGGCCGGTTCCTCGATCGACCGGCACCGGATCTGATCTGATCTGATGGCGGGGCTCCTCCTCCTCGCCGTCGACGTCGCGGCCCTGGCGGTGGTCCTGCTCACCGCCCCCGCCTCCCCGTTCTCGCTGCACGGCCACTTCTCCGCCGGCGGCAGCGTCCGGACGCAGCACCACCAGCAGCAGGCAGACGCGGCGGACCACGGCGGCGAGCACCACGTCCCCGCCGACGGCGCCCTGGCGCACGAGTTCCTGGAGGCGCACAACCGGCTGCGCGCCAAGTACGGCGTCCCGCCGCTGCGCTGGAGCAGCAAGCTGGCCCGGTACGCGCGCCGGTGGTCGTCGATGCGCCGCTTCGACTGCGTCATGATGCACTCCCCCGCCTCGCCCTACGGCGAGAACGTCTTCTGGGGCTCCGGCAGCGACTGGCGCGCCGCCGACGCCGTCGCCAAGTGGGCCACCGAGGCCTCCTACTTCGACTGGCGCGCGCAGGCGTGCCACCCGGGCCAGGTCTGCGGGCACTTCACGCAGCTCGTCTGGAACGACACCGAGTACGTCGGGTGCGGCAGGTCCGAGTGCTTAACCGGCGGGGTGTTCATCACCTGCTCCTACGACCCGCCGGGGAACTGGAAGGGGGAGGTGCCGCTCACCTAATTAATAAGCATCGCGTCGGCATCGTCCATCCATGGGGACAGGTAGCTAGCGCTGCTGGTCCGAGAGCGACCATTATTACACTGCGCTATTGTTGCTAACATACTTGTTACTGCTGCTATTGCTATTCGATCATGCTCGAATTTGGACTTGATATATATACTGTATATTTGAGTAAATGTACATGCATGCTAAATTTGATCGAGATTCTTCTTTAATTTCCTCGGAAACAGAAAATGATCTACCTCTTCGTTCCAGCTAGATACAGTACTATTGATTGGGTGAACTTCAATTTGTTGTTGTCGTGCACACCAAAACTGAGAAAGAAAGGCCTCCCCCGCCGTTGTTGCTGGCTGGACACTGATACATTGATGGGCTTTCTGTTTGATAGGCCTCTTTCTTGCGGGCCATTTCGTCTCGGCCCTTTCAAGCGAGGGTGGAATCCTCCGGGGTACTCCTAGGATCCTAGCAGAACTCTGGTCTCTCCTCCTCCTCCTCTTCTTTTTTTCTTTTTTTTGAGGGGGGTCTCTCCTGTTCTTTTTTAACCTTCTCCCATTAATATCAAATCAGTTTATTTCACAGAGTTCCATTATGGTTAATGGTTGGCTTTGAGGTTTCTTGTGAGCACAAGCATCTCAAGTAGTTCAGTCTTATAGATCTTTTTTGTTGCCTGAATATGATCCTTTTATATATTTTTCTTAGGTCAGTTCGTTTGGGCTTTCAGTTCAGCAACACAGATGGCATTGTGTGCTCAATTTCCCCTGCAAGCACGCCTTTGCCCATTACGGATCTGCACCGAGTTGAGCAACCACAATGCATGTGTGCAATGGATATCCTAGTGGTTCAACAAAAGAGCACGGATGCATCATGAAAGAAATCATTTATATTCTGAATTGTCATCCCAAGATCAGGCCGGAGGCAGCAGGCACAATACGTACATATATGTATCTATGTATCTCTACAATCAGTAGGCAAGGCATGGGGCTTATTTCTTGTCTATCTAGCAAAACCAATCATAAGCATGGATTAATACTAGACAGACCTAGCAATAACCATATATATAACGGTAACAGTAAGCTGGATGGATGGGCAGCTTGGAACCCCCTACTCCCTCCCTATGTACAATGAGAACACGAGGCCCATCGATCATCCGTCCGTCCTTGGATTAGTAGCATGCGGTACTCCGCGACTTCTTTTTAATTACTAATTTACTACTGCTGCTAGTAGACTGCGGCTTGCTACCAGCTGCTCCAATCCAGTCTCAGTTGCCGTTCTCGCTTGATCCGGCGTACCCGTAGGGGTTCTTGCTTGCCCAGTTCCACAGGTCTCTGCACATCTCCTCAATCCCGTACTTCGCCCTGCAAGTTCAGTTTTGATTCCGTTTCCATTAGGATCCATCATCAGCCCATCAACCACCTGCAGCTGCGGGTACATATCTATATACAGGCAATGTGCTAACAACTTACTTCCATTTGAGCTCCTTCTCGGCCTTGGCCGTTGCGGCATAAACAATCTCCGCATCTCCAGGTCTTCGCCCAGCAAACACCAGAGGGATTTTCTGTACAGAATCAATCAGCCAGTTGGTCAATCAATCGTCCAGGGGAACGACAGATGAATTGGACATCTATCAACAAAGATATGCGTGCAGGCTGGCTTAAATAAACTTTTACCTTGCCAGAAACCTTCTCGAACGCAGCCACCATTTCCAGCACTGACGTCCCCTTTCCTGTGCCCAGATTGTATACTTCACAGCCTGCGTGCATCGAGATTACAATACAACCAACCAAACAGATCAGCATGGCATCATTAGCTACCTTTTGGTGTTTGCTTCAATAAACAATAGCTGAGCTGTCAAAGGTAATTTACAATGAAGAGAAACTCGTGAGGTAGCTAGCAAGCCTGTCATTTACCTATTTTGTCGGAGTCCTCATAGAGCTTCCTCAATGCTGCTATGTGCCCGTCAGCCAGGTCGACAACATGGATGTAATCACGCACCTGGCAGGTGTTTATTTACAGGAATACTTATATTAGTAACGGGCTGGATTTCCTAACCTCCTAGCATATACTATAATGCAATAACAGAGTCGAAATAGAGTACATACCCCAGTTCCATCCTTTGTATTGTAGTCCGTTCCGTAAACTGTCAGGTGAGGTCTCCTCCCAACAGCAACTTGCTGAACATAGGGCATCAGGTTGTTTGGGATTCCGCAGGGGTCTTCACCGATGTATCCACTAGGATGAGCACCAACAGGGTTGAAGTATCTGAGAAGTATGATCTTCCAATCAGGGTCTGAACGATGGACGTCGCGGCAGATATCTTCAATCACAAGCTGAAGCAATACCATCATATATTAGTTAAGATTCTTTTTGCTTCTTCCTTATTCCATTTTAGGACACATATATTATGATTATGTAATTAAAAAATGATATATAAAAAAAGACCTTGGTTCGCCCATAGGGGTTGGTGGCGCAAAGGGGGAATTCCTCGGTGCATGGAACTTCCTTGGGCCACCCATAGACAGTTGCGGATGACGAGAACACCAGCTGCAATGACAAAGAAACATGTTCTGTTAGTTCGTCGGCTAGACACATCGATCTGATGCATACATCACTCGAGTTGCTCTTGCTGCATTTATGCAAACATAACTTCAAAATAGTGCTGAAGTATCAATAAGAACAATTTGTTAAGGGTAAGAATGATCATTTTGCATTTACTGGTCCATGTTTCACCACAGAGAATATCGTCACAGAGTACAAAGCAGAAAACAGTAGATGGAAGAATGGCCTGGCCACAGCCAACAGAATCTGGGACCATCACATTCAAGATGTTGTCACGGATGGCATGCATGCATGCATGGCTTCTCCGTGACACAAATTTACAACTTGGATGGCAGAAGAGGGACAAAGGGCAGGGCACCTGGTCCAGAAGCTAACTAGTACACCGGCATCCTGTGACCCCCAGCAACGCAAATGCAATGCAAAGTAGGCCAACCAAAGCAAGTTGTAAAGCAAACAGGAGTGCCCAAAAATGCAGGGCCAGAGAAAAAAAGACGGGAAGCCTACTTGGCGTAGCAGTATCAAACAAGTACCTTCTTGCAGCCATGTGCAGCCATCACCTCGAGAAGGGTGATGGTGCCGATGAGGTTGTTGTCATAGTACAGCAAGGGCTTCTGGACGCTCTCGCCAACAGCTTTGAGCCCAGCAAAGTGAATCACAGCCTCAAACCTGCATCCACAAGTGGAGTTCTCTGTATTAGTCAGAAGCAAAGGAATCTGAACCTTGTAAAGACCATCAGCAGTGGCCCAACCCTTAACAAGAAAATAAGAATCACGGAATGCTGCGCTGAGCTGTGCTGTGAATCAATGGATAGAAAAGAATAGTAGTAGAAGTGAATTGCTTTCCAGCAGGCCAGTAGCCGATTGAATTCAATCATATGACACCTACGCAAGTGCAAGCAAAGCAGCAGATTCGGCAGGCAGGTAAAATCGATAGTTAATATGATGGGCAGTCTCCCACGAAAAACCAGTGCCAATATGCTAATAATAGAACAAAGAGTGTCGAGATTGGAATACTGATGATACAGGTGGCGTTTCGGCAAGTTCGATCTTTTCGACTTGTTTGTTACAAATAAACTAGTGTCCTACTGCAGCAAATCATTAAAGGTTGGTTTGAATTCCAGCTGGCGCCGGCCAAGCGCAGCAAAGTGGTTACTGCCAACCACGACTGGACGCATTGCTAGTTGGCATCTTAATAGTTGCTCAATTTAGCATCTGTACTATGTTGTAGGAACATTAGATTAGAGGAGGAGACCCCTTTTTTTTAATAATGAAGCAATAGAACAGCGAGGTAAAGTGCAGGTTGATTAAACTCAAGTAAGTCAGGACTGCAAAATGGTGTACCTGTGGGACGAAAAGATGTCCTCGAGCGCGTGCCTGTCGCGAAGGTCAACCTGCAGAGGCAGCAGCCGCCGCATTAGGAAATTTGTATAGACAGATACTGTTTTGAGGTAGCATTAGAAAACACTTAATGGCCAATCAGAAATTAAAAAGGCGATCTAGGAAATTAATTAGGTTTAAATGAGTGCCGCATCGGGGAGGTTAATCAGGTGGAGGAAACGAACAAGATAAATCGCCAAAGTCGGCGTGGTTTGATGAGTAATTTTCTGACCCCAAACGGAATGGGCCGAAAGCCAACAGCGACGTGCACCGGACAAAACACGCAAGGCAGGGGGGAATGCCAGGCGAGGCACAGGCAGGCAGGCGGACCGGTCAAGGTCTGAAGGAATACAATTAGTACTCGCTAATCACGCAGCATGGAAACGGAAACGAATTGATTGGAGTTAGGCACGGCAGGCCTTGCGGCCACGACGACGCGTTTCGTCTTCCGACGCAACGCGCCGCGGGAAGGGATCAAGGAAGGGTAGGAGGGAGGCGGCGGAACAAGCAAGGAGGAAGCAACGCAACGCGTGTTTGGACTCTCCAGCCTGCATCCACGACGGGGTCGGGGGGTCGGGGGGCTCCGGTCCGCTCCAGAAGCATCCGTCGCATCGCCCACGTGGTGACGTGGCGCGGCGTTATTGGCCGCGTCAACGCACGCGGGACCGAGGCGCCGGTTTGGGTGGACGGAAACGGCAAAGCAACGAGGCCCCCTCCCAGGCGGCGCGCGGACGGTGTGACCCACCCGCCCCCGCCGGCCAGCGGGCAGGGAAGATTCGAATCTTTCTGGCGGAGCGGGAGGGAGGGGGTGGGGGAGCCGCAGCAGTAATAGATGAAAACTGAAGAGAGATGGTGGTGATAACCGCCGCCATGACCTCCGCATCCGGAGGAGTCGGAGAGGACAAGGCGTGGAAACGAAACCGCCCCGCAACCCAATGCGTGGAAAAGGGAAACCAAACCACCCGGCCGAACGGGAACAGGGTAAAACAAATCAACGCAGGGAAAGGAAGGAAGGTCCGTGAAGTCTGTTCGTGCTGCGGAATTAACAAACGAACAGACAGCAAGGAGAGCCGAGTGGAAGCAGAGTCCCTAGTCCCCGCAGAGAGGGAGGACGATCCTTCCTCCAAAAGAAAACGATTAATCCTTCCGTCTTCTCCTCCGTGCAGCAGTTGCAAACAATTACTCGGCGGGGCCGCGAGGGGAAGAGTAATCAACGAATCATACCTTGTGGAAGACGAGGTTGCTGCCGTTGTGGCCGGAGAGCTCGGCGACGCGGAGGAGGGCGACCTCGGAGGCGTTGTCGAGGTTGTCGACGACGACGACGCGGAAGCCCTGCTGGAGCAGCTGCAGCACGGTGTGGCTGCCGATGTACCCGGCGCCGCCCGTCACCAGGATGGTCCTCAGCACGGCGGACACCATCTTCTCCTCCTGGACTCGGATCGATCCGGAGAGGGAGGCAGGGGGCGGGGGTTGCTGGCGAGGAAGAAGGAGGGGGAGGATCGGCCGGAGTTCGGCGGCGGTGGAATGGAGCGATGGGCTGTGCGTGCGCTGGATGAGTTTTGAGTTGCACTGCCCCCGACTACTTGCTCTCTCTGTGTATTGTATCCTGTGTGTTGGTTTGTTTCCCTGGGTTGGCAACCCGCAGCGGCTCATCTCCGTCTCATATATAGCCGCTCGGCCGGCCGGCCCGGGCCGGCCCCTGGAGGCCCGGCCCGGTGGCGCGCGAGGATTCGGGACCCTGCCTGCCTGCCCGCCACGATGCTGGATGATTGATGATGCAGGGAGGCCGCAGCCGGGAGGGGGCAAGATTTTTCTCCCCTTTTCGTGCGAGCGACGACGATCCCGCCGCGATCCGATTCGATGCGCGCGAGCCACGTCAGGCTCCGCCTCGAGCCCTCCACCGTCCAGGTGTACGACCCCCCCTCCGATCCCTCTCGCTCTCTCCCGTGTCGCCTACGCAATCCTTCCGTTCGAACGGGAAACGTTTGCAGTAACTTTTTTTTTATTTCTTTCCTAGAAAAGGAATTATGAGATGCGCTCCATTGCATTGACATCACTTGGTCTTCCCGTGCCGTGCGTGCTCGTGCGCCCTTTTTCACGCTCGTCGGGCTACATCTGACACGGTGACACCTGAATCTTCCGTGAAATCTGAGCCGCGCACCTGCTGCTGCGACTTTCTGATTGGCCAGGGCAGGGCCGCAGGGCGCCAGGGGGCGGCGACGGCCTGGACGGCCCTCGAGAACGAGAAGGAACTCGATCGAGAGGAGTCGCCATCTGATGGACGAAAGCGATCGATAACGTATCCAATAGTCTCTCCCTGCAGACTGCAGGGGCGGCGGCTTCGGCCGTTGCAACGCGCGCAACCGTCAACCGCCGCGCATCCAACCGCCTTGCTCCGCGTAAACAAGGGGGGGCCCACCTGCCGGCCCGCCGACCGCTAATGCGCGGGCGAGACCGAGCGCCCTCTCGCTTGCTTCTTCGTCGCCGGCCATGTGCCCCCGTCGTCGTCCGTCGCCGTCGATCGGTCGGTGCTCCCGCCGCAGCCGGCGCCACACGTCTCGACAGCATGCACGAGGTGACTTGGGATGCAGTACTGCGTGTATCTCGACGGAGTAACTGCTCTACACCACCCGTGTGACGGTGATGCGTATCAAGGCCTCGGATCAACAATCAACGATCGAGTCCACATTCCGAAATTGAAAAGTCTGCAAAAACTTAAATAAGAAACCGATACATTAGTTTTTGTATTACTATATTTTTTTCTTCTTCTAATTCTACGTAAGCACATACTCCCTCATATTTTTTAAGGCGCGCATGCAATCGAACATCGCAACATTTTTAATCTTTTGACAATAATTTGTCTAAGTTCTGCACGCTATACCATAGAAATTCTATGTCACTGGATTTGTATATGAAAGCACTTTCATATTGTATCAGTTTCATTGTTACATGCATTATAATACACAAAAATAGAAAAACGCTCAACGATGGACTCATTCGTTCCGGTACAATTTGAGTTAGTAAGAACGATACGTCATCCATGCCAGACCATATCATAATATTAGCCGATATGGATAAGTCCTCGAAATGGTACCCATCGGCACAAACACCTCAGAGACTGTCCGTTCCGGCTCTTCTTATGAGGTAGTAGCTCTTTTCAGACATTTGTAGTTTCAATTTTAAGTTGTTTTAGATATTTATATCTCTTTCATATGGACTTGGATCGAGATAAACTTAGTGCGAAAAATTACCATTTAAATTGTGTAGATTCTAAATTAGTTAAAAGAGCTTGGGCAACAAAAGTTAAAAGGATTAAATTAAAAGGAGATCATGCCAGCTGAGAGTTGTTGAGTTCAAGCCTGCAGACCACACGCGTATGAAAAACTCAGGACGCGTGTGACCGTGTGTAGCTTGAGTTGGTCACTACTAGTAGGTCGAGATTTTTTTCCCTTGCAATTTTTAGTTGGACAATCCATGCTCTGAAACCCTACCAGATTACACCATGCGTTACATTTTCAGATGGAGGGCGGTGATCAAGAGATTTGTGTCACTGTGTGGGTTAGGGATGTGGAGTCAACGTTAGAGCTATCAGTGGGCAAACGGGATGACGATTTGGTTGTCCGGATTTGACCTCTCCAGCCCTGCATCATCCCGCACGCACACAGCACAGCACGAGAGGTGTCGATCATGGATGGATCCATCATGCACGCACGGGATGTGTGTGCAGAGTTTATTATCTATCTCATCCTGTGGTCGACAGATATCTCTCGCGTCACATGCATATCCGGATAGAGCTTCTGATCCTTTATGTAGCTGTCTGAGGTGTGCATGGGAGTGAGTGACGATGGGGCGGTGGTGGTAGTGAACAAAACAGAAAAGGAAGCACATACGCTACACGGCGGCCTTATCATCTCAAACTTCAGTATGTGACGAAGCAGGAGCGGCGGCCTGGAAGCTAAAACAGGGCCGGGAGAAGGATGGAGGCGTGTGAGGTTTGGTCTTCGCTCGTTCGTTCCTTGGACACCGACCTGCATGCGTGGTGAGTGATCCACGTCCACACGCTTGAGGGATGGATCGATCTTTGATCTTTTTCCTTCTACCCTTCCCGCGCGCAGGCTGCACATTTTGCAGTAGGCTATTGGATGTTTGCCAGCCATCGTCTCAGTCTGAGTCTCAAGATAATTCTCAATGTTCTAGGAAAAAAAACAATCATCATTAATAAAGTTTATTAATGAGTTAGGCACGCACATTATTAACCAATCATCATTAACACGCTAGCGCAATAGCTAATAATGTGTTAGCCACGCACACACCTGCATGCTGATCATCAGTCTCTTCTCCAACTCCGTGGTAGCTACAGCTGCTCTTTCGAGCACGTGAAGCTGAAAACCGGCCCTTAAATTTGCAGGCGGGAAGGAAATGGGGGTCGCTTTGTGCCCCCGACCCGAAGCGTCGCTGATTTGTTCCTCTTTTTGAGAGGAAAGGCTGCAGCTTTGCTTGTTGCTTTGCGCCGCGCGCGGGCGCATGCACGGGAAAGGGGGCACGGATCCGGTTGGCTAGCTTCCATCGCGAGCTAGCGAGCTCGGCCCCCGTCCGCTCCGCTTGCTTTTGTTTTAACCGCCGGGCGGAGGGGTGACCTGCTGGGCCTGTGCGTGCAGCGGTCGCTCCTCCCCATCGCGTGAGCCCTAGAAAGTTCCACTTCCTTCAGGATAGGCAGCGAGCATCATGAATGTTTGTTTTTTTTGTTTATACTACAAACAATAAAACAACGCACGCATGTCCCTGTGTGATGTGCAGTCGCCGTGCAACCAAAAGGCACAGGGATGGATGGCTGAGTGATCGATCGATCGGCCATCCTCCGATCCACCGGCAAAACAAGAAGCACGTACGCATCGACGATTCATTTTTTTTGGTTTCTGATTCTTCTTTGCTCTCTCGATCACTCCTCGGTTGACAACTGGGGGGTAGGAGTAGCAAGAAGCAAGTGCTGGTACCTCCTAGAAACTAGCGCAAGCATTTGTTGAAAAGCGACACGCGATCGATGCGTGTCTTTTGTTGGGCCACGCCAAAGCCCCGGCCCCCGTTCTTTTGGTTGACCTGATGCCATAGTACTCTTTGCTAGCTTGCTCCCAGTCAAGTTTCTTCGTCCTTTCATTACAAATTTTACGTTTTGGACAAACCCATCACCAAAACTCTAAATATTTACTAATAGCTTCTCTGCTTGATTTTACAACCTTTTTTTTTCCCAAAGTGATTCTACAACTACAACCATACAGGAGTACTACTGACTACAAACGTATTAATATGCCGACTCCACACATCTATTTCCAAAAAAGAAGCAAGCTAAGCTAGCTAGCTTCAAAATTAGAGTCAACGCTCATGCGTACTCCAGTTGACCTTGCTTGCATGGTGGAGGGTATGGACCCTAGCTATTGCTTTGGGCGTAAGTACGTGGAGTCTTATCTACACGTTGAGTGGATTTTACCATACCATCCAACCGCTACTACTTAAAATACCACAAATATTAAAAGGTGAGCTGAGCATTCATCCAAAAACGTACATACATATGCACCGAGTTCCTTTTTTTCAGAAAAACTAAAAGTGTTTTATATGAATTTTCACTGTTTCCATATGTATCTAGTCCATTTTCACCAGAGTTGCACCAGCATTGCATTCTGAATATATGCTGAAGTTCTTTCTTACATAGCGTGTCAACATGCTAGCTAGGACATGTGTGATGAGCAGGAATCGATCGATCCCCTGGTTCTTAAGCGGATGCACGCGCGCGCGTGCTTAATCAGTGCGCGGGAGCCTAATAAGGAAGGATCTAGGAGGAGCTAGCGCTGCATGCTAAGTTCCGATGGAATCAGCACGTCGCTGGTTGGTGACTTGGCGCATCGCTCAGCAGCTGTTCTTCTCTTTGTGTGGCAAACAATGCACTAGCATCCAAATATTTTATTTTTCCGACGCAACAAGTTCAGCAGGATGCACGGGCACGTATGGCCCAGCTAGGGAGAATTGGCAATCATATCATACGGTTGATAGCAAACAGTTGGAGATGCATCTCTGGCTGGCCCAATGCTGTTAGCGGCAGGATAGACAAGATGCAATCAAGAGAGGATGATGCATTGGTGCAGTGAGAGGTGGCCGGCTAGAGCGCACATGCCTGCGCCGGCGGATGAGACACGCATGATTGGTGAAGTGTATATGATTAGTTGGTGGTCGTATGATTCAGATCAGTATATACCGATATACCATAGCAGCTGAATGCCAAGCCCAACTGATGGCGACCCTGGCTCGCTGTTGTAGCTACTCCTGCATTCAAGTATTTATACAGATATATCTATACTCATACTAAAAATGGATTAAATTAGGTTAGACAGGCTAGCTTATGTATAGCATCACAGGGCCCAAAGCAACCCAACATTTGTTTAGTTTGTTGAACTAGGTGGAGCAGCCCAACATTGTTTTCTTGCATCCATTGGATGCAAGGAAGAATGACAGGATATGGTTGCAGCGTACAGAATTGGAACAGCTTGCAGATTCTGAGTACTGATGACCTGCTGTAAGGCCGGGGGCCAGCCGGCCGTTGCAGCCCAACTGACGATTGATTGTGCAGCCAAGACAGCCTGCCCGGGCCCTGCCCGCCTCTTCATCTGCAGCTCAGTCAGGAAGGGCACATCGTGGATGCACCTCTAGTTTGTGGCTTTACAGAGCGACGAGCTGATGTACTCATCCTTTTCTTCTTTTTTTTTGGCGAGGTAGCTGATGCACTCATCTACGAGGCTTGTGAAGTAATCATGTATACGTGCTGGTTGTTTGCTGCCATGCACGCATCATTCTGCCTGTCTCAGTTAGTTGTTTAATTTGCATTGCTGCATAGTGTCATTTCGTCGACGAAGAATCTGAATTCTAAATTGATAGGGAATGTCTCGATCGATCAAATTGCTTGCGAATGGTTGCATTGGGTGGCTACGACGAGACGACGACCCAGCTAGCTAGCTAGCAGAGGAGGTGATGGATCGGAGCGAGGGCGGCGATGAACAAGAACCGCCGATCCAAGGAAGAACCATCGAAATTGAGGCAAGGCGCGCTGAGCAACCCAAATAAGGCGGGCGGTGCTCCTGGTTTGTCTCTCGCCCGGCCATGCCGTCCTCCATTGGTACGGTCGCGTGATGCGGTTGGAGCAGAGCCAAGAATGGAAAATGGAGGCACGCTTATAAGGCCTGGGCCCCCGAGCCTGGTTTCCTCACCCCTCCCCGCCGGTCACCCTCGCGCCGCCGCCCGCCAAGCCGGCCAGGCAGCCGATCGCGCACCGGACCCCCCCTCCTTCCCAACTCCGACGTTGGCAAGAGAGGCGGGCGTTCCACCGCCGGTCGAGCCATCTGCCAACCAAACCAGTAGCTGATAACCAGCCAACCATGGCGGCGCGCCCACTCCTGCTGGTGCCGATGGCACCGCTCCTCGTCCTCGTCCTCCTCTCCCGCGTCCCGCCGGCCGCCCCGGCCAGCTTCCTCGAACCCCTCGAAGACCTCTTCCCGAAGTTGGGCACCGCCAACGCCACCACCACCTCCTCCCCCGCCCCCGCCAACTCCTCCTCCACCCCCGCCCCCTCCAGCTCTGCCAAGTCGCCCGGGCCCGCACCATCCGCCGCCGCCCCGCCGCCGGCGGCGGTAGACTCGGCGAAGCAGAAGGAGAAGCAGCAGGAGAAGGCGCTGGACGACGCGGCCAGGGAGTGGGGGCGGGCGAAGGGGGTGGTGTCCCCCACCAACTTCACGGGGTCGTACAAGGGCATGGCCCGGGAGTTCGTCACCGCCCACAACGTGGTGCGGGCGCGCTACGGCGTGCCGCCCCTGAGGTGGGACAAGAAGGTGGCGCGGCACGCGCGGCGCTGGGCCACCGCCATCCGTCGGAACTGCAAGCTCCAGCACTCGGGCAACCCGTACGGCGAGAGCATCTTCCTGAGCAACAACAACTGGAACGCCACCGCCAAGGAAGCCGTCGACTTCTGGTGCACCGAGGAGAAAATCTACGACAAGCAAACCGGCAACTGCACCGACGGCAAACCCTTCGCCGAGTGCGGCCACTTCGCGCTCCTCGTGTCCAAGGGGTACCAGAGGGTCGGCTGCGCCCGCGTCGAGTGCGTCCATGGCGGCGTCTTCGTATCCTGCAACTACGCCGCCTAAAGCCTCGAGGAAAGGCCGCCCTTGAGTGGCTGGCCTTGTACGTAGCTAAGCGCTAAGGAAAGCTGCAGCTTCGCAAGCTAATCGGAGCTGCAACTGCAACCGCTTTGCCTCCGACGACGCTAAGGACGATGAGGATCCTCGTTCCTCCGTTTCTGTTAGTTTTTTCTCCCCTTGCAATTTTGGGCCCAATCAAGCAGATTGATTGATTGTATCCTCGCCGTGTACAGTCACGTACTTGAGTTCAGTTCCGTTGAGTCGCTCGCCTCACCTTGCAATCTTGCACAGAGTACTTCTCTCCAGTTGTGATGCCACATAGTATGCCTGTGCAATCTTCAGAAAAAGCACACAGCGTACGTGCAACCCAACACACATTCATTGATTCACAATAGTAAGCAAGATACAGTGTTCATATTACTCAGTCACCCTCGACGACGATGCTACATCCCGCATTCAACAATAATCAGAACAGTCCACAAGCCACCCAGCAAACAAGCGCATCTGATCTCGTAGCAGCGGTCAGTGGATGACCGGCTTCAGCGGGTGCGCTCTTAGCTTCGACAGATCCAACCTTGCATCCAGGTCTTCATCCACCTCACCCACAACGCTTCTGCATACATTGCACGAGGTCAGGAGATCAAGAAAGTTCAGCTTCAGTTTGGTAGAATGCTAGCTAATAAATCTGAAAGCAAGTGCATGCAGTACTAAATAGTTATCGACCAAAAAAACGGAGACCTCCTGAAGGAAGCAATAAAAATCTCAGAGGGCAAGGAGGGAATAGCTTACATGTTGTCTCCTCTGATAATGTACAAACCGAGAACAAGTTGTTGGACTCCCTCCTGCAAGTACAAAAACATTCTCGTAAGGCTCACACATCCAAATATGCTGCTGGATTCTCATGCACAGCAGAAACTATGGAGAATAATGGGTGAGGCACATGCAGTATGCAAGTACATGGGAAAAATTGGGCAACCGCTTAATGTTTAATTTCAACCCAGTTGTGCAATCAATCAATAATAATACAAGATAATTGGAGAGAACCATCAGATATCAACAGCCTAGACCCTTAATACAATTGATTATTCACTGCTGAATAGAGAGGCATTTAAAATCAGACTTCTACAGAGATAAGCTGTGTGATGGAAACATGTGCTAAACCAAACCATCTCTAAGAGTGATTACTCCAGAATTACCAGGGGGGAAACTACTCCAAACTGGGCAAGGTCGTTCAAGGAAAATGCCTTACGAGGGTCGCTTTGCAAACAAAGAAAAATAGAACGGCATCTAATCCAACAAAAAAAATCGATTTGGTAATAGACATATAGCAGTAGTGAATAGTTTACTGACAAGATATCTTCAGGAATGTTTAATGCAGTTACTTGAAACTTAAATATGCATGGCATAATTCATAAACCCATCAGTGCGTACAAGGTACCATTCAGAAGTATGTTAAACACACTTGGCACTACATAATGTTTGATGAGAACAGTTCAAACAATCCTAGAAACTAAGATGCCGGCAAATGAAATTGATCAGTATATCAAATATCAAGTATTCAGACACCAGACAGCACATGGTTCACTGCAACTCATTCTGCAGGAAATCAATCTCTAACATTAAGGAGAAAAGAAATTGTCGCATGTTTTTTTTATCAAATTCCCAAGCATCATGAAATAAACCAGTTTACAGCACTTCCCAAGCCATGGAAGGGTGAAAGCATCCATCCTAGATAATTAAAGTTGGGATGAAAAGGAAGCCTAAAGAAAGCATTTCAAAACCAAGCGAAAGACAAATTTTCTTAAGTACATATGTACTGGACCATCCGTATTTGTAAGGCCATATTGACAAAGAGTTCAATTCTTACAGGAATTGACAGAACAGAGCACTTCAAAGCAGAGCATCAGTGTGACATAGACTGCAAGGGGGTAAATTGGCTGAACGCCTTTCTCTACTCACTTAATCAGCCTAATGGCAGCTTAAGTAGAGACGACAGATTATAAGAATGATTGAAGGATTATGAGGCGATGATTCCATAAGGTCAAGAAGCACTCAAGGACAGCATAACTTATCGGACTGAGAGGGCAGTAAGAGGTTTTGTGGTAACATTCAGCTCAAGGTAACTTTTTGTGTTGGCATTACTTGGAGCTGTTGAAACAACCATTTAAACTGAGCATTCTGGTATAGAATAACGTGTGGGTTTGGTATTGGGTTGCAGGGTATTGGGTTTTATTTTTATTTTATTTTTACAAGGAAACAGCTGATTTGATGCGAGTCCGTCCCTAGAATAAAGAGGTCAGAATTGTATGTGCAAGCAAGGCAACGCTAACCTTCGTAGAATAGACCCTCTCGTGGGACTCGTCGAGGATAATGTTGGTGGCCTGGTCAAATCCTCTGAGCGTGCCCTGCAGCAAGAAGAAGAATTAAACCATTTGCAAGCACCACATGGTATGGAAGCATGAGACGGGAGGTAATTGGGGGCTCGCTTGCTGACCACAATGTTGCGGCCATCGTTGGTGATGACGGATATGACCTCTGCAGAAGCAGGAGAAGAACATCAGTGAGAATGAGAGGATCAGGAAGGAAGAAGTCATGGCAGGTCGCTTGGGAGTTGGGAGGTAACTTACGGTCGACGAGCGACTCGAGCGCCGGGCCGCCGGACGCCATCTGCGCTGCCGAGAGAGGAGATTAGGGGCCGCGCCGCCGCAAATCTTCTTGCTCGCCGGAGTTGGATGCGGCGGCGTCGATGTCTGCGATTTCGGACGCCAAAACCCTAGCCCCTCCTCTCTCTCTCTCTCTCTTGGAATTGTGTATTTCCGCATCTCCTCGGTTCCTCCTCCTCCTCCTCAGCTGCGGTGGGCTGTGGGCTGCGCCTCTCTCTCCCCTTGGGCTCGCTGGGCTGCTATGGGCTGAGGCAACTACCAATGGGCCGTTTTCTTTGTTCTCTGTTTCCTGGAGATCCCCTTCAACGATGCTTCTTCTCTGAATACTAATCACCTGGATCAGGCAGGGGCCACCAGCCAATCTTTATTTTTTTTGTACTTTTCTTGCTTCACTTCCTGTGCTATTCTTGTGATCCACCATTACTAATTTGCTTCACTTTTGATGCACAAATTTATTTGCTATATACTAAATACTAATCGTCAGTCTGTAACCAACACTACCCTCCGATGTAACTACGTCAGTCTGCTTGGATGCTTGCTCCCTCCGTTCCAAATCCGTTGTCATTTTGATATTTTTAGATGTATAATTTTTGCTGTGTATCTAAACATAATATATATTTAGGTGCATTGTAAAAATGTTGAAATAACCTATAATTTGGAACGGAAAGAGTACCACTTTACCAGCATATATCCTGGCCTTGCGCTTGGTGCCTTGCCATTGACGTTCCTTCTTGATGGGATTTCCGTTCAAATCGGTGCAGACAGGTAGCGGATATGCGCTGGAGAAAACCAGACCATGGAGATTTGTATCGTCTGATAGACTGGTAGATTTATTTGTGCCTTTGTGGGGATGCAACTGCTTGCTCCAGCTTCTTTCACGCATTCAATTAAGCGAGGTGTTCTGGGATGTTGCAAGTACTGGTGCCCATTGAATTGATGCAATGGTTTTTGCATGGATGAATATGTCGATACTAGCTCCAGATACCACACAAATATATATATAAACAGAAATAGCTTGAAATCCCACCACATTAACTCGCTAAACATATATCATCCACGGTACAAGGTTCCTAAACCAAAATTGTTTTTGTCACAGGAGCTCCATCATTCTTCTTGTATTTATAGCGTATGCAGACTTCAATCCGTAGCAGCTTGGTCAGTCAATTCATCCAAAGCTTGAGGACCCGATCCTTCCCACCAGATGCCACCTTTTCACCGTCAGGGCTCCAATCCACGGCGTACACCTTACAATGATCGCATGCATCATCATCTCAATTCTCTCTTTAGGCCAATCTCAATAGAAGTGTCATAGGAATGTCATGAGCATTAAATGTCATGCCACATCAACAAATTTGCTGACATGGCAGAGTCATTTACGAGGAGAGAGGAGGGGGAGTATCATGGAATGGGAGAGGAGTGTCATCCGGCACAGCTACCGAGTTCCCAGTCTAAGTAACTGTGCGATGACACTCCCCACTGAGACTGGCCTTATACAGTATAATAAATCAACGAACTCAAGTTGATCAAAGCAACGACATACCTCATCCGCATGGCCCGGTAGGTCCTGTTTCAACTTGTGTGTTCGAATATCCCAAACCTGAATTGGACACAGGATGCATCAGCATGAAACAGAGATATGTCCGCCATTTACAGTTCTAACAGACAACCAAGCGTGACAAGCATTTGGGGACACACTGTTATTCCCATGCAAGGAATTCTCAGTAATAAGGAGGTATACAGCTGCTCAAGGTATGCCCACAGAAAGTATGGGATCCAATGGTTGCCAACTCCAGCTAATGTTCAAGAGTGATGTAATAGTTTCCCATTACGGCACAAGCAAGATGAGACCACGAAATGCGAGTTACCAATTAGTTGAAAATACAATACGCACACATGTGAATGAAAAGTTGGTGTCAAATCGAAGATGAAAAGTTAAGCTAAAGCAGAAGAATATATATAGGTACCTTTAGTGTGGAATCCTTGCTTCCACTTAGCAGAAGCCTACTGTCGGCAGACCAGCTGCAGAGAAATAATCGTCACTCATGGGAATAACTGAAAGCTAGAAAAATCTTTTCTTTTTAGAAACAAGAAAATCACCTGATCTGGTAGACATCTGCAACATGCCCTCTGAAAGCTGCAACAAACTTTCCTGTGATACCGTTCCACAACTTGACGGATTTATCAAAGGAGGCACTTGCCAACCATTGCCCATCAGGGGAAAAGTACACATGGTTCACGAGCTGCAAACAGCAATACAGATAAAAGGATCACTACAAATGCATATAAACGAAAAATTAAGTACAGTTTGTTTCAGTACACAATCTTAAAAGAAGGATCAAGCAGTCTGGTAACTTGTGGGCAGCTGGTACAAATTCATAATTATTTCAAAATTACTGCGAATTCAGCGTGGAGGTGATTCATCATGAGCATTAACTGTTAAGCTAATGGGAAAATAAACATAAAAAATATTTCTTAATCTATCCACAACTAAGACAACAGATATCAAGGAATGCATGTACAAGTGGATACATGTATACTAACGCGAGAATGTTTATGGAGCCAATAAGATGAGATACTATACCTTTTGATGACCAGTCATGCGAGCTTTAGGTTGTTTACTAATTGTTGGTTCCCAAAGAAACATCGTAAAGTCATCAGAACCAGAAACTAGTCTCTCAGGAGCATTACCCCTCATCTTCTTGTATCTCGCAAGAGCTGCCTAAATATAAAAGGTTGCCAGGTCAGGAAAAAAAACATTTCCAAAGATTATAGTAATCATAGCAAGGGTGACATATTTGTATCTTAAACCAAAACTAATTTCCTATTAGGATAGGCTGAGTGCCATCAAGTTACCTCTTTCATTTCCTCTGCGGTTGAATATGTCTTGCCAGTATGGTCATATGGTCCCGTGCGGAGAACATATTCCGTGCTCAAGGCAAGCGAATTCACCCAGTGCCCATGACCCTGAATACGTAAAGAATGATTACCTTTAGAAAATGAAAAGTAAACACCAATAATTTTATAGTGACATAAGATTTCAGGATACAATTAAGTCAACTACAGGTTACAAAAACTCTGAAAAATAAGCAAAACAACAATCACATGCAGTATCCAAGAATAGATGCATCAGAGCATAAGTTTAAATGCATTTAATGGATGGATGCATTACCTGCAATGTTTTGACCAACTTTCCCTGAGATGTTTCCCATACTTTGATCAAGCAATCTTCAGAACTGCAGTACAAAAGAACTATGTTAAAAATGGTATCTGTAGAAATATAAATTGAAGTAAGGAAATCCATAAAGTAAGCTTTCTTATTTCATATCATTTTAATGAATAGAAGCACTTATGGTCAATTATAGATGCTTTATCATATGAACTGTAGCTATCAGAGAGAAGCATAGAAACGAAAAATAAAAGAAAAATAAACATTTGTAAGTGAATGAGCCTTTTATTTTCTGGTTGACAGAAAATTTAACATGTTACCCATCCAGCAGTAGTTGGACAGTTAATCTAGGAAATTATCTGAGACCACGGGACTGTTTTGATTTCTTGACTGAGAATAACCTTCCTTTTGTTCATAAAAAAAAGAGATATGAGCACATGACAAGAATCTGCAATGAATCTATGATAAATATGCAATTTGTTCCTAATGATGAAAAGACAAAAGCAAAGTTTTTGCATACCACCAAGTCCGATTGTTATTTTCCTCATACTCTGTACAACAACACTAGCATGTAGTACAGTATTGAACCATGACGGCATCACTGGATTTGATAAGTAAATATCAAGCATCGAAGAGCACTCCTAATGATGAAAAGACAAAATCAAAGTTTTTGCATATGACCAAGTAAAATTGTTATTTTTCTCATACTCTGTACAACAACACTAGCATGTAGTACAGTATTGAACCATGACGGCATCACTGGATTTGATAAGTAAATATCAAGCATCGAAGAGCACTCGTATTTCTCACAGTAGTAAGTTAACAAGTACAGAACATAAGAGGGCAAAGCCATTTTGTTTTTCTCAATAAGGACTGATGATTCAACAGTCTTACCCTGTATAAATCAAGCCATCACCACCCCACTTGACACAGGTCACTGAATTAGTGTGACCTGTAAGGGAAATAACACATTTCCTTGTGGTGATATCCCAAATGCGAGCATCACCATCCTTGCTTGCACTTACAAAGCGGCGGCACGGAGCTTGCAAATGGGCTGGCTCCCAAGATACAGCAGTAATCCATTTCCTGTGTCCCTATTTTGTAACAGGACACACTAAATGAGTATTGTACATAAAAACAAAGAAACGTATGAAAGATGCAAAGTATGATAAGAATACATTTTTTCCTTCACTAGTCAGCCAATACAAATTTAACCTATCAAGAAAGAATAAACATTGCAGTAGTTATCTTGGGTTATTATCTACTTCCAAGAGTGGTTCATGTACAATTCATGCTAGGTAATAGACACACAAGGCATCTAGCCTAACAATGCAGAAAAAGAAAAGCTAGCGTAATTCTAAAATCATTTTTTACTAGGACTAGAAGTCAACATATTAAAATAAAGCATGATTGTACCATAAGTGGAGAGCCCAATTGCTTCCCAGTTTTTGGGTCCCATAATATAAGTTCTCCTGACTTGCTTCCACTAACAAGATGTTTCCCGTCAGGCGACCAAGCAATGCAGAGAACCCAATTTTTGTGTCCTGGAATATGAAGGGTCATCAACAACATAAGAAAAGTACACTTTGCAGACATGTGCAATTACCGAATGTCATAAGTTATACTCATATACTAATAAGTCACACACTCATACTCATATGATAATCAGGCATTACAAGAAATGTTTATCCGGGCAGAGTAGTGTAAAAGGATCATCAGTGTACTACATTATAGTAATCCTCACTTTGTTCATTACTCTGCTAATATAAAGGCTCAGTTCCAAATATATTTTGTAGGTTTTCTGTGCAATGAGAAGTACTTGGCTGCAGGCAATCTTTCCAAGGACCACAATTTAAGGTATGAGCAAAGTGGCAGAAATCACCAATGAGCAAGGATAGGATGCGGAGCATTCACCTTTGCATGTGAATAATGGAGTCTGTGTATCAAGGTCCCAAAAGCGAACACTGGTGTCACCTGAACCACTTGCCAAACATTTTCCATCAGGGCTAAAAGAAACAGCAAGTACAGCTTCTGTGTGACCTGCAGGAAGAGAAGATCATGCATATACCGTTCATGAGATCATATGAGATATTACAGAATTAATTGGACAGCATAAGCAGATTATTTAGTGTCTGTTTTTTTTTCTGTCAGCAAAAGAGTAGCATAAGCTGATGAAGAGAAGACACATACCAGCAATCGTAGCCGAGCAGCGGTTGACTGGCCTGATCCGGAAAAGTGCTTGTGGTTGATATACTATGCGCAGTGTAACCTCAACATTGGCTTGAATTTAAGAAAACAAGGGGTGGAAGTAGGAATTAGATGCCAGCACAGACCACCAAAAGACGAAAGGGAAGGCACAAATGAACTGCTGAGGGGTCTCATCTCACCGTTCTTTTGCTGCATGTAAGTGCCCAGCTGGACAGAGAGCTCTTCATCTCCAATGTAAAATGCATAGGGCAGCTTGTCCTCCTGAAAACATTAGCAATATGATGGCTAGCTTCAGGGGAGCGAGGTAAAGAAGAGAGGGAGCATTGGGTGAAACAAAAGCGTACATTGTGGAGGAGGTGATTGACAATCTCCTGGAGCTGCGGGGGGCCGACGTTCTGCGGCAGATAGAGCGCTGCACCGAGATGGTCTCCTTCGGGGCTGACCAGCTGGCACATGACGCTGGTGTTGGCATCGGTAGCGGCAGCGGGAGGAGGGGCTTGGCTGTCCATCCAACCCGACGAAATTCAGCTGAACCCCGAGGCCGGTTTACTGAACACAATAATAAGCGGGAAACAAAGAAAGATGGATTAGATTATACTAGCGCAGCAAAGAAATCCGCAGCTACCAGCTAGTGAATAGGGAGAAGGAAGAAATCGAAGCAAGCGCGGATGGATCTCCTGCAGTACCAGTAGAGAGAGGGGAGGAGGAAGGCGGCGCCGCCGAGACCAGAGAAGCTGCTTGCTTCAGTCCCCTGTCGCCCCGCCCTCGCCGAAGATGATGAACCAGCAAAAGAGACTCTGGCGGCGGCGGCGGAAGCGGAAGCGAATAAGCGAATAAGCGAGAGGTCGAGGTGGGTTGTGTGGGCTGATTGATTGGTCTGCAGCTGGAACTCAGCCCGGCCCGGCCCATCTGGAAACTACAGCCCAGCTGGCCTTTCTGGCTGGCTTCTTTCTTCTCTCCGACTCCGCCCCAGAACCAGCCGAGAGCCGACCAAGGCGACAGGCGAGGCCGCAACCCACAAGCCGACGCTGACGTTGACGCCGACGCGGCCGCCGCCTCTTCTCGTCCTCCTCTCTCTCCTTCCCTCTGCTGCTGCGGAGCGGACTGCTGATCCGTCCGGGCTTGTGGTACAGGAAACTCTTGGTAAGCAAAAGCAAGCCCTAGCGGCTCGCCCCCCCCCCCCCCCCAATGATTGTTCGGTCGGACGCTCCATCCGTCCAAGTTTACTGCGGATTTCTACGCTGCGTTCAAGAGGTTTTCATCACGTATTATGCCCGATAGGATTTTGGGTTCATTCCTCCGCGACCGAAGCAAACGCATCTGATTTGTCTTCCCAAAGCTTAAACAACCTAGCCCGTGCGTGTGCGCCCTGACTCGCAAGCTTGCTAAGCAATGCCGATTTTTATCGCCCTGAATATCTCTACGGTGGACATGCTGGGAATTCTCTAGATGCATTGGCTACCAGGGAATTGACAATGCGAAAACCATAGATTCATTAGCCGTCTCTCTTTAATCTATTCATAAGCGCGTATTACTCTAAATTACATAAGAAGTGCGTATTTCTGTATTCCAGGAAGTGATATGCGTGCGCCCAAACTGCTTCTATTGGATATGCATAGAGTTCTACTAGCATTTAGCCAGTTTGTTGTACATGCCATTCATTGATCTTAACTGTGAGGCAGGAATCAGATGCTCTTCTCAAAGCCTGATTCCTATTTTGTGCTACTTCTAAGATGCCTGATCTAGTTGACTGCCAAAGATTTTACTCATTCATATTAATCCTTTGCATCCTGTAGGGCTTATACTTTGCAGCAATCGCCTTTTTTTGTCACATGGAGAGCGCTGAGCCTCTACAGGTAAATATGTCACTTGTCCTCTTGTTGCTTCTGCAGATACTGACTTTCTAATGCCACATTTCCTACTTCATGATTATTTAGCATGGACTTCAGATTGAAGCCAGAAGTATTTCAGTATATTTGCTCTATCTGGAGTGCCAACTTTGTGGTTCATGTCATAAACCAATGGCACTAGCACTCTAGATTCGGTACTAGCATGTTAGCGGACTGTTTCTGTGATCTTCTTGTATAGCTCTATGCACAAGCTTTTGGTTATCAACACTTATGTTCTTTGTTTCCTGTTTGTTTTGGTGATTTCCACTTAGAAGTGATTTTTGAGCATGAGAACTGGTAGTTTGGTACCAGCAATATTTTTACTTTATTTGAATTGCTATCACCTCTAGCTTATTAAATAGCGATTTGTAGCGAGTTTATTGCTTTCCTATCAGAAGAGCAACCATGCTGCCCCCCGTTCAAGTTCTATAACAGTGTACGTCTTTTGGTATGCAATATCTGGATTGTCCTACATCATTGCTATGCTACGGAGGATATATATGCTTACAGATGGGCTCATGGGCCTAACATACACAGCCCAAACAACAGGCACAAGTGTTTGTGATCAATACAAGTAGAATTTTTAGGGGCACTGAACTTATGTTTTATGCAAATTTAGAAGCCACAGCTGCTGCTGCTTCATAGTGTACTTTAGCATGTGAATACATTGCGTCTGATACTCTGATGTTTATTTCATTTGAGAATTCAGACTGGTTATAATGAGTTAAATGTTAGTCAGTGATGTGCAAATGTGGAAAATGAAAACAATAATAAGCCTTTTGTTATGTAAGTTGGGTAGTATCTGCATTTGTCCATTCTTATATTTTTCTCTTCGTAGATAGTGCCTAGAGTTTTACATTCAATGAAAGAGCACTGAAATCTTATTTCAGTTGTCACAATCTGAATGCTCTCTATGTTAAAATTTGCAATCTCATTGCTTTTAATTAACAAACTGTAATTTTTTTAGATGTAGATTAATGTATTTCTTTGATGTATTTGCCAGGATGTCATGTGTGAGTTTCGTGCCGGTAAGATGTCTCTTGAGGGAACACGAGTGGTTCCAGACACACGCAAGGGGCTTGTTCGTGTTGGTAGGGTATGGATGCTCAAACTTATACTAAGCTTGCTGTCAATAAAACTTATAAGCTAGTTACATTATTTGTTTCTTGGAATTTCACCAAGAATATTTGTAAAACCTCTTTGTAGGGTGAAGAAGGCTTAGTCCACTTTCAGTGGCTTGATCGTGGACAGAACATAGTTGAAGATGTATCCTCTTGCACTTGTATTTTTTGTAGCACTTCTCACTCTATTCTGATTTTCTCAGTTGATTGGAATACTTCAAAGAAATTCTTAGTTTGTTAGAAATTATAGTTTGCAGAAACTGCCTGTTATAAATGTTTGAACTTATATGGTCCTTTTGTGGACTTGAATGTTTGAACTTGGAAACGCCTCCACTTCTCTTTGCTTTTATTTATATCAGGACATTACAATAGTTTTGTCTGTCCTTGATTCCATCTATCAAAGGACCAAATTGTCTTTCCTGATGAGGCCGTCTTTGAGAAGGTATTCCGTAATATTAATGCAAGTTTGAGATGTTTTCTCAATTTGATTATGCTTCATTCATCAACTCTAGTTCACTTCATTAGGTAACAGAATCATCTGGAAGGGTTTACATCTTGAAGTTCAAGCATGACGGCAGAAAATTCTTCTTCTGGATGCAGGTCAGTTAATGTGGAACTGTAATAGTTTTTGTGTGAAAGCTGTAACTCCTTCAACATTCTCAACGGATGATCATTGTGCTCTTTATTTTTTTCCAGGAACCAAATGCTGATGGGGACTCCCAGATTTGCATCCAAGTTAATGCCTACATAAATCGACCATTAGGTACGCTCTGAATGTTGGCAGCCTCAGCGCTTAACTCAGTTCTTGATCAATGCTAAGTCGTATTGCTGTGCAGATGCTGAGGCAGATCTTGCAGTGCCTATCGAAGCAGAAATGTCTGAAGATACAGCTGATGATGATATCTCTTCCAGGTATGTAATTCCATTGTGGCCTTAATATCCTACCAATATGTATAATACATGGCTATGGAAACTGAGTCTATAATACACGCTCAATGCAGTCTCAGAATTAATGTTAGCATCGTCTTTATCTGGCTGAATATTGTTGTCCATTGATTTCACTGCCTTTGTTTGCATCATGATATTTTTGCGGTTATATGAACGAAAACATGATTTTTTTTCTTAAAATGTGATTTTTGTTGTTGGTCTTGTTTGCACTGTGATATTTTTTCGAATTATATGGATGAAAGCATCACCTTTGTACATTTTGTATGGCAGATGTTGTTCTACCACCTTGTTTGATAACTTTTACACCTTACCTTCATGCATTTGTCAGAGCTGGGAATTTAGTTGATCAGAGCATGACTTCTGATTTAGCTGGTGAAGTGACATCTGCTGCTGGACCTGTACGCTTGGAGGACCTGCAAAGAATACTGAGTGCAATACAGCCATCAGGTACCAGCTGAAAACTATTCCCTTTGAGTTCTTCTCTGTTATATGCTCCTCTGAAACTTTTACTTACATTCTCCAGGTATATCAGGTGCTGCAGCTGACCCTGATGCTGGTAAGTGCCATAACTGATGCACTCTTGTCATTGACCAAATTTCTTTATAATTTTTGGGTTGGTGCTGTAGGACTAGGACTAGGAGACATCTTGAAGCCTGAATTGGTCTTGCCATTAATTGAGAACCTGCCCATTGAACAATTGGCATCACATCTTCCGGAGGTTTGTAATGTTATGTTACTAACCTGGCTTTCAGTTGAATTGATCCTTGCGCTCAATTGTGTGGTGATTGTTCCAGGGCTCATGGACTCCCGCTGATATCCTTGAGCTTCTCCAAAGTCCTCCTTTGCGTCAACAACTAGATGCATTCACCCATGTTAGTTACTCATCCTTACCATTTACATGTGCTATACAGTGATGTCGTTAGTTCCTAGTAGTATGCTGATTTTGATGTTTGGCTGTGTGACAGGTGCTACGGACTGGGCAAATAGATCTTGCCCAATTTGGAGTTGACCCGAGTAAATGTAAATCCTTTCCTTTCCCATCCACACACTTCTACTCTGTACTTGATAGATTCATTATATCTAGCATGCTTGTGATATTGGTATTTATAAAGGAGATTTGCTCAGTGAGCAGTAATTCTTATATACATATATATAGTCTAGGCAGCAAGAGCTAAATGGCAACCAATGTCTGTTACTGAAGTTTGAAACCGATTTTTTTGTCTTGTAAATTTTGCATTATGCATCAGTTTTTGGTATCTGAAAATCCCTTTTCTCTCTCTCTCTCTCCGTGTGTGTGTCTTTATGGCAGATAAGTTCACAGTGGTCTCATTCCTGGAGGCTTTGGAAGATTCGGTTGCCAAAGCTGGATCATCCTCTGCGGCTGGAGACAAGGATGTAGAGCCCAAGCAAGGCGGTGGAAGCGATCCCATGGACGAGAGTTGATAGGGCAGCACCCTTGTGGGTGTTTGAAATACGAATGTAATGCTCATGTGTGAGAAGTCTTGTGTTTGCATGAAACGCTCATGGTAACTTGGCACGCTACAAGCAGATTTCTTGATGAATTTTGGACATTTTGTGAGCTAGTACTAGGCGGCAGGATTATTTGGGGCAAGAATTTTGGACGTTTTGTGGACTAGTACTAGGCGGCAGGATTATTTGGGGGTAAAAAGCATGCCCTCTTTCTTTGCTAACGTTTGGATGTTATTGCTAAGATCTCGCCTCTCGATCTCCATTGCGCGAGATCACATGCCAAACGTGGATTCCATGAAATATCTCCTACATCTCACTCACAGTCTCACTGGATACCGATCGCTCGTATCGCTGTCCAAGAGATCTGAGATAGAGATGCTTCAAGTTGCTGCATCTTGCCAACATGTCTCTGCGGTGCAACGTTGATGTTGCTGGCCGTGGCCGCTGTCGCGGCACGAGCGAGCACGAGGACCCAGGAGCTGCTCCAAAGCCACCTCCAGCTCAGGAGCCACGCCCTAGTTGAGCGGGAGGAGCACGAGCGGAGAAGGATCTTCCTCCAAGCTGGAGCTGGATTCGGTGACATCAGCTCAGTGGTTTGCAGCTATGACCTCCATCCCTAGCTCCTCTACCTCGGACCATCCGACTCCTGTAGGTACCATGCGTGCATGCTGCACTGAAGAGCAGAGAAGGAGCAGCAACCATTTCCGGCATCAGGCGAAGGTACGTGTCAATCAGTCAGCCAATCAGTCAGCCAGATTGTCAGAGTTGATGAAATAAAATGGCATTGTTTCAATTTGCTTCTTCCTCTTATTCATCCATTCACAGAGAAAAAAAAAAGGAAACTGTATCATGTTTCAGTCAAGAAAGAAAACAAAGGGAAAGAAGCCTAATTTTAACAATTGTAAGGAGTTGTGCTCCTACTTCTCTTTGGGCCTAAATCTAAACGAAACGGATTTGAGGTGGGGGGAAAACTTGAATTTGTTCCTCCCAATGCAAAAATAAACTAGGACGCTCCTCTATGTTTTGCTATGGCGACCTCTATCACTCGTCTCTGTCTGCCTGTGTAACACATGTACAGGAGATGAGGGTGCCGCTTGCAAGAGCTAGCCTAGAGGAACTGGAACCCCACGGCGGCGGGCTCCTCGGCGGCGCTCCAGGCCCCGCGGCTGCAGCCAGCGTCCGCGGGTGGCGTCGGCGGGCGCGCGGCGGCGGCCACGGGCGCGAACAGTCCGAACCCGAGCGTGAGGTCGAGCCCCGGCTGCTGCTGCTCTTCTTGGAGCTGGTCCTCTTCCGCCGCGGGGGTCTGCTCGGCCTGGCTGACGTGGGAGGCGGCCTCGGCGTCCGTGTCGAGCGACGCCGCCGACGCCTCCTGGTGGTGGTGGGTGTCGTCGTCGGACGACGCGTGGTCCGCCATCATCTGCTGGACGTGCTGTTCCTCGTCGTGATGGCGGCGGTCCGCCATCACCAGGTCGTCGTCGTCGTCGTCCGTGCCGGAAGGCTTGCTCCTCTTGGCCGCCTGCCTCTTCGATGGCGGTGATGACGACGAGGATGCGCGCTTGAAGCGCGTGCGGCCGGGCTTGGCGACCTTGCGGAGGACGCTGCCGCCTTTGCTGCTCTGGGTGTCGTCGGCCGGGGCCGACGAGGCGGCCGGTGCCGCCGCAGCATCATCCGCCGCAACAGAAGCAGCCGCAGCCGGCTTGGCCTTTGCGGCGACGTGGCGGATGTCGTAGCACGACGCGGCGGCGGCCTTGTGGAGGTGCGCGGGGCTGGCGGCGGCGGCGTCCTCGTCGGAGATCTGGACGATGGGCGCGCCCCTGAGGACGGCCTCGACGGCGGCCTGGCAGAGGTGCCACTTCCCCGACCAGAGCAGCCCCACGGAGCCGTAGACCGGGTTGACGATCCGGCCGCAGGCCTCGTAGAGCAGGGAGCGGAAGACGGCCGGGCGGAGCGCGTCGTCGGGCGCGGCGTCGATGAGGTTGAGCAGCCCCGCCCGGCCGTAGAACTTGGCGAGGAAGACGGTGGCGTTGGCCTGCGCGTCGGGGGCCTTGATCCACTGCAGGCACGGCCGGATGGTGCACGCGTCCGTGCACCCCTTGCGGAGCACGCGGCACCCGTTGCAGCTCAGCCTCATCTCTCCTTCTCCTCCTCCTCGAGGCTGTGGAACGAACGGGGAATGGTCGAAGGCTGGATGGAGGTCGATCGATGGGTGCGAGTGGGGTGGATGCAGCTTGCTGGTTGGGCAACGGAGGAGGGAGAGGACGCTATGTATATCCCCTCCCCGGCGCTGGCAGCAGCGGGTTGAGTGGGACGGCGCCAGTGGTTTTGGCTTCCGGAAACTGGGAACTGCGGGGGGTGGGGAAGGCGCGCGCGCGGGTCCGAGGATTCGCCGCGTGCTCCGCCTGCCCTCCGATGGATGGACGAATGGTTTGCCTCGCGGGCCGTATGTACTACGGGCACATGCCGCTGGTGAGCTGGGTGTCTTTGTTTAATCCCATCCATCTGGAGGGTGCATGCACCTCGGCAATACGGTGGGCGCCCAGTCCCACGGTTTTGGATCCCGCCAGCCCGGTTTTCAACCGCTGGCGTGGTGTGTGGCCCAAGTAATATACTGGCCGCGTCACGTTCCAGAACGCCCGCCCGCCCGCCCCACCAGGTTAGATACCGGCGGCTGATTGTTCTTTTTCTAACCTTTATTTTTTTTATAAAAAACTGATTTGGTTAATCCAAGCTGCCATCACCTGCTCGATTGTTATTAGTTGCGTCCTTTAGTTTTCTGATGGGTCGTTCCGTGCCCGCCGCGATGTTTATCTACAGCTATAACCAGGAGATTCTAAGTACTGTTCTTTGTAACCTTATACGAGTTGGATCCAATTCGAAGGTCTTGAGACCATTTGCTTTTTTCCACAAGGAGGCATGCAGCAAGCAGGACATCATTTTGGTTGGGTTTTCTCAAACGTCATTTTGGTTTGGTTCAAAAACCGTTGAGACACAGCACAGCAGTAGCGAGGGTTTTGGATGGAGGGTACATTTGGATCCAGGTGACTAAACTTTAATCCCGTCATATCGGATGTATGGACACCAATTAACAGTATTAAATATAGACTAATTATAAAATAATTATATAAATGGAGGCTAATTCATAATACGAATCTATTAAGCATGGTCAAATCATAGATTAATTAGGCATAATGGATTCATCTCGCGAATTAGCCTCCATCTGTGCAATTAGCTCTATAATTAGTCTATACTTAGTACTTCTGATTAGTGTTCAAATACTTCTAATTAGTGTTTAAACATGCGTTAGTCAGGGTAATCCAAATGCATGCCCTGAAACTTTTTTTTAAAAAAAAGGGAGACACAAGAGTAGTACGCCAACCGCAGTGAACTGGTACCACTAGCAAGCATCCGGGGGCGGGCGGCAATCGCCGCGTAACTTGCTGGGAGCAGGGAAAGCGAAAAGGACGGTCGGCCGGATCTCATCATCCGGGAGGAATCCTCCTCCTCCTCCACCTCCCCCTGACCCCATCCATCATCACACCAGTGGCCGCGCCGGCTTTTCCAACCCAGAACCAGGAATCCCAGCACCCATCATCAGGATGGTTTCTCTTCTTTCTTCTGGTTGGCCCCGCTCCTGGTTTTGTGGAAACCAGAACCCCGGAGCCTGCCAGCAGTGGCGCCGTCCAATCCAATCATCCACTCTGGTATACTAGTATGCCTGCCCCGGTTTCTGGGGAAACCAGCCAACGACCAGCTGCCTCTGTGGGCGGGCTGCCAAAACCACGGCCGGTTTTGGCGTTGCTGACCTTGCTCCTTCCTGCCGTTGGTTTGGTCTTTCTCCACTCTTCTCTTCCCATCAGCGGACCCCCACCCACCACGTTTCGCGTCCTTGCTTCTTGGACTCGGAACTCCTCCGATGCCTTCGCTTTCCTCCAAGCATTTCTCTACCGTCCGTACCATCATCATACAGATGCATGCGATGCGATGCCATCTCTCTCTCTCTCTCTCCCTCTCTCTGCGCTTCGTATTTGCTCCCAGGTCAGGTACTCAGGTGAATTAGTCCTTGCTTAATCAACAAAGCCTCGGTACAGTCAGCTAGCTGCAAAATGTAAAAGAAAAGAAAAAAGAAGGCGAGCGCGCCTCTGCCAATTCGAAATCTAGCTGTCCCGGCTCCACTCGCTTCAGCATTTGAATTCATTCAAAACTTGTCGTGAGAATTAGTAGCGAGGCTAATGCAGCAAGGAACAGAAAATACAAGAGTTCAGGAAAGAGAGTCTCTCTCTCTCTCTCTCTCTCTCTGTGAATTCAGATCCACATTCAGGACAGTGGGTTAAGCCCAGTGGTCATCGCCCATGTATACGTGACACCATGGTGGCAGACTACCATAGGCAACGGGGTCATGGATGTGGCTAATCTTCAACGTTAAAATGACCTTCCTCAACCGTTCGCTTGCTCTTCATGGACCCAATGTGGATGTGGGTGGGCTTTAGGAAGCCTTGCTCAACAATGATGTAATTACCCTCATTACAGGTGTTATTATGTTGCACTAATTCTCCCATCTTATTGGGTTCTTCAGGGAAAAACTCAAATCTCTTCAGTCAGGATGACGATGGTATCCTCGTATCCTCCTTGAAGGCGCTGCGTTGGACTTTCCACGCCAATGTCTGTTGATCGTCAGGGTTCTGTTTCAAGCCAACATTCGTGGATGATGGTCATGTGTTTTGGCCATTTGGCCATTTGGGGTACTATGTCATTGAAGACCACTCTTGCGTACTCATTGGCGAGCGAGGTCAGCATTTGGCGGTGCCTGCCGACCGCATGAAGAACAATCCTCTTCATGTGGTTATGATCAACATTGCCATCGTGCTATTAGACGTCGCTTCATCATGTGATCTTCCGTCTCTGTCTCTTTATTATTGGTGGCGACCATTGGATGTGTGGCTTTGCCAAAGGGATCTAATCAGGTCCGACAACTCTCATGCCGGTGAATCATTGTGGGTTCTCTTTTACTATTTGCTTTGAATTTCATTCCTACGAAACCGTGCGAGCCTCCAGGACAGGAAGGAGGGAGGTGTGGTGGGGCTGTGACGGTTGGGCCGTTGGAAGGCTAGCTAAAGGAAACAGCGCATGGATCAGTCGTAGACAACAATAACGACAGCTTCCGGTCCCAGATGGGATGATCATCTGGGCGGCCGGCATAGTGAAAAGATTATGATGAAGTTGCCATGCCCCACCGCGCTGGCATTAGCAGTGGTCCGTGGAAGGCACGCAATGCAAATGCCGTGGGGAGAGCCGGAGACGATGGGAGTCGTGTGATGGTTTGGAGCTTGGACTGGTTTTCGAACAAATGTTTGGAGCTTGGACTTGGACCTAGCCTAGCAAGCAGATGAGCGAGCCGGGCCATAGTTTTTACTTTCCATGGTGGGCTCGGCAGATCGATCGGGCCGCGGTGGACGTCTTCTTGCCGTAGTGGGCCGCTCTGTGTGTGTGTGTGTGTGTGTCTCCGAGAGGTTGAGAGACAGACAGACAACAGGGGAGCGGCATACACGGGACGCACGACGCGCAACGCAGCACAAGCAACTCGGCATCTGCCTAGTTTGTCGGCCACGCGCGCCGTGTCGGGTGGATCTCCCTCCGGGCGGCGCCGGCCGCTGCTTCCGTCCTCCTCCTCCTCATGCGTCCATGTTCCCAAGTCCGCGCGCCATCCATACGATGACTCGACCAATCTAAACATCTAGTCGCCGCTGCGCTGCACGGCGAGGAGAGCAGCCGGCCAAAGCGCTCGCACCTGCAAATCGGCACCGGTAATAAGTACCGCCCGGCGCCTGCACTGCCTCCCTTCCGTCCTTCCGCGCAAATATAAGCGAGCAGCGATGGAGTAGCTAGGGAAGAAGCAGCATCAATGGCGCAAACAATGCTAGGGCAGTAGTGCCCTGCAATGCAATGGAGCCGCACGCTTCGTAGCTAGCAGAGCGGAGGCCAGCAGGAAACCTCAAGCTGCTCGCAACCAGACTGAACCACAGCTAAAGGGTATATATATGTCTCAGTACTTGATCATTCTTCATACATATAAGCTGCATCGTCTTTCTCATTCTTCAGAACTGATGGCAGGAAGTCAGCAGTAGCTTTTATTTTCTGATATAGTCTCATCTGCTGCCCACTATGACATCTCCATGCATGCATTATGCCGCCACTATCTGCTTCTAACTTGGCTGCCCATGTAATTCAACTCCTCCTTCAGTAATATATGGAGCAGAATGAACAGGTGATGAAACTGAAAAGGCATCTATATGCAGTGGCTTCAGCTTCGTATGCATGCAGACGGGACCCTCAATTCAACACAGCTGAAAGAGGGGGGAGCAAGTCTTCTAGCTTCTGATGGAACAGTTTCACCTATTCTCCAGTTTCTGCGAAATTTGAACAGTTTCACCTATTGTCCAGTTTCTGCGAAATTTGAGTTTATTTCCTAGTCATTACTATGCCTGCACTAATAACTTGGGCTTGTTTGGAGATCTTGATAAATGCAGTGCAATGCTGACGAGTTCAGTTAAATCTGGCTTGCTTCCCACAGTTAATACTGCCCACTACTACAAGCAAAACTGTTTTTACATCTCACTGATCGTGCGTGGTAATATATACGAGTACAATAATTCACCCAGCTTCCTCTTGTCTGCTGCTGGAGTTACAGGCCAGCGTGTGGTGTCTCCAACGCAACTTGCTGTAAGCCTGTAAGGCTGTAACCTTGATGGTATGGTACGCGAGCAGCAGCAGATCGAGCAGAAATATTCGCCGCGGGCAGGTGACCAAGCAGGGGTATCTCCTGCGCGATTTGCGAAGCCCTCGTGCCGGAGCCTGATGCGAATGTGGCCGGCAAGGGCCACGCGAGGCCCTGGTGTCCCTGCAACGCCGCGATACGTCGCCACATGACCTTCCTAGCAGCAGAGTAGCTGCTAGCTAGTGACTGATGCACGCGAGGAGGAGCCGTCGGACCTCGACTAAACTATAGCGATCTAATCGGAGCTGGAGGAAGCTTAGCAGCAGCAACGACTGAGCAGCAGCTCGCATGGCATGATCGGCACATGAGAGGTTGGTTGATGAGGACGACAAGAGGAATCGTAGCCATGGAGATAGGCAGTAGTATAATATATATACAAAAGAAGCGCTAGTTTTCACTGCCATGTCTGATGGTGAAGCGGCATGCAGGCGTGGGTTGCCAGTGATGCCACGATGCTCCTGCAAGTGGCTGCGGCCTGCATTATGCAGCTAATGTTTTTGCTGGGAGCCTTATCTCTGCGATCTGCATCTGCTTAAACCTAGCAAGCTATATAAGGGCCATCGGAAGCAGCAAAGCCAACCGCGCCCCAATTACAAGAGAAGCAGAGCACGCAAACACAGCTGCTGTGTTCTCTAGTTCCTGTAGAGTCCTCCATTGTTGGTCAGAGAAGGGAGGAAGGAGGGAAGGAGGGAAGGAAGGAAGCTGAGAAGGAAGACGAAGGTTGGGATGCGGCGACAGAGAGGAGGGCAGGCGGCGGCGGCTGGAGGGTTCAGCAGATCCCTCAAGGAGCAGAGGTCCAAGGTGTACATCGCCATGCGATGCGTCGTGATGCTTCTCAGGTGGCATGACTGACGATGATCCATCGGCCGGCGGTCGCCATTCAGTTCCATGACTGACCAAGATTTTGAGAGTTTACTTTGTTTTCTTTTTCTTGGGAGGGAGGAGTGTTCTCTCAACTGTTTTTTTTAATTTCTTTTTGTTCCGATTACCAGAATGGTTGCGGACAAGGTAGTCGCGATATGCATGTGTATAGACAGAGGTGGATACTAATTCAGATACATACAACATTAACTGTGGTACATCCTGGTTGGAAGAAGATTGTTTTGATGTTACTTTCTCCAGTAAGCCCAACATTTTCTCCCTCAGCTTGGTTGAGCAGTAAACAACCAAGCGATGAACAGCATCCCCCTCTTTCATTCTGTACAGACTCGCTAGTAGCGACTACTGACATCGTGTACACTGCACAGAAGCTTGTAGCATGTACTATGATTTTTCGGGCACAGACGACAGGCCGTCGGACCCGTCGTACTTGCTCTGCGCAGGCGTCGTCCTCCTGGAATGCCGCTTGGTCGGCACGATCACCTCCTCCTCCATCCAGCCATCCTCGTCCACCGCCGAGTACCTGTCGTCGTCGTGGTCGCCGCCCTTGAACACCGGGTGCAGGTACGAGTTGGCCAGGTACGTCCTCAGGTCGAAGTTGGGCTCCCGGGCGCGTTCCAGGGTGTCCTTCCGCATCGCCTCCTGCGTTCCATTCGGTTCGAGTTCATTCAGTCACGAGTATTACTCAATTCATCAGTAACGAAGCACACCTGATCCAGCATATGATGTTACGGGGAGAGGAATACCTGCAGCGGGTTCCTCACGAACGCCGGCTCGTAGCGGTGCTTGCAGTACTTGTAGAACCAAAAGGTCAGCACAGGAAGAACAATGAGCGCAGGCGTCGACTCCTCGAAATCTTTTGTGCTCAGCAGTCCCAGGAGCAGCAGTTGTGATACGATCAACGCCGTGATTATACGCCCATGAACACTTGGCCAGAACTGCGCCCCGCTCTCATATTGCTGATTGTACACATTTATTATCTGATAACACATTGCAACAAGAGAAGCAGACAAGGAAACAAACAAAATCATTTAAATATCTCTCGGTGGGTTTGGCAATCAATTGTAAACTCTTTAAGAGAGAGTCTCGTACCTGGTGGCGGTAGACAACATAAGCCAAACCAAAGAATACCAATATAAAAGGAAGGATGAATGGTGTCACCGCAGCGTAAACAAGGCCAAGCAAGAAGTATAGCTGTATTCTAGGTTCACAAGAGTCAAAGCAGATACTGCCAGGATCCATTGCCTCTTCTCTGTCCTTTTCAGTTTTGACCAAGAAGAAGTTCTTGAGATGGTAGAATATAAGTGGCTTCAATCTCAATATTTCACCAGCTACACCAGTCCAACCATCAACCATTACATACGTTATGAAAAAGGTTGCTTTCATTGGAATGGATACACCAACGATCCTTGGTATACTGCAGAACAAGCAATATTGTCACACTCCAGAAACCATGACCACCATTTACTTTCAGTAAGAGAATGCAAGGACGTTGGAACAAGGTAATGAAAACAAACATAAGCTGACACTTCAACATTAACATGTCAAGGAGTTGGGCCTTGATGCCAAATTTACTGAGTACACCCCTCCATCTGTAAGGTGTTTTCTATAAACTAGCTTGGTCAAAGTTGGACCAAACTAAAACACCTTATATTTTGGAATGGAGGCAGCACGCCAGCACCAAACAATCAGCTTCCCTCCTATATCAAGTTTTATTATCACATTGACCGATGAACGGCCTAACCTTTTTTCTTTTCTTTTACTTATTTCTTCTTCTTTTCTTTCTTTATTTCTTTCTTTTTTGGCTAGAATCGACAGTGTTGCTATTAGCCTAGACTCAATTCTTCATTCCTTTAGAAGGCGCCGCTGCTACTCTAATATTTTTTCCCAACATCAATTAGTGGAGTAGAATTATATTAATCAAAATAATATAGACCATATTCCTAGCAGACAACCAAATCTACCTCTATAAACAAAGGGACAACTCAATTGTGTACAGGAGTTTGTAGCCGTATGATGCAGCTATGTCTAAACAGTTTGAGTACATAAGTAGATGTGGAGGCACAGGATGGCAGAACACCAGAACATACTCATTTGCTGACTTATGAAGGTAGGTTTTAAGCTGCTCCAAAGCAGATCCTGTAATTACGCTCCCCAAAAAGACATTGAAGAACAAGAATATATAGTACTTAGATGCAGATCGCCGCTCCAGAGAAGACTGCGATATCAGTCCTTCAAACTTAGACATAAACATCAGTATAGTGGGAAGCACTATAAGGAAGATCTTCAAAGCAATTCCAGGAAGAAACCCTTGGATGAATGATTTAATCATTGGTCTGCATAATAGATCACAAGAAGAAATCAGGGAATGTTATCCAAAGAGCATGCAAAGTATTACCATCTAAAATATCAAACTACAGCTATGCTGAAAAGTTAAGGAACTGACACAAGTTTATTGAATAATCAACCTGTGGAACTTACAATTCAACCAAGGGCTTTAGAAATGGAAGGGCCTTCTCTATTCCTTCAAGGTTTGCAAGAGACTGTACGAATGCTATTGGAATAACATAAAAGAAGTTAAGGAAGAAGAATGCCACAGCAATTATCAACCTCCTGACTGTGAGGGAAACAAATGGGATGGACAGATTATTCCAGTAAACATCACGAGGTTCTGGAGCCCATTCAGTCAACCAGACTGTTGGATTGCTGGTTTGTTGGGTCTGAGCACAGACTGCTGCACCCCAACGGGAGCGAAATGAAACAAATGCTGCGGGCACAACTGAATTTGGATCCTTCATGACCTTTTTACGCTCTTCAGTTTCCTGTGTACCGAGAAGCATCAATATTAAAGTTATTCTGCATGTAATCAAAATCTAATGCACCAAAAAAGAATCCAGAACTAGCAATGATATAAATCTAATCAAATAAGAAGATCCATTAAAAAATCTACCGCTAATTAGCTAAAACATAGATGAAAGGGCTAATAATCTAGTCAATGTGATCAGAACAACATTTAGTGAAAGGTAAAATGGTCCTATGATTCTATTAGCACAGATGGTACAACTTAATTCCCTATCTTCTCAACTTTAAAGTCATGTTAACTATAAACAAAATCTAACACATAGAAGAAATATCCAAAACTTGGAAACACAAAATAAATCCTACCAAAATAAGAAGGTATGTAAAGTATCTAAAGCATATATACAAAGGCTAATAATCTAGTCAAGGGCCAATTCAACACTTTGACACAGGTGAATGGTATAATGATCATGTTAGGACAGATACTACAACTTACTTCCTTCCCTATCTTCTCAATCTCTGATTTGTAGTAGTCAATAGCATCGACGTTGGAGCCAAAGCATCCAAGAAAGCCAGTCTGCAACAAAGCTCAGGTAAATGGCACTGAGTTAAAACTAAAGATACTAATGCAACATTCCAGTTTAAAGATGAAGAAATCAAGATTGACAAGGAAAATAAAGAAGAAATGGCCATCTAATTATTCTTGCAGACTAACCTTGGTGGTAGGCCTCTTCGATGGATTTCTTTCATACTTGAGTCGATAATAATCAAGCCAATTTTGCATCTTCTTCTTCTTTTCAACCAGATCAGCAAGTTTATTTGCATTGTAAACCACCTACAGAGAAAGATATTAATATTTCTCCCTAATACAAACCATTATTATTAATTAAGAGAAGGCTCCACTACTAATTCTGGGATGAAAAGAAAATGCATGACCTGTGAAGCAGCAAAAGAAAACTGTCTAATGGATATGACATTCTACATCTGTTCTACTCAATCTCATCAGATGACATACCTTTTCACATCATATGATCTTTTTTCATCAGTTCCTTTTCAGATCACTAGTAACTTGCATAAACAAGAATCCTAACAAAAATGGGAGTTATGCTAATAGAAGAGTTCTTTTTTCAATCACTTTTTATTTGCAGAAACAATAATTTCTAGAAGAAAAAGAGCAACTATATTTGCATTATGCTAATTACAAAGCCACTAAGCACGTTGATAATGGGCTGAAAGAAATTATAAAGAGCAAAGCTGTAGCAATGCAGAGGCCAGTAACCATATCCGCAGTTTAGTGAAGGTACCTGGTGTCTTAGATAATGATCAGGATGATTGACAAGGAAGAAATGTTCCACAAGCTCACTGATTGATTCATCTGGATCTTGTGGTATATTCCGCACAAGGACCTAAAACACATTGACAAATTAGCAATTTACATTAAAAAACTCAAATGCACATCAACTTATCAAGACAACTCTGTAAAGATAGCTCCGATATGAAAAAGTTTTGACTTTCAGAATAGGATCTAAATAAATGTGTGGAATTTGCAGCCGGTCTCATGCTATATATCTAGAACGCGCAAAGAAACGTTTGTCTTAGACCCAAGTAATAGATGGATCTGAAAACGAATTTGGTTTGTTAGATGATGATGGAGAACTCCAAGTTCGCATGTGCATAGTTGGCAGAATTATTAACTGGAAATTTATATAGAGTGTATCTACTTGTTCAATTATTCAATGTGATATGCAACACAAAGTAAACATATTGATCCAAACCAAACAGGAAAAGAGTAGCAGAGTTAAAAGATCATACAGTGAACTGATCTGGTCGGCGTTTCTCTGAAGCAAGAAAGCGCAACCTCATGTCGGCGATAATTTGATACTCCCGCCGCAATACATAGCAGGTCCAAAATGTGATCGCATAAGCCATGGCCAAGTGAGCTATAAACCTGTACAAACATGAAGAATATTAAATTTGCACCCAGGTCTCTGCCTTTGGAGATAAGTGCAAAGCCTAAAAAATAAGTAGTGTATGATCTGTTACTCACCTCTTCGACCCAGTAGGTATATTGGATATTGAGAGTTTGTCAATATCACTGTGGACTACTGTCATGCTTTCTAGGGTATCATTGGTCCAATTCACTGGGACCAGAACAATAAAAGCCAGAACCGTAATTGGAACAAATATCTTGAGCCTGCAGTGGTTAGTACAAGTTCTATTAGTGCCAAGACATCGAAAGACAGGAACAATAGTGATGAAGGACATTAAGCATATGTAGATTAAATTATAACCCAGCCTAAGTTGCCCAGCTATAGGTTTCACACATAGCACTAAATGATTGAAAAGGGCAGCCAACGTACCCTGTTAGGTATATCCGTAGATAGACCACAGAATCAAGACCTGCATGGTTAATCAGCTCATCCTGGGGCATCTTGAGAGCAGCCGGCATCCAATTTAAAAATTTCAAGTATGATCTCGCATCTAAATTGACAAACTTCTGCACAGCTGCACCAGAGGTGATTGGGTTGTCTCTCATGCCCCTGAGGTACCATTTTGGAAAGTAGACCCTGTCGTTGATGGGCTGCAACCGCAGGAATGCAAATGCCAGCAAGAAGGCAATGGCAGTCAGTACATTGAAAGCCGCGGAGACGCCTATGTCATTGATTGTAGCCATGGTTGCCCTTTAACTCCTGCGTACATAAACATTCGTACAATGTAAGGATGACATGAAACATGTGACACGGACGCAACATAATGCCCCAAGAGAAAACATATTTGTGAGAGAAACATTGAATCAGAGCCACATGAATTTGTGCTTGCTACACCCACATTCAGTTGAAAGGTGAAACATGAACAATTATGCCAAATTGTGAGCACGTGGCACGAGAATCTGCTGCCTGAGTGTCATGCATTAGCTGATTGGCATTTGATAATCAATCAAATTTGCTTGATGATGTTGACACGGGGTTGAGTGCAACAGAGGAGAAAGGTGACAGCAATCAATGAATGCATGGTGATGGCGATTGCAATCCTACTTATGACTCATCAACAGCACATGGAAAGGAACTGATAACGGAAGTGTGAGTCCAGGCCCCAGGCCGGCTGCGAACAAGGCATGTGAACGGAGGAAAGCTGGTAGCTTTGCCCATATTCCGGCCATCCCGAAGCGTCGGAGCCGCGGATCTGACCGAAGGGAAAGATTGATTTGCTTGCCGACATACTTGTAAAAGATAATAAGTCGTAAAGCTTAAATTACTGAGTAGGATGAGGTTGTGGTGGAATGCAAAAGAAGAGTTTTTCTTTTGAGCCAAAAGGGATATATCTTAAAAGGGGCGTAACTTAACAACTAAGTTTTGCTGAACTGCACATGCAAGGCTTGGATGGTAAGACAGCGGATTTTATGCGAATCGGAGGCATCTGCATCGGGCTTTTCAGATGGGAAAGAGGGGAGCAGCTAAGGTAACTTTGAGAGCGGAACAAATCATGAACATACATGTTTCCATCTTGGGTATAAGGAGGAAAAAAGGAAGGGAAAGACGCGCTCATCCGATCCAAAACCAAATGGGGAAATCTCGTGTCAATGGGTGGAGCAACAGAGAAGAAAAGACAGCATGCATACATAGACTCCGCAAGGACGAGACGATTTGCGGGGCGGAACGGAGCTGGTAGTGAACGGCACAGCAAGCGGCATGGGATGGATGCAGCATCGAAGAGAAGAGAAGGGAGGATGGAAGAAGATTAGTGTGCATCACCTGCTCTGTGCTGTGCTGCTGCCCGTGGTGGCGGCGCCGGATCGATTGGGCTGGATGATCTTCCGAGTCAAGGCAGGGGGGAAGGAAACCCGCCGGCAGCTTGTCTTGCCTTGCCTTGCAACCTGCTAGCTTGGGCTTGGTAGGAAGGAGAAGGAGCCTGCGGCGGAAGGAATCCCGCACCGCGCCTGAGCACGCCTCCTGCCCTGTGCCCGTTGCCTTGACGAACTGATCTTGACGCTAATTGCCTTCCTCTCTCTCGGGGATCAACGGGATTCGTGGGAGGAAATTAAAAAGAGGGGCGGTGAGTCGGAAGGCGCAACGGTCACCTGGACCAGGGGCAGGAAGGAAACAAGTGCTCCTCGTGTGGCTTCGCTGCTCCCGAGCCCTCCTGGCCAGTAGCCACCACACCACCACAGAGAAAGCCAGAGCGACGCCACGCAACGGCAACGCTAGGCGCACAGGGGTGGAAGGGAAAGGGAACAGTGACGGACGGCCGCCGAAGAGTCCACACGCTTCCAGGCGCCCGCGCGGGGTGGGCTGGGCTGGGCTGGGCTGGCTGCCGTGGGCCCGGCCGCCAGTTTCGAATTTTTTTAAAAGAGGGGTTAAAGAAAAAATTAAATTCGAAAAAAAGGTGCCGATTTGAAAAATTTCTAAAAATAGTTATTTTCCGATCAACAGACGGAAGGTGTAGGGTCGGAAACCTTCCACTTATCCGTTGGACAGGAGGTTCTAAATTTTTTTCCAACCTCTCCCGAGAATCGCTTCGCGAATAGGAAATCCCGCGGTCGGACGGCATCCCGCCGGGCGGGAGGTGGTGCCGCGTCACACTTTGCTTTCTAGGCAGGGCGTCTCGACACTCATCGCTGCTGTCCTGGCCGGTCACTTCTACTGCTGGGTTACATGGCGCTGTCGTTTTCTCGCCCACAGTGAACGCTCGATCGCCGACGTATCGGGGAAATAGGATCGATCGAATCGGAGGAAAACAGCGCATACGGCGCGGTCAAACCGGGCAAGGAAGGACAGCGTCTTCTCTTTCCACGGCTTCAGCTGACGCGGTGGTGGCTCTGGGGCGATTGGATCGACGTACTGTGAAGCCAGCAGAAGAGTGGCACTGGCACCCGTACGTCATTGGGTCTACACGATGCCTACACTGATAGCCTATGCATGGCTAGCAGGACTTGCTAGCAAGCCTTGCGTAACCACTGCTCTGGGGTAGGGGGTGACTACGTGACATCTCAATCAGCGAAAGTTTCGGAGTCTAGTGGTGCTAGCCTGCTAGTCAGGAGTAGGAGCAGCGAGGTGTTCGGTTCTCGTACAACCCAGCAGTAGAAGTGACCGGCAGGAGGGTAGCGATGAGCGTCGAGACGCCCCGCCCGGAAAGCAAAGCGTGGGCGTCTGCGGTACCACCCACCCGTCCAACGGCTGTGATGTCATCCGACCAGACCGCAGGAAAGATCTTTTCGCGAGGAATCTGAAAAAAAAATTAGAACCTCCCGCCTGTTGAATGGGCGGGAGATATCCGGCCGGTACCTATTTTTTAAAATTTTTCAAGTCGGCATCTTTTTTCAAATTTAAATTTCTTTTTAGCCTTTTTTTTAAAAAAGCTCCTATCCTCTCCATGTGTGGTCGGTCGGCACGAGCGAGTCCAGCAGGAGTCCACTAGCGTACGCGAATGGGAGGATGGATGAAAACGACCCGGGCAGGCGGGCGTTTAATATCTGCCGCACGGGCTGGCACGTGGAGGATTTCTCTGCTAGCTTAGCGCACGCGTCGGGCCGTCCGTTCGCCCGTGCCATTTTTGTCGAGAACAAAAGAAGACGGCGACCCCTCTGTTCCCATCAGGGAAAGTAGAATAGAAATAAAAATACATGAAGAGTCCCCATCAATTGAACTCAACTCGGTTTTCGTTTATTAAACAAATAACCTGTTCAAATCTTGTGGTTATAAATTAAAGCAAGAACGGGGAGGCTTTGTATGACCATCGCTAACGAGCTCGTACGGCAGAGCCGAGCGTGAGTCCAGCCAGTCAAGATCGCGGCTCCGAGAAAACTTATATAATAATAACTCAATTAATCGCCCATCACGCAGCCGATGAAGGAAGGCCAAATGATGGATCCAGTGCCCGCCGTCTATCAGTCTACCCGAAACAAGAATAAAAAAAAGAGGAAAAGAAACAGGAAGAAGCTGCCGAACCGGCGAACTCAACGGGACGGAGAGGCATCATGCATGCACAGCGGTCGCTGGGCTGCCGCCCCTGTCGACTCGGCCCAACAGAAGGCCTGGCCCATCCTCATAGTGGGCCGCATCAGTGGCGCGCAGCCACTCTTCCTCCCGTAGCAATGGTGGGAACGGCTTCCGGCCGGGCTCGGTGGCTCGGCCGCCGAGTTCGTCCTCCCTCCGGCCCCCACCCCACCGCCACCCATCTCTTTCCTCCTCTGCCTCCGGCGCGCTGATGCCCCGCCGCGCCGCCGGGGAAGTGGGGCTGTCGAGGGAGGCGCGGCCGCGCGGTTACCCGCTGCAGCTGCCTGAACATGTTTTCTCTTCAACTGCCTTCCATTCCAGATCATTGGTTTGGGACGATACAGCGCCGCGGCAGCTACATAGATCAGCGCGCACTGACCGATCGAATTTCAAGCGACCTTGGGGTCGTCCATTACTCCAGGTACAGAATCAGAGTTCATCCTGCTTTCATTCATCAGAATCCCTTGTTTGACTGTGCGTTGACGGCCTCGGCTAGGTACAGTGTACTGACTGGCTCGGCTAGGTACCTGGAGTACTCATCCCGTCATCCGTGTACTGTGTATTGACGGACTCGGCTAGGTCCTGATGAATACACTCGGCTCCATTCATTCCCCTACGGCCCTTCTACAAGGGTACGTGAACTATTCCTCAGTCAAAGGTTGATTAATCAGCTGGCAAAATTTTAGGGTCTCGTAAGATTTCAGTGATAGGGTTAGTTAAGTTATCAGATCCAATTATGCCTTGGCAGCCATCGCGTCGTACATGCCTTAACAATGCTATTCATGTACTACCCAGCACCCAGTCGAGGCTGTAAACTTGCTGCGAGCAGTGGGTTTCTCTCGTTACCCTGCATTGCTTGATCTTCACTTCAACTTCTTTTCTTATTATGCAGCACTTCATTCTGATTTCGGGCCAAGATCGATACAGATGGCCGGCAACTCTTTAATCCATGTTTGGTAAGATGGCCAACTCAACTTTACTTTTCTGCAATAAAGTTTTGAACCATGCGTGAGTTGACTCGGTTTGTGGCCGGCTTCTGCATGACAAAGTCACATGACTTGGATCTACATGAGTTTTCGAGAACTTTGTTTTATGATCCTTGATCACTAAGGTTGGTTCTACTGTACATAGCAAAATTCCTTGTTCAAAGAGCTTGCTTCTCACCAGATTGTAATTATATCACCTGAAAAATACACAAATCCTGTTCCCTGTTAGAGTTGTCACTGTTTTAAAACATCTGAAGTTCACAACTGTATTTTGATGGTCCTCTTGCTTTTCCTTTTTTTTTCCTTTCACTAAATTCATACTTTCGACTAGGACCAGGTCAACTTATTTCTTTTCATGTGCCGGTCACTATCGTGATTTATAAATCAGCATCATCATAAGTACGCTGCAACTTCTCCTTTGAGCACCCCTCAGTTCATCTTGCAGAGCCCAAGAAACAATACTCCTCTGCCTCCCCTCGCCCCCCCACCCCCCCCCCCCCCCAAAAAAAATGCCCCCTTCTATTCTTTGTCTGCCTCTGATTCTGTTCGCCAGCCAAGCTATTCCTGCCAAGGCTGCTCATGCCAACGAGACTGAAATTCCTTTGGGATCCAAAATCGACGCAGGCGGTGTGCAAAGTTGGGTCTCACCTTCAGGGCGCTTTGCTTTTGGTTTCTATCCTGATGATGAAGGCTTTTCCATCGGAGTCTGGCTTATAATCGGCGAATCCAGAAATATTGTGTGGACTGCCAACCGGGATGATCCCCCGGTTTCTGGTGGCTCAATTCAGTTAACATATGGTGGTCTTCAATGGATTCCAGCTAATGCGGGGAGCCAAGGGAAGTTCATATTCGCCACCTCTACTCAGCCTGCCTCTGCTGCGATGATGGACACCGGCAACTTTGTGTTGTACGACATCAAAAAACAGGTCCTTTTGTCCACCTTTGCTTCTCCGACGGACACCTTATTGCCAGGACAGAACCTAGTTCCTGGTAGCCAGCTGTTCTCAAGTGTATCTGACACTAACCATGCCACGGGGAAGTATCGCCTTTCCAACCAGCTAGATGGCAACCTTGTGATGTATCCTGTTGACGCAGTCGACCCTGATAGCTCATACTGGAATACTGGCACTTATGGCGATTCCTACCTCCTTACAGTTTTCTTGGATCCCAATGGCACACTATGGATGTTCGATCAAAATTCACTATATACAAAAGTGTTGTTCCTCACAAACCAATCTTCTAAAGCTTCCTCAGATACAGATGTATACTTTCGTCTGACATTGGACGCAGATGGTATATTACGACTCTACTCCCATGTTTTCTTTGGGCAGGGGAGAGCACCCATGACAGAAATCGTATGGCTGCAGCCTAGCAGTGATCGCTGCGATGTGAAAGGCGTTTGTGGTCCAAATAGCTTCTGTCATGTGAGTTCTAATGGGAAAAGTAGCTGCTCTTGCCTTCCTGGTTTTGAATTCTCAAGTGCCAACCGAAGCATGCAAGGTTGCTGGAGGGTGCGGACTGGTGGTTGCACAGGGAATAACTCTAATGATGACATCAGACTGACAGCTACGATGGTTGAGTTGAAGAACACTAGCTGGTCAGATATGTCATATGCTGTTCCACCACCAACAACAAGCATTGAAGCCTGCAAGGATCTTTGTCTCTCTGACTGTGCTTGTGAGATCGCAAGGTTTGGTGCCTACTGCTCAAAGCAGATGCTTCCTATGAGGTATGGCAAGATGGTTCCTGGTAGCAACACTACAATATTTGTGAAGGTATACACCTACGAATCCAGAGGCTCCCTAAGAAAGACAAGGTCTGGCCCAGTCGCCATATTGATATCAGGTGTTGCATTGGCTGTTTTCTCACTTCTTGTGCTCTTAGCAAACATGCTACTCTGCAAGCATCGACTGTCATCGCGATACATGAGGGCTCCACAACAGCAAGACTCAAAATTTGATGAAGAGAGCATAGCTATTCGATCATATTCTTTCCAGGATCTGGAGTCGTCCACTGATGGATTTTCTGAGGAGCTAGGAAGAGGTGCTTATGGTACGGTGTTCAAAGGTGTCTTGACCAACGGTAACAAGGACATTGCAGTGAAGAGGCTTGAGAGGATGGCGGAAAATGGGGAGCGAGAATTCCAGCGGGAAGTGCGTGCAATCGCACGAACGCATCACCGTAACCTGGTGCGCTTGCTCGGATTCTGCAATGAGGGCATGCACCGCTTGCTTGTGTATGAGTATTTGCCAAATGGGTCCCTTGCGGACCTCCTCTTCAGGTCAGATGCAGTGCCAAGTTGGAGCAATAGGGTTGCAATTGTGCTGGATGTTGCAAGGGGGTTACAGTACCTTCATGAAGAGATAGATGGCCCTATAATTCACTGTGATATTAAGCCAGAGAACATACTCATTGACAGCAGGGGGGTGGCGAAGATAGCGGACTTTGGCCTGGCAAAGTTGCTAATAGGGAACCAGACACAGACCTTCACTGGCGTGCGAGGCACACGTGGATATCTTGCACCAGAATGGAGCAAGAACACGGCAATCACAGTGAAGGTGGACGTTTACAGCTATGGCATCATGCTCCTTGAGACAATAAGTTGCAAGAAGAGCATGGAGCTGAAGCTGGCCGGTGAGGAATGCAACATTTCTGAGTGGGCCTACGAGTACGTGATATCAGGTGACTTGAAGAAAGTGGCAGCTGGGGAATGTGTCAACGAGGTGGAGCTGGAAAGGATGGTGAGGGTCGGCATTTGGTGCACGCAGAATCAGCCAGTGACACGGCCTACAATGAAGAGTGTCGTTCAGATGATGGAAGGAAGCTCTGAAGTTCGGCGGCCTCCGCCACCGGCATCATTTTCACAGTCACTTACGCGATATGGAAGCAGCTGATACCTCGTATTGTCATTGTGAGGGTAAGCTTTCCATCTGGCAATTGGGAATTACTCGGAGGCGCGGTTACTAGTGGTAGTCCTGATTATGTAATATGGAGATGGATCATTTGGTAAGTTACATTACAAAGCAGTATGTATCCGGACCACTATCCAGCAGGTGGAAATTGTTGTTGTGAGATTGTAGCATTGTTCTTTGGTTCTAGGAGACGTAGGTACATAGGGTGTGTTCGTTTCCTGGGGTCTAAAGTTTAGAGGGGTCACATTAAAGAGAATCTTATCATTTATAAGTATTAAATAAAGTCTAATTATAAAACTAATTGCAGAACCCCAGTGCTAATTCGCGAGACGAATCTAATGAGGTATATTAGTCCATGATTAGCGGATGATTACTGTAGCATCACTGTTGCAAATTATGGATTAATTAGGCTCATTAAATTTGTCTCGCGAATTAGCACCCAGCTGTGCAAAAATTTTATAAACAGATTTTATTTAATACTTTTAAATAGTAAGATTCTCTTTGATGTGATGGGTCTAAAATTTAGAGGGCTGGAACCAAACAGGCCTATAATATGCCGCCTTCTATTTTAGTTTCCTGCTTACACTTTGTATATTACACTGATTAGTGCGTAGCTTAGTTTGTGAGAGGTAAATAGAGAGGAATGTTTTGGTGCAATAATATACACTGACTAGTGTTTTGGTGCAGTAATATACTGTACATATTTTTCTGCTGGGCCTATGTTTGTCTATGATGCCAATCTTTCTTGGTAGTGGCAGTATAAATAATTCTAGCTGCCCACCCCGTGAAGAAATTGACGACCTGCTGAAAAGATGTGGACTGGAAATGTCAGTGGGAGCGGTAGCGACGATGACACTTTGTATCGTGGTGTAGCGTGATGGTGGCCACTCCCAATGGCCCTGAAAACCTGGAGGAGCAAGGTTACCCGTCCCAGTCCACATAAATGAACCCTCCTCGTTCGTTTTTCCACACGCCCCCTCACCTGCTGTGCTTACATGAATCCAGTTCGGGGTCAGCCAAGTTTTGGCTGCAGCAATCCATGTTGGTGCAAGACCCCAGGTGCCAGCAGTTTCCATGTGGCCGTCCAACATCAAGCCACATGTCTACTCTCTTTTTTCTGGCAAAATAAGCAATTTGATTCTCAACTTTACCCCGAGGGTCAAGTTTACCCCTCAACTTTCAAATTAGCCAATATAGTCCCTCAACTTTTGTTTTGAGATCAAACTCGTCCTTATGCCGATATTACACTATAATAACAGGCGATAAATGCAAAAAGGTTTTTTTACCCTTATTTTTTTCCCTCCTCAATTTCTATTATTTTGTATCACTATCTCGCTCAACTTTCCGCAACATTTTATATGGTGGTACGTAGTTATGCAATAAGTAGTTTTAATTTTACTTTCCATACGTCCGGAATATAGTACGATGCATAGGTAAATAAAATTCTATGTTCCAAATTAAACACTTGTATCGTAAATGAATTTGAATTTTGATGGGAATGAGCTAAGGGTAAAGTAGACTTTTTCATGAATCTTATATTATTATGAAATATAATATCAGTATAAGGATGAGTTTGACCTAAAATCGAAAGTTGAGGGATTATATTGACCAATCTAAAAGTTGAGGATGACCTTGAGGATGAACTTGACCCTCTGCTCAAAGTTGAGGGATTAAAGTACCTATTTTGCTTTTTTTTTGAAATCATGAAATGGAACCATGTGTCTACTCTGTGGCTGCAGCAATACTAGCAGTAGGAATGTGTTTGTTTTTTTTGGCAATATAGCAGTATAAATGTTGGCACTGTTGCATCGATAAAAATAAAATAGGTGAACAGCTGTTGGCACGGCATCAGCGACAGTGAAGGATATAAAAATGGAAATTAGCTGACCTGCAATGTGGCGGCGGCTTGTGCCCGTGCATGTGCATTCATGTCACATTGTCACTCACTGTCCAGAGCCAGCAGCAGAGGGAAGCAGGACTGCAGGCGCAGCTTAGATCAGCTCAGCTCAGATTTGATTTCCATTATATTTTATCTTTTTTAAAAAATATATATGCTTTGCTGAAAGAAGACGTACAGGACCTATAAGACCAGCATTAAATTAATTAGCACTCATCTGTGTAAAAAATTTGTACAAATTTTATTTAATACTTCTAAATGATAAAATTCTCTTTGATATAGCAGAGTTAAAATTTAACCCTCCGGACCAAACGGGGTGATTCTTACGGAACCAACAGATTTCTGTCTTTCGGGGTACCATTTTGCCTTATACATGCTGTTTGCTCTGGTGAAAAGTATCGGTGTGGTTGACTGGGCAACTAGCACATGACAGCAGCCGTAGAAGAGAGTTGCATGCACACAGGACGTACCTGGCCCAGACTGTATGAATGACTCGTCGATGATGCCAGTTTACAAGAACCAGTCAGGGTTTGTTTCAACCTGGCCGTGATGATACCAGGAGGCCGGCCGTTTTCATCTGCTGCTGCTGCTGCTGCACAAGGGAAGGCAGAATGTTATCCTGAATCAATGGCTGAGCAGAGAGCAGATCCCAAGATTTTCGAGCAGCTAGTAACATTTTCAGAACTGGGAATGGAGCCGCAGCCGCAGCTCAATCATTCGTGGGATGCGATCACCAGTTCACCACACACACATCGCTGCAGATTTGTCCGGGGCAGGGTAGCTCCATTCAGACCGTTCTCTTGCTCTTGTCCGTCGATCTGATGACCAATCGATGGCGAAAGCAGCAAGGGAGAGAGCGGATGAGAGAGAGACGAGAGCGCGCGACCGGGCCAGTGGCGCAGCAGCAGAAACGACCAAATAGAGGGGAGGGGAACAGTTTGGCTGCTCCAGTCCTCATAGGCATCATCGTCGTCTCCCTCCCCGCTCCTCCGGTCCAGCACCAAGGCGAGACCACAGCCAGCCAAGCTCATCACATATTTACATGCCATTGCCATCGCCACTCTGCTCTTGCTCTCTCCCTCACCTTCGCGTTCGCGTCGGCGGCCTTCTTCTTCCTCCCCCGCGTACAGTGTCGTTTAACCTTTCACCTGAGCCACCTACCTAACCCACCTGCCTCTTGGACCTCCATTGTTCACTGCTCTGGTGGTTCCTCGGGCCAGGGCGAGGCCAAAGGAAGCAAGCACGAGCACACATGCGGCACGCACGGCTCCGCAGCATCGCATTCACTTCGCTGCCCCGGGGTCTGCGTCCTCCCTGCCAGCGCATTCACTAGCTGCTTGCAGCAAGCGGCACCGTGCAGCTGCCCTGTGCCCCCCTCACCATCCTGCTGCAGCACCAGTACTAGTCCTAGCCCTCTCCTCCAACTAGCTAGCAGCTGGGTGGTACATAACGAGAAGGGGAAGGACAGACAGATGGTGTGGAAGAGCTGGGGCGGCGCCGCCCTGGTGCCCGCCATTGTCCTCCTCCTCCTCGCCGTGGCGCCGCCGCTCTGCTCCGGCGCCGACGACGTCGCCGTCGGCTTCTCCGCCGCCCCGCGCCGCGTCTCCAGGTCGCCGTCCGCCGCCTTCGCCTTCCGGGTCACGCTGACCGGCGCCGGCGGGGGCCCGTGCGGCGACTGCACCGTCACCTGCCAGGTCAGTCGTCAGCCTATTCATTCCTCTCCATCCCTCGTGCGTGGCGTGCATGCTCGAATCCTTCCCCAAACACCTATGCACGCCCTGCCACCGCATTTCCAAGTTCTACATTGGTCATGGCCATGGCTGCTGTTCCTCCTCGTAGCAATGGAACCAGATCGAACCACTGACAAGTGACAACATTGTGCTACGTTTAATCTGTGAGCGTTTGCAGGGCAGTGTGTCAAGTGATTCCTCTTTCTGAAACACTTATGCTAAAAAAGACAAAGCGTAGTCTGATGTGATTTCAATCAAGTCTGGTCCCCTGAAAACTGAAAGAGCGATTGATTAGCCAATAATGCATGCGTCTTAACTACTCTCCGCTGGGGAAGATTAATGTTTGCGGTTTGCATGGCGTGCAGTTGGACGGCGGAAGGGCGTCGGACTGCGGGGGCTCCGGAAACGCCGGCGGCAACGGGACGGCGACGGTGAGCTATGCAGGGCTGGAGGACGGAAACCACACCTTGGCAGTGTGCGCCAGCAGACGCGGAGGAGGAGGAGGAGGGCAGAGCCCCACCTGCGCCACCTACGCCTGGGATGTTGGTTAAGTAACAGCCTCCCCTTCCTCCCCATTGAGAAGTGAAATGAAATGAACCTCCATTACATCATTCCCACTGCTGTTTCTCCTTGTTTTACTCAAATCATTACGTGATCTAGCAACTCTAATCACCTCCTTCGCACATTTACTGCTTAATACGATACGACATGCTTGCATCTGAAGCGTATTCAAACCACCGCCACCAGTACTACTTTCAGTTCTTGACTTCTTGTTCAGACATGTCCTTGATCATCGTACTGCATGCTAGTAATAGTTACTAGAGTAGTAGGAAAGGTGAAAAAGGAATTTGCTCAAGGGAATGGCTGTGGGCATGACTCGACGCGTACCTGCACCGTGCAGACACTGTCCCCCCGACGGCGTCCGTCTCGGCGGGGTCAGCGTTCACGAGCGCCACCAACGTGTCGGCGCTCGTCTCCTTCACCGAGCCCTGCCCCGGCGGCGGTGGATTCGTCTGCAACGACACCTACTGCAATGTCCGCCTCCACCGCTCACGGCCAAAAAGCTACCTCCATTGCTGATCAGAGATTCTTTTGCTTAGATTCCTCCTGAAACTAACCGCACGTGCCTTCCCTGCTCGCGTGCAGCTCGTCGTGTACGGCCCCGGCCGCGTGGAGCCGTCCACCCTCCGGGAGCTCCGCCCCGGCCTGCTCTACTCCGTCGCCGTCGCCATCTCGCCGGACGCGCAGTACGGCCGGATCATCCTGCTCATGGGCAGGGGCTTCTGCACGGACGCCGCCGGCCACCCGTTCACCAGGACGGCCAACTCCACCTTCACCCTGCACTTCGGTACGCCGATGAGGACACATTGTTGGCATGCTATGCTAGGCCTACGTACTGGGAGTTGTAGTGTGAGGGCTCTGATAGCCTGATGGCATCCTCCTCCTCCGGCTACTCGTTGGAATTGAAACATTTCAGATCGAAGGGATGACTCTATGAACATCACCGCCACCGTCCCTGAAAAGATGCTCGAGATACAGGGCGTCACGAGGCTGGTCCAAGCTACCAACGATGAAAAGGACCTGAGGATTTACCTCTCCTTTGCTCAACCGGTGCTCAATTCGTCTGAAGAAATTCTGAGTGTTCTTAAGGCAACCGATGCCGTACTGACGCCCACCGGCAGAAGCACCCTGGGGAATCGCCGGTTTGGCTATGTAGTAAGTTCAGATTCTTCAGTCACAGCTGCTTCAGTTTTTCATGTGATCCATATTTTTCGACTAGTGACTGAATAAAAATTTATCCAACTCGCTATAATATATCTAGGTGAACAAGATATCAGACACCGCTATTGTGACTCTTGCCTGCGATACAAGTTATATAATCAGCAGGCAAGGGACTCCAGTTAATTCAACAGAGCCATTCACATTTCTTTATGGTTAGCCACCACCTTTTCTGTTCAATATACTACACAGCTAGTATTTTCAGATGCTGTCTAACTGCAAAATGTAGAATGGGATTTGGACCTCATGGTTACATACTTACATTTACCAACATCTTTTTTCCTGCTCGGTGTCCTTGATAGATACACAGAGACCTTCGGTTAAACTCGGCACATCAACTTGGAGGACTAGTTCTCGCAATATTCCAGTGCTGATAAAGTTTGCAAAGCCTGTGTTCAACTTCAGTTCCTCAGCAGTTCAGGTTTCTGGCGGCAATGTGTTGAGGCAAGATATCCCAAATCCCAATAGAATCTTAAATGAATGACTCTCTTATTCGCCTTGAAGATTAATGTCTCGTTGTTCATTTTGCTTTCAGCTTTCATGAAGCTAGTAAGAGCATATACACACTACAGATACAGGTGGTTGATAAGCTGGTGTCCGTTCAGGTCTCTGAAAGTGCAGCCCAGGACGTGGCTGGAAACCCCAGCCTAGCATCAGACCGTCTTGAAGTGAGGCACTGTATGAACATTCGCTTCGCGTCCTAGTTAATTATGATACATCCAACTATGAATCTTGATTTACAGACTCAATAGCCAGTACAACTGGTACCATGTACCTGCAGATTCTGTGCCCGCATCATCATCATTGATTGCGGCCATCACCACTATCATCTTTTTAGCAACTGCCGTTGTCGCCACGCTCCTCACCGTCTCGACATCATCGCTCCTCGCCTCAGGAGCTATTCCAAGACCGTCCTCCTATATGATCTCGGAGCCATCAAGAAATCTCTTGGTACGTAGGCCGTTGGCACAAGCTTTCCATGGTCATAGCAATATACAGCAGTACGCTGATGGACAATTTGGTGTTGTGAAAATTTCAGAGAATGGCATGCCACATCCAAATCTTTGCTCTGTCGAGATGGCTGTCGGTTAACTTGCCAATTGAGTACTACGAGTTTGCGAAGGGGATAGAATGGAGCATCCCGTACATGCGCCTTCCATGGGAAGGCCCAGGTGCTGATCCATTTCTAGGCTACTCCACAATGCCTGCCATTGCATTGTCGCAGCTGCTCGACAGGAGTGCTGTAGGGGCTGCTGACATCTCCTATCCTCGAGCACAAGGTCAGCCGGTGATGGCGACGACTCAAATCCCGTCAGACCCGGTATTACCAACGGAACTCCCGGGAGATGGGACTCTGATAATGCCGATGCAAACTCCGGGAAGCGGGACGCCTGTGATGCCAATGCAAACCCCGTTGGATGGGAAGCCACTGACTGCAATGGAGTACCGGTCCTTCTTTGAGGTTGGTTGGTCTGATCGTTGCTGTGGTTTGATCACTTCCATCACTTGTAAGTTCTGATGAAGGCTGAATAAATGAAACCATTGCAGAACCCGGACATGAAGCCTGAAGCACAGATTATCATGAAGCTGCAAGATTTGGATGGGTATGTGATGCTGCATTGTCGATGCTTAGTATGCGCAACGGCGTAAGCGTAAGCATTCCTTGTAATTCTGTGTCTGGGAACATATACGTATGCAGGTGGAAGTACTTAGGCAGGAACATGTTCTGGCTGGCCGTGATCGGGGGCGGCCTCATCCTCCTGCACCTCCTGACCCTCCTCTACTTCAAGCTGAGGTACAGGGGCAGGGAGGGGCGGCATGGCCACGGGGCGCTGGTGCTCCCCAGGCTGGAGATCATGGTCGCCATCCTCGCGACGCCGTGCATCGCCCAGGCGGCCGCGGCGGTCATGAGGGGCGGCACCACGGCCGGCGTGGCGGTGGGGATCGCGCTGACCGGCGTCCTGACGGCGCTCCTGGTGGGCCTGCTGCTGTTCCTGTCGCTGGGCATCGCCATGGGCAGGCTGCTGCAGTACAAGGAGGTGCACCAGGAGGGGCGGGAGTACCACTGGTACCAGGAGCTCGTCCGCCGCACGCTGGGCCTCGGCATGCGCGGGCAGTGGACGTGGAAGGACCTGCCGCGCGCCGCCTGCCTCGTCAAGCTCGGCCCTCTCTTCGAGGACCTGCGCGGCCCGCCCAAGTACATGCTGACGCAGATCGGCACGGGCGGCAAGCGCGGCGCCGCCGCCGGCGGCGCGGGAGGTGGAGGAGGAGGGGAGCGGATCATGGCGTCGGAGGACGAGAACGAGGACGCGGAGGCGCCCTTTATCCAGAAGGTCTGCGGCGTGCTCCGCATGTACTTCACGCTGCTGGAGTGGGTAAAGCGCGTGGCGGTGGGCATCGTGGCCGGCGCGCACGAGTCGTCGGGGCGGTCGTCGCGCGCGAACGCCGTGGTGGTGCTGTCGATCGCGTCGTTCCAGCTCGTCTTCATGGTGCTCAAGAAGCCCTTCATCAGGAAGCGGGTGCAGCTGGTGGAGATCCTGTCGGTGGCCAGCGAGGTGTTCGTGTTTGCGGCGTGCCTGGCGCTCATCGACTGGAGCGCCAGCGGCGAGGCTCGCGGCGTGGGGCTGACGATGCTGGGCCTCTTCGCGCTGGGGTTCACGGCGCAGGCGTGCAACGAGTGGAACGCGCTGCTCCGGCAGGTGCGGCTCCTGAGCGCGGACCGGAGCTCGCTCCTGGACGGCGCGAAGGCGGCGTGCCTGGGCCTGCTGCTGCTGGTGCTGCCGTCGTCTGCCCTCGGCGACCGGGTGGCGGCGAACCACCAGCAGGGCCTGTCGCCCCCCAATGGTGGAGCCGGGGAGAGCGTGGCGGCGTCGACCCCGACCCCGGGCGAGGCGGGCAGGGGCGGGAGCGAGGGTTCCAGGGGCTCGAACGAGCGGTGGTGGCTCGGGCAGCTGCGGGAGATGGCCAAGGCGAGCTTCAGCAAGGAGGGCGGGGGCGGCCCCGGCGCCGGCGGGGAGGAGGAGGCGTCGACGAGCGGCACCAAGGCGAGGAGTGGGGAGTGGAAGTCCAAGTCGAGGGCCCTCTACAACGACCTGGACGCCATCTTCTCCAACAGGTGAAGCCGCAGGGCAGGCGAGCGCGGGAAAAGAAAGCCTGAAGATTCGACATGAATGTTCTCTGTTCACAGCTTTCATTCGATGCTTTATTAGGAGGAAAAGATGGCGTGTTTTTTTGTCCTTGTGACGTAGTAGTAAAAATGAATTAGCTTAGATTGGTTCATACCATATGTGAAGTGAAGTTTGTGAGGCAGCATATAGGAAGTGTGGACCTTATTAAATTCACCGTCATTGTTGGCGGCAATGAAGCTAGAAAGGGTTTTAGGGGGGGGGGGGGGGGGTGGGGATGGCGCTCGGCGACCTTGAGCTCGGAGGGAGAGCCGGCGAGAGGCAGTGTCAAGATGCCAACGGCAGCGCCAGGCAATACAATGAAGCGATTGGCGTGCGACGGGGACACGAGGAGTGGGGGTGCCCAGTGAGAAGACACGGGATCTGGCGCTGCATTTCTTGGTGACAAAAGAAAGGAGGATGAAGACGAAGACACGGGATCAGATGTAGTAGTGTAAGGGGTCGGGTCCTCAAGGCCAGGGTCGCATTGCTTGTTGACGCGACCAGATCTTGCACCAGCGATCTCTGGAGCCTCCAACATTGCAGAGCAGAGCAGGGCAGAGGGGGTAACAGCAACAATCCCCGTCAGTTGCAATTAAAACCACTGGTGGGCTTCATTTCGGGAGTGTGTACCTTCACCACACAGTTCGACCCGGCCCGTGGCAAAAACTAATGAGAAAAAACTGGATCGGATCTTGGCAAAAACCCGGCCCGTGCCTTCGCCCACACAACGATTTCTGGGCCTTGGCGGCACGAATAAAGCAGGCTGCAACTGGATCGGATCGTCTTCTTTCGACAAACAATTTTTTTTTCGTTCGACGAACACCTGGGTCCGATCGTAACGCAATGCCGCTTGCTGCCTGCATCCTGCTCTCTCTCTCTCTCAAAAAGAAAGAAAGAAAAAGAGCACGACGTGAACACGACCTCCGCTAATGATCCGCTGAAGTGCACCATTGCACGTCTGTCTCTCTCTCGTCCGATCCCTTCTTCGCCTTCTAGCGACCTTGCCTAAGCACATATTTCATTTTTTAAGAGCGATCATCGTCAACTTCTTCCTCTGGCCACATCGCCATTGCTCTGAGCATCCAATTCCACACCACGACGTCAATTCTCTTTCTACGGCGCGAGGCGTGCCGGCAGGCAATTGGCAATTGCGGTGTAGACGCGTACGAGGAGGAGGACGTAACGTCACGTCGAGGAGGAAGGGCCTCGCTGGCTGACTGACGAGGGAGGCCCACCGTCAGCGCAGCCCCAGCACGCCTGACTCCAGCCAGGCCAAAGCCAGGCGACACCCACATGCCTGCTGGAGCGGCGCACACAAACTCCAGCGCCCTCGGCCTCGCGCTGCCTTACTGGGGCGGAGCCGCCGTCGGGAGGGAGGAGCAGAGGTGGCGCTGGCGCACCGGCATGGACCCCGCCGCCACCGCCGCCGCTTCCGCGGGGCTCCTCGAGCCCGGCGCCAAGGAGCTGGCCGCCCGCCACCTCGGCCGCACGGCCCACAACATGTCCTCCTCCTCGCTCCGCAAGAAGTCCGACCTCGCCCTCCTCCGCAAGGTCCCCTGCGCGCCGCTGCGGCGACTCCTCGACAACCTCCAGGAGGTCCTGCTCGGCACCAAGCTCGTCCTCCTCTTCCCCGCCGTCATCCTCGCGCTCGCCGCACGCATCTTCCACTTTGGACAGGCAAGTTGTACTTGATTACCGCCTTCTGTTCCTCCTCCTGTGATTGCATTTGGTTTTTGGCTTCAATTTCGCGCTCCTTCCTTCAATTTCAACCATTTCAGAGCATCAGTTCCTCAATTTCGCCGTCTCCTTCGATTCATGCCCTCACCATCACTCAACAAGTACATAAAGACAAACCGCGATACGAATAAAAATTGCATTTTGATCACGCGAGCCAGCCAGGCCCAGGAGACAATATTGGATCACTTCATGTGCCGCCTTCATTGACTGCTAGCTCTCTCTCAATTCTTCCTTTACTGGAAATTTCTGCCTGCCACTTCTCAATCACATAGCCTTCATCTCAACAGTAAAAAAAATGAAAGCCCAACGCTTTGTTGCATAAAGTACCCATCCGAGTCAAAGAGAATACAACAGCACAACGCGTGAGGGGAGCACAGCACTCCGGTGATGATTGGATTTGTAGGAAGTATTTACATGTGACCATGTGGGCTAGCCTGTTCCTGTCAAATTCTATTCAATCTCAAACAGATGGAATCATGGAAAGAAATAGCACCAACTAGACTAATCCGACAATCACATGCATGCTTTCCCCACGTCCTGCACACATCTAACAACCTGCTTACCCTTCCTCCATCGCACAATTTTCTCCTTTGCCATAACTTGAGTTTACTAAATGGTCACTAGTTTCTTCGCATTGACCACGTAAGTGTTGGCAACATAACATGGAGTCTTACCTCCAGCTCAGCAGATTTAGACTGTCACTAGGCACGGCAATATATAGTTCCTCCAGCGAAAGTAGAATTTTGAGAGGAGGGGGGGCTTTCTTGTGTTTTACCTGCTGTTCAACATGTGAAGTAGCTTGCGCACTTACAATGTTCTTGTCTGTCCTCGTCCAAAAATATGTCATGCAAACAAGATCTTGCTCACCACTGAATGCTTGTTGCACATGAGGTTCCCTTATTTTGTTCCGTAGCCAGCTGGCCATTATGTCCATAGTTTAACATAAGAAGAGGAAACTCCAGGATTACACCTCAGTAATTATTTGCAGCCAATGTATGATTATGCCTTCCCCCAATTTCTAAACATATGCTTTGTTCTTGAAATTTAACAGGAGTGGGTATTTGTTCTTAGCTTAATTGGTCTCGTTCCTCTTGCTGAGCGACTAAGCTTCCTGACGGAGTAAGTTTCTTTCATTCACTATCATATCGTTTTTTGTCGTGTTATCTGTGTTTTGATAAACATCTTTCCGTTAATGTGTTGCAGGCAGGTTGCATTTTACACAGGACCTACTGGTAAAAAAAATTTGACATATGATCTTGTAATCCAGCCCACAACCTTTACGTTTAGTTTAACCTATCTAAGTATATTGCAGTGGGAGGTCTGTTGAATGCAACATTTGGGAATGTAACAGAGGTCATCATCGCAATCTTTGCCCTGTACAAAGGCAAGGTAGTGGTGGTAAAATGCTCCCTGCTCGGCTCCATCTTGTCCAACTTGTTGCTTGTCCTTGGAACCTCCCTTTTCCTTGGTGGCCTGGCTAACCTTGGAACCGAGCAGCCTTACGACAGAGTAACCAACTCAGCTACTTCCCACCTATTAGGCTATTCTTGGAAACACGAAAGTTTTCTGGTAGCTTACTAAAAGAAGCATCTGGTTTTGTTATGTAACAGATGCAGGCAGATGTGAGCACAGGACTTCTGATTCTCGGTGTGCTTTGCCATTCTCTGCCACTGATGCTGAGGTATGCTGTGAGCTCCGGGGAGCATGCAGTGGCCTCTTGGGATGCAGGATTGGAGCTGTCCCGAGCATGCAGCGTTGTCATGCTCCTGGTCTATGTTGCCTACCTTTTCTTCCAATTGAAGACCCATCGCCAACTTTTTGAGCCCCAAGAGGTTTGTACTGTACACTGTTGTTTAGTAACAAGCAGGAGCTGCTAGCATTACACCAATTGGTTAATGAACGTACATGATCCAATCAAATGGATAGGTCGAAGATGATGGTGATGATTCAGTCTCCCAAGATGAGGCTGTCTTGGGATTTTCTAGTGCAATGATCTGGCTCGGAGTCATGACTCTGATGACAGCGGTATTGTCAGAGTTTGTTGTGAGCACAATTGAGGTATGTACTACGATGCCATGTTTGTATTCCCATTTTCAATCAGTATAGATATACTTGTTTAAGTTATAGTACAGCTTGCAATATATTAATAGGTAGTTGTATTAACAGGCAGCATCAAAATCATGGGAACTATCTGTGAGCTTCATTAGCATCATCTTGATTCCAATAGTTGGTAACGCGGCAGAGCATGCTGGTGCAGTCATATTTGCTTTCAAGAACAAGCTGGTAGGCAACTTCAGGAGCTCTTGCTCACTTGTTGCAATTTTGAGCTAGTAACCCAACTAACAGAAAATTGCTGATTGTAACAGGACATCACCCTCGGAGTATCTTTGGGTTCTGCCACGCAGATTTCCATGTTTGTGGTGGGTATTATTTACTAAATCTCTAGGCGTAGTTTCGTGTGCTGTTTGCACTAACCTTGAATCTTGGAATCGAAATGTGCTAGGTGCCATTGAGTGTCCTTGTAGGCTGGATCATGGGAGTCCCAATGGATCTTGATTTAAACTTGCTTGAGACTGGTTCTTTGTTTCTTGCTATATTTGTAACCACCTTCACCCTCCAGGTAATGTTTATTTCCTTCTTTTGCACGTCTTTTGACCATGATAGCATGAATCATGAGTGGTTAGTTATATGCACTTCTTATCTAATTATCCTGGGAAAATTAAGGTGCTCAACAAAATTCCTTTAAGCAGAACACTCATGGCCTCATGGGCCATGAGCAGTAGTTGGCATGATTATGCTGTAGGTTTCTTTATAGGGAGACGACAAACCTTTTTCTCCAGCAATCAAGAGTACTACTGTTGATACCGCAGTAACAGCACTAAAAGGCGACATCTTTATGTGTTATTTTGCAGGACGGATCATCGCATTATCTGAAGGGACTGCTGCTTCTGTTTTGCTACGTTGTCATTGCCATATGCTTTTTTGTTTTGAGACAGCGCGGAAGTATGCATTTCTAGTCTCAGCAATTTCGAACATAATGCACAACTGCTTGATGTTTTGTTAAACAATTTTCATAATATTTTGTGATGATAGATGGCGGCAACGACGGTGTCAATCCGGGTGTAGCAAGCAACATGTGGAGGATTTAGGGCGCCTGAGCTGACAAGTTGGACTGCGTTTCCCAGTGAGTTGTTTCGGAGTGAATGGTGTGGCCTTCATTTGCAATTTTGCATGGAGCACTGGAGGGAGCCCTGGGTGGGAAGTCTGACTGAAGTAGGCTACATGTGTATGAGGAAGATGATGCTTTCAGATAATTAATGTGTCAAAAGAAAAATGAAAGGACACCGCAGTAGCAATTAAGCGAATCATAAGGTATATATATGTTATAGCTGAAGTTGAGATATACTAGTACTATATTGTAGAGATGAGTGTACATTGTTGCTGTTCCAACCAAGGCAATGTGTCGTTCTGTGCATTACTTAACTTATTACTACTAGGACTTGAGCAGAGAGGCAATCAAGCAAAACTGGATGTACGTATCAAGTAAGTTGTTCTTGAAAGAAGGGTGTCGTGTGTGTATACTATCTGAAGAAAAACATGCCTTTGCATGATCTCGACTCGTAGTACTGATGAACAGTGAGGGATAAGAACATTCAGTGGCTGACTGCTGAAAGTACAGGGCACTCACTCAGCAGTGCGTGCTGGGCCGCTTGCACCTAACTGGCCTTTCAACGGTTGGTGCACGGCCCGCCTAGCCTCCTCTTCTTCCCGACGACTGAATAATTTTTTAGCAAGCTCTCGCCGATTTTAACCTGATGACTTGGGACGGATTCCAAGTCGCAGTACACATTTGTGTCCGTGCTTGGCTCCTTGTGCCCTAGGGCATGGCGCCGGTCAATAGCGACGGCCGGCCTTGGCTTCTAGAAAGCCCTACCGGAAAATAGTTGTTGCCGGGCATGCCGAGAGCTCCTTTTCAAAGCTGTGCGGGAAAGATAAACGGAGTGGAGTGCATCTGTGACCGGGTGTCCCGGCGTGAAATTGTCAGCTTTTTTCCTGCGTAAGCGTAGCCTGCACGTACTAGCTAACCAGCTTGCTCGGTCAGAGTGAACGACCAACTTCGAGAGGCAGATACGTAGCCATTTTAGATATCGACGGTCGAAGTTTTTTCTTTTAGAAAAATGACTTATATTATGATCAGAGAAAAATCAAAAGATAGGTCTAATAATCAAAACGGCGAAGAAATGATAAAAAAAAAATCGGATCCTTATGCAAGGTACCCACAATGTGGAAGGTGATCGCCATGGCCACCAGAGATATAGGATCCGGGATTAGAGAGGATCATGAAATGTGCGAAACACTAAGAACTTGCAATTATATTCAGACCTCATTTCTGTTTCTGATGACGTGTCTTACTGTGGGAGTAGCTTTTATAGCTCATTAGCTATGGAGACAGATGATCGTTAGTGACCTCTAGCTATCTATGTGAGATATGCTAGTTTTTAGTCGTGCCCCTGGTATATGCATGAACGGTACGGTGAGATCGATAGTTTTTAGCTGTGAGCACATACATGTGGATCGGAGATGTATGTGTGCTTTGCTGGATGCTGGGTGGGGTGGTGACTGCCTGGTGAAGGGTCGCCATCCGACGCAGCGCTGCACAGAGTGTTCGTCCTCTCTAATCCTGTAGTATCTTCCCCACTAAGCAAAGCAAAGCATAAAGTAACCTAGCTAGCTTGCTTGTCTCATTTGCCATGGGCGGATGTCCCTGTCACCTCTTCCAACCTCTTCCTCTCCCCCTCTTCCCTGCTGTCGTCGACGTGTCACCAGGATAGCTAGTCCGTTCGTTGCTGGCCGTGGCCATCACGGGTTCACGATTCATGAACACAATCATAGTCACATCAGATGCTGCTGCTGCGCAAATCTTATATTGATGAAGGGACCTACTACCTTTGATTAGCACTAACAAGAGAACAAAAGTTTTTCCTAAAAAAACAAGAGCACAAGTAAAGGTGCCATGCATCTACACCATGTATGTATGAACCCGGGCCACTCTCCACATGCGGCGTCTTCTCTTTTCATTTGTCTTTTCCGTCTTGTGCGTGCAGTTTTCTTTAGTACTAGTATAATATTTCCAAGCAGTTTTTAGATATTTCCACTTGTGCATCACAGTAGGAGGGCGGTATATGCGACACCGCTAGAGATCTTTTTTTTTTTGTGAAAGAATGTTGGAGATCATGAATAGTGTGAAAAGGAAGCATTGCTATAGATATGAAGGGGTTAGGGTGGGCCATCATCACTAGATTTATATAAGAGATATAATAGCGGTAATACTGGCAATGCAATGACACGCCAAAAACTGATTAGTGTGGCGGTGCGCGCGCGGTGCCTACAATATAATATGTCAGAATCATATCGATCTAGCAAGACAATACATAATTACGTATCAATTTCCACATATGTATTTTGTAAGCGGTGTGTGGTGCCAGCCAGCGATGTAACACTACGTCCTAGATTAATTAATTAGGTGATTGTTTGCGGAAGACGCCTGGAACACGTCAGAGCTGCTATAGATCGGTGTAGAAGAGGACAAGATCACTGGATATATAGAAAAGGTAGGTGTGTCCGGAGAGTCAAAATACATGGCATATAGATATGGAGCGGCAACAATGAGCAGTAGGCATGGAAGAGAAGAGAAGGTAAGGGGGGGAAAAAAGAGTTGCACACCATGGAGGTTGACTGAGTCGCTTGTCCAGTGAATAATCCTCCGTGTCTCCAGCCCGAATAGCACCACGGATCACTTGCAGCTGCAGTCAAACCAAAACCAAAGAAAGAGCCGAGGGATCGAGAAGGGAAATTTAATTGGTCGTAGCGCAGTGGTCGCAGTCTGCTGGTCCGACGAAACGGTTGTCGGTTGCTTGATGCTTCTAGAAGCGGGCCGACGACGCGTTCCGAGCCCGACCCCGACCGGCCCGGCCCGGCCCCGTAGTCTCCAAACCTTTTCGTCTCCCAGGAAATTTCCTAGGGCCCGCCCGCGCCGGGCCAGTTACTTGGTCACAAAGCACCGAGTAGTGGGCGTGGCCCACCGGCAGCCGGCCAACCACGTCCAACCGCGTGTCCCCGTCCCCGCCACACCCACCACCCAAGAGACCAAGACGCTCATAATTTTTCATATAAAATGGCCCAACACCCGCACCCCCGATTTCTTCCATTTCCAATTCATCGCATCCCCCATCATCATCCTCACCAGTCATCAGATCCGGCCAGCCTCCTCCCCCCTCGCCGCCTCCGAGGAGCAGGGATCCGTTGCGATGGAGGGCTACGACCGCGAGTTCTGGCAGTTCAGCGACCAGCTGCGGCTGCAGAACAACTTCTCCAACCTCTCCATCGCCGACTCCATCTGGTCATCCGCCACCTCCCCCAACAACCCCTTGCCCGGGCAGAGCGTCAACGCCTCCTCGTGGAAGCCGGCCGCCGCCAGCGGCCCGGGGCTCATCGGCTCCGGCAGCAAGCTCGCCTTCGGCAACGCCACCACCACCAACGCCGACCGCTACAACTACTTCCCCGCCGGCGCCAACGCCGTCGCCCCCGACGCCAAGAGCAACACCAACAACAGCTCCGGCGGCCTCGCCTTCAGCAAGAGCGTCAACAGCCCCGCCGCGGGCCTCGGCAACGACTACTACTTCAGCAAGAACGCCGGTGCCCTGAACGCCAACACCAACGCCGGCGGCGACGTCATCAAGAGCTACTTCAACAAGTCCGTCGGCAGGGCGGCCAGCAACAACAACAACAATAACAACAGCAACTTCGGCGTCGGCAAGAAGAACGCCGCCGCCCACGACAAGAAGAAGAGCGCCGGCAGCGGCAACGGTGCCGGCGCCGGCGTCGACAAGAGGTTCAAGAGCCTGCCGGCGTCGGAGGCGCTGCCCAGGGGCGAGGCCATCGGCGGGTACATCTTCGTCTGCAACAACGACACCATGGAGGAGAACCTCAAGAGGCAGCTCTTCGGTACGTCCTCTTGCTTGCTTGCACATATTGGACAGGAATTGGATCGGATTCATTCCAGCATCCAACGCTGAATCGAAACCAATAACAAATTCAGGCTTGGGATTTTATTGTTCGATTCGATCGGAATATTGAGTTGATGGATTGCTTTGCTTGCAGGGCTGCCGTCCAGGTACAGGGACTCGGTGAGGGCGATCAGGCCAGGCTTGCCCCTCTTCCTCTACAACTACTCCACCCATCAGCTCCACGGCATCTTTGAGGTTCATTACTTTCTTCTTAGCGACTTAGCCATCGGAGCATATGTTCACTGCTTCAGGATTGCTGAAATTTCATCGCACGCAGGCTGCAAGCTTCGGCGGATCCAACATCGATCCAACAGCTTGGGAGGACAAGAAGTGCCCCGGAGAGTCCCGTTTCCCCGCTCAGGTATCAGTCAAAATTCAAAACCATCCTCAGCAATTGAACATAGCAAGATTCTAGGATGTATTGTTCATCCTTTTTTCTAGCTCTAGCCTGTACTAGAAAAGGAATAATTCTTGTTCTTCAGAAACAGATTAGTTCATCCAAAAAAGAAAGATTAGATTGTTTGGTTGAAGTGATCCTGTTAAGCTGGCCTAACTTGTCAAAAGCAAAGAAAATGGTCACTAGTTTAGCTTAGACGCACAGAAAAGTAATAAAGCTCCTAATTGTCAAGGTGGTTGGACGACCTTATCGATCAATCAAGTTGGATCGGTTGGTTGGTTGAACCTGACCTTGTCAAGCTTTACAGGCCTAGTCTTGTCATGCACACCCACACAAAAGCCAAACAACATAAAGAAGAAAGCAGTGCCTTGAGCTGTCCGTCATCTGTTTGTCCGTCTCAACAGGTGAAGGTCGCAACGAGGAAGATCTGCGACCCGCTGGAGGAGGACGCATTCCGCCCCATCCTCCACCACTACGACGGCCCCAAGTTCAGGCTGGAGCTCAGTGTCCCTGAGGTTGGCTGCTTGCTCACTTGACACTACTAGTAATGATGCAAAAAAAAAATCTCTGCAGGAACAGAAATGACAAGTGGGTGAGAAAACAAGGGCTAATTCAGTTTTTTTTTTAATGTGGATGCAGGCACTATCGCTGCTCGATATCTTTGCGGAGAAAGTTTTTGCCTGAGTACGAGTATGATGAGCTGACCATGTATGGCGAGGCGAGTACAGCATACATATACCCCGTATGTATGTATCTGCTTCTTGTGGATTGCAGAGGGAAAGGAATAAGATCCGTGCAAGACCAAAACAATAATAATTATGTGTATAATGTTAGCACAATGCTGGTTAGCAGCATCTGATTATATCTAGTATAAGTTATGCTAGAGCGTTGCCCGCTGGGCTTGCCTCGAGGAGAAATGTACCCTTGTATTGTATCAGAAGAATTTGTTTCAAAAAAATTGTATCAGAAGAAAAAGTTTAGAGCGGTGATAACATGCCGCCCCTCACTGTATTATACATACAAAAACGAACTAGATCTCTTGTTCGGAAACCATGGCATCTTCCATCGTGTGTATTTCAACTGATACGGTAACACATGTAGGAATTGAAAGACGGAGGAAAAGGTAATGAGCCAACCAAAAGTTAACAGTCGATGAAGCATACAGTTGAAACAGCTCAGTTCTAGCAGAATCGTGACATGAAGGAACACCACAAGATACAGATCAGCATCCTTGCTGCCTTTTAAAGTACAAGGAGGCAGGAGGCAAAACAAATTCCACCATAACATTAATTCCAAAAAAAATAGCAATAGCAGCACAAGTCAGGAGGCTATGCACTGCCTTCTGCTGCTCTGTTCTAAACGCGGAGAGAATGCGTTGCAACACAACAGCCCTGCCGCTTAAGAACCCAATGGTAAAAAACGAGCCATATCACAGTGAAACAGGCAGTATCTGAATCGTCATGGGAAGAAGATAATGCGCCAGACTGAGACTAGCGCTCAATCCCATCCATTCCCCAAGACTACATCTGACAGGATCATAGGAACAATCTTCAGCAACATTCAGCGGCTAGATAAGATGGACAATATATCTGTTATCCAGAAAAGGTTGGACAATCCATCAGAAAGGAACTATCGTTGGGAAAATCCAGTCAGCTAAAGCAGAGTAGTAAATTCAACCTCTCAAACACGAAGCAACAGAGGAAACAGCTCGCTCATACATCAAGGGAATTACTTTCGGCCAAAGCAAAATCCTAACATAACAGCACAAGATAGATCCGCATACAAACACCAAAACGGATAGTAGTCTTAAGACACAGATCAGCATCCAGACTGCCGTTTAAAGTACAGGAGGCAACACAAATTCCTCCATAACACATTAGTGCCAAAAGTGTCGTAGCAGCGACAAACTCGAGGCTGCGCACTCCCCTCTCCCGCTAAATTCACCATTGAAGCACAGTGAGAATGCGTAGAAGCAGCAGCAATTCGGCCCCTTACGATGGCACTGGCAATCACAACACAAGAACCATATCAGGACACATTATATAACCCAAAGTCAAAGGCAGGCTATTAGTATCTCCTAGGACCAAGATCAAGGTAGCACCACTTACTGTATGTGGAAGTGTCAATTTGCTCAGGCAGTTCCTTTATGTCCACCTCGAACCTTTCTTGCACCTATCAAACATAAGAAACCATTGTTAGGCCAAACTCAATGACGTGGGCAGCAACCAAACTAAGAGCAGACAGACACATACTTGGTTAAGAACATCAGAATCTGAGGCAGAGGAAACAAAGGTAATTGCAAGTCCCTTTGTGCCAAAACGACCAGCCCTTCCAACCTGCAACAGGTATCAAGGAATCATCAGCAACAGAATATATTAGGGAACCTGGCATTACACAAATCGAAGGTTACCCTGTGCAAATATGTATCAGCTGAGTCTGGCATGTCATAGTTTATAACGATGTTGACACGCTCAATATCGATGCCCCTGCCAACTAAATCTGTAGCCACAAGAATTCTCTTGTGGCCTTCCTTGAAGTTCTTGTACCGGGTTAACCTGCCCAAAGAAAACATATTCACAAAGGCCGAAAAAAATGTGTTCTGGCAAGTACCTAACTAGCAATTCATATACTTGATAACAAAATACATATATAATCTTACGAAGGCTCCACAACCTAGTGATTGCAAGCGTTTCTCCCAGGTATATAAAATAAGGGGTACATACTAACAAAAAGAGATGATATTATGAAGCCTACGAGGAAGGACCGTAGTACGGAAGGAAAACAATGCAAAATGAGTTCACTAGAACACAACAATGAACTAGGTGCCTAACAACAAATTGCTCACACCTAAGCAACAAACTAGCTGTTAAGACACTAATAGCTGAATGGAGGGCAAAGTGAACACACCTTTCTTCCTGGGTCATTCCAGAATGGATGCAGATTGAAGGGAAGTTGCACTCGCAAAGCAACTTATTCAGTTCTGCAGCTCTGCTAACACTCTTCACGAATATCACAACTTGGTTGAAATCAAGAGCATCCAAGAGATCATTCAGTTTCCTGTTCTTCTCTGCCTCGCTAAGTTTTATGTAGTGCTGCAAAAAAAAATGAATTGGATTATCAATATATGCCAAATAAATAAAAATGTGTGCATTCTCACAAGGAGCAAATAATTCTATTCATACCTGAACAAGCCCATGGAGGGTCAATTTTGCCTCATCATCAACATAAATTTCCATTGGCTGTAAGGGAAGAAATGATAGATGAAAGAAATTAGCATTCCAGCATCAATCTTGCAGTTTATACCAAAAGAATGGTATATTAACCCCTCTGTCAGAATATGCATCCTCCATATAGAAGTTGAGCAATGCACTGTTGCTCATTAGAACCTCTCCAAAACTGCTTTACATTTTGCAACAGTGCTTCTCAATTCAATTCCAGCAAAAGAAAGCTTCTTTATCCACCAGCCCAAGAGAGATGGAGAACCAGAACCAGCAGTCAAGTCCAATGGAGTAAAACCAAGTGAACGTGGAGTGTGCAGCGAACTGGAGAAATGTTGACCAGGAGTACGTGATTGCATCTTCAGAACAGGAGGCAACCTCCTTTATCTGCCCCCAGTTGCCAACACATTGCCAAAAATAGTTTGGACTCTCTACCTCTCCACCTTCTACACGACCGGTGATTTTTAATTAAAAACGAAAGGACAACAACTGATGACATACTACACATTGAGACACTAGAAACCAGGAATGCCTTCACCTAGAGGCATCAGATGACACAACTGCAACTCTGATGCCAGTAAATGAGTAACAGCTACATGACGACCACCGGAGCAATGGAATTAAATACGATCGACTGTGGAAGGGAGAGCTGGGGAAGGCTGCAGGACATTACATCTTGCATAAATTTCTTGCATACAGGACGGATCTCCTTGCTGAGTGTTGCAGAAAACATCATGACTTGCTTATCATGAGGAGTCATTTTGAAGATCTCCTGGACATCTCTCCTCATATCTGCATATATATACACACACTTGTAAGGGACATCATAGGGGGAGGGGGCACCAATCATAATTAAAAGGGTTGACAACAGTGGATGTAAAATTACCAAGTGACTCGAGCATCTTGTCACATTCATCAAGGATGAAATGCCTCACATTCTTGAGTGAGAGATCCTTCTCTCTGGCAAGAGCAAGTATCCTTCCAGGTGTGCCAACCACAATATGAGGGCACTCATTCTTCAGCAAATCTTTATGCTTCCTGATGTGAACTCCTCCATAGAAGACAGCAACTTTAACTTCAGGCAGATATTTGCTGAACCTCTCAAACTCGTGGCAGATCTGAAGATATGGATGAAATATAATTAAAGTCAAATACAGATCCATGCAGAAAACTAGCAAATACTTAATCTGCAGCTACAAACCTGGTAGGCCAGTTCCCTTGTGTGGCACAATACAAGTGCTGCTACCTGACCCGCAACAGGGTCAATCTGTTGGAGGGATGACAGGACAAAAACTGCAGTCTTCCCCATCCCAGATTTTGCTTGACATATGACATCCATCCCAAGAATTGCTTGAGGGATGCACTCATGTTGCACTGATGTGGAACCAAAAGAAATTGGAGCAGCACCCCAGTGAGTAAAAGTGTCTTGGTCCGTGATAATGGAAAGTGTTACCATATTCTGCTCCAACATGGAGCATCAGAAGAAACTGTACCTGCAAACCGACAAGAGAATGTTACAAACTACTCAGTGAACAATGATGCAAAGGACTGAAAACTGAATAAATTTCTTTTATTAACACCATCATGGATACTTTGCCTTGACAATGCTCATAAAGTAATAATGCCTAGCACAAATACCATAATGGACACTTACATGGCGTCCAAAACGCTGTTCTGACCACAACTAGCTAATGCACCAAAAGGATATATAATGACAGGTGCTAACAAACAGGGACTTGCCAAATTTTTGTAGACCATTAACAACAAAGCAGTTGACTTGCCCAAGAAATATCCATGCAAATGTTCCTTTCAGTGTTGGGATGCCTTTTCAAAAGTCTTATTAACCTCGGAAGCATTCGCTAGTTGAAACCACCTTTTTTGGACAGGTAACAGCAAAGACCCAACTGAATTGAATACATTCCCTAAATAGACTCCACAATGCAGTGAAGAACACAACAGGACACACAAACTAAGCCCACAATCTAGAACTTGGTTCCATATAAGACCATGGGAGATAGTCAATGCAGCATGGCATTCTATGCACATCCCTGAAAACTATATGCAGCATGGCATTCTATGCACATCCCTGAAAACTATATGGCTAAGCCATTGCTTCATAAATAGATTTGCAACTCCTTGGCCCTTGTCTACCAGGAAACTAAAGACATGCTTTATTCCAACAACTCCTTAAGAAGTGGGCTTCATAACATCATGGCATAGGCTGGAAGAGCTATTTTACTGCTATCTTCCCACCTCATAGTTGTAAACCACAGCAGAACTTATAGGTTCACTAGGATATATATAAAATTCCAATTATCAATCTTCTCCAAATTAAGGTCACTGCCTAACTAACAGTAACAAGTGTATCTGCTAGAAGAACCATAGGCCGTGAATCAAGTTTTTGCACCCAATTCTGGTTCTCCAGCAGGACAACGAGATATGCACTAGCAGGTAAGTCAACGGTTAAAACAATAGACGGAAGTGTAAAGGAGAAGCTTGCCTTCGGATGGATGCTCAAAACCGCAGTCCTGGATAGCACGAAGCAGCTCTGGCTTGAGGAGGAAGTCTCTGAACCCGGAACTGTGGATGCCGACGTAGCCCCTGGTCGTTCGAACGGAACAACAGATGTGAGTACAGTTCAGATCGGGCCCCATCTCAAAGCAGCAAAATCAAATGAAATTCAACGGAAAACACAGAGTTAGAGCTATTATAGTAGCGGTGTAAGAGAGGGCGTACTTCTTCGCGACCTCTCCGGTGGGCTTGGCGGCGGAGCCATCGACGGTCTTGTCGTCGTCCTCCTCGTAGTCCAGGAGCTCCTCCTCGTAGACGTCGTTCTCCTTGGCCTCTCCCATCCTGACCAGAAGCGAAAACCATCCATGAATCAGTACCGAAACCCTAGGCTCGCAGATCTCGCAATTCGCACGCACCCCCAGAAGGTCAAATTCAAACGCCCCCGGACACACACACAAAAAAAAAGCAGAGAATCTACTACTCACATGTATGGATCTAGCGAGCGGAGCTGGGGAAGTAAGGGGGATTGGAGCGGCGGCGGCTGCAAAGAAAGAATCGGATTAGAGGGGGTTCTGGGTTTTTGGGCGGGGGAGAGAGTCGAGGCCTCGGCGAGAGGATAGGGTTGAGTACCAGCTGCTGCTGCGGTATGAGAGATTTGGGGGCTAGGGTTTCCTCGATTTGGGAGGGGCAAAGGGTTTCGACGACGACGCGATGGAATGTCACCCGGACAGCGCGATTTATATCCCCCGCGGATGGAGAGGTTGTAATGGGCCTTGCTTTGCTAGACCCCCGGTCGGCCGAGCCACAAAAGATCCCGCCCGATGTTTGCTGGTGGGCTCTGATGGCCCATATATACACAGCCCATGTCAGGGGGTTCCGTCCAGTCCGGTCCATTTCCGTCGCTCCCCTGCCCTGCCTTTCCTCTCTCTCGTCTCTCTATACTCTCTCCCCCACCTTGCCTCCTCTTCCCCTACCCGACTACTCCACCCCACTGCTGCACCTCGCCTCTTGCCACCACCGGGGCCGGTGGCATCTGCCTCCGCCCCGCCGCGGCCGCGGCCGCACTTCCGCCGCGGCGCGGCACGCCCTCACCTTCCCGGCTGTCGGCCTCGGCGTGGGGAGATCAGATTGCCGGAGAGGAGGGCGGATAGGAGCACGAGCGCAGATGGGGGCGCTGCCCAAGGAGGAGGGTGCCTCCGAGGCGGAGTTGTCTCCAGCGGTAGATGTCTCCGCGGAGGGGACCCTGGTCTGGCTGCGACGCCCCAACGGCTCCTGGTGGCCCAGCATCGTCATCTCGCCACAAGACGTTCCTGTCGGCTGCGCCGCTCCGCCACGCTGCGCCGCCACCCCCATCATGCTCCTCGGGCGACGCCGCGACGGGCCAACCTTCGTGTATGCTCTCTCCCCAATCCTCTCCCTGCTTCCCCCACCTAGTTGGAGTACTAGTGTGTCAGTCCTCACCTTGCCACTTCCAGTGAAATTAACAAGGGGATAATTCGTTGCCGCAGCGACTGGTGTAACCTCGACCGGTGCAAGCGCGTCAAGCCCTTCCGCTGCGGGGAGCCCGACTTCGAAGAGCGCATCACCAACGCCCTCGCAGCAACCGGCAACAAGACCAGCTGGAACTACAACAAGGGCAGGTACGCTCGCATGGAGGACGCCATTCTCCAGGCCCTCGACATTGAGAGGGAGCGCAAACTGGAGCCAAGAAGCAAGACCTACCTTCATGGTGGTACCTGCTCGCCCGACCCCAAAATTGAAATGCCCAACGGACAAGTCAAAGATGCTGCAGCAAGGGATCCTTCTACTGACATCCAACCGCCACCACCACTGCCTCCGCCCAAGAGGAAGCGCAAGACGCCCTATGACTCTGAGGACGATGTGCCCAAAGGGTCCCGCCGTATGAGGGACCTCAGGGATATCGGATCCAAAACTGTTCCCCCAACGGACATCCCCCATGCCGGCACAATCTCTGCTCCCAAGTATGATGATCTGCCTAATGTTGACCAGGTGAAAACAAGTATGCTGTCTCCTGCCTCCGCAAAGAGGAAGCATGCAGCTGTGCACCGGGACCAACCCTGTGGAATTCCCAGGAAGAAGGATAGGTCCCGACCTCTATCAGAGCTTTGCAACGGAGACATTTGGAATGGTTCCGGATCAAATGACCACAATGACAATGAACATTTCTTGAGTGTGTCTACTTGTTCAAGCAGCTCTTCTGGCACTTCAACCTTGGATTCTTCGTTGGACATCACCAGCTGTCATCGCCATGCCGCATTCAAAACAGATCAAGCAAAGGGCACGGAGACATCCTGCATGACCAGGTTACTCACAGATGATTTCCGTCATGGGGGTGATTTTGTCGAAACTCCCCTTGCTGGACGAAGTACCTTGGAACCAGGTAAACCTGCTTTGCTAACGGCAGCAATTGTCTTTTAGGTTGTCCAAATAGATGTATGACCATAGGTGACTACTTGTTTAACTTCAATAGTTTCTGGAAGGTACACACAGTACTTGAATTAGACAGTTACACTGCTAATTTGATAGCCCTGCTGCTGTTACCTCTAGCCTGTGTCCTTTGTTGAGGGGTCATGTTTACCATATGGCAATTTTCTTGTGTCCAAAATCCCACTGAGCTAAGTATAGTAATGGGGACACCATCTGGCCTGCCTGCAATTGCCCTTTTAAATATTGCTGACCAGAATCATACTACTCTCTGCTGATCACAGTATGTTGACATTGTATATAACTGATTCAACATTCTTTTGTGGAATAGGTAGATTATTGATTGCTCAGTGTACAATATTTGATTTGATGTTATGCCTTATTTGTTCTTACTTAGATGCACTGTGGTATCTTCTGAATTGCTGGCATGTGCAATGTTTTCTTCCTGTTTCTGAACTTCTAAAGAATGCAATACTTATCAACTGAATTTTCACCAGATCATTTGCAGAAATATCAACTTTGTGGATTGGCAAAGCACCCTACCTGGAAACATAATAAGCAAGCTAATGACTGCAGCAAAGCTGTGACATGTGACCGCAAAAATATTAAGATGAGAACCATAAGCTCTGTTGATCAGGAGGTCAACAATAGGACAAGAGACTCTGATAAGCACGAACACCACAAAGCAAGGACAGTAAAGCACAAAACACCAAGAGATGAGGTTGTCCTTTTGGAGAAAAGGCTGGACAAGCGTTCTTTGAACAAGACCTCTGGAGCTGATGGTAAACTGCATCTTGCCGTGATTCCTACTGATTTGGATTGTGTTGGTGCAGTTGAGCAGCAAGGTTCTAAAAGCAAGCATGATCCTGAAGAATCATCAGAAACCATAAGCAACCGCTCAAATTGTGATAGTGGTTCAGTAACATCTCTGGTGTTTGAGCTGCCGCTACAGGTACTGCCGCCCCAAAACAAAGCATGGGATCTTGAAAGATGCCATGCAGTGAAGCCAATCAAGACAATGCATTTGAATTCCGTCCTTTATGATGTGGAGTTGAGTGTCCTGGGGAGCAGCAACAAGGGGCGTCGTGTGCCCCTTGTTTCTCTTATGAGTAAGTGGAACCGTAAGCCCGTTGTGGGGTATCCAGTCTCCGTGGAGGTCCGCGACGATGTGTTTGACCATCCTTTATCAAGTAGAGATGACCAGCATCCAGTGACAGGCAGTGTGGATGGAATGATACTGAAGAGGGACGAAACACATCCAGTGACAAGCAGTGTGGATGGAATGATACTGAAGAGGGATGAAACTGAGGGCCTGCAATGCCTTGTGCCACCACCGCCACAGGCATGCCGGGCAAAACCCAAAAACCGCAGCAGAAAGACCTCTGAGAAAGAAGTGGACAAGTTATGGCAGCCGCATACGAAAAAGCCAGCGTCCTCATCAAGAAAGATGCGGAGGCTTTCCTCTTTTGCTTCGGGTCAGAGAGATGGCGACGACAGGAAGTCGGCGGTGGGGAAAGTCTCCAGAGCAACCGTCGCGTGCATCCCGCTCCGAGTTGTTTTCAGTAGGATTAATGAAGCCCTAAGCTTCCCAGTTAAATGAGGATGCCCAGGCTGAGTGGGCTGCCTGGGGGGAGTTGAGGGGGCCTCTGGTCCTATGTGTTGCTGTTGTGGCCATAGCGTTGGAAAACCGCTCGAGTGTGGCCTAGTATAGTATGGTGATGGATGTATCATGTGGATGTGTTTTGAACCACATCACATTAGAGGTAGTAGATAGGCCGTGCTGGAGGCACCCTGGCCGGCTTAAAACAACATTTGATGATGGGCACATGATCTGACGGTGGGAGCAAATAACTAGTGTAGTGTTCTGCTCCCGGTGTTGGTGATGCATCGCTGTGCTGTACTTCCCGTGCTGTTTGCAGCCCTGAGTTGGTGATCTTTACTTGTTTATTATTAGTGGCCGTGTGAATGGTGTCATTTGGATTTCCCGTCCTCTATGTTTGGGCTGCACTGGGCTTGATGGCGTGGGCTGTGCCCAACAGCCCAAAAAAATTATCAGCCCGACACAGCAGTCGGCCCAAGCACGCTCTGTGACCGCGTGTCATGAACTGAATCGATTGGTCTGAAACTCCGGGATTCCTTCCTTGCGTGAAGAGGAGGGAGGCGACAAAAGCAAAGCGAAGCGAAGTCAGGAGAGAGCAGGTGCTTGAACCCCGATGCAACGACTCGCTTACATTTCACTGACGCCGACCCTCCAACCAACCGACTGCTGGCCTTTGTTCGAGTAGGAGTATTTGTTTGGTATGCTTAGAAATGAACAGCAAGTATCTTGCGTCTAAGCATGCGCGATGGCTCGATGTGGGCGGCCATGGCGCTCACTGTCACTCGGAAAGATAACATACACTAGACTGCACGCCAGGCGACTGAGTTGTTAATAGTTTCCACGCTGCACGCAACAGCAACCAACCAGACTGTTGCCTGCTCCCTCCCTCGTCATCTCATTAATTTGCTTACTCATTACCTGCCTTCGGTTGAGATTCGTACTCTCTTCGATTCGAAATACACGCCGTTTAGGTCAGCGGCAGGTCTGCTGAAATATAATACTTTCAATAATGAATCCAATGTCATCTAGGGGTAGCATCTTATGTATTATTAATTCCTGTAAAATAATGTTATATCAATTTTAAAAAAATTGACCGGCAAAAATCGTGTAGGTTCTAGTCGTAACTACGGGTTAGCCAAAGATGATTGCATTACGGCACGACAAAAGGAAACCGACCGGTAGTTCCGTATTCAACACAGGAGGCACGTACGATCCGACGGTACGTATAAAATGAGGAAGAGCTGGGGCGTTGTTCAACCGCCCCGGGCTTGGCTTGCGCGCATCAAACACAACCGCCCCACGCCTTGCCTTCCCTTCCCGTCTTTCTTTCTGATTCGAAGCAGCAGGCGCCAGGCGGCAGACATCCATGGCGGCGACGACTCGCCTCCGCTGCCTCCTCCTCCTCCTCCTCGTGCAGCTCCTCCTGCTGCTCTCCGCGGCCTCCGGCGCCCGGTGGCAGGACTTCCTCCGCCTGCCGTCGGAGGGCGATGGCGCCGCCGGGACCAGGTGGGCGATCCTCATCGCCGGCTCCAACGGATATTACAACTACCGCCACCAGGCAAGTTCATCTGCCGATTCCTGCAATTGAAACAAGAACTAGTTCATAAGGGAGAAACTGAAGGGTTCTATCCATTCATCTATTTATCATAAATGCACACTCAAAGTACAGCCCAGTATTACTTATTCTGCACACGCAATCGATTCAGTAATTTATAATAATTCCAATTCGGCTGGGATGTCATGGCGATCCGTTGATCCAATTGATATTCATGGCAAGTGGTGACCCACTACCTACCAGTCAGTCAAGCAAGCAAGCTTGGAGCATGCAGCAGTAATTTGTTCCGTCCAATCTTCACTGTTCGATCCGTTGCACATGCGATTCTTGTGTGGTGGTTAACCGCAAGCGGTTGCGTGTGTGTGTGCTACGAACTGACCTGCATCCCCGTGTTTTTTTCAACCGATCGATGAACGTGCAGGCGGACGTGTGCCACGCGTACCAGATCATGAGGAAGGGCGGGCTCAAGGACGAGAACATCGTCGTCTTCATGTACGACGACATCGCCGGCAGTCCCGACAACCCCAGGCCGGGCGTCATCATCAACCACCCGGCCGGCGGCGACGTCTACGCCGGGGTGCCCAAGGACTACACGGGCAAGGACGTCACCGTCGGCAACTTCCTCGCCGCGCTGCTCGGGAACAGGTCCGCCGTCGCCGGCGGCAGCGGCAAGGTCGTCGCCAGCGGCCCCGACGACCACGTCTTCGTCTTCTACAGCGACCATGGCGGGCCCGGGGTCCTCGGCATGCCCTCCGACGACTACCTCTACGCCAAGGACCTGGTGCGGGCGCTCAAGCAGAAGCACGCCGCCGGCGGGTTCAAGAGCCTGGTGTTCTACCTGGAGGCGTGCGAGTCCGGGAGCATCTTCGAGGGCCTCCTGTCCAAGGACATCGGCGTGTACGCCACCACGGCGGCCAACGCCGAGGAGAGCAGCTGGGGCACCTACTGCCCCGGCGACAACCCGGGCCCGCCCCCCGAGTTCGACACCTGCCTGGGTGACCTCTACAGCGTCGCCTGGATGGAGGACAGGTACTAGTACTAGCTGGTGTTCGTTCTCAGAACTCTGTCGGCATTGTCCAGCTCCAGCCAGAGCCAGACACGACCTGCATCTCTGAATCTACTACTGAGCTGCTGACTTGCAGCGATGTGCACAACCTGCGAACCGAGTCCCTGAAGCAGCAGTACGAGGTGGTGAAGGACAGGACGTCGGCGCACGGCACCTACAGCCTCGGCTCCCACGTCATGCAGTACGGCGACCAGCGCCTCGGCGCCCAGAGCCTGTTCCAGTTCATCGGCACCAACCCCGCCAACGACAACGCCACGTTCGGCCGGGACAACTCGCTGCGCCGCTACTCCGGCGCCGTCAACCAGCGCGACGCCGACCTCGTCTACTTCTGGCAGAAGGTTGGTCTCGATCTGTTCGATCTTTCCTTTTGCATTGATGCATCAAGTTCTTCATAGATGAGTGACCGAACCGAACTGACACTGTGATTTTCTGACGAGGCCAGTACAAGAAATCGGCGGAGGGGACGCCGCAGAAGGCGGAGGCCCGGAAGCGGCTGCTGGAGGTGATGTCCCGCCGGTCCCGCGTGGACAGCAGCATGGAGCTCATCGGCGCCCTCCTGTTCGGCTCCGACGAAGGCTCCAGGGTGCTCGGCGCCGTCCGGCCGGCGGGGCAGCCGCTGGCCGACGACTGGGACTGCCTCAAGGCCATGGTGCGCGCGTACGAGGCGCAGTGCGGCCCGCTGGCGCAGTACGGCATGAAGCACATGCGCTCCTTCGCCAACATCTGCAACGCCGGCGTCGGGGAGGACGCCATGGCCAAGGTGGCGTCGCAGGCGTGCGCCGTCGCACGTTGACCAACACGTCCTCGCAGTGTGCATGTGCTGCCACAAGATGTGGATATACGGATGCCGTTTGCCAATTTCAATTATGTGCAGTCACTGTAAATAATTGACAATGAACTGGACGTTTGGAAATATAACTGGACCTGAAAGAAAGGTGTTCGGTAATTCTCAGCTGCAATTTTAATTTCCTTTCCTTTATCAGAAAGAGCAGCTATTCTTTGTTCCACCCTTTTGGGTATACAAACGACTAGTCAAGTCATCAGAACTTCTAGGCGAATTTTGCCCCTTTCTTCCCTTTTTGCCCTTGGTAAATATAAATGCTACGACCGTCACGAATTAAAAAGAATCCGAGAGAGTATTCGATTTACTGCGTAGCGCACGTCGTCCATCATCCGGAATCAGGTCGATCTAATAGTTACTGAGGGAGTAGATGGCTTAAGCGTCAGCAAGAACCTGACAGCAAACTCCACTGAAAAAAAAAAACAAAGCCCTGTACCAGGCTCCTCCTAGCTCGCGCGTTCTCGGCCCATACGAGTTGGGCCAATACATTCAGTGAAGACAGATGGTAGCTGTTCCCCCAACTAACTTCCCCTACACTCCTACAGAAAAGGATCGGCAATTTGGCACAACGAGCTCGTCTCAATCGAAGAATAAACAGCACCAAATAAAGAGCTAGAGTGCGTTGCAACTCCAAGACTCCAGGTAGCAACGATGAGACAATCATGAGGCATGGCAAGTAGTACCTACAGTTCCCCCTGCTAGAAATATCTAGGTTTGATGCATATATGTAAATTGTAAAATATTGGCAGGTCAACATACCATCTCTGTTAAACGCAGCAAAAAGAGGGAGAAATCCTTTTCAAGGATACAAAATTAAAGTTCCCGTATACAGCATTGTAACCAACATAGCTACAGATGTACTATTACAACAAGGCCATCATTCTGACAGACACCTGAGTGCACATATTTACAATGAACAAAACATCAGGTCAGCCAATTTATGGCAATTATATGTAACTAGAATTACCGGTCAAAAATAATACAGCAGCTAGCACTAATAGTCTAGGCTCTCAGCTAAACATGTATATAGCTCTACCAATCAAGAAACATACAGCATACAATTGTGAGTCATGAGTCATTTTGTTGCCTCTCCATCTGTATCGACTCAAAAATTCGCGCTGCTGATTCTGAAGCAGTGCGTGAAGTGTGTGGAACAACCCTAATGACTCGGCCAGGATTCTCCCTGCTCCCGGTTGAAGGTTGAGGTTGAACATTTCCAACTGAGGATGAAGGGAAGGGTGGCGCAGGACCCCTTCCTTCACCTTGCTGTCTATCAAAAGGACTGCTTGCGCTGCTCCCTTGCAGCTCACTGTCCTTTGATGCATGGAATCTCCAAATGCCGGCTGACAGTGCTTCGCTCCTCAAGTTAGACATGTTACACGAGGTCCGTGAATGCTGCTCTACGTGGCCATTAGGCCGTTTTGCTGCAACATGACTCACTTGCTCAACTGCTGAGGATGACACTGCTGTGTTCATCACTGGCATGCTAAAGGATGGAAAGTACATCGGTGGCATGGGTGGAGGACCAGGAATACCCATGTGTTGTGGCTGATGAGGCATAGGAATACCATAGGGTGAACCCATGAAATCTCCAGCTGTGGAAGGGAGGCTTACTGGAGCACAGCTGGCATAAAACGGGGCCAAGAAGCTTCCTGCCGGAGGGCAGTGTCCGGTATAAGGTTTGTAGACAAGTCCTTCAGATGGAGACATGACAGGAACTAGCCACTGATTCGAAGGTGGAGGAACGCACCAACTGTTCTGCCTGTTGTCAGGAGTAGGCATCGTAGGAGGATTACTGGTAACAGCACCATTTGCTGCAGATTGATTGTTACGTTGGACTCCAACCACATCATCTTGAGTTGGTGAAGGCTGGTTCGCTTCGGTGTTATCTTTTGTGTGCTCTAGCTGCTGCAGAGTTGGTTGCATGTCATCCTTGTTTTTAGCAGATTGAAGCTGCATTTCAGCATCATCTCCTCCAGGCAGCTTTTTCTTGCTTGTCACCAAGGATTTGCCGAGGCATGGGTCCCCCTCAATAAGTAGATGTGGAGATGCCGCGATCAACTTCTGCACCTGCTTGCAAATCAACACAAACAATGGTTAAATCACATTTTAAACTCAAAACTACACGTAAGTTCACCTGCCCATAAGCATGAGCCAGAAGAAGTTCATTTATTTGCCGCAGACTCACTTTGATCAATCTATGCAGCTCGAATACTTGGACAGCAAAAACCCTCTGCTGACTGTATAGAGTTTAAAGAAAAGCGAGTGTAAACAACGAGAAAAAGGAATTTATAAAGTGATTAAATTTAATATTTGAAGAACGTCTGACAAAGAATGAAAGGCAGTCATTATATGACATCACACAAGGACAAGGTACACCAATTTGCATCTCTTTTCTTGTCTACCTGTAGTTAAGCTCCTAGTTCATGTGTACAGAGTGAATTTGAAATGAAATAGTATTTGGAAGAAGGGTATGTTCTAATCCATACAGGTCCATTTGTGGTTAGCAGGAATAAAGCTTGAAAACAGGGATAAATTGTTCAATGGCAGAGTAGAAGAATCCAGACTCGGAGAAGATATGATGGGCATAAACTGTTTAGCCCAGTCAGCTGGACATGAACTGATGCAATGGTCACCAACACAGTATGTGCTCACAGACCATTCAATATTACTAAAACAGTAAGAACATGGCCTCGATTTGTCAATACTTACTTGACAATAGCTCTTCTGGCTTTCCAAAAATGCTTTGGGCCAATAGCACCGACAACATCATCTGGAGAAATCTCCATTTCAGGTAGAGATTCCACCGAGGAATCAGAGAAATCATCATTTTGCTCCACACCATGATGTGACCTTTTCCTCTTCTCACCTGTCTCTCTTAAGTCATGCTCCAACATATCAGAATTACCATTCTGTTCCATATCAGCATATGGCTTAGATGATGGTGCCATTTTAGCTTTTGGAGGGTTCTCGGTCTCAACAGCATTTTCCTTCCTGCTCTTACTATGATAACTCTCAATTTCAGAATGTTGCTTATCAGCAACATTATATTTGTTCGGCCTGTCCCTGAATGAAGATACCTTTGGGTCTTGTCTCCCCGACTTCTCTTTTGATGTTTGAAATGATGAAGTCCTCTCTTTGATTTCCAAGTCTATCCTCGCTTTTGCTGGCTCTTTCTCCTTAACTCCTGGAGACTCCCTTGATTTCGCATCAGAAACTTTCATTCCTTCTAAGTGTCTCTTGTCAGTGTTAGAACATTTTGTAGCCGATTTAGATATTGCAGCCACATTCTTATATGGACTTGTGGTAGGGAAGTGGGTGACCTTTTCTTGAGTGGAATGTGGAGGCATCCTAGAATATAAGACCGAAGGAACTGTAAAATCATCATCATTAGTCAATTTCTTCCCTGAAGAAGTCCTATTCATGTTCTCTCTATGTTTTGAACTACAATCTGCAGTTGGTCCTGCAGCATTGGTATCCTTGTTCTTAAGATGTGTGGATTGCCTCCCAGATTCTGCTCTTGTTGCATTGCCAGCCAGCCCATTGGAGTTGGCATTCATATGATCTGATGAACGAACAGGTTCAGTTGAAGGCACACAAAATGATGGGAAGAGTGGTCTGTCGCTCCCGCCAGCCTAAAAGAAAAGGCTCAGGTCAGCATGTCATAATGTATAATGGTATGAATATAAATATAAATTTAATCAGGTCATATGCTACCCCCTCCACGCAAACAGTAATAGTTATCAAAAGAAGCAGTTGCGACCAAAAAGGGAAAAAAGAGGACCATAATACTGTTATAAGTAAGGTATCATATTTCTGCCACCATCTAGTCCTACATACCAAGTGTGGATGAGCAGTTGAGCACACAGCAAGAAAGAGAGCAAGCCACCTTTAAAGGAAAGCTCAGGATAGTAACTGGAGTAGTCTTTATTTATTCCATGACCCTCTTTCTATGAATGGAAGTTGGTATTGTTTAAACTCAGCATTAGGGATGAACTAAATTGGGTCCTAACATGAACTAAAATGGCATGCCACATAATTAATTTAGGGGGGGGGGGATGAACTAAAATGGCATGATATGTAATTAATTACCTGACCCCTACAAACACCACTAGGTACCCACTTGCATCCCCATTCAGCAAGGAAAGTAACCAAGAAAGTATCTAAATAATTACTTTAAATCTATTGGTCCAGTGGTCTTGTAAATTTATGTTTTACACTCTCACATCCATTAATCACTTAAAGCGTGATCCACTTATAGCCTGTGCCAAGTGTTAATTTACTAAGCTATTCCCTCCATTCCAAAATGTAAGTCGTTTCAGTTTGTCCTAAGTCAAAACAATTTGACCCAAGTTTATAGAAAAATACACCAACATCTAAAACATCAAATCAATTTTGTTAAATCCACCATGAAATGTCTTGTTAGTGCACTTATTTGGTATTGTATAAGTTAATATTTTTCTACGAACTTGGTCAAAGTTAGAGATGTTTGACTTAGAACAAAACTAAAACGACCTACATTATGGAACGGAGGGTGTACTAATCATATCAGAGAAAAACAGCTGGTGCCTACGCAGCTCTAGAGCATAAATACATTCTTTTCACTAGTAATAAGCCTTGATTTTTGGTGTGTAAAAGTAATACTATCTAAATGAATGAATACTTAGTATCCTTTTCACTTGACTCAGCTCATCTCTGTCACACCTCACCGGCGGGGTTAACAGTACATAGGTATCAGCCAGCACTTCCCGGAAATCGATAAATGGAGACAATCTTGTGCGGTTAGGCATAGTATTCAGCCAGAGATTTCATTTGTGAAACGTTTCCCGATTCAGTCAGGAGCGGAACATCATCATCCTTTCAATAAAATAGTTAATAATCCTAAGTGGGTACAACAGGTTGTACAGTTCCTGTGACAATTTCTGCATTTCTCATTTCCGACGAGCTGGGATATCCCTGATGGAAACTGTGCAAAAGTAATGGTGTATATGTACCAGATAACTCGCTTCTCTCCGGGCCAAACTCCTCTCCCAAGCAAACTGTATACCATACCATACTGTACTCCCTAATCCATCATGGCATAATCGGTGCTACCATCTAACAATCGACCTAACAAGCAAGCTAAAGCTGGACGGTTAGAGACAGGCATGCGACACGCGCAGACTGAGATGGAGCCATGGAACGAAACGGGGCTGACCTGGCTGGCCGACGTTGATGGCACGCCGGAGTTTGCCACGCCGGCAGCGGGCATGTGCGCGTGCCACGGCGGCGCGGGCGCGGGTGCGGGCGCGGCGGCGCTGAAGCGGTGGGAGGGGACGCTGAACTGCTCGTAGAGCGCCATCTTGTTCCTGGGCGGCGCGCGGGGCCCGCCCTTGACGGTGTCGTTGACGTGGAGGCGCGGGAAGAGCGGGCCCATGACCTTGTCCGGCGCCTCATCCTTGCCGGGCCCCCGCCTCATGGCAGCTCCGCCGGCGGGCCTAGTAGCAGCGAAGCAGCAGCGCGGCACCGGGCGCCGCGGCCACGGCCATAGGTTTAGAAGACGATGGAGGGCGAGGGGCGAGAAGATCCACCACCAATCCCGATCGAGGCAGAAATCGGCGAGGTTTGCGGGAGCAATCCGATCTCCGCGCGACGGGCGGGGGGTCCAGGGAGCGGTGGGCGAGACAGGAGGGGGCTGGAATCGGGGACCGGCGCGAAGGGAAGGTGGAGAAATATCTGCCCGCAGCAGCTGCCGCGGGCCGCGGGGGTGGGGAGGCGAAGGGGAAAGGAGGCGGACGAAAGGGAGACGGAGGAGGAGGAGACGACGACGGTGTGGCGTGGAGGCTTTTTTTGTTTTGTTTTGTTTTGGGATATTAATCAATTTTGCTGCTGCTGCTGGAGTGTGGAGGGGTGGGGCTGGGGTTGCCACATGGGATCCTCATCCACACGGCTCCATGTCCATGCAAGAAAAATAGAAAAATGCAAGCAAAGCAGGAGGGAGACGCGGGACCGACCGCAACCCCTCTTTTCTCCCGACCGCTCCGCCTCCCGTGTACCCCAGATTCTGCCTTCGGCCTGGATCGTCTCGTCTGGCACCGCATGGCTAATTTGTTGCTCCGTCTTATCCTCTTCTCTAGACATCTCTCTCCCCTTTCATGGGAAAAAATTGGACAATACAATCCTTCACGCTATTACTTAAGCGCAAGGTTCATTTTCAATCCCAACAAGGTTCATTTTCAATCCCAGATGTTAAACACATTTTTTGGCAGAGCATAGGAATGATTAAAAGAGCTATTAATACTAAACACAATCATTTTATTTGGCAGAGCATACAGATGATTAAAAACATATTAAATAATTAACTTACCTTAAACTTTATATATATGAAATCGGAGGAGCATGTATGAACACAATCAGTTGTAGGTAGAGGTGGTAATGGATCGTATTTTAATACTTTCTTTACAGTCTAACTTAACTATTAATCATTCTTAGCATAATATATATATAAAATAGGGGCAAATCTCTTTTTAAGTCTAGTTCTTAAAATTTGTAGACTAAACTTTTAAATATTATCATCCCTAGTTGCAGAGGCACCGATAAACCGCACACCATATCCTTTAAAAAATCACGAGCATTGGTACCTTTATGCATAACTTTTGAGCTGCGATGCAACTTTTGAGCTGCGAGCGAGTGCTACACATCTTTGGAGCATGAAAGAAAAAAATCAGCGCTTTTGCTAGCTAGGCTGGGGACGTGTTGCATTTTAGGGATGATCCGAATTTTGAGCTGGTCCCACATAATACTTTTTGTGAGCTTTTTCTTCTCTCCACTAGTATAATAATAAGGCCGGTTTGTGGGTAAAATACTAGAAGACGTCCGAGGGTCCGAAAGGACCAAGTTGGACGGAAGCATCTCCATCAGCCCATCACCATCAGCCACGGTTGGCGAGTGGGCCCAAGTGCCCCCACACCGCGGTGGTGGAGCTCACCCGGCATTGAAGCCTCTCCAGCTATCAGATTTGCTTGCTGTGCCACGCTCCAAAGCGAGGGGAATATGCTGAAACTTTTTTCTCTCCTTGTCTATGTAACAGATCGAGTAGAGTTGAGCTGGTTACGTGACTGGCTTTCTGCAAGGGATGTCACCTTGGGTTGCAAATAACGCAAGGTCACACTTGTTTGTATTTTAGGGCATGTACTGGTTTGCTTTTTTGCCTCTGAAATGACAAGCTCTATCTGGTTTTTATGCTGAACTTGGAAAGGGGAAGAGAAGAGGAATCTCAACCAAAGTTGGGCAGGCCAGTACTTCGGGAGAGACGTCCACCTTTGGTTTTCTTTTTCTTTTTGAGTTGTATACGCTTGACTCTTTATTTTTAATTTTTTTAGGGGAAGTATACGCTTGATTTGATTTGGCAGCAGGAGAAAACGAGCCCAAGTCCCAAACGCAATGCGCACCTGGCCAGTGCAAGCAGACAGCGGCGCATAAAAGATTATCATTAGCAAATAACGGGGAAAGAAGAGTCAAACCCCGAACGGACCACGAAGAAGAAAGAAAACATTGTAGATTTGACAATTTTTGATGACAACGTTATAGATTTGACTTGGTAGAGCAAAGCAAGTCGACGGGAAGGAGTAGGACCATGTACGAGCTGCAGGGCAAAAGGATTTTGTAGTTTTTTCGTGTGGCCACTGAAGGAGCCACGTCGCATGTGATCCTGCACGCTCAATCACTAGTGCTCCCTCCTGCTCAATTGGTACTTTCCTTCTAAATGCAGATCAATGCCCCATCCCATTGATATCTGGAGGATGTGTTTAGATTCCTAGATTATAAAACTGTTTTCTAGGAGACTAGATTATAAATTGTTGCTTTTGAATTTAATTATCTGTAAAGCAAGATGAGGACACGAGATGAGAAGCCAGGTAGGTGAATGATGTATAGCCATATAGGGATGATTTCCACTAAAACACCATGGATATGTTGGCCCCTTTGGAGTCAGCAGCCTGATAAAAGCTTAAGAGGACACAGGCTGTGTAATTGATGCAATATAGGTTTGTCTAGAACAAACACTAAGAATGTTTGGTAAGTTCGATTTGATGATCTTGATAGATCACTGATGTAGTTTTTTTTTTGTTCACTGCCTAGCTTGAGGTTTACAGAAAACAATCCAGTCATGTTGTTGCACAATATACGTATATCGTTATGTGCAGTTACTAGGGTATATTGTGTTAAGAAAACTAGATAAGAGGCTAGAGAGGGACAAATATAGCCATTGAAGAAACAAATAAATCACGAATTATCTGGTACTAAGCTACCTAGCCAAATCGGACAAGCCTTGGGAGAGTGAATGTGCCTAGAGCGGTTCGATGATCAGGATCAAGCTACCAGGCCCATATCATCCTATCTAGCAATAACCTGTTCACTCACCTGCATTTTTCAGTAATCCTCCGCATGCTTTGCTACTTAGTTTGTTCAGTTCAGCCATGAATTATATTTGAGTTATGGGATGAATTTCGTTACATGAAAATACTACCGTACCAGTACTACCAATTTATACCTTATATACTTAAAAGAGTTAAAATATATCGATCTTCTACTCTCTTTGCCCCAAAATAAGTCCATTTCTAGCTATACCCATTTATATTGCTATGAAGGATCTAAGAAACAAAGCGAGCACGTAAAACAACTGTAATAAGGAATTTTATCTATATCATCTAGTTTCCCATCACTATTTTATATAAAAAATATCTGTAAGATCTAAAGAAAATTCAAAGCTGTGGATAGTATGGAGAAAATAGTTATACTAGATAGAAGTGGAACAACTAGATGACAAATGTACGTTGCATTTGTTAACCAATGCCACTTGTAGCCTTGTATGTATTACGTGTCACATATCTTGCATTTTGCAATATATAATATTTCAATAATTATGATATCACTATTAGCAATACTCTACGTATTCCACTGGCTACACAACCACCAAAAGAGGCAAAGACACCATTAACAACCACCTAGCCGCTCATCTTCTCCTCTATCTCTATACCTCTTCATATGGTTTGGTTCCATGCCCTCCACTATTTTAGCGAACTATTCTTTCATCATCATCTCTTATCTCGACCTTCCATGAATTATATTAAGGAGAAACTATTTGCTCATCTGATTGAACTCTGGAATATCATAGTAGTCTTCTTCAGGAAGCTTCGATGGATAGTGTAAGTACAAATGTACTCTAAATTTTTACTTAATTACTCGAGTTTTCTACCACCAGCAGTGGTTTCCCAATTTAGCATTGCAAACATATAAGAGTGTGGCCTGCCTGAAAGGAACACAAGTGGTCAGATGCAAGTCAGGTGAGGCCACTAGAGGGGGATAGGGGAACAGGGAAACTAGGCGCACCAAACCGCGACGTCCGTTCCGTTAGGTATCTTTACTGTCGGACACCTCGATTTCTCAGTAATTTCTCCTTTTAGCCTAGCAGCCGGCCCCGTGCTTGAGAAAATAAGGACACCAGCAGCACGAAAGAGGAAAAAGGAGAGCGAAAATCCCCAATCCCCCCACTCCGATCCACGCGAGCCCTAGCCCCGAATCCCCCGGAGCATCAGATTGAATCCATTCGATTACCGCATGGCAGGCTCCGTCTGCATCTGCTGATTCCCGGGATCGTCTCCACCGACGCGCTTGCCGCAGCCATGGAGCCGCGCATCGGCAACAGGTTCCGCGTCGGCCGCAAGCTGGGGAGCGGCTCTTTTGGGGAGATCTTCCTCGGTTCGTGCCCAATTACGCTCAAAGATCTTGTTTTGGTTCCAAAATCCCCGTCTTTACCAGCGGCTGATGAGTTATTTTTCCCCACCGTCGGCCTGGGTCTCTCTGTGTGGATGTGCAGGTACCAACGTGCAGACCAACGAGGAGGTCGCAATAAAACTGGTGAGTTTCTCAGTATTTTTTTTCCTGATTTCGGTCTAGGGTGATTTGCGATTTTATATGAGCAAATAAGAATCACTGATCTAGTGTAGTGTGCGCATGTTGAATTATATGTTCCATATAGGAATTGTTTGCTTCGTGCTTGTGAAATATAGTTGTTTTGTTTGGTTTAACTAGCAGCTATTGCTCGCCTAACTCACTTGTTAATGTATTTTGCTAACGCACATGGTCGGTAATATATACACATAACTAAAAACCAGCTTGAGAGTGTTGGTATGTTGGCCAGAAACTTCTGTTTAGCCGTTCGAGTTAAATTCTTATTGTCTTACTATCAGAATTAGAAACATGGACCATATGAATGATGCTCAAGAAAGAATTCATTGCTTGACTTTGTAGAGTTTGATTGTGGCAGTTATGGACTTTATATGGTGCCATGCTATGACATAATGACATATGTGTTAGGCTTTTTTGGCATCTTTTTATTGTTTCCATCAGTCGGCTTCATGCATGGATGGATAACAACCTTGTTGTTTCTGATGTTTTATCCAGGAAAATGTCAAGACAAAACATCCTCAATTGCTTTACGAGTCAAAATTATACAGAATACTTCAAGGAGGAAGTAATATTAAAACACACTTTGTTTTATTTTCATCATCACCTTATTCACTGTCTTTCTTTGGACATGGGTGTTGACTCTCATTTCCGTTCTATGCGCAGTTGGAATTCCAAATGTTAAGTGGTTTGGTGTTGAGGGTGATTACAATGTTTTGGTTATGGATTTACTGGGACCAAGCCTTGAAGATCTTTTCAGTTTTTGTAACAGGAAGCTGTCCCTCAAAACTGTTTTGATGCTTGCTGATCAAATGGTATGCTGCATCATTAAGACATGTCTAATTCTCTATTCTGTTTGCTTGCTTTCTATGTTTTTATGTTCAAGTTTCCATGAAGCTTTAATGCTGTCCAACATAATCTCATCTGCTTTTATTTATTTGTGTGTAGTATTAACGTACTCTATTTTCTTAGATCAACCGAGTTGAGTTTGTCCATTCCAAGTCATTCTTGCATAGAGATATCAAGCCAGACAATTTTCTCATGGGTCTCGGAAAAAGGGCAAACCAGGTGATTAGTTATATCCCTGCAATCTGCATTTACCCACGTGTTTAAAACCAGGTGCATTTAATAATTGCTTTTAATCTTTATATAGGTTTACGCTATAGATTTTGGACTTGCAAAGAAGTACAGAGATACATCAACACACCAGCACATTCCATACAGGTAAACATGCTATGGCTTATTTACTCGAAACAGTTATATAAGTTTATATTTCTTTCCATATTTGAAGTGTACCCACTCTACAATATTCTCAACAATATATTTTACTGCTGTAGTTCTGATTCTACCACACTGGATCCCTAATTATTCTATGCTCATGTTTGAAATTTGCTCCATGTACCCCTTGAAATTCAAATAATGAACATAATCTCTTTAAATGAACCTTCAACCTTGTCTATTTAAATGCAGAGAGAACAAGAACTTAACTGGAACAGCAAGATATGCAAGTGTGAATACCCACCTTGGAATAGGTAGGTTTTATTTTAATGGTCAATACTGACTCCTTTATCTGGCGGTGCCTATTTCGAGGCATGCAGTTTCTGGATTCCTGGCAAATTTCTCTTGCCTTTCTGCATCCTTTCGTTTTGATATATCACCATTGGTGTTTTGCTGCACATAGAACAAAGCCGGAGGGATGACATGGAATCTCTTGGATATGTACTGATGTACTTCTTGAGAGGAAGGTTGTTTAACAAAACCTGATTCATTGTTTCATCTCTGACTTTGTGATATGTATTAACACATGGTTTTATTACTGTCAGCCTTCCTTGGCAGGGTCTCAAAGCTGGGAACAAGAAACAAAAGTATGAAAAGATCAGCGAAAGAAAAATTGCTACTTCAACCGAGGTAAACCATTGTTCTCTAAAATTATCTGTGTTTACTACCATTGGCATATTGGTTTTTATTGTGTTCCCTCAATTGCAGGCCCTCTGTCGTGGATATCCTACCGAATTTGCTTCTTATTTCCATTACTGCCGCTCACTACGCTTCGAAGATGCGCCAGACTATCAATATCTGAAGAGATTGTTCAGAGACCTTTTTATCCGGGAAGGTTGGTTTACTGTTTTAATTTTGTTAATACATTCAATATTTATTGAGGACCAAACAATGTTTAAGAGTTTCAGTGTTGCAGAATCGTAACCTGGAATTATATGTTTCACATAACACAGGCTTTCAGTTTGATTACGTTTTTGACTGGACAATCCTAAAGTACCAACAGGCACAGATGACCAGTGCTCCTCCGCGTGCAATTGTCAGTACATCAATTTCTCACCCTGTCACCTTTCTTCAACGCTGCATTGCTGTACACATGGGTTTTTTGTATGACTATTTGCTCATGACCTATTTAGGCTCCAGCGGTAGGACAAAGCTCTGGGATGGCTCCTGTGGCGAACAATAATAGGCATTCAGGTTCGATACTCATCAATTCTTATTTAAGCAGTCTATACCAAATGCCATTCATACATAGTTGCAGGATCCGCCCCTTCATCGTGATCTTAGAATTCGGAATTTCTGATGGTATCTTGCTGCCTGTTTCTTTTGTGAAAGATAAATTTCAAGCAGCCCGTCATTAATTTGCCGATCTTTTTGGTTAGTAACGTCCATGAAGTCAGATTAAATATCACTCTTTGGGAAACTTTGATATAGTTCTAAAAAGGTTTCCAGCTACAAAATTATTACAGTAATGACATGATGGTAGAAACTAATTATATTGTGTGATCCTAGCTTCTTTAATTGTGTGTTGCATTACTCCAAGACCCATATGATCTTAAAGCATTCAAGTGGTAATGAAATGATTGTTTTTGCTGGTTAGTGCCTATTCTATTCTATATCAACCTATGGAATTCTATGTAGTTTTGATTGTCTGCTAAATTTATATAGGCACTGAAGAGGGAAGGAGAAGTGGGTGGTCAGACATGGACGCGACACGTCGGCAGGTTCCACCACCAGCTATAAATGCTGGCAGCCTAGCCAAGCAGAAATCCCCTGTTCGACATGAGCAATCGACATCGAAAGATGCTGTGGTGAGTTGTTAGACAATTTCATGTTGTTTGATATTGCTGTGTGATGAGAAGCAGCTTAGGACTCTGGAGCGCTTGTGTAAGTTGCTATGTATTATCTGACCCTTAAATGACATGTAGTTCTCCAGTTCGACTTTTTTGGGACGTTCAAGCGGATCTTCAAGGCGGCCTGCTGTCTCTAGTAGCCGCGAACCAAGCACTGAAGCGGAGCAAACGCGTAGTCGTACTACTGACGCAAGCCCAGGGGCATTCCAGAGGTCAGGAGCTCCACGGTGGAGCCCGCAGATGCCTGACTCCTCGGACGGCAGGCGCTCATCATCTGGCAGGCGCCACTCGTCTAACCCGAAGAACTACGAGTCCACTATCAGGGGCATGCAGGGCCTGAATTTCGACGGTGATGACAGGGTTCACTATTAGCCTCATCTCTTGGGACCTGACAGGGTGCATCAACGGTGCGCTGCCCCCCATATGATGCCCCATGTACCACCGGCTGCTGAGATGGAAGTACCGAGGGGTGGCTGGCTAATAAGAGGTTTGGGTGAGTGAGCCTAAGCGTGTTTGGTTGATGGCTGTTAGAAACTGTGTCGATGGCTATGCTTAGCCTCCGTTGTACAGTTTGGCATCTGTTTAATTGCGCGGAAGGGCGCTGAGTCCTGTGAACGATGGTATATTATTCTGAGATTTGTGCAGGTTCACGTTTGATGCATTGTGCTGCTTTGGAATTCAATGGCCGCTTGGGAAATATTTGAACATTTTGGGAGAGTTTTATGGCGCCTGCTCCGGTGCAATTCCTAGATTTCGGCAACTGCAATGCCTTTGCTTGGCCTCTTGAGATTTTTATGCTGCTTGTGACAGTTCTGGGATTGTTAGTGTGAATATGTGATTTGGTCGTTGGTTAAAACTTGTGCTTTTTTGGAAGCGTTTCGACTGCTGCAAATAATCTTACATTTCGAACGAACGCTCGGAGGAAAATGTACATGTTTTTTTTTGACGGGATCGTACATCCATGGTTGACATGGTTGCTTACTTGCTTTCGGTGTGGCCATTGGTCGGTCGGTCCATTGCAGTAACCATGAGCTTTCCTGGAGCCTTGGTTGGCAATCTGTTGATGCCTGCTGCTGCGTTGGCAACGACCGAGGCCAGCCAACCAAAGCCAAGCCAAGCGGTGAGAAGGCCTGGGTCGGTGGGTAAGAAAGACCAAGCACTGGTGGTAGTTGCCATGGAAATTCTGTGCTTGGCTAATGCCTGCAATAGCGGCGTTGGCGTCACAGAAAGCGAAGCGATTCAAAGGTTTCGTTCGGAGCCAAAAATCCAAAAGCCTTTGACCGCGGCGGCACGTGCCTTGAGATTTTGCCTTCACATTCTCTGAAGCTGCATTGCTGGTCAAAAGAAAAGCTCAGTTTTTTCTTTTGTCAAGTTGCCTGCTGTCTTTGTCGTTCTCGTTCACAAGTAAGGAGAGAGGACAGATGCAATGCGACCTAGATGGCTTTGTCCTCCAACTCACGGCGTAGTTCCTTTTTAGTTAAGTTTGGAGATGATCAATCTGAAGTGACCCGCATGTGGATCCGCGGATAAACTCACGTTTACCTAGCGCCGACACTAGGCATCTCTGAGAGAACGACGATGAACTGTGTGGTTCATTCCATTTGAGGCCGTGAACGCATCTGAGCCTACTGATTTGATGGTTCACAGAGGCGTTCCGTGCTGTCCTTGCTGATCTTGACTAACCAGATCAGACAATAGCAGATGACTCTTTCTTCCTTTCAGATCAACAAAGAGCAATTCAGTCTGCGCAGGTCACGGCGTCTGTACACGCCGGGCGGCTGCATTGTGTGTGCAGCCATTTTCTTAACTACAATTACAGGTCAGATGAAGAACAAAAGCAACAAAGATTACAAAAAACAAATTAGTGTAAAACTCTAGCTACCTACTGTACTTTGCAGGATCCAAAAAAACAAAGCAACGGATAATCAGTTCCGTGAAGGATTAACTGAAGAGTTGCTGGCCTTGCTGCTGGGCAGCGTGAGGTGCACCGTCGGAGGCCGGATGCCCAGGCATTGCTGCTTCAGCGGCCGCACGCCGGGGCTCGCGGCCATGCCCATGTATTGCACCCGCGGCGACAGCCTGATCCGCGGGCTCGGGCGCGGCGACGGGATCGGCCACGGCTGCGCCGCCGGCCTGTTGGGCGACAGGTTCACCTGCTCCAGCGCCCGGCTCTGCAGCTCCGCCGGGTAGTCCCGGACGCAGCCGATGCGCGCGCCGGCGCCGCTCGTCCACTTCACCAGCCCGCGGCCGCCGCTGGTTTCGTTGCTCACGGCTTCCGCTGCCTCCGGCGGAGCATCAGCTCCTTCCTCTGTCACTGCCATCGCGGTCGGACCGGCCGTCTCTTTGGGTTCTTCTTCCTGTTGCGACGACGGCTCGACGTCCGAGGCCTGCTTCCGTTTCAGCGACGGGTACTCGTCGTCGTCCACCGAGCATCTCTGAAGCAGCAGGCGACCATTCGTCGTCAGAACAATGCAAGCAGTGTCCACCAGCAATTCCATCGTTATATTGATCATCAAGAATGAACAATAGATAGACCATATACCTTGACGTTGGTCAGGTCGACGTTGTGCTCCTGCAGGAAGCTGATGAACTCGTTGAAGTTCTCCTCGGTTGGGAGGTAATGACCGCTGTAGGGCCAGATGGCCTTGAGGACGCCGTCCTTGGCGACCAGCCTCCCGGCGGCCGACGTCGCGCCGCCGGCCAGGAAGCTGGAGTGCTGGAACTGGCCCTTCTTCTTCCGGCCCACGTAGAGCGACCTGCTGGTGCTGAGCACGAAGATCCACTTGGACTCGTCGGTGGTGTTCACGAGGAGGCCGCTCTGCAGGTACGTCAGCCTCCCGTCTTCCACGACCACTTCGTAGGCGGCGCGCTCGTTCTGAATTTTCATTCGATCGCGTTCACAATCGCAATTAGCTGGTTCAGTCAGTCAGCCACGAAAACAAACAAACAAACAAACAAACTGACGCAACGACTTTGATGGATTGAACGAGGCAACGACGGCGACGTACGCACCATTCCCAGGTACATGACGAGCTGCGAGTTTAGCTTGGTCCTCGGGCAGCTCGGGTGATGGATATCCCTCCCGGCTCCAATGTCCAGCCTGATCGGCAGATAGAGGCAGGAATGTCCAATCAGTAATCAGGAGGAGGAGAAACACATGGCATCAGATGAGTTATGCACACGGACCAGTAGAAGAATGGCTCGGTGCTGGAGCTCTGGAACCAGATGTCGTAGTAGAGGTGCAGGTTGTGGCCGTAGCGATGCCTCGGGTCGATCTGTTGGTGGTTGCCATGAACAGGTTCAGACTTCAGAGCATGAATCACACTGCTATGTATTGGAGTAGATGAGAGGCAATGGGAATTCGGGTTGCGCGTGGTTACCGCTTCGAGCCAGTGGCGGAGCGCCAGCTGCTGCGCCTTGTCGTCCTTGCAGAGGCCCTTCCCGACCTTGGCGATGCGCTTGCCGGCCCTGACCCACCGCGACGCTGCCGTCTCCTGCTTGCCGCCCGCGAAGAAGGAGACGGACTTGCGGTCCAGCGACGCCTGGTCGTAGAGCTTCCACCACAGCTCCTCCACCACGATGGCGCAGTCGGCGAGGCTCCGGCGCGTGCGGTGGCCCTTGAACATCTTCTGCACCGTGGTGGCGGCGGCCTCGTGCAGCGGCGAGCGCGCGCCCGGCTCCGGCGGCTGCCTCCGGGCGGCGGCGAGGGGGCTCTGGGGGCCGAGGGCCAGCCGCCCCGGCCTCGCGCCGTGGATGCGGCGCACGGGCGTCGGCGGCGCGGCATGGTCGGCCGCCGGAGCACGGGCGGCGGCGCATGCGGCGGCGGCGTCGGGCTCCCAGTTCTTGAAGCTGAGAATGGCCCGCTCGAGGCTGCTCGCCGCCGTTACCTTCTTGGATGAGTTGCTCCTGAGCAGCTTGGGCGACCTCGCCGGCATGTCGTCGGCGGCGCCGAGGTCCAGGAGCTTGGGCGACGCGGCATTCCGATCGGCTGCCCCCGGCGGCGACCGCAGAGGCATAGGTTCCTCGATCGGCGCGCGCGCCTTCGAAAGAATCTGGATTTATTGGAGGCTTGGAATGGATGGATGCCTTGCTGTTCGGGCGGCTGGGCAAGCTGCTCCGTGATCTTGGGGCGATGGATCGGAGATGGAGACAAGAAGAATGGCGTGTCTACATATATAAGCGAGGCCTAAGCCGCTGCCGCGACGAAGGCGACGGGCGCGCAGGGGGGACGAGTCCACGGAGCACAGCACGCACGCAGCGGCCGGAAGCGAGGCGACGTGCGCGGGCGGGTGGTCGCGCGCCGCGGACCCGGTCGCACCCCCCGACCCCGACTGCCAGCGCGCGAGCTCAGCTCGCTCGCCAGTAAAACCGCGTCGGCGTCTGCGTGCACACCCACCTGCCCCCCCTCCACGGCGTGGGCTGGGCGCCATCGACCGGCGCATGGCATGGGCTCATGCCATGGGGATCCATCTGTAGGGATGAGAGACGAGATGATGAAACCGGTTGCGTCGATCGGTTCGTCAAAACTCAAACGCACGCGCATTCCCTCCAGTCCAATCGACGATCGCGGCACGCGCGAGCGCGCCCAGGGGTCGGGTCCCGACTCTCGTCGCGGTCCAACAGCGACCGCTTGAATGGATGTCTTTCCGGAAGAAAACAACCGGAGTGACTGACCGGCCCACTGACCGCTGCGTGTCGCGCCTCGCCGGCACCGGCCTGCACGGCACGGAGTGTACGTGGTGGTAGTGGGGACAGAAGTATTGCGGTGATCAGTCCGTGACGAGTTTGTAGGGTTATGTACTAGTCGAGGATCGGGTCCGAGACACACAGAAGCACACGGCGGCGGGGTTGAACGTGGGGGCAGGGAGATGAAAAGGGCGGCTTTGTAGCGACGCTAGTTTGTGTGGGGCGAGAGCTGCCGCTAGGGACAAGGACGGGAGCAGGACGGCACCGGCGCAACGCGCAAGGGCGCCGGGCCAGATGGATCTGGATCCTATCCAGAGGCGAGAATGAAAGCCGCCGGGGTGGAAGCATCGGAGCGCGCCGCGGAGGCACGCCGGCCGAGCATCGGAGCTGAGATGCAGTAGGCAATGGCGCGTCCGGTGGCAGCAGCTCGCCACGGGCAGAACTCAGCAGAAGCATGTTTTGCAGCCAGCGGCGGATGGAGTGACGAATAATAATCGGGCGGTAGGAGCAAGACGGTTGCGGATTCAGGTCGCAGCTTCCACGGCTACGCGCGAGCGAGCCCCCTGTCCGCATCAGGGCGGCTGCTAGCGCTAGCGTTCTGGAATTCAGGTGCTGCGTTCCAGCTGCTCTACATACATCATCGCCAGGTATTCATTCATCAGATATCGTAGCGGATCGTAGCAGTACAATAGCGTGTTGACCCCAGTTTGTGTAATTGTCGCTATTTGAATATTGAATTTATTTTTCGTCCCGACGAATGAACTGAGGCTGCCTGGCATCTTGACCCTCCTGCGATTATCCTCTATACTAGTATTCCCGCCGAGTTTTTGTTTCTTTGTTCAAACTTCAGCGCTCGCAACCTGCGACCGCACGTCCGCAAGTGTCCGGCTGCGCTCGATGCTGGTCAGGGTCGAATTGATCCCTGAATGCAATTTGCATCAGAGCCCGGCATGCGACATGGCATGCGTACACTGGAGTCTGCCAGTCTGGATGTAGGAGCACGTTTGATTTATAGGAACATTTCCATCTGTATCGCCATTTGAGAATGAGAATGAGAATGAGATGACGGCAAAACACAAGGTTTAGTTAAGTAATCAACTTATGAGCACAATTTCATCAATCATGGGTGGAGAGCAGGGATGCAAGTTATATTTATTTTGGGTCATTGGGTTGATAAAAAAACTTGATAAAATGAACTGGAATGGCATTGTGCGTAATTAATTTAGGAGAAGAAATGAAGTAGAATGGTATGCTATTGTAATTATTTTTAGTTGATCCATAAAATAATATTGCGTGCCCACTTGCATCCCTAACGGGAGAGCCAGCCGTGGCAGCAGCAAGATTTAAATAATGGAAATATCTTATGAAAGAACACTTTACCTTCATCGTCAATATCATCAGGACAGCTTTAAGCTAGTAAAAGCAACTTAATCGTAGCTAAATTGGTCATGGAATCAGCCCGTTCGAGTTTCAAAGTGTTGTAAAAACTGTATCTAAATTTGGTTAGGTTTAAAATATACGCAAATTAAATCAAGTTTTGCTTTCAAAATACTTTTGGAGCACGCCAAAATATTGTCAAAATACTTATGCCAAAACAGCCCAAAATCATAAAGTTCATACAGAAGTAGGAGCAAATATATATAAGATTTTCTAAAACTGAATTGACACCGCTATGTGCTTTTAATGGAACAAAGGGTAATCATTGTCTTCAGTTTGAAAAGCCGAGGACAAAATCAAAAGGTTGGAAAATAAATGTAAAGTCACAATTGAAGTTAAAAATTTGCTTGTCATATATTTCTATTCAACTCTTACTCAGTCGGATTTCTTATGGTGAAACATATCCATCCAAAATTGACTAGTACTAAATTTAGCACGGGTAATTGTATCCTTATGAATTTATATTTGATAAATTAACGAAGTATATTCTTATAGACGACAAGTCTTCTACTGTTTTCAAAAGAAAAATGAAATACTCCGAATATCGCCCATCGTGCCTTCCAAAGTTCCAACGGACCCATCTGGTCACCCGTCCACCTAGCTGCTCCTGCATGCAATGAATAGTTCAGCGCGATATGCATCGGTCCCTGGACGCTAATATCGCCCGTCTATTCATTGCTTTTTTAAAGACTCGACAAGAGCTTATATGCCTAGTTCGGAAGTTTCTGGGAACTAATGCTGCTACTTCCCGGCGCTGATCCATTACATGGTAGAGAGTACTCAACCTGATGACGACCCTTCTTACTTTCATAATCTAATTATCATCCATCAATCACAGCGGGGCAAAGTACATGAATAAAACCTATAAAATTATGACCGAACCGCCCACCGTGATCTTAGACGATCTTCTAGCAAGTTAGGGTCTGATGACCGCTATATTATACATTTGAATTTGATGAGGTATACGCGTCGAAGAAAGGATATATAAAATGTTACTTATTATATTATTATATTATATAGGGTTTGTTCATATACTGTCCAATGACCAGTTAATAACATTTTCAGGTTCTTTTTATCGGATTGACTCCTACAAATAAGGCTGAGAGTAATGGTTATTTCTTTTCTATGGTTTTACCCTCCTTGCCCGATCAACTCCTATATTGACCCTTTGCATGAACAAGGCAACAAGAGATTGAGGTTGCGTATGGCCATAGCATTGTTGTCGCCGCTTGCCTTATCAGATTTACTCCTTGTCAAACGTTTGATTTTTTCGTTATCCATCAATCACCCAAACTTGTCACCGCTTGCCTTATCAGATTTACTCCTTGTCAAACGTTTGATTTTTTTTGTTATCCATCAATCACCCAAACTTGTGCTAGAAATTGAACCGGGGGATTGGGATTTGAGGTTAGGGTTTGAGGGTTTCGGGGGCAAGGGTTACCAGGGGTCTTCGGGTCCAGAGGGAGCTCCGGGGAGGCTTGCCGGCGGGCGATGGAGGCGGCGGGGGCATATGGCTCAAACGGATTAGCGTCGGGCGGTGGAGGAGGGAGGCGGCGGAGGCCGCCGGAGCCGGAGGAAGGCGGTGGCGGCGGGAGCGTCGGGTTCGGACGGCGCGACTCGAGCGTCGGAGTCGGGCGTCCGCGAAACGGCGCGAGGAAGAAGGAAAGAAAGAAGGGAGAGAGAAAAGGGGAACATCTACATCGTAGGATTAGGATCTAACGGATGTAGATGGTGATCGACAGATAAGTGATTTTTCGATCAACTGATGTGGAGACAGATCCTTGCTTTATAGGAGATTAAACACAGTAAAAAGTCGACATGTATATTTAGCACCGCATAGTTTCAAAGAGAAATACGGTGCAAGGAAGACACGCACGTCCTCCTTTTGTTTTTGCTGAGACAGCTCGTACTTGGTCCTTGATGATAGTACTATAGAGAATGTCAATACCTACGTGATGTGATACTGTACATATAGAAACTCCTCTACTAATATAACCACACCTACAATCATACCAGAAATATAGAGTCCACCTGGCATGATTTATAGCTACAAAATGTTACCCAACACATGGTTCACGTGGCTTCTAACCCGAGCTACAAGAGCAAATGTTTCACTGGATACCACCAAACACCTTTCGATCCGCCGCTTGGCGATACATCGCAGGGAAGGTAGCTCGATGCATGTTTCAGTCCGTGCAGCGCAGGCAGGTTCACCAAGTCACCACCAGTCACCGCGTTGCGGCAGTATACTCCTACTACCTTATTTTACTCGGCATACACGTGGCGTGGTCGCGTCGTAAAGTCTGTATCTCTATCAAGCTCGCTCGGTCTCCTGGTCGGTCGGCCGGGAAAAAGCGACTGAAACTTGCACTGAATCTCTGGCGACCGGTTCAGCTGTGAGCCTGTGACTGAACAGCGAGGCAGTTTTGGGGGCACCTGCTGCCCAACTGGCGCGTCAAACGGGGAACGCCGGTTTGCCACGGCAAGGGCAAGGAAATAACAGGCCCCAAGCGACCGGCGACGGAGGAGGAGGACCGACGAGCGGTGGCACCCCGACCCGGCGGCGGAGCCATCGGGACTACGGGAGGGGTAGCGGATGGGCCGTCACCATAACTTTTCATTGTGACACGGAAGCGCAGGGGGCCCACGAGGCTCGCAACGTGGTGGGCCAGCCCGCATGCAATTCCTAAGGCCCAGCCGTTTCAGCAGCCCGTGGCGCCCTGCCTGGTCTCTTGGTCGTCGATGCCGAGGGAGAGAAGAACCCACCCCCGCCCCCTCCCCGTCTCCCTGGACTTGGACGACTCCGATCACTCGGCCCCGCCCGCCTCCGCCTCCGGTCGTCGCCCTCCCCAGCGGCGCCTCCCCGGGATCTCTCCGCCGCAGGCCACTTCCTCTGTTCCCCATGGCCTGGCGACTGGCCATCTCCAAGGTTCCTTTCTCTCTCTCTCTCTCTCTCTCTCTCTCTCTCTCTCTCTCTCTCCCTCTCTCTTCTTTTCCTCCTCCCCCTCTCAACATCCCTGCCCTCCGACTCTCCCGTTTCCTCCTCGAGGTCCGGGGCCTCGATTGGATTGGATGGATGCGTCCGTCCTGGGACATGACACGCGGCGTGACCAGTCTGGAACGCCTACCTTGGGAGATTGCGCATCTTCCATCGCAAAACTAGGGTTTAGGACTAGGAGGGGGATTCTCCATCCCATTGCGCAGCCCTGCCCTGCCCTGCCCTCAAACACGTTTTTCCACTGAAACAAAAACAACCCTCGATCCGATCTACTGCAAACGACGAATCTTTGCTGAGGGTTAGCTAGTAGTGACACCCTTAATGCCTGAGGAATCTGAAATTACAAAAGTTGAACATTAACCATGTCGTGACGTGATGCTTGCAATGGTGGTGTATTTATCTTTTGGACCATTTGTTTTTGACTTGCCTCAATATTGGCACACGTGCTCAGCCTAACGCACGCCATCATTTCGGCGCCCTTTGTCTTTGTGACACAGGTTGCCAGGCATCGGTCAGCAAATGCCATTTGCAGTCAGCTACCGGCAACCTTTCCTTTCAGGGCACCCAGGAGCGATACCGGAGCAGGTATGCTTGCTGAATTCCCTGTGATAGGTTACGCCTTGGATTCACAGTGTAAATCAGTGTCTTCTATGCCAGCTATTACCTGCTTTTAGCGGTGTCCCTACATTTCATATCACTGGACTAGACATGTGCTATTTGAGTAATAATCCACTTATTGTTTACTCTTATTCTTTCTCTTGTGGTTTCGTTGCTTTCCCATGTTTTTTCTAACTCGTGCTGGTGCTTCATGCAGGCAGCGTGCTTAGAAATTTGCACAAGAGGTACCGCTCAAGCTATGCCAGTAGCTTTCCACGCTGGATACGGGACCTGGACTCACCTAGTGAAGCTTCTCTGCTTAAAGAGATTTATAGAAGTGACCCAGAAAGAGTTGTACAAATCTTTGAAAGGCACCCTTCATTGCATTCCAACTCGTCGGCTCTTTCTGAGTATATCAAAGCTCTTGTCAGTCTTGACAGACTAGAGGATAGCCTCCTGCTTAAAACAATGCAGAGAGGTATCTTCTCTACTGGTTTTGCCATCATATGAATATTGCAATTAATTTTTTTTGAAAAGCCCCTTGTTTCATCGCATCATTTCCTGGACCCTGATTTTGTGGAAACTTTAGTTAAATACTTTCTTCCACTTTGATTTTATTATTAAATTTGAACTATAGTCATAATGCCCTCGCTACTCTGCATTGTGTTCTGTTTCTGTCACTTCCGCAGTTTTTCCCCTACATAATATATGCCATATTCTTGTAGAACTTTTTTGTGCATGGATCATCATATGAAGTTCTTATGCAGGACTGGCTAGTTCAGTAATGGATGAAGAAAGGCGTACTGGTCTTGCTGCAATTGCAAGTGTTGGTCGTCAGACTAAAGATGGAGCTCTTGGTACCGCAAATGCACCTATTCACATGGTTACCGCAGAAACTGGTCAATTTAAGGAGCAGCTTTGGAAAACCTTCCGAAGCATTGCACTTACTTTCATTGTAATCTCTGGCATTGGAGCTCTCATTGAAGACAGAGGAATTAGTAAAGGTTTGCTATCTTGGAGTTGAATGACTCTACTGTTCTTGAACAATTCAACAGCTCATTGAAACTTGGGGTATATACAGGCCTTGGTTTGAATGAAGAGGTTCAGCCGAGCATGAGTTCGAAGACTAAGTTCAGTGATGTCAAGGGAGTTGACGAGGCTAAAGCTGAACTTGAGGAAATTGTTCACTACCTACGAGATCCCAAAGTAAATTAATATTATTCTGGCATTTCCATTTGTCTGTGATTAGTTAAAATCATAAAAACAACTGAATAACCATTAGATCTAGCCCAGTATGGTTATTAGGACTAAAACATTGTATTGTACTGAAATTGCAACACTGTGAAGTAAGTTACTCCTGTGGTCTATCTGTATTCTAATTATTCTTTATGCCACAATTTGTTTGGATTTTTTTTTTGCCAGCCTCAGAAGAAACTGCAGGATCCATTGATTTTACTACCCAGTTCTAGCAACCCTTTGTGAGCTCATTGTTTGACGTCACTTTCAGGCTCATGGAACTCTTCATAAACCTTTCTGACGCTCTGCATCCATAGTTGTTTCAATCTCATGCATTATTAAATGGACTGTTGCTTTGGTCCTTTGCACTCCTTTCTTAGGGATGGGTTTGTAATCTAGAATTTGCTCATTGAAAAAGTTGTGTCAGGTTGCTCCATTTTGTGTTGTATATCCATGTTTAAATTTTTAATGATCACAAGCACCTCTCATGGTTTTCAGCGTTTTACACGCCTTGGTGGAAAGCTTCCTAAAGGTGTTTTGCTGGTGGGGCCACCTGGAACGGGAAAAACCATGTTGGCAAGGGCTATAGCTGGGGAAGCTGGTGTTCCTTTCTTCTCATGCAGCGGTAGTGAATTTGAGGAGATGTTTGTGGGTGTTGGGGCTCGAAGGGTGAGGGACCTGTTCAATGCAGCAAAGAAGCGATCCCCTTGTATAATATTCATCGATGAAATTGACGCGATTGGTGGGAGCAGAAATCCCAAGGATCAACAGTATATGAAGATGACCTTGAATCAGCTGCTTGTTGAGTTGGATGGCTTTAAGCAGAATGATGGGATAATTGTAATTGCAGCAACTAACTTCCCTCAGTCACTGGATAAAGCACTTGTTAGGCCTGGGCGCTTCGATCGTCACATTGTGGTTCCTAATCCAGATGTTGAGGGCCGACGACAGATCCTGGATACTCATATGTCAAAGGTAAATCCATACTCGCATATGCCAAACCTTGTCTGATTAACGCTTGGTGGGTTCTGTGGTTTAGAAAATCTCACCTGACATTTCCTCCCTGAATTTCAGGTCTTAAAAGCAGATGATGTGGATCTGATGATCATTGCAAGGGGAACACCTGGTTTCTCAGGCGCAGACCTTGCAAACTTGGTCAACGTAGCTGCTCTGAAGGCCGCTATGGATGGGGCAAAAGCTGTCACAATGAAGGACCTGGAGTTTGCCAAGGACAGGATCATGATGGGCAGCGAGCGCAAATCAGCTGTGATATCTGATGAGTGCAGGAAAATGACTGCGTATCATGAGGGAGGGCATGCCCTTGTTGCTATTCACACGGATGGTGCTAACCCTGTTCACAAGGCTACAATAGTTCCAAGGGGAATGGCTCTTGGCATGGTTACACAGCTGCCGGAGAAGGATCAGCATAGTGTTTCGAGAAAGCAGATGCTGGCAAGATTGGATGTGTGCATGGGAGGAAGGGTGGCTGAAGAGCTTATATTTGGGAAAAGCGAGGTAACCTCTGGTGCCTCATCTGACCTAAAGCAAGCAACACGGCTGGCAAGAGCCATGGTCACCAAGTATGGTATGAGTGAGCGGGTGGGTCTTGTTTCCTACAGTGATGACAATGGGAATAGTATGAGCGCCCAAACAAGAGGCATGATTGATAAGGAGGTGAAGGACATTCTGGAGAGGGCGTACAATAATGCAAAGACGATTTTGACAACACATGATAGGGAGCTTCATGCGCTAGCAAACGCCCTTCTTGAGCATGAAACGCTCTCTGGAGCCCAGATCAAGAAATTACTGGCACAGGTAAACAATAGTGGCAATAAGCAGAAGAAGGCTGCTAAGGTGCCACAGAAGACGCCAGCAGCCCCACCTCCCCCTCAGTCACCGGCTGCAGCGGCGGCGGCGGCAGCACAAGAAGCTGCGGCAAAAGCCAAAGGAGTTGCCGGTACAGCGGCTGCAGCACAGGCAGCAGCGGCAGAGGGGGTTGCGGGTATTGGATCATAGTGGCACTGGGAGGAGCACGGCTGGCATTTTGTAGACTGACCAAATCAGCAGGTTGTCTGGCATAATGTGATGGGTGATTAGGGCGAAGGAGGCAATGCTATAAGGAGGTTAGCAGCTGCTGCTGTAAGAGAGCTGCATTCTAGTCCCAAACAGTATGTGATGGTGGTGGTGTTGGTGGGAGGCAGGCAACCTGAAGAAAAGTTGCCGATATTATGTGTAGCAGGCCAGGGACCTGGTTGTAGATAACTCGCGTGTTGGCATGCGGAACCATCTTGTCGAGCGATTAGTATCATTCTGCCGCGCAGTGGATTCTTTGCCATGCAACCTCATTATCGCATTGTTCTTTAATACTTTGTACCTGCGGTGATATCGATAATCCTGTCCTGATGCTTGGATCAGGTTATGTAGCACTAGTTGAATTGGAAATTGGAATGGTAGCGGCGTTTGACCATGGAATTTTCAGTTTGTATTGTGATTGGAGAGCACGGGGTGCTGTTTCGTTGGTGCGTTGCTAACGTTAATTCTTGGGTAGGCTGTAATTTAGATTGGAAAGCACGGGGTGCAAATAGAGGTGGTAAGGCGTCTAAAAATTTAACTTACAAAATATAGGGATCAGTTTCAAAAAGATCAAACTCATATTTTTATTGATCTACGGATGATTAATGGTGGAATTGAATTGTGAGAGGAGCATTAGGATCATGATCTGATATCATCATAGGTGCAAAACCCTCCCTACATGACCTATGAGCTTGTGATTTGCCTCAATTTGCTATCTTTTCAGAGTTGATGAGGAACGGACGTCGAGTTTACTGGTCCGCATTACATCTGCTGCCCGGAGCTAAACGGCACCGTCCTCTCAAAAAAATAAAAACAAACTAAACGTCTAAGCGGAACCAGGCCCATTGGGAGCCCAAATCTATATTGGATAGCCCATTTTCACCCACCCGATCGTTCAGGAAGGAAAAATCCAACGCAAAAGCCTATATAATAACACCCAGGCGGCCTGGCCACGACCTACCCAGAGCCAGAGCCACAGGCAGCCCGAGCCCCTCCGACTCAGCGACTCGACCACACCAAGCCGAGAAGCCAGGCCACGAGCCCCCCGACCCGGGGCTCCGGCTGGGCGCGCGCGTGCGCGGCGGATTGGGCTCCGCTCGCCACCCCCCGACCCCACGCGCCCCTCCCCGCGAGGGCTCGCCCCCTCCTCCACCCCTCCCCGCGATCCCCTTCTCCGCCGCTCGTCGCCCGGCGCCGCCGCACCCGCGCCTACACTGGGCGCCTCTCTCCTTCGCCCCCTTCGGGTCCGTCTCTCACCCCCCTGCCTCCCTGCGGTTTCATGCGGCGCTGATTTGATTACTAGATTTGAAATCCAACTTGCACCCGGCGGTTTCGTTATCCCGACGAGCGCCTCACGGGCGATTTAGTTTCGAGGCTTCGCAGCTGCGCCTAGTCCTGCCCCGTGCATGTCGCTTATCCTGCCATCTCTTTTTGGCATTTTTTTTGGAGGGAGGGATTTATTCATTTCGTTATCACCATGTCACGTATTCTGTTATTTCAGTGAGCTTAATAATGTTATTTCTTTCCATATCTGTGCCTTCTTCGTTCGCAGAGCTGGTGTAATTTACCTACCAACTGCTAACTAAAGGTGGTGAAGTATACTTTTCCTAATTATACTCCCTCGGATGACACGTCTGCCGGTCTGCATCATTTATGGCCCAGAATTCGTCCCGTCTTCACCGTCTCCTCACATTACTGGACAGTATCCTTTTATCTGTTTACCCTCCACTCTTCAGAGATTCTATTTCATATGCGATTTTGATATAGCTTTTTGCAAGTGCCTTTAAAATATGCTTAGAGTTTACAAATGAGTAGATGCTATTATAACTCCTAGATTGTACTGCTTCTCGAAAAATAGAACTAATCTGGCACCTTTGCTTAGTGCAATATGCAACTAACCATGCTAAAATGTACCAACTCAATATCTATGGTAAGTCGCTAAAATAACCGCCTAGGGGAGTCATTCGGGTTTCTCTGTTGGCTTATCTGTCCATGCAAAATTTCTTTAACATCAACCAGCTGGTTCGACACAAGCGACAAGGTTTGCGGCTGCACGCCAAATTGGAGAAATTGCCAAGTCCCATCCCCAGGAGCTAAATGCATTGCTTAAAAAGGTACATAGGTGGCATGGATGTTGCCAATTTTTCAGCTCTTCAAACCTGAAACCTTAGTGTTTGCTTAATGTTTTCTGCTGTGTATGATCCAATGTATATTTTTGCTGGTATACCCAACTGCTTAGACTCACACCTGTATGATAGCACAAAAATGTGCCATGCTGTTCTCTTGTTATGCACTTCTGCTACATTTGCAATTGTGTATAAGTTGAGAGATAAATACCAAAGATAACAGTATGTTTTGTGTATTTTCTGTTTGAAATGTTGATGTCTATTGTTTGAAAAGTAAAAAAAATCCATTTATGTCATTGGTATATTTCTTTTTTCCATTCATGTTTATTACAAAATGATCCCAAATGGATGAACATACATGAGGGACTACACAAATCACCTAAACTAGATGAGAATACAGTGCACCGTTAGCATGACCCTCAGCCCCCTCTCAAAATCATAAATAATGCCTGAGAAAGAAGGAAGATGCTTGGGCTGGTGGAGGTCCCCATGCAGCTGCTCGGTGGTGGCTAGTGTTGCGACCAAGAGCTATCATGCTCTGATGCTATTTGACTTGAAGTGGTATGAAGTTTCCAAATTGAATATATCTAAGAAGGACTGAATGTTCATGATGTACTTTTGCACAAAGCACTTTGCACTGTATCACAATACAGTACGCATAAATACACTATTAACATTGTTGATACGTGATGTCATCTCATGTATTTAAGGTATATCTATGATATAAACACTCTGTCAAGTGATATCTTCTGTTGATATTCTGCCATGAATGAATGATTTTTCTTTGTATGTCTTCCACACATTATTTGGCTGAAATTCTTGTTGTTATGTGCCTATTGTAGGTTTCTCAGTACATTCGTAGTAAAAATTGGGACACGAGGGTTGCAGCAGCTCATGCGATTGGTGCGATAGCAGAGAATGTCAAACACACATCATTAAAGGACCTATGTACTTCTGTGGAAGCAGAAAAACATGCTTCTGGGTTGTCTGATGGAAGTGATGATGCTGGTTCATTGCCACGCGCTGATCCTGCAGCAACATCTGATCTTGCTTTTGGAAGGTTTTGCTGGATTAAACCTTTAATGTGCAGTGGACTTTCCCTCCTTTCTTTTCCTTTTGTGCCCTCACTAATGCTGTTTTATTTCTATTCATACTCGCAGATTCGACATAAATAGGGTATTGGAATTTGGATCTCCTTTATTGGCATCGGGTGGACAGGTGTGTTCTTAGTACCAATATTTTTTGGCCTCAAGATTTAACGAGTAGATTAAAGATTTAATGTAGTTTTGAGTTTCAGGATCCCAGCTTTTTTAGGATCTAATTCAAAATTTCTTTTTAGGGTGGGGTATACACCCTCAATACATTCTTACCTAATGTATCAACACTTTTGATTATGTTATTCTCATAATATTGTAAATGGACAGCAGACTTTAAATGCTGAAATAGATTTATCTCTTTCTGAGCACTCTTATTGGGTTACACAGTTATTTACTGGTATTTTTAACCGGAAAAAAAATGAGTGGGCGATGGATAAATGTGGCAACATGACCTGCAGCTCATCATAATAAGAAAATATCTAATATTCAACTGAAGCTACACACAAGAGAAGTTCAAATTTCCGCACTTGGTTTGTATCAACATGCATTTTATTAAAGTTTCTTGTAAGGATAAAACTAACTATTCCATTTCAAATCTTGTCTTTCTTTGTCAATGTAATATGTGAAATTGCTAACATATTTGCTTGTATCTGACTGCTAGGAATACGACATTGCAAATGACAATGGCAAGAATCCAGCAGAGCGCCTTGCTCGCCAAAAGAAAAATCTTCGGCGCCGTTTAGGTTAGTTTTTCCTTACTTTAGTGGGGAAAAAAGTAAACTTCAAGATTTTGACCGTGTTCCACAATATGTTTTTTCAGAATCCCCAGACTTTGAGTTACATTTGCCGATCTGTTGCTTAAAAGACCGAGTAGCTTTTTTGCTGATCTGAATTTCGCATTTACCTGTATTGTAGTAATCCCTCTGTTACAACATGCCTACCCCATTGCCCATGTTTAAGAGAAGGTTGGCATAGCTATAATGCCTTCGGAAGGGGTTGAGGTGGCAAAACATATTTAACTCTAGCTAGATTTTGTTGGGTCTACTTTTTTTTAAAAGTGAATCTAGAGGAGGAGCTCCTATGCTATAAAATGCAGGTAGTACATTGCAATAGTGCAATCACATTTGAATATACATATTAGGGATCACTAGAGATCTAGTAGCTGAAGTTTAGGAGTATCTTCAGCACTGCTTACATCTATTGGATTTCTTCAGAGATTTGGAGGTTTAAAAAGATTGAAATGCTGCTTAAATAGAGATTTGGTACTGATGGGTAGTTTCCTAATGCCACTTAAAATCTTGGAGTTGTATTACTATAGTAAATATGAAGTGCCACCTATTGGATTGGTGACATGCTGCTTCCATCTTATCTTGACGATGTATATGAGGACAAATGTCTTTGCATATACATTAGTTTTTTGGAATGCTTACACAACTTTTTTTTTGTTTTGTTTTTGTTCTAGTGCAGGACTGGATGTATGTGAGCAGTTTATGGATGTTAATGATGTTATCAAAGACGAGGATCTTCTTGCCCAAAAAAATTATTGGGGTTCACATGTACAGAATAATGGATTTAATTCATTCAATACTGGTCGTAATATCCAGCAATTGGTTTCCACCATGGTTCCTAGGTATCACAAGCAGCCTAACTTTCGCTCTAGGCGATTAAGTGCCAGGGAGCTCAATATGCTGAAGCGTAAAGCGAAGAGTAACGCAAAAGATCATACAAAGACTGTATCTGAGGGGGATGAGGTTACACTAAAAAGTCCTGCACCATCCAATGGAGCTACTTCTGACCAAAGCGGTGCACAGAATGTACGAATTATCGGCCATTCCATTTTGTCTCTAAGATCTTGGGATTTCCTGAAGTGTTTGTTTGAATAGGAGTTATGTTCGTGATATATCATATTTAATGTAAAAATAGATTCCAGACTACTCCCTCCGTCCTGAAATATAAGGCATTGAAGGGTTCAAAATTTGTACCCAAATATAAGACATCCAAGGGTGTTTTGGAAACTAATTATTCCTACCCGGCTATGAAATCAGCAAAATGACAACCAAACAAGGCATTAAATAGGGGTACATGCGTCATTTCCTTATCTCCTTAATCTGTCATGAAACTGCTAGGATGCCCTATATTATAGGATGGAGGGAGTAATCAGAGGGCTCAGTGCAGCTATTTTCTGTTCAACTCTTATAGCTCTTAATTTCTCTTTATGCAATTGCTAGCATGGCCTGTATGTCTACTCATGTGGCAGTGTGCTGATGCATGGGTGGGTCAGTGTGCTGCCACTTGCGCTAGTATGCTGTGGCTGTTGTTTTGTTTGGGGATTCATATTAGCTTGTCTGGAGCATTCATGGATGGGTTATTTAGTCATTTCCATTACCATGTTTCAGGATGCATTGGATATAACTACGGATGAAGACAATCTGGAGTACAGTGAAAATGGGAGATGGCCTTTTCAACAATTTGTGGATCAGCTTATTCATGATATGTTTGACCCTAGTAAGCCCATCTGATCCCCGAATATGTCTCATAATGTCTTACTTTGTCTCTTTCTCGACCGGAGTCTTACATTATTTTAACTTTGCATTGCATTTTAGTTTGGGAAGTTCGCCATGGCACAATTATGGCTTTAAGGGAAATTTTGACACATCAAGGTGCTTGTGCTGGAGTATATTTTCCTGATCTGAGCTTGCCTTCTGCTATTTTGGATGGTAAAACCAACTTTGAGTCCCTTAAAAGGGCGCATGGTATTGATCTAAACGATGATGTTCATGTGGAACACCTCGAGCCAGCGTTGAAGAGGCATAAGAAAGAGCAAAATCCTTCTGAATCTATGTATATGGACTATGATAAGGAGATGGTTAACGGCGGTCATTCAAAAACAGAGGCAGATCTGAGCAATGTGCCTACTGTATCAACTGGTGAATTAAGTTCTGCTCATGTAAAAGTCGAGCCTGAGTTCTGTGTTGGTGATTCAACTGACCCCGCTAAAGGGGATTCATCATGTAAACCAGTACATGAAAAACTCAACTCCACATCAAATCCAATTTCTCATGTGCATGCTCCTGAAAATTCAAAATTCATGAAACTGATGAAATTAACCAAATATTCTTATATGAAGAATTGGGAATTTCTTCAGGATTGTGCAATTCGCTTCCTTTGTGTACTTTCACTGGATCGGTATGCTTCTCTGGACGTCTAGATATATGATTAATATGTAAGCTTTGTTATCTTGAGCCTTATTTCTTCCTACCTTGTTTTGTTTTCAGCTTTGGTGATTATGTATCAGATCAAGTGGTTGCCCCAGTTCGCGAAACCTGTGCTCAAGCTCTTGGTGCTGTGCTGAAGTACATGCACCCTTCTTTAGTATGTCATACACTGAATATCTTGCTGCAAATGCAGGTGTGCTGTAGTAGTCATTTGTCTCATCCTGTCAAATTTCAAAACAATGCTTTCTATTCATCATTGCCATCTCTCTCTGTCTCTGTTCTTTGTTCTTTCAGCGCAGACAAGAGTGGGAAGTTCGTCATGGGAGCCTCCTTGGCATTAAATACTTGGTCGCTGTTCGGCAGGTAATTGCTAATCAAGATTCAGTGAACTGATAACTTAATGTAACAATGTAATTGCTAATCAAGATTCTGTCCTTGTAATACTGTTAACCGATGCAGAGTAGCAGAATGGCTGCCTTGTTGCCATTTTTGCCAACTAAATATTTCAGGAGACAATTTTTTTTCCATTTTGCTGATGTAACAGTATTATTTCTTGCCCGACCAGGAAATGCTTAAAGATTTGCTTGACTATGTCATTCATGCTTGTAAAGCTGGTCTGGAGGATCCTGATGATGATGTCCGAGCAGTGGCTGCAGAAGCCCTGATCCCAGCTGCTGACTCTTTAGTTAGGCTGAATGATAAAATGCTGCATTCAATCGTGATGTTGCTTTGGGATATATTGCTTGACCTTGATGATCTAAGCCCATCTACGAGCAGGTATACTTAAATCTTGTTTCCCTCATCTGGCAAATATATATGATTGAATAATATGGGCAGATCCGATCACTTGGTCCATTTATTTTCAACTGTTCTTTTCTTGTCTTCTGAAACTGGCCACCAATTACCTTTAGTTTTGTTGCATCTGTGGAGTTTTTTTGTTACCTTTTTATTGCCATTTCTTCCTTTTAAGTGGATTTTCATTTATGTCACTGGAAAAGCTTTAGTTATCTGATGTCCTAGTATTCTTTTCATTTTCAGTGTAATGAACTTGTTAGCAGAAATATATTCGCAGCCAGAGATGGTCCCAAAGATGCTTGGCACAGCAACTTCAGGGGAAAGGGGAGAATTTGATCTAAACAAATTAACTCAGACTGCTGAGCAAGAAGAGAGATTGCCATCTAGTGAGAACCCTTACGGTCTAGCCACACTGACACCCCGGCTGTGGCCCTTTATGAGACATAGTATTACTTCAGTTCGGCGTTCTGCCATACGCACACTGGTATGATTTTTTTAGATTCATTTTGGCATATGCACACCCCGGCTGTGGCATACGCACAATCAGCAAGCAATACAAATTAGCAGTTTTGTTATTGTCATAAGTATTCATGTGCTCATACAGGTTTTTCTGTATCTCTTATTGGGCTTTCCTACTTAACTCTCAAGTTTCGTTTTTCTTGTAGGAGAAGCTTCTTGAAGTTGGGAACAGTAGGAGTTTATCTGGAACTGTCCCGTCTAAATTCTGGCCAACATCAATATTAGGTGATGCACTGCAGGTTGTCTTCCAGAACCTACTTTTGGAGTCAAATGATGAGATTCTTCAGTCCTCTGAAAGGGCTTGGAAACTTCTACTTCAGGTTATTTTGATGTTCTGGACATCGCTTACTCACTAAATCCACATCAGCTTAACAATCTGGTCTAGCATACAGTGACATTGATGAAAAAAATTGTCTCAATTATTGTAGTGCCCTGAGAAGGACCTTGAATCTGCTGCGAAGCTATATTTTAGTAATTGGGTACAACTTGCTACCACTCCATTTGGCTCAGCATTGGATTCAACAAAAATGTTTTTACCAGTTGCCCTTCCCCGAGGAAGTCGTTCAAGAGCTGCTGCAAAGATCAGATCTGCTAAGCTAGAGCATGAGTGCACAAGAATGATCTCGTTTGGTTCTACAGGGGAAAGTACTTCTCATGAAAAACATTTTGATGTTCCCTCAAGTGTTTCTAAGATAATTGTTGGTGCTGATTCTGACAAATCTGTTACTCATACACGAGTTCTTACATCAATGGCACTTGGGCTTTTTGCATCTAAGTTGCCTGTAGGCTCATGGCAAGTTGTTCTAAGTCCACTAGCAAATGATCTCATGTCTCTTTCAGGAGTTCAGAGACAGGTATGAGATGGCTCAATCACGTAAAGTATGTTCCTGTGTTCAGTTACTTGTTAACATCATGTTTTTGTTGCTTCAGGTGGCTTCAATGGTTATCGTTTCTTGGTTTAAGGATCTGAGAGGTAGGGATCCTGTATCAGTGGGTACATTACTAGCTTTCCTATCTTCCGTGAAAGAGTGGCTACTGGACTTGTTGACCTGCTCTGATCCAGCATTACCTACAAAAGATTCTGTGCTTCCATATTCTGAACTTTCAAGGACATACACGAAGATGCGCAATGAAGCCAATAATTTGCTTCACTCAATTGATTCTTGTCCTGTTTTCAAAGATTATATTAGTGGCTTAAACCTTAATGTTGATGTGCTGGGTGTTGATGATGCTATCAACTTTGCATCAAAGCTTTTGTTACCATCCGAATCTGATCTTCTTTCAGAAAGTGAAAGAATTGTCCTGAATAACATAGAATCAGCAAAACAAGGTCTATTGTCTACATCAGGCTACTTGAAATGTGTTCAGGTATGTGATATGTTCAAATTATTGTGTTCTTACATTTATATTACTTGAAAAATGCCTGATATTTATGATTTCCTAATTGTTTGTTAGTAATATATTTACATAAGCTTTGTTTGATGTTATTATGCAGAATAATTTGCATGTGACGGTTTGTTCTTTAGTGGCTTCTGCTGTAGTCTGGATGTCAGGTTTGCCTAGTAAGTTGAACCCTGTCATTTTACCTTTAATGGCTGCGATAAAAAGAGAACAGGTAAATGACTTAGCTTTTCTTGTGATTATTTTGTATTTTCTGCATTAATCATTATGCTCAGATGATTCTGTATCATCCAGGAAGAAGTACTTCAAGATAAAGCTGCTGATGCACTTGCTGAGCTCATTTGTAGCTGTGTTGGCCGCAAGCCTGGCCCCAATGACAAGCTAACCAAGAATCTCTGCACATTGACATGCACTGATGCTAGTGAGACACCTCAAGCTGCAATAATTAACTCAATGCAGGTTGTTGAGGACCAGAATTTACTGTCAATTGGAAAGCGTTTTAGCAGTCATAGATCCAGGGGTCATACGGCTTCTGTTAGTGAAGAAAGGTCAAAAATGGAGGGCTTTATTAGCCGACGTGGATCAGAGTTAGCTTTCAAGCATCTCTGCGAGAAATTTGGACCGTCATTATTTGAAAAACTTCCCAAATTATGGGATTGCCTTACTGAGTTTCTTAAACCTGTAAAAACCGAAGATTGTCCAAAAGATGATACGAGTATTGCACAGCTAGGCAGATCATATGAGGATAAGGATCCACAGTCGCTCATAAATAATATCCAGGTTCGTTCGATTTAGAGTTTATTTGGATCAAGTGTTTTGGGTGCTTTGTAAAATTTGTATTAAACTATATTGTCTAGGCTTATATCACCTGTTGGTATCAAACCGGTATGCAACATCAATTTCAATCCTTTACTGTTAGCATGCTTAGTTCTGCTCACATTTTGATGTCTTTCTTGGTTTTTGCAGGTTGTTCGCTCAATTACGCCTCACTTGGCTGAGCCCTTAAGGCCTCAACTGCTAAGTCTCCTTCCCTGTATTCTTGGGTGTGTTCGTCATGCTCATGTGGCTGTTAGACTAGCTGCTGCAAGGTGCATCACATCAATGGCAAAGTCATTGGCTGATGATGTGATGGTTCTGGTGATAGAGAATGTCATTCCAATGTTGTCTGATTTATCTTCTGTTTGTGCAAGACAAGGGGCTGGGATGCTTTTGAGCCTTCTTGTTCAGGGTTTGGCTGTGGAGTTGGTTCCTTATGCTCCGTTCCTTGTTGTTCCACTTCTGAAGTGTATGAGCGACCCAGATGGTTCTGTTAGGCAGACTGTGACTCACAGTTTTGCTGCTCTTGTTCCTTTGCTGCCATTATCAAAGGGCGCTTCATTACCAGGTGGACTAAGTGAACGCTTATCTAGCAGTGCTGAAGATGTGCAGTTTCTGGAACAGCTCCTTGACAACTCCCAAATTGATGATTTCAAGCTCAACATTGATCTTAGTGTTGAATTGCGAAGGTCCATATCTAGCATAGAAGTTCTTTTCATCGTAACATGGATTTGTGATACCTTTTCCGAACTTAAATTAAATAGCCAGTAGAATGTTAATATCATAATTGGTGTAAAGAGAAAGATTTTATAATGATTGAATATTTTAGTTTACTTTCATATGTTGAATTATACTTGATGCATATGTGCAATCCCACAACCGTCCTATTGATGCTTATTTAATATTTTTTGCTGGTTGTTGCAGGTATCAGCAAGAAGGGATCAACTGGCTCGCATTCCTTAGACGATTTAAGTTACATGGAATTTTGTGTGATGATATGGGGCTCGGTAAGACACTCCAAGCATCTGCTATGGTAGCAAGTGACATTGCCGAATCGCGTGCACGGAATGATGAGAAAGATCCGACATCTTTGATAATATGCCCTTCTACATTAGTGGCCCACTGGGAATATGAAATAGAGAAGTACATAGACGGCTCTATCATGAAACCTCTTCAGTACGTTGGTTCTTCACAGGACAGAGTCACACTCCGTAGTCAATTTGATAAGTTTAACGTTATCATAACATCTTATGATATTATACGTAAGGATATTGATTTTCTTGGGAATATCCCTTGGAACTACTGTGTTCTGGACGAAGGGCACATAATCAAAAACTCAAGATCTAAAATCACATCTGCTGTGAAACAGCTGAAAGCACAACACCGCCTTATCTTGAGTGGCACTCCTATCCAGGTAAACTTTAGGTGGAACTGAAACTCTTGTTGATATGTACTCAGTACTGCCACCGTCTCATTCCTCTTTTTATTGTTGGCTTGACTTTCTTTGTTGTTTATGTATGTGACCCATCAAATTCTATTTCCTTGTATTGACTTTGACACATTACATCGCAGAATAACGTGTTGGAGCTATGGTCTTTATTTGACTTCCTTATGCCTGGGTTTCTTGGTACAGAAAAACAAGTAAGTTATGTTTTGGATACAAGTTGCTTTATGAAATAATTTTCGTCTTTATGAAACTCAAAGCTAAGAAATTTGTACCTTATGCTAGCACTTTACAAAAACTTAGTTTTTGGCATCATCTTACTGAATTTACTTTTGCTTCCCAGTTAGTGAGCTTTTGGGGATTTTAAACTGGTTTTCAATCTGGATTTTGGTTCCGGAGATTATAACTTTTATTATTTTTTGCATCAAATGCCCCTATGTTTTAATTCTGCTGAATGTACCAGGCTGCATGGTAGGTGTAATTAATCCAGGTTCGATGGAGGAACCTGGAACAAATTCAAACTAAAGTTCAGGGCACCACTGAGTAGTTTCTTATACTAATTGAGGTTTACAAAGGTGATGTAAGTGAAGTGTAAATAAATAAACAAACTGATTTGCACTTTCGCAAAGAGATAAATGCGCTTAATTATCTCCGCTAAAGAACATGTTCTCTCTTTGGTCTGTTCTTATCTGAAGTATTTTACACTGAAGCCCATTGTTCTTTACAGTTCCAAGCTACATATGGAAAACCATTACTAGCAGCCAAAGATTCTAAATGTTCAGCAAAGGATGCTGAAGCTGGTATTCTTGCAATGGAAGCGCTGCATAAGCAGGTTATTATTATTTATAGTAGATTTTTTGAAATGATCGATGCTGTGACCTTTATAAATTAATAAATTCGGCCCTGCTATACCAGGTCATGCCATTTCTACTGAGAAGAACAAAGGATGAAGTTTTGTCTGATCTTCCAGAGAAGATTATCCAGGATAGATATTGCGATCTCAGTCTGTTGCAGCTCAAACTTTATGACAAATTCTCCAGCTCCAATGCAAAAGAAGAGATTTCAACTATAGTGAAAGCAAATGAATCGGAGGAATCTGCACCTCAGCCAAAGGCAACTCGTCATGTGTTTCAGGTGCTGCAGCTAAATATCATTTACTTGTTATTCGTTTACAGTTTTTTGTTTTAATGGGATTGCTTTCTAACTAAATTTGTTTTTGCAATGCAGGCATTGCAGTACCTATTAAAACTCTGCAGCCATCCTTTACTTGTAACTGGAGAGAACCCTCCTGATCATCTTGTTGATCTTCTGAAAGAAATAGGTGTGGGGTCCGGCGGTGAGCTTCATGAGCTCCACCACTCACCTAAGCTTGTTGCTCTTCAAGAAATACTTCAGGAGTGCGGTATAGGATCAGAAATATCAAGTCCTGATGCTTCGACGGCTATTGGGCAACACAGAATTTTGATTTTTGCTCAGCATAAGGTATGGAATCTATCAAAATTGTGGATGACAATTTTGTTCCTCCGGGCCTTTTGTTTTCATCCTTTCTGTAAAATTCTTGTCTCATGATTCAACTGTCTTTTCTTCAGGCTTTTCTTGACATTATTGAGAAGGACCTGTTTCAATCTCATATGAGAAGGTGAGCTACATGATGTGTATTAATGTCGCTGTATGGTGTGTGCTTCATGCCTTCTTCCTTTGCCCCTACTGTTTATGTGCCTTCAAACTTCATTATATTGCAGTTGCCACTACAAAACTGTTTAATCTATGAGGCTGATCTGGTTGCCAGTGATATCCCTTTGCTGATTTGGCAGCTTTGATGTACACGCATTTCATATTTCTTAATGAATACTTGATTTTGGGAACATGGATTATGCCTATGATTTTTCTTCTGCTAGTGTTTTTTTGGGCAAATCATCTAATTTAGGAATATTGATGTCTTGCAGTGTGACATATTTACGGCTGGATGGCTCTGTTGAAGCAGAGAAGAGATTTGAAATTGTTAAAGCATTCAATTCAGATCCAACCATTGATGTACTTCTGTTAACAACCCATGGTAGGTTTAGAGAACTCAGCCACTGGGGTCTTGTTGATATGTTGGGAAAGCTTGCTCTGATTCTTTCCTGTTGCAGTTGGCGGGCTTGGCTTGAATTTGACATCTGCTGACACATTGGTCTTCATGGAACATGATTGGAACCCAATGAAGGATCTTCAGGTACGATTTGCCTAATGTTTCATCAGGATGAGATGCTATCGATTCATCGCAATATTTTTCAATATGTATTCTAGTTTGATGCTTTTTAAACCAAAAAAAAAGGCAAGTAGCTGTACTATAATGGAAGTATTTCCAGTCCTATACCTTCGATTACATTTTTAAGACTAAGTGGATCCTTTGCCCTCTGTGAATGTTTTTTTTGTCTTATAGAAAAATTCTGAAATGGAATAATATATAAAAAAACTCGACCATGGGGAGACTCCCCCCCTCTAAGGAGGTGGAATAATATTATTCTGCTATTATAGGCGATGGACAGAGCACACCGTTTGGGTCAAAGGAAAGTGGTGAATGTTCACCGTCTCATCATGCGTGGTACCCTTGAGGAGAAGGTGATGAGTCTCCAGAGGTTCAAGGTGTCAGTTGCCAATGCTGTCATCAATGCTGAGAACTCCAGCTTGAAGACCATGAACACTGACCAACTGCTTGATCTGTTCACATCTACCCCTGCTTCGAGAAAAGTAAACCCTTGGGGCATTTTATTTTTTCCATGTAGAGAAACACGTGCAAATTATTTGTTTCTGATCCTCTCTCTTCCATGCCAGGCGTCGGTCCTTCCACAGGGCTTGAGTGATGACCAGAATAAAGATTCAAAGAAGAAATCTGGTGGCAAAGGCTTGAAGTCCATTATTAATGGATTGGATGAGCTTTGGGATCAGTCACAGTATGCTGACGAGTATGATCTGAACCAGTTCCTTGCGAAGCTCAATGGCTGAACATAGAGGATCACTGGCCCGTGTACAGTGTAAAGTAAATTGGGACGTGCGATCTAGGTGGATCGCTAATTTTGTTGCCAACCTCGGGAATTTTTTGTTGTTTGATAGGGTAAGGAAAAGAGAAGATCGCAAGATCAAATGCGACATGGCTAACATATAGGTGATTGAGGTTACGACCTCAGTTTTTGTTCGTCTTTTGTTAGGATGCGGCTTAGGTCTGGTCGTCAGAGGCTGTAAAGTTTTTGAGTTGTACATACTGTCTGCTTACCTATTAATCAAAGCTGCAGCTTCTTGCAAATTCCCTTGGTTACTCTTGTTCTTTGTAATGCTCCCCAGCTATATCTCGTGATGAACCCCCGATCGATAATGGATAATTTTGCGCTGGTATTTACAAGATGAATGAGTAACAAGGATCAGGGAAGAGTCCATAAGACTGGATAGCTGTTGGATTTTTGGTCTTCTGAGCCTGAAGGCAGATAAAACTAAGGGTACTGCCAAGTTAAGTGGCTTTGTTTCGGCTTGTATACTATTAGTTCGATGCTGCGCCAAGTGTTTGGTTCAGAAAATTCTGATGTCGTTTCATTTGTCACCAAGATGGCATGGCAAAGCCGGCTGCATAGGTAAGTTTCTAATTCCACGTCGTTATCTGAAAAGATTCGATTTCTCGGTCAACCGGTTGATGGAGAACATTTTTAATATGTGTACTACTGAAGAATGCATAACTCGTCCTGTTCAAAAACTTCGCAGCACGCGCGCGCACCGTGTATATAATCAAACATACATTTACATTGAAACTAGAAGATCGTGTCTCAAAAAGATCACTAAAGCCATTCAAGGCTCTCGTAAACGATAGCAGTATCATAATCCCTTTATAGCTCCATGCACTGAAAGGCTATAATCAAATTATTTAGAAAGCGAGCTGGGAGTTAAGCTCTTGGCCTGTAGCTTGCTCGTATACGACATACTGCTTTGTTTCGATTGCATTCGCTAAAAATCTTATTGTTAGGAGCTGGTGATGGTGGTAGGTTGCACACTCTTCAACTGGTAAGGTTTTTTGTGAACCAATCTTTGCATGTATGTCTATCTGATTAAAGATATATGCTGTAAATTCATCTGCTTTGTGATACAGATTTTGTGGCTTGACGCCTTAAGGAACAGGCCGTGCTTCAAACAAACAAACGTAGTAAAGTGTTACAAACTTAGGATATCCGCAATGTAGAGTGTTACAAAAATCGACTATGGATTAGAAGACCATTGACGTGGAGCACAGTTTAAGTGGTGTAGAGTTGGACAACAGGAAATAATGCAAAGTAATTTAAACCACACTATCGGTAGCACACACGTGATGCATATGTCATGTACGTAAGGGTTATTTTATTCAGCTGACGCCGCATAGTTCTAATCCTCTTTGGAATTAGATTTTAGCTATTGTAGATATCTGACAAAACATGCTATGTACGAATTTTTTACATACAGTTTAATTTAATGTCACGGTGGAGCTGCTCTTATCACATTTGTAGATACTAGAAAATATTATTTAATTAAAAACAGTGGCAACGACCACCAGACTAGTTTGAAAGAAAAAGATTCGAACTATGATATTTGTTAATGAAAATATCTAAAACAAAACGAAAACTCGGCGTCGAGCCGAGCCGAACCCCACGCAACAGCCAACACAACAGCAATCGGGTCAGACCGCACCACGAGAGGAGACGAGACGAGACGAGGCGAGCCGAACGGACACGGGACGCCGCCCCGCCCGGACGGACAACAACGCGCAGGCTCGAACTGCTTCCCTCTCCTCGCGCTCCTTCCCGCCTCCGCGCTCCGCCCCGCCGGCGCCACACCCTCCTCCGCCTGCCGCCTCGCCTGCCGCCTCCGCGGCACAATCCTCCGGCGACCTTCCTCAGTGTCCCTCTGACACCTCTGGCCCCTCTCCGCAGCTGCCCGGCCTCCTCTGCCCCAAACCCTAACCCTAGCTCCGCGCGCAGGGGCCCAAGGTACGTGATATCCTCCTTTGCACGTCTGTTTTGGCCCCCATTCGACCTCGTGTAGGCGCCCCACGGTTACCTGAGTCGTTATTCTGTGTGGGCAATGGTTATAGGAGGCTGGAGTGTGCCACTTGTGACTGTCAGGGGAAGCTCTGGCGCAGCTGGAGACAGTAACCCTTAGCTTCATTTCTAGTCTATTTGATGCCATTGGGATGTTTCATTATTGAGCTGCTGATAAGTGTGTTTATGAAATCGCGCCGCCCACATGGCCAAGTGTAGTGTAACCTTGATATATTATTATGGTACTGGCATACTGCACTAGCTTAAATTCACGTAACATATTGCCAGCATCATTCCTGTGTGCTCCCATACAAATTGCTGAAATGCACACCCGTGACTGCACTGTGCCATATCATCTTTTTTTGATTCTTGTTGATTACATCTTTTCTATGTTGTTTGTTTGAGATTATTCTTTTTTTTTTTTGCTTTCAGTGATTTGTGTTGGAAGGATACCTCTCTTTGTTGGTGCTGTCAACAATGAATGGCTGCTTTCATTGAGGCACGGGCGATGCCTGCTTCTGCTTTTCTTCAATGGTGAATGCTAAGCCATGCTCAATGGGTGGAATTATTGATTATGGTGTTGATGTGGGCACTAAAACATCACCCCGCAGTCTGGCCATTGAGAAAGCCCAGGAGGAGCTCAGGCAGGAGTTTGATGTTCGTGAAGAACGGAGGAAAGAATTGGAATTTCTAGAGAAAGTATGCCTGCATCATGTTATCTCTCAAATTGGATTTCTGTCGTCGTTGTACTTACTTACTCTTGTCTATTGCAGGGAGGCAACCCATTGGATTTCAAATTTATACATGTAGAAACAGTCAGTGTACACTCCGCTTCTCTCACAAATCAAACAGAAGCACAAAATGTGATAAGGTAATGGTTTCTTCCTGATGCATTGTTTCATGGCAGTTATTATGAATCATGATTTCACTTAGGAGCCTTTCGTTGGCCTTCTATCGCAGTGACGCTAAAGGTAGTTTTTCTGCATCGCCTCATGGAGACTCAGTTGAGAGTAGCGACAAACCAGGAAGTTCACTATGCCGTGAAACCAACATAGCAGACAATCTCATGCTTTTGGATGGAAGTAACAATGGCATGGCAGAGGGAAAGATTGTAAAGAAAGGAACCAAAAGATTAAATGCAGCCCAACCCAAGCAGTCCTTGCCCAATGATGGTCACAAATATGCGAATAAACCTGTTTTTTCAGGTTTTTCACGTCTTGGAGACAAAAGCCAGGCATATGTTCGGCGCAACAGGTCAAAGCCAAGTAGAGAGAGTGCGAATGTTGCTTCTGTTAGATCTTCTATACCTCCTGTCAAAGGTTATGATACGAAAGATGAAAACGATATATTACAGAAAAGCAATGTAGGTGATCATGGTGAATGTTCTGTTTCTAGTATGAAACAGTCTGGATCAAACTATGACAATGCACCAAAGAATGCAGCTTCTGATGGTCAAGCAGAAATGGAGTTGGATGTGATTCATACAATTGATGAAAGTGAGTGTGTGGTGAATGAGGAAGCAAAGCAAGCTGACAGCAATAGTAAAGCTAAAGAAGTGCCTTCACATGATGCAAATTACAATCGGCTACTTGGGTGTGGTGACACTGCTGAAGTTGCATCTGCAGAAACTCCTGACACCAATTTAAAGGTTCCTAAGCCTTATCCTAATGCATCTACACATGATGAAAGAGAGTCATGTGCTGTTGACAAGAAGGCTGACGATGGTCACTTGGACAAACATATGGCCCATATCCATGAAGGGAAACTTGATAGCAGGAGGAAAGTTCCTGTCTCTGCTGTAGAAGCTTCTACTTCACACAAAAATGGAGTGGGTGCACCTTGTGAAGGCACCTTGAATATTGTTGATGATCATGCAGATGGAGACACCAATCCTGTTGCAGTGAAGATTGATGTAAAGTATCATGAAGACCTAGACAGTAGTAGATGTTATAGTACGAAGGAAAGTTCCGATATTGTACAGCCTGAAGCCAGTCTTCAGATGAAAGATGAAATGGAAGTTTGTGACAGTGCAATAGTTGCACAGAAGGATGCAGGGTGCCTATCTTCTGTCAACACCATGAACATTGAGGAAAGTCCAGCTTCAGATAGGAAAAATAGTTGTGTTGGGGATTCGGACTCAGCTCATCCCATTTCTGTAGGCATTGATTTGCCTAAAGCTTTGCCTTCACCAAAAAATGATGAACCTAACTTAGAGAGTGAGATTAAAAAATCTAAGGCATATGAAGATTCTATTCTTAAAGACGCTCGTGTTATAGAGGTATGATTATTTTATATATTTTCTTCTCTTTCTCTGGCATAATCTTTTTCTAAAAGAATAATGTTCCTCAGGCTAGTATTAGAAGAGCTGGTGAACGATCTCACTGTAACATTGCTTTAGAGAAGAGGAGTAAGAGTCACTGGGACTTTGTCCTTGAGGAGATGGCATGGATGGCAAATGATTTCATGCAGGTACTTTTGTAAGTTATCTCCATATTTCTCCCTCACGCTTGTACATACATGAATCTCATTACTATCCTTGTTTGCTTTGCTTCATTGGTTCTGTTTAATAGGAACGACTTTGGAAAAGTGTGGCTGCAGCTAAAATGTGCCATTGGATTGCCTCAGATGGCCGTGCCAAATTTGAAGAAGCAAGCATTCAGAGAAAGCAGAAAAATATTATGAAAATCATTGCAAAGGGCATCATGAGTTTCTGGCGTTCAGCTGAGGCTTTACAAACTGCTGACATGACAGCTAAAATGATGCATGCACACAATTCAACTATGCTGGAGGAGATGCAGGCTTCTGGAATCAAAGCTGAAAAAGAACAGGTAAATAAAAGTGTGGAACTAGTCTAGCATCACCTTTTGTCATGGCTTGGCTGCATTTGTGTTCATTCCATCACATATATTCAATTTTTTTAATGCCAATGTATTGAAGGGTTTTCAGTCAAACTGTGGTGCTGCTCGTCAGTTACTTTCCAGCCCTGCCAGTTTAACTGATACGCACTCTTTTTTTTACCATTTGAATTATTGTTGTAAACTGCATGTATTTGTATAGGTTTACAAGTCACTGGAAGCCAAAGAATCCATGCAGCCTTGGCAGTCACAGATTCAGGATTATGCAGTTCGATTTCTTGAATATAACTGTAAAGCAGCTGATTCTCATGTGTTGCCTGAAGCCCCACCTACTCCTGACAGGCTGAATGACTTCGGAATCTTGAAATTGTCTGATCATCTCTCAGAAGTAAATCATTGAAACATTATGTATTTTATGATTGATTTCTTTTGTAACTTTCACCAGCTGAGAGCATGCACGAATATTTGCTACATCATTCTGTTCTGATTATTTTATTAATTTTCAGGAATGCCTCTTCTATACAGTACCACCTGGGGCAATGCTGGCATACAGGGAGTCTCTGGAATCTCTTTCCGTGCATCACAAGGTGAAGAGAAACTTCATGCACACTTCCCAAGATTTAGTGATCATAGTTTGGCTCCTTTATCCTCTTCCCCCATATGGGACTTTTGTTAAATTGTTGAACCACAATTTGGACAGCCAATTTTATCTGAACAACTCGCAAAGGAGTTAAAGGCATTTTATCTTACTTTAGTTTGGTCTTCAATTTTCCCTGCTGTTTAATTTTGAGCTGCTTTTTTGCACCGTATGTCGTCAATGCCAAGAGGAAGATTTCTGGCCATATTTACCTGTTTAGTTTTAGCCATTTTCTTCATCAGAGAACTATTTACTTTTTAGCTAGCACCTTCAACATCACTAGAACACTGCTGTAATTTTCATATTCATCATATTCACCACTCTGGCATTTTCTTTTGTGAAACATATTTACCAAGTACTGATTTCAGGAGGTTGGCAACGCTGAACTCAACGATGACTACGAGGCATCTGTTTGTGATTCTGCTGCAGGTAAAATGTATCAGTACCTTAAATATGTGGTATTTGTTATGAGCTTATAATGTTGTTATGCAGTTCATATCCATTCTAACATCTTTACAGTTTGTTCAGATTTGCTCCGGGAGAATGCATATGAGGAGGATGAAGGCGAGACGTGTACTTATCTTTCTCCTAAAGCATATGATGGTGGTTGCTTATCAAATATGGGTCACAGGAAGAAACATCTAATGCAGCAAAGGATTAGCGTTGCAAGGCCATATGAAATTGGTACCAATGTGCCTTATGAACCATGCTTGGAAAGCAAGTCAGGGAACCAGCCATTGTTATCAAATGGCAAAAGACCTACTTCTTTCCTCACAATACCTCCAAAGCGCATCCGTACAGCTGCCAGGCAACGAGTTGTAAGCTCATTTCATGCTGGTGCTAGTGGACCACCCCAAGTCACAAGTAAGACAGATGCTTCAAGTGGAGACACAAACTCCTGCCAAGACGATCAAAGTTCTTTGCATGGAGGGTCCTTTCCATGGAGGAACACTGATTTTGAATCTACAGTTGAGTCGAATAGACAACTGCCTTATGATGCTCGCGAAGCGTGCACTAAAGCAAGCAAGAAGAAAAAGCTTAAGAACCCAGGATACAAGATTGCTCAAAACACAGTCAACTCCTCTATGCCAACTTCTGTAAAGGTTAATTCCTTAAGCTTCCTCGGTCCTCTCCTGTTACTCTTATCTGCAATGTCTTGAAGCAAATTTATTCTCCTAAAGTTTCAGGGCCGTATGTATGATTCGAGACTGCAAGTTGACTTGACTAACAAATATGAGCAGGTTCAACCCACCCCAACCCACCCCACTCCATCTATGGTAGTGATGCTACGTTGGAGTGTTAGCACTGACTTCCTTTTTTCTTTCAAAATCTATTTTCAGAAGGAGTACCTGAAGAAGAGATCAGATATCCACCAATATGATTCAAATGGGAACAGTGGTAATTCCATCCTCTTTGTTTATATACAGTGCACATATGGCCCATGTCTTACACAAATCAGCTACTTGCTCTTGATATCATTTGGGACATAACAGATGGCTCATATTTTGTGTATTGATTTGTCCATAGTTGCATATGGTGGTCAACATGCTTCTAAGAAGCTTAAAATAGTGAAGCAAGGATTAGATATTTCGCAAGAAGCTTCTCATGCTGCATCACAGATGAGCAACATGGCAAATTCTGCTAGATTTATAAAGTTCATCACTAATAGGGATCGTGGGAGAAGATGCAAAGCACTGAAGGTATTATCATTTTCCACTTTAGAATCATATGCTTTTCTCTTTGTTGGCCATCAACACATATACTGGATTGAACCTTTCGTTGCTGTGTTGCCTGTTTATTTGATACCTATGCCAACATCATTTTAGAAATTAGATAGTCCACTTGCTATGTTATGTGGTCCTTTTACTACTAGTATATAGACCAGTAAGCTACTAGCTACTCTTGTTAATGCGTGTTCTTGACTGGTCTAGTCAGCCTTAATTTGTATTTGTATAATCAGAAATTTTGCTGCTACCTCATCTTACCTTTTATCGCTCTTTATTGGTGGAATTGTTGCATTTTATCAAGCAAAGCAGGTTCAACTTTCTCATCTGTGGTCAAGACTGAGGGCGTTTTCTTTTATATGCCCTATGGTTTTCCATTTATTTACGGTCAACACATTTCTTATAGTTCATAGTGTAGTCTAATCTGTTTGAAGCATTGGGTTGTTCTGGCACATTGTCGCGACCCTTCTTTTTATTCGTTTTGTTTGTTTTGGGTTGCGGGCATGTGGTTGGATTACAGCATCAGATGACTGTATACATTCAAGCATCATATTGAATGGACACCACATGCTCCACAAGTAGGATTTTCTTTCCCATAAATTTTTTCTGGAAACATGCCGATGGGTTGCCTATTGTTGCATTTTAGGAAAGGATAATCTTTTCCATAATTTTCCAGTATGCTTATAAAAATGTTTTGTGCTTTTGTCAGATGACTTCTGTTGGTGGATGGTCAAACTTCGAGGATCAGGTTCTTTTGTGGTTTAAGTGATATATTTGTTTATAGCTATGATTTGTGGCAGTGACTTAAATGTCTTGAATATTTCAGGCTCTTGTCGTCCTTGTCCATGATATGGGTCAAAACTGGGAGCTAGTTTGCGACGCAATTAATAGCATCGTGCAGTTCAAGGTATTATTTTTCAGTGATGTTTTTTTTGCTATGTAACATGCTTTTTGTCATCTCTTAAACGTGCAGTGTGAACACTTTTTATTTACAATACCTAGTTTCTATATATTTTCTGGTTGTCGTCCACTATGTAACTTTATTTCTGTTTGCAGTAGCCAAGTTACTACTTTTATCCGTACATCGACTATTGTTTCCTATAACATTATTTGTTATCATAATAATTCAGGTCACTATTTTATCTTCTTTACCAAACTGTATCTTGGGCTGCTTCATATTTTTCTTCTCTGCAGTCTGTACATAGGCAACCTAAAGAATGCAAGGAGCGACACAAGGTTCTTGTGGATAGAAGTTCTGGTGATGGTGCTGACAGTGCAGAGGACTCCGGTTCATCTCAGCACTACCATAGCACATTGCCGGGCATTCCAAAGGCATGTTCCCCCACTACCTTGTTTTGTGGGTACCTTTTACTTCCTGGCATGTATGTGGGGTGCAACTCACATATATGTGGCATTGAGCCTTTCATTTAGCTCATGGATACTTTCCTTAAAAATCGATGCTGCTTTCATCAACACCACGGCAATCTCAGAGACTTATTTGGAGGATGTGCATTACATACCCTTGAGTCTCTTAACATTGGTATTCATATGTTCATCAGGGTAGCGCAAGGCAATTATTCGAGCGGCTTCAAGGACCATTTGATGAAGAGAACCTTAAGGCGCATTTTGAAAAAATTATTCTACTTATGCAACAAGTGCATGCCAGATGTAGACAGGTGATTATTTTCTCTTATCATGCTCAATGTGTTTATAATGGATGATTGGTGAATTGTGCTACATATTTGTTTTTGTTATGGTCCACTTGCAAGAAGCTTATAGTGTTTTTTCTTTGTGAAATTTAGTACTTGTATAGACACTAGTATTTGACTATATTAGCTGTTAGAGCTTTGTATGTCTATGTAACTTGGTATTTCAGTACAGGGGCAGTTCTTAATGTGTAAGAAAAACTAAAAGTCAAACAATCTTCATGACATTGTATCAAGTGTCTGCAGCTTCTAAGACTATCATAAGACTTCCAACTTGCCGTAGCGGTCAAACAAAAATGTACATATGCCCACATGGGGCACAATTGCACAAACAAAATACACAAACTTCAAGAAAGGGTCCGGATAGGCAAATTGGGAGAGAAGTTTCCATAAAGCCATGTATCCATCTTGTCATACTTGCTGTCACAGCTTCAATTGTCCTTCTTTCTGATACTATATTTCATAATGTGGTGTGGTGGAACCTTTCTCTGAGCTAGGTTTTTACGCTGCATTAGTTCCAATCACCTTTCGAACTCTGATGAATTTTTCGCATCCTGCTGCAAAATTTATCTATATTGTATTATATCTTATGGTTTTGCCTTTTTTGGATTTTCTTGTCATGAAGGGTAATCGCCAGGAGCTCAAGCCAATCATACAGCCACATAGTTCCCATGTTATCGCACTGTCACAAGCATGCCCGAACAGAATATCTGCGGACACTTTGATGTATGTAATTGTCAATTTGGACTACTGATTTAATTTTCATTTTCTGGGGACATATCTGAAATGTATCAACATTTATATATGCTATATAGTTTCTATTATCACTCCATACCATTAAACAGCATCTGAACCTCTTCTTTATGTTTTTGTCTAAACTTAAACAGGCCCCTTGATCTCTGTGATGCAACAAGCCCAAACCTTGATTCAATTGCACCTGGCAGTGTGTACCCAGGTCCTCATACAAATGGAATATCACCGCCAAACCATCAGGGTTCTATTTGTCCTTCTACTCCTACTTCAAGTCTGAATTCCAGGTTACCAGGATCGCCTGGTGTAGTTCCGGGCAACAATTCACCATCACCTTCAACATTGAATACTCCTAGGTAAATGACCAAGTATTCTACCTAGTGGTGTTAAATGGAGTATGCTATAAAGTTTTGGCATAATGTTGTTCTTTGTGCCATTTCTGGTACAGGGATGCTCAGAAATATGGTGTTCCTAGACCTACTTTACAGGGTGATGAGCAACCAAAGATTCAGTTTAATCAGATGGTCAATGGCAGAAATCTTCAGCAACCTGGAGCTTCTGTTACTGGAGCATTTCCTTCTGGGGTTGATTGTGGTGCTCGTATGATGCCTACTGCCCATGGTATGGGAACGGTGGCAGGACTAAATCGAGGTATGCCTGCTGCCAGGCCAGGGTTTCCAAGGATTAATTCACCAGCAACGCTAAATGCAGTTTCATCTGGAAATATGTTACACAACGGTGGGCAAGGTGTGCCCAGTGCAGTAAGTGTCTATCCTGGAGCCATATCTGGTCCTGGAAACTCAATCTTGAGGCCACGCGATCCTATGCAGACACTTCGTGTGAGTTCCTATTTTACATTTCGTATGCTTATAGATTGCCTAAAATGCACGACACAAACCGCACATGTTTTATGTTCAGGTTCAGTGAGTGTGGCTTGCTATTTATTACTGCCCAAAGTTAACTAGCTGTGCGTATCGAAACAAAAAAAAAAGTCACATAGGCCTTTGTAGTATTTTTTGGAGGAAAAAGGTTGTTGCTAAGATAAGAAAGATTTGTGCACTGCTAAACTAAAAAGGTGTTGATTTACATGCTATTTGTTTTTTCTAGGAATTTGCTGCTCTTCTTTGTTATAACGTTGTTGTTTGGTTTCTCTGTTTGAGGTTTTTTTTTACTCATTTTATTTCATTTGATCAGTATTCTTTATACTTCTGTGTGTATTACCTGTTGAAGTTTGAAAAATGTGTATTACTTTTGCCTGATGTGCAAGTTGAGTTAAATGATGGTTCAAGTTACTCTGGTATCAGACTTTAAATAAATATGCTTAAGAAGCAGTCCTTAATGAAAAATTGGTGGTGTTGCTGATATTAAATTTTCTTGTAGCCTGTTCAGGGTATAGAAGAGCATAGGCAGATGCCTGAGTTCGACAAGCAGGTTGCACAGGGAAGTAGCCAAGCCACCATCCAGTTCAGCAGCATGAATCCATCATTCTCGAGCGTTGCAGCTTCTTCACCTGTTCAGCAACCCCAACAACCACATCAGATGTCACAATCATTGCACATGTTTGGAAATCCACACCACTCTCAGATTCAGGGTACTAGTTCAAGCCCACAACAGCAGCCCTATGCTGTGCAATTGGCTAAAGAAAGACAAACGCAACAACGTATGGCACCTCAACAGCATAGTGATGTTTCTGGAGCAAGTGCAGTACTCAATGTACAGATTAATACTCAAATACTGCAGCAGGGCCAAGCCTCTGCTGCCAACCCAGTTCCTTGTTCACAACCACAGCATCAGCGACAGCAAGCTGCACAAAATGTGCCGGATAGCTCTTCATCTCCCAACCAACCTGCCAGTATTACACAACAGAAGCAGAAGAAACAACAGGGACAACAGCAGCCTAGACAGAATCACCAACAAAGGAATCACGGTAGTCAGCAAGCTAAGCTTATGAAGAGCTTAGGACGAGGAAACATGCTAATCCCCCAGACTACTCCAATTGATAGCACGCCCGCTGCTGCTTCTACTCCACCAAAAAAACACGTGTCCGAAAAACTGGTGCAACATGGCCAAGGCCAAGGACTTATCCCTGCTAATACAGCATCAATGCCTTCAATGCCTCATCCTGGGAATCAACCTAAGCTAATCAATTCATTGCCCCAGTCACCAAAGAAGATGCCAGATATTGGTAACCAAGGCTTAATGCAGGGTTCTTCAAGTCAGACCCTGTTAGCTACGCAACAACTTCCATTTCATTCTAAATCGACATTGACTACAGAGCTTCAGCAGCAGCTGATCAATCCATCACAAAACAGCATTGACAGAGCAATGGTGCAACAAAAACACCAAATGAACTCTGACTGTAGGACAGACATCAATATCGATCAAGTCCACAATCAGATGGTTCCAACATCCTTGCCACAGAGTGCAGATTCAGGCAGCCCTGTAGCGCCATTGGTGAACCAGCAGAAGCAGGAGGCATCACATAATCTGGCTTCAGTAACCCCATCACTGAAGCTGCATAGCTCTCCTAAAGATACTTCTTTTGGGAGCGAAACATTATCTAGCGAAGACCTGCTGCAAAGGCAAGTTTCCGGTGGTTTTCCTGTTCGTGGTCATGGTGTTGGTGGCCCGTGGAACCAACAAGTTAGGCAGCAGTTGCAGCCTCAGCATCAGCAGAGAACAGTTCTTCAAGGCAGTGTATATGCTCCTTCAAATTCTGGGCCTGGCTGATCATTAATGAATCCAGGCTGCTCATTTTCAGATATTTGTAAAGTTAATGTACAGGTATTTGCTTTAAAATGTTGTTGTTAGTTTGGTCTTTCCATCCATCTACTTGCGCATTAAGCACTAGTGTTCATTACGTAGATGAGAGCATATTGCGGTTTTTGAGCTGCAAGATAAAATTTTGAAACCACTAGGAGCAAATGTCAATAGCCCCTGGGATTTTGTTTGCTGACCTTGTGATCTTTTATCTGGTGCTAGGTGTCTGTTCTTTGGAAGCTGTGGGTGATAGTGCTTAATTTTACTTGGAGCTAGCTAATTTTTCTCACCTTAATGTCAGGTAGATAATTGTTTGTCAGTTTAGGCCCCATCTTTTGAAGTTGGGTTGTGTTGCGATCTAGAATGTAGAAGATAGGTGGAGGTGGTTGTTAGATTGTAACCCAGAAACCTGGGCCCAGCTGTATATTTTGATATGAGGTCCATGCTTCTAGAGTCAGGAAGGAGAAGGAGATCGGGATTAATTACTTATCTTTTGTATGTATTTGTAATCCTGTATGTCTAACTTTAGGTTTGTGAATGCAAAAGAGCTCTTTTTGCGTTTTGTGATGTCAAGTCCTTTTCCTCCTTGCAAGCAAGTGTTGTTATGTCTGGGTCTGGGACAACGAAGCAAAACCAATTTTTGGACCTATGTTGTGCACTTGTACTGGCCTGAGGACATGTTTTATCTCGTAGAAATATGGTTAATATTATACTCCATCCGTTTTTAAATTAGGATAAGCTAACCAGTTAAAAAATGAAGTAACTAATTAACTTGCCGGGAGGAGTGCCTTTTGTGCTGGACTTCGTATGCAACCTATGGTAGGGGCAACTGGCTACAATGTCGTGCTGGACGATGATACATTGTCTAGTTAATAGTTATGTATTTGTGGGATGAGAATTTTATAAGCATGTTGGGTTTTCTCTCCTTTCTTTTGATTTATTTTCATATAGCTACCCTGATTTAAATAGTAAAAAAAATCAACGCCCCGTTTAGTATCCACCAAGCAGCGCACCAAACGAACTTGATTCAGCGAGCTTGGCCTTTTGCAGCTTTTCAATCGGTTAAATATGTGCTCATTCGGTGGCTTTTAACCGAATGGAGTAGGGCATTTGTGATGAAATGAGGGAAATTTGAACTTCAATTTATATATGCGGTGTGTTTTTCCAACTCTCTCCTTTTTTAATACACCAAGGACGTATAAGATTCACATGTGCCACGTACACACTCGCATATGGCAATTTTTCTTTAACCCAAGATTACTAAGTTATTCTATATCGTTTTTCTAGATATATAAATTTTTCTTTTGTATCTAGATGTATAATATATCTAGATGTATAGTAAATATTATATTTTTTTAAAAAAATCAAACAACCTACAATTTGAAACGGTATTTATTTCAACAAATATTCACCAAATCATGAGCCACAAAGTCTGTTGCAAAGCGTAAATTCAATTCAACCATCGCTCGCTAGAGTTGCTGCTGGTGGACGATACACCTGACGCGCTCCACTCCGCGGGGTCCACCTTAGGACGCCTCCAGCCTCCCACCAGCCCACCTTAGCATGCGTAGCATTCATTTCCTTTTCTCCTCTTTGATTTTCTATTTTTGTTTTTTACTTTTCAACATATGGGTAGCTACGATCATTAGCATATGGAGATAACTAGTACATGAAATATTTGCTTCCATTTCTTTTTCTTTCCTTTTATTTTTCCGTATCGTCCTTATTTAACATGTAGGTAGCTACAATTATTAGATCTATGGCTAATCAAATTCTTATGTTTGAAATGTTTGTCTAGAAAGAGTTATGTATAAAGTTATGCAGAATAAGTTGTGTGTATAAATTTACAATGACTTGTACAATTTATTTATAAAAGTTGTGTCAGAAAAATTATGCGGAGAAATTTTCATTATAATTTTAGTCGTAAGCTTCATTGGCACTATTTTCATATGAACTTGTGATGGAAGATTATCACTAAAAATTTATTCTGAAAAATTATAAGAACAAGTTATGCCTAAAAGTTTTGTTCAAAACTTCTCTAATAACAATTTCACTAAAACGATATTCTTAAAAAGGTTAGGATATAAAAATTATGCACAAAAGTTATACATATAACTTTATAACTTTTAAAAAAGGAAACTTACGAAAAATAAATATTTCTAAAAAAGGAAAATTCGGTGTCGTTGGAGATCGATAACGGGGAAGCCTCCTGCGCGCGCTCGCGAACTAGGAATCCCCGGAGAAGATCATCCCATCATGCAATGAGCAGACCCGGTCCCCAATCTAAACTTAAGCGAGCTAAATCATCCGCTACTGAGTTCACGGCGTTAGCAGTCGAACAACATCACTTAAAACGGTTAAAAAAATGGCTAACATTTCAGGTGCAAACCAGGGTATCCGTGCAAACTCCGTGCAAACCAACTAACAAAAGTCGCAAAAAATTCTCAAAAAAATTATGTATATACTTCATAGACTACTCTACCACTGTATAAAATTTCAAGTTCAAATTCATCATATGTTAAGAGATACTAAAAAGAGAAAATTCTGAGAGATAAATAAAAGAGAAAACTCTTAAAACTTTCTCTTCTTAACATATGATGAATTTGAACTTGAAATTTTATACAGTGGTAAGAAAGGCTATGAAGTATATACATAATTTTTTTAAGAATTTTTTGCGACTTTTGTTAGTTGGTTTGCACGGAGTTTGCACGGATACCCTGGTTTGCACCTGACATGTTGCCTAAAAAAATTACGGATGCTTAGTTCACGACGTTAGGTTGTCTCCAGCGGAAGACTCTAAACCGTTCTCTACCCTATATATAGAGAAGATTCCGTTCTCTATATGCTCCAGCAGCGTTCTCTAAATGGCCCTCTAAAATAAAGAACGCTACAGGTTTCCTCTATATACAGAGATTCTCTCTCCTCTTCTCTATTTTTTCTTTATGTTTTAAATACTAGATTAAATAAAAATAAAATATGTCCATAGCATTTGAGGTATGATAAATACGTAGGTACAAAAATTTGGAACAAAATTTATTTTTAATATAGGATTTAATGTATAGAGAACGAGATTTAGAGAACATTATTGGAGAGAAATAAGATATAGAGGAGAGAATCTTATAGAGAAGTCCGTAAATAACGGATACAAAGAAAGATACAGATAACGACAGTTGCAGATAACCTTAGCACCCTCGTTCGTTCAGACGTGGAGGTCAAGGGACAACAGGGAGAGAGGACACGCCCATCCTCACTTCATTCATCGTCATCGATTCATCGGTTGCCCGCAAATCCACCCAAAAGAAAAACACTCTCCACCTCGAGAATCTCGATGGCCGCCCACGGCAAGCCCAAGGCCGCCGGTCCGCCGCCGCCGCCTCCTCCACCGCCGCCCGAGGCGAGGAAGGGCTTCATGCGCCGCATGTTCCCCTTCCTCCTGGCCGCCAACCTCTTTGTTGGAGGTCAGCCCGACTAGACTTCCCCCTCCTCCCTCCCTCCCCTCAGCGCGCTTTGGGGGCAGCAGATTCATGCTAGAGCTTGCGTCCTGCGATTTCGCTGATTATCTCTGTTAGAGGTAGCAAACAGATGCTGTGTTGGGAACAATGGGGGCATGGGGCACTGTTCTGTCATCCGGACTCCGGTAGGTTTAACTGCCGCTTCCACTGCCTGTTGTACTCAGAGAAGACTTCACAGTCTAGGAACTAAACGATCCGCTTGGGAGATCTTATTGGTTCCAATTTAAGTGACAAAAGCGGCATGGCATGGAAATGATCCTTATGCTGATTCAGATTCCTGTGTGATGTGCTGCTATTTTAGTACTTGCCGGTTCTAGTGTCTGATTCTACATTTTGAGCCAGCACTCCTGTTAGCGACTTTGATTGTTTCACGGGCTGACTACTCTGCATATTTACTCCCATACAGCAATCACTTTTCTAGTTCGTTGACTTCAGAATCAGGGGACTTATTTATGGTCTGAGTTTTGACGTATGGTTTAGGTTGTGTATTCTTTCTGCCTATAGTACGGAGAACAATAAGGAAGCTGCAAAATCGGGTCATAGCCAAAATTTAGGTACCATCTTTAGTGTAGAAATGTAGATACAGAGATGCATATGTTCATGATTGTCTCAGCATGTTTCTTGCGTTAAAGAGATAAATGTGCACAGGATTTTAAGTGCTGAGCTGCTGGTGTTTCCTGAAGGTTGTTACTTGTTGTAACTCCTAAGCACCTCTATATACCTTTTTTTGCTTGCTCAAAATATCTTTAAAAGGGTTAGTCTAACTAATTCTTCCTATAACATGCAGTTTATGTACTTGTGAGGACCTACCGAAAGGACTCCGCAAAGGACTCTGCAACAGATCCTGCTACCGCATCAACCTCATCTGCTGGGAAGCCTGTCGAACCAGTCACTGTGCCCAGAAAGGAGCTCCCACCAATCCCCGAAGACGAGCAACGCCAACTCTACAAATGGATGCTGGAAGAGAAGCGGAAGATAAAGCCATGCAACGCTGCAGAGAAGAAGAAACTCGATGAGGAGAAGGCCCTTCTCAAGGAGTTCATCCGAGCAGGATCCCTCCCGAGCTTATGAGCTTACCATTTGTCATTTTGGATATCTTGTGTTTGGTGTGTCACCAGGAATGTGGTTGGGCCTGATTGGATTGTGTACTTATGAGCTCACCAGTTGTCATTTTGGATATCTTGTGTTTGGTGTGTCACCAGGAATGTGGTTGGGCCTGATTGGATTGTGTACAAGCGCATTACTGTACTCTCTTGTAAGCTGATGTCTCGACAATTTGACCTCCTCAAGTCGAAAGGATGTGTGCATGCAAACTTGCATTGGCTGCATTGAAAACTTCTGTTTGGGAACTTCTGCCCATCTGCTATTTGCTCTGTTGACAGATTATGTTCTGTGGTGTTCCTGTGATGGGTGAGCCCGTCGATTGCCATGTAACCATTTTGTTGAGACTGCAACTGGGCCCCAGCCGTATCCAGGATATTCTTAACCACTTAATGCAGGCCCTCTGATGATCTCTTCACAATTTGTGGGTGTAGGTCTTTGATAGAAACAGAATAAGCCAAACTTCAACTCTTCCTGTGGTCCCAGGAGACCCAGTGCGTACAGATAGCCAGCCACAAGTCTAGCTCGCCCAAACAATATCCACTGGCTGTAGCTGGTGTATCGTCTTCATCTCTTGCTCAAGCAGATTAGAATTGGAGGGCTTCTATGCAGCACCAAGCAGGAATTCAAGAAAAATGCCTGGCAACATCCACATCTCAGGAATTTTTCTATCTTCATGATTCATAATTATGTTCTACTTGAATATCTGAAGGAAAAAAATGCCTGTATTGTTATGTTGGAAGCAAGAATTGATTGTGCTTGTTTTCTTTTCCTTTTTTCCTTCTCACTATGCAGCCACTCAACCACCAGCCATCACCCCACTGTTCTTGCAAGGTTTGGATCCCCTCATACTGCTTCCTTTCCTCTTTTCTGTTTTCCATTTGCTAATTTTCTGTATTATATGTAAATCTCATTTTTGATGCAGTTGGTATGGGCAAAAGAGAATACAGTGGAAACATAGAACAAGATGGTTTATCTATGTAAGTTCATTTCATATTGCCTTGATTGATATTCAGCTAGTACAGTTTTTGTCATATGCGGGTCCAAGGTCCATCCCTGGGTATAAAAATATTTATTTACTGTTCCTCTTTTCACTTCAGCGTGCTTGTGTTGAAATTGACTAATTGCATGCAAAGGAAAAATTCTAAGTTATCTCACACCAAATATATGCTTGCAGCCCTGTTACATCGCTTCGGGACAGTATGGTAATGATGCTGTACAATGCAGACAGAGAATTGATATCAAAATCAGGTTTTTAGCTGGTTCACTGTTCTTTTTTTGTACTTATCAGCATCTATTGAGTGATATGTGTTGGAAACCTCCACAGAGCTGAAGACAAAAGCGATCCTGGAGTCAGGAACTATGGATGTTGTATTTACTCTTGATAGTGGAGGAAAAATAATTCTTCAGGTGCAGCTTGTACTCAACGATGATGACCGCAAGAGGATCCAAGAAATGGTAAGATGGCTCCTTTAGGATGCCTTTGTTAAAACTCCAGGGGCAAATTTTTCGATAGTTTCAATAATAATATTAGAGTATGCATATAAATTGTGTATGTACTATTTCTTTCTATTTAGAGAAACTCTGCAATGAAAAGAAAACAGCAGGCACTACTTGGAGATGGCTATGAACTCAATTTTCCAGGTACACTAGTTACATACTATATTTGTTCAGGTTTTGTATCATGTATTTTGTTAATTGCAAGCAAGCAGTTGATCTGATGCACAAATGATACGCTTTGATGTGATACTGGCTAATCATACTACTTGTGGTGTCATGATGTTCCTTTGTCTCCAAATAGGCTAATAATATGAGATACATCTGTTAGTATTCCTTTAAATTCCCTTTGATGTCATACAGAGCTTCAAGTAGTAGTCGTCTGCATATCTGTGGTGTCAGTGTGTGGATTCAGTTAGAAACTTACCGGTTTAGGCATTTAGTTGTTTGCATATGATCCATCATATCTTAGCACACGTCTTTTTTTCTTGAACACTCAGGAACTTAGCACATGTCTTTTTTTTCTTGAACACTCTGGAACTTAGCACATGCCTTAGCCTTCACATAACTGGAATGTAAAACGTAATTGCTAATGAGGTCTATAGTTGATATGAAGAGTATTTGGGAATTCTGTTTCCTAATTCATATAGATTACTTTGAATTTTTTGTCAGACAGCCCATTGTCTAAACGGCTCATAGAGAAGATCAACATTCAAAGTAAAGGAGATGGACGACCTAAGCTTCGGAAGAGTGTGTCGCTGGATGATTTGCAAGAGAGGGCCGTGTTCTCTGGAATAAATGTGGATCCGCGGATGAAGGCCTCAAGAAACTTGTTGCTGCAAAGGGGTGTTAGAAATACTTCAAGGTTTGAAGATCCCAGTAGCTCCAAGAAAGGAAACAGTAAACCAGAGAGCAAATCAAGTAGTTCAGTGAAGAAGATGATAAGTGCCTTCGAGGGCACCTCTCCACAGGTTTTTTCCCTTAAATCCAAATATTGCACAAGAAATAACTTCCATTTATCAGGATCATGTCATCTGTTGTCTGGATTAGTGTTGGCCAAACAAGATTGGTTAATGTGAAATACGTGCACGGTAACTCTGTCTTACCTGTGCCTGCAGGGTTTGTCTTCAGATATTGATGCATCACTGACCGATTCAGGCATTGGTAGTACGCAGGCAGGCAAAGCAATAGTCCCTTTTGGTGATAACAAAGGTTCAAATTACAGGTCAGGAAAGACAGTTTTGTTCCAGCATAAAAAATCCAGTGCACCTGGACAAATTGGGATGTCAAGTCCAACTGAAAGAAGGAGCGGTAGGTCCAGTAGCGGTGACAGAGCAAACAAGCAGAAGCTAAGAGAAAATGAGCTGAACAGAACTAAAAGGAGATCCCAGGCAAAGCATCGGCGCTCCATTATTGGCCCCTCCTATTCGCTGGAGCGGATGCATTCAAGAGACTATGTTGAGCACTCGTTGAACTATTTGGTTGCGACATCAAGCACCCGGATACACCCACATATTTGTGTAACTACTGCGAGCAAGCAGCTGAAAGACCTCCTTGAGCTTGAACATTGGAAGTCACATGCGCACATGAAACACACTGATAAAAACCAAGAGGTATTGTAAGTAATGGTTTTGCTTATGCATGCTGGTGCTTTTACTGCTTGGAGCTTTGCCTCTTAACTTTTGTGCCAAATTTGTGAAGCAGATCACAAGTGTCGATGAATCGATTGCCTCTGCTCAAACTCGAAGTGGCGGTTTCCCTGTGCTGAATGGGTGGTTGATAAATCAGGCAAGTCTTGCTGGGAAGTCTGTCAGAGTTCGCTGTTAGTTTGACAATGCTGTAGAACTCATTTCTACTATCTGATGTGCGCAGGGAGTGCGTGGTGCCATTGTGGTAATAGCTTGTGGGGCTATGTTCCTCAACAGCAGATGAAATATTGCGTCAAGCTTCAATGCTGCCATGGTCCTATCCTTTCTGTATTGCAAGTATCTATACTCAGGAGGACCGAGGGCAAAGATTTGCGTTCAGGGCTCAGCTTTGGTCGGACAACTATCTTCCTGGCTGGATAAGGTGGACTCTCTGGAGTAAAATGCCTGGCACATCATTAAACTTGCGCCAAATTCTTAACTGGATCACTCAACTTGAAAACAGTACACATTGCATCATCAAACTTGTAACAAGGTTCAACGTGTGATGAGTAGTTATTCCACATAAGTAGGCTCAATCCATCGTGGCGATGACACAATAAGCTATCTCATCTTCAAAGTCCATTGATTTGATTTCTATGAGGGTGACACTTGATCTGGGTTATGGATTGACCATTGCGTGACACGGCTAAAAGATTTATGAGCGAATGACTGTATTACCGCAGTCGGGTGAGTCTAGTGATCTCGATTTACAATTTTCTAATTGCGATGATCAAATTGAAACACACTAGCAAATATAATGACCATCCATATATTTTCCTGTATCCTGGACGGTAGTTGCATTTTGGAGAGTGACCGCTAGCTACCGGCCCTTGGAATGACAGCTACCACGGATCAAGTTCTGCCCTGCCGCATGGAGCGTGCTTGTCTTGTTCCATACAGAACACGAATGAAAGCCACGCAAAATGAGTGGCCAGATTGACTGGACCAATTCGAGTGCGAAATAAGATGTTTTCCGATAACCGGCGCGCGAAATTGTGGCAAATTTATGCCCAAAGATTGCATATTTTGATTACAAGGGCAAATGTGGTGGGCATTGATGAAAGCCATAAATTAATTTGTTCGTGCAAGACGTGCGCGCTGAGTTAATCCGGTCATGAACTGTGGAGATATACACGGCGTTGCGTGGCGATGGCTGCAATTGACTCGGGAAATTCGGCGAGCATTTGATGGGTGTTTTGATTGCACGATTCCGGTGAGCAGCTAGCTAGTAGTAACTCCTTTTGCCGTTGCCATCTGCCAGCCGTCGTCTCGGTCTCGGCGCCGCCGCGGCGGGCGGGCGTTTACACTCTCTCTCGATCGCCGCCGCCGTCGCCGTCGCACGCTCCAAAACCAGAAACCATCCTCCTCCTGGGGTGCTCGGCTCCCTTCCACACTAGTCTCGTTCCGACCGACAGCGATGTCCCCGTGCTCCTGCTCCTCCTCTTCCTCCTCCTCCTCCTGCTCCTGCTGGGGCGCGCTCACACCCACCTAACCCAACCCGCTCCGACCCCAGGCAGGCAGGCGGGGGACGCAGGGTCCTCTTCTCTCCAACTCCCCTCCTGCTACTGACCACACCATACCTGCCGAGCCCGACGACCGCTTCCGCTTCCAAACCCGATCCCCCAATCCAATCCAGGGCAGCACAGCAGCAGGAGGCGATGCCCAAGACGGCGAATCGTCGCCGGAAGCGCGGGGCCGACGAGGAGGACGCCGCCGATGGCAGCGCCAACAAGAGGTCCGCGACCAGCGTCCTCACCTCGCTGGACGTCAACGACGCCCCGCGCCTCGAGCTCCCCCTCTTCCAGCTCAACGGGCGCCACTCCGACCGGCACGGGCAGGGGGACGAGGAGGAGGGGGAGGAGGAAGAGGAGGTCACCGGAGGAGGAGGAGGAGGGTCGTCCGCGCCTGCCGCGGCGGCCAGCGGCCAGAGCCCGCACCAGCAGCGCCGGCTGTGGGTCAAGGACCGGTCGCGCGCATGGTGGGAGCAGTGCAGCAGCGCAGACTACCCGGAGGCCGACTTCCGCGCCGCCTTCCGCATGGGCCGCGCCACCTTCGCCATGCTCTGCGACGCGCTGGGCGCTGCCGTCGCCAAGGAGGACACCGCGCTCCGCGCCGCCATCCCCGTCCGCCAGCGGGTCGCCGTCTGCGTCTGGCGCCTCGCCACGGGGGAGCCGCTCCGCCTCGTCTCCAAGCGATTCGGCCTCGGCATCTCCACCTGCCACAAGCTCGTCCTCGAGGTCTGCGCCGCCATCCGCAACCTCCTCATGCCGCGCTTCCTCCGCTGGCCCGACGCCGCCGCCGTGGACGGCTTCAAGGCCCGCTTCCAGGCCGACTCGGGGATCCCCGGCGTCGTCGGCGCCATCTACACCACCCACATCCCCATCATCGCGCCCAAGGTCTCGGTCGCCGCCTACTTCAATCGCCGCCACACGGAGCGCAACCACAAGACCTCCTACTCCATCACCCTGCAGGGGGTCGTCGGCCCCGATGGCGCATTCACCGACGTCTGCATCGGCTGGCCGGGCTCCATGCCCGACGACCAGGTCCTGGACCGGTCCGCGCTGCAGCAGCGCGCCGCCGCCGGCATGATGGCAGGGTCCTGGGTGGTCGGCGGCGCCAGCTACCCGCTCACGGACTGGGTGCTCGCCCCCTACGCGCAGCCGAACCTGACGTGGGCGCAGCACGCCTTCAACGAGAAGGTCGCGGAGCTCCGGCGCGTGGCCGTCGACGCCTTCGCGCGGCTCAAGGGGCGGTGGGCGTGCCTGCAGAAGCGCACCGAGGTGAAGCTGCAGGACCTCCCCGTGGTGCTGGGCGCCTGCTGCGTGCTGCACAACATCTGCGAGTCCCGCGGGGAGGAGATGGACCCGGCCCTCCGCTGCGAGCTCGCCGACGACGAGACGGTGCCGGAGAACCCCGTGCGCTCGGACAGCTCCAGAAAGGCTAGGGACGACATCGCGCACAATCTCCTCCACAGCGGCCTCGCCGGCACCAAATTCTTCTGAATCCGTCCGGATTCATTGATTGATCGATGCGGCGTCACTGCAAGCATTCGTCCCTGCATCGTCGGTCGCCGACGGTTCTATCGATCCTCTCTTCGGTTCCTTATCTATTGTTGTTCATGGCCATTTTCATTGGAACCATCGATGGAATTGATTCTTTATAATTTAGGGAGATCATCCTCATAGAACACACACAGAGAATCGAGATTAAACCGTGGGTTGGTTTTTTGACAGGATTAGTTTAGTACGTAGTACATATCTATCCAAGAGCAAGAAGAAGAAACGCATGTGTTTTCTTTTGCTTATTATCGCAACATGTGAAAAAGACCGAGTTCCTCAAAGGAAAAAGAAATTGAAAATGTCACTGCGTCACGTCATGTGAAAGATTCAGCTCTTGAAGAAAAAAAGAATATTTGTGTCAGTATTAGTAATAGGATATACAAGATGGGCTTGGCTGGAGAATGGGCGTGCTTTGTTCAGTTGTTTGACTTGAAATCTTACGCGTCTTGGAGCGCAGGAGAGGCCAGGCTTGAATGTCTTGGGTGCGTGCGGTGTAGTAAAAGGGTTTCATGGCATGACTTGGGGAGTTGGAGCATTTCATCCCATTTCTGTGCACGACTGGTTGTGAATTGTTTGACATTCCCTGAATCTGATCTGTACTGTACTGGGTTTTTCCGAGTCGATGGTGTTGAAAAATCTGGCTGCTTTCGGTTTGTCTATCCAGCTGCAGGGAGGCTACCTAGGACTTGTTTGGATGCACCCAAAATTGCAAATGTTATAAACCGGAGTACTGTAGCGTTTTTTGTTTGTATTTGATAAATTTTATCTAATCATGGACTAACTAGGCTTAAAAGATTCGTCTCGTGATGTACAATTAAACTGTGCAATCAGTTATTTTTTTACATACATTTACTGCTCCATGCATATGTCCCAAAATTGATGTGATGGAGAGAGAGTGTAAAAAGTTGGAATTTGGAGGGGATATAAACACAGGCCCCTAGTGTTCAGGTTCTGTGTTGTTCAAGGTGAGCCCATGGGAAATTTTGATGGATAAATTCAGTGCAAATTCTGCAAGGATGTTGTCCATGAAAGCATTTTTTTAATTAAAAAAGGGATGATACATCGTGAAATTAAGTTGCGCCTTCGGCGCAAGGTACACCTTTTCTTTTCTTTTAGGGTCGGTGACTCCGTGTCATTTTCTAAATGGGGTAAAGATACATGGAAGTCACGGGACAAGAAGAAGAAGAAGCGATCCGCAAATCTTGGCAGCCACCGACTTTGATCTGATGACGTGCATCTTCTCCTCATGGACGACGGCATTACTGTTTCGAGAACTGAAGGAGTGAGTACAATTGGAGAAGTTGCAGTGAGACTCTGCAGCAGGAAGCTGCAGGCGGTGACCTGCCCAGCCCAGTAACATCTGATCTCAGATCTCTGGGCCCCGGACAGGAGAGGCAAAAATCTAGCCGGCCGGATGGATTGGACGCGGAAACGCGCGCGGCGCGATGGAGAGGGAACGGGGGCAGGAGACCTCCCGCCCATCCAACGCGAGGAAGGTTCCAAAATTTTTTCCAGCGGTGGCAACGGGCGGGAGGTCCCTCGAGGGGCATCCAGCCTGCCCAACGGGCGGGAGGTTTTCCCGAGTGGCATTCCGCCCGCCCAACGGACGGGACGTTCGACCACCGCTATATAAGATACCACCTACCCTCAAATTTCCATATTATTCAGCAAAAATCAGAAAAAAAAAAAAGAAAAGAAGGAGAGGAAGCGGCGAAGCCCTGTTCACATGTCGGTTTGGAGGTATATTCTCGTTCTAGTCGTATAATTACTTAAAAATAACTATAATCTAGGAAATATTTCCTAGGGTAGTTATATTTTGAATAGTTTTTAGTATTTTCAATAGTTTTTAGGATATTTCTTAGGAAAATTATATTTTGAATAGCTTTTAGTATTTATAATAGTTTTTAGAAATATTTCTTAGGGTATTTATATTTTGAATAGATTTTAGTATTTTGAATAGTTTTAGAACTATTTCTTAGGGTAGTTATATTTGAATAGTTTTTAGTATTTTAATAGTTTTAGAAATATTTCTTAGGGTAGTTATATTTTGAATAGTTTTTAGTATTTTCAATAGTTTTTAGAAATATTTCTTAGGGTAGTTATATTTTGAATAGATTTTAGTATTTTGAATAGTTTTTAGAACTATTTCTTAAGGTAGTTATATTTTGAATAGTTTTAGTATTTTCAATTATTTTTAGGAATATTTCTTAGGGTAGTTATATTTCGAATAGTTTTTAGTATTTTCAATAGTTTTTAGAAATATTCTTAGGGTAGTTATATTTTAAATAGTTTTTAGAAATATTTCTTAGAGTAGTTATATTTTTCATGCAGATATGGCGCAGACACCGGAGCTCCTTGACGCGAACACCGACGAACGGCACAGGTCGTACCTGACAGCGTTGGAGGGGCAGTAGCTTCACGAGTTGCGCACTCGTGTAGCAAAGGAGTTGTTGCACCTGGACGACCGCTGGCTTGACAGGTTACGTGGGGCCGGTTTACTACCACTCGCACGTATGCTTCAGGCAGGCGACGGCCACGACGGTGGCGTCAAGAAGCGGATGCAGCTGGACCGCTCTCTACTTGCGGCGTTGGCGGACAGGTGACGTCCGGAGACGCACACGTTCCACTTGCCGTGCGGGGAGATGGCCCCCACGTTGCAGGACGTGTCATACCTGTTCGGGCTTCCCATTGCGGGTGAAGCTGTTGGCCCGGTTGTCGTACCACCTACCTGGAGGGCGGAGCTTCAGGAGCGGTTTGCTCCAGTGAACCCGCCACATTTTTTGGACGTACCTGACGCGTCCGGCCCGTCCAAGGCTTGGGTAATACAATATAGGGTACGTACAATTATTTTTAATTAATTTAATTGAATCATATGTGACTACCTCTAAGCATTGAACAAATATATTTCAAGCTCAGGATCTCCACCCTCTGGCTGGGCAGTACGAGGTGTCGCGCTGCTTGGAGGCATATCTGTTGTGGTTGTTCGGCTGGGCTCTTTTCTGCAACTCTAGCGGCAACTATGTGGATAAGGTTCTCATCCAGTATGCGCGCGCGATTGCGGATGCGGAGCCGGACCAAGTACCTGGGTGAAGCTGGGGATCGGCAGTGCTTGCTGCCACGTACCGAGACCTTTGCCAGGACTGTTTCAAGACGGAGAGGACCGCTGTCATCACAGGCTATCCACTTCTGCTGCAGCTATGGTCGTACGAGCGATTCGCCATAGCACGACCCCTAATCAGCGAGGAGCCTTATCCGCCCGAGATGTATGGGCTGTGGCACGAGGATAGCCCCACGATAGGTTCGCTTTGGACCGATCGACTGGTAAGCTCTTTAATTTACTGTTGTACATTTCTGTATATGCAAAGTACCGACGCAGTTGTGTAATTTTGCAGATGAGCTGGGCACATCGGCAGGTCCGAAAAGCATACCCGCAGTTCGTGTCTGAATTTGATCGGATGCGGCCACAGGATGTCATCTGGACCCCGTACACCGCTGCGGCTGTCCAGACACGTGCGCCGCACGGGTTGTCCTCCCTCTGCACGCGTGACGAGGCGTACTGGCTCACAAAGGCAAACCTAGTGTTCGATATTGTCGTGGAGCCGTACTGCGTCGAGCGAGTGATGAGGCAGTTCGAGCGACGATAGCACTTACCTCTCCTACCCCGAGCGTTCCAGGCCGTGCCGCGCAGCGTACACGAGTAAGTTTGTGATAACTCGTTTTCTATTAATTATATAACCGTTATCATAAAATAATATTGTCTTCCAAATATTTGCAACAGATATTCGCGCAGGGGATATCATGCCAACGAAGTCAACTGGGTTGTCAAGCTGCAGGAGTATGTAGGAGGGTGGCTAGACGCACCTGACGATGTGTGGGACGACCCGCAACCACACACAGAGGCATCTTACGGCGCATATCTCCGCTGGTACCTCACTCGCACGCGTTCGTACGTCACTCTTTCACGTATTGATGACACGGAGCATCAGCACCTGCCGACCATCTCGGACACATATCCCTTTGTACCGTGATCAGGCGCAGCGTGGCGCGGTACGTCTTTCACAACTTCAATTATTAAATATTTTTTTAAAAAATTGATAACAATATTACTCTACTTCCCATTACTCATGCAGATCGATCTGATCAACTGCGCGGAGGTCGAAGCTGCATCTCAGATCACGTTGTTTGAACGTGGAGTGCGTGTACCGGACACACAGTACAAAGAAAGCTTTCGTCGGATTCATGACAACTTGACGCGAGCGTTACGTGCACTGACGTGTTGCAGCAGAGACGACATGGGGTCTCCAGTTCATCTCATGCGTCCGCCCACGGGTACACAGCTAGCCCGTCGATCTCTGCAGCACCGCACGCAGCGTCCAGCGGTACTGCCGGGCCTGACATCATTGGTCCCTCCCAGATGTATGACGCTCCAGCTCCACGGTCCCAGGATGACTCATTCACGCCGGCGCCTCCACCGCCTCATCCTCACCGTGCTCCAGATGCACTCACGTACTCGGAGGGGCACATGCGCCGACGGCCTAGGACTTGGGGGGGAGGACTAAGAGAGCGCGAGGACCGAAATAGGCGGAGTAGATACTCCTGATTCGGTGGACTTTATATATTTAAACTATTTTTTGTATGATACTATTTTATTTTTAATGGGTTGATGTATCGTACTATCCTAATATTTGGATTCTACGTTGCAAAACGTTATCGTTTAACCATCTTCATACGAGTTTTAAATACAGTAGTCTTCTTCATAAAGTTGAATTAAAATTTTATATGTATACAAAAGAGTATGTCGAATAAATCTTATATTTGAAAAAAGTATGAATTTTAAATAGTTTGTAAAATATAAATTCGAACAAAAAATAAGAAAGTAGGCATACCCCGCTCGTCGGGTGGGCGGGATGCCTTAGGGGCCTCTTCACGAATAAGAAAAGTTTCTTATTAGCGAAAAGGCCCTCGGGAGGGGCCTGGGAAAAATTTTGGGACCTCCCGCCCGTTGGGTGGGCAGGAGGTCTCCGGCCCCACGCTTCCCGTCTGTTGATCGGGCGAGAGACACCTATTTTTTAAAACTATCCAAAACGGCTTCCCTTTACGAATTTAATTTTTTAACTTTTTTTTAAAAAACTCGAGGGAATGGAACCGAATTTTCCTATCCGTGGCGGTTTTTGGGCGGCGATCGCCGTCCGTCCGTCCGTCGAGGGGCACGGAACATGTGACGGAGACACGACGGGAGGGCCATGATGAAGAGCGAGGGAACCTGTTCACCTTGGGTTGGGTCGAGAACTTGAGATGCATCAATGATTGGCAATTCCAACTCCAGAAAGAAAAAAAAATTCAGAGATTGGGAATTCCAAATCCCGAAACGTGAAAGTCCCCTCGAAGAACAAGCCATGCGTAGTCCAAGTGCGCAAAATTGGAATGGTCAACGCATTGAAACTACTGACGGTAGAAAGTGCTTGTGCGAATCTGGCAGCCATCATCCCAGGTGGAGCAGTCAGGGTGGGGCGTGACTGACCACCGGACCGGGCGGCAGCCGAGCCACGTCGTGCTGTCCACGGGCTCTCCCCTATCATTGGGCCATCGATCGCGCCCACGGGGGGGCCCAGATGCCGGCTCAACGGCCCAGACGTCACCACGTGATGACATCTATCAACAGCCGCCACAGCAACCAACCTTTTCGCCTCCCCCATTCCTCTGCTTTCTTCTTTTCTTTTCCCGCAGGCCACAGCAAGCACAGCTCCCCACGCGCCCGGAATCCCCCCGTCTCCGCCGCTGCCAGGTGGGCCCTCGCCGTGCCGTCCCCGCACCCCAACCGGCCAACCCGATCCCCAAACAGATGGACACCTGTGATGTGAGCTTGCTTGCTGCCGCGCCGCGCCATTCCTCCCCCCTTCTCCCTCCACCTCTCCTCTCCCCGTGCGCGCGGGCGGGCTTCACACCACTTGAGCTCACTCGCGCCGGCAGCCGGCAGGCTTGCTCAAGATCCAGCAGCCCCTGCCCGCCTGCCGGCCTGCTGCCCCCAGGGCCAGGGCACCGCCCGTGACCCGCGATCTTGCCTCACCTACTCCTGGATTCGATCCCATCCGGCCCCGTCCCTCTCCCCTCCCTTTCCAGATCTCACCCCCGACCCATGACCACTAGGGCCCGACGCCCACGCGAGGGGAGCACCACCACCACCACCTCCGCTGCCGCCTATGGCCCCGCCTCGCTGCGCTGAACGGCTTGCCCCGCGCGCCCATGGAGGACCTGGCCGCCGTTAGCTCCGCCGCCGCGGGGCTCACGCTCTTCGCCGCCGTCGCCGACATCATGGAGGAGGCCGCAGCTTCCGCCGCCGCGTTCGGGATCGGCGCCGCGCTGCCGCCGCCGCCGCCCCCGGTGCAAGCGGACCGCGGGGGCGACGACGCCTCCGCCTGCGGGAGCCCGTGCTCCGTCACCAGCGACTGCAGCAGCGTCGCCACCGCCGACTTCGAGGGCTTCGCCGAGGTCGGCTCCGCGCTCGTCCTCGACGACCTCGTCGCCGCCGCAGCCGCCGCCGTGCCGGAGGCCGCCTCCGGCCCCAGGATCGCGGGGGCTGGCGCCAGGAGCGTCTTCGCGGTTGACTACGTGCCGCGCTGGGGGCTCGAGTCCCTATGCGGTCGCCGCCCCGAGATGGAGGACGCCGCCGTCGTGCGGCCGCGATTCTTCGACGTGCCGCTCTGGATGGTCGCGGGCGACGCGCCGGTGGACGGCCTCGACCGAGCATCCTTCCGCCTTCCCGCGCATTTCTTCGGCGTCTACGACGGCCACGGTGGCGTCCAGGTAATTGTGAATTTGTGATGCCTCGTTTCGTGTCTAACTCTCAACGCAACAAACGAATTCAGCATCACCCAAACGCGTGCCACCCGATTCCAACTCCCTGTGTCTTCTCTTTGCTGCCCCATCGCAGGTTGCCAATTACTGCCGAGAGAGAATCCACTCCGTACTGATAGAGGAGCTCAGTAAGGCAGAGGAATCAGTGTCTGGCGCTGACTTAAGTGGCCTGGAGTCTAAGAAGCAGTGGGAGAAGGCCTTTGTGGACTGTTTCAATCGGGTTGATGCAGAGGTGGGAGGAAATGCGGCAACCGCCCCCAAGCCTGTGGCTCCAGACACCGTGGGGTCAACAGCAGTGGTCGCAGTCGTCTGCTCATCACACATAATTGTTGCGAATTGCGGCGACTCACGAGCAGTGCTCTGCCGGGGCAAGCAGCCCTTGGCGCTGTCGGTGGACCATAAAGTAAACCATCAGCTCTTGCTGGGTCAACTGTTGTACTTGATTCCCCAAATTAGATATATATAGCATTCTGAGTTACTGATTTAGTTGATTGCAATTGCTAATCTACCGTTCTTGTTTCAGCCAAATAGGGAAGATGAGTATGCGAGGATTGAGGCGCAGGGTGGCAAGGTCATCCAGTGGAATGGCTATCGGGTTCTCGGTGTTCTCGCCATGTCCCGATCAATTGGTACATATCCCTACCCTCTTGACGTTGTGAGTGCAACCTTGGTTTACGATGCAATAAACATCCCTGCATTTCTTCAGCTTATGAAAAAACTCCGAACTACTTTATCTATTGTTTACTAATAAGGGTACAAAATGTAGCTATCACCACTTGGAAATATGTTGACTGATCTGTTCCTCCCTGGACAAATTAATGGCGACTTGGTTTGTTGTAATTTTGTTTCAGGGATATATGCTTTCATTTTGCTAGAGTTAAAAGTTTACTTGTCCGTTATGCAAGCCTAGTAAGTTCTAACATGATTGTGCCACCAGATGAAATGGTACATATGTCTGCTCTACTGGATAACAAACAGTTGTGTGGTTTGTATTGTTTGAGTATGAAGCGCAGACTGTAAAAACTCTGTGTGCATATATGGTTACTCTGGAACAACTGCAGTGCTTCCAGGCTTGTACTCCCTCAGTCCCAAATTATTAGTCATTTTAGCTTTTCTAAGTACATAATTTTTGCTATGCATCTAGTTATACGTTATGTCTAGGTGCAGAGCAAAACCTATGAATGTAGAAAAGCCAAAACGACTAATAATTTGGGAAGGAGGGAGTATGAGTTATGTGTTTCACATCTGTTGAGCTTTCAGCATTTTCTTTTATCCATGGGAGTGCACAAATTCAGTCAACCTTATTCATTACTTGGACCTAGGACAAATTGGCCTTATGTTCTAGTCATTGACTTCTTACAGTCACAGGAGAGGGTCAGGCCCAATGTTTGTTTTATTTTTAGAGCCTCATTTTGTGCCTTTGTTTCAGTGTTCCACTCTACCTCTCTTAAACTTGACCACAACCAGACAGATATGTTTATGAAAAAATGGTCATCAACCATTCTGCTATTTCGACTGTTTATTGCCCTCAACACCAGATAGACAAATGAAACTGGTGCTGGTACATTATTATGTATCGTTGATTGATTCCTAAAACACAGGAATGATGTATTGTTGGTCTATTTGCAGGGGACCGGTACCTGAAGCCATATATAATCCCAGTCCCTGAGGTCACAATTGTTGCCCGTGCAAAAGATGATGAGTGCCTTATTCTTGCGAGTGATGGCCTCTGGGATGTAATGTCGAATGAAGAGATATGCGATGCTGCTCGCAAACGGATACTGCTATGGCACAAGAAGAATGCGGAGGCGTCATCATCGGCCCAGATAAGCGGTGATTCTCCGGATCAAGCAGCTCAAGCAGCTGCCGAATACTTGTCGAAGCTGGCTCTCCAGAAGGGGAGCAAGGACAACATAACCGTCGTTGTAGTTGACCTCAAGTCACATAGGAAGTTCAAGAGCAAAACATAACCATGGATTCAGGAAGACATGGACAATAACAATACTAGTTACTAGGACGCTAGAAATGTGGGGAAAAAAGACCCTGTTTAGTATGCTGCACATGTAAATCGGTTAGCCCAGCACTCGTCTTTTTCAGGTTTTCCACAACCATATAGGCTGCCACGTTCGTTCAGGGTACAGATTACTACACAAGTCTAATCTGGTTGGGGATTTGGTTGACCAGATAAGGTGATTGATCCTATAGGGTCCAAATTTGAAACATGACATACGTATGTAGAGGTAGGTATTACAGATTGGGTCTGGAGCCATTGTTTTTGCTGACAGGTAAAAAGTACAATAGAAATTGCTAGCACTAAACTACCTAATAGGACACTGTACTTGTGCTTTGGTATCTAGTAGCAGATCAGCAAGTGCAAGAGTACTATACTGTGCCTCCGTGGTAGTTCCTGCAGCAACTGTGATGTGTCTACATGTATACGACGTCGTTTGCCAATGTCTCTATGCTTGGCTCCCGAGGTTATTAAGTCGGTTCTCAGCAGAGTTGTTTTGCTGATGAGGATGCCGTCCCATTCTGTCATGCTAATTAGTGAAGTTGACAGTCGCAGTTTGAAGTGAATGTACCAATTAAGGAAACATTGTGCTCGTGGCATGCTATCTCCAATTTGGGTTGGGAAAAGTTTCCTGAGGAGGAATGTGAAACAGCAACAGGGCCCCGCTTGGAAACAGCAGCAGCGTTTATTTGGCATAGCCAGACACAGGTCCCAGCTTCCAAGTTCCAACCATGGAGAGCACGAGGAACTGAACAAAGAAAGACACTGGTTGCGATTATGGTTGGACAGAGTCTTTCATCTAGAGAAGCCGGTTCATTTACTCGAGTAGCTTCTCTAAAAGCTACTCCCTCTATTCTAAATTATATTTTTATTGTATTTTTGTTTTCTCCGGAGTCAAACTAAACAAATTTTAATCAAATCTAGAGAAAAACGTAATCACATCTAACATACCAAATAAAATGCACTATAATACATATTCCATCATGGATTCAATAATACTAATTTGATATTGCCGGTGTTGATGTTTTCTTCTATAAGCATGATCAAAGTTAGCGAAGTTTAATTTAGAACAATATCAGAGTGAAGTGTAATTTAATTTTGACAGAAGGAAGTAGCAAAGTTAAAAATAAGCTAGTATCTTGGTTCAACTTAAGATTTTGAAAAATGGAGGCTTACCCCCCATTTTTTTTATAAGCTACAAATATCCCCCCAAATCGCGACAAAAACCAAGCCTTACGAGGTAAGCACTTCAACGCACACAGGTGAAATCTTGAGTCCTTGGAATCATTGTCGGGCAGCCCAACACATAACCAAGCAACTGATGACATGGATATGATGGGGTTTTCGCCCATCCAACTAAGACTCGCATATTTTATTTTTAAATGCAGACAAGGAGGACTATAAAAAACAAACAAACTGACACCTGAACATAGCTCAGTACCTTCTCCCCCTTTCTTCAAAATACACGAGCCCACAAGATAGCATCGCGTGGAGAAAAACTCGGCATATTGCTTTTCTTTTTAGGAAAAATGCTCACGGAGAGAAGACGGTATTATGCAGGGGAGCAAAAGGCTAACAGAACAAAATACTAAAATTGATAAGTAATAACCAGTACACGGCTCAAACCCTTTCACGCTGTTTTTCCTTTCTTTTTTGGCAACGCAAAACCAAATCGATCCATCTCCATTCTCAATCCCCCACCCAATTCCAGCTCGCATCGCCCACGCAAGTAGGGTTTTCCTTTCCTCCCCCCTTCCACCTCCCCTCCGTCGAGTCGATCTCCGTCCGTCCGTCCGCCGCATTCTCTCCCGCCCCCTCGCCGCCCGCCAACCCAAACCCTAGTCCCATGGGGCGCAAGAAGAACGTCGCCATCGACGACGACGAGTACTCCTTCCCGCAGGACGACGCCGGCGCCGACCCCGCGCCGCCGCCGCCCGCCGCGGAGAAGGAGAAGCCCAAGAAGGGCGGCAAGAAGGTCAAGAAGGGGGGCAAGGCCGCCGCGCCCGACGACGACGACGACTACGAGCCCCCTCCGCCCCCGCCCGCCGCGGACGAGGAGGATGACGACGAGCCCGTCAACCTCGTCTTCACCGGCAAGAAGAAGAAGAAGAAGGGCGCCGCCGCCCCCGCCGCCTCCTTCAGCGCCTTCAACGCGCTCGAGGACCAGGACGAGGAGGAAGCCGCCGCGGCCGAGCCGGAGGCCACCGTCGATGCCGACGCCGACGCCGACGCCGACGATGACGACCTCGATTTCGACTTCAGCAAAGCCAAGAAGAAGAAAAAGAAAAAGGACAAGGTAGCTCGCTCTGCGCTCGCTAAAGACGAGGACGACGAGCCTGCTCCGCCGGCTCCATCCATGGCTGACGAGGAAGATGAGGATCCCTCGGTCGCTGCCGCAGCAGCTGCAAAGAAGCCACAGAAGAAGAAGAAAAAGAAGGGTACGTTTGCCACGGACGATGAGGATATCGTTAAGATCCTGGCTGAGATGGAGGATCATCCTCAGCCTGCGGATGAGCCTGAGCCGGAGGAGGTGAAAGCTCAGGGTTCTGTGCCCGCCCCTGACGCAGATGATGCCGCCGGAAAGAAATCAAAGAAGAAGAAAAAGAAGGGAGGATTTATGATGGATGGTGAGGATGCAGACCAGATCCTCGCGCAGACGGAGGACCACCCGCCTCCTGTCGAAGAGCCTCAGCCCAATGACATGAAGGACGAGGCCCCTATTGCTGCCCCTGCCCCTGCCCCTGCCCCTGTGGATGATGCTGAAGGGAAGAAATCAAAGAAGAAAAAGAAGAAGAGCGGAAGGACAGCACAGGAAGAAGACGAGTTGGACAAGCTTCTTGCCGAGCTTGACGGCCCTCCTGCGGAGAAGGAGGACAAGCCAGTGCAGGCACCCCAATCCGCCTCAGTGGCCAAGGAGGACGTGGGAGCTGCAGAGGATGGTAATGTGGATGACAAGACTGGGGAAGGAGGAGAGGTGGAATCTGCTGCTGCCAAGAAGAAGAAGAAGAAGAAGGAGAAGGAGAAGGAGAAAAAGGCGGCAGCAAAGGGAGCGGAGGCTAAGAAAGAAGAGGAGAAGGAGCAAGAAGTGCCTAAAGGGAAGGTTGACATGAAGAAGCTCCCTAAACATGTTCGGGAGATGCAGGAGGCCCTCGCCAGGAGGAAGGAAGCTGAGGAGAGACAGAAGAGAGAGGAGGAAGAGCGACTGAGGAAGGAGGAGGAAGAGCGGCTGCGGCGCGAGGAGGAGGAGAGGAAAGCAGAGGAAGCAAAGAGGAGGAAGAAGGAGAAGGAAAAGGAGAAGTTGCTCAAGAAGAAGCAGGAGGGTAAGCTCTTGACTGGCAAGCAAAAGGAGGAAGCAAAGAGGTTGGAAGCCATGAGGAGACAGTTCCTTGAGCAGAGTGAACTCCAAAAGGCTGAGGGCACTGCGCCTGAGACGAAGAAGAGGCCAATATATGATTCTAAGAAAAAGAAAGCTCAACCAAAGACCACAGAGACTGCAAAGGTTGTTGAAGAACAACAGGAAGAGGTTAATGAAGCTATCAATGATGAAGAAGAATATGTGCTCGTGGATCAGGAATCTCAATCTCAGGTAGAGGAGTCCGAGGAGAAAACCGAACCTGATCAGGAGGCTGAAGAGCCAAAACCAGAAGAGGAAGAAGAGGAAGATGAGGATGAGTGGGATGCAAAGAGCTGGGATGATATTGATGTGAACTTGCCTAAGACAAGTGCTTTTGATGAGGAAGAGGCGAAGCCTGTTGTCAAGAAGTCCGAGCCTGTTCAGAAGCAGGAAAATTCTAAAGCACAGCCTGCAATAACTTCTGTCAAAAAGGTTGTCCCTCCTGTTGCAAACTCTAAAAAGAGTGAAACTGATGATGGGGGTGCCAGTAATGGAAATTTAAAGCGGAACAAAAAGAAAGGACCTGTCAAAGAGGATAGCTCTAAGAATGGTAGTGACCTCAGATCACCAATTTGCTGCATCCTTGGTCATGTTGATACTGGTAAGACAAAGCTTCTAGATTGTATTAGACGCACCAATGTGCAAGAAGGCGAAGCTGGGGGTATTACCCAACAGATCGGGGCGACATACTTCCCTACTGAAAACATTAGAGAGAGGACCAGGGAGTTGAAAGCTGATGCTACACTTAAGGTTCCAGGCCTGCTTGTTATTGATACCCCTGGGCATGAGTCCTTTAGTAATCTGCGTTCTAGAGGTTCAAGTTTGTGTGATATTGCCATTTTGGTCGTTGACATCATGCATGGGCTTGAACCTCAGACAATTGAATCCCTGAATCTTTTGAAGAGTCGAGATGCAGTGTTTATTGTTGCTTTGAATAAGGTATATGTTCTGGAGGAGTTCTGTACATCAACTTTTGACTTCCTTAAGGTTCTCTTAATAATTCATTACTTGAATTTGTTTATTTTCATTCTATAAAGGTTGATCGTCTTTATGGTTGGAAGAAATGTACAAATGCTCCTATTGTGAAGGCTTTAAAGCAACAGAATGAAGATGTTAAGAGGGAGTTCAATATGAGAGTTACAGATGTGAGTGAGCACACATTCTTGTTTCCTTTTTTTTAGAAGAAAAACTATTATGCATGGCCATGATTAAAACATGTGGCTACGTTGCCCACCAGATTGTGACACAATTCAAGATGCAAGGAGTGAATACTGCTTTGTACTACAAGAACAAGGAGATGGAAGATACCTTTAACATAGTGCCTACAAGTGCTGTAAGGTTTGATCATTAACTTGCTGCTTCATTCATTTTAAGATTTGTTACAGCAGCTATCATATCGTTGGCATCTTTAGCTTAACATGTTACGCACTGATCTTATTAGTGGTGAAGGCATTCCTGATTTGCTCCTTCTGTTGGTTCAATGGGCACAAAAGACGATGGAAGAAAAGCTTACTTTTGTTGATGAAGTCCAGGTAATGCACTTTGATCTCTGTGCCGTTACAGAAAAAATGCATTCTTATCAATGATCTAGGTAATATACTTTGATCTCTATGCTGTTACAGAAAATGCATTCTTATCAATTACCTTCTTGCGTTTCAGTGTACTGTACTGGAAGTCAAGGTCGTGGAAGGTCATGGTACTACAGTTGATGTTGTTTTGGTCAATGGTATACTGCACGAAGGAGATCAAATAGTTGTTTGTGGCATGCAGGTACAAGTCAATTTACTTTACATTTCAAGTGCTAAAATAGGAGCTGAAATTTTAAGATGCTTAATGTTCTTGTTGTGTATATAGGGACCCATTGTGACAACTGTCAGAGCTTTGTTAACACCACACCCGATGAGAGAGCTTCGAGTTAAGGTGGGTGTCTGACAATGTTGCAGCTTCGTTTATTTGGAGATTCATACCCAGCAAGATATTCTTGGATTGTTGAGGATGGATTATTCATTCACTCATGGTGAATATTATTTTATATAAGATTACTATTTCTTACACTTTGGCTGATATTGAACCCAAGGAGAAAAACTGTGGGTACAGCTAAAGCTGTGAACAGCCAGCCATCACGCAGGATAGGTTTGACGCATGGTCACTATGGCCTACTGAGATTGTCTAAGTCATCTAGTTCTAAATAAGCAAAATGGTTTGTTTAAATCAAAAGCAAAACAGTTGGTATAAATGGAGTTCCTCTACAAAGAGAACTTAATACTACCTTTTTGTGGGGTGGGGTGGGAGATCTTTCATCAGCATGAAATACCTCACTATATTAAGAATACCTACTGCTATAGTGTTTTAGTCTCGTTTCACATTGCCGTGCTTAGTGCTACCAAGAAGCATAGACTATTGCTACCTGTCATTCAATTTGTCAATCCTTTTTAGATGGGCAGGGTTTAAGCTTACGCCACTTGAATGCTATTCATTTCTTTCACTACCATAAATTTGTTTCTGGCTTAAGACTTCAAGTTGAAGTAACACACCCAAAAACTCCTATTTTCAGGGCAACTACCTACATCATAAGGAGATCAGAGCTGCACAAGGAGTTAAAATATCTGCTCAGGTGGGTACAGTTTCAATTTGGCATTTCAGAATTGTATGGCAGTGTATTAACAATTGCTTTCTTCAGGGTCTCGAACATGCAATTGCAGGGACAGCTCTTTATGTGTTAGGACCTGATGATGATCTAGACAAACTGAAGGATGCTGTTATGGAAGAGATGACACGGGTTAGGAGTCGGATTGATAAAAGTGGTGAGGGTGTCTATGTACAGGCATCTACCCTTGGGTCTTTGGAAGCTCTCACTGAGTTCTTGAAGAGCCCTGCTGTCAATATTCCCTTCTGTGATTTCAGTATAGGGCCAGTCCACAAGAAGGATGTTATGAAGGCTAGTGTTATGCTTGAGAGAAAGAAAGAATATGCAACTATCTTGGCCTTTGATGTCAAAGTGATGCCTGATGCCCGCGATCTTGCAGAAGAGACCGGTGTGAAGATCTTTGTAGCAGATATAATATACCACCTCTTTGACCAATTTACAGCGTACATTAAGAATCTCAAGGAAGAAAAGAAGAAGGAAAGCGCTGAAGAAGCTGTGTTCCCTTGTGTTCTTAAGATTATGCCAAACTGTGTCTTCAACAAGAAGGATCCAATTGTTTTGGGTGTCGATGTCCTTGAAGGAATAGCTAAGGTATTTTGGTATCAGTGGCATGTTACTCTTTACTCTTCTTTTTCCATGTTACTAAACGCAGTAGTTAGACCTAACTCGCAAGACATGAACAAATCCATTAGGTTCGCATCTAACTAGCAAGACACAGACGAATCCAATAGATTGACTTCTAAAACTATCATATAAATATTCAGAGGCTAGAATGTTTTGTTCACCGGTGTTGGGCAAAAGATCAGCCACCTAGACCTCATAAATGGAGCCGCCAAGACTGCCTAATCACTGATGAGGTGCCAGGTTCCTGTTGCCTGCCTAGAGCTTAGTGCCTGTTGAAGCTAGTTATGTTAGGGCTTTCTATACCAAGTTATGACTCCTGACCATATTTTCAGATACAAATGTTGACCTGATTTCTTGCTTTCCTTTGTCATCTAGGTGGGAACTCCTCTCTGCATACCCACTAAAGAATTTATTGATATTGGGAAGATTGCCTCAATTGAAATTAATCACAAGCAAGTTGATATGGCCACGAAAGGGCAAAAGGTGGCTATAAAGGTTTGTACAGTCATCTGCACTGCTATCCATTAAGCTTGTTATCCTGGGTTCTGTTTTTTACTATAATGTTTGCTGGGTTTGTGAACAGATTATTGCAAACAATTCTGATGAACAGCAGAGGAGTTTCGGCAGACATTTTGATATGGAAGATGAGCTTGTAAGCCGGATCTCAAGGCGATCTATTGATATTTTGAAACAAAATTACAGGGCAAGTCCAATTTTTCTCCCTTGTTTTTCATCTGTGCCGTGTATATGGCTCATCTCCCTAGTTGCTGATTTTATTTATTTTTCATTTGTTAATGCAGGAGGACCTGTCTATGGAAGACTGGAAACTTGTTGTAAAGTTGAAAACAATATTGAAGATACAATGAGCTCACAAGGGTTCCTGTTTAGTCGGCAACTGAGGCCCCAGAAGCCTGGATTGGCAACTGCGTGGAAACGAGTCTCTACTGGGGTAGTGTGAATATCTCTGCCTTAGAATTGGGAGTCGCAAGGCTGAGGGTCTGTCGTGCCAAAGACACTGGAGTTCCCCAGGGAGGGTTTCCAAATTTTGACACGGTTTGATTTTTGTGATTTGCTCGGAATGCGCCCTGTTTTACAGATACATAACATACATTCTGCAATAACATCAGATTTTGAGCTGTTCCCTTTGCGTTTTTGTTTTTCATCGCTTGAGCTGTACAAGCACCTTACCGGTGGATTACTTAATACATGACATGAAGATCGTTTTTTCTTTTGGGGTTGGAGAGGCCTTGATTTGCCTTTTGTTCTTATTTCTTGCGTTCCTCTATGTTGCAACGATATATATAACTCCTAAAATTCTACCGTAAACAAACCACACCGACATAACATGGGCCCTATTGCGATATGTTGTGGGCAGCAAATTCACGGACTTGACATGGCCGAATGCGACGTGCTTGGGCCCACATTTCGGCTTAATATTATATTCACCTCCGTGGGCTGTATATGGGTTTCCCAGGAAGGTATGGGCAGATTAATTATGGTCCTTACACGGCATTCGTTAATGGGCTGCCATTGGTCCTACACTGCATGCTAACAGTAGACTGCCGCTTCTTACCACAGTTGCTTCTATCAGCACCTCCTGCGCCAAGTCATTATTCAATTGAACAGAGGTTTTTTGTACGAAGAAAGTGATACTAAAAATCATTCCATTCCGAAAACTTTGCTTTCATAAAGCGCCGGGACTCCAAATTTTCATAAGGTCATCCAGGAATTTTCTCTACAGCCTATGGAGGCCATTATTTCTTTCCTTACAGCCCTACAGTCCAATGTTCCATCCTACTTTCAAAAAAAAAAAAGAAGACTAAATGTTCTGCAATCTGTAATACTTTACATTCTTAGTCTACAATCTGAATGTGGGTCTCAAAGCTTGCTCACCAAAGTGCGGAACTATCAGCGAAGAGGGCAGGCGGAACTATCAGCGTCCCAATTTCAGTGCGTACCAGAGTCCATGCTATAGACTCTAGATGCGAGAGCAATCAAAAGCTTGCCTTCAATCTTTCTTTAGAAACAGGCTCAGCTCAGCTTTTATTTTATTACATTGAACATATTGCATAGGAAAACAATGCAATCATCAAAACACTAGCTAATCCCCTTAATTTTCTCCAGAATGATGCCGATGCCTGGTCAACTTGTTCTTTCCACCGCCTCACACAGTCACCACTGTTCAGTTTCAACTAATCTTCTGCAGCTTGAGATTCTGTGCAGTTTCACAGAATTCCTGCAAGCGAGCGCATCCACCTTTGGCACATCAGGAATTATCAAGTCGGCATGAACCTGCGAGAGGCCTCAACTGCAGTCATAAATGATGACACCTGCTACCCCAGTGGATGAGCTGGAGGGCAAAATTGCTCCATGTGGTGATTCTCGCTGCACTTCCACTTCCATTTCTTGCTTCCTATTTTTGCTTGGCTTAGCTGCCATTTTTCAGTGAGTTGGCAGCTGCTCTTCCTGAGTCCATTTGACAGCAAGCTCTGGCTTCTACACCGCCAATGCTTCTTTCTTATTTCTGCAGTCCAGATTTCTCACATTCTGCAAAACAAAGCTACCATCTCCACCAAACAAAAATTATCATCCAAGATATCTTTCAAGCGAGTTCTTGGGTGTAGATGTGAAATTCTGTACCGGAGTATGTGTACAGCTCCTTCAAGAACAAGTGGGTGCAGGTGGCACCTAATCAGAGCATGGTAGATGGATTCCTCTGTTCCACAGGGCCAAGGATCTGCATATGCCACTTATGTAAACTGTGCCTAATTGGCTGTAAACCATGCAGCTGTCTCCAGTAAAGACATGTCTTTGGTGGTATAGGTCTATGGGGAGCTTCCGTTCACCCTGCACCCGCATTGGTTGATGGTCAGTCAAGAAAGAGGATAACTCAGTCCTAGGCTGTTGTTGGTCTAGAGAAACCTGCTTTGAACATGACATTCATAAGAGAACAAAGGAGAGTAATGAGCTGATATTTTCTCTGCAGCCAGAGTCAATAGGCCGATCGAACAGAGTAACAACCATGCTTCTCAAAAGCCCAAGCTGCAGAGTTATGGAAAATATCTCACTAAGCAAAAAAAATCACATAAAGAACATTTTGATCCCTCCACTTCAGACCAACTTTCTACACATGCAGGATAATATCATTGCCTTTTTTATACAACTGATTTATGGGCATAATGGTAAAGCTAATGTGTGTTCTACCAAACAATTATATTTATTCAAGGGATTTGTGAACAGAGTGGCGTCTTCCACAGTGGCCTGGAGTGTCTTGTCTCTAAAGCCATGTGGTGGGATTAGTCAAAGTGCAGTGTCTTATGCAACAACGAGGCCGTCAAGGCGGCTCACAGATCAGCCTAGAGAAGGATCCAGACTCCCTACTAGTCATGCCTGAGATGATATTTTCTCAGATATAAGACAGATCAAATGAGGAGTTCTTCTCTTTGAAGTGGACCCATTAAGCACTAACCAACTGATTAATGGAATGGCATTCATTTCAGGTGTGGAACGACTTTAAATTTCAGCCATTTTATTTGTTCCATGGATTGTTGCGATCTTTCAGATCTGTCAAACTCATACCTTTGCAAGTACTATAGATGGTAAAGAAGATTCTACAGGAAAGTATCTTGAAATAACAGCATGAATGAATGAAAAAAAAAAGTAGGAATGTTGTGGAAAAGAATAGCAAACAGCTTTCTAAACTGGAAATTTGGAAAGCAGGAAAAGTTTCAAGGGATGCAGAAGACACATATATCTGACGTTATAAATGGCTTTTATAAGGTAAATACTAAAAAAGAGCATTTCTAAAATGCAGATTAATATCTTATCTGATTATTTGCATAAGGCAATGGCCAACCTGTAATGATCACAACCTCAGGTGTTGTCCATGGATTAAACTGCCAGTTTTTTGTTGCGCACTAGGTGAGCTCATCTCCATCACAGAGAAGCCCCTTCATCAAGTTAATAAAGTTCTATGTGAATATCTATGTTACATCCTTCGCTTTCTGAGAATAATCATAATCACTCCTGCCGTTGCCAAAGCCCAAAATACAACTCAGCTTGCCATCTGGAGCAATGCCTGCCTGAAGCATACTGTTGTACATCATTTCAGCTTCTTTCTCATCCCCTGTTTTAAGGTATCCAATAATGAGAGCTGTATAGGTTACTACAGTAGGTTTAATATTCCTTTTTACCATTTCTTCCATCATCCAGCGTGCACCATCCATAGCAAGCACTTTACTATAGCCATCAATTAGACAAGTATATACAAAAGCATCTGGTAACACACCACTTCTTTCCATCACTCTGAGCATTTCCAAAGCAGCCTTCATATTTGAACGCCTACAATAGCAAGCAATGATAGATGTGCACAAAACCTTGTCAAGTACCAGTTCCTCCCCAATCATGTACCTCATCAATTCCATAGCTTCAGGAAGTCTATCATCACGACACAACCCATTTATGAGGCTAGTATATGTAAATATGTTAGGTTTTATACCTTCATGCAACATCTTATGATACAACCTTAAGGCCTCCTGCAACTTTAAAGCTTTTACAAAGCCATCAATAACAATACTGTAGAGGACAACATCAGGAATGTAACCCCTCTTTATCATGTCTGCAAAAATCTTCCAAACATCACTAGATTTGTTGATCTTGCAAAGGCCATTGATGATTACTCTGTACATGCAAAGGTTTGGGACAATTCCCAAAGACTGATGTATTCTATCCAGGAACAGGAATGCTTCACCAACCAGCCCTTCTTTGCTAAAGCTGTCCAGTAGGATTGTGCACGTCACGATGTTGGGACTCAAACCATTCTCAAGCATGAGTTCAAACATTCGGAACGCTTCTTGAAGGTATCTATGTCTACATAATGCATAAATCAGACTAGTATAATTGTAAACATCTGGAGCAAGATCACGATGAATCATGTCAAACCAAAGGTCATAGACAGTCTTGAGATCTAAATGTTGGCAACAGCCATGAAGAATAATGCTGAAATTTATGCGGTCATGCTGAAAACCGTGCTCTTCAAGGTTCTTGAAAATCTTAAGTGCCAATTGAGCCATTCCAGTCTTGCAAAGACCTTGCAGAAGTGAACTATAGCTCACTGGACTAGGATTTATTCCATTTCTTAGCATTTCATCAAGTATGTCATAACCTGTTAATAAATCCCCTTGTTTGCATAACCCATCAACTAAAATGCTGTAGCTGTAGACATCCGGGACAAACCCATACTTCCTCATCCCATGAAACACTTCAATGGCTTTGTGAACCTGATCTTCACTACAGAAACCATGAATCACAGTATTAAAACAATAAATGCTGCAAGGGCCCCCACTCTGAGAAAGAGTTTCAAGAAAGTCCCATGCATATGTTACCTGTCTGGAACGACAAAGCCCATAGATGTAAGTTCCAAATGTTGCAGCGTTTGGTCTGACACCATTCGATTCCATTTCACAAAGAAGTTCAAAAGCTTCCTCTATGCATAACCTCTCTCCATGTGTATACATACTCATCAAAACTGAGTAAGAGTAGACATTTGGTGAAGGCCCAGAACTCTTCATGTCATCAAATAAACTCCTAGCATACATGATTTGATTCCCCTTGACTAAAGATACCAGCAAGAAGTTGCACAAACGCAGCTCAACACCAAACTTCTTGGCCTCAATGTAAGTGAGAAGAGCATCTTCAAACATTGACAGCTCTAAAAATATCCGGATGACTGCAGCATAAACTTGTAACAGTGTCATTGACCCACCCAATTTGCTGACCAACATAGGAGCCAACTCAAACAACTCCTGCCTGGCATTTCCACTGTAATCAACAATGCTCTGAATCAAGCACCGGGTCTCACTTATTCTCCGTGGCAAGAACGATTGCACAAGCAATGCAAACAAACCAACCGAGCGAGATAGCCCGTATAACCTCACACACTCCCTGAAGCTTATATTCTTGGCAGCATCCCAGTTCGAAGTCCGCACTGCTAGCGTGATCAAGGGAAGTAGACACCGAGTTCTATAATCATCATAAGCCAAATTCCGACTGGGCTCCTCATTATCCGAGCTGTTCAAGCAACAAGCCTGAGAGGAAAGGCACAAGACTGGGGTGTAGCTCCTGATAAAAAGGGCTCGGTGCAGGAACCCTGGGACTGCCCGGCGCATAGACGAGGGATGCCGATCCCCTCCTTACATTGACAGCACCAGCAGAAGCAGGAATGAGCTGTGCACAGACTACACCTCATGGACCAAGATTACTTGATAAGTTCATGGAAAGGACCACCTGAGAGATAATAAGTCACAGCTTTCAGATTACATCAAACGCTCCTGCAAAAAACCCAATAAAAAACATAATCACTATAAGCGTAAGTTGTAGGCTGTAACAAAGTCACTTTTGAGGCAACAGATCCAACCTTTGTACTAGTACTAGTAAAAACCATCTAGCTTAACTAGCACAGACAGGGGCGGACCCAGCATAGGACATGGGTGTACACATGTACACCCGATAGTTTTTGCAAACGAAATCGAAGTTAATTGTAACTGGATTCACATCCGAATACAAATAGTTTTGTTAGGGTTTGGGGTGCTCCGTCTCGCATAGCAGAAGGAAAGAGAGGGGGGGGGGGCATACCTGGTGGATGCTCGTCGCCGGCAAAGGGCTGGGCGAAGACGTAACAAATAGCGCCGCCGCTCGCCCAGCCGTCGCCGCCAGGAAGGAAGAGCACGGGAGGAGAGAGTCCGAGAGAAGGGAAAGGGTTTAAGAAATGGAGGGAGGAGACGAACCTGAGGCCTGAGCCCTGAGCGGGAGGGCTGTCAATGAGCCGCGAGCCTGCCACCTCAAGCTGGAGCATCCCGAGCCGAGAGCATCATATGAAAAAAGATAAAAAAGATGGCTTTTACCGCGTATCACTAAAAAAAAATCTTTACCAATAGACACTACAATTTAGTATGAATTTGCTGCTGGACATTATAACCCTTACAATAATATATCCTTATCAAACAGCTATTAACATAATTATAAAAAATAAATATATCTTTACCCGAGTAAGGGCTAGAATTGAAGCCCACAATAGCAGCCGGAAACGAATAAGATAAAACAAAAAAGATCTCGCCGCTGTCATCCTTGCAACCGAGCAGGCTTCCGGCGTTCTGCTCGGGCGCGACATGGGAGCTCAGAAGGAGTTTGAGGCGCTAGAAGTCGCTGGGTTGACAAGCCCCGCGGACCCAAACTTACCGCAGGAGACGTGGAGGTCGCACATGGTGTAGGACAAGCAGGTGCTGGTGATGTTCATGCTATAGTAAGGCATACTGCCCGGACCGCCGCCACGTCTTGGCCTGCGACACCACCATGGTGTCTTGGGAGCACTTGCTCAGCGTCGTTGACCCCCTCAGCTTCTTCTCCGGCACCACCACCTGCTCGACACATCCTTAGCGCTCTGTGCGTCGCGGATGGGGCGTACCGCCCTATGCGCCGCGGTGCAGTCGGGCCGTCGCGCCCCCATGCGATGAAGCTAGGCGCAGCCGCCCACGCCACCCCTTGCAGCAGAGAGGAGTCGTCGGAGCCCGAAGCAGGAGAGGGCCGGCCACCTCCACGCCTTGGCCTGCGACACCACCACGGCATTCTGGGAGCAGTTGTGTGGAGTTGTGTGGCGCGGCTCTGGGAGCCGCGGACGGGTGTGGCCCCCTGTGTAGCGCGGCTTTGGGTGCCGCGGACGGGCACGGCCCCCTGTGGCCGTGGATGGGTTGCCGGAAGGGAAGGGCGGCTGCCGGGGATCGTCGGGGCTAGGAGAGGAGGGGCCGCGGATGGATTGGGAGGGGGTGTCATGGAGCCGGATGCCTTCAATTCAAGTCCAGCAACAAAAAGAATAGAGATAAGGGGTATAATCGTCATTTCATATGGTTTTCTTTTAAAAATGAGTATAATAATAGGTGTGGTGTCCTATACCTGGTTTTATAGTGTGTTGTGGCAAGACATCTTTTTAAGTGATGCAGGGCAAAATACATATTTTAACAGTGTCCACGGGCCAATTTTGCCTATGTTCTTTGGAGATATAGAGTGACTCTATAGCATCAGTGTTCATGATAGATGAGGAAACGTATATATAAAAGATGGATTTAATTTGATGAAGGGGAGATAAGATATATGATTTAATTTGATAACATCAGTATATCTAAACACTTAGCCTTATTATTTTTTATTTTTTCTAACTTGCGCGACGTGGCAGCTCGCTAGCTAAAGGGAAGCTCCAGCCTACAGTTATATTATTTTAATTTTGGATAGTTAAAAATTTAATAGAGATAGTAGGGGTTCAGGCACATACCAAACAAATAGAAATACTCAAGCTCGAAACGTTTGATCTCAGATTGTTGGAGCTCGTGAGCTCCAGATTAGGCCCAAGCCTCGGCTTGATTTAAACATCAAAAAGATCCTATTTCTGGATCGAGAATACCTTGGAGGTGGCGAATTTTTACATTGTTTTTGTCTATGTTTTTTACTTGTGCCTTCGTCAAGCGTGCACACCTGTGGTGCCTGGATATCTGCGAGACGTGTAAGTCATGGTCGTCTTACTCATAAACCTCTCTTGGAATCAGACTGGACATTTCGGCTTCTTAGTCACTTTGTGCCGTATCTTTCATTTCTCCCATCCGCTGAAACAATTAGATAACGAAAACACCAAGAGGTTCAATGGCACTTGCTGGGTTGCAAAGCAGCCTGGATCACAACGGTATATCCTAAAAGATTTGTCCTCATTTTTGCTGAGAACATCCAGTTTAGAACCCAAAAGGGAAAGGTAGATGTTTCACTTGAACAGATAACAATTACAGAACGCTAATCCCAAAGGAACCAAAAAGGGGGTAAACACGGGGGGAAAAACTCACTGCAAATATTACAGTTCGAGTACCCTAGCAAAGGAAATAACCACCGTACCCAAAATCAAGAACCACCAAATGAATTAATCCCCTCCTCGCATGCATCAACCACCAAATGACATTGGCAAGAATTAATTCACCCACCATTGCGGGGTAAGAAGTCCATGTGAACCGAGGAAATTGCTTCTGGGGATGGGGATGGGGATGAGGTGAGACAGTCCGATCATAACAGGGCGTGCCCAGCTGCACGAATATGCTCATTCATGCAGGACCAATCAACTGCACATAGCAAAGCAGCGCCTTTAATTGTACAGCATCCTTGCCTTCTGAAGGGTTTGTCCGTGGTTCCTGAGCATGTGATGCAAAACAAGGTGACATTGCTCACCTGCAAAAGAATCTGGCTGGCAATACTGCTCAGGTTTGTGGTATGATTCCAGCCCATATACTTCATTCATTTGTTGTGGCAACCTCAACTATTTTTCCATCATCAACCTTGACAGGTAACCCTGATTCATGGGCTATCTCATTAGACCCTGACGTGTTGGCAGACTGATGATCAGTGTCACGAGATTCAGACGAGGCTCCAGTCAAGGCATGGCCAGGCTCAGGAGAGCCACAAGGTTCATCCGCTGCACCCTCTGTACTTGAGGCTTCAGCAGCATCACCACCTTGTGTGTCAGTCTGGCCATCTTGAACATCCATAGGCTGCTCACAGGCTTCAGCTTCCTGGGAAACATTTTCCTCTTCTGTGCACAAGAGTTTCTCATCATCTGCACAAGCATCATTTTGCTCAGCGACCCCTGCTAGTTCCTTGGTCACCTCAACAGGACCATTTTCAAGAGACACGCTTTCCAGCTGTGACTCGGTGCCAGTGGCTTCACCAATAAGCACTTCATCAGTTTCCTCCATGTTCAGGGAAGTCTCTTCAGAATTGGGGGACGGTGAAGGAACAGAGGCAGCTAAGCGGTCATTGATTCCTCTATCACCATCAAATGTAAACCAGTTCGAATTTGTGAAGAGGGAGCTGCTGCAAAATGCATAATCTGTAAGCCATCTCACTTGAATAGGGACAGTTTAGGTCAAAAAAACATTATTTACCTGTCCTGATCATCCCCCAAACGCAATGAAGATATTACCACTTCAGCTGATTCATCATCAAAGTAGACATCCTGTAACAGATGCACAGGATTCAGCTAGTAGAAAATCCATCTGAATCAAAAGTATTGACCATGTGCCGACCTTACATTAACTGTATTGAAGTAAAATACATATTTAAAGAAAGAGAGCATACCTCATCATCTCGTTCATGGGATCCTTGTGCCTGCAATCATCAAACATGAAATACATTAGACAGACAGGAGCAGAATCATAGCAATGAGATATATCACAATTATCTGGGAGAATCTCGAGGTGTTACTTTTACATAAAATTCCATGGTTAACATGTTAAATTGTAAAACAGTACCAGCGAAGATACTATAGCAGGTTCAGAAATTCAACTTCAATTATTCTAAATAACAGTTTACAAATTATATCATGCTACCAAAGAACACGATGCTGAAAAATCAGAAAAACACCTCTTCAATGTCATCGTTGCTGTATATCCCATATCGAAATGCCTGGCTAAGATTATTAGCAAGTGCTGCCACATCATAGTCTCTGTCTCGGAAGTCGTCGTCATCACTATCCCTCCCACGATCATGTAAAGAAGTTGGACGGCTGCAGCATAAAAGATACATAGCCACAAATCAGGAAAGAAATATACAATTCACCATAATAAGAAATCACAAAGTGTTTCCGCAATGTATACAATAACCATAAAGTCCAGTGGGAAAAAAACCTACCCACATGCCCAATGGTAAACATTCTCCACCTCGTTGCGTTTAACTAGGACACCTGTTTGCCATTCAGACCACTCGCTGTTCTCCTGTAGAGGTAAATTTCATAAATGCAAATGAGTACATGACACAAACAACAGTTTCAAAATGTTGGGCCGATGATGAAACAGAAACTTGAATTACCTGCAAGTGATTCTGGATCATGCTGCTACTATTTGCCAATTGAATGAGCTTATTCGCTATTCGAGTTATGTGGCCCATATTCCCAATTCTTGGGGGTTCTTTCCCTTCTGATGGTAACGTTGGCTGCAAATATAAGATATAATCAAGACACAGGATCCTATGGCAATGTAGCCCAGCAAAGGCGAAATCGAGATGCATAGAATCCAGGAATAGATTACCCCATTAGAGTCCACTGACAGAGATAATTTTTTTTCTGCGGCAAGCACTTTACCAACAAGCCCACAGTCATTAAGGACATGGTCAATCAGCTGGTTTCTTTTAACCTCGAGGCAAGAAACAATAATGTTCTCAACATGATGATGCAAAAAGTTATTATAAGGGTACCTGCAGCACCATGGAATATATAAGGATTTTCTTTTAACAAATGACAACTGATGAGCAAAATAATAGGGAGCAGCACACATACTGAAAAAACAAATCGATGCAATGCTTTATTGCTGATTGGCTTATTAGCTCCTTCTCAGCTATTTCGCTCCCAATTGTTAGCAAAACAGAGATGAACTCCACAATCTGAAAATGAGCCATTCAAGACTCAGATTTCATACATATCTCACTAAGAAATTACCCATTCGGATGGCTCCATGCAAGATTCATAATAATAAAGTCTAGATAGCACTAAGCAGCATTAATGTTTCCATAAAAGAACTAGGAAATTAAAAAAAAATTATTCAGAGAGCAGAAAAGAAGCCTACCCCAACTTGCTTGGGACAAAAGGCTAAGTTGTAGAGAGCAGAAAAGATTGGCTTAAGATGTATGCTCAAACTAAAGGTAAAGAGATTCACAGCATCAGAGTGCACCTTCAAACGGTGTTTTCCAAGAGGCGGGCGCAGACATCCATATGTCGTAGGCAAAACATTTTCAGCAGAAGTAATGTCCAATAACTTCAGCAAATCACCTAACATGATTACAGGTATACGGGTAAGTTCCCTCAAAAAGGCAATCAAGCATTATACTAAAAATGTCAGTAGACAGGTGTTTCACTGTGCACATGATAAAGAGAATGCATGTGATAGAAAAATCAGGGTAACAAGTGCAAAACAGACAAACAATATGAGTAAATTGATAGAATCAATCAAAGAGCACTCACCAAAACTCTCCAGCATACCATCAACTGTCTCTGGACTGGCTGTGACCAGTGTCCCATGACTCAAGTTACTTCTAAACGCTTGATATGAGGCTGATGCTAGTCTTTTTGGGTCCAACAAAGATATACACACTGACAGTGAATGAACCAGAACAGATTTCGGTCTTGATTCTTCAAGAGCATGGCGAAACAACCTACCAACAAAACTGATACCAGGAACAAGTAAAGAAACATAAGCATAATCATAGTTGAGACAGGAAGGCGTATGATGCTCAAAAGTTGCATTTTTTTATCGCACAAGTTAAACAAAAAGGACAAACCTTGGGCTGCATATTTTTGCAGCAAGAGCAGGAGGGGCACATCGAGTTACTGCAGAAAGGATCTCTGCAGCATTCGCATGTACTTCAGGGGAGTCCTGTTTGGTCAAGGTAGCACAGATATATGAACTCTTTGCTAGCAAATACATAGAAAAAAAATATCAAGCAGATCAATTCTACTGAGATAACAAACCAATAGCATCCCTAACCACTGCAAGTCCAACTTAATGATGCCACAGGTTAATATCCAGTGTGTATGTTGTATAGCACAATGTTACAGAGTGAAGAAGCATCAGTACTTACAGATGAGCTAAATTTATCCACAATCATTTCCAGGACATCTGTAGTCTCTAACCATTGCAATGTATCGGCAAAATTTGAGTATATGGTTTCATCAGCACCAATCAATCTCATCAACACCTGTTTTACAGTCAATTTGATGAACCGCATCAATCAAATACACTCACCAAACTATATGGAGAATGGTTCCGTAACTGCTTACCTCCATTATCGAGGTGATACCAATGAGGTCAACAAGTTGGACAACAATATCTGGATGCTCCTTCAAAAGGTGAAAAGAGAGGGGGGCAGGCAAACATAAATTGGAATGTGCACAAATGACTCCATGTTTACAGCATGTATAGGACTTTACACGACTGTTAAAGAAAGGAGACAATTGAATGTACCAAAGACACAATGTAGCTAATGAGCAGAAACTGAGATTTCCATCACCGAGAAAACAGGAATCCAGTATTAATTGATCATGAATCATCATTTTCTATCATGCACCCATACACAGACTAGAACAGTAAATAGCATGGATTTCCAGTCAATCAGCAAGGCAAGAACATGCACAAGGATACAGAAGCACGTAAGCACAACTAGACTTACAGCAAAACTGTACAGACATGACATGAGAAAACAGAATATGGACAGTTTAACCTTGAGGTTACCTAGTAATTGCCAATAATAAAGACATGGTAGTAATAATCTACGTTTCTACAGAACAAATCAGTAATACCTGAACATAATTCATAAGAGGCGCAGTCTTCCGCAGCATCAAACATATCACCACCTAAAACAAACAAGTAGCCAGACAGAGCTCCATTTAAAACACTGCAGAGGTCTTGAGACGAGTTTATTCATGATTAAGAGATCGGGGGGGGGGGGGGGGGGGGGGCGTACCTTACTGAAGTAACCAGCTAGCAAAGTGCTATGCGGATGGTCAGGTTTTACAAATGAGAAAAGTAAATCCATTAACTGTGATATGGAGCAGAAGGAATGGAGATTGTTAGAGTTCATATTTCACAATTCTGTGTTAGAGTTCATATTTCACAAATCTGTGCAGTAATGTTCCAGAGAAATATGTTAACAAGTGAATATATTTACCTCAACATCTTCTACCAAGGTCCTCAAGATAATGTCAATTTCACAAGTAAAAATCTCACAAGCAATAAATGGAAACCTGCAAGAGGTAGACAAGGGAAGGTCGACAAGGCTCATCAGAGAACTAGTTTAACATATGGCATGGTAATGAACAACAAATATCCATATCATACTTGAAAGATCGTTTCTTCTCTGAATCCTCTGGAACATCTTCCACGATGTAACGAAGTAACTGCTCCACTTGGGATTTATCTCGCAAGCTAGATACAACATTCAAAGATTTTAGGCAGGAAAACAAAACTGCAACCAGATGAAGCCTAATTGAAAGCTACACAGAATGTTAGCACTTTACACTAATCGCTAAACATATAAGAGCATCTCCAACAGACTAGGTATAATCCTAGCTAAATTTAGAGTTTTACAAGCGCTGTAAAAAAATAGAAGACTTCCTATAGGGTGGGGAAACCAACAGACTCTCCAAATCTTGACTCTCCATATTCAAATCACCTGCGATCGGGCGATTTTTTTCTCTTGTTCCGTCGGACACGTCGACCTAGGCACTGGACGCCACGCTGCCGCCGCGAAATCGCCTAGACGCCGCCGCCGCCGCCACCGGAGTTCGACACCCGGAGGCCAGGACACCGCTGCCGAATCGATGGCTGGACGCAACGGCGGGAGCAGGGGCGGGGAAGAGGAGCGAGCGGCGTGACGGCGGGAGCAGGGGCTGGGAAGAGGAGCGAGCGGCGCGGAGAGCGGGAGCAGCGTGACGGCGCGAGGGAAAGAGGCGCGCTAGCGGGAGGAGCGAGATGGCGAGTCCAGGTGCTCGGCAAAGATAGCCAACTGAAGGGAGGGGATGACGAGCGGGATATAGAAAGAGAGGCTGTTGGATCCAGTTTTTACCAGCATTTTTCTATTTTTACCTAACCAAATCAGTTTAGCTAGGCTCTTGGAGATGCTCTAAAGGTAATTCCTTTTTTGAAGACCAACCATTATAACCAAAAAAACTTCAGCTTATAAAAACACTTAATTTCATTAGACACACAGTCCTCATTTATCAGCAGTTAAAAACAAACGAAAATAGATTAAAAAATATAGAAGAAAATTCAAATACATTATCATTAAACAGAACCTACTCTGCAAAAGCTTCGAAAATTGAGAAAAGGAGAATGAGTTTAGCTGTTCTCTTAGAAAATAAAGCTAGTAATCCAGCATGAATTCTGCTAAGTTAATTACATACCATATGCCAGAAGTAAAATGTATAGGGATCTTGAAAGGAAATGGAAAAGGTTGTATGTACAAATGGATTGCAATTAGAGATGCTTCTCAGTTTTGTATGATAGAACCCCCATAGGCAGTTCTGATGCATAAAATAATGGCGGAAAGGGATGGATGCATATGATGAGCATGGCATTTGTTATCATATTTGTTCATAAAAAAAGTTCTTTTGCCTGTAAACCACATTGCAAGACACCTATCAGAAATATGTGCTAGATTTGTAAAGTGATAAAATTCAGCAATAAATTGTAATAGCTTGATAACATGTCACAGTCTTACAAATTTATGAGTCGAGTATTCAGTGCTTTGCACTCCTGAATAATCTCATCCTCGTCAAGAAGCTCTTCCAATGTAAAGTTCTCCTTGTCTAGAATTGTGTCCACCTAATCAATAAAAACAAAAGTTAGGTAAGTGAGGTGGAGATTTCCTAGTGTGTGCTTTTCACAAAGGCCTTGCGACAGTAAAGAAGCAAGTCAAACGATTACGACAAAACAGCAAACATGCTCAATCCATGAGACACTTAGTTACTACTAAAGGAGTATTGATGAACAAAAAGAACACATCTAGTGAATACGATAATCCAATAAAAAAACGGAAGAGACACCCACTCAGGCCACCAATATTACAGATATTTTCCACAAAGACAGTAATAGTAATGCAACTGAAACTTTCTTTGAACAGAATAAACCTACATTGACTTTGAAATGAAATCAATTTTCAGCATAGATATAGTAAGCCCCATAAATCCTAATGCAACTGAAACAGAATGTGTTCCACCAAGACAGTAATAGTCTGCAGAGAAAACCTATGAGCACCAGAAAGGATGCCAAACAAACGAATCCTTTTTATTAGATGATGAAATTGCTTATCCAGAGGGAGGTGCGGATAGTCCTGCTAGACTTATCCAAATCCTTATAGCATCAACAGAGGGTCTGCTCCAGCAACATAATGTTGACCAAAGAACAAAGCCCTAAACAGGGAAACTTCCACATGGACACCCAAGGATTCGGTTGGTCCACAGTAGGAACTGCTGCTGCTGCTGCTGCTCTTTTGTTGCTCTAAATTTTATCGAAATTTGTAATTACAGGAACACAAGTTGGTAATGCCATAACATTCACAAATGTGTGGCTCTGTCTTGGCACCACAAAGATACGCCGTAACCGTTACAGCGCGCGGAGTTGTGGAGCATGGCGCGCGCGCGCAAAGGGGGATAAAATCCCGAGGCAGCAGCAACGAGCCCTAAGCGACGCGGAAGGAACCGGAGGGCAGCGCAGGCGTGGCTAGACCCCCACCGGCGATCCGGCTGGCGACACCCTACCGTCAGATTCAAGCGAAGCACCAGAGCAGACGCAGGGGGACGAGATGGGAGGCGCAGGAGAGGAGTGTACTCACGGGCGAGGCCGCGGAGAGGCCGGTCATGCGCCAGAACATGGCGGCGAGGTGGCGGGAGGCGCGGGATCCGCACCAGATCTAGGGTTTGGGCGCTTGGCGGAGCACGAATCGGCGGCGGAGTCCGGCCCCCGCGATCGGCGAGGAGGGGCGCGGGCGGATCGAAGGGGTTGCGGCGGTGGGGGGGAGCGGGGTGGCGAGGCGTGGGCGCCCGTGCGGGAGGGAGGAGAGCGAGAGATAGAGAGAGGAGCCAAGCAGGCCAAGGCCAAGCGCGAGGGGGAAGAGAGAGACGAGGGAGAGGGTGGTGGTGCGTGAAGAGGAGCAGCTTGCGTGGTGTGGTTTTGGGTCGGCGGCTCGATCTGGTCGCGGCGCAGCGCTGCCCCAAACGGGAGGGCGTCCGTGCCGCAGTTTCAAATCAAAAGGGTCTGGACCGCTGGAGCTGGATGGATGGAATGGATGGGTCGGAATCGGAATGCCCCCCTCGCAAACCTGCAACTACTCTGACTGGACTGGGCCTGGACCACCACCATTCTCTCGCTAATGCGGGTTCTCAACTGGCATCTCCCTTTGCCTACCTCACTCATCCAGTCATCCGCTCCCTATGATTGACAGCAATCGGCTGACCATTTTACCATCTTCAAATCTGTCAACTCCTGACTCACGCCTACCCACCGGCAACAGTTATAGTATGGTGTGCAAAGATGATGGAATAATCACTTTGTACTGTTGCTAGATTTGATGGCTTCCTCATGTTGCTCTCAACACTAAAACGTAAGAGTTCTATAGTTTTACCAAGCCTACAGAAAAACATAGTACTCTTTACAATATCGAATGAACCCATGCACAATTAATACATATTCTATGGTAGATTAAAACTAATTTGACGTTATAGATGTTTGTATTTTTTAACTTAAAAAGATTAACTTTGCAGGCATCACCATGCAGAAAAAAAATTCGGTTCTAGAAACATGCCAGATTCACTACAAAAGGCACATAAAAACATTCTGCGCACCATGCCTAGTTAGAACAGCAAATACAAAAGTCTATCTTCTGATGGTTTGTCCCACCGTGGCCGAATCAACACAAGATTCACTACTAATTTTTTTGATTCAGGATTTAAGAAAAACAATCTCACCAAACTGTCAGCTGAAAAGTAGCCAGCAAACAAAACAACGGAAACTACAACCACGGGTGAACACTTGTGCAACCGGCGGCAACAGCATCGCGGAGGAAACTACATGCCACTGCGACAGTACAAAATACAAGTTACAAAGGATTTACATGTTACAGCAAACTGCTACTTATTCATCTAGTGCAGCCTCGTCAACTCTTCCACTCTCTTGGACAGCTCCTCCACAGGAACACCCATAGCCTTGGACACCTCCTCCATCTTACTCCTGCTAAGGTCAAGGAATGACTCGATCAGGTCGCCATCAAGGAAGTTTCGAGCCTCGGCTGTCTTCTTGTCGTTATGGAACGAACGCCATTGCTCATGGCTCAGGTTTCCGACACCCTTTATGAACTTCACAAGAGTGGACTGGAGCTTCTCTAGAAACACGTACTGGTCATGTGGGAGGGAGGCGATGATGCCAATTACCCCATTTATTGTGCCAAAGATGACTGTGGGAATCTGCCCTATCTCCGAGTCCGGAAGGCGCATTACGAGTGAGCCATGGCGGAACCTATTCACAAACTCTCCGAGATGGTACTCCCCAACAACCTCCAGCCTGGCCCTTTCGTCATCTGTGGCTGCATCACTGTTCTTGCGTACAGTGAATAGGTTATAGCTATTTTCCGCCCCGATATAGGCTTCATCATCAAGCATCTCAACTGCAGTCATCCAGTTTGCATTGTAATCCCTAGCACGCTCTTCGATCGCACTTTCCTCATGCTGCTCAAAAGAAGACAAAAAACATTAGTAATTGGCCGATCGAAGACTCATACAGAATTCACGAATAATGCAATGCATCAAGCGCACAGTTAACAGCACCTTGTAGACCAGCAAGGATATCGATTTCATCAGATCCCCAACCACAATGAAGTCACCACGGGTTTGAGTATACAAGGCCAGTATGTGCCCATGGTGCCCACACTCAGATTGCAGCTCATGTGAACCATCATCACGTAGCATCCACTTATATAACTGAATCTTCTGGTTGATAGCAGCCAACAATTTCCCATTGAATGCATTCAGCGAATAAACTGCTCCTTTAGTTTCTTTCTCTACGATTAATTGCAACCTTCCATCTTCAACAGCAAATACAAGGATCCGGCCCTACAACAAGATGCACCGATTGTTCAAGAGAACTAACTAACAAGATTCACATGAAATCAGCTACAAGCAGCAGTAAACTGAACAGGTATTATAAGGGAGCACAGAGCACTAATGAAACATCTGGCTCTCAGACATATTACCTTTGTTGGCTCATTTTCCTCAGGTATAACATATGCAGTTCCAACACAGTAATAAACATTATTATCATCCGCAAATGAGCAGCTAATGATGGAGCAGCCACACTCATATTGATCTAGAGGATATGTAGATAGGAACTCAAAGGTCTGATGATCTAACAGACGGATATAATGAGTCTCACTTTCCTCCATACTAGTCTGGTTGTACTTGAAACTGCAAAATGCTAGTGTCCTTGATTGCTCCTGGTGGCAAATGCGTCGTGCTTGTTCATTAAGGGGGATTGTACGGATGTGAAGTTTTTGGATATCATCAATTGTTCCAATTGAGAGTTCACCTTCTTTAGCAATTGCAAGGCTGTGGCATTGAAAAAAGGTGAACTGAAGCAAACGTAAAACAGCGATACCTTTTCCAAATAATTACTCTAAGAAGAAACTACAAGAATAGTGACATAAATGAAGTGTGAGCTCACAGCATCAAGTAGAATGGAACTAGCAACAATCAATAGTCAAGCAAACTCATTAAGACACAACCATTAAAAGGAGGATGTGTATAAGAAAACTGGGAAAGGAATTATCAATACCATTATCTTGAGACTAAAAGGCTGTCCTATTGTTGTTGTATTGTTTTAAGTGCAGTAAGAATCATCAGATTGTAAACAAAGCTTACTTAAAAAGACTACTACTGGTAATATAAAATTTAAAATGAGCTTTATAAAAAATATGTTCCGCACAATCCAGGAACTGCACAATGATCTGATGGTTATGGAAAATGGCTTTTAGGAAAGCGTTTTGGACCAGATATATATATATATATATATATATATATATATTCACAAGTAATACAGGAGGTAGTGAACTCAACGATTAGAGCAATTTCATGGTGCAAAATCTAGAGTGAGAAAGAACCTGTCTGGAAAAGCGGCTGTATTGAAAGGGCACATATGATTAACTTCTTTCAAATTGACATTGCTATAGAGAAGTTTCTTATTGCTGCTATAGATGACAGTTGGCCTATCTGATGAAGCAAACACATGGGTGGTACCCTTTGATGAGAATGTACGAAGGCTGATTGGTTGGGTCCCAAGGGAAACCTTCTTTCTATCAGTCAGTTCACCTGTACATGCATTCAGCAGGAAACTGAACAGGTTACCGTCTCCAAGAGCACAAAGCAAATAGGAAACCTGAAAATAGAAACATGTATATGTTATTTGAAGTTGCTAATATTGTTTTCAATGGACCTTAGGAAAGTGAGGTCAAGAGCGTACCCCCTCCAAGGTGCACAGCAGAACAGACCGAGGAACAATTTCCCCACCCAAATTTTCCTTCCTTATTAATTCAAGATCTGGAAGTGAAAATATTCTAACACTTATATCTGTCCACATGCCCACAGCAGCGAGGGAACTATACTGTGGATTGTTCCCAATTGGGTTCAAATCGAGACAAGAAATCTCATGTTCTAGCTGTGCATGCTTCACTTCAACAAGCTTAGCATCCCTAATTTCTAGGTAAACAAGATGGCCACCACCTGTTGCCAGCAGAACCTGCAAGACATTTGTGCAATTAAAAAATGTTATGCAAAAATAAATAGCATCAGCATCCAACCATTCAAATCCATTTGCACTTAGGACATTCAGGTAAATATTTCTGGACTAATGGCCGCAGATGATAAATGTCTGCACAAATCACAGCAATAGGTAAATGAAGTGACACTGCATAATTCTGGATTAACTACATTTGCCTTACAGTTTTTCAATTCCAATTTCTTTCCAGCTTTGGACATAGCAATTACTTTGAAAATCATTTCTGGAAACATATCAACAAAATCTTACTGAACTAAGTAAAGATTCCCTTGGGTTGAACCATAACAAGTTAGCAACTGCATACTGACCCTCAGACTCAAGAAAAAAATTAACAGCAAAAGAAGGCAGGAACACCAGTCTATAGGTTCCAAATGAAGGGAAAATGGATCACAATTACAAATTCAAAATAGACAGTACCCTTAGATTGTGATTGCATGTGCATAACAAATATTTCGATAAGCTCCCCTTGGTTTGTTGTTTATTATGATTTCCCCTACATTTCATCCCTCCTGAATTATTTTGGATAATTTTAGGGTTGGTGCACGTCAGCATGTGCATTGACAATAAGGGAATATGGCACTAAAGAAGAAAAGCAGCACTAAAGAAGAAAAGCACCCCCAAATTCTGTATTACTATACATCAAATGATCAGATAATATTTGGCAAAATATCATTGCCTGCTAGGAAAAAAATAAGAAAGATAAAACTTCCCAAGAAAAAAAAGAAAAAGGGTAATAGCGCTTAATGACACAGGAAACTGTAATCTGAGTCTATCGGTTGAGGGTGCGGATGTACACCTAACCACCCAAGTTCAGGTTCTAGTCAAGGCAAAATTGAGTGCCTATTTTCTTCGCCACCTAGTTCCTCCTAGGTTTGTCTAGTTTTTGTAATTGGTAGTGTCACTGAAATATGTGATACACCCCACTTAAATTTACAAGAAAAGACAGCAATCCAAAAGGAAAAGCACCTGACTAGCATTAGCTGAAGCAACATTGACTGAAAATCCTGCAGGTGCATTCCATTGATCCACTAGCTCCCGAGAGGTGCAACTGACTAACCGAACAGAATTAGCAGTAACCTGTCATTCAATGCAACAGGTAAAATATTGATAGTTGATTAAGCATACTTGTACCACATAACTGCTATAGTTTGGCAAACATACAAAAGAAAAGAGCTTGCTTTTTCTTTCAAATGCCCACTATTCATCTTTTTAACCATATGATATTTTGCTAGTCTGCTACTGTGCCAAATGCAAGAAAAAGCTGATAAATGGTCGTTAGAAGAGGCACCTGTATGAGATGATCATTGATTGCATTTTGACAAAACAGGGTCTGTGTTTGCGCATCAAACCCCTCTATCTCAGTTTCTTCTAGTTCATCTTCAATGTTCATCGCCAAGAACCGTGTCTCACTTATAAAGCTCACGACTAGGTACATGTCGTAAGGATCATTGAAAGATGATTTCAATGACCATAATCCCTTGATACCTTGGAGTTCTACTGAAGCCTAATTAATCAAGAGAAGATAAACAACTCATCATCTCTGCATTAAAAGTTTCGCAATAACAAACTACTCTTAATTGAATACCTGCTCATTAATCCCTATACCGTTCCGAACCACGCGAAGGGAACCATCTTTAAATGCCCCAGAACAAGTGACCACCTGACCCTGACCCTGCCTATCAAGGTCAACCACGCAGAAGTCCACAATAGGTCCAAGATTCACATACCGTTCCAGAACTTCAACAAATGAACCACTTGCATCAGCTTGGAGGTTCAGCTTTACCAGCTGTTGGAAAAATATAATGTTTATGACATATATTCCAAGAACAATATAAAGGAGATCATGCTTGTTTCATCTAACATGGAGGAATAAAAAGGATTAGAAAGTATTTAACCTACCTGTGAATCGCCAAATCGTGAACCAACATAAACAACACCATTATCGAGATATGAAATTGATGATGCAATTGAAGTCTCTCCCAAGTATTCTACTTTCAAACCAGTAACCCTAAAATGAAGATGAATGGTGAAACAGAATACTTTTACGCTAAGAGCCTTTTAGTTTCAAAAAAATGCACAAGATGTTACCTTTCTCGTTCATGGGTAAGGACAAGTAAATGCAAAGTTCCTGTATTATCACCGAGTAAATATCGAGAACCATCTGGGTCAACCCGTCCATAAGCTCTTATGATGGACTAGCAAGAAAACGAACCAGGGACAAAGAATTAGACAGTGTAGACGTGATACCTACCAATATGAAGTTGGCACCAAAAAGAAAAAATACAGATGTAGTGAAGAGACTACTTGTTTTATTGGTATAGCTTTAAATGTAGCATTGGCATTGCAGTAAACTATTGTCTCCTCGCCAATAATAATCACGCCTCCAAGTGGAGCTGGTACAGGTATTAACAAACCAGCACCATTGTCTAAATTATTTTGGGACCAAGGACCCTCAACAAAATCTTTGTCCTTCAGTGCAACTTCATATGTCTTGACATGCCTTGCGTCTTTATTATCCTGGAGTATAGCACAGAACATTCAAATCATAAAAGCTACTATCATGAGTGATAACAAATGCAGTTCAACTGTTCAAAACTCTATACTTTTCAAAGGAGAAGTCAAAAGTCACAAAGAAGTTCAAACAAACCTGGTAAAGGACAACAATAGTAGGTTTAACACAACCATGTAGAAACTTGATGTCCAGTACTTGAAGTTCTTCAAGTCTATCATAACAAAATGCTAACTATATGAGAGTCTGAATAACATAACGCTAACAATTAGAATATACTCAAAATATCAGTCCATCATCTTATACATTTAGATAATGTTAATCGCCATTAATGAAAAATAAAGATTTGTGCTGCACTTCCCAAGCAAGTCAATGTTGCTAACATATATCATGGTTGATAGCAAGAGATAAATGCTAAAATAGTAGTCAATAGCAAGAGACAAATGCTAAAACAATAGAATGCACTTGAGATGCCATGAGAAATTATGGGCTTCAATTTGATCGACAAAAAAGCGAAGACAGAGTAACAAAATAAACACAACATTTTATGCTAATGAATAGAAGAATTGAAAGATCAAAACAAGGTTCAGCCATGTGCAAATTATGGTTCTCGAACAAAATTCTGCCAAGGTTGCAATGCATTGACAAAAATAGTGAGTACTGAGTAGGCACACATGCTTCAATATTTCTAGTACACTACCACATCCATTTCCAAATCAAATGAATATTTTTCTTAGCAATTAAAAAAAATAGAAATTTCCACACTCATACCTGATATTGAAAGCTTCCTTCAACTGTCCTTTGTTGTCAAATGGTATAACCTGCCAACAAAGGATAGCAAAGGAAATAAGAGGTGCATGTTGGATATGTATAAGTACAAGTTGGTAATAAAGACGAATCTGAAATTCATAAGCCTAACGAAGCAGATAGTATAGTTACCTTAAATAAGCCGTCATAGAGGTGAAGACCAATAAGTCTGCAGTCAGGGTCGATAATTCCAATCTACATAATGAACAAAAGGCAGAACATTAGCAACTTAGAATTTCTGTGTCCGGGTATACCGTTGCTCTCTCTGTACACGCAAAACTCCGTAAAATGATGGGTAATGGAATCTTCAAATCAAAGGAAAAGTTTCATACTATTCCAACAAGCCAAAAGTAGGGGTTCAAACTGAAAAAGATGGATGCACCTGTCCATTATCAGTAGGACGCCCAATGCGATCAGAAACATCACCCATGGCTCTACAGAGACAGAATAAACATTATTTTTCCAAACAAAAATTGGCAATGACAGTGTTTCAACATATATTATTGAGTAGCAATATGCTTTTGCCCTATGAACAAAATTAAGTGGGACTTGCAATGTCAATCATTGTTTTAAAAAGATGCCAGGAAAGTAAGTGCCCAAACCTGGTGAGGAGCTCTGATTTTTCTGCGTCCCATTGCAGAACACAGAATTTGTACCTCTCCGTAGCAATGAAAAGAAAATCTTGAGTCTCATTCTGAGGAGAAGAAAGAAATAGAAAATTAATCCAAATATTTCACAACGACAAAATACGTATCACAGGTGTAGGAACTGAAAGGTAGCTTACATGAGGCCGGAAGAGCTCAATCGTCGCGATCCTTCCGTATATAGGGACATCAAGCATAGGCTGCTAGGAAAACAAAATTGATAAGGTCTCCTGGTAGCAGGTTGTAATGCAAAACACTTAAATCAAATTTCAATGCTACAAACCACTAACCTGAAGGCCCTGAGGAGTAAGCAAATGGATCTCGATGCGAGTACATTTCCTGAAAGGTTGGTACATGCATGCTTCAGTAAAGGACTTAACAGGGATTTAACTTGCAGCAGACAAAACAGTTCCATGGCAACATCATTGCATGTATCACTAGGCAGAAAATTCACCACAAACAGCCATATAACACCTGATGTTTCGTCCATTGTATATGCATTGAGAAAGAGCTTACCGGTAAATACCCTATCCCCTGTCTGAACTCTTGGAAGAACTTAGACTTGGGCACTTGTAACATGGTTGGAGGCATAGACTTGGAGTCCAAACGCCCGCAGATCGATAGATCTACCACATTTCTTACTGGTGTTTATTGATCTTACGGATGACCACATCTATCTATTTATTTATTCTGCTTTCTTCTCCGGCATATCTGAGTTCAAAAAATCTCCGTTCCAAAACCGTACATGAGGTTTTCATCTCATACCTTTGATTTCATCACGCTATTTTGTACTCTACAACTGTTCGACATCCTAGAGAATACCAAATTGCAAGGCAGGGTTTTAATGTGCTAATGTCAGATCTCACATAACTGGAGGCAAACCAAGTAGTCCTCCCAAAAAAAATATGGAGGGAATCAGATGCATTCGCTTTCCCTGTCTCATCCGCCCAGAAATAAATCTGGAACAGTCGAAACAAATTAGAGGAAATCACGCATTCCACAGTGCTCCAGCTCAGAGCAAACCCTAGTCCGCGCCCCACCTCCAACACAAAACCCTAGGAGGCTTCGTCCAGGGCCTAATCCCAAGGGCTTGACCACTGGAGGAGCGCGCGGGGTTAGAGACATGGCCGAGATGGATGAAGACGGGGGAAAGGACTGGGGATTGATTACTGCGCTTACGCGATGATGAGGTTGAGCTGGTTGGGGCTGGTGAAGTTGCCGACGCAGGAGTGGCTGACGCTGGTCGGCTTGTGCGCCGTGACTACGTAGTTCCACACGCTCATCTCCGCCGCCGGCGCCGCCGCCGCCGCCGCCGGGGGTAGTGGGCTCTGGAAGGTCGGGGAAGGAGGTGGTGGTGGTGTTCAGAGCCACACAGAGAGAGAGAGGGACGAGCGATGTCGCTCGCGCAGCTTCTTTTCTAGCGCGGCGGAGCTGTTACTGGACGTCGTTGGCCCATCAGCTTAACAGGCCCAGTTATCTTAAAGTTGGGCTGCGCCTTTTTGTTATTATTATTTTCCTGTAACTTTTGGTCCAGTTATCTCATCGTTGGGCCGGCCCTTTTTATTATCAGTGCGATCATTCTTTTCATGGCTTTCCTACTATTTTTGGCTCGGTAATCAATTTCACATAGCTACGTGTGTAGATTCTCTACTAACCGAACTGTTGCAAAACTTTTCTCAAAAAAAAAACTATTGCAAAACTGAAGTTGAAAGAAATTTACCTCGAGACATATGTATACCAATATTGGCTATCTGAATTCTCTGAAAGCGAATAACTACTTGCCGTGTCCAAGCGAGCCGAGGGACATGTTTTTTCCCAGAGTAGATGAACATGTTTCTTTGTTATAGTTACAGACACAAAACGAGGGATCGGCAGGCATTCATCTCGCATGGTGACATTGGTGAATGTTGATGGCAAAGGGGAGGTCACTCGATTGAGAACGCCGCATGTGAGATTTTTCCTCCCACACAGCTCCCTGTTCGGTTCTTCCCCGCGGGCCGCGGATGGACGGATGGGAGTCATGCGGTCATGCCTGTTTGGATGATCAGGATATAGCTGCATATCAGTTTGAATTTGGATGGATTCACTACAAGTAATCGAATTATCTCCTTCAGCATGGATTTTTTGCAGCATGTCTCCATCTCCTTTTTCTTTCCTTTTTCTAAATTTAGATGCTTCGATCACAGTCGTTTGGCATAGCAGAGAATGGTGGTGACGACCGACGTCGTTAGACGATGGTTGTCTTGCACATTAAAGGTATGTTGTGTTTTTTTTAATTAAAGGTATGTTGTGTTTTACTCCTTCAGTTCCAGATATAGAAAAACGATTTATCTAAAAAATAAAATTATCTATAATTTAGAACGGATGGAGTAGTATGCAGGATCTCCCACGATGATTCAGATCGTGGCCGCTTCATATTAGTCTTTTTTTTTATGGAATTCATATTGCCCGTTAGTTGGGGGTTGTGTGGCTGATTTGGTCTATCGGCTTGGGGGTTCAACATCTGATGTTTTTTTCACTTATGCTAGATTTGGCTCATGTTCCGCTTTCACATGTTTTGTGGCGAGATTGGTCTTTGTAGTCGACGCCACGAGCATGTTGGATATTTAAATTTTCATTCTTGTCTTTGTTTTCAGTATACAAGCATACATCAGGGCCTGGTGTTGTCTGATGACTCGGCTATATGCCCTAATATCATGTGCCTATCTTTAATGTTGTGAATTGCTACGTCTTATCATAATGTTGGGGTGATAAAAGCCCATTTGGCATGGCTCCATGGAAAACGGCTTGAGCTCCGTGCTACGGTAGCAGGTAGCAAGGAGCTAGAAAGCCCCTGAAGCTGAAGCTGGAACATGTAGCAAGGAACCGGAACGCAAATCAAAATTCAAAATGAACTAAAGAGATAAAACCGTGAAGCTGAAAAAAGTAGCTCCACCAGCTCCAGCTCCAGCTCGCTACACTAGTGCAACAAGAGTACATGCAGCCCGAGCACCCCAAGCTCTTCCAAACGGGGCCAAACTCTCATCAAAAGGGCGATTGAAGCCGAAAACATATTTTTCAATGATAAAAAGATGTGCTAATTCGATTCCAGCTGGATGCTGCCGTGAAGGGAAAAAAATGTAGTAGAGTGGAAAACGTAGCCCCATCCTGCCATGCCACCCATGGCCATGCATGCCAAATGTTGCCAGCATCCGGCACAGGACAAGTACAGTACAATTACTGTTGCTAGCTAGTCTTTCATCAGGTTGGACCATATCCTGACCCTTCGGTGCACCAAGACACCGGAGCGCATGACGTAAAGCAACCAAACAGGCTCAACTGCAACGTGCAAAAAGGCTCGCAGTTTGCGTACTAGTAGATAGATGAAGAGCAAAGGGCAAACATGCAAAGATATACATGAGAGACATTTCTTTGTTCAACAAGGAAACAAAAGATGTGCCCCTGAAACATGAAAGCAGGCAAAGCTAACCTTTCCCTGCTCAACAAACCAAGCAAACGACCCACTGAATTTGGTCCATGATCACTTCAAAAAGGAACACCTGCGTACATCTCTGTCTACAGGGAAACAAAAAAATGATCATGCCCCAAAAAGCCCAAATTCAAATTGCACTATTGGATACTCCAGTAACATAAGAGAAGCAGAGTCATCCCAAACCACAAGAGATTGTTTCAACCCAGACGAAATAAGAGAAACAAATGTCAAGTTTCCTAGCCTGTGCAACTGGCCTGGCCCGGCCTTTCCCTTGTACCCATTGTTGTCTGTTTTCGCAGCTAAGATATGTACATCAAGCTAGCGGCATTTGCTTCATCCTCTTCTGGTATCACGACAATGTCATGCCAGTCATGCCGAGACACTAAACTTCCGCGGCATCTGTATACCTTTCATCTCAAATGTGGTAGGAACCTCTTTAAGCCAAGAATACTGTTCATCTCCACCTGAAATCACAACATTTACCTCAGCTACCAGATTAAGAGCAATAACAATACTCTTTGATTTGAATGGATAGATTCTACACCTGCAGGAGATTGCTTGCAAAAGAAAGAAAGAAACTCACCAATCAAGTACGGTGATTCGTCATAGTACGCGCAATCCCTTCCATCAGCACGGTTGTAAGGGGGGCCCAACACATCCAGCACGGCACAAGGGGTCAACGCAGTAAAACAGTGCAAATTCCCTCCATTTTCAGGGTACAGAACTACTGTCTCAGATGAAGCATCAAAAACAGCATCAGTATTTACCTTGGCCAAACGAGCTCCTGCGGTTGGGACAAGAAACAAATCACAGAGTGTTATTGACATCATTAATTTCCTGAAAGTGGCTAATGAAATAGGCATAAGCATTTTCCCTGAAATGGGATCGTCCAAAGAAATAAAGGAAAAGAACTAACCATATGAGTTCTCAAGTGCAATATCATGATTCTCTGGCGGACTATTAGCCCAGTCATATGACTTCAGGTGCATGGAACCAAATAGTATCTTGCTAAATACTGTCATTCCAGGATGGTTGTGAAGGGGAATAATTGCTGATTTCGGTAAACAGAAGATACCAAACTGCAAAAAAACATTCAAAGCTTCAGCAAGAGGCATTTGCTAGCAAGTTATTCAAGACAGTTTCACACACATTTTTCTTTTAAGTACACCAAAAAATCAATACACAAAGATTGAGAAGTTAAATTACCGAAAACTTGGGGCAATCATAGAAATGCAAATAAGTAACTCGAGGGGGGACTTTAGAATCAGCATGCTTGAAGTACGGCATACTAGAGTCTACCCCAACATCATGTGGTTTTAAATCATCTGCATCCAAAGGTTCAACAATTAGACAAATGCATCTCGTGATTAAGATATCAAGTAATAGAGGATAGTGCCGTGTATACAGTTGCATGTGCAAGAGTACCAAGAAAAACTAAAAAAGCAAAAGAATTACCATTAGGTTTTAAAGAACAGCAGTGAATGTAATAGTCAGCAACATAGCATTAGCAGTGATGCTACAAATTTCACAAGCAATCCAGTGTATAATGGTAACATTTTATGTTAAACATTATGGATACAAAGACTGTGATCGGAACATGCTAAAAGGATATGCTTTACATACGGTTGCAAGAGAAAAGACTAACAAGGAAAGACTCAAAAGGGCAAGGCAAAACAAATTTGCATTAGGCGAAGAACAGCGGTAAATGCAAATATGCAATAGCCAGCGACATAGCAATAGCAGTGATGCTTCCATTTCACAAGCCATCAGGTGCAAAATTACATCTTTCACATTGTCAAGACACAAGCACTGTAGTCCGTACAATGATTAAAAAAGGATCAGATGATGGGAGATTTATAATTTAAAACCGTGAGGAGTAGCATTGTAGGAGTTGTTTTCGTGTTTGCACATGCCTACTCTACCATCACTGAGCAAGGAAGCTTAAGGACAGGGGTGGGAGTGGTCCGTGGTGGAGCTAGCCCCCACATCGACAACAACTATCTTTCTAATTAAACAGGTGTACTGCAAATTGCAAGCTTTAGGTTCCCAGCAAACTTAGCAACTTAAATATCACTTTCCCGAGGGCACTGTTGCAATGCCATGGGACGGCAAACCTGCCGGCTGCCGCTACATGCAAAGCAAAAGCACGGGTCACAAGGTGGACTTGGCAAGGTTTGCCACCCAGACCCAGGACCTTACCATGCCAAAAATGGATGCCTCACGAGATGAAACGAAAGGAACGAGAACGATGTCGACAACAGTAAAAAGTTCATCCCTATGATCAACCCATCGATTCTGTTATCGCTGTCTCTACATCCCAAGCTCGAGGAACATGAACGAGTCTTGTGCAGGACTACAGGACGCGCACATGTTACTGAGGCAGTAGAGTTTTTCTTCCTGAAAAAGCATCACATCGCACGGCACAAAGACGGCAGCTTTACTCTACTGAAGGCGAGGCGAGGAGCGATACGTACTGAGGATGCCCGAGAGGCGCGCCACGGCGTCCGGCGGCGCCACAAAGCCCGGCGAGGAGGCCGAGAAGATCTCCCTGCTGGTGTCGAACAGCCTCTGCATCGGCGACCGGGAAAGCGCCGCCGAGGCCTTCTGGCGGCGGCGGCGGATCTTCTTGGACGAGGCGCGGCCCTTGTCGGCGACGGCGGTGGGCGAGAGCTCCACCCTGGCCCTGGGCTCCGCCACCTTGCTCCCTCCGACCTGAACCGGCATAACAGGGCGAGACCGCGGTCAGGAGCCGCTACCGACGCCGCAGCGGGATCTTGCCTGAAGGCGCGGCGGCAGGACCGGCCGGAAGAGGCAAGACAGGGCCCGGCGGCGCGGTGGCGAAGTGGGCGAGGGGATCGACGGGGGTCGGTATATAAATCGGGAGAGAGTGGATTGCTGATATTTCCGTCCATCGGGGGCGGGGTCTGCAGTAGAAGTAGAAGGAGGCAAAGGCAGCCAAACCACGGTGCGGGGAAGCGGGGGGAGGGACGAAGCCAAAACCGGGGGCGACGACGGGAGGAAGGAGGAGACCAGACCGCCCTTCCTGTGGGCTGCTCAATTCCCCCATACTGCCTCCGGTTCCGGTTTCTCTCTCTCTCTCTCGTCTATCCCCGCCCTCCAATCCAAATCCGCTTTCTCGCTCCAAATCCGCTCCCGCTTTCTCCCTCTAGGTGTGCACTCTGCTTCGGAGGTTTGGTGGCTTGTTTGCCAGGTCACACGCTATCTATTCATAGGCCAAGTTAAACTACGGGGACCTGCGTGCCACCAATGGAGGCTCCTGTTCATACCACCACGTCGACCATCCTAGGTTTTGTCCAATTTTTTTAAAAAACATGGTAAACATGTAAAAAAATTTAGGACGCATTTAGTTTTGACGAACGCGGTACCACCAATAATAGATGCGACAATACGTAGGCGGCTAATTTCTGCGCCCATAGTTTGCCGATACTTGAGCGGAAAAATGAATTGGGGTACGCTGGTGCAGGCGTCAGCTCTAAACCAAGCAGCAACCATATCAATTTGGACGTATCTAGATTGGCGCGCCAACATATACTGTATCCCGATGTTTTACTGCCATGCCTACCGAGAAATACCCCCGAGATGGTGAGTTTGTAGGTAGTGTGTTGCTGAGATCAGGATCTCGAAAGTGCGACGAACACAAAGTTTAAACAGGTTCGGACCACTAAGAGCGTAATACATACGTCTTGTGTGGTTTGTATTATCTTATGTGGTGATCGGATGATCTTATGTTTGCAGGGGCATCTGTCCGCCCTTATATAATCTGAAGGGATAAGGTTATATAAAAATCATAGTCGGATACAAGCCTAGAATTCCTACACGAGTACTTTTTAGGTAGTTTACTATCATTTCCGACTAATTTTTACTACTATATGTATATGTTATGAGTAGTTGCAACAGATGTAGGCCGTGGGTCATGTCTCCTCCCTTATCCTAGAAAAAGTACACTATATGCGCAGTCCCGTAGGCCCGGGTATGACAAGCCCCCGAGCTCTTCGTAGTCGAATACTGCAGACATCCGACGTCCAAGTACTTCTGAAGGCGTCTTCGAATTCTTCCGAGCTGCATTCTGAATGTGTCTTCTGAGTACTTCTTTGGCTGCATCAAGACTGTGAGGTCCTCATGCCCTGAGTAGTTGTCAAATTTTCTTTTATATGGGGTGCGATTAAACTTGCACTCCATATGGAGTAGCCCCCGAATCTTAGGTTGACTCGTAGAATCAGGCTGAGGGTCAATTTAATCTTGAATCTTCTGTCATTATTTTCCAACATATTTGAATCGTTGATGACACGTATCCCGCAGCCCCCGAGCCTTAAATCCAAATCCCAAGATTTGGAATAAAGGATTCAAAAAATGGTGGCATGCAATATAAAGATTTAATGGTTAAGATGGGCAAGATGGCTAAGCCGCTTTTTTCAGGAAGAATTCCTTGAAAAAAGGTTAAACAAATAACTTCTCCAAAAAGCGTCCTAAATTACCGCTCAAATCAAATCTTATTCCGCTAGATAAAATCTCTAGGTTAAAAATTTAAAATCCCTTATTCCATAATAGAATTTCAGAAATAATGGTTAAACAATTATGTTTCCAAGATAAATCTTCAAAATCCGCTTGAATCGGGATCTTCCAAACAGTTTTACAGCGTTCAGCCTTAAAGCATGAGAGCTGTCGTTGAAATCATGCTGAGTGCCCTGTTGTAGCCAGCCCCGAACGTGGGAGCTAGATGAGTAGCATAGTAGTATATGCTTAGTAGTTGGTGGCACCAGCCCCCGAGTCCAGGCGTTGGTCAAGTTGCCGCTAAATCTTGAACTTTCGATGAAGCCAACTAGTCGAAATCGATTTCGACTAGTTTTAAAGGCAAGATGAGTCGTCAATGTAGCCGCCAGTGTCTCGCCAAGCATCGTCATCTCCAACTATCTTGTAGGCGAAACGAGTAGGCGAATCGATGACTTGATTAGTGATGAAGATGATGAGCTAGATGATGAGGAAAAAGCTTTTTTCATCAAGAATTTTAGAAGACTTACGTAGAAGACCAACTTTCGAAACTTTGGCAAGAACAAGAGCAAGTATGAGCTAAGAAAAAGATCAAGCAAATCTTGTTTTAGTTACAAGAAAATTGGATATTTCATTGCGAATTGTCCGGAAGAAAAAAGAAGAACAAGAACACCAAGAAGAGCTCATTCAAGAGGGGCAAGCCAAGATAAAAAAAATATGCTGGTGAAGCTCATCTTGATCAAGAATGAGATTCAAATGAAGAAAATAACTCCGACAATGAAGATGTTGCAACCATGGTATTTCTAGACGGATATCATATCCACCACATCTTTATCCAACTTTTTCTCAAAAAATAGCAGACACGTAAAATATAGAATATACTCTGTATTTAGTTTTGACCCAACACTGCACAGATAGCAGTAGGCACGGCGCAGGCGCTCAAGTGAAAAAAAATAACTAGCACACACCGGTGCAGACACGGGTGCCAAAACCAAGTGGCAGCCAAACCGGAATGGACGCATCCGGGATTGGCATGCCACAATTTAGCTCTAATTTGAACGCGCCTTTAGCACACTTACATTTATTATCATATTATCAAGCTATTGCGCCCCCTCAACTATAAATATGTTTAAAATTATGTTATATATGTAGATCGGATACGATAGCGGCTACGGAATGATCTTGTAAGTAAGATTTATATTTTTTCTAAAAATATTAATACTCATTATATAATTGTCCGACCCGCATATCTACATGGATATCATATCCACTATGTCCTTCATCTCATGATGTGTCCAACATTTTCTTAAAAAAAATATGGCAGATCTCTAAAAATTAGGGTGCATTTGATTTTGATCTAGCGCCGCGCTGGCAATAGTAGGTATGACAATACGCAGGCTATCTATTTCTATGCCTATGGTTCGTCGATGCTCTTTGGGAGTCGAGTTTTGCAGAATAGGAAAAGAAATTAAACCTATCTTTCGTGTGCTGTACACAGGAACTAACGAGGGAAAGAAGGAGGAAGCTGGTATTTTATTTACATTGGGCTCTTTGATCAGAACTGTATTAAATAAAATCGGAGGAGAGAGAAAACCTATGTTAATTTGGAGCATATGTGGCGTCCATGAAGCGGTTGATACGAATTGACCACTGCTGATGCTCTTAGCGTACTCATATTTATCATCATATCCCACCTATAAAGCATTTTTAAAGTTATGCTATACACGTGGATTGGACACAGTAGGAGCTATGATGTCGATTTGAAATGATCTAGGTAGGATTTTGTAAATTTTTTAAAGAGATTAGTAATACTCCTCAAATGATTGCCTAGCCTGCGTATCTAGGTGGGATATTATTTAATTAGAATGAAACCGAATTATGGTAAACATCGGCACCATCCAAAAGCATCAGATGGTATTGCAGTGTATCATTGAATAGCGTAAATATATACTGTATTCCCTCCATTTCAAAATATATGGTTTGGTTTGACTCATTACAATCTTCAAAATAATACCTTTACACATTACCTCTGCTACAATGTTCGTACCGATGAAATAATAATGCTTAAAAGTATTACTAATGTGAATCTAATATGATACCAATTTTGCATAACAAAATTTATATCATAAGAGGTTGATTGTTGATTGAAGTTTACGAGATTTAAATTTTTAGAGGAGTATCCGTGCGCTTATAAAAAGAAACAAAGGAGTATTATGCCAATCAAATAATAATGCTTGAAAGTATTACTAATGTGAATCTAATACGATACCATTTTTGCATAATAAAATTTATATCATAAGAGTCTGATTGTTGATTGAAGTTTACACGATTTAAATTCTTAGAGGAGTATGTGTGCGCTTATAGAAAGAAACAAAGGGAGTATTAAGAGTGAGAGGAAAGACGACCGAAATTACCCTTTCTAAAAATAGAATAATTTTATATGTGCTGAATTTATGTTGAACAAGTGAACTTTTTCAAGAGCCATAAGAATACGAAAAAAGCAAATCAAAATATCATACTCCCTCCATTCCAAATTATAATTCATTTGACTTTTTTAACCCTAAATTTGATCACTTGTCTTATTCAAAAATTTGTGCAAAATATCATTTCTTTTGTTGTGGCTTGCTTTATTAATAAAAGTTCTTCAAGAACCACTTAAATTTGACTATATTTGCACAAAATTTTTAAATAAAATGATTGGTCAAACAGATCAACAAATTAAACAAATTATAATTTAGAACGGATTGAGTATAAACATACGAACCGAGAATTTTCAAAAAAAAAGGAACCCGAAGCATTGGACCCTATGCAGATACGGGCGGCTGTGGTCAACATTGATTCTCAATTTCGGAACCGTTTGACCGCCAGGAGGACCGCCATTAAATTATTAGAAGCAAAAATCACAGCGAGTACATTCTGTTTGGATCCAAATACTAATGGAAGAAAGTGCTAAACCTTAGCACTAACTTATCCAAACGAAAGTGCTAATAGGGTGGGCTAAATTTTAATCAAAATTTAAAAACTTTAGCATGTGCATGAGTGCTAGTAAATGCTAAAATTTAGCACTCAACTTTAGCTCATCTAAACAGACGGATGTGCGTATGGTACGTGCTTACGTCTCGACCTCATGAATTTCATGTCATGAAATCGACCAAGGCCGTTTGCGGATAAGCCATGCGTAAGAAAAATATCTCTTGCGACGATATAGGCTTTCCGAAACGAGTCGTGTCGCAGGTATTTTAATTTTATAAGTGTCCGGAGACGTACCCATGACGCATCGCCAACACGAATGACTGAATGAGCGCCAATAATAATTCCGTCGATTTTATTTTGAGATCTTTTTTTCAAGGGTTGTGCGTGTGTGGAGCGCCGCCGATCCGTATGCTGTTTTCGGAAGGGAAGAGGTTGTGGAGCCGGTCAGCGTGGGCGGCGGAGTTCGCGTCGTGGGATCGGGGAAAAAAAAATCCATCGCCATCCGACGTGCGTGGAATCAAAAAGCTGTGGGAAGGCGTCGGGGGTCAGCGCGCGTAGTTTCGGGAGATGGCGGGCCGGCCACATCAGTTGTCCCGGGGGCCACAGACTCGCATAGGACGCCGTCGACGACGGCGGCACGGCGCCCTACAGCTGGAGCAAACAGCAGAATCACCACCCAGCTGGACTGGTGGAGTACACCCCAACCGCAAAATTCTACTGCTGGTACGGTAGAATACCAGCAGCGACGGCCGAGCCGAGCACTACAAGCCGCTGGGTGGGTGGCCTAGCTAGGTGGGTGCGTGCATGCAGGCCGTATACCGGGCCGGCCGGGCGCAACGACGAACGGGATCGGGCTTGAAACAGACGTACGTCATCTCGGCGCTAGCCGGCCTGCGTGCCATTTGCTAATCGCAAGTGTGCATGCACACGACGACGACGCCGCCGCCGCCGCAGGCCTATGCCAACGGCCTACCTACTTTTTTGTTTTTTGCTTCGTCAAAAGTATCGCCACGGCTTCTCGATCTGCGCTCCGTTTGTGTACACGCACCAAGCGTACGTGGCAACGGGTTCGTTAGAGTACGTTTTCAGGTCGTGCACGGTATGGGACCTCGCTTGCTTCAGATGCATGCGTATTTGGACCAGGTTCAGCATGGGTACTGAGGTTACGCGTGGGGCCGAACGAGGGTATGCCCGCATGGCCTAGCGAGATGTGGATTCCTTCTTTCTCACGACGTGTCGCAAATATACTACTTGCTCTAAAAGTATAAAATTTACTGTAATGTAAACACTTCTAACTTGGGTCAAGTTTACAGCAAGTATTAACATCTATAATATTTCGCAAAAAAATCTGTAATATCATGTGAATGCACTACCAAGACATGTAATTATGATGGATTTTACTAAACTAATTTGATGCTTGTAGATTACGAAACATGTATTGACATCAATATTAAAGAAGATTCACTTGACACTGAAAAAATTAACGCGGTCAATACTATATATCATGAGTATGTAAACATGCGAGGTATACAAGGCGTGTGACGCAGCCAATGCCAAAAAAAATTATGAAGGGAGGACGCGCGTCGTTAAAATCCATATGGGAACTAAGATCGTTGAACTCATTTCAAGAACATGGAGTATCCGAGAGCACCGTCACTCCCGATTGCATACTTTCGATTCAACTTTTGAGAGTGAAATGGGGCAACGAACCAGGAGTGATGCCTTGCTGGCACCATCCGTCAGGCAAGAGTTCAGGCTACCGGAGAGGATCAGTGCGTAGGCTGATATATTCAATTATTTTTAATTATACAGTACAATTCAGACACTCATAACGTACTATGAACACACGTATGCAAATTCTATCCTTGTAAGCATTTTCGAAGATTGAACCGATAAATTCTCGAGATTGATGAAGTCATCACAAACGCCTCGCTACGGAAACGTTATTTACCACTGAAAGTATAGTACCATTAAATTAAAAAATCACTTAGACGTTGAGTCAAAGTCAAACACAGAACGTGAGATGGAGACCTCCTCCCTCTCGCGGCTGCTTCATCTGATGCCCTTCGTCGCTCAGCAAAGGAAACAAAGTTGAAGGGCCAACAGCCCAGGCCCAGCAGAGAAGAAAGCAGCGGAGCAGCCCAAGCGGCCTAGGCTGCAGGCCCAACCCAAGCGAACGCCAAGCGGCCGAGCAACCCGATGGGATCCCGACTCTCCCAGACTCCCAGTCTCCCTCTCTCGCCACTCTCGGCGGTTCGTCCCCTACTCCCCTTCCTCTCTCGCCTTTCTCAACTAAACCCTAAACCACCCGCGTCCCCAACTCCGGCCCCTTTCCCCTAATTGGTCACCCTCCCTCGAAGCGGCGGTGGCGGCGCCGACATGGGCGCCCTCTCGGCGTCGACCTCGTCGGTGAACTGGCTAGTCGAGGACGACATCCTCCTCAAGAACGCTGTTGAGGTAATCCCCCGCCTCGGCACCTTGCGTCCCCAATCTCAATTTGTTGACTCCGTACTGTTGGTCCCGATGTGTCAAATGTCAATTGAAGCGTCTGATGTTGTTCTTGGGCTATTTCTGATGGAGCGCGACGGATTCCGAGGGATTCGTGTTTACCGGGTAGTTAGAATGATGATCCTCTTTGTACGCGGAAAAAGAAAAGAATTTTAATCCTCCCACTTCGTTAAATTGCTTATCTATAATCCGATTGGAATGAGTTCTCCTGGTGGTTTTAGCAATTTTGCTTTTTCCCCCTGGGATCCTGAATTTCGTTGTGTATTTCTCAGTTAAGAGGAAATTTGATTCTGGTAATTCTACTCGTACGCTGGATTTAAAATCTTGAAAATGGCGAAAGTTTTGTTTCCTTAGAAATTCCCTTATTTGCATTGCAGCTATATTTTATTCTAAGCAAAAGTTTCCTCAAAATATATTCTGAGCAATTCTTGTTATTTATCTTTAGTCAGCATACTGACCTTGTAATCCTAATAACTGGGCTTGTGATTTTGTGAAGCTGATTCTGTATACCAGACCTCAAAGTTTAGAAATCTTCTTCAAAACTTTGACCCACATGACTTTACCACTAATGCTCTATTTTGTGCCAACTCCTAACTGGTCCTTGTGATACTTGTAGACCGGTGCCTCGTTGGAGTCCTTAGCAAAAGGAGCTGTATGTTTTTCCCGTAAATTCACTCTACAAGAAATACAGGATCGTTGGAATTCATTGCTATATGACCCAGAGGTCTCAACACAAGCTTCTTCCCGGATGGCTGAGTATGAAAATGAACTCTCCACGTCTGACCCAGCCAAGGCACATAAACTTTTCAATTCAAAAGCAAAGGATTTTTCATTTCAGAAACGGAAAATTGACAGTGTGAAGAACCTATATTATGCAATGCGAAAGAGAGTATGCACCGATCCATGTAACACTGCAGAACTTGGATTTCTTGTTGCCCCCTGTTCATGTATAGCAAATGGTAATGAGTGTGTCTGTGGAGGCCTGCCTAATAGTATTGAGCCGGAGCTCAGTTCAGTGAGCCGCTATGGGCAAGTGGGTGCAAGCTACAATGGTGGACATACATATCCTGGAATGAATGGACATTCTTTTCACACAAAACGTGCTGAGAGCATGGTAAGAGATGGGGATGACACCAATAACATTGCATATGGCTACTCAGATGTAGGTCAAATGTATGAACATCATGCCTACACTGCAAATAATCATGGGAATGGTGAAGGGAACAATGTTTCTCTAAAGAGTATCACAGATTTTCAGGATTCTATGCAGTTCCAGCAATTGGACAGCAATCAATGTGGTAATGGAGTGGTAGACTCAAAGGCGTTGGTGATCCCTAACCATTTCAGTGGAAGTGTGCAGGAACCTATCCCGCTCCAAGTGATGGGTCAACCTGAGGGTTCTGAAGCATCTGCTGGTGCAATTTGGAGTGGGGTTCAGCGAAGAGGCACGCTCACTCTTCCTGATGATAAGAATGTAAAGTCAGAAAACAGGGACCCTCTCACCTTTGAAGCAAATTTAGATGGTGGGATTTGCACGTCTGGTTTAGATCATGCGTCAGATTTCATGGACTTTCCATTTTTCAGCAATAGTGAAGATTTTGATATCCTGAATGGTGAAAACTTTTTGAATTCTCCGAGCGAGGGAAACCAGGAGGATTTAGATGATCCTGCCTTCAAGGTAGTTCCTGGGGTTAGATCAACCATGCAAAATCTGGCGCATCCTGATGAAGCCAATATGTCCTGCGATCAAATAGGTCCGGACCATGTGGAAAGTAATGTGGACGTTTCTGGTATAATGTTGGCTCCTACTTCATTAGAAGTGCCATGCCCTGGCCTGTATGTCGAGTGCAAATTGAACACAGAAGATCCTGAAATCCCTTGCAATGATGATGTTGTTACACCTCGTGAGTATCCTCTTGAGTGCTGTACGTCTACCTTGGGCCAGAAATCCGAGAACACTATCTATTCAGTCTCCCCTTCAACCAGCCCGCCATCGAATGCTGAGCATTCCAATGCAAATGACATGGCCCTAATAAAGGTGGAGGATATGGCAAATGTCCATCCTTCACTACAAACAGTGAAGATTAGCTCATCCATTTCAGAACAAAAAGAAGATTCAGTGGCACATGATAAAGGTGGTGTCCTAGGAGCTAAGCCATCAGAAGGTCCTTCAACAAGTGGAGGCCTTTCGACTACTAATATTGACACAAATGATGCAAACACATGCATGCTAGCTTTGCCCTCTTTCAGCGCTGCTGGATTTGGTAAACGATCACCTTCCAGTTTAGGACAACATGAGAGTTTAAATAACTCTCTTGGTTTGACTTCACAAAATTCTGTTCAAGCTCCTGATCAGATGCAACACAACTCACTTGATGGTCAACCAGAATTAGGTGACGAGGCTGCTCTACAAAACTGTATGCCATCAAAGGCACCGTCAGATTTGGGGATTCACGACCATATTGCAACAGTGCCAACACCAGCTCAAGCAGAAGAATGCCTTGATAATGAAAATGATGTTCCAAATTACTATGATCTAGAAGCTTTGGTAAATATCTTTTAGCTCAGCTACTAGGATCTCTTTACCATGATGTTCCTGGTTAGTCACGTACCATGTTCATTGCAGATTCTTGACCAGGATCTCATCCCGTGGGATCAAGACTCTGATTTGATGCATCCTGAAGGTAAATGTGTATGCATTACTTAATCTCTTGCTGTTCAAGATATGTATGGCAAATTAATCAAATACTGTATAGAGACACACCTTTTTTTTACTTTTTTTATAAAAATAGTTACTGTATAGAGTTTGCTGAAGTATTGTCCTGTTGAGTCTAATCGTTAATTTACATGCAATTGTTTGGCTCTAAACATGTGAAGAATTAATAATCTAGGTGAAATCACTGCAACCTGTACTGCAAATGGTCTTCTTATGATATGTAGCTGGTACGTCGTAAAAGCTATGTACAATGGAACAGAATGTGTTCTTATTTTCTTCTTTTTTTTTGACCTTTTCAGTTACCAGATTTCGTCACCCGGAAAGCAGGAAGGCATTGATAAGATTGGAGCAGGGTGCTCGATCTTATATGAACAGAGCTATAATCTCACATGGTGCCTTTGCAGTTATCTATGGATTGCACTTGAAATACTACATAAAGGATCCTGAGGTCAGCAATCTTTTTTTAGCTAAATTGGTTATAGTATGTGAGAGGGAGGATAACTAAGCGCACAATTTCATATCTATAACTTGTGGTGAAAAGTTGCAGTGGTATTACATTAACCCCCAGTCACTTAGTGATAGCGATTTTGGTTTCTAGAACTTGAGATATATCTGTCAATTTCTTAATAACACCAGGGTCACCTTGTTATTCCCATTTTGGAATTTCATGTTCTGATCTGAGAGTGATCATGGTTAGGAGCCGTGAGATTCAACCGTCTTGATTTTGTACATTACGAACTATGCAGTGGATATTTGTGTAATATCTTGCTACCATCTTCATATTTTTTTTCTTTGCTCATGAAGGTTACTCTTGGAAGAGAGACAGAAGATGTTAAAGTTGACATTGATTTGGGAAAAGAAGGGAGGGCAAATAAAATATCTCGCCGACAGGTAATTCCTTGAACATTCTATTGTGCGTAAAGAAATGTCACTTGCATTTCCTTATGAATGGCTAATGCTCAATTATAGTGGACTTGACTGCGTGAGTGTTTTTTTAAAGATGAGAAACATACATGCCCTGTAGAATGAGAGACTAAATTTTATGATCTCTTGTTTTCAATTGCACACATCATTTGCATGGTCCTACTCTGGGGTGTGTTTAAGGCAAAACATTATCTTAGCACCTCAGGTGGATCTTTATCTGATTGGCGGGCACAGTTTGCCTATACCACCTTCATGGTTTTGATAGACGTTGGTACTGCTACATGTGTCTTGTTGCTCTGATGCCTTCCAAACACATTTTAGCATGCAGGCTGTGAGGTTTGCTTGAATTAGCAAAGTAGCCAACTTTTTCATGTAGGCAATACTTGCAGGAAATGCATCCAGTTGATGAATTGTGTTTCATCTAGGTTCCTTTTTGTTTAATATCATGAATTTGTGTTTCAGTTGGGGATTTTAAAGCCTTAACACTGTTGTTTGATGTTTTGTCTGTGTACTAGTGTAAAAAAATATTTCCAGCTGTATAAATTGACCACAAGTTTGTTTTGGAAATTGGAATTACTGAAAGGGTGGCACTGAATGCTCATAGTGCCACATGCAGTAACTTTTGCATCACTTCTGTTGATCATGTTATTCTGAACCATTTTCAACAGCAATTAATGACAGTTCTCCCTGTTCACATTGTGGTGCCCACTGCCCAGTTGGTTTCATCCTGCTGATTGCATCATATACTATTCCCCTTAGTTTGCACACTGCCCCCCAAAATGATAATACCTTGTTTTTGCTAATTCAGTTTCTTCGTTTTACATGTATTTGCACCATTATGTTTAATCTATGTATTGTTCTGACAATCAGGCAGTTATCAAGATGGATGAAGCTGGATCTTTTCATATCAAGAACATTGGAAAATGTCCAATATTTGTTAATAGCAAGGAAATACCAAGCTGCAAACGCATCAACTTAAGCTCTGACTCATTAATTGAGGTATTGATACTCTTTTTCTTTGATTTCTAACTAAAACGTCCATACATTCCTTTTTCCATTCTTATTTCTGGCTTATCTTGTCCTTGCTATCCGGTCTGTCTTTTCTATTTTATACGCTTCTTACTATAATATGAAAGGCAGAGCACCTGCCCCTCCCTCCCCCCAAACTCCAATTTTGAATACACCCCTGACTTGGTGGTCTACCTATCTTTTTTGTTACTATTCCGATCCTGTCATATACTCTTATGATACAGCTATTAGTGGTAACCTCTGTTCAAAATCTGTTTCTATCGATCACTATATAGTCTATGTTTTTACTGATAGGATGCAAGTATTTGAACTATACTTCTTGCCATTCTGGACTTTATGTAGCATTTAAAAATCATATGAATCAATATGGTGGTCATTTATAAGCAGATGTCACAATTACTTTTCCTTCACTTAACTGCTGTGCTTGTTTTGCTGTCCTTGGTTTTGAAAGAAAAAAAATAGATAGTCCTTTTTCCCATGCTATTTCACTGAGACAATGTATTTCATTACGTATGCCCATGCTGTACTTATTTAGCTTTCGATTTTTCTTGCAGATAAAGGATATGAGGTTTATTTTTCATATAAATCATGATGCTGTGAGACAGTACATTGGTTGTGATCTGAAGCCAGAACGCTAATTTCGCTTCTTTTGGCACGCTGTGAATGATCCCCTCATTAACAACGATAGCAGCAGTTAATGTTGAGTAAGCACTATTCATTTAGGATGTTCCTTCATGTGATCATGTTAGTTAGTCTCACTTGTGTCCAACCTGTGTCAGTTGTCTGTAAATGGCTGTAGTGTCATGTGTTTTCTGTCCTCCTTTTTGAAATATTTGTTTTCTGTCGTTCTGTTGTGCTGTTTGACGAGCATAACTCCTCCACGTCCTGCACCGTTTCTTCCAGTTTGTGCTTGACGCTCCAAGGCAATAATTTCATTCGAAAGCTGGCACCCGAAATTCTGGTGGGTGCCAAGAGCCAACCACAGCAAGCGTGAAAATAATCGAAATAGCTTTCTTCAAAAAATATTCTAAAGAGGAGGGGAGACAGGAGGATGCACTTGTGCAAGGAACAATTGCATTCTTGCCACATTAGTTAGTACTTCATTTATTTACGGAAAAAGTTTATTTTACTTCCCTCAACAATTTACTTTGTCCACTTAATCTCCTAAGAGCTACTACTTCCAAACTATTTCAGTTGGTCCAATCTACCCCCTAATAAGATTTCTCTTTTTTATTTCTCCACATACATGTGGAATTTGAACTTTACAATATAATTTATAATATGATACCTTATGCTAGAAAAATATATTATGGTTTTTTATAAATATTTTTCATGCAGAATTGTATTTTTTGATAAATTTCATGTTAAATGTTTTTAAATTATGAAAATAACTATAAAAATTTTTTAATATATTTTTTAACATATGACATCATGTTCTCTATCCACTCATAAAATTTAAACTTAAATTTCAATTTGTATGTGGAGAAACAAAAGGGTATATTGAACTAATTGGAATGCCGGGGAAGTAAATTGAGCTTAAATTTTACTCAGAGATTAAGCGGACAAAGTGAATTGTTAAAGGGAGTAAAATAATTTTTTATTTATTTACACCTGTGGTGATCTTGGAGCAATTAGCTCTTAACGGTGGCGGCATTTTTACCTAAACAGGAAACTGATCGCCTTGGAGTTGTTCGTCGCTGTAAGCCTGTAACTGTTGCGAGATAAAATGGTGATGTGAATTTATAAATCCTTTCATCTTGCCCCCTATCGGAACTAACGAGTTGATACATGGGTTAGGCCCACAAGCTGACAGTCGAAGAGCATTTCCTCAGCTGGGCCTGCCTCCAGCCTTGTTGGCTACATCAATAGGCCCACTTCGAGCATACGATCCTTGGCTGGCGGTGATTTGCGCAAAAAGAAGAGTGAGAGGAGAGGGGGAAAAGTTTATTTTTCCAAATTTACCCCTCCAGTTATCCATCCGGCACCTCCAATCCCCCGCAGCAGAGGCAGACGGAGTGAAGCCCAGCCGTGAGCCGTCCCCCTCCCCCACTCCGCGCCACCACACGCTCCGCTCCCCATGGCGCTCGCGCTGCGCTGCCCCGCCGCCACCTCCTCCAGGAGCCCGTTCCTGCCCTCCACCTCCCCGGTCCCGCCGGCGAGGCTCGCGAGGAGGCCGCCCGCCACCTGCAGGTGCCACTACTACCACGGCGACGGCGTCGGATACCGCAAGAACTACGACCACATCCCCAAGCAGTTCCGCGAGGAGAACCTCAAGGATGGACGTAAGTTCTGTCTCGCTTGCAACCACCGGCCGCCTGTGATGTCTATTGGTAGGATCCTGCTAGGTCATGCCATTTAAGCTGGCTTGCGTCCTCCTCATAACGATTAAGACAGTATATGCTGTCAGTGATAACTGTGAACCAACATGCGGATTTGCGCTGGTTTTAGGGGATATGACATTAGATTGAGGCAGCTACAACATGTGCTAGATCACTGTACTGAGACAACCCAATTATGCTAGCCACTGCTTGTGTTAAATAAAAGATAAATAAAAATGGCATCTCTCAACCTATGGTTTACCATGGCATGCTAGTTCGATGATTTTAAGACCAAATGCGTGGAAAAGTAAGATAGCAACAAACCTGACTGAGCCTGCATGCCAGTATTTCACAGATGCTATGCTTTTATTAAGTTGCTTTAATTGCGGACTTCTTGTTCAAAAAAATAGTGGTATCTCTGTTCATTTCTCTACTGCAAAGTTTTAGATTTCAGAGGTTACATTGACTTGAATTTGGAGACAAGGCCAATTTCATGAGCTTGCAATGGTCCATAATTACATTGACCTGATGTGCAACTGCAATATGCTCTCCTCATTTTAGCTTTTGGCAAATGTGTAGCACAAGTTGAATGTACCAGATAGTAGTTTAGTTCTTGGGCAAAAGGGGCCAAATTTACTAGCTGGTTCAGAAAAAGAAGATCTTTGCACCAGAGGGCCTATTGTCTTCCTAAACATCCGTCAAATGCTTGGAGTAAAGTTTATCGAATTATACACACTCTATGACACACGCATGATTATTGTTGCATCGATTACCTTTTAGCGCGAGGTGGTGAGTGGTATTCTAACTTCTTGGTCTTGCTCCATCATCTTATCGATCAACTTTGTACCAACTATTTGTTTTGCATGATTTAAAAGTATTATGTCTTCTGGCAGTGATGGATAATTACAAGAATGTTCCTCAATTCCTTTACGGATTAAGTCCTGCTCAGATGGAAATGTTTATGAACGATGACAATCCTTATAATCGGCAATCCCAGAAAGTTACCGAGGTTAGTGATGTTATATGTAGCTATTCTTATTTCTATCGTTAAGTTCATTCTATGATGTTAATGTAACAGAGTTGAGACGTTTTTTCCTGTGAACTTTAGGAAAGCGTTTCTGCTGCTAGGAGCTACGATGAATTTGGTATGTACACCTTGTCAGGCATGCATGAGGGCCCTGCAAGTTACAGCATGGGCATGGGCATGGGGGGCAGCATGAGCATGGGCATGGGCAGAGGTGGGAGAGGATATAGAAGAATGAGAAGCTCTGCTCCAGATCTGCCATCGTTGCTACTGGACTCTCGAATTATATTTCTTGGAATGCCTGTGAGAGATCAACTTTCCACCTAATTTCACTATTGGTATACTATAGAATGTTTGGGTCAACAGATAGTAACATTCTATTTTGTTGTTCTATTGGCAGATTGTTCCTGCAGTAACTGAGCTTATTGCTGCTCAATTTCTGTGGCTAGATTATGATGACCGCACAAAACCCATTTATCTGTATATAAACTCCACTGGAACTATGGTAAGTAGCTTTTTGAATATTGAAAATAGGAAATCATGTCATCTTTCATCTGTTTCCAATGTATTGTATTGGCATTATTTATATGACTACACCTTCTGTTCTGTAACAGGATGAAAATAATGAGCTTGTTGCATCCGAAACTGATGCTTATGCAATTGCTGATTTTATCAATGTAAGGATGTATCTTTTATCACTAGCTAAAAATCGAGCAGACTTTTGTGGCATTTTTAATGATGTTATTGTCATTGTCTTGGACTCAATCTATTTTTCAATGTAGTCTCAAATAATTTCTTTGCATACTTGAGTTCATGCAGCCACTGGGATCGTGACTCCAGAATCCAGAAGCAGTTAGATATGTACATTTAATGGTCTTCCTTTTTTTGCCCAAAAACCAGGAAGCAAGATAAACAGTTGCCACTAGAGATGATGGCTGTTATTCATAGCATTTAGGTGGTGGTTCATAATATTTAGGTTCTATGACACATTTTCATTCTGTGGGCACTTGAGTTGACCTGAGTAATGAACCATTAAAATTGAAGCAACAAAAGGATAAGGATATGATTGTTTTACCTTTCACACCTAATGGCTGCTTATGACAATGCTCTTTTCATTAATAACCATGTGGGATGAAGTTAAAGTGCCAAATCAATCACTATGTGGGAAGGTGGCCTTAATTTGAATCAGTATCAATTTGGGTTTAATTCTTTCGTATACAATTTATGTGATGTGGAGTGACAATTGAAAAGCGCTGGCTGTCACATATTCTTATTGGATTTGTTATCAGGCAACATTATGTGTAAACCCATGCTGTTGGGAGAATGTTTGCAAGGGAACAAATGATGAATACTATACTTACTAACACACATCTCCTGTTTTGGGGGACTATGCTGAATAATCTTGGCACATGCCACATTTTATTAAGATTTTATTTGCTTTGAAGCAAGGTAAAACATAAAATATATTCTTTTAAAAGAAAACTAAAACTTCTCACTCTGACTTTGTATATTATTTTATTGGTTTTGCAGCGAAGCAAATCCAAGGTTTACACAATCAATCTTAGCATGGCATATGGTCAGGCTGCAATGCTTCTGTCCCTTGGTTTCAAGGGCAAAAGAGGAGTGCTTCCAAATTCAATCAGTACGTTATGTTTTCTAAGCTTCCTTACTCCTTTTGCAATCGCATGTGTGCATGCATATATAATGGTCCTAAACGTTCACTGTGAAAATGCAGCTAAATTGCACCTGCCTAAGGTCCACAAATCTGGTGGAGCCGCCATTGATATGTGGATTAAGGTCAGACTCAACTTTATATCTCCAATATCTCAACATCCCACTCTGTTATGCCTGTACCATCGTTAACTACTGTACTGAATATCTTATTTTGCATTCAGGCAAAAGAGTTGGATACAAACACAGATTACTACCTTGATCTATTGTCAAAAGGAGTTGGTAAACCAAAGGAAGAGCTCGCCGAATTCCTTAAGGGCCCAAGGTACTTCCGTGCGCAAGAGGCCATTGATTATGGACTTGCTGATACGATCTTGCACTCATTGGATGGTTCTTTCAAGCCAAAGGTTTCTTGCTATCCCTCTTTCACCTTTGGTTTCCATAGGTAGCTCTCCGCTGATTATTTCTTCTTGTGGATTAGGATCTGACTGCGCAGCTGGCCAAAGCACAGGAGATGCGGCAATCGGGTAAGCGTGCAGCAGCTGGAGCTGGGAGATGGTCGACTCCAACTACACCCAGGTAGATTAGAAAGTTCCATCAAGACGGTATGCTCATCTTGATGATTATGTGGTTCTGCTATACAAAGAAGCCAGCTTCTTGTATACGTGCAAAGAATCATCTCCATGGAGCTTGGAATTAGATGCTGGATAGCGAAATGTTTTGAACTGTAGTGTAAGTTGTGATGTGTATCATGTCTGTGTAATTTTGGTTACAATCAGCCCGCGGCTATTGTATCCATATAGATTTCATTGACCAGTGGAAATGATAGCTTATCTGAATTTTAGTCAAGCATCCAGTTCAGCAAATGGTCCGGACTATTGCTGATCGGTGGTTTTCTTTTCATGTGCGCTGTTCTTTTGGTGATAACTACTGGCAAAAGTGATAACCTGGAATACTGATGGACAATGATCATTTTAGCTTGTTTCACTGATGTACTGATGCATCAGTTCCTTCTCTCTAAAGGAAATTTAAGGAATTTACCGGAATATTTCCGAACTTGGAGCTTGATGTAAGTACATGAATGAATGCTTTATTTACAATCAGGTTTTCTTCTGCTTTGTCAATTCGTCACTGCAGAAGTTTACATTTCAGTTTTGTATTTGTATGTATCCACGGGAAATATGCATATGTGAGATGCCAGTTACATGAATCTGCATGAGTTAGTTCCTGCAGAAGAGTCTGCTGGCGACGAGGCCGAGGGAGAAGGCGGCGACGGCCGTGGCAATCACCTCCTTGTTCTTCTTGACCGTCTCCACCAAGCCCTCGGCCCACTCCGAACCGGCGAGCCCCTCCAACTCCTCCTGGACGCGCTCCCTGAGGCCGCGGCGGGTCCTCTGGCGCTCCGCTTCCTCTGCCGCGGCCTTGGCCCTCTCTTCCTCGGCGCGCCGCTTCGCCGTCACCGCCGCCAGGCTCTCCGGATCAACCGCCTTCCTCTCGGCGTCGGCCTGCGGTGGCCTGGGCGCGGCCTGCTTCTTGTCGGCTGGTGGTGGCGCGGCGGCCTCGGCCTCGGGCTTGGCTTCCTCCTTCCTCACGGTTGCCGGTGGCGCCGCCGCCTTGGGCTGCTCTTGCTCTGGCTTGCCTCTCTTGGCGTCCACCTGCTGCTCAGCAGCAGGAGCAGGAGGTTTCTTCTTGTTGGTGGCGTCCTCCTTGGGCTTGGTATCGTCCTTTGGCTTCTTGGCGGTCGTCATCTCCGCTGCTTCCTTGTGCGACGCCTGCGGCTTCTTGGCCTCATCCTCCTTGGGCTTGCCTTGGCCCTGCGGCGGCGACGGCGGCGCCTTGTTGACGTCCTCTTTGGGCTTGGCGTCGTCGACAACCTTCTTTGGCACGGTGAGTGTGAGGACGCCCGCGTCGAAGCGGCCGGCGATGGTGTCGAGGTTGGAGGCGGCGGGCAGCTGGAAGGTCTTGCTGAAGCGCGAGTGCTTGCCGCCGTCGGCGCGCTGGCCGCGGACGGTCAGGCGCCCGGTGCTGTCGACTTGCACCCTGAAATCTTCTTTCCTGAAGCCTTCTTACAACCAAAGCAGAACCAAAAAAAAAAATGCAGCCAGTCATGCACGTGCATGCCATAGAAATGGAAGGAAGAATTTGACGACGGAGTTGAAGACGAAGGTGATGTGAATGTGATGGATAGATTAGCGTCCCTACCGGAGAGGTGGAGGCGGAGGACGAAGCTGGCGGCGTTCTCCTGCCACTCGTACTTGGGGTCGAAGTCCTGCTCGGCTTCATGCTGCTGCGGCTTGGTCGCCTGCCTGCCGCTCGCCATGGATTCAAGTCGATTCGATGATCAGTTGCAGGCTAGCTAGTGCTGTGGTTTCTAGGTCAAGATCAGCAAGGGTCAGCAGGCTAGTGCTTTGCTGGCTGATGGCTGAGCGCCTAGCCTCAATGTTTGCGATCGATCATCCGTAGCATGGATATATATAAGGCGATGGCGCATGCATTCCAAACTTTGCTTGCGGGCCTGCCTGACCGACTGAAGAAGACTAATGGAGATAATTTATGAATTAATTCGGATGGAATTCTCCGCCGGGAGAGGAGGCTAAGCTAGCCAGGGGAGGAGGAGGAGGAGGAATCCTAAATCCTTGGACGAGCTAGGGAAGGTTAGGAATCCCGAATCCCCCACCGATCGCCCTGCCTGCTGAACAACATGTAGAAGAGCGTGGACGACAAGCAAGTTTCTTAACCGGTAGGGAGGAGAAGGGAGATCGATGGATTGTGTGTTGCCGGCGCGGCGCGTGCGAGACGATGCCATGGAAGGGATCCATGGAAAACCCAGCGGCTGAGGGGAAGGGGATGCTTCTTCAATTCCTCTCAATTCCTCATCGGCTCATCGCAAGTTAACTCCACCGGCCAGGGCACCGCCACCGGTCTCCCATTTGGCCCTCTCACACACACAAATGGCAATGGCATGGGCGGACTGGGGAATTTTTTAAAAAAAAGGGTTAAAAAAATTAAATTTAAAAAAGGGTGCCTTTTTGGAAATTTTCAAAAAATGGGTGCCTCCTGCCCGATCAACGGGCGGGAGGCGTGGGGCCGGAGACCTCCCGCCCATCCAACCATCCAACGGGCGGGAGGTTCCAAAATTTTTCCCAGTCCCCTCCCGAGGGTCTCTTCGCGAATAAATTTTTTTTCTTATTCGCGAAGAGGCCCCTAAGGCATCCCGCCCGCCCAACAGGCGGGAGGTTCCCAGCTTTCTTATTCTTTGTTCGAATTTATGTTTTACAAACTATTTAAAATTTATATTTTTTTCAAATACAGATTTATTCGCCATACTTTTTTGTATACATATAAAATTTTAATTCAATTTTACGAAGAAAATTACTGTATCTAAAACTCCTATGAAGATGGTTAAACGATAACGTTTTGCAATGTAAAATCCAAATATTACGATAGTACGATACATCAACCCATTAAAAATAAAATAGTATCATGCAAAAAATAATTTAAATATATAGAGTCCACCGAATTAGGAGTATCTACTCCACCTGTCTCGGTTCTCGTGCTCTCTTGGTCCTCCCCCCTAGTCCTAGGCCGTCGGCGTATGTGCCCCTCCGAGTACGTGAGTGCATCTGGAGCATGGTAAGGACGAGGCGGAGGAAGCGCCGGCGTGAACGGGTCATCCTGGGACTGTGGAGCTGGAGCGTCATACGTCTGGGAGGGACCAATGATGTCAGGCCTGGCGCCGCCGCCCACCAACTCCGACAAACTGACGGAGCCGCCGTCCCAGCCGTCCCAGTCCGGCACACCGAACAGACCACCATGTGCAGAAGCTCCCATCGACCAAGCATGCTGGGTATAGCCCTGAGAATACGGAGCAGCTAGCTTCGAACCCGACGGGAGAGACGTTTCTGGAGCATAGGCGCCAAACGTATGAGGCTCCATTCTTGCAGAAGGAGGCTCCATTACCGTCGAGCGCGTGACTATAAAAACAAACTAAATTAGTCGTGTAAATCAAAGTTGATCGAAATGGCAATCATAAAGGACTTACAGCTCGAACTGGCGGCAGTACCGCTGGACGCTACGTGCGGTGCTGCAGAGGTCGACGGGCTAGCTGTGTACATGTGGGCGGACGCATGAGATGAACCGGAGGCCCTCACGTCGTCTCTGCTGCAACACGGCAATGCACGTAGCGCTCGCGTCAAGTTGTTATGAATTCGACGAAAGCTCTCTTTGTACTGTGCGTCCGGTACACGTACTCCACGTTCAAACAACGTGATCTGAGATGCAGCTTCGACCTCCGCGCAGTTGATCAGATCGATCTGCATGAGTAATGGGAAGCAGAGTAATATTGTTATCGATTTTTTTTAAAAAAGATTTAATAATTGAAGTTGCGAAAGACGTACCGCGCCACGCTGCGCCTGATCCGCATCATCAATACGTGAAAGAGTGACGTACGGACGCGTGCGAGTAAGGTACCAGCGGAGGTATGCGCCGTAAGACGCCTCTATGTGTGGGTGCGGCTCGTTGGGCGGGCGGGAGCCTCTGTGTGTGGGCCCGGCTCGTTGGGTGGGCGGGATGCCCCTCGGGGGACCTCCCGCCTGTTGGGCGGGCTGGATGCCCCTCAGGGGATCTCGAAGGGTTGCCGCCACGGCCACATCAGGGGTCTCTTCGCGAATAAGAAAAGTTTCTTTTTCTTATTCGCGAAGAGACCCTCGGGAGGGGTCTGGGAAAAATTTTGGAACCTCCCGCCCGTTGGTTGGGCGGGAGACACCCATTTTTCGAAAATTTCCAAAATGGTACCTTTTTCGAATTTAATTTCTTTTTTAACCTTCTTTTTAAAAAAATTCCGGACTGGGAGAAGAAACAACAGCTGGCACGCTCTTGGGCCGGGCCAATCCCCGTGGATGTCCAGTTCACGGCACAGCCCAGATCGATTTGGCCTGCGCGCATGCGATGTGAGCCGTCGGCTCGCTACTCTTGGGCCGCACGTTTATCATTACTTTGGACCGTGGGATGGGCTACAACTAAGAATTCTCCCTATCCTCAAAAAAAGGAAGAAAAGAATTCTCCTCTCAATCTTGATGAAAATTAAAAGAAAGAAAGAAAGACATGAAGCAAAAAGGGCAAGCAGATAAAAGCGCCAATGTTCGGAGTCGCGCGCGCGAGTCCGATTCAAGGTGTCGCAGAAGCATCCTCCTTTGGGCTGTTTGTGTTATTTTTCGTTCCACAGGCCCATTTCAGGATGAGGGCCCATATTAGCCTTGCAGATCCCATCGTTTCTCCTCCCGTCTTCCTCCTTCCAGAAACAACTGCGGTGACTTCCTTCGTTGATTAGGGTTCTGCTCTAGCGATTCGGATTTCGGAGGCAATTCAGAGATTGGTGGACGAGTTCTTCGCAGATTAGGCTATTATAAATCGATTGGTATGATTTGTTTCCCAATCTATTTCTTATTCACTTCCGCGATGTATGTCTCAGTACGCCATTCATTTCTCCTATATATTTTCTCATTTGTTTCACTGGTGGTGATGCGATTTTTAAAATGTCATGTGCAGATGCAATCGACAGGTATGATAGTTTATTCTAGTATTCCTTTCGATTCGTGGTTGCTTGGTGGATTTGTTTACCCAATGAAAGTGTGCAAGTATATTTTGTTTTGCTTGGTTAATTCGTCGACAGTGCACAATCTATTTCTCATGCATTAGATCTCTTGCAGTACCAATAATTCATCGTTGGTTGCATTTGTTATGTGGGTGGTGTTGATTCCTTTTGCCCCATAATACTTGCAGTACGCAATAATTCTTCTGAATATTGTAAAATTTTACATATGTTTCAGTATCAAATAGGTTTTTTATAAGAAATTAAATGTTGGATAGAGTTCATGGTCCATGTTGAAGATTGTTCAAGTTGATTTCTGGACTCTTTCTCCGAGAGTGTTTTTGCTATTTTGTTTAAACACATTTTTACCTCCCTGGTTATTTTTTTATACTCACCTGGTTATTTAGTTTGGTTCCTTCACCATGCTACCCAAACAATTGTTCCAGGTCTTGTTACTAATTTCATATATGAATTAGTATCCCCCATTCGGTGGATTTGATGTTCAGTAAGGTTATAACTAGGTCTCCATCTTTAGATATCAATAGTTTTATAAGTATTTGTCATCTTAGTTATTAATTTTTATACTTCTTAATCCCCAATCATGAGTGGTTCTCTAAATATTGTTTTACTGACTATGTAGTACAAATTCCAACACTAGCAGCATATCATTTTGGTAAAAAAAATTTCTCTCCTTTTGTATTGCAAATATCTAGTGGCTTCATGGCAATTCATTTTGTAGGGAATGTGTATGGATATACCTAAACCGGTCACATGTATGTATTGACTATGCTATCCTGTTGATGCATAATGTATGTTGCTAAATATACATATGTTTAACTGACCATTGGAGGTTATGTTTACTAGCAAAATGTTCTTCGCAACTATTCTAAGCGTTATCAAGTGCATAAATTGGCTTAAACTTTATGGTCTAGTTCACTGCCACTTAGTAACTCGGATTTTTACGATTGCAAACAGTACGTGTAACTAGACATAAGGCTGTTATTATCTTTAGTATCTTTTGTATCCCTGTGAGGAAATTTATGTTCCTACAGATAAAAAGAAGTGTTAGGGTGGTGCTTCTATATCTTAAGAGATTTGATACTGTTTGGAATTACAGAATTACAGATCCTTATGGTGGTGTTTCAAGCTTTTATTTCCTCCTTCGGTTTTAGGATGTATCTTAATTTGCTCTGTCTACATGCATATTTTTTCTGATTTTAGTTAATGAAAATGTAGTTCATGTTTTTTTTGTGTGTTTTACAGATAGATATAATGTTAATCAGTAAATACCATGTTTACTTTTTGCTGAATCTGAATAGTACTCTTAAGTGTAGTGTGTAGTATTATTATTCTTTTTATGCAAATTACAGTTTGTTCTTCTTATGCAAATTGCAATTCAATAGCAGAAAAGTATTTGTTCCAAGTGATTAATATTTTTGTTCCACGCAATATAAGTTTTTGTTCCACATGATTCATATATATGTTCCCTCAGAAGAAAATATTTGTTCCCAATGATATAACTTTTTGTTCCTGCAATTACCTACAATTGTTTCATCAGTTGGGAATAATTTTTTCATTAGCTGTGAGAGTTTGTTCCAAGTTATCAAATCTTTTGTTCCACGGCATACAAGTTTTTGTTCCAGGTGATTTCTATATTTGTTGCAAACGGCAAAAACCATTGTTCCAAGTGATTAAATATTTTGTTTCCCACGATATGCCCTTTTGTTTTCCATGATATAAGATTTTGTTCCTTGTGATTCTTGTGATACAAACAATTGTTCCAACAGTTGGGAACATTTGCTCTTTTGTACTGCGGCATACAAGTTTTTGGTGTAGCTGATTTTTATATTTGTTCCATTAGGTATTGAATTATTGAATATTGACCATACTAATTCTATTTTTACAGAAATTGGTGTGTGCTATCTTATCATGTTAACAAAGATGAAGTTTTTGAGTAGACAAGAGAAGAAACTGCTACATGAAGTGAAGACGTCCCCATTGAGTAGTCGATTGAGCTTTCTCTTTGATTCAAATTGAAAGAGAACTAGAAAAGTTTTCTATAGTTGGCCACTGAATGAATTCTGTTGCTATTTAGACTTAGATAAAGGATTTTTTTTGCGAGAATAAGAATGGAAAATATTTGTTTATAATTAAAGTTATACAAACACGCAAGCCTGGGATCAACAAAGAATTCCTGGTTCTCGTGAATTCCTGAATCAACATGAAGTGAAGACGGTCCCCGTTGAGTAGCCTGGGATCGTACAGCTAGTTCTCGTGAATTCTTGAATCAACATGCGCAGGCCAAGAGACCACAGTGGTTTGTTGGCAATGCAATGTTCCGCTGTGGCCCAAGACTAGCTGCAAATGGTTTTGGTATGGTTGGAGTATCCCTAATTCCCTAGCCAGGCCAAGAGACCACAGTGGTTTGTTGGCGAAAGCAAGAAGCAACCGTCTTTGGCTGGCCGGAGAAAGAGAAACCAAACCGTGGGCAGCCAGAAATTGCAACCCAAACTTCCAATTCGGTGGGCCGTTTCTCCCGGTACGGTATCGTATCTGGTTGGTTGGAAATATCTTTAGCATTATCACATAAAAAATTATCAGTTAGAAATATTAAATAAAGTTTAATTATAAAACTAATTACAGAACCTCTAGTCTAATTCGCGAGATGAATCTAATGAGATATATTAATCTATGATTAGTGGATGATTACTTTAGCATCACTATTGTAAATTATGGATTAACTAAGCTCATTAAATTCATCTTATAAATTAGTATCCATCCGTGAAAAAAATTTAAATAAATTTTATTTAATACTTTAAATGATAAAAAATTTATATAACGAGGCTAAAGTATAACCTCCGGAAATCAAACAGGACCAAAGACATGCAGCTGCTGACCTGGTGCCGGATGCTGACGCTTCTGCTGCCAAGTGCCAACCCTACCCACGATGCCCACGCGGGGCCCGCCTCAGCAGTAGCTGTTCTTATCCCCAGTTCACAAAACCCCAGCCCAAAAAGAAAAGCAGTTGGGAGGAAGCTGCAGTGCACCTGCAATCTGCTGCGAAGGCAAAAACCCTCCCTCCCCAGTTCACACCCAATCTGTTTCCGTGTTTTGTTCACCTGACGCTAATCCCGAAGGGCGATAAACTAAGCGGCGGCATTACCGATCCATCATCCACGTCGTATGTTAAGTATCCCACTGAGATAGTGAGATTTGATGAGAATCATGGGATGTGTCCGTCCCCACTGGACACTGGACTGCACGGACTATATATGCAGGAGAGAGACAGGCCAGCCACCATCAGAACATTTCAAGGCAAGGCACTCTGCCTGCTCACAAGCCTCTGCTCCTCCGTCGTCTTCCTCGCCTCTTCTCCAACCGTTCGCCCCCGCAAGGTAAAGACCTCTACTTCGAACGCTGCCTTTTCTCTTTCTTGGAATCTTGGGGTTTACTGCTACGCCCGCACCTCAGTTCAATTCAACTGAACCCACACTGCAATTCTTTCTGGATCTTGTCTTTCTTACTTCGCTTCTCTTGTTACATGTTAGCGGCTTCACCTCGGTAGGGTATGTATCATCTGTGCTGTGTGCCTCTCACCTCTCTCATGCCAGCCCGGCAGCCCGCCTTCCTCTGCTCTGCGTCGTCTTCTTTCCTCTCTCACGCTCTCTTCTCCGCCTAAAAGCCCTAAAAGGATATATATGTAAAAATATCTTTCTTTTTGTCTTCTCCATTGATGTTGATTGATTCCATCTTCTTGTACTAGTATTGTTATTGCCTTTATTACCCTTTTCTCTTCTTGTTAATTTTAGCCTAAAACACCCAAATTACTCTGCTGCTTCACCATCTTTCTCCATAGATTGTTCCTTGTTCTTGTTTGCTGCGACGACTCCAAAGTCTAATGCGCACCTCAATCCTTATCCGCTGCAATTTCCTCATAATTATGGCGTACTACTTTTTTCTAGATAAAGAATTGTAGAGTACTACTAGACACAATCGGCACCAAGGTCGTAGTTTCTGCCTTTCTGATTACGACACCAACCAATCATGTGCTTTTTTTTTCTTTATTAGCTGAAAGATGTTCTTTTATTAGCTGAAAGATGTGTAGGAGCCTGTAACTTGCCCCCAGATATCTTTCACCGAGCTGGAGGTAGCACCGGATTTTTCCTGATAGTTACATACCGAAACTTCCAAGGTTTTTGTGTGGTAGAATAGCTTGCCGCAAGTCTTCGGATATTTGTCAACGTCTAAGCTGATCGTTTCGTACGCAATTCAATGCCAATTTATTATTACCAAAGTGATATTTTAGGCTTGCATGGTTGCTCAAATCGTTCAATTGGTGATTAGTCATCCTCCTAGATGATGTAGACCCGCCCAACTGGTTTCTTTTTTATGTCTTAAATTCTTAATACATCATGGAGACAGATAATTGAGCAGGCATGCTACTATTTAAGGTGCAGAAATACAGGGTACAGATACCTTCCCTGCCTCACAAACAACTCCAACCTGTCATTTAGCCCTGTCCTGGTACCAGCTGGGTCTTCTCTCCTGCTCTGCCGTTTCCACTAGGGCAAGTTCTGTTCTTGCATTCTTCCATTGTTCTTCTTCAACCATGTTTTGAAGAATTAATTCACCATCTATCTCTCTTTGTTTCTATATGTATGGTTTAGTGAATCTTTTAAGTGGCCTTAGTTTCCTTGGGCTGGCTACAATTTTTTTTAGAAATCTCCTTATCTATTCATCTCTAGTTTTACGAGCCATTTGAATTCTCTTGCTTTTGCAACAAGATTTAGGTTCCTGAAAACGAAAATACTGCCTAATGGAGATGGGACCGTTAGGTGCTAAGTTGCACACATCACTTTGTGCTGAGTACTGACAGAACCAGAATACAACGTCAACAAGCATGTGTTCTACAGTAAAATTTGAGTTTATGGAGATGATTAGGTGTTTATTGAGGTACAGTTTTATGCGTCTCAGTAATCATGGTCATGATGCAACTTCTTTTTTAAGGAAAAAGTCATGATACAACTTTGGAAGCACAAGTTTAGATGTGCTTTCTGCTTTACTTTGAGGAAAGGGATGCTTGTAAATTGTTCCAAATGATGTGCCTAAGGAGAAAGCTTGAATTGAAGCATTTTGTCTTGCCTAGTTGCTATTGGCGACTAGTAATATTCTCAGTACCAAGTTGGCTTTATAATGTATGAAACATCCAGGCAGTAATTCTCTTTGTTCTATGTGCTTACCTTATAAGTGGTCTTAGTTCCCCTTGGTTGACCACAGAGTTTTCTTTGCAAAAGTCTCCCGATCTGTTTATTCTTGTTTATCCATTAAGCGAGCCTCTGAGGCTCTGTTGCTGCACTCCTCAATTCTTTATTCTGCTTTAACGGTGTTCTGAAGAATTAGTTCAGGCTTTGCTTCTCTTTGTTCTATATGCTGTAGCTAATCATGTCTAACTATCCTATTTTGCTGAGTTTTTACATAGAAATACCATTATCTGGTAAGCCTTGTTTGGAAATTAAGGATATAGGCTCTGAAGTTCTTTAATGTTTACAAGTGATTTACAGTCTCTTGCTTTGCAACAAGATTTTGGTTCCTGAAAATAAAATTACAGCTTCCTGGTGATGAATCGTTAGACACTAAGCTGCGGCCATCAATCAGTGCTGAGAAAACAAGGTTCACAATCAATGTGCTTGAATTCTAGAGTCAGTGGATTTATGGAGAATCTTGGGTGTTTATTTAGGTATAAATATTTTATGTTTCCTAGTAATCATGGTCATGATGCCACTTTTGTTTTTTAGGAAATTCATGATAGAACTTTGGAAGCACAAGTATAGATAGTGCTTTCTGCTTTACCTGAAGGAAAGAGATGCTTGTCACTGACTCATGGGCTTATGGAGAAAATTTGAATTGAAGTGTTTTTGCTTTATGATGCATGAAACATTCAGGTGCCAGAAGTGATCAACTGCAGCAATGGGCAACTTGTGCTGCTGTGTTCAAGTTGATCAGTCGACCGTGGCCATCAGGGAGCAGTTTGGCAAGTTTGACAGTGTGCTTGAGCCAGGATGCCACTGCATGCCTTGGTTCATCGGCAAGCGTGTAGCTGGTCATCTCACACTCAGGCTGCAGCAACTGGACGTGCGCTGTGAGACCAAGACTAAGGTGCGTCCTAAAAACTGTCGAGATAAATGGAAGCATAGCTGCTTTCTTTTCACTTTACTTGAATATGGAGGGATGGCTATCATTTTGTTCCAGCATAAGTTCCAAAGCATGAAATTGATTATTGTCATGTTCCTTCTGTGTTATAAAGCTTGGGAAAAAAAGATATCAAAGTAACATAATACACTGTTCCAGCCTTCCAGGGCAGGTAGTGCAACAAACTATATGCTGCTGAAAGCTTGTATTCTGTTGATATGGTAAGTTCCTTCAATTTCTAGATTAGATGCACGTTAACCTGCCTGGAAATACACCTCTGAAACTACTGCTGCTGTACTACATTTGCAGAAGCTTTTTATTATTTGGTCAAAAAATGAAGAAGGTTTTGTGTGAACTTTGTTTTGGGAATCCTTATTCACATCTAGTTTAGTGTTTGAATGGTGATATTATGTTCATGTTTAATTTTTTTGTTTCGATTAGCCAGTTACGGTGAATACCTCTAAGGCTCTAACACCTGAAGTTGTGCAGGACAATGTCTTTGTGAACGTCGTGGCATCTATTCAGTACCGTGCTCTGGCTGGCAAAGCAAGCGATGCGTTCTACAAACTGAGCAACACAAGGTCCCAGATCCAAGCTTACGTCTTTGACGGTATGAATTCTCAGAACAACTGAAGATTTATCATATCAGACACCTTGTCTCTATGAATGTGCTGTTTTTTCTTTCCTTCTTGTTAATTTCTGTATTTTTGGAATTGCTATGGCTATTCTATTACTCATAACCTGTCTGTGGTTGCTGTCAACAGTTATCCGAGCAAGCGTTCCCAAGCTCATTTTAGATGATGCTTTCGAGCAGAAGGATGAGATCGCAAAGGCTGTGGAGGAGGAGCTCGAGAAGGCCATGTCAGCTTACGGCTTTGAGATCGTGCAGACTCTGATCGTGGACATTGAGCCAGACGAGCACGTGAAGCGCGCGATGAATGAGATCAACGCAGGTCTGTTGCTAGATATATGTCAAGAAGCTTTTGAATTTTTTTTCTGAAAATGGAAAAGATGTCCACGATCAGCTTTGCTATCCACCATCAGCGACACAGGCTGACTGACACGCTTTGTGGCTGGCTCCTTCAATCTGGCAGCGGCGAGGCTGAGGGTGGCTGCGAACGAGAAGGCCGAGGCGGAGAAGATCGTGCAGATCAAGCGCGCGGAGGGTGAGGCGGAGGCCAAGTACCTGTCCGGGCTGGGCATCGCCCGGCAGCGGCAGGCGATCGTGGACGGGCTGAGGGACAGCGTGCTGGGCTTCTCCGTGAACGTGCCGGGCACCACCGCCAAGGACGTGATGGACATGGTGCTCATCACCCAGTACTTCGACACCATGAAGGAGATCGGCGCGTCGTCCAAGGCCTCGTCGGTGTTCATCCCGCACGGCCCCGGCGCGGTGCGCGACATCGCCACGCAGATCCGCGACGGCCTCCTCCAGGGCTCCTCCGTCTCCCACCACTAGCTGCTGCTTGCTGGTTCTGGAGCAGCGTGGATGCGGATTCATTCAGTCACAGGGAAGGAGATTGCTTAGTTATATATATGCTTGCCACCGTCAGTCAGACCAGTGTGATGCCTGTCTATATTGCACGTGTGTTTCTCGTTAGTATGGAGTGATCTCAATGTGGAACCATATATTATAACGCTCTTCGGTATTACCTGCTACTCCTAGGATGCTTGGGGATCGGAGAACCTTATCTGACCTTTTAGAGAAGTGGTAATATGAGCATACTGCAGCATGAGTTTGCAGTACATCTACTCTTCCTGTCATGCGTGTCGCCTGAATTCAGTTTCAGCGAGCTGCTTTCTTGCAATCAAGCTGCCCCTTCAATCAATAACTGGAAAATGTTGCTGCGTGCTGCCTGTAAACATGTTTGGTGCAGACTGCAGATGCATGAATGAGAAATGTGCCCAATGTTGCCAGAACGGAGGAGCTGCCATGAATGAGAGTGAGTGGCGCATCACATGCGTCGTAATGGAGGAGGCATCATAGCACAGCATAGCATTGTTTTGACCTATCCTGAAAATGAATGATGGTGCTCATGATTGAGGCCTGGCCTCTTGCTGCTTTACCACCCTCTTCAATCTCTGCCTAATTCCACATCCAATGATATACACAGCCACCGACGCTGCGGAGCGATTCTCTAAAAAATATAGAGAAAATGGAAAAGGAAAGCCTTTTATCCAGGGGAGCAAAAATCTTGCCCAGCTCAACTTCCCCTTCTCCATCCACTTTTCACCAGATCATGTACAACTTCCTTTGTAAGTTAAGTGCTACTAGTACGTAGTAACAGCTACACCTCTCCCACAAGAAACTCGATTGTCCAGTATAATTGAATCTAACACCTCTGCAGATGCAGGAAAAGTCTCTTGCCCGGTTGGCTAGTCGTCACAACACAGAAGCAGATTACAATTTACAACATCACATGCCTAAATTACCTACTCGAAATTTCTAATCTTCAATGGTATGGTGATGATGACAAGTCACTGACGGAGGATCACACACTGCACCGGAGCTACTTGGCACTGCTCCTCGGCAACTGCAGGTACGTTGAAACATGGCCTTGAGGCCGGTACGGGGAAGCATGGCATCGGGGGCCATGGGAGAGGCTCCTCATCGGCTGCTGCCCATTCCGTGCAAAGCTGCTCAGCGGGCTCATGGTCCGGCTGCCACTCGGGTAGCCAAGCCTTGCAGCTTGCTCTGCTTGCAAGGAGTAGTACAAGCCGGAGGAAGAGGCCATGTCTTTCAGGTCCGGGAGAGGCTTGAGTATCTCCACAACCTGGCTCATCAGAGGCCTGGCCTTTGGGTCCCGGGTGAGACAGGCACGGGCCAGCTGGGTCACCTTGTAAGCGCCTTTCATGGGGATGTTCCCACCAAGTTTTGGATCCATCAGGGCTTGGAATCCTTGTCTTTGTTTCAGATGGGGCCGAGCCCATTCCACAAGGTTGTGCTCCCCTGTTGGTCGGTTCTTGTCCATCGATCGCCTGCCTGTCATGAGCTCTAGCAGCACCACCCCGAAGCTATACACGTCGCTCTTGGACGTCAAGTGACCTGCAAATGGGAACTAGTTTAGCAATGCATAAAATAGGATTGAAACCAAGGAGCTTATATTTATCCATGCAAATTACAGTTACATCTGTATGGTAGTTTGGATGGGTGTTTATTTTATCCCTGCTTGTGATATGTGTATCCATTCAGTGTGGTAGTTTGAATGGTGTCCGACCAAAGATTTGAACTTCAATGCAGAGAATTCAATTGCTGCCTCACGGCCTCAGTATAGCATAATCGTTTCTCTGACCATTTAATATAGCAACAAACTTGACAGCTAGTGCACCACCTAGACTGCACATGGGCACCATAAATATCTGTAATCACATAATACAAAGATGGTGTGGTATGGGTACATGAGATAAATGTGGCGCACAGATATGACACCTTTGCATACAGAATGCATCTTTCTTGTCAAATCACTACATTTTCTTTATTTAAGGGCCACCTCTATGTTTCCAGAATAAATTATCAACATAGACAAGGTAGGAAACAGAATATAAAACAGGGCCATTGCAAATCCATAAAACTTTTCTAAACGCAAGTTCTGATATATGTTCACTAGGATGACAACAATAGTTTGGGAGTCCAAAACTTCTCAGCAAACACAATTCAATGATTTTTCTCAACAAAGAACAACGATCACCTCACCTGTCATAACATATTCAGGCGCAGCATACCCGTAGGTTCCCATGACTCGTGTGGACACGTGTGTCTTATCACCTATGGGGCCATCTCGAGCAAGCCCAAAATCAGAAAGTTTCGCATTGTAGTCCTGGATGGATGAATGTGTCAAACAAAGGACAAGCACAAGGGTCTAAACAAACTGGTAAATGTGTTAAAAGAATACATACTGTGTCAAGCAAAACATTCGAAGTTTTGAAATCCCGATAGATAACAGGCCTTTCAGCTTCTTCATGGAGAAAGGCAAGGCCCTTTGCTGCTCCAAGTGCAATTTTCATTCGGGTGGACCATGGAAGTGGCACCGACTCTGTTTAATCAGAGTTATTGCACAAAATAATAAGTTAGTTAACATCCACCAAAAATGTAAAACCAAAATGGATTCGGTTGATCAACATAACACAGTACCAGTACTTGGAGAAATAACAAAAAAGGAACAAAGGGTGACTGACACCTAGCATTTCATAACTAACAAACTTCACCGGTCAATGCATTCTAAGATCAGTTATTTCAAAACGTGAAGGGGCGTAACTTGGACATTCAAGACCTAACACATGCTCTTGAATGGGGATAAGCAGCCTAACACCATAGCAGGCCACAGCACAAAACAGCTGGGGGGCAAAGCAGTAAAAGCCCATACAATAAAGAAAGGAAATTATAAGCTTCGGCCTCTGGGTCAAATATACCATGATACAGGCTACTCTGTATCAATGCCACTTCTTGAAATTTAAGTTTTTTTACAACAAATCGAAAACAATCGTTCTGAAATGACCAATCTGGATGTCTATGTGTAAACGTAAGCTGTGCACATCTTCTATGTCTAACAGTAGTAAGAGCATAATGATTTAATAAACAATGGTGATGTCTATGTGTAAACGTAAGCTGTGCACATCTTCTATGTCTAACAGTAGTAAGGGCATAGATGCCAAAATATGGCCAGTGATTCTACTCCTAAGCAAGCAGCAACATATGTTTAGAATAGAAGATGGAAGAGATGTCAGATGCTCACTCCTGAATAGATGGTGCTCTAAACTTCCACGGGGCATAAATTCATACACTAACTGCCTCTGGTTGTCCTCAATACAATAACCGATCAGTTTCACCAGATTTGGATGTTGTAGATTTCCTAGAAAGTTGACCTCGGCCTGAGAAAATAAGGTTCATAGAAGATTTAAATACAAAGAATGGTAGTTCATACCACTATGTATTAAAGACAAGTCAAAAACGTACCACCCACTCTTTGTGACCCTGCTGTCCCTCACGATTGAGGGTCTTAACAGCAACAATTAGCCCTGTGCCCGGTCTTACAGGGCCAGTTCCGTTCTCTCCGATCCAGCCTTTGTAGACACGGCCAAACCCTCCCTCGCCAAGAAGACTCTCTGGACGGAAGTTTCTAGTGGCAAACCTCAATTCATTGAAAGTAAACTTCCGCAATTGGAATGCTACTGTCAGCCCATCTGCAACTATAGATGGGGGTGAAATATTTTCAGCATTGCTAGGCGATGTTGAAGCTGGCACTATCTGTCGCACAGGTTGGTTCTGGATAGCATCATTCTTTCCTCTAGTTTCTGCATGAATAAACATAAATATCAAATCATGGTAATAGATGGACATTTGACAAAATGAATCAAAAGACATAACTTGGATTAACTCAATGAAAACTTGCTGCAAATAAAGTATGGTATTGTCGAAGCATGAGGCAACAAGCTAACAGATGCTTTGTGAAGCTAAATTGAAGGGAATATGCCTTCATTAATACGTTTCAATCGATTCAGGAAAAATGCACGAATCCAGCATGAGCTTGTGGATACAAGCCCAGTGGTCCTTTTATTTTGTACAGTCCTACATGCACGTCACCTTTAGCATAAAACGTAACGCATGATAAAGCCCCCTTGCCGTATATTCTAAGAGCGTGCCACACATTGTCATTTTAGCAATGCAACGTAAGTTGCCAAAACCAACCAATCAAATAATAGTTTCCCTACTTGCTGTTATGTCCGTACAGCTATGGAGCATGGTCTCTCAATCAATCATAAACTCATACACCTAAAAAAAAACACTCCAAAACCATGTATATGTCTAAGCAAACTAAACTAGAATTGTCCTGCACATGAAGCAGTTGAAAAACTACAGCATTGCAAAAAGTTGACTGAAACAGACCAGTCGTTCAAGTTGAGGCATCAGAGCATTAATTTACAGGAGCAGACCAGCGTGCTAGGAATGGCATAATCTACATTCTACAAGGCCTACACCCTAATCCCTCTGTCGCAAATACCCAGACAAAACATAGGGATCATACAACAACAGAGTAAGCTACCACTACCATCATCCTGCACAATTAACAGTGGAAAAACTAGAGCATTGCAAAAAGGTGAATAAAATAGGCCACCCCTTCAACCTGTACCATCCAAGCAACAATCTACGGCAGCACACTAGCTTGGTACAAATTGCATAGGCCCACAGAGGACCCAAGGCTCCAGAACCACAGATGACACTTATGGATCATACACACATCATTTCTATTTCCTCCGCCCACAGAGACACACAGACAATAACATGTATGGGTCGTACACATTATTATATTCCTAATTCCCCCGACGCAGAGACACACTACGGATCATACACAGCAGCACCCAGAGCAGCCAAAGCTCGCGCAGTTCCCGCACACCCAGCGCATACACGGAATCCACAAACGGATACAAGCATACATCCCCCGAAAAAGCCGCCACACACGAGTACACGAGCAATCAGAGAGGAGAGAGAGCGAGGAACAGGGCGTTACCGGAGGAGGCACGGGCGCCGCAGAGGGCGGCGTCGACCTTAGCGCGGGAGGAGGAAGAGGGCGAGAAGCAGAGGCGGATCCAGCAGCCCACCCCGGAGGAACCCTTGCGCCCTCCGGTCCCCTTCTCGCCCACCGGGCTCGCATTCCGACGCTCCGCCGAGCTCCCGACACCCATCGCCTCTCCCTCGAACCGGCAGGCTCACCACAACAACCAGCACACGGGATAGGAAATTGAGAGGCGGCGGCTAGGGATCGGAACCGGCGGGGCGGCGAGAGGAGGAAGCGGGGAGGCGAGGACGGGGTGGGAATTGCGAGGAGAGCGGCAGTGGCAGTGGGGAGAGAGGAGCGATGGGAGGGAACTCGAGCACCAGCAAGGAATTGGGAGCAGGGAGCTCAAGCAAAGGCGGGTGGGCCCAATCCGTTGTGGGCCAGAGCACGCAGACAGGCAGGCAGGGCCCAGCGGCAGCGGTGCGCTGTTATAGAGGTGCGGCCGGCGTGGCTAATGTGGGCCTCGCCCCACATCCGCAGCAGCTGGTCTCTCAAGTGTGACTCAGATGAAGCCCCGCCCGGCCGTCCCTATTTAACACGGCTTAGTAGGGAGGGAGGTGCTAACTGCAGAGCATCTACGTCATATTACTCGTCTCTTATATTTTTATATATTTTTCTCCATCATCAGTAGTACTTTTCATATTCTTAGTGGTTAGTGCTACAGTAGATCATTCAATCAATTAGTGGAGCGAGAAATTCCCACATTTAAGTAGGAGGAAAATGTGTTTTGGTGATCATCAAAAATATTTTAATATTAGCGATGATTTCATATGCTGAAGCACCTTCTATTGCCAAAAGATCAGATTTTTAGCGTATGGAGTGCTTCAACGAAACATATTCTAGCTGCGCACAACATGAGCTCCACCAACATATGCATGCAACAACAAAACAAGGCAAAATCTTGGGGTTCCTAAAACGTGGCCCACCGTCGTTCTCGTGTAGCCTACACTGCACACGTTTCTCCATGAAAGCTTCGCGTGACAGCGTCAGGTGTGGTTTTTAATTTTTGACGTGGATGATCCTCCAAGTGTACATAATGGTGCGTGCCCTCCTGCCGATGGCGAAGCATTTCAGCATTTGCAAACCGGAACTAGCGGACAGGCAATTGGCTCGCTGCATTCAAATCGGTCTGCTCAATTTATTGGTATGGCAGAGATTAATCAGTTGTATAGTTGTAGCACTGCTCAATTTTTTATTTTTTAGTGAAATAAATGCTTGCAGCGTTTAGATTTTGCACAAAGATTTGGACTCGATCTGTGCGCATCACAGCAGGGTCGTCAACTTCCTGGGCCAGATGCGAAGAGACTGGCTGAAGGCCCAAAATATTATTGGCCGGCCATTTTCCTGGTTTCAGAAAAATGGGTTAGACATTTCTTGGTCCGTAAACGATTGATTTGTGGTCTACCTTGTTTTGCAGAGAAAATAGTGTGCCACTTCCTTCTAGGTGCGCTTTCCTCTCCAAATTTGTTTTTTTATAAAAAATAAGTAGGATATTTTTCTTGATCCGAGAAACTGTGCTAGCTATTTAACCCGACTGCTTTGCACACTGTCATAGTGTCATTCACGGAAAGAGCCTTCTCTGATGCTGCTGTAAAACTATTCTTGCTCAGACAACCGCAGGGGCCTTCAACTTAGCACTAATAATAGTTCGATGAGCAGTAATATGCGGGATGTTCTTTATAGTTTTTTACGGTGGAACATGGTCAGGCCAGATGCATCCCGGGCAGAATGAAGGACGTATCACGTATCCATCACCCATAACACATGAATCCCTGCTATCCGGCAACCCAATCAGGCACATGATCAACACATGATCAGTCATGCATGTGCAAATATATCTGCAATCACAGCTGGAGCTCGTTAGAAACCGTTGCTCACAATCAGGATGGAGATGGCACGCACGCAGGATAGGATAGCATGGGCAATACAAAATTCAGCAGGAGCCAGCTGCATGGAGACGCACCACCCAGCTCGTTGTTCGTTCTTGAATGATGACAATTAACATATGTACTAGTATTATATTTCTTCCAGATCAAAATAAGATCTCCGCAGCGCTGGACTGCTGCTTGCTAATAACATGCTAAATGCAAGATCTACGGCATCGGACTGCTAATCATGCTACGCTATATATGCCACCAGAACTAAATTAAACGACCCCCTATCAATAATGCCAGCACATAAGAGACCACCACACCGGTGTCCCCTAGATTCCTTCCAAGAATTTACCCTTCCTTTGGTTAGGAGTTGAACAAAATATCTGTGGCATGCTTCGGTTAGTTATATATATGTATATATAACACTAGGATATGTAGCAGGCTGGAAGATGAGAGGGATCATCTTCTAGGATGAAGTGATCCCGGACTCCAGCTCAGGGACCAGGCCATTCTGCTTCTGGTCCTCCCAGACCAAACCGATGTCATACTCTGGGACATAGTCCTGCCATAGACAACACAGATGATCGAACAGTCAGGGACTAAGCCATGCCCAAAATGAAAATTTTGAGCTCCAACTCTATAAACTGTGGAAACACCAGAGACAAACCTCCAGCTTCATAACTAGCTCCTTGGCTGTTGGAGCTGAAATGATGATGCGTCTTGCCTCCTCCGTTATGAAGCCTTCGTTCACAGCCAAGTCAATGAACGACAGAAGAGGATCATAGAACCCGTCAACATTCAAAAGGCCAACCTGGTGATGAATTTGCATGAAATTACATGTAAGCTACCAAGGAGCGGTACATAATGATAATCTAGAGTCATCACAATGATTGCTCAATGATCCATTCACACCAACAGAATCGTATCTGATATCACCACGCAAATAAGTAATAATTTGGTGGAGCCACTAAAAACTCATAATAGTGACAGATAAGCAAGACAAGAAGAGAAACATAGACTTGACTGTTCTAATCCTTCCACAACTTCACTGTTTTATATCCCACAAAGCAATTGTTTAGCACACAAAGACCAACACACTGCCTTGTGCATGCAACACGTCATACAGTATAAGATCCTCCAACCGTCATTCATTAGCTGGGTGGGAATATTCATAAAGTATGAGGCATATCTTATTAGAACTGGATATAAAAAATCGAGAACGCTGAGCGCATGCCCTATGGTCTCAACAATATTCTGATGTAGTGATGTCAATAACATGTTTTGACTAAAGTAGTAAATTATATCCTTCCAATAATCCGGTGACCGTGGCTGCGAGGATGAAACTTTTTAGTCACATGTGAACAAAGTAAGATCGGAGCATCAGATCACAACGGCTCTAATGACGTTTTTATAAAATAAGCAACACATCTAACATCTAAGCAAAATGTGCTGACAGCACACAAAGACATGCCCATGCCTTTAATTTAGATTACAAAGAAAGGATGATTTCATTTGAGAACAAATGAAAGTTGGATTTTACCGGCTTCTTATGGATTCCTAGTTGCGCCCAAGTAATGACCTCAAGCAACTCCTCCAGGGTTCCATAGCCACCTGCCAGTTTAATTGATAGGAAAAAAATTAGGCACGCACACACACACACACATAATTCCTCAAACCTTTGATAAAAGAACAAAATTGAGCAGGCCACCACACCTGGTAATGCAATAAAAGCATCAGCAAACCGAGCCATCTCGGCTTTTCTCTCGTGCATGCCAGAAACAGCTCTAACTTCACCAACAGGATCTCCGGTTACCTACAAAAGCATGAACTATTGGTGCTAAGAATCAAATATGACAATCCAGGTACGAATTGCATTACACACTGATAAAAGAAGAAAGATACTAGTAGTAACATACTTACATATCCAGAGTAGTGATCTGATATATATATATACTAGTAAAACAGTAAATTCCATGAAGAAATATCTATTCAGCAACGTATGATGTAGTATGATTGTGAAACGTTTATGGGAGCATTGCAAAATCTGCATTAGTTAACACTAAGAGTTCTATTATGTCAAGTCATTACACAGAAGGTACATTACATTATTGATTCACCGGTTCAAACAAAGGCACATTAACTGTTCGTATGAGAAATCATGCATCATTGTCACGAGGATCAACCATTTATATGTAAACTAAAGTATCATGGAATAGCGCAAAATACATGTCGCAGCCTTTGACTCACCTCTCTGGGCATCAGCGATGTTGGAATGATCCTGCCAAAAAGAAGAGGGGGGAAAAGGTACGTCACTTTCCGGCAAAAGCAGTCAAACAAGTACCAGAGCGGCAAGCAGACCTTATCCCATGTAAAGAAACTGTCAAGCCTAGAGACAGCTAGAGGCAAGTAGGCCTTTCAAGAACTGGACTAGATAACCAGCGCGCAATAATTTGACTCCTCAACTAGAGGGCCAAGACTTGCTCGCCGGCTTGCAGGTGAGCACCCCATAAGGCCATAAGCGCCCATTTCGAGCATGGAACCAACTAGCCTTTCAAAAGAAGACCGAAAAGGTGCTTCCATTTTGGTGAAACCAAATGCAATCGGCATGGCTTGCCCCCTTCCCCCAACGGGCAATGGAGCCCAGACCCCAACAGCTGCCTGCCTGGCCAAAGCTGCCATTTCTGCAGCTAAGGCTGCCGTTCTGGTGCAGGGAGTTGCTGGAACAAGGCGCCCAGACCCCAGAGAGCAAGACCGCCACAAAATCACCAAGCAAAGAAGAGCGGCATGGGGGACAGCCAGGCAGGGAGAGATGGAGAGACAGCGATAGAGATGGATACTTACCCAATGACATGGCGTCCTCCGGCATGAACTGCATGCGAAACCAATCCCATGAGGCCGATGGAACCCCCTCCGTAGACCAGGTCTATGCCCCTCTCCACCTGCAGGCGATTGATGCGGAAGAAACAAAATCAGAAAATGCTACCCGCATAGTCTCTTCCAATCACATCATCAGGTCAGAGGAACCCACATGGAATTGAAGCTTGATGCATGCAAGCAAGGGAGAAGCAGGGAAATGTTTGTGCATTCGGGCAAGCAACAAGCAAGTGAGGTCACAGCAGGCCAGAAGGGTCATGATGCCAAGCCCTGAAGCCCAAGAGGAAAAGGAAAATGCATATTGCCTTTCGGTCTCATCATGGTAGGGCAACAATTTTTCCTGTGTAAGTGGGTGATTGGAGGATGCAGCGCTACTGCACGATCCCATCACATCTCCTCTCCTCTCCCCTCTGAAATACAGCAAGCCAGCTCATGATACAGGCCACCAGTAGTAGTACACCACTACACCCCCATGACATGAGGCCATGACCTCGAAGTCCTCGATGGTGCACACAGCTCATCAAACCCTCCCTCTCCCATCCCATGGCGACCAAATTAATAAGCTCTTAACTTCTAACAAATCGTTCGCCTCCACATCGCGCAATGAAATCGGTTAAGGGAACACGCCAATCAACGAGACCACAAGGATTTGGTTGGATTCCTCCCGTCATAATGTATCCAGTGCAAAACCCTCCCCAATGCGAGACGCTCTGCAGCAGCGGGAAGGAAAGGAAGGATGGGCTTGAGTGCTTACCAGCTGGTTGCCGAGGTCGATGGCGGCGTCCTGGTAGCTGGGCTTCTTCCCCTTGGCGCTGCCGCAGTAGACGCAGATCCGCCGGAACCGGGACCGCCGCTCCGAGCCGCCGTCTCCGCCTCCTCCTCCGCTGCTCGACTGCGCCGGCGCGTCCGCCGCCGCCTCAACGGCGGTCTCCTGGGCCGCCGCGGCCCCGGCCGTCGACGATGGCGCCGGTGCCACGACGACCGCTGCTGGGGCCGGGGCCGGCGCCTCCAATGCAACGACGACCGCCGCGGTCGGGGTCATGGCGACGCGACGCGCAGCTGCAGCGGCGATCGCGCCCCGTCCCTCTGGTTGGTGCACGTACGGGTGGAGGTAGCGGCGGGTGGTTGGAGAGAGAGAGATTGGGGGAGGAGGAGTAGGGTCAGGGACGAGGAGGAGGAGATGCAGTGCGTTGGCCGCGGCCGCGGGGGTGGGGGGACTCGGGAGACGAGGGAGCACTCAGCAGTGGCCTAGACTCGGTTGGCTTCGTGAGGTCTACTCCCTCGTCGCCGTGGAGGCATCCGATTTTATAGGCGCGGGTGGGCCCGCGTCCTGCCTTTTGCCTTGCTAGGGTTCCTTCCTTCCTTGGTTGGGGGACCCACACGCTTGGCTCCTTTTGTTTTTTGTTCCGGCATGTTTCATGGCTTCAGGATGTGGATGTGGGAACACCTGGTGTGGCCTTCAAGGGGAGGGCACATTGTTTTTGTTTGTTATGACGCATGTGTTATCCTACTTGTAGGAAATAAATATGAGCGAGTGCCTGAACTGCATTTTCATTTCAACAAGGAATATTTCTGAAGTGCTTGGGAGAACTGATGCTGTTTTGTAAAATCGGGTCCTATCATCCACGGCCTACTTCCATTCGAATCAGCATAAGCACATCCATGTTGAAGTTGAACTCTTTTTATCTGTGACGACGACGACTCTCTCTTTTTGTTGCCCACGTGCTTGGGCTGGCTGGAGACATATTTCCTCTCTGCCTCCCACTCAACAACCTGTTTGACCCGGAGGTATAAGAGGAGGTTGTTTTCTTTTTTCTGAAAAACCGTGTGAGATGCGGTTAAGTAAATGGGTTGGTTGTTTGACACGGAACTTAAGAGCACAGTGGCCGGGTGTCAACTTGAGCTGATTCAATTTGTTTGGTCGGCTAAGTAGGGAAGAGAGAGGCGACTCATTATTATTTTCATTACGACGTGTGGTTTCCTTTTCTTTCTTCTTATCTGATCGGCAGATCTCGTGCCACATTTTTAAAACGAAAAGGAAAAGAATATGATATCGAAGAATGCGTGATCGATTGAACAGGTATCTCCATGTCCGCATCCAAATCTTTTGCCGCGGAGGTATCTCCTGGAACTTGTCCGAGATCCGTGGAAAAGGTGTTACCAGTATCTTGCCGTTCTTATCCAGGCTCCGGTGCTTATCACCTGCTCTGCGCTAACCTTGATTTCAGAGAGATTTTCCCTGGGATTCACGCGAGCCGAGATCAATTGCCATCAAGGTGTCGCTAGCAGCTGCTCGTTTCCCGCCTTTAACCTTTTTTATCCAATAATCCTTCCCCTAAACCCCAAATGCTCTTGTTTATTGGAATCATCTATCGCCAATGATGATTCCACTCTTTTTCGCACGTTTTTCATTAAAAGAAGAGAATGATGATTTACTCTGCACTGTGGTGGTGGTACTACCGCAATGCAAGACAGACATGCGTGCATGCTTCTAGAATCGAATCGCCGTGCGGGGAGATTAATCGACTAATTAATCATTAAGATGAAACGCGGTCGGAAGCTACGACGTCAGCTGTTACCGTGGAATTTGTCGAGAATCCAGGAAGGAGGCCGGACAAGAGTCCAAGAGGACTAGAGAGAGGAGAGGCAAGAAGCAACTTAGTTAAGTGGGCACGAGGGCCCTGCCCCAAAGCATGCGACCATTATACAAATCACACACTGGGATTAAGATACTAGCAAGTCCAGGCTGCTTGGTCTCGGTCATCGGCCCAGTAGTATACATCTTGCTCTTCCTTTTCTCCGGTTGGCATAACTCCGGCAGCCCACTTGTTTAGTCGCTTGCTCCTCCACCTCCAATCCAAACAACACACAGTTCGATTGCTTTGCTAGGCGGGCAGCTTACCAGTGCTGTTGGTCTTGGTCTTGGTCGTCGGGTCCCGTCCCTCTCCGATGCAACCGCTGCCAGTTGCTGCGACGATATGATAAGCACTACAACGTCCCTGTTGGTGTTGCTTAGCCAAGCATTTTTTTTTTTCGAATCACAACACAGACGAGAGACACTCACGCTACGTTTATAAACATTTAACCAAATGAACTGCTATTTCGACCATCTTCGAGAGACAGAAGTAGCGTGTCTACAGGTCGATTACCATTGGAATAATAATCAATCGAAAATGCGAACACCCATCAGTTTTCACTTAGATAAAGGGTACTTCTGCTCATCTCTATTCCTCCCCTCGGCAACATACTCATGTCCTAGCTATGAAATTTAGGTCGCGTTCTTAAGCCTCTTTTCTTCTTTTCACCAAAGACTACAAGTCGATCACACATGTATTTATACATACATGTGGCCGTGTCTTGAAATACATTAAAATAAGCATGGCTTAGGACTCAAAAACTTGGACGAACGTACATGTCATCAAGTGGATGGTATCAATCCTTTATGCTTAATTAAAAAGTAATTATGTCGATGTTTCACCGACAAGCCTACCTATGTATACCCTAAGGAAGCAGACTTGTAGGCAGGGTGTCGCCGAGATCAGGACTCGAAAGTGCAAACAACACAAGATTTAGATAGATTTAGACCGCGATGTGCGTAATACACTGCGTCCTGTATGATGGTTTGTATTGCCTGTTGGCTGCTCTGCCGATCTAGGTATCCCTACCTACTTTATATATCCCAAGGGCGGGTTACTAGTCTATTACAATATAGGAGTTCCAGTAGAATGCCCGCGAGCTCTTCGTAGCCGAATAGTGCAGACTTCCGAATATTTCTAAAGTCATCTTCGAGTTTCCTGTGAACTTCACCTAAAATGTGTCTTTCCGAGTACTTTCCTGGCTGTTTCGAGGCTGCGAGGTGCTCTTGCCCAAGTAGATTTCAAGTCTTTAAAAATTATTTTCTGTACGAGGTGCCATGAAAATCACACTCCATATGGAGTAGCCTCCGAGCAGGTTGAATCGAAGAATCAGACTGAGGGTCCAATTAGTTTTGAATCTTCTTTCCTTTGTCTTCCAAATAGACTTGAAAAAATAAGTCGCTCATGACACATCCTGCAGCCCTCGATTCTTGAATCCAAATCCCAAATTTGGAAAAAGGATAAAAAAAATGTGGCATGCGTTATAGAATTTTGTAGAATCTGAATTGATGGTTAAAATACTGCTCAAAACATATCTTATTCCAAACGACCCTTAGGCCATCCCTGGTTTTTTAACCACGCAGTAAAGTATGATTACATTTTTTGTCTTCGGTCTTCATATGAGCCAGCATCCGAATAGTTTTGCGGCATCCAACCTCCGAGCCGTAGAAGCCACGTCTAGTAGTTATTGGTGTCTAGACCCCGAGCCTGAGAGCTAGCGAAGCCGTGATGGCACGCCGAGCGGCCTGGAGAGTTGTCGCCGAGCGGCCTGGAGAGTTGTTGTCTGAAAAAAGACTCAGACAATGCAAACATTACGTAGTATAATGTTTGGTATTGATATACCAAAATTTATTCAATGTAAAAAAATTATTGCGTCGAGCTCCTGTTTAGGTCATGTAAATCTCCCAAGTAGTCCGCTTGTTACGTTTCTGGTCATGTTTTAGCCATTGCTCATAGCGTGTACGAGATCTTTCTCCTGTGTACGCGTAGAGGCATTAGACGTGATAGAAGAGCTGAGATTAGCGAGCTTAAGAAAAAACAACATGCATAAGTAAGAAGCCGACATTGCGACAAAGAGAATGCTCATTGGCATAAAATAGTCGACGAGAGCGCGTGTTGCAGCTCGCATGTCCGTAGGGTGCAGCCGTTGTGAGCCCGACACAACTCAGTGTACCAAGCGCGTGGGCGGTGCCCTACGAACTTGATGTACCAAGCGTTTGGGCTGTTAGTTAGCAAATTCTAGAAGTAGTCGATCATGGTGTACCCTCCGAGGGTAATTTTCGTTGAGATGCGTAACTAAAATAGTAGACGAAAAGTATCCACAATCCACACTCAAAAACAAGGTTTAAACTTTAGCATGAATAAATGTGATAATTGTGCATTGAGGAATAGTTGCTTTTTCCTAGTTACTACCACCGGCAAAATATCGATATCATCGGAATTTATCATGGGAACTACCTAAACCACTTTTTGTGACCTTTTTAGAGGAAGCATGCACATAATGTTGTTACTCACTCATCAGCCATGAGGAAAAGATCAATGACCCACTTGTTCTTCAAAATAAACATCCACGCAAACTATTATTTGCTATTATTCTCTACATTCCAATCATAATTCACATCAGATCATGTTATTAACATCTCTACCTTCTGACTAATTTTATATGAAAAATATATTGGCATCTATAGTACCAAATAAATGCACTAGTAAGATATGCTTTACGGTGGATGTAAGAAACTAATTGAATTTTGGTTAAATATGGGCGCTCTGTTCTATAATAAACTTGATAAAAGTCAGAAACATTCAATTTAAGATAAAATTAAAGATAACTATAATTTGTATACAAAGGTGCAGTCGTGTGAACTCAGAAATCCAGGGACCCAAAGAACCTTACGTGAACGATGTGCCGATCGATGACATCTCGGACACCGTGTTCACATCGACGTACGGCGTGTCACGTCGCATTTGCAGGCATTTGACTACGGGATACGGACAAACTCATAGACCAAACCAAACTCGGGCAAATCACAAAAGTACCAGACTAACAGTTGCTATCACGCTCGGCCTTAGGGAACGAAGAAGCACGTTGTTTGCCGTTCGGACTCGCGTTGGCAAGCTATCCACGACGCGGCTTTTGCTCCTGCGTCTAACTAGTACCTAGTGAGCACGAGCTACCTACTTAGCTCCACGTTGATTGGTTCTAAAAGATAATCGTACGATCAAGCTTCCTAATTATCGGATGGTATCAGAATTACGGCGCTAGCTTACAAAATTTATACTACAATCGGACGGCGATGGACAACAGGTAGCAAATCTGATGAATCCGACACGGTCACTCGGACCACTACTACCAGTAGCGATCAATAAGGATTAAGGAGATGCCTAATCGGAGGGTTGACCCGCGCCCTCGGCTGCATGGCGAACAGTTTAGTTTGACCCCCAGCCGAGAAATGATGCGCCCAAGAGAAAATCCCGTGACGATTCATCATCAATCGCACCAACCCTCCCTTACGCGTGAGGGAGCAAAAGGACAAATAGTAGGACGGCCCTGCTGATCCACGAGTACAATCGCTCAAAAGTCCGAGCATCGTGGACGCACTGTTTGTTAATTCGACCCAACAAGGCTAGCTAGCTGCATCTAGATGCGAATCATTGGACGCTGCGTAGTGTAGAGGAGTGTAGGAGCCGTATAATATAAGCGGCTCACATACATCACTCGTGACGAATTGTGCCGGCTAGCGTGTTGCAAATGATAAATAAAAATGCTGTCGCAGCTAGCGTGTTAGAAATACACACGCCGTTGATTATACAGTGTTAATTAGACTCTGTTTGGTTTGGAGAGGTTTATTATAAATCCATAACTCCTTATATGGAGGGACTTATTATAAGTTCATTATTATAAGTTCAAAATGATGTTTGGTTGCAGGGGCTTATAAACCCTTCACATGGAAGAAAATGGAGGAAATATAAGAGATATTTGTGGAATCTATAGAAAATAAGCTTATGGGACTTATGGGTATAAGCCTCACCAATAAATTCTTATATTTGGATAAAATTTTTTGATGGGGTTTCTAATAAGCTTATCCAAACCAAACAAGATCTTAATTTATTATCGCTCAGGGAGGTAACGCGGTAGTGTGTACACTGGTCTATGCACTGCGCATATATATAGATGTCTTGATCATTATCTAAAAGTAAAAGACACATGTGTTCTTTTAGAAGAAAGAAAAATGCATGTGTTTTTTTGAAACAGTAAAATGCATGTGTTGATGCATGATCAAGGTCAAGGCCAGTGAGTTGAGATTGGCAACCCGGGCCGGCCGTCCGGGGGCCTGTTTAGATGCACCCTAAATGTTATAATTTTTACACTCTCTCTCCATCACATTAATTTTGGGACACATGCATGGAGCAGTAAATGTATGTAAAAAATAACTAACTGCACAGTTTAATTGTACATCACGAGACGAATCTTTTGAGTCTAATTAGTCCATGATTAGATAAAATTTATCAAATATAAACGAAAGTGCTACAGTGTCACTATTGCAATTTTTTTGCATTCTAAACAAGGCCTGGGTTCCGCGGGAAGGAGCGTAATGTCAGCGCACGGCGCACGGGACAGCGAGCCGCCGAGGGGCACGACGCCCGGCCCGGCTCCGCCCACCGGGGGCGCCGGGCCTTTCACACGGCGCTGCCGCGGGTCGCTGGACATGGGCGGCCAGGCGGGTGAAGTGACTGACGGCTGTCTGCGTCACGGTCGGAGGCGTGTCTGCCGGGGCCGAGAACACGCCGACGTGAGCGGGACGTGGGGCAGGCGGGATGTTGTCCATCGTCCGCCGGGACCGGGACAGACAGGGAGCCGGAGCCGGGCGGCGCAGCCGCGCAGGCATTCCCTATTTCCTCCCTCCCGATAACGATGGGACCGCGCGCCGGCGATCGAGGCGACGAGCGCAAGGCACGGCAAGGCGTGCGTCCCACGGCTCGCGACGCGTGCGCGCGGCCAGGTCCGGGTTCGTGCAACCGTCCTGTCCGGGCGTCCGGCCTGGCCGGGGGTGGCTTTGGCGTCCAGAGCTTGAGCACAATGCATGGCACGCACCAGTACCTCGCGTGCTGCGTGTTGCTACAGGACAGGGAGCGACGCCGATACAACTATGCCGAGAAAGTACGGGTCGTGTCGTTATCAAGTCGCATTGAACTCGTGCGGACGCAGCAGACCAAGACAGGCGTAGCTGAGGGTTGATGCCGGCCTGCTGGCTGCTGCCGTGCTGCCCGCGCCTGCCGCCCTGTTGTCCACCTATTTTCCAAGAAGAGAAGGGCAAAGCTGGGCGGGCACGCAGCACGCTGGTGCGGCGCTCGCCGTCCTGCTTGCTGGGCAGCGGCGCAAAAGATTCAAAAGTTGTAATCATTGCTAGCAGAGCTGCTCTCTTCGGAAAGCCAAGCAACTTGAAGTCCGTCCGTCTCTAGCTGCTGATGCAGGAACTGATTTTTAATCTAGATATTGCCATATATTTAGATACCAATTAGATAGATTAAATGTAGATTAATTATAAAAGTAACTGTATAAATGGAGCCAAATTAACTAGACGAATCTATTAAACCTAATTAATCTATTATTAGCACATATTTTCTGTAGCATAACATTACCAAATAATGCACTAATTAGATTTAATAAATTTGTCTCGCGAATTGATCTCCATTTATGCAGTTGGTTTATAATATTAATACTCCTAATTAATGTCAAATATCTTATAAAATTAGTCCCGGTATTCAAATGATCCCGAACTCACTCGGACCAGCTGTACTTTTTGCATTTTAGCTCTTTTTTGAAAAAAATCACATTTAGACCCTGAAGAATGTATTTTCGAATTTGTACCCTCAGGGTCGGCGCCATGAGCCATGACGCCGAGATCCCTAATGTAGCTGTTGACTTGGCGCTAACGTGGCATAAATCTCGATGACAGGAAGCGTGCCGCGCGGCCTCCTATGGCCGCCCCTCCGCAGCTCGTCGCCCACCCGTTCCAGCCGCCCCCGTGCGAGCACCTGTGGCGAGGGCACCCCCGCGCGGCCTCCTTTGCTCGATCGCCGTGCGAGCATCGGCGCGGCCGCAAGCCGGCGCACGGGCTTCTCCGCTCGGCCCTCCCGGAAGTTTTTAAATTTAGTTAGGTATTGTAGTAGTTAGCAATTTAGGTAATTTTAAATAATTTATTTAATTAGTTTTAGTTGTTTAGTTAGGGAATGTAGTTAGTAAATTTTTGTAGATAGTTAGAAACCATATTTAGAAAACGTAGTTAGATAGTAGACGTAGGTATTTAGTTAGATAATTTACTTAGATAAATTAGGTATTTAGTTTGGTAATTTGGTTAGTGTTATCGCTATAATTTGACTGGGCCAGAGGATGGGCCGAGAGCAACATGGGCTGAAGGAGATAATCGTGACGGTTTGCGAATCGGCTTCTGTGCGAGCATATTAAGGGCCGGGATGGCCGTGTGTCTAGTAAGGATAGTATAAATATAGTAAGTTAGAGATTGTATCGCAATCAGCTAGGGTTAGTTAAAAAGACCAAGCTCCAGACTATAAATATGTATCATAAGATTCAATAATCAATTATCCAACATTCACAACAAACTCTTGGCGCTCGCCACCCCTTCTCCAAGGGTTTCTCCAGGTACTCGACATGCTGCCCCGATCATGCTCCGCATGGTCGGGGCAGCGTCGTGTCTATCTGCTTATCTTTGTGTTTCTCGTGCTGAAGCGTTGTTGATGGCGAGTAACACTAGTTATCTTAAACGATTATGATACTTCATTTTTTTTTGATAGTATATCTATGTTTCGCTTGCTGTTCGTAATCGTTTAGCTGTCTTTGTGTGCGATCCCAGGTGCAAGGGCAGCACCTTGCTCTGTTCTTGGCTGGTAGATCTAATCTGTTATGGTAATTTTTTGTTCTAAAAGAATTCGGTTTAATATCCGTCTGATTAGGCCCTTCAAACGGGTTGAATGTTCCGGCTGCATTTTTGGTGCTTTATTGTAATCTAAGAAGGGATTGTTCCGGGAATCAGCTTATTAGTTGGTTTTTAGGCCTATTTCTATGTTAGCGTCTTGTTATCTTTCATGTTCGTTAGGCTTAACCACGCGTAGGACGTTCCGGTTGCACGGTGAAGACTTTACTGTCGTAGATTGGATTAGCTTGGTGATTACAGAGCAGGCTTTTATCTTTTCCATCGGATTCGTACAGGCATTCGAATATTAGTAGATTCGATCTGTTAAAACGGGCACAATCGGCTTCTTTCAGCCGATTTTGAGGGCTACCTGGAGGTCCGACCTAGCACAAGGACGGGTCCGACCCAGTGCGGAGGCACCATCGGCTCTTCTAGCCGATTTTAGGAGTTATTTTAAGAGCCGATCGCGGCTTGGACTAACGTTTGATATGGCTGTGCATGCAGGGAAATAACTGACACCTTCCTGATCAGGTATGGTTAGGTGGCATGCCTAGCATTTCATCAAGCCAGGGCGTGTGCCGCACTTCTGGGCCGTTGACCGAGGGACCGGGACCCACCAACCGTCTCGGAAACCTCCCGGCTCCTCGTGTTGCCTATCGCTGCTCGCCGGTGGGTTTTGACCGACAATAGTTAGGCACTTTAGTTAGGTAGTTCAGTTAGGTATTTTTAAGTAATTCTAGATATTTAGTTAGGTAATTTAGATAGTTAGGAAATTTTATTAGTTAATTTTGTATATTATACCATTCTTAAATTTTATGTTGCGCATACGAACTATATGGATAATTTAGTGACCTTATATCATGGAGACATATCATGGAGACAATGTCAAGAAAAATATGTTTGGAAATATCACTTTTGATGGAATGCACGGGGTCTTCCTGGTATTCAATGATTGGCCATATTTTAGTGAGGTGTTTCGTAGAGCTCGTGATAAGCTTAAATGTATTTTAAGTGAGGATGCCATCTCAGTTTAAGGGGTCATCCACTTTGGTAAATCGGGTTAAATTTTCAGACGGCTGGTCGCTATTGCATGTGAGATTGAATGGGTGAACTATGTGAATACTGTCATGAAGAATGAGTATCAATGTTTGGATTTGGTTGTGCGGAAGTTCTCAAATTTTCCCAGCCCTCATGTGCATTCAGCCACTAATGTGCCACCTGCTAACTCTCTGTTACCCAACCTTAAGGTGGATCAGGAAGATACGGTTGCGGTCCCTGATGCTCAATCCGGCCCGAATGAGTTAGCATTTGTCCTGATAATCGTGTACATTGTCGGATTGATGATGTCGGTACGGCCCCCCAGGAGATTCCTTTAATCCAAAACCATCCAAGTAAGTGTTTTGTAACATTACCTTTTCTTTTCTTATTCGTCCTTGATTCCATTTATTTATCCCAATGCCATCTTTAATTGTCTTTCAAATATAGGAGATATTCCAAATAATATTGGTGTTCCCCCTATACCAACATCTTTTAATATAGAACGGGCTTCTATTCGTTTGTTACATATATTTCTCTTCTTTTGTACAACTTACATCAGATATTTGTTACAGTTCTTGGATGCTCTAGAAAACTGCGGGTTCGTTTGGTGGGTCGATCCTACTCCACTTCATCCGCATGAGGAGTACATCTACTACCTGCAGAATCGTGTCTTCGTTCTAGAAAGAGAAGTGAACAGCAGTAACAAGAACGACAAGGAGGATGACATCAGAAATGGTGCCAGTTCACATGAGGTATCGTGCACTAATCCATATTGCAACTACTCTTATTACAGGAACAAGATGCCTCCATCACCACCGCCACCGTCGTCTGCAATGGGAGGATACTATGGATGAGGGGCAACACAATTTGCTATGTGCGAATAGTATTAGGAGTAACCTGTCTTATTCATATGCTACATCCATATGTTTGTTGTTTCGTTTAATTACCTAAGCCATGTTAATTTTAGTCCATGATCTTTTTACCGTTGTTTCGTACTGGTTCTCACATGCCACAATATGTGTTGTGCGTGTTCAATTATGTAATGCGCTAATTTGTTAGTCTTATTCCATTACGTTACCAATTGAGCTCATGGAAGATGCAATAAATGATCGGTGCTTGGAAAGTTGAGTATATGAGAATACAATGACACATGGAAAGATGCTATAAATGACAATAAAAAAACTTAAATACATGATAACACAATGACAAGGTCATTATTTGAATAAACCATACAACTAGCAAATCTTGCATACTATTGGGTACAACGGGGTCACTTTCCCTTGCTCAATCCATTTGGATTCTCCTCCATTGTTGTCTTCGCACGGCGAACCCGCTCCAGCTTGTGTTCCCTCTCCTCGTTGTGCTGAGGAGCATGCCTCCTTTCCAACTCTTCTTTCCGCTCTTTTTCTGCTGCCTTCTCTTGCTGTATCTGCTCCAACGATTCATTCTGCTCCGTATCCCACTTCTTCATTCTACACAGATACACTTTATCCTACTCTTTGATCTCAGTGTCGATCCACTGCTCAAAGTCACAAAGCGGGGATGAGTCCACAAAACATTCAATTGATACACAACTACTATTACTCATAAACTATACATGATTCTATATGATAGTGAAAATATTATAAAAAAATATTCTTACCGGCAACCCAATGCGCATCTGACGAGGTGTAGCGTCGAATGCATAATTTTCACACATCCAATACCTCTGGTTATATGATTCCTCTTCATCTGACTTGGCTACCTTGCAAGGATCACCGTATAAGCACATCAACACGAAAACACCACTAGGCGCGGCAAACAGGTGAATGCTTTTCTAGGCATCATCTTTGGTTTACTAGATTTACCATACCTAGACATCTAAGATTGTATATTACACATATTAATAACTAAACTCTAAACCTTAAGCAATTACACTGAATAATACATATAATATAGATCAAATCAATACGTAAAAATTGAGGAGGGGAGAGAGGATATCTTGATCTTGAAGATCTATGGATCAAATCAAAGTTTTTAAGGTCAAATACGTCGATTGATGAGGTTGGACGGGTGGAGGAGAGACAGAAAAATTGAGACAGGGTAAGAAATATGGGATGAAGCTCGAACAGGAGAAGGTGGGCGTGTTGTATAGGCTGCCAGCTGGACGCCACGACGTACGGCGCCGAGCTCACGTAGCGTCTCAACGTCATGAATCATGGCGCCGAGACGTGTAAGTTCGTCAATCTAAATCATGGTGCCGACCCCGGGGTTTAAAAGTGGGAATAAGTCTGCTAGGGTCCGAATATAAAATTTTTTCGTAAAAAGGGCTAAAATGTAAAAAAGACGGCTCCGACCAGCGAGCCAGCTATGCGTGCGCTCGAGAAGTAGGATCTGCACCGCGATTAATGATGCCATCGTTGATATGCTGCATTCCGTACCAAATATCAGCGAACTTGAATGCATGCAATGCACAAGAGAAGAAGATGGCACTCCTTTCCTATGGCCTGTCAGGCGCAGTGCTCGTGATGCTCCGGTGCGGTGCTACTAGCTACTCCTGGAAGGATCTGCCTCGGCCTCGCTCGCACGCATGGTTTCCAACTTGCCTTTCCTGGATCGATCGAACATCGAAGCCGCCGGAGTGGGTGGAAGCGTGGCCGCCCCGGCCGTCGTCTAGCTCAGTGTTTTGGATTCTTGCTTGGCGTTGCTAGTTTCTAGGCCTGCCTTGCCGCCTGCTAATCCGCTCGCAGGGTTCGTAGAGCGCTAGAGGGCGTCGTGCTCTGGCCCAGTGGAGAAGATTTGCGCCGGCAGGAACGGGATGGGAATGGGATGCGGGGATGCGGGGATGTGGGTGGCCGGCTCCGACAGCTGACGACGTCGCTGCCAAAGCTAACGTGGCTGAGAGAGAGTGTAGAAACTTTTGCGCCAACGCTCATTTCATCGCTAGCTCGCGCAACTGCTGAAGAGCTGAGAGAGAAAGCCCAAAGATCGAAAAGTTCATGTGATATCAGCCTACGAAATCTTCATGCTGTTGGAGGCGGCCCGAGAGCGAGGTTAATGGATACGCAAACTCCAGGTCACCTAAACAGCCGCCGAGTAGTGATGGTAGACCCCATCGATATTTAATGCTCAGCTATAATGTGGAAGTATTGGGCCACGTTTAGATTGCAAATTTGTATAACATTTGGAACTTTTTGCTACTGTAGCGTTTTCGTTTGTATTTGACAAATTTTATCTAATCATGGTCTAACTAGGCTTAAAAGATTCGTCTCATGATGTACAATTAAACTGTGCAATTAGTTATTTTTTTACATATATTTATTGCTTCATGCATGTGTCCCAAAATTGATGTGATGGAGAGAGAGTGTAAAAATTATAACATTTGGAAGCGATCTAAACGGGGCCTTGGAGTGGAAGAGCGGCCGCCACGTTACACTTTCGTCCGTTTTTTTTCTCGCTTTTTGCCGGCCTCAGGCGCCCATTTTCTTCTCTCTCCTGCTTTGTCTCTCTTCCACGTTGCATTTCGCCGGCTCTTCGCCGCTTGTAATACTTGCTCTGAGGGGTTGGCAGCGCCCTGCCGCCCTGCGCGCTGCGTCGAACTGGGAGCTGCTATGATTTCCTTCAGGACGTGACTAGTCCGAGAGTCACAGTCATCTCCCCCTGAAGTCTCTCTCTGCACGGCACGTCTGCATCCCAATCTGCCCGCGCTGCACTCCGTGCGCGTCACCTACGGCCCTACCCTACCCTTTGGCCCTTGCTAGGCCACAGCACTAGGATGGCCTGCACCGCCTCGGTTCCTTCTGCAGTCCTGCGTGCTACCGGCGTGGATTCTCTAACTTCCTCAAATAAGGCCCAGTTTATGACGCAAAATAGCTGAGCTAGGCAGGAAGCAGATCAGAAACATAAACCAACACAATGTTTCAGTACAAAATTTAAAAAGTGTTTTCACTTTAGTCTTTTCGACAGTTTCATGCACTAAGGCCATGCTTGGATGACTGGGAAAGAGAAAGAGAAAGTGCAAAACTTTTGCTCTTTTGCACTTTTTTTTGCACTTTGGGGCAAATGCTACCGTAATTTTGCTAATTATAGATTAATTAGGCTTAATAGATTCGTCTCGTCATTTAGTCCTCATCTATGTAATTAGTTTTTTAATTAAACTATATTTAATACTTCTAATTAGCGTCCAAACATCTGATGTGACAGGAGCAAAAATTTTTCCATTTACCCTTTTGCCATTTGGGGTGGATCGAATCAAAATAATCTCCATCAAATGTCTTTCGTGTCTTGTTGAGCCAGGTTCTATCTACGTCTCTTTGATAATTTTTTTTGAACCTCTTTATTTTTTAGGGGTGCAACACTAAGCAAATCTTCATCTTGTAAACTAACTTACTGGATGCAAACAAAATAAATAAATTTCGAATGTAAACCTTACTTGTTAGGTTGTGCCTTTGAATCTTAATTAGAAGGTAGGGACTCGATGAATATTGCACAAATCATGAATAAATACAAATGGATCTTTCAATTTTGGTAACAAATTGAGGGAAAGACGAAGATTTTTTTGGGTTCCCTGTAGAGCAGCAGCATCGCATGGAGGGGAAGATAACCCAGATCGCTAACAGGAGAATCAGCGATGCCTACGCAGCAAGCTCTCTTGCCAAATCGCGGTTGTTCACTTGTTCCCCGCCAAATCGCGTCTTGCCCGTGGAGATCCCGCTTAAAACACCAGTTTTCATCCTTTGTCCAGGAACTGGGCCTACCTGGACCAAGACTTGCATCTGAGCTGATCAAGAAAGCTGAGACAAGCAGCCACCGTAGGATGGGAAACGGGTGGCATCGGAGAGGAAGGGAGTCAGCCGTCAGGAAGTCAGAGAATCCACGCCGGCGTGCTACCACTACTGATCGCCCTCGCCCCGGCCCCCGGGAGAAAGTGGCCGGGCGTACCGGCCAGCCAGGTGCAGTGCAGAGGAGTACTATAGTTCCATTGAGTGACAGTGACTGATTGGCTAGGAATTCCGGGCTGCCGTTTCTTGACGCAGTAAAGGACATGGAGGAAATTGCCAACGGCCTCGGTCGTCCAGGCCCACGCCGAGTACAGGACGCTACGCTATGGATCAGTAGGCCCAGTGCTATCCGTGTGCTGCCCACTTACAAAGAACCAGCCCAACAAGATCCGCACACACACCACCCGGCCCCGGGCCAGGGCACACATACAAACACATCTAGCTGTTTCCAACACAAGAACAGTTTCACCTGAAGCATAGATAACGCCACTACACAATGTAACCTGTTTTTCCATTCACACAAATACGTGCCGGCTCAACAGAAACATACCTACCGCCGACGTATTTCTCTGCAGCAGGCAGGAGCAGGTCTGTTTTCTGACGGGTTTCAGCTAACTGAGCTAAGCGGATCACATTGCGGGTGAATCTGAATCCCCAACCTTGCTCCCTTTAAGGTGCAGAGTTACAGTGTTAATCATTTCAGTAGTATTACTCTTTACTCGTTTGCGGTTTGCCGCACTGTCTGAAACAGTATGTATACAACCCTGTCCAGGCCTCCCTGTTCCTCCCTCGCCATTGCCAGGGTTGTATAGAGTCAAGACGATCCGTTTGGACTCCGTATTCGTGTACTACGGCGTCGGGCGGTACTCCTGCAATACACTAGTGGTGGGATACGGTGTTACAAATCAATGGCAGGTTTTCAGTAAGTAAGTATTAAACAGTACATGATTTCGGCTTGAACGTTTGGCGTCATGTGCAGTAACACTCGGGCGGTCTTGGCGGCGAAGCCCAGTTGAAAGATCGGAACTGGAGTAACGCTGGAGAGGGGAAGACATCAACTGCCGAGTGCCGACCCTGGCAATGGCGAGACACCTGTGCTGCTGATTCTGATCGAATCAAAATCTTCCTGCGCAGCAGCCTAGCTCCGGCAGCAGCGTTGGTGGTACTACGAACAGACATGGCCATTCCGGCAGGTAATTAGGAGCAGCATTTTCTTATTCTCATCGCACAACTGCCATGACTGAAGGCATCACCAACAATGGATAATCTGTTACTACGTTCAGTTTAAGGCAGCAGATCTCAGATTCTCAGGACGTTTCCTCATCAATCTGATACGCTCCCATCCCAGGACGAGCAATCTGATACGCTCTCACGTCTCACCTCGATCAGCTCTTGATGATATGATGCGGTGTCAGGCAAGGAGACGACGGAGCTAGGAGCGGACGAGGACTAGCGGCAGGAGGCATGCGACACTGCGACTTGCGAGGGAGCCGTCGATGTTTGAAACCGCCTCCGCTGGCGGCCTCCGACATCTTTCCCTCCCGCACGGCCGCTCCGAATTAACGAACCGACTCGGTAGAAGGGATCACGAGGAGGCCTGCGCGGCTGCGCCGTGCTCGCCGAAGCTAAACGGGAAGCCCCGGGGAAGAAAGGGCGTAGCTGCGGAGGGGCTATTATGGAAAACAATAACCCGACTTAGGGGGTTTTATGTAAATATTGATCTACAGTTTTGCACATAACCCCCCAAATTGGATCGCGATTCATAATCGCGATCCGATTTAGAGGGGTAAGTGTAAATAAGTAGAGGATTTATGTAAAAACAAAAGGAGTTTTTTTAGATCTTTTCTGCGAAAAGCTGTATCGCCGGCGGCCGCCGCCATGGCCGGCTACGAGCCCCCCGGACCCTCCTAGGTGCTTAGGATGCCTCCACTTCACGCCTCTCCGGCCAGAATCCATCCTCGAACACGACTCATAGGAAAGCGGGGGGAGCAGATGAGAAAGAAAGGAGGGAGAGGGATCCGCTCGGCGGCGGCGGCCATGGAGCTCGACGCCTGCAAGCTCCAGTCCAAGCGCCGCTGGGTGCCAATGTGAACAGCGACGCCATTTCCGAGGCCCGAGGTCCTTGCGCTCGTCCCCTCGGTGGTGAACTGGTGGCTGACAGAACGATTGCGAGAACGTTCCCTAGGAGCTTATTGACAGCTGACAACTGAAGCCCCCGCGCGATGAAGGCGCGGTGAAAGATGAGGCGGCGGCTCCCCCGAGCGAGGGCCAGGGTCCTGCGGAAGTCGAACGCCGGGCTGGATGGAGGAGGGGAGCTGAGTTGCAAAATGCCCGTATGCAGAACATGAGCAGGTTACTGATGAAAGCAAAGAGGCTCCTGCTCTGCTATGACCCAGTCTTCTTATCGATGCTCTGAAACGTTTCCATCGGCTGCAATTTTGGCTAATCGAGAACGCCGTGATCCATCTCAGGATTGCCATCCTATGATCAAAGTTTGTTCGCTGGTATTACAGTATTGCATCAGTATACGGGCTCCAGCAACCCAATACATTCAGGTGGAAGGCTGGTGCGTGCAAGGAAGAGGAAAAGATGGATAGACAATGCAGGGATCGCGAGTGTTGCTTTGCTTTGCTTTCTTTCCGTGACATCGCAAATTCACAAATACCTTAGTCTAGGAGAAACCAGAAGTACTCAGTCGTTTTCTTTCAAGAGAGGGAGTGGAAGAAATACTCCTCAACTAGTACAACAATCCTGCCTGCCTGCTGATGATGATACAACCAGTACCACTACAGATGGAACCTGGAATGCCCCATCATGGAATGCGAGCAACATGCTGTAAAGTGTTTTGACCCCTGGCCAGTCTAATAAGATGTTCAGTGGAGCCTTGTGCTCCCCTGTTGATTCCTCAAGAAAAAGAAGAAAAAAAAAGAGTGCTTGTTTCTGAACGTATTTGCTAGTAAATGTAGCATGCAGTTGTACAATATCTCAGATAGTGCACAAATCAACTCGCTTCAGTGGCTTGATGATACTCCATCACTCACTGCAGAGGTGCTTGAGAAACCTGTCCTTAGTTCTCCTTATTTCACTGTAAAAACGGATAAGATCCAGTTGAAATCAGAGCTGGGGTAACGCTGAAGAGGGGAGGCCATCAACTGCCGACCGTGGCAATGGCAAGACAACAGTGCTGCTGATGCGGCGTCCCTTGTCTGTGCTTCGGCTCTCCCACCCACCGGACCGGGAAGGAGAGGGACGGGGCACAAAATCAACGCTGATGGCATCGTTTCAGTGTCCCTCCATTCGATCTCTTTTAGTTTTATCTGAATCATTACGTAGGGCATCTTGGTCGCCTTTGCTACTTTGCCCCCCTTTCAAATATTCAACCACCTCCAAAGAGGCCAAGCTCCCACAGTCCCCACTCTTTTTTTTTTTGAAAAAGGTCGGTCCCAGTCATTCGCCTGAACCTTGCGTTTGCCTATGATTTTCACGTGGGTTCGTCACCTTCGCCATCGATGGCATGCGTCGTTGGCTCCGGTGGCGATGGAGAGGGGGCTTGACGTGCCTTTGGTCGAACCCACCAAACCAGCTGGAGCGGGAGTTGATGAGCCGGCGGCGATCAAAGTTGAAAGCCGGCGATCGCGGGCCGTCCCCACCCGGCCACCCGCTAGCGAATCCAACGCCCCGGCAGGCCGCGGCCGCGTCAAACTCGAACCCCCCTCGCGATCCGAGCCCCCCCACCGACCCAGCAGCCCGTCCACCCACCACCACCACAGCGCGCGGGACGGGACGGGCCGGGACCCACATGCCCGCCACGCTTTCCGTCGGGCCCACCGACCAGTGGCGCGCGCGGTCCACGGTTATTCTTCCAAAGCCGCCTGCCGTGCCGGCTGGCCTCCCCTCTCCGCTTCAACAGTGAACAGTCTAGTCCACTCTCTCCGTGCCTCTTTTCCCGCACACCCCCTCCAACTTTCTCTTATTTTTATCTATTTGTTTATTTCTCGCTTTTCCCTTTCTTCTCCTCCTCTCTCGTCTTCCGCCACCTCCATTCCGTCCCTGAATCCCTGATCCCTCCCGGAGCGAGCTCAGCTCGATCTTCCCCGTTCCCTTCTCGAGGCGAGGCGGCTGCTTCCCTCAGTCTCCGGCTCGGCTGCCAGCCGCATTCGTCGGATCCTCTCCGCCGTCCGCGCAAGCAACCCCTCCAGGCATCATTCCACACTGATACAAGCCAGCCAAGCCACCCTGGATCGGAGGAAGGAGCTCTTCCTCCCCTTGCCTGCCGTGGGCTGCAGATCCGCACGGACCTCTGCCTGGGCTCATTCCTTCGTCGCCTTCTCGGTAAGGAAACCACCCCTTGCTTGCTTCCACCAGGAGCTTGTTCCAGTTTTGACTTCTCTTATGCAGAATAGGGTCGTTTCGTTTCGTTTGCTTGCAATGCGCCATCAAATCCAAACCTCCCGTTGTTTGCGTAGGACAGTCCGTCCAGTTCGCTGGGGACTTTTGGGCTGTATATGCAAGATTACTAGTAGCCAGCCATTAAGTTATTTTTCGCAAAAATTCCCCATGTCATAAGTCCACTCCTGCAGCCTCATTGTAGATCTGTGCAAAATGCCGCCTCCTCTTCTCCCCGCAAATTTCGAGGAAACAATAGGATCTGAATTGTTGCATGGCCATGTAATTTGGACTTAGATTAGGTCCCAAATTACTGGTACTACTATAGCTACTATTTTTTATAGGATATACCTCCTAATTTGAATGATGGTTCTGGACTTTCAGTCTTGCAGTATCACGAGACAATCAAGATACTAGTGCTATGATTAGTGACTGTGTCATTTATTCATCATGTTGTGTTTGGTGACAGCGTAAATGGTTCAAATAATCAGTGAGCTCTAGGTCCGAGCATATTTTGGTGGGTAAAACCATTATCAACTGCGTATGGCAACCAATAATCATGCTTCTTACAAAACAGTATGTTGGTTGGCACTTTATCTTAGAATTTTGTCAACAAATGTCCTGGCCCTTTATTGTGTACCTGTGCTGAAGCTAGATCGCTAACATGCCAATGAAGATTTTACCCGCTACAAGTCCATTGCTATGCTGATCCCGTGATCATTGACTGGTTACTCTAATGTATGTTTTCTTGATACTGCAGCATGCTTCTTGAGAACCTTTTTGTGCGACGTCAAAGTAGCAATTGAAGATAATCTACAGAGTATTCAGTTCATACCATTTTGGCCCTTTGGTGTTCTGCATCAGATTTGCAGCAACCTGCACACATTCAGTTCATGGTGGCTGGATGAGCAGCTGAAATGCTACTGGCTGTGGAGGGAGGAGGGTTTTTCTCATCATCAGCATCAGGATATAGCCATGGCCTTGCTCTCTTGCTGCTTGGACGGAAAAGTGAAGAGAAGCACGACAAGGGATCTCCATGCAGTCATTACCGACTAGTAGGTCAAGAAGCTGAGCATGAATGCCCAGTGCCTTCAGGGAAAAATGATGTCCCTGGTAAATGTGCTTCCTTTATCTGCTTTGGCTGCACGCCTGCTAAGCTTGTGGGGGCATCTCCTCCAAAATTGGGTTCAAGTAACATCCCTGGGAGTTCATCAGAACAACCATCCAGCTCATCAACTGGGACTGCAACAACTAATGGTTCCATCAATGGAAGTGGGAGAAAAGGTTGTCTGAAGAACAACCCGAGAAGGGATTCTTCAGAGCGTTCAACATTAAGTTGTAGTGAGGAGCCGCGTGAGTCACTGGAGGAGGTGCAAACCTTGAGATCTGGTATGGAGCGGAGAAAAGTTCAGTGGACTGACGCATGTGGGAAGGAACTTTTCGAGATAAGAGAATTCGAAGTCAGGTAATGTTTTGTCATTGCTTCTAGAATCTGAACTGTTCCTTGCCTCTGTCACCTTAGTTGCTTGCGTCATTAATTTCATGTTGATCGTATGTACTAGTACCTTTCCTTGATGTGTGGCAGTCACCAAAATATACCTGCTTTAGATCATCAAAGCAAGCTTGGATACAATATCGAGTACCTCAGCTTTCATCTATAGTTTTTTCTTGGCTGAACCATCTGTTTCCTACCAGCATGTGTAATTGAATGGCACTCTGAAATATTATTCTTTTTCCTATTTGACTAAAAATATTTGGTTGCTGGTATTGACACAAATGATCTTTTTCTGCCACCCTTGTTCAAAATCTCTCATTCTTTTAGATACTGAATTTGCTGTACGAGAAAACAATGGTGCTGTTCTTTTCCTTAAATTTCCAAGTAGGAGCTCTCTGGACAAGTCCTGTTTATTCTGCTTTCCTATTGGTATTATTTTTTATTTGTTACTCTCTGATCATTGATGATTGATTTATGTTTAAACAGTGATGATGGCCTGTCTGAAGATGATCTAGAAAACGAGGGTTTCAGGAAATGCGAGTGTGTGATTCAGTAATCTGGGCGTCTGCAAAGTGCCTTGGCCAAGACAGTGCAGTGCCCCACGGGATGTTGAAGCTCTGGTTGGTCTGATCACGACAAGATGCAGAGCTGAGCTGCTGGCTTCGTGGCAATCAAGCCAAACTGATACTCAAGGAGGAATTTGGGGTTGTATTACTTTGGTTCTCATGTTGAGTTAGTGCACATAATGTCTAGGGCTACAATTTTGCCATCGTTGATTACTTTTCATCTTCGAGTTCTCCTGTCCAATATATCGCCCCTGTTCTTCTTTTCTTGTGTGGCCTGCTGCGCTATCCTGTTGCGTGCAATATGTAACTGCTCGTTCATTAAGTAGTAGCTGAGAGGTGTTGTATTGGTATCTTGCTACCGTTCTGTTTTTCTGTTGGTACATGATATGCCTGGGCATGAGATGAACAGGTGGTATAGCTGATCTGCGAGGTCACGTGCGTGCTACGACTGTCCTTGGACTCCACGACGACTCAGAAGAAAAAGATCCATCAGCTTCGGCGAATAGAATTATCTGCGATCACTCACGCTTGCACTCAGCATTCCTACCACTCACAGGCACAGGGGTCGGCAGAGTGAGACAGGACTGTACATTAGCAGTTATACCGCAGATTAGCACCTAGGACCAAATTAAGGTGCGTGCCATGGCATTAGAGTTCATAGATACTACTGTACGAGCCTGCAATGCATAACTCAGCCGTGAGACCCCAGAGAAACAGGTGTAGCTAGTATGAACAACAAGTAGCACGCACTAGTTCACCAACCTGCACAGAGTGGGGGCTCATCAAAACTGCTAAGCCTTGTGAATTGGCAAGCCGTATATGTACACTCAAATCTCTTGTACAGAAGATTACTCTCCCCCCACCTGTCACTTGTGAAAGCAGTGATTGAACAATGCGCATGTATACACACGCACGCAGATCGTTTCACGCCCAGTAGACAAATCTAGCTGCTTCACATACCTGCTGGCCTCTGCGCCGACCCCTGTGCAGGTACCATTCTGTGGTTCGAGAAGATTGCCTCTCTATCTAGAACGTTGTCACGTCGCGCAGAACACTGGAGACCCTGCATCGATGGGTATCGTTAGAGCACGGGGGATATATACAAATGCTAAATTTTAGCACTAGTATCTCCTAATAGAAGTGCTGATTGGGTGGACTAAATTTTAGCTAAAATTTAAAAATTTAAGTAAATGTACGAGTGCTAATAGATGTTAAAATTTAGCACGTCAGAGCAGACTCGTACGTAATCTGGATATAACTAATTTACCACCGATTATTGTGGTCTCGTGTTGTTAACCTGTCTCCATGCTCTCCAAGCCACATGTACTACTTGCTGCTGCTGCTGCCAAACCTGCCGATAATGGAAACTGGCCGCAGCCGGCAACAGAGACACACCGCTCGTGCCGGTTCCCGGAGAGGTTGGAACGCGATCGAGGAAAAGGAGAGGGAAACCACGTGCACGCCGCCGCCGCGGCAGCGCCGCCAAATAACTGCGCGCGCCCGTGCACACCTGCCGCGTTGCTGCGCTCCAGTAGTCCAGTTCGTGCCGGACACCTCCTACCAGCGTAGCCTACCGCGACCGCCACCGGCCGGTCGCTGCCCAGGCGTCAACGCCATGGATCCCTTTCTCTTCCCGGACCAGTTGGATCCAGGCACCCAGCGAATGGAGCGCCGGCACGTGCCCCCGCACGCGCGTACGGACGCCTATCGAGATTGCTGCAACAGTTGCTCGACAGCAACGCGCACCCATTCTCCTGCGGATCCTGTGCCTGCTAGATTTGCATGAGGTTGACACGACGCGGCTCCCTCCTCCCTATCAAGATTTCAAGACGAGAGATGGATGGAGCGAATTCGCTTGCTTGATTGCTTTACCCTCAAGTTGCTGGGACAATGGGATGGGCATTCATCCATGCTGACCGATGGACAAGAACTTTGATGGGTACCCATATTTGAAAATGCATACGTTATATATGTTAATGCAAATAGTTGTGTATTGTGCGATGTAAATATTTTTTCAGGATGAATATTAAAATATATATACAGTAATAAACCGATGGCCTTGTTTGCTTCATCTTTAGACCATGGACGACCGTGGCTTTTAAAAGCTATAGCTGAAACAAATATTAATACTTTTTACCAGGAGTGTAAATTAGTGATTCTTAGGTGCACCTCCAATCCTATTTTGAAAAATATAAATATTTGAACTAAAAGAGATTGGAGGTACATCTAAGAGTCGTCACTTTGCACCTCTACTTTTTATTCTCAGAACCTGCAATCTCGCTTTTCAGATTTGGCAATCCAACAATCCAATCCCCACTATCTTTTACAGTTTTTGATCTAGATTGTCTTAAAAGCAGCCCATAAACAACAATCCTATACTTACCCACGATCCGGGTTGTCTTTAACCCACAAACAACAATCCCATACTGTACTTGACCACGATCCGGGTTGTCTTTAACCCACAAACAACAATTCTACTCTCCCAGAGTCCAGGTAGGGAGCGTCTGTTTTGACTTTTAGACCCTCAGCTTACACAATCACAAATTCCACAATCAACAATCTACAACCTGTTTCATAAAAAAAAATCTACAAGCTGCTTTTCGCAACATCTTGTGAACTGTTGTTTATCGGCGCGTACCTTCATCATTTTGCGGTTGCGACCTTGCTAAATAGATTATGGCTCCATGATGTCTTGTTGGGGCACATATATTGATTGGTAATTCTGAGACCACATGACGTGTGCATCTGCTCCATGATGCATGGATTTCCTAGCCTCTTCTCAAATAAAGTTGGTACCTCTACTCTCTCCAGTAACAAGTACTACGCGTGTGATATTTATTTGGACACTGACATGGTCTCCAAAACACAATTTTGAATAATTAATGCTGCCGTCCAGCGACTTTTATAAAATATAGCAAACATATACTTTTATGAAAATACATTTCGACACAAATCAACTTAACGCACACAAAGTAATAATATGCAACGGAAATTTAGAGTGATTGAATTATTAAGACATCCTGGAATCGTCACGCTGTCGCGAGCTGCCGTGACTCATGCGACGGCGACATAAAGGCCGGCCGGCACCAATTGTTCATGCAACGAAAAGTTTAGTTTTGGAGGCATCTGATGGATGTATGGTATGGTAGACAGCAATTTGGCCACTTGTGACACACGCATGAGGCAGACGGCCGGATTTGTTGAAATGCATACATCTTATTGTGGCCAGCCGTTAGCTTGCTAGTTGCTACTCGAGTTTTTGTGGCTCGCCTTCGCATCAACCTTGTAGTTGCAGCCTAGCTACGTTGTGCAAATGACTGAGCTTTCAAGCTCGGCTTCTTGCTTATCTTCTTATCCACCGGTGTTCTATTTTCTTCTCTTTTTTTTTGAGAAAACAAGACTCGTACCTCTGACCTTTTCCCTTTTCATGTCTAAATGAAAAAAAAGCACTTATACGAACACAGGAATAACAAATAGAAGACAGCAGCCATGGACCTCTGATGTGCCTATTTCTCTGCAGAAATAGCCAAATAGATATTCAGATTAGGCAAATCATGCATTCAGTCAAGATGCCGTCAGCTGTTGCTGACAAACTACTCCAAATCAACCATGAGCCAGGCAGCCAGCGGTTGGGCAATTTGTTTCTTGATACAGAAAACAAAAGCAAAATGTTAAGAAGCCGGTGATGGATGATCGATGATGAGCCACTAGCTCGCTAGTCTTCTTTCTGTGATTTCTCTGACTTGGCGCCTACCCGTGCCTGGCCGTTGCGCCGCGATGCTACGCGACAATGCAGCATTTTCTGGGGACTGCGACGGAATCTCTCGGCAGCGCCCACTGCCGTTTGGATGGATGCTTCCTTTCCTTTTCTTGCTCGAACTTGAGAGCGACGGCCAGTGATTACCAGGGCCGGTTAAACAAGCAGGGGCAGCAGGCTTTGCTTATTAACCGGTGCCGGCCCGCTCCGGCCGGTTGGGTTTTTTTTTTTCACACGCTGACACGCCGGGCGGCCTCCTCCGCCGCTATAAATACAAGCCGCACGTCTAGCTAGCGGGCACAGACCGAGCGACCGAGAGACTTGGCTGCTGTGAGCCCAAACCAAGCAAAGCAAGCTGTAGCTGCGGCTAGCAATAATGCGGTGGTACGCCAACGTGCGGGAGGTCGGCGGCGGCGACGCCACGGTGGTGCTCGCCCACGGCTACGGGTCCAACCAGGCGCTCTGGGACAAGCTCGTTCCCGCGCTCTCCCGGCGCAACAGGGTCATCCTCTTCGACTGGGGCTTCACCGGCGGCGGCGCTGAGCATCAGGAGGAGGCGGAGGAGGGTCGGTACACGTTCGGCAAGTTTGCCGACGACCTGATCGCCCTCCTGGACGACAAGGGGGTTCGGGGCGCCGTGCTGGTGGGCCACTCCATGTCCGCCATGGCCGCCTGCATCGCGTCCGTCCGGAGGCCCGACCTCGTCACCCACCTCGTCCTCCTCTGCGCGTCCCCCAGGTCAGCTAAACTAGCCACATACATATCACGCCTGGATCATGTGCGTATGCGTGTGCATGCATCGTGTGCATCCACCACATCACTCCATCACGCGCTACCTCTTGCTGTAGCTACTAACTTGTTGCGTCGCCGGCCCACGGCTACCGCTCAATCTTTTTATTTTTGAAGGGACGGTAAAAGTTTTACCCAAGAAGGTTTTTTTTTTAAAAAAAAGTTCTGGCCCAGTTTGTTAAGGGACATAACCGAACTCAATTCTTGGGTGCTTGCAACCAAAGCATGCATGGACATGAACGTTTTATTAGACAGGAGGATGCATAACTTCCGGCCTCTGTATGCACTAACCAAGGATGCATACAAACTACCATCTAAATAGATGAATAATAACGATGATTTGAACCCTGCAGTTAGATGATGGATTCACCCGCCACGCAAATGGAGAAGATATGTAGCTAAATTTCTGATGGATATGAAAGTAAACTTGTCAAAATTAAAGCAGTTCCTTTCTGACATAATATAAAATTTCGGTTCTTCTTCATCGTCCCACCTTTTGGTCTTAATTGCAACGTATGGCCTGTCGACGTCTCTCCACCTCAGCATATAGCAGTCTGCCCATGCACCAGTCGCGGTCTCCGCAGCGACTGGGAAGCCTCTAGATATTAAGCAGCAGCCTCCACTGACGCAAACGATACATTCATTTTCTTTCCTATATGGCCACTTGTATTTTCACCACTAAAAAAACAGCTTAATTTCATCAGCCAGAAACCGTCGAAAATAACCTAAAAACCATCGAAAATACATATATTTATCGATCGGCCGACGGAATAAAATCGACGAAAATAAATAGATTTTCGTCGGCAACCGATGAAAATACGTTTATTTTCGTCGGCCACTCAAGCCGACGAAAATAAACACATATTTTTGTTGGCTGAGCTGGCCGACGAAAATAAACGGAGTTTGTTTCGTCCGTCTTTGAGACCGACAAGATAAGTTAGTTAGTTTCGTCGGGTTAGCTAGCCGATAAAAATACTGGATACGCTTATACCAGTATTTTCGTCGGCAACGTGGCCGACGAAAATACTAGCAAAACAGCTGCTGCACTTTCCATAGTTTTTCAGAATTACGAATAACAGTTTTCCAGAATTACAAATAACAGTTAATTAACATAAAAATAGCCATCCATAAGCACAATCATAAAATACATCATCACACAATCATAAAATACATCCAATACGTGCAATCATGAAATCCATAAGTCTAAATAACATATATGTGTCAACGAAATGCAAAAGCACATCAATGAGGGGTAATATTATGTCCGCTGCCGCCATCACCTCCAGAAATGTTACGCGCTGTCGATGGTGGCGTGGACGGTCTGCCAGAAACTCCTCGAGGATGACCACTGCCAGGCCGATGAAAATAATGTGTAATTTCGTCGACCCTCCAAAGCCGATAAAATTATACATTTATTTTTATCGATTTGCCGTGGACCGACGAAAATAAACGTGGCCGACGAAAATGAATTGTTTTGGTGTAGTGCACAGTACAATCCTGTCTCCATGTGAAGCCTGCATATTTAAAGTTTTGCGAAAAGAAGTGTGTATATTTAGTTTGACGAAAGGGAAAACTTGATTTTCACAAAAAAATAATCGAATTATATGCGTGTTGAGCGGGCAGAAGTTATATCGATAGATATTGATATTGAAATTGTTTTTAAACCAGAAAAGATGGTGTACCTTCTAAAGATGTCCTTTTAAGAAGATGAGTAAATAGTTAAAATCCACTTTCAAAGACTTTTGGATACCAAAGCATGACTTACGTGGGTGGAACTGTGGAAGCATATAGTACGTACGACCTATATGTTAGAACATTATTTATCAAGTAAACGAAAAGAGGTGAAATATAATATGAAATGCACAAATAGTGGAAAAAATCAGAGAGAAGAAAACGGGAAAGCTCAGTCTCAGACTTGAATTTTAGTGTATTAAATTTATACCAATATTCTGTTTTAGGTATGGAGGAATGTATTTATAGTGCTCCTATAAGAAAAAAAATCAAATGTTTTATGGCCTCATAACACTGCTTACCTTATATTCGAATTGTAGTTACTCTACACATGCGTAAGTGCTAGTTTTTTCTTGAAAAGGACCATTAGTAATGTTGGTGTAACAATAAAAATTAGGGTTTAAAGCTCTGAACAACACCTGATTTGTTAGCTAATACAAAGTTGGGTGTGATCTGAGCCGCAAATGCTAAAGATAATGTTTGAAAAAACAAACTTCTCTAGACCTCCATAAACCTTATATACGTAAAAGGAGAACTATAAGAGGCTGTTTGGATCCTCTCATTTTGGCGAAATTAAAATCTACTTAATAAACTAGGCTATTTGGCTTAGAATTTAACATCCCACCACTTTCCAACCACTTTTCAAAGTTTAGATATAAGCCTATTCTAAATTCATAGAATTGGAGATGAAAATTGATTCTATACACCACCAATTTATGTTTCTATTGCCTAACTTATAACACGCTTTTTGGCTTACTCCTCTATAGTAGAAATATAGCATAGAAGTATCTCCCTCATATGGCCAACAATAGTATACAAATATATTTTATATATAATCATGTTAGCTTAATAGATTTGTGTCTAAATTATGGTTATTAGAATGGAATTAAATTCAATTTCAAAGTTCCAAACGGGACCTAAGGGAAAAAGGAGAAAAACAAATATCATGAAAATGTAGCAAACAATTATGCGACATGTGACCCACCCACCTAATGTATTGGGATGAAGATTTCAGTTCACTGATAAGCATCACCCTACTATTGATGATCTTAATGTCTTGTTCGTCGCAGACGGCAGTTATGCCTATGATAGTATATGGCCCCGGCTTTCACATCGTTGTGTCTGCTGCAAAGCAACATCTATTCAAGTGGCTGCGCAGTCCATGTCGTAATCACGTCCACTGCGCTGCGATCCGTCTCTTCCATTGCTAGGTTACTAGATACACGCAGCATCATTCACAATTTATTTGCTCCTGACACGTACACGTGTGGTCCCGGCCGGCGTTTATCCTCCATTGCTCAGGTACATCAACTCGCCGGAGGAAGGCTACGTGGGCGGTTTCGAGAGGGCGGGCATCGACGGCATGCTGGACGCCATGTCGTCGGACTTCGGCGCCTGGGTGAAGGGCTTCGTCCCCAACGCCGTGGGCGACCCGGCCTCGATCCCGCCCGTGGAGGCGAGCTTCCTGGCCATGCACCCGGGCGTGGCGCTGGAGGTCGCCCGGATGATCTTCCTGGGCGACCAGCGGGGGGTCCTCGGCGCCGTGACCACGCCGTGCACGATCGTCCAGGTGGCGGGGGACTTCGCGGCGCCGCCGAGCGTGGCGGAGTACATGAAGCGCCGGATGACGGCCGCGGCGGCGGACGTGGTGGTCATCGACTCCGTGGGCCACTTCCCGCAGCTCGTCGCGCCCCAGCAGCTGCTCGACGTACTCGAGAGCGTGCTGCGCCGCCGTGTCGGCGGCGGCGGCGAGGGTGAGCACGGTGCCGCGGGGGAGACGGTGGCCGAAGTCCCGGAGGCCGACGGTGGCATCGATATCATGGCCTAGCAGGCTGAAGGCGATCGGTGACATGTACAATATTTGTCGGCCGCCGCGGACTCGCTCGCTTTGATATGATGCAGTTTAATTTCCTGAGTTGAATGATCGCATGGATCTTTGTACTCGCCGTGTGTTGCGTTGCACGCTTGTGAAAAATAGGTAGAGGCTTAGATATGATGGCCATGTAAATTTGTGAAATCCAACAATGTCCCGGCTGCATGTTCGAACTTATTTTAGGAGGAGTTTGAATTCCGTTTTGCTATTTTTTAGCCAGCTACCAATTAGCATGAGCTGATCCAAACATGTTGCTAAAAACTTAAAACTTTTGAGCTAAAAACATGGAAAACCTGCACTTCCAAGTAATTGCTTACTGAATCCGATGCACTGAGAGACGAAATGCTATGTATGGGCTCAAACCGAGAGTCGGGAGGCACTAACGGAAACGGTATAGTAGAACTTTCGGCCCAAAACAGAAACTGAGAAGTGATGACGATAATCAGAGACACAATGATCACATGTTCACAACCGTCCGACGAGAGACGACGACTCCATCACAAAGAAACTAGAGTGGGCCGCGACGGCACGCAGCGGCGGCGGCATGCACGTGCTCTCGCTTTGTGCTTGCGTTCGACTTGACTTTCCGAGGGTTGCGAGCAGGACACGTGGTTTGTGACTTGCGACCTACTGCAAGTTACAGCAAATCCCTTTCCATGCAGGAAAATAAAAAAAAAAAGAATAAAGGAATACTCGTTGAAAAAGAAGTCGACGCCGTGTACGTGCGCGTCGTTGACCGCCACGCGACCGACTCGTTAGCCAAATGCCATCGGCGAGGAGCAGCGGCCGCCGGCGATGAGCCCCGCGGAGGAGGCCGGCCACCAACGAAGACGAAAACACGCGCTTGGGCCGTTGCGTCCTCCATAATTGGGCCTCTGCTTGGCCTAGACAGCGTTGCGACCTCTCTGGCACGCTTACATCCAGCAGCCCAGATGACCCGGACCCGGACGGTAAATGAAATACCGTCCGGGGTCGGGTGAACGGTAAATCAGATATCGTCCGCCCCAGCGGCCTGCATGCCCGGCCGCTGCCACGGCTCGCCGGCGGCACCCTGTCCCCGTTCGCCACCGCTTCGCGCGACACCTCGCCAGCGCAGCGAAAACACCCATCCTGGCCCCCTCGCTTCAATCCACCCCGCCCCCCGCCGCCGCGAGCGTCCGCCTTTTTTTCCGGCAGCGGCAGCGGCGCTGCGGCGTTGGCGGACAGGTGCCCCGGATGGAGAGTGTATTTTTTGCATTTTAGATTTTTTTAAAAATCTTTTAAATTTGGATCCTGACGGAAAAATTACTATAAATAGACTCTCAACACGACGCCAAAGATCACAATGTTGTTGTATAACAACACGAAGCCATAACCTTTGGTGCCGTACATTTCCATATGGATCGCCAACATAGCGCGGGCGGCCAGCACCGCGCCGCAGCCTTTAGTGCCGTGCTGTGGGCCATGGCGCTGTGCTGTGGGATATAAGTCCCGTGCCTGCCAGCCCTTCCCTCCGCCTCCCAATTCTCCTCCAGACAGAGGGGCCGCTCGGTCCCTCTCTCATCCCCACCGCACCCTCCTCCGAATCCGGCCAAATTAAAGTGGGAAGCTTCAGACCCGCGTTCAGCAAGGTGAACTTCCTCCCCTTCCTTGTTTTTATCCTGCAAAAATTGATTATATCCTCCATATTTTGTACAATCCTACATTGGGGCTAAATACTAGGGATTTGAAATTAGTTAGGATTTGATTGGAATTGGTTGTGTGCATGCTATTGATATTGATATGGAAACCTTCTTTCCATTTCTTGTTGATCGACTTGTAGGGGAAATGATTCACTAACTTTGTACACCGTTGAGTGTACGGAGTTCTTGCAAAGAGTAGACATGTTCAGAGAGTATCTTAAGAAATATCTAGATATTCAATGCAGATAAGGCAAAGTGAAAGATCACAAAGCAGGCCAAATATCTAAATATGAACCTCTAGAGAATCACATAAAACAATTGCTTTGATCTAAGTGTTAGTTGTTCTTGCACCTAACTGTATGCAAAGGCACATCTTCATTCATTCTTTCTAATTTAGGTAACGATTTTAAAAGTTTGACATATAGACAGTTGCTATGCTCATTGTGCGCACTTGTATATTAGCAAAAATGCGTTATTGTACTCTCAATGTACTTTTAATGGAAATAACTCTACGTCAAGATGACATTTATTTCTCTACTATACTATGCCCTTGAAAAATCAAGTCACTATTGACATGCTTATTTTTTGAATTGCAGGATGACGGAATACCAGTTGTTGAATCAGTTCTACGAGAAGGACCATAGGATCAGACTGATCGAGCAAGATCAGATATATTCCTTCGTTCAGCGACTACATGCAACTTTTAACATTTAACGTAATATTATTTCATATATACAACCTTGAACTGTAGATCCTTCCTATCCTTTGACATCGGACACATGATGCGTCGCAGGTCATGGTGTACGACGACCGGTACACCCCACTCCTTCAGCGTGCCGGTCTGCACGTCGTCGCTAACCTTCTTCGTCGTGGACTGTGGACTGTGCCGCTGAGACGAGCACATGTGGACTGTTAGGTGCCCTCTGATTTGCTTCAATGCTGTCGAGATTCACTTGCCTCACAGGGTAGCCCGCCAGTTTGGGTTGCAATAGAGTTGGCCGTTCGAGGAGGTTTCGACCTCCACCATGTTGCACAAGTACAAATTTTTGCCTCGTTTCTTTGACGCCATGCTATGTATGCGGCTTACAATCGCAATTCGAACTTGTTTGTAGTTTCCATCGGATGCGCCAAAGGAAAGTGACGGAATTTGCTCACCACCATCATGACATGGTGGATTGGTGGCGGCGCTTGGACAACAGTCCTAGACTAGTGGACCCCAACACACTAGAGCTTACTTCCGCCAGTACTTGGGATGGTATCACATCACCACACGATACGAGCTGCACCAGAAGTGGACCGTAGATGACTACGCAGACATTGCTTCCTCCGAGGATGAGGACACCCATTATGACGTGCGAGCTAAAGAGGGCATTGTAGTGCAGATCTCACCCATCCTCGATAGAGTTGTAAGCACTAACTTCAATTCCGTACTTTGGCTTAACATGTCCCCTTTTTACATGAGCTGCGCCGGAAGTGGACCGGAGATGACTATGCATACATTGCTTCCTCCGAGGATGAGGATACCCATTACGATTTGCGAGCTAAAGAGGGCACTGTAGTGCAGATCACACCCATCCTCGATAGAGTGGTAAGCACTAACCTCAATTCCGTACTTTGGCTTAACATGTTCCCTTGTTACATGAGCTCGCTCTTTTGTACTATGCAAGGTTCTTCGGTTATGCAGTCTGTGCATGATATTGACAACACTCTACGCTATCCAATTGGCAGTCTGGGCAATGAGCGGCGCATGAGGGAGATGTTGGAGGTTTGAAAACATTCTTTTTGTTGTAATTACAAACACTCGCTAAATTTCATATTTGTTGTAGCCTTTTTTGCAGAAGTTGCAGAGGCGCCTCCATAGAGCTGTTGCTCGTTGCGGATGCTGTTGCGTAGTGCCCACCAACGTGGTAGTGCCTTCCTTGTCTCACTGATCCAGGGCCTCCGCAGCCTCAACTGCAGCAGCATCGTCATCCTACAGAAGCGCACATCAGTTGGCCGTGGCCAGCTCCTCACGTACAACCACTTTCAGCGACCGCCAAGACGACGACGAGGACAACGACAACGATGATGCCAACCAGCCGCAGGACTACGGCGAGATTGGAATTTCGCAGCTACAAGATGCTCCTTGTGCTACTCAGCCTACGCCTCGTCGTCGGCCCCCCCTCCCCCCGTCACACGCCAGGCACTGGCGCACTTGGCAGGGGTAGGGGACGGTCTAAGACAAACTGATGCGCTTTTCAATAGCAGATCATCCACTTATGTGTTTCTGAACTTATATATGCTTGTGACTGTTTATTCCTGAACCTTAGTTCTTAATGTGAACTTTGTACTTAGTCGTGACCATGTTTTCAATATGGTGATGTGTTATTTCTGTTCATGACTTTTGAATTTTCTATGGTTAACAAAACGACGCTAAATAATACGGCGTCGTACTAGCACAGCATGATGTCAGGGTCTTTGGCGCCGAGCTACACAAGAGGGAGGAGGAAACGTCCGGGCAAGAGTTAAGTCCAGTGCATGGCGCCCTCGCCACGGTAGCGGCGAGCGCCAATAGCACGGTGCCAAAGTTTATAGCTCCGTGCTGTTATACAATAACGCTATGCTGAGCGTCCATTCCTGCAATTACTTCCATCGGGGGTCCAAATGTAAGAAATTTATGGGAAAAAAGGCTAAAATGCAAAAAAAAATACGGGGAAGGAGACACTGCTTCTCCTCCGCGCTGGCGCGATCCCGGCTTCATGTCCGGCGTTCGCCTTCGCGCGCGGGATGGCAGCTTAATTCGCCGTCACCGCCGGGGAACTCGGCAACGGTGATTGCGTCCGGCAATGGCCGCCACCACCTCCCCATTCAACACCCGCACGGACGAGCGGCCAGGCGTGGAATCACGTGAGCGCATCAAATGATTTCAGATTTCACTAAAGGTCATGTTCTAGGCTTCTAGCTAGCTCTCCCAATGCAAGTATGCTATCTGAGCTCCGTCCGAGCCCACCATGAGCTTAGCTGCAAGAACGTTTAATCATCTAGGCACCTCTGCTGCGATAAAGAGAAAAAAACATTGAAAGGGTTGTATCGGATTGCAAATTGCAACGGAAGAGTTCACCCCCCGTACAAGTGGTCAGAGCACCCCTCCACGTAGCGAGCCGCCTCGGGACGTGAAAGAATCGCGGTGCCCCGAACGACGGCCTCCTCTGCTTCCACTCCCTCGCGGCTGTTTGGCCTCCTGCCATGGAAGTAGTCCTTGACGAGCTGACGGACCCTGGGGATCCTCGCGCTGCCGCCGACGAGGACGACCTCGTCGACCATGTCCTTGCGACTCTCCACTCGGGGCTTCCTGTTCCCCGTCACCACCTCGTCTACCAGTCCCATGGCCCTGTCGAACAGGTCCCGGTTCATCTCCTCCAACTTGGCCCGCGTCAGAGCCGCCGAGAAGCTGATGCCACCGCCGTCGACCTGCACCAGGGTCTCTTCTTGGTTGCTCAACGCCTTCTTGGCGTGCTCGCAGGCCACCCGTAGCCTGAGCAGCGCCTCCTTGTCCTGCCGGATGTTCCCCCTGATGCCGCCGCCTGATGAGTTCCGCCATGTAGTCGACAATCCTCGCAGTGAAGTCATCACCTGCAACAGCATAATAATTGAGATAATTTTACTACTAGTAGTAATTTTGAGCGTCGATCACGTCGGGTTGAAGAAAGCCACACAAGGTGGAAGACGATCGATCGAAAGACTTGCCTCCCAGGAAGAGATCAGAGCGCGCCGTGATGTGACGGGCCGTGCCGTTGATGAACTTGAAGATGGTCGCGCTGGATGTGCGGCCGCCGAGGTGGAAGACGAGGACGGCCTTGCCGTCGTCCCGCTTCGTGTGGTGGTGGTACGCCGCGGCCGCGGCGATCTGCTGGTCGATGACCTTGACGCCGTGGAATCCAAGGTCATACCTGCCAACAGAAGCGAGGTCCTGCCTTCTGATGTAGGGGAGGTAATGCGGCACGGCGATGACAGCATTGGCGACCTCGCGGCCAAGGTGCGCCTCCGCCTTGTGCCTCAGCTCGGAGATGAGGATGCAGGCGAGATGCAAGAGGGAGAACTCCTTCACGTGGCCGTCCGAGCCTGTCTCCACTTGGATGGAGGCCCAACCCTGCCTCTCGGTAAGCTTGTACGGCACAAGCTCCATCTCCCTCTTCACCACATGGTCCTCCATCCTGCGACCCACGCCGTGCCTGTGAATGTTAGTTAAAAGCAAAGCAAGCTGGAGCTGGAGCGAGACTGAAATCCAACAAGACGAAACGCAACGCGTGCCTTCGTGTCATGAGGCATGAAGCCCGAGATGGCCGTCCCGGGGCTGAGGGCGGCGTGGTTCAAGGCGGCCTCGCCGGAGAGGGTGCCATTGTCCGTGACGGCCACCCAGGAGGGGATGCAGAACTGGTAGTAAGTGCTCTCGGGGGCGAAATCGTAGCCGGCGATGCAGGAGTTGGTGTTGCCGAGGTGGATGGCCGCCGCGGTGCCGAGGTAAAAGGGCGCGGCCCCACGTGAGTAGCGGAGGCAGTGATCCGCCGGCACGCCTATTTCGACCCCGAACGCCGCCGCACCCGCCATCGCCGCCGCAAGGTCAACCGACGGATCGACCGATTGGTTCCATTATCTGAATGCTTGATCAATTAGTAGTACAATCAAGAAAGCTAGTAAGAATTGCAGTACCCAAGAGGAGCAAAAGGCTCAGAAGAAGACGGCATCCCATCATGCCGATCGATACAGTACCCAAGAGTTGAGCTCACCGGTTGCCTTTCTCCTGGCCCCGACGATAATATATCACAGTCAAAGCTGTGGGACCCTGTACATGTCACCGGGCGATGCAGGGCCATTGGATTGGATCTATCTATGCGTCAAAGGCTCAAAGCTTTGATCTCTCTCCCTTTTTATTAAAAAGGAAAACAAGGAAAGTAAACAGATTTGCTCGTTTTCAATAAGTAGAAACAAAGTGCAAAAAATTGAATTGTGCCTAGATTTGGCAAAACAACAAGGAAAATGTAACCAACAAAAGATACTATATAATAATAATGGTTATCGCAAGTAATCAACAAGGAAAGACTATAAATATCATCTTATTATGTAGAAAACATGCCTTCCCTTACTTTTTTTCAAAAAATAATAAACACACATCTGGTGATTTGTACAAAAGAAATATTGCAATTGGTAGAACATTTATGAGCCTATGCCTCCATGGTACATTTTCTTGCATGTGTGTGTTGTGGGGCAAGTGTTGGCACCTGGCAAATTAAATTACATAAAATTTATGTAGGCTTCTTGTAACCAAACTGTAACTTAATATCCATCTCCTGAAATTCGCATTCTTACCGAAACTTCCTTGCGTATCTTTTTTGTTTCAGGATCCAAGGTAATGGAATCGACCTATCGACACTGTTTGCTGTTGAGGATAACGGCACCGGGACTCTGAGAACCACTCAGGTGGCACAAGGTCAATTTGGCAAAAGGGCTGCTTAGAACGAAATCTCTTCTCTAATACTCCATCGCCGCCGCTGCGGTTGCCTCCACCACGCCAGCCTCATCTGTCACCTCCCACACGAAACGCAGCTGCTGCAGTGCTGCTCGTCCGCAGCTCGCAAAAGGCTGCAGATCCACGCGACAGCAACGCCGAGGAGAGAAGCTGCAGATCGAACGCCGAGGAGGCGCTTCAACGTGGGAGATGTCATCAACGTCACCAACGCATTATGCCTTGATGCTGCCGCAGGGGTTGCTCCACTGGGCACTGGAGGGCGGCGAGGCCCGCGAGCAAGACCACTCTCTGACAGGCACGCAACAAAGAGAAGTCAGCTACTACTTCGCTGATCTCCTCGGTCTGCCTCAGGCTCAAACCTCAAACGGGAAGCAGAGCCAAGCCTCCATCTCATCATCATCTGAAAATTACATGGATCGCTCAGTGTCCGCTTACATGATAATTACGGCAGCACACCAGCACCATACCACAATTTGCTCCATGGCAGCTGCTTAATAAATTGATAATTAGCGGCCTCGTACTCAGTTACAAGCACGATTGGTCGGTGGTGCTGCAGTAATTATGTATTTGGCGAGGTAATACCGTAATATGACTGAACATAAATACCACAGTAAGTATTGATCGATCATGTACCGAGTCAAGTAAAGTGTCTGCAAAAATCTTTTATCTTGCTTGTGAACATCAGGCACATCAGAATCATATATCTCCGCCTTCTTCAGCCTGGAGATTACCCCTTGAGCCTTTGCACGGACAATTTTTTTTTTTGTCAAACATCCAAGCAAAAAGAAAGAGAGAAAATTCTTAAGCTTACAATTCTCTTGTGGACTGTGAGAATACAATAAGGATTGTTGCCCTCCTAACAACAACTCTCTCATCTCGTCATATTTTAGTTATGCTCTCCTTTTCGGAGTCTGAAATTATGCCAGTGACTTCGGGCTCCAATTTAATCGGCTCCATTAGGCTTGCCTTCTTTTCCATTCCGGATTCATGCAGCAACTAATACCCCATTAATTTTGTATTTTTGAACGAACAATACTCTACGAGTGTGTTTCTATTAATATAGCAGAAAAATATAAGGTTAAGATCTTGGAGGCCATAACCAGGCAATCAAAGAAAAAGAAAACCACCAACAAAAAAAGTCCGGGAGGTTCGATTGAAACCTCAATGCGCGCCGAACTCAACTCAACTTAGACAACACTATAGCCAGTCGGATTGGGATATCGACACAAGTTGCACAAACACCAACGCCTTACCACCACAGATCACCATGCCGCAACATCACAGCCCGGGAGATTTACCCGACAAGTAGCCCACATCGCAAGCGATGTTATCCCCGACGAATTTTCGATCAATAGACCAATGTAGGCTCTCAAAAAGCAGACCATCATGCGGTATAAAACAAAGATGAATGGAGGTACATAAGGGGAGTAAGAGAGAGGAAGATAATGAGTGGAGCTCGGTGCCAGCCGCTGTCCAGAATTATTGGGCATGCAGATAAGCGTGACAAAACAAAGAACAGAGTCTAACGGAGAATAGAGAGGTCGGCCACCAGTCCAAGTTAACTACCCCTTTTATTAGTCCTGCAAACTCGCATCAGTCATCTAATTTATAGGCTGCCCTGGCTACTAGCTGCTGCTATTTCTTGCTCTCCGATCCCCATTAAATCTTCTTTAGGGCTCTCTAGCATTATTTGTTCTCAAAGCATTAGCAGGCATAGCAAAATGTGGAGCTCATGCACAATGTCCTCAAGTGGATGCTACATGCACAAAATTACAGTGGTCACATAAGTTGTCAACCAGGAACACACACTACAGGATTACTACTATCTTTTATGTACGGAACATATGCAACTCGCAGGTTGCCAAAAAGCTCACCTATCTATCACAAGTTTGCAAACCAGAAATAAGCAAAGACTAACAACTAACGTTACTCTCCCTATCCCTAGCCTTAGCCTCCCCTACTGACTCTATTCTCTGGACACAAACCATTTAGTTGTTGCTTTATGTGGAAGATCATCCATGGATCGCCATAATGCATACAAGATGGCCCTATAGTTGGTGGAAATCCAGAGCCGGGCCTGCAACATAGCCGCTCCCTCCTGCATCTGAGTCCACAAGCTTCTGTCGACCTGCCTAGTATTTCAAGTGCCTTCTTTTCAAAACACACTTGATTTCTCAATTTTCAAATTGCCCAGCAAACAGAAACTGGACCAGTTATATGTAATTGTACTCCGTTGGGTGAAATCATGTGCATCCAGGTACAATATTGATCAATACAGTTAGGCAACTTGCACTAGCTAACTCTTGACAATTTCCATGGTGCCTCCTGACCTGAAAGCACAGATAAGCAGATTCGTTGGTGTACCATAGAGTTAGAAATGCAGGCTCAAGCCTTCCACATTCTAGTTGGGAATGCATGAAAACAAAGTATCAAGGGTTCATGGCATCCTGTCGATATTTCTAGCTGGAAATGCATGCAATGGAAACATGATCTCATTGACAATTTTTCAGGTACGAGGAGACATGCATCATTTGTTCTCCTGAAAAATTAACTTGCAAGGTCAAAGAGACCTCAGTGCCCAACTTAAGATTGCCCAAGCTGACTGAATAACTACCTTATGGAACATATAGATTATAATACCAGGAAATATATGACTCAAGGGTGAGATGCCATAAAATAGCTTCCATGAACCATAATATGGACAGCGTTCCTTTTTTTTTTCCAAGCCAGTCTCGCCATGTAAATAGAGTTATGGGTATACAAGTGCAACAGATGACAACTTATTGCTCAAAACAAAAGAAACGTTACAAATTCACTAAAAATTCTTGAAAACTGTCACATATGGAGATTCAATATCAATATCAGCAATGCCCGTAGACCACAGATAAAATTGAGCAGGAACATACCCAACCAAAGTGATTGGTGCATAGAGCATAATGCATTTGTTCATATTAGAATGCTTCGTTTCCACACAAACGGTCACGATTCTCTGGCATCACGGTAACACCCATGTGCTCTGTAACATGAGATATATTCTCCCCCTTGATTCTGAGTTTCTGACTCACGCTCCGCCACTGATTTCATGTGCTGCTGCTGCTTGAGAACGACAGAGAGAGGGAGGTGTGTGGAGACCGTCTGCTGCTTGAGAGCGACAGAGGGAGAGAGTGGGAGGGAGGGAGAGAGGTCAGGAGGCCGTTGCTGCTTTTGAGAGAGAGAGAGAGAGAGAGAGAGAGAGAGAGAGAGAGAGGTGTGGAGCCGGACGCTGGTCAGAGGCCACTTCTGACTCCTCCGTCTCGGACGCTGGGCAGAGGCCATTTCTCCGTCCACTTCTCACTTCTGCCATCATTTCGCAAGCTGCGTTGGGAGATGGAGCTGCTCTTGATCTTTGCAGCAGCAAGGCTCGGCTCCTCCACCTCCACCACCGAGGAGTGCTCCTCGATCTACGGTACGCCATCTCATGCTGCTAAGGGTGTGTTTAATGCTGCTAAGGGTGTGTTTGTTTGAGGGTTGGAGAGGATTGGGATGGGGACCTCGGGCGGAGGAGCGGTGCGGGTCGGGCAGCTCTGCTCGCGGCGGCAGCGGAGGGAGCTCCGCTCTCTACATTCTCTCTTACTTTTAGCTTTTTGCTCGGGCCTGTTCGTTTCCTCCTATCTAAACTTTAGACCCATCACATCAAAGAGAATCTTGCTATTTAGAAGTACTAAATAAAATCGGTTTATAAAACTTTTTGCACAGCTAGATGCTAATTCGCGAGACAAATTTAATGAGCCTAATTAATCCATAATTTGCCACAGTGATGCTACAGTAATTGTTCGCTAATCATGGACTAATATACCTCATTAGATTCGTCTCGCAAATTAGCACTAGGGTTCTGCAATTAGTTTTGTAATTAGACTTTATTTAATACTTCTAAATGATAAGATTCTCTTTGATGTGACCCCTCTAAAATTTAGATACCCGGAAACGAACACCCCCGAAGTTGTGTATAGTACTATAGTGGCCGGAAATGGTAGTCAGAGCATGAGCTCTGGATTGTTAATGGCAGCAGTAGCAGTAGTTCCTGATCATATTTGTGTATGGATGGAGGATAGGTTATGCATCGTCCAATGTTTGCTTATAGTGCTTGCTTGACAGTGTCGAATCTCGTAGCTTATTGTACACCTGTGCTGAGACTAGATAACTAACAAGCCCATGGATACTTTACCTCCTACTAGTCTATTGCTATGCAACGTGATCAATGACTAGTTAATATAATGTTATGTTCTGTTGGTATTTATCTGATGACAGATTTCTGGCTGTTTGATGTGCGTCGGTATCTATCCTTTGTTTAAATTGGTCTTAAATTGGCTGAAAATTGTTAGGAATAAACCCAGCTCGTGGGTGCATGGCTGGTGGGTGGCTCGGCGACTCGTGTGCGTGCGGCGGCCCCGGAGACGAAGAAGGGGCGCTCCCTGCGACAGTCAACTCGGAGCCGGCGCCCTATACGTTAGGATGTGCAGCGGTGCCGTGGTTTCGGAGGAGTTTGTTAGAATACACCATGTCATGTGTTCGTCGCTGTGACGTGCATGTGTGGGAGTCTGTAGTGTGTACGATGATGCATGAGTTCGTGGTCGCGTTTGCATCTGGTCTAGGTTGAGTCCAGCACGTTGTGCATGCGTACTGGCAGGTTTGTTAGGAAAGTGCAGGGATGGCCAGGAGAAGACCGTTGGCAGCAGCCGAGGAGGAGCGCAATAAGAGAGACCGGTTCTCACGGAAGAGTTTGTTGCTCGTGGAGAGCGCATACGTGCGCGTGAAGTTCGACCAGTGCCTACGTGCGCACGGGTGATCGCAGGAGTTCGTTGCCAGGAGCTGCGGCTATAAAACCACCATGTATTCAGTTTGTTCGGTTTGAGCCGAGCTGAGTGGAATACAAGAGAAACACCGGCATTCAACGCCGGCCGCGCGTTTGGCGCCCCGTGGCGAGCGTAGGTCTCCCACCAAATCGTGTGTCTCGTGTTCTTGTGATTGTCCGGCAATCCTCGGTTCCAACAGAAATTGCTATGCACCGTGAATCCGTGATCAATATTTTTACTAGCTTTAACTTATTGCAGCTTGTCAGCTTTTGTGTTTTATACAAGTACTAGTTTGTGCGGTCAGGAGACCATCTTGCAATCAGTGTATCCAGACTTAAGTTACTTAAGTTAGAGTCTGTTTGAATCCGGTAGTTATATCAGATATTTGAACATTAATTAAAAATATTAAATATAAATTAATTATAAAATTAATTGTATAAATGGAAACTAATTCACGATGAATCTATTAAATCTAATTAATTTATCATTAGCACATGTTTACTGTAGCACAATAGTGCCAAATCATAAACTAGTTAGGCTTAATAGATTCATCTCGCGAATTAGTCTCCATTTATGTAATTAGTTTTGTAATTAGCCTATATTTAATACTCCTAATTAGTGTCCAAACATCTGATACGACAGGGACTAAAGTTTAGTCCGGGATATTCAAACACCTGTTGGAGACTATAAAATAATATTATTTTGTTTACTTTTGCCACTTTTTAGTATGACCTTGATTTGGTTGATCTATTTGATTTTGCAACAAACCAGCCAATTAACTTTTATGATTATATTGTTGTCAATTATAAGCTCACAAACTTCATTTTCTATTTCTGCCGCTTTCTACCAGTCACATGTACATGATTTTTTTCTTGTTGAGCTATTGACCCTATCTGCATGTTTGTTAGCGGGTTTTGGGTTGATCCAATTAAAAAAAATCAGCCATCCATTTTCTGCCCGATAGATTTTGGTTGCTAGAACAAACCAGATAAGCTACATTTCAATTACACAGAAGATGAACCAGATCTTTATGTGCAATTGAAGTGTAGCTTACACAAATAAGTACATGTTTTTCATTACCTCCATTTGTCTCTGTTGTGCCTCTTGTGCTTTTGAAGATTGATTGTTCTATCTTGTCCATTTTATCTTCTGCAGATGGAATTGAGTGTTTTGATTTTACCTAATATGAAGAAACTCTAACAACAATCTTTTTTCCTCAATGGATCATACTATCAACACGGAGGGTGCCATTGAGTTCCCTGTGTTCCACAAGAACCACCCATGCCTTCGCTTGATGAGAAGTTCAAGTGATCCAATTGAAGCACAGGCAACAATGATTGATGTGATTGAAGACAGCAGCATCAACGCCTTCTTGTTTCTGATGCCCATCAAGCTTGGCACGCCACCGATTATGAATCTTGTGGCAATCGACACGGGATCCACCCTTTCTTGGGTACAGTGCCAGCCATGCGAGCCGCATTGCCATGATCAAGCAGCAGAGGCCGGACAGATCTTCGACCCCACCAAATCCACGACGTTCCGTCATGCACGCTGCATATCAAGGGATTGCTTTTCCATCAAGCATGAACTTATTAGGCTCCAGTCTGCAAATTGCATGGAGAAGGAGGATACTTGCCTTTACACCATGTCCTTTGGAGGCGACACGACCGGCAAGGTGGTACGTATGGGACAACCTTACCATCGGGAATGGGCAGGACACTGGATTTAGCGCCTGTTCTAATCCACTAGAGCTAATAGTTAGCAGGCTAATAAATTGTTAGCTGGATTAGCTGACTAATTATTAGCTGGCTAACTATTAGCTGAGGCGTGTTTGAAACTTGTAGCTAATAGTTTGTTTTCAAGATGTAAATGTCCTTCTTACCCCTGCTGGTTTATTATTTATTTTCATCATTTTGTCAGCAATATCCAACGCCAAAGAGCACGTAGGACGAGGTACACCATGTTCACGAGAGGAGGAGGCACCCCGTGCTCCACCACCACATCTAGAAACTGCACTGGCCATTCGTGGAACACGAAACCCTCTGCCAGCTGTGCCACGCCCTGTGTCGACTGACCGAGAACGACCACGGCCCCTACCACCATTAGCAACTGAAGTATCAAGACTATTGTTTGTATTAGGCTGCGACTGAAGAAGCTCTTGGTATGATGCAATGTTGGGGAACTTGGTGCCGTCAGAGTTGAGGTCGAATCGCTCCACTCGGCCAGATTGCGGTGAAGGGAATCGAAGACCTGATGGTGCATCATCCGAGAAGAGGTCTCTATTGATGCGGGTGGAGGAGGGTGTGATAGGACTCGTGCGGTACTTATCGTCGTCGTTCTGGAAGAACTCCATGTCGATCTGGCGGAGGTCAAACATGGAGAGTAAAAATAATCAGTTTATATAAGTAAGACAAGTACAGTACAAGTTAGACAACTGATCTAGAACAATATCATAATTTCAGTTTATATGCACTACTAAAATTCAGACGACCCCTGCTCTCCATCACCATACACATGTGGAGCTCAAAACCAATAAAAGAATGGTGATGGAGAAACTACCAACCAGTCTAGAAACCTCCAGATTAATAATCGAACAGCCATTCAACAATTAATCTAGATGCAAAAGCTTCCAGCTTGACTACCGCACATTTCTGGGCTCACCTTAAAGTAATAGCAGGGAGCAGCATGTACAGCGGCGCTGCAGCAGCCAGCCAGGCAAAGGGCCGGGGCTACCTCCCAGCACCGGAGGAGGCGCGACCAGGGGCGTGCGGGCAAGCGGATGGGAGACCACCGATGCCGGGCGGCCGCGGACGCCTGCCAGGGACCGGAGAACGGCCGAGCAAGAGGGCTCGGCGGCGGGCGAGTGCGGATGCCGGCCAGCCGAGCGCGGATCCCTGCCGCGCGAGCGCGAACACCGGCGGGACAGACCTGAGGCTCCGGCGGCGTGCGGCGTGAGGGATCGGAAGCCGAAGTTGGCCGGGCAGGATCGGTGGCGGCGGTTCTGTACGCACGGGCGTCGGGAGCGAGGGCCAGAAAGGTTTCGGGAAGGAGGAGGTGGAATGATATTTGGATCATTAGCGCGTTATTAGTTGATTTTAGCTAGGTTGGACCAACTAATAAACTAATGGTTAGCTGGTATCCAACTAATAATTAGCTGGGCTATTAGTTGGCCCGTTCTAATTTTCTCAGCTAAAATTAGCAGCTAATTATTAGTTTTAGTGGATTGGAACAGGCCCTTAGTTTCCTCTTCGGGTGTAGCCTGGATGTGGAGTACTCGGACAAGGGAGCAGGAGCTATCGGCTTTGGCAGCAGCAGCTTCTCCTTCTTCGAGCAAGCCGCAAAGTTGATCAACTACAAGGCCTTGCCCAGTGATGAGACAGTGAAAAAGGGTATATGATCCTGGGCGACTACAGCCGGCAAGGTGCAGACGGTTACACCCCATTATTCCCATCCACCTCGACACGGACCTACTCGTTGACAATGGTCAAAGCCTAGTGACAACATCTTCAGAGATGCATGGTTGTGGACTCCGGGTCATTCTGGACCTTGTTGTTGCCCTCCACCTTCGGCCGCCTCGACGAGGTCATCACAAAGGCAATGGTGCCCCTCAACTTCTCGCGCGGAAATAGTAGAGGCCCATCCTACATCTGTTTCACATCTAGAGCGGACATGCTCAACTTCAATCAAACACTCAGTTTTCAGCGACTGGTCCATATTGCCGGCTATGGAGATCGGCGGCGCTGTGACGCTACATTTGCCGCCCCAAAACCTTTTCCACAACAACCGAGACCACGGGCTGTGCATAAACTTCGTGAAGACTGGCAACGTGAAATTCCAAATCTTATTTCCTCTTAGTGAAATATGTGCTCAGGTATGTTCGCGAAAAAAAATAAATTCCAAATCTTGAGGAATGGGGTGACTCGATCGTTCGAGACGATCTTCGACATCCAGGGCAAGAGATCTGGCTTCCGATATAGAGCCTGCTGACCCATGTGTGAGTAATCAACGCTGATCCATGTGCTTGTGTTTAGTCTTTAGTTGTTTCTCCCTGACTAAGGAATTAGATACGAGCAGTTTGAACAGGTGTTTAGTTAGTATACATGCTAGTTTCTGTTCTTGCAGTTTGCCTTGCATCGGTGGTATACATGCTAGTTTGTGTCCTTGCAGTTGCCTTGCATTGCAGTGCTGATAGAGTATATGTATGCAGGTGTACGTGACACGTGGGAGGCGTCTTGGAACTTGGGTAGCGTGAAGTTCGGCAGTAGTCAGACGAGCTGCTAGATGCTGCCATTGCTAGTCCTCTTCATGTTTCAATTGTGTGTGTGTGTGTGTGATAGTGCTCATGTGTGGAACCCCTTTATGTTATGTGTCGTGTGAACTTGGTCGTTTGTGGTGTCTAGCTGTCATCTTCGGTGATTTGTTACATGAAGACTTATACATGGTTTCCTTGCTGATATGGAAAGCCTTCCGTGGTTCTCCCACTTCCATTGATGGGGCCATTAGTTGTTGCTGTCCCAGTTCATGAGCAGGATGGTTGTTCTGATGAACTTGATAGTTGTTCTGATGAGTTCCCAGGCGTGCTACTTGAACCCAATTTTGTAGGAGATGCCCCCACATGCCAAGCAGACGTGTAGTGAAAGCAGATAAAAGGAAGCATATTTATAAGGAACATCTGTTTCCCTGAAGGCATTGGGCATTCATGCTCAGCTTCTTAACCCACTAGTCGGTAATGACTGCAGGGAGATCCCTTGTCGTGCTTCTCTTCACCTTCCCGTCCAAGCAGCAAGAGAGCAAGGCCATGGCTATATCCTGATGCTGATGGTGAGAAGAACCATCCTCCCTCCACGGCCAGTAGCATTTCAGCATTTCATCCGGCCACATGAACTGAATTCCTGCAGGTTGCTGCAAAGCTGTTTGAGATCACCGAAGGGCCAAATGGCAAAAGGTGAATACGCTGCTGAATGCTGTAATACCAACAGAACATACATTATATTAACCAATCATTGATCACTGGGCATAGCAATGGACGAGTAACAGTTAAAAGGTCCCGTTGGCTTGTTAGTGATCTAGTCTCTGCACAGGTGCACAATAAGCTACGAGATTCCACACTATAAAGCAAGCACTATAAACAAACATACATAACCTCTCCATCCATGCACAGATATGATCAGGAGCTACTGCTACTGCTGCCAATAACAATCCAGAGCTCAAGCTCCGACTACCATTTCCGGCCACTATAGTACTATACACACTTAGTAGCAAAAAGGTCAAAGAAAAAGCAAGAGAGAATGCAGAGACCGCTACACAAAAAAGGACTAGATATAATACAGATTCCACGGCGTCCTGCACAGGGATATGAATGCTAGTATCTGTGAGACAAGTTGTGCCGATCTTGACCCCAGGGACTTCTAGCGGTCTCGTTAGCACGCTGTGAATCATGTTGAGCTGGGCTACTCTGCTCCTGGTAATGCTGGTGCTCGTTTGGCAGCCGCCAGCTCCTGCTCCCAGCATCGCTGCCTGAATCCACCACCATGTCACCACCCTCCAGTATGCGGAGAACCTTTAGGCCATGTCAAAGAAAAAGTATGAGCACATAGACTGCTGGTATCAAGTTTTCCTACTTGTTGATAACGGAGATGAAAGAAACAACATTGTTGAGATTGAGAATGACTAACATGGGACATGCGTGGCCTCAAATGAGGGTCACGCCTTATGCACAGGTTTGCTGCGTGCAACATGCAGTAGACCTCGTTTTCGCAGAAGCGGCCTCCTAGGCGTGGGTCAATCAGCTCATCGATTGCATACTCTTCCAACAAAGGCCGAGCCTGTTACAAGCAAATCAAACATGGTCAGGGTAAAGAGATGGCACCGCCCACGAATCCAGACACAAAAGTTGATTTACTCCCAGTTTGAATTTATGACTGGTGAACAAGTAGAAATATAGAAGTTAGCTGGTTCCATGCCAGTTAGTTGCTTAAAAAAAATTTCAGTCAGTTATATGACAAGAGTCAAACACTCCAGCAAATATTGAAGAGGTTCAACACAGGAAAGGCAGAAACTATCACCACCGACTGACTCGTACCATACATGGTTATACTTATACAACTACAGTAGGCTCTTATATTAGCCAGACGTATAAAAATCCAGCATTAACAGACAGGAAACAGTCACAGTAGATGAACTAGTGATCTCACCCATTCTGTTAAGAACTGCTGGCCCTTCGGTCTGTTAATATCCACAGCCTTCCGTCCAGTGACAAGTTCCACAAGTACAACTCCAAATGAGTAGACATCAGCCTTCTCTGTTATTTGCCCACTCTGAGCATATTCAGGCGCCAGATAACTGCAAATAGTCAAAAAGAGGATCAGATTTGCGAAATTTCATCTAGTCATACCTGACCATGGATGGCAAAGCGTATACGAGACATCAGAGCACTTACCCAAATGTACCAATGACTCTTGTTTCCACTCCCATGTCTCCATCAGGTTGCCATCTAGCCAGACCAAAATCTCCAACCTGTCGTAAAGGTAAAATGATAATTCAACCTCATCATGCAATGACAGTTAAAACTTTTCGTGATGCCAATGGGAATGAAATATTTGGTACAACTTAGTGACTCGCAGACATGTATGCATATTTATGATGCAGTTTATGTAGAAGTTTTATTTTGCATGATAATAAAAATAAATTTCAGTGTGTTAAAGGAAATGACTTTCATATAGAGAGCTGATGATGATCATACCAGAGGTTCAAAATCATGTGTAACGAGGATGTTGTTTGGTCTCATATCACGATGGATTATACAACCAACCCTGCATTCTTCATGGAGATATCGCAGCCCTCTGGCAGCTCCTGCTGCAATCTTTTGTCTGGCAGCCCACTCCAGAGTTTCTTTATTACGGCCTAATACAGTGCGCCAAATGGTTTAGAGAGGTTGAACTCAAAGAAATATTGCTCTCTTTTGGCCAAGTTTGGCAATGAGAATCAAGGGAAGAGTACCGTAGCACATAAATAAATGGTTTACTAAGGTACTTGTAAGTTTCTTTTCCCTGTTTTCAAGCCAGGGTGTTATTTCGATCCCCTGATGTATTGAGTACTGACAATGAAAATGGGCTTACCATAAAGATGTGAATCCAGTGATCCATTGCAGATGTACTCATAAACTAGCAAACGCCTCTTATCTTCAACACAAAAGCCAATCAGCATCACAACATTCCGGTGCTGTGCACAACTCAGAACCTCAACCTCTGAGCAAAACTCGACATCGCCTTGGGAGCTAGCAAGTTTATGCTGCTTGACAGCGATTGCTTGGCCATCAGGGAGGACACCTCTGTGAACAGACCCAAACCCACCTTCAGCCAAGAAATTTGCTTGGGAGAAGCCACCAGTTGCAAGCTCCAGTTCCGCATAGCTGAACCACCGTGGTGGTTTCCCAAATACAGGTGTCTTATGTTGACATATAGAACACAAAGGCGGTGGTCCAGGAGGTGCCCTCCTGGATAATGAGACGGCATCTCTCACATTCCCTCTGAAGTTTAAGTCAGACCTGCTTCTGATTGCATTGATTTCAGTCAAGAGATCCAGTTTGGCAATCTTTTCGAGCAAAGAATCTGCTGTAGGTGTCCTTCTAGGGCGATTTCCTAGCAGTCTAGTGGGTGCAGGCTCCTGTAAAATGTCAGCCATCCATGGCTGAAGTGATGAGGCTGCTGGAGGAGTTGAAACTTCACTCTCGGAGTCAGATATATTGACATTTGAATGCTGGATATTATCCTTGGTTGCCTCTTTCGTCAAAGAGCTAGTTGTATCTGAAGCACAAAATGGAGAAGTGGCAGGGTCAGAGCTTGAGACGGAGGAAGTTCCAGCATCAGTAGTGTCAAACGGAGCTTCCGACTCTGGGCTGCTACTTGGTGTCACGGATGGTCCTTGAATCGAACTCCGCTGCTCATTAATATTACTTGCGGTATTACAATCTGATGTACTCGGCTCAGGTGGTAACTGCGGAGTTGAATTTGACTCCTTTTCAGGAGATCCCACAAGGTTCAACCGAAGAACTTTGGGCCGAGAGCGCTTCATGACTACAATATTGCACTGCAGTTCTTCGAGGCAACGCTTCTCCTCATGCTTCAGTTCCCTGAGCAAGATGGCAAGACAAACTTCAGTTAAGGAATGAGCTATGCAAGAGAAGGGCTACAACGACAGGATGGCGTCAACGCTGAAGAAAGGTATTGTGTGACATTACTTGTCTAGCACAACCCAGCTCGCCTGTGCTCGCTTTGATTCAGTGGCCACGGTACCAGAAGGTAATCCAGATAGAATCTTGACCTTCACATTTATCTACACAACAAGTGACATAAGTAAAAAAAACGAAACGAAATGAAATCTAGCTGGCTGAAGATAGTAGAGCCAGGAAAACGAAAGGGTGACATGATGCTACCAAACCTTGTTCGGATCATAGACATCGTGAAGTTTTAGCATCATTTGAGAGCACAACTCAGAGACGTCTGACTTCTGATTCAACACAGCCTTGTGGCCACTTGCGCAATCCCCCGCAAAGAACGGAAAGCCCCAGAACTTCCTACCTTAAAAGGAGAAGAAAAGAGCACATATTCAAAAGGACATAAATTTTAAAACTTTAGCTATGCAAACATGATTAGGTGGACACTCTAACCGTACTAACATATCGCATAATGATACAGCAGTAGTACATTTCAAGGCGTTCTTTTGTACTGCAGTGTTTGAAACGCAGGCTTGGCAGTACAGAACAATTGTTGCGGTAGGAAAGCTGAAGAAGGTTCATTTCAAAAAAAAAAACTGAAGAAGGGGTCGTATGCATATACCTGAGCTCGGCGGCGGGATGACGACGAGCAGCAGGATGCTGTCGCCGTGCTGGACGACATGCGTGAGCGCCCACACGACGGCCGTCTTGGAGATCTCCCTCGCGGCGGCGCGCACGGCCACCACCACCACGGCACCCGCTCCCGGGCCCTTCTCCGCCGCCCTCTCCGGCTGCAGGCCGGAGGCCGCCGCAGCCTTGTTCCTCATCTCGGAGCGGCAAGAACTCCTGCCAGCCGGTTCAGAGCATCTCCCAGTGAGGAACGAGAAACAAAACAGAGCACGCCGGACGCCGAGGAGGAGGCAGAGAGAGGCAATGGCGCCGCACAGCCGCGCACCCACCGCTCTTCCCTGGCGACTTTAAATGCCCGGGGAAGGAGACGAAGCGAGGGTACTACAGAAACAGCCGCCACTTGGCGGGCGCCGCTAGCGTCCGAGGCCAAATCACAGGGCGCGAGAAAAAGAACAAGCAAGAAGCAATCAATCGAGGTGAAAAAGGAGGCGAACGGGGGGGCCCGGCCCGACGGATGGGGTTGCAGCCGGAGGCAAGCAGCGCAGGAGGACGCCGAGGCGAGGCCGGCGCTGTAGCCGAGCGACAGCGACGTGGGGGGAATGGTGGGCGACCACACCCCGGACCTGTCAGATCCCACAGTTCTGCCCCCACCAACCCGTCTCGCGTCCTCTCCGCTGCTCCCCCAGCGAATCGAGCGGAAAGCGGTTGGATTGCTCCGAGCCGCTCCAAAATCCGCGGATTCTGTTGCGATTCCGCGGAGATTGGTTTGGCCAAGGCCAACGGACAACGGTAACGTTGCTTGCTTCCAGGAGGAACCCAACGGCCTCCCCGGAGCGGAGCAACGAACTGGAACCACGAGACGCGCATTTTCCTCCGGGAGACACCGAAAGCTTTGATGTTTGCTTGGTCGTCGAGATACGCAAGAGGACGGAGCAGAGAGACCCACCTCGCAGAGCGGACGACCGCCGGCAGCCGCCTTGGCAATGGCGCGACGCGGCGCGACGCAACGACGAGCTCGATCGCCTCCACCCGCCGCGCGTTGACCGGCTAGCGCCTCACTGGCGCGAGAAAGAATCTGGCCCTAAACTAGAATTGCTAGCTGGGGAGTGGAGTGGAGACGGCGAGAGAGAGAGAAAAGAAAAACTCCATGGCCGGTGCGGTGGCGGCCTGTCGCCTGACCTCCGAGCTGACCCTGCAATTACTACGGATCACCGTCGAACGGCCAGCTTTGCTACTCGCTCGTAGGCCGTGCCTGCCCCTCGCCGCCCCGGCTATTCACGGCTCTGCCACTGCTGCGCTGACCCCTTGCCAGGACGGCTGGGGCGGGCCCGCGGCCGTCCTCGGTGGACCGGGCGAACGTGCTGACGTGTCGTTGCCGGGGCGGAGGGAAGGAAAAGCTGCCGCGCTGCGAGGGAGTTGAGCTGGCGAGCTGGCTGCTGGCACCTGCATGCATGCGGTGGCGGCAGGGGCAGCTGGAGCTGGCTCACCCCGAGTCCCAGGGTTGATCTTGGTGGTTTCACTGGAAGTGGCACGAGAGGAGGAGGGTGGGCCATGCGGGGCGGGCGGTACGGTGCGGCGACCGGGGAGGCCGGCCAACGTGCCAGTGAGGCCCTGCTTGTAATGTTTAGCTGTACTTGCAATAGTAACATGAGAGACCACAGCTCCAAGCATGATGATCGATCGAAAAAGCAGCTGAAGCTGAAGCTAATTGCTATTTGTATTGCTTTTACCGTATCTGCAATGGTGGTCAGTAGGTTTCACAAAGTTATCGTTACAGTGTTAAAATTACCGACGAGCGCTAAGCTACAAATTGTCGCATGAGATTGATATTAGTCGGTTTCTGACGGAAAGCACTCGGTGGCTACACAATCTCTCCCTCTCGCTCTCGGAACTGAAAGGGGACTTGTCGTCAACGAATTGTTAAAAGGAGAGTTTATGTCTATAACGACAGAAGAACTGATGAAATGACATCAACGTTGTAAATTTGAAATAGGCCCCTACAAGGTAACAGTACAGCGTGGAACGACATGTCATATATATCGGGTTGAGGTGACTCGTGTTCCTTTCCTACCCTCTAAACTTTAGACCCGTCATATTAAAGAGAATTTTATTATTTACAAGTATTAAATAAAATCTAATTACAAAACTTTTTGCACAGATAGGTGCTAATTCGCGAGACAAATTTAATGAGCCTAATTAATCCATAATTTGCCACAGTGATGCTACAGTAATCATCCGCTAATCATGGTCTAATATACCTCATTAGATTCGTCTCGCGAATTAGCCCTGGGGTTCTGCAATTAGTTTTGTAATTAGACTTTATTTAATACTTTTAAATGATAAGATTCTTTTTAATGTGACGGGTCTAAACTTTAGATCTTAACAAACTAACACACCCTCAGACATACCATAACAGGAATGGGACGAGGGGGAAAAAGCTGATGCTGGAGTGTGGACTGTTTAACCCTGATGGAAAAGAGACACGCAGCGGACGCTGACTCCCTGTGAGCTAGCATGAGCATGCCATTGCCGGCCGGCGGCCGCTTGAACAGAGGCGATACACGCACGCACACTGGGGCAGGGGATATCAATCAAATCAAATCCACCTTTTCCCGCGCAGGCCGGGGCCTTGGAGGCTTGGAGCAGCATGGCCAGTGGCACTGCAGCGTAAATAATCCCGACCCGGGTGGGCCTTGCCTTCTTCTTCGCGGCGCCCGCCCACGACAGGCGTTACTACAAGCTCAACCACCTGACGCCCAGAAAAAGAAAAGGACGATGCGTTTCGATGGGCGGGCGGGCAGCTTTGAATTCAACTGCTCGTCCTCCAACTACGAATTAAAGGCCGGCCTTGGCGTTCAATCATGGCGCTTTGCGGGCTCGCCTCGGCGATCGCGTCCGAGCAATGTGTTTGTTTGAACGAAATGTCGTCGTCCTCGGTTCCTCGCCTTCCCCGCCGCCCGCCGGGGGGTTCCAATTTATTTTCCGGCGCAAAATCAACTCACCACTAGGAGCATGCAAAAAGGCCGCGACGGCAAGCATGCAGCAGCAGCTTTGCCTTTGCTATTCAAATTAAAGATGTACTACTACTTCTGCTCCGATCCACTCCTGCAGTACTGGAACTAGGTTAGTTGATCTGGTCATTAACTATAGTGCAGTACGCTCTAGTTTGGAGAGGCAGGCATGCCAAGACGAGCAGGCTAAAGAAATTAAAGAACATGATGCTATGTGGGAGTATGTTATTAGTTCAGGGATCAGGAGGTGCATGCCTCACTTTTATTTCTTGCACAGGACAAAAGGGATAAGCTCCTCCTGTCCTGCATTGTCGATTATATGCATGCACATCATATCGACCTCCGATTTGCATCGGGAGGACGGTACACATGAAGATCAGATAGATCCAAGCCACGAGCGTTAACTGATGAGGATCACATCTCTATCTCTATCTCTACTACTATTATTATTAAAGTAAGTACTAATTTCTTGATCCGTCAATTAAAGTTCTAATCGAAATTCGGATGACCGTATATTGAGTTAAGAGTTCAAAATTAATAAGGATTAGCGCTTGGCAAGTAAAATATAAAAAGTAAAATACACAAATAGTGTATAATATATATTTTTATATACTAATTAATATATATATTTATATAGTTTTCCGTAGCAACGCTCGGAATATATTTTGCTACTATCCATCTATCTTTCACCCCACGACCCAGCGTTGGATGATTGATTGGCTCATCTCATCTTAATCTCATCTCGTGGCAGGGCCTGGCTTCCATCTGATTCCATCTCGTGCCCGTGCATGTCTATGAAAGTGTAGCAGAACTGCAGAAGCCGCTACGGCCTACTCCACTCTCCACTCCCCAGTCCCCACTCCACAAGCAAGTCCACGTGTACAGGAGAGCTACATCAGGACCATCGACGGAAAAGCTACCGAGTACTAGTGCGTCAGTGTGTGTCAGCTAATCAGCGTTACCTGCTACATCAGTTACCAGCAGGAAAAGTTACCAAAGTTTGGACGAGGGGTATCTATTCTATTCATAGCACATGTGATGTGTTATCACATGTTCGTTAAAGATAATAAAATTTTAAAATAAAATAAAATATTTTAAAATAAAATAAAAATAGTTTGAAATATTGTTATCTCCAGCCTTTTATTTTATTCTAGAATATTTTATTTATTCTAAAATATTATTATTTTCAGCGAAAATGTACGATTATATGGCGGCGCGCATACAACAGCCTGATTTAAAAATTTGCGGCCCACAGGACAGCCCACGAGACTGCGACCGTCATTTACTCCACAAGATTTGCAGCCAGCAACCTTGGATTTCCCCGACAATCCGTCAGTCCCGGTGTCTTCATTCAGCCTCGACGATGAACACAGAGGGACAAGCACAAGACCAGATCATGCAGCTACCGGGCCGATCCATAGATGAGATGGGCCTAACACCAACAGAAGGCCCGAGTAGATTTCGGGCCCGACCAGGTTTTCGGCCTTTCGGGTGTAGGCGTGCAGCTATTTATTCGCTTTTCCTCTTCTCCGCCCCCAGGTGCCATCACAATCACACGGCAGGCCATCACAATCGCACCGCCAACACGACCATGGCCACTCGTTTGGTCTCAGCGGCGGTTCGCCATCGTATGCGATCACGAAGCAAAATCCTTCTAACGCGCCGGAGTCAACTTGTTACTGTTTCATAGGCTTATCCTATTAGCAATCTGTAGAAGGGGAGGGGACAGAAAGCACCAGCAACCTGTTTCAACTGCTGGTTTTGGTTGCCCCACTATCTCGAATTGTTCCACTGATGCAGCAGACATGATGCCTCTGATCTCGTCGAGTGGCAAAGCGACGGTGAGAAATGAAAATGCCAGTACCCTGGACCGATAGCAATAGCATATGCTCATCCAAGATGGATTTCACAGAATCAGACAAAAATATGTGCATTCTGTCAAGACTAATTTTACTTGCTCATCATTCCAAAGAGGGGTATAAATAAGCCTCAACCCTAAGTCATATTCTGAACTAGCACGTGATCTCCCACCGAACCATAATATCGATGCAGAGAATGTTTTTTTTTAAGGTATAAGGTTTAAGGTGGTGCATCAACTGACAGAATAGAGAATAGAGTATTTGCCCACAAAAAAGAATCATACAACTAAAAGAATAGCTTAGCCCATAGTAATATGATGTCGCATTAGACACAAGTATGCCGTGACTTAATCAAATGTTAGGCAAACAGTAGCATTAAGGATGCAAGGGGGTACCCATATCATATTATTTTTTAGTCAGTTAATTAATTACGATAGCATGCCACTCTAATTTATTTCTTCTCCCAAATTATTTATATAGAATACTATTCTATTTCATTTTATCAATTTTCTAGGTCGACCCAATGACCCAAAATATATATAACTCGGAAGCATCTTCTTCTTTACTAACCTGCCCAACTTAAGAACTCTCAGATGTAAGACATGATTAACTCATGTGAAGATTCTTCTAAATTTTCAGCTTCAACTACTGTTTATAAACTGGAAGAACCTTTAGAGAGGGAAAAAGCAAACAGTGCCGAGTGCCAACAACTGGTGTCCGCAGCTGCCCCACCATCCTAGGAATTGTTTCGCCGATGCAGGATTAGATGCTCTTGTCAAGTGGGCAAACAATTGTAAGCGATCAAAATGCTAGTCCACTGGACCAATAGCATATGCTAATCTCAATAGATTTCACACAACCAAAAAAGTAATATGTGCTTTGCGCAAATATCCAAAGAGAGATAGCAACCCCTCACAACCATCTATATTCTAAATTAGCACATTATTTCCCACAAAAACCATAATATCAATGCAGAGAAGCAATGTAGCGATCAAGTAGTGCATGAAGAAGTGATCATTTTGCGCAGATAGATGTGCTAGCAGAAAACGACCTTACGCATATAATAGCTCCCAAGTATTTGAGGATGAGAAAGTACTAACACCAGCATCAGATATATTTATATTTCTTATGCACTGAAAGATTGGCTTTCAAGATTTATTCATACTTGATGGTAGCAAGGCAAGACAATGTAGCCCTCAATACAAGTATGCCATTATTACTTCAAGAGGCTTACCAATGGCTAGACAAATAGCAGCAAATTCTTTCTTAGGCTGACAAACTCAAACCCTTTGAGATAGAAGGGCATTTCAGTAATAAAAAGATTAACTCATGAAAAAATCCATCTAACTTGCCAGCTTCAAGTTGTTACTGTTTCATAAACCTGTAGAGGGAGATGAAAATGTAAGGGCAGAAGTGGCCCTGAAAACTGATGGTCTGAGTCTCCCACTATCTTTAGGAACTGTTCCGTTGATGCAGAGGATTAGGTGCTCTGGTCAAGTGGGCAAGCAATGGCGACAGCAACAAAAATGCTAGTTCAATTGACTGCACATAACCAAACAAGAAAAAAAGTGTTTTGTGCAAAAAATATAAGATCCAACGTGAGGAAGAACTGAAGCCCTTACAACCATATAATTATATTCCACACTAGCACATGTTTCCCACATAAACAATAAGATTGATACAGAGAAGGATTGCAGGATCAATTAATGCATCAAGACGTGATAATCTTGCACAGATACAAGTGCTAGGAGCTAAGGACCTTAAGCAAATCCTAAGTATATTTAAGGATGAGACAGTAATAGCGCCAACATCAGATATCTTATATTGCTTATTATGAATTGAAACCATGGCTGTCAGCATATATTCATATAGGATAGCAGCAATCCTGACAAGAAGACTTCAATGTCACACCGCATTCGGATGGCCATCCATCTTCACCAATAATCTCCACAAGAGCACTTTCCATCCTTGAAATGGTGGAACCTCTTATTGTCCCTCACAATAAGCTCTCTGCCAACGATCCTTGACATGATCTTGATGGCATTGTGGCAGTCCCCACAGATCCTTAGGTTCTTAATGATGCGAAGAGGAGTCCTTGCTGGGGTGCTAATCAGACCATAAGCAATTGCCAGCCTCTCACTATGGTACAGCAATGCCTGCTCCTTGGCCTCCTGATCAATGTCATGGAGCACATACCTTGTATCTGGGACATATCTCTGCTCATTGACCACCTTCTTTTCAATCTTGGGTGGCAGCCGGTACTCTGCCAGCTTGTTCCTCCCATCAAGCATATTAATCCCCAGACGCCTCTTTGGAGGTGGGGTTGGTAGCTTCTTAGGATTTTCCTTGGATGGATCAAGCGACACCAACAACTCCTCTGCTCTGTCCTCAAGATCAATGTCTCCATTCATACGTGCCAGGTTCAAGACTGACTCCCACACCATGGCGTTGGGCTCAAACGGCAGCTTCTCGATATATTCCATAGCCTCGTTGAGATGCCCTGACTTCCCCAGGACCTCAATGATCCCAACATAGTGTTCCACACCAGGCTCAATGCCATGGTCCTTGGACATGGCATCAAAGTAAAGGAACGCCTCCTCAATGGCCTCCGAGTTGGCGCAAGCATTGAGCACAAGCACGTAGGTGTGGCTGGACGGTGCCATGCATTCCTTCATCAGCTCGAACAGCCGCAGCGCCTCATCGCCAAGCCCGTTCACCGAGTAGCCATCAATCATGATGTGCCACGAGTCCATGTTGCGGTCAGGCATATTGTCGAACGTCCTGCGGGCATGGGGCATGGCTGCGCACTTGGCATACATCTCGAGAAGCTTGTTGTTGACCCGGAGGTCACCGCGGAAGGGCGAGCGGAGGAAGAAGTCGTGCACCTTTCTGAGCTCCTCGAGCAGCTTGGGGTTGGAGCAGGCGGCTGCGAGCTCGTAGAAGGCGGGCGGGTCGGCGCGCGCCCCCTTGGCGAGAAGCTCGACGGCATCCTTCACCCGCCCCTCCCGGCACAGTCCCATCAGCTCCCCCGGCCCCGCCACAGGTTCAGGAGGAGGAAGCGGTGGAGTAGAGTGCTGCTGCGGGGGCGGAGGGCCGTAGCCGTGGGGCGGCGGCGGCGCCTGATCCTGCGGTGGTGGAGGCCCGTAGCCGCGTGACGGCGGAGGCGGCGCCTGCTTCTGCGGTGGTGGAGGTCCGTATCCGCGGGGCGGTGGAGGTGGAGGTGGCCCCTGATGGTGTGGTGGTGGAGGCCCGTAGCCGCGTGGTGGCGGAGGCGGCACATGCTGGTGAGGGGGTGGAGGCCCGTGGCCACGGGGCGGCGGAGGCCCGTGGCCACCGGACGGTGGAGGCGGCACATGCTGCTGCGGCGGTGGAGGCCCATAGCCGCGAGGCGGCGGAGGCGGTGGCGGAGCTTGCTGCTGGTAGTTCCCCGGATGGGGCGGAGAGGGATGTCCCTGCGGAGGCCACTGTGGAGGGGGTCCGAGGGGAGAGGGGTTCCGCGTCGGCGCCCACTGCTGCTGATGGGGCTGGTGGACATGGTTGGGAGCGGCGGCGGCGGGGGAAGGGTAAGGGTGGTAGGCGTAGGATGCCTGGGAAGAGGAGAGGGGGCGGGCGAGGAGGTGGAGGAGGGAGCGGGACCTGGCGGAGGAGAAGGCGAAGGAGCGGAGCGGACGCAGGTGGATGGCGGCGGTGGCAGCCATGGCGATTGGCGAGGGGCGAGGGCTCCTCTTCTCCGCTTGGTGGGGTTTAGGCGACGGCGAGATTGGAGGAGATGGAAGATGTGGGGAGAGATATTTCCGGGCTCGGCGAATGGCGAAATGATGCTTCTTATGGGCTCCGCGGGTGGTTGTACTCGGCCCAGTAAAAGAATGAGGCCCATGACTGCGTCACGGACTCACGGTCGCCAACCAGGGATTCAGTGTACTGATTCAGTGGATTGGGAGTTTCGGTGACATTCAGCAAGTGCAAACACGCTCTCGTTTCTCTCAGTGCCAGTGATCAGCAACTAGTAGTAGCCACCAATTCTGTTCGCCTTTCTATTCCCCGCTTGGAATCTTTACAGAAATCTCACAGGGAACATTGATGGTTCAAGCCACTCATCACATCAGCAAGGAGACGATCATCTTTTCTACTGGCCAAAAAGTCCTAACCAAAGACAAGAAAATGAATGAATTTCTGTACAAGCTGCTGGAGAAACAGAGGAATATGATTCAAAGCAAGTCTCAATCTCTCAGCCCCAGGGAATCGATCCGATTCTGCTTAATTAAAAGTGTACAAGCTGCTAGCACCAAGGAAAGTAGGAAAGGAATAATACTCTAGTCCAGTACAAATTGCAATGTCCTCCAGAAATGCAAACCGAGGATTCACCGGCTCCACCAGTACAAAATGCAACATCTTTTTAGAGAGCTGTAAAATGCAAGATCCGACTCTGCTTAATTGAATTGGGATGGTATCATTGGAACAGATGTACAAACCTCCCGTGGCGGGGCATCTTCGGCCTCGAGCATCCGAACAACTTGACCCATAGCGGGTCTTTTCTCAGCATCTGGATCGACACACCGTAGTGCCACTAGAAGAGCACGCTTCAGAGCACGAGTGGCTGGCTTCAACTCCAACTCCAAGTCAGGATCCATCACCTCCTCATATCTTCTCGTGCCGGCCATCATCTTCAGAGCACGATTGACGATTTGCTTCAGCGTGCACGGACGATGGTAGATGCTCACCTCGTTAGCAGGCCGACCATCGTCAGCAATCATTCATAGTTTGCATGTGCTTTTGACAAAAGCAGTGTAATATCCTTGTGGCTGGCAAATAGGTTCGAGAGCAAAAGCCTTATCAACTATTTGTATGCAACAGCATATCACAGTATATTAGATTATTTCTGAAAGCTTTTGGTGGTTTCCAGTGGTAACACTCAGTAGGCTGTTGCCAGCACCCAGCAGAATTTTTCCCAAGATGACCTTTTACAGACCTCTCATGGTATGCATTGGAGGATTCTAAACTACATCTCCGTTTTACAACATGGCCAAATGAACCAAGAGTAACCAAAAGCCTATATTTCTGCTTTACAATACAAAAATGATGCGACTCGCTAGATCGAAGTGAATATACCTTTTTCTTCCCAAACACTAACCTATGTTAAACCGTAGAAAATTGGCCAGCCCTACACTTAAAATATGAAATTGAATGCTCTTCTTTAATTGGCCAGTGGTACTCTTCCATGTTTTCCAAAAAAGACCGTACTAGCTGGAAGCTGAAATAAGCTACAACACAGCAAAACCATCAGTTATCTTTCGTCCTCCCACCCTGGAATGTTTGCAGTGGCCTCGTTGACCATCTTCACAAGGGTGACCTGAAAAAAGAAATTCAGATCAACATGCGAATATAAGGTGGCCTGTAGGAGAACCCTAATTTCAAATATATTGATTCAAAGATACAAAGGCTATAAAGCATGAAGGAGAAATAATTATAAGGAATCATGCTGTTCCACATAAATGCTGTCAGTTCAACCAAGAATTTGCATTGAACTTGCGATGTCATTTGAGCTTCCTCAAGTGTCCATTGCTGCGTGGATTGCCAGTAGAAATGGCAGCAGCTCTGGACAACCAACAGCAATAATAGCACTTCAGCAGCATACCGGCTAGTCGGATAATACTGGTGTAGAGAAGAATAACGAGGCAAATTTAACAGTTATATGTTTGGCACATGCATGACTGGACGAGATGCTCTTTAAGTCGTGTGCCGCAAATCAATTAATGTGACCTAGGCAAATTATGTATAAGGCAAATACCATTATAATATTGTTGCAAGTTAACGTAACAGCATTTTCAAGTTATCTCAACAAGATTGTACTCGGTCATTTATTTCCAACATGATTTCATGTAGCACACTGCACACTCTTACCTAAACTTGAGGGTGCTAAATAAGCAAGAATAGAAAAATTAATGTGACCTAGTGCAACACTAGAGACAAATTTATATGCATTCAACAAGTAGTTCAAGAATTTCATAAACATGAAAAGCCAACCATCTGCAGAAGCAAATGGCACATGCATACCCAACGATACAAAATATTATGCACATACCACACTTTCAGGAACTCCTGGAGGGGGTAGTGAAAGATTTCTTGGTGGTGGTGATTGAAGGTAAGATCTTTTGTCAAAACGCCACTCGCCAATTTTCCCATAAGTTAGCTCACCCTGAGTTAGAAAAAAAAAATATAAGCTTTCTCTTATGGAGATCAATAGATTTTACATAACAATATAGAGCAGCAGAATGTTGAGTATTTAATAGATGATTAAGTTTGAAGTTTAGTCACCTTCATCGAATAATCGCATCCATATGTGTAATGGATGATGAATGTGTTGTCTGATTTTAGATCCCAAGGAGGCTGCAATCATCATCAAGCACATCTTTAATGATATAAACTGCCATCACAACTAAGAGATGACCTATCTAGTGACAAGACTTCTCAGCAGTCAACACCTGAATCATAAAATCTTTACGGAGACTATGGTGCACACTGTGCAGTGCACTAGCAACAGCATATGCATACCTACAAATATGATAGGAAAATAGAAATTAATAGGAATCATACATGTTAAAGATAATAAATAAAAGCAGAGCAGAATTTTATACTGACATTTCCAGGACCCATCCGAATGCTTTGTCTGTCTCCTGATCCTCTTTCATTTTTAATGAAACATTCATCCAGGTTGGAGCAATCTTCTCAAGTTGAGCCTAAAAATGTTGTGTGAATGCATCCATAATAGGTTAATTAAGATTGACATGACACGTAACAGATGGATGTCACTAACACAAAATCAGTATTTACTTTTGCAGAACTATAAAAACTAAAAAGAACAATGCATGGGCACATATGCTATATTGGCAACCATCATAACCAAATCCAAGGTTCTATTAATCATGAGATACCTTCTTGATTATAACCGGAGAGTTGCCAATAGGATCGATTTTTGAGACAGGTCCTTTTTCTTCTGGAAAGAACTTCCTCAATATCTTCTCGTTCTCAGTTGGTTTGATGTAGAAAAATGGAAAAGCCGCTGGTTCATCACCATGGGCTAAGTTTGGCAAAGGCTTCACGAAGACATGATCTGGCTCCGCCATTAGTATATAGCTACAAATGATCCATTATGAGAACATAGACGAATTCTTCGACCATGAGCAAATAAAGGAAATATACTCACTCTTCGTCGATATTTGCTTTCTGCAGCCACTGGACAAACGCCCAAGGCCTATTCAAGACAATGTATCCCTGAGCAAATCATTGTATCAGCAAAAGCACGATAATGTGGCATCCTAAGCTAGCAAAACAAACACCGCAGAAGGAACAACCAAGGCCTCACCTTATCCTTGCCTTCAGGAAGGGGGTCAACCACCATGGTGGGTATCTCATCCATCAATCCATCAGGCTTCCCCGAGTGAAGGATCCTTGTGAAGCCGCCCATGTCGGACCCAGGCCGGGCCCTCATCTCCTTGTACCAATAGTGCATTATCCGGGACTGCCACTGGCTGTAAAGCGCGTCCGTCGCCGTCAGCGCGACGTGGAACCGCTTCGACGGGTCGGAGCCAGAGCCCGACCAGTACGAGACAGCCGAGTCCCGATCCCCGCCGCCGCCGAGGAACTTGCGCGGCCCGTCCCGACCCCTGCCTGGCATCGTGAGGAAGTTGTAGGTCGCGAAGAAGCATACTAGGGAGATGAGGATGAGCATCCAGGGGGAGGTCCTCCCGGCATTCTTCCTCCCGCTCATCCTTCACGCCCCCAACCCGCAACCAGGGGGCACCTCCTACTCCTGTCGAGCCGTGCGCGGCAGCGCCAGCGAGGGACCGATCGCCGGAGTCACTGCGGAGCCTGCAGGGTGATAGCGCTGGGTGAGTCGCTGGCCGGATCTGAGACTGGGATCGCCCTCGGCGGATGAAACTGAGGGGGATGAAGAAGATGGCGGGAAGGGAAGGGGAGGGCGAGGCGTGGGGTACTCACCACGACGAGGCACGCGGTGGCCGGCCGGAGAGGGCTGAGCGGTTCAGCGGCGGTCGCCTCCGCCGCGGTGATGGCGTGGCGTGGCAGGGAAGGAGAGGAACGCGTTGCAGAGGAAGAGTGAGAACTGAGACGGGCTTAATTTCTTTTTTTACAAGTAGGCTTGGACCCACCATTTCATCATCAGATGGCCAGCAGCAGGGGTTTGGTGGCTTTACCGGCGAGCGAGGAAATGCAATTGCCTGGCCGCGCCTCGCGCGTGCTCGCCGCCGCCGTGTCCTGTGCGCCGCTTGGCTTTGCGTCGCCGCCCGGCAAAGCCGCTGCGTCCCGCGCGTGGCTTGGCTTCGCCTCGCGCGCGCACCCGAGAGCCGACAGCCCCGGCGACCCGGATAGCTACCGATGCTAGGGCCTAGGTGGAGCGGTTGAGGGACGGAGATCTGTGGCAGTGGGCTAGGCCGACGGACAGACAATTGGGCCGTATTTACACGGGGGCCAGTATCCTATTTGGCTGCTTCCCGATCCCCGCGCCGCCGCCGGCCAACCGTGCAACGATCACGGAAAGGCAGGCGGCGGCGCCGGATACGGACGGAGTGCCGCCGCCGTACGCCGTCGGCTATCGTCCACGGCCGGATAGGAGTTTCGGTGACATTCAGAAATTCCAAACATGCTCTCATTTCTCTCCGTGTCAGTTGTCAGCACTTCGTAGCAGCCAGCAATTCTGCTCGTCTTCCCGTTACAGATGATGGCCCTGCTTTGAAACTTCACAGAAATCCCCCAGAGAACATTGAGGATTCAAGACACTCATCACATCAGCAAAGAGACGATCATCTTTTCTACTGGCCGGAAAGTCCTAACCAAAAACCAGAAAAATAAATTTCTGTACAAGCTGCTGGACAAACAGAATAGGAGGAATAGGATTCACAGCAAGTCTCAATCTCTCAGGAAATAGATCCGACTCTGCTCTCTAATCTCGCTACCACCAAGGATAATACCTACAGTACAAAATGCAATGTCCTCCGGATGTGCAATGCCCTTCTATCTCTACCAACCATCCACACCTTCCAATGCTGGCCACCACCGGTCTGAAACAGGGTTCTTGGATGATCCGCTGTGCTCTCATCAGGAGTTAGGACTGAAATCTCACGGATGGTCCCGACTCTCTTCGATCACTGCTTATCTCAAACTCGCTTGAGCTTGCCTTGGACTCGTTGTCTGCGTTGCTGCTGTGGCCCCTCCGGCTCCGGCGGTCCTTCAGAGGATCACAGCACAACTTTAGACTTATTTCACAATAATTAAAGTGTGATTGTATCAACCAAATAAAGGTGATGTACAAACCTCCCGTGACGGGACATCTTCCGCCTCGAGCATCCGAACAGCCTGACCCATAGTGGGTCTTTTCTCAGCATCTGGGTCGACACATCGCAGTGCCACTAGAAGAGCACGCTTCAGAGCACGAGTAGCTGGTTTCAACTCCATATCAGGATCCACTACCTCCTCAGCTCTTCTCGAGCCAACCATCATTTTCAGCCACTCCACCAAATGCACCTGCACAGCGGCCACGTAGCATCAGATCAACATTCAAAGCTGACAAGGCATTACAGCATACAAAATTAAAAAAAATACATTTGCCACAAGGGCCACTAGAAATAGATGCTAGATAACCATACACCTGAAGTATATTGTCTCCCTTAGTAGATGCTGTTTTGCTGCGAAACAAATGGCTACTTGTGTTGACGGCTTGCTTCAGCGTGCATGGGACAATAGTAGATGCTCACCTCATTAGCAGGCCGACCATAGTCAACTGGATCCCTCCCAGTCACTGCTTCCAGTAATAGCACCCCAAAACTGTAGACATCGCTCTTCTCGTTTAGCAGACCAGTGTTGGCATACTCAGGGGCCACATACCTGAAACAGTAGTAAAATAGCATATGAATGGTTGTTTCATGTGAAGTTCCACAAAGCTATTTGTTCTTATCATGAAAAACAAATCTGTCAACTTGTAAATGTCCTAACCTAAGTGAATGCCACACATTCCGGTTAGTGAAGCAAAGCATTTGAAAGAGAAAGCAAAGAACATACCCGAAAGTTCCCATAACTCGAGTTGTGATATGGCTCTTCCCTGCACCCAAGAGCTTAGCCAATCCAAAATCAGAAAGCTTACCGTTGAAATCTTCATCAATTAAGATATTGCTCGATTTGATATCACGGTGCACAACTTTAGGTTCTATGGCTTCATGTAAATAAGCAAGCCTGTATATTGTTCAGTTATAAAATTATTTTACACAACAAACCATATGCATAAAAAAAGAGGTAATATGGTGAATGGTTTGTTTCTTACGCTTTAGCAATTCCAAGAATGACTTTCATCCGGGCTTCCCAAGTAAGAACACCATGCTGTCGCATGGCACCATGAAGCCACTGTTCTAAGTTTCCATTATTCACATATTCATACACAAGTATCCTGGAATGACAAGAAAATCCATGAGGAGAAGATTACAAACCAGATAGGTTTCATGGTGTATTCAAAACAGATTATCAGGGCTGAATCTAGATGGATAAAGCAAAAGCGAACATTAACAGCGTCAAGTTTTTTATTCAATCGAAAATCAAGTGTTCTCATAAAGATGTTTAATTGCCTAGTTTCACCAAATCATAAGGCCAGTAGTGAGAAAGCTAAAACTGAGGGGCATATCTTGGATATCTTCAAGTCACCTGAACTGAATGATACACACCGCTATTAATTACCACAATAACTCTCAGATCACTACTGTGAATATATTTTCTTTTGTAGAAGGTGCGGCAACTTTATGCATTTATTTAGTCTCAAATGAAGCTGAAAGCAAAAGGTGAAAATATATATCCAAAATGCTAATTGAGACTTTGCTGCAAAAAACAATAACACCTTTAGTTGAAACAATCAATATAACATGTGGTAGCAGGAGCACAGTTAAACTTCTAGAAGATCAAGATAAAACAGGCAGTCAGGCACACATCTTAAAGTAGACACAATTTGTCTTTAAGAAAACTATTTATGTTGTTAATCAGGTAAACATGATATTCTAGACACTTTAGATCTCAGAATATTTCCAGTGCAATCTACCCATCTTTGATGAATATTTAGTCACCATTGGCCTATTCTAAGACTTATCATCATATGACACAATTACACTTCACCTTATATAAAGACAGCAATACTGCAGGAATTTAGTGGATGATTGTTTCTAGAGCTAAATATGGTGATGCTAACAGCTTGGTGATTGGTAGCTGCTTGATTTCTGATCAAGGATTGCTTGATAGGCTACTATACTTCGTGTTGCCTATTTTTATGGACATAGTCCATGGTCCACTAGACCTACAATACTTCTGAATACCACACGTTGGAGGCTCTTTGTATTCATGCAGAAGCAGTGCAGGCAATGATATATCCAACAGATTCTGGGCCAAACCATGATGTCTAAAACCATAACAGGTATCATACAAGTTTGCACCATACATGCATCAAGAGATACGTAAAGAAACGGCATCCATAAATTGGTGAATAATAGAAGCACATTGTCAGCAAGCAGCTCACTGAGGCAGAGTGATGGACTAATGAACATTTACACTTCTACTGGTTCCTAACTTACAAGGTTTTGTCATAACCTATTCAATGTGGTATCAAACAAATAAAAAATGAAACAAAATGAGAGAAAGCTCGATTGAGGACTTGGCGAGGAAAAAGTTTATGATAGAATGGATAAAAGTTTCAAGAGCTGAAATGGAATAGCTAATGGATATACTAACATACTTTGGCATAAGCATTCTCAAAGTTTAATCAAGTGCCAGTTTTTTAAGGGTTTAGCTTCAAGATTTTATCAACCAAGAAAGCAATTAGATATGAATCAGTAGTCAGCCTATGAAAGTACATATATATGAAAGCAGAGAAAACCGTAGCCATCAGTCAATGCATTTGATTGGGAAATAGCTTCACCTATGGATTCCCTCGACACAATATCCTAGAAGGCGGACAAGATTCTTATGCCTGACATGTCCAATTGCCTCAACTTCAACCCTGAATTCCTTTTCTGCCTGGCCCCTGCAGTGACATATAAAAACAATATCAATATGCTGAGACATGAAACCATCAAAGAGGGCTGAATAATATTTCAAATTCTATATGGAATGGAATTTGTCCTATAAGGTAAAGATAAATTTCAGAACTTCTTACATGTTATTGAGAAGTTTTTTTATTGCAACATCAGTCCCATTTATAAGTCGACCGCGGAAAACTATTCCATATCCACCTTCTCCAATGACATTCTCCTTAGAAAACCGATTTGTTGCATGCTCCAAATCTCTCAAGGTAAACCAATGACCCCAGCCCAGATGTGAAAACTCCGGGAGACCAACCAATGGTGATGCAGAGACAGTGGCATATTGAGGATACTGCCTCCTAGCATTGCCTGAGCTGCCTTCATCACCAGAATATGAACTGCCAGCCCTTTCACATTGGTATGCCGAGCTGCATTGGCTCAAATTATCAGCATCACTCGATTTGCTCCTAACCAAGTGCGCCAACATTTTCCCAGAATCTTTTTCACAATGTTTCTCCTGCACTGCCAGCACATGGCTTTCTGGCACATGAAAGTTTTGAACAATAGCATGCTCACGCACTTCATCTACTGCAATCTCCTTGGAGACATCCGGAATTTGAGACACCGGGATGTTATCAAAAGACTTCTTCGGCTTCCTCCGATATATGGACCAGAAGCACATGAAACCTAGGATAAAGAAGATTAACACCCAAATAGAGATGCCAATCACAATCCATAGCCTCAAGCCAAACGGAGGTGTCCTGGAAGATAACTCTGCCCTCAGGATTTCGACTGTCGTCATCTTTATTACTCAGCAACCTACAAACCAGCATCAGCGATGTGATGTTAGCTTAGCACTTCACTAAAGAAGGCAAGGAAGACAGACTCAACGTAAGATCAGAGCACTATATATTTATACTGGCAACGGAAAGAGCGTTGCATCCAAACTAAACCGTAGAATTTTTATCAGCATAGCATCAAGCTGGTCCATAGCGCGAAAAAATCAATCATCATTGATCATAAATGCTAATAAGGAGGGAACGGGAAGAATATGCGGTGCAAGGTTCTTATGACGCGGGTTAAATGGGCCAAACAATTTTTCGGCTACTTGCCCCTTCCCAGACAAACACTCCTTCAAGTGAGCAGTCAGATGAACAACACCTTAGGAGGTGAGGAGCAAGAACAAACAGAGGGGGGAAACCGCACAGTGTGGGAGAAGTAGCTAATCCTATCAAATCAGCGGAAAGGAACAGCCAACAATCCAAACTTTGCACTCTAGCTTTTTTTTCTAGAAAAGATTCGATCTAATTTTCAAGCCGCTCTCACCACTACCTAAGAAAGGAATCCAATCCAACCAGTCTTGAAGGAACAGCCGAACAGCAACCGCACTGGATCGATAAAAAGAACCAATCACCACCCAGGCACCCAGTGACCCGGAGTAGCTTCCGAGCAGAGGCAGCAACACACCAAAGAAGGCACTTGGTCCAATCCAATGCCAACCAAACAAAGAAAGTGGGCAAAAGAAATGAAAAGGATTTGGGGAAAAGAAAATCACTGCCATTGCAACCTCTTGACATCCCCTGGTTGGTGAGAAACACCTCCGTGGAGTAGTACTTGTGGTACAACCCCCGCTCGACGCTTCCTCCTCTTCCTCCAGTTCCAGCTCTTGGTTCCTCGGCTCAGCCCCTCTGCTGCGTCAGTCTGGTCGGAGAGCAGATGGCCATGGGAGGCCGTCGGCCGGCTCCGGGGAAAGGGACGCAATGCTGGGTTTTTTTTTTTGGGGGGGGGGGGGGGTGGGGGGGGGCGCGGTGAGGAGACGGGGGCAACAGCAGTACAAGGGGAGCAGGCATTAAAGTTAGGTCACAACACTGAGTAGAGTGAGAGAAGATGGAGAAATGGGAAATGGTGTGAGAAAATCAGAAAATGGAAGAAAACAGCTGTAAAAGAAGAAATGGGGATGGCCGCCATATTTGCTAGGGACACCCTGCACGGCTGAGTTTCGTAGGAATGAGCTCTATGAGTGGGTGCTAGTAACTGTACTGTACTAGGTACTCTATCTTTCTTTCTAGCAAACCTACATGGAACGGATGATGTATAGTGTATTTAAGTGCACATGATTATATATCCGTTAAGCCAATTACTGAAGTCAACAGATCATTGTAGATTTTTTGATGCTCGAACCTTTAAAATATCCTATGGAATCTAAATACGGAAAAATAAAGCTCTCATACCGATTCCAAGTTAAACTATCTAATAGTCAAATGAGTATAAAATGTTCAATACATGAACGGATGAACCTGATAATCTGCAATTTCACAAAAAACATGTTACATCAATTAGTGCTATACGTACATCTACAATGCATGGATGCAGCATCAGATTGGTAATCGTGTGCGTAAGTATATTAGGATAGAGGTGCTTCATGTTCAAATGCTATAGATCAACAAAGTTGTCCATGTGTGAAGCTATTTTCTTTTGTTAGAGGAATTTAATGCCTAGAGTCGTAATGGAACGGATGTGTAGTAAGTAATGCATCTAAGTAGATGGTGCAAATTAATATGGAGTTGTTTTGCATATCTCTAAAGGTGCATTTGGAAGGACTCGAGAAATACAAAGAGTACTTCACATATCTATTTGCTTTTCTCTTTTCAAACAATAAGTTCTGAAAAAACTTAAATGTATAGAATAGTAACAAAGATTATGTGAAAATAAATCATTATATAGATTTCGTTCGTATGCTGGATAGTATGACTTGAATTGCTTTTTATAATTACAATATGGCGGTGTGATGCCCAGTACTCAAGGGGGGTTTCAAGGGGGGTTAAGGTTGGAAGGTCTGGGTGCACGGAGCTAAGCTCCGTTTTGCCGGAACGTTGAGAGCGTGAGAAGGCGTGGGGCACACGAGGGAAAGGCTTGGGCACCCCAGCTCAAGCACACAGCTTCCAACACAAGCCGCGAGGACTTGCGGAGGGGGCATGGCTTGGGACGGCCCTGGCCCCACATGCCATCGAGGTGCTGGGGCCTCGTGTTGTTCCTCGGTGTGCGCGCAGCAGAAGAGGGGGAGGGGAAGGGGTCGACCCGACCCATACCCTGGGCGTGAGCACGAGGTCAAACGGACACACAGGCCAAATCTAGGCTCGCTGGCTCGCAGATTGCAGTGCGGCTCACGCGCGCCTGCTCCTTTTTACCATTTCACCCCCGCGCGCGGGGTCCCGCCCGCCCGCGAGGTGCTCTACTCTGTCTGGGTAGGCGGGCCCATGGGCAGATGAATTGACGGACAGGCCCATGCGGCACAACGGCTAGCTCCTTCCTCCCGGGCTGACGTGGGTGGGTCGGGCTCCCAGTCGTAGTCAGACGCTGGCCGGCGCGGCCCATGCATCAGCCATCACGCAGCTTCCGGGATTCCGGATCAGCGCCCGCCTTTCGCCCGTTCCGTTGCGGTGGCCGAAGAACAGAGGATGACACCCCGGTCCCACCTCCAGCCCGTTCATCGCCCAGCTGCAGAAACTACGCGCCTACGCTTTTTTTCGTGACGGTCGACAGGTGTCCTCTTTGCCAACACGTGATTAAGAAGGCTACGTGACATGATGACGTTTAACCAGCAACGCGGTGCTCCGGTATTACCGCAGTGCTTACTATTTGGATGATGACTGCTCACGTGCATGGTTGTCATCCTCGGCACCAGCTGGCGAAATGATGGGTGACTGATGCCTGCCTGCCTGCATGCGTATACACGATCGCTCCACCGCCGTCGATCTTTTACTAGTTCCACAGGTGGCCAGGTGGGGTAGCTAGTGCCTGGCAGAATTATATTTTTAATAAAGCAACGATATCTATTATATACTAGTACTATTATATATATTTATATATATATATCGTCTCAAATACTGTGGTTAATTAATCAGACGCCGACAACATACAATATCCTGACCGAGCAACTGGTTCTGGCGAAGCAGAAGGGGGGGGGGGTGTGGATTAGACTAGTCAGCCAACCCCTAGCTTGTTGCCTGGTTTTTCTTCATGTCTAACGAGACCTAGCAGTAATCACTTTCTTACTTGAGAGGTGTCAACCCCACGTGGTTTCTACCTAGGTTTTCTTTCTCTTTTTTTTGAAAGGTCAAGCAGAAGCACTGCTATTCATTTAACTACCTAGATTTTCCGCACCAACATTTTGGCTAGATTTTAGTTGTGTTGTCGCAATTTGGACAATAATTCAGGGGGCATGCGTGAAATTTGATGAGCAAGCTAATTTCTGTGCTGCCAGACTATGTGGCAATAATTTTTCTTTGAGCGGAATAGTAATTCCATTAACTTAATAAAGGCGGCGTGATAATAATTGATGGTGTTTACCTGACAAAATGATCTCACTTCTTTCCTGTAGCCATCTCTTAAGTGCCTTAAGCGCCAAGTCTTTAGTTTGACACTTGACAGCTGATTTGCGGTCTTGATGGATGTCGTCCTCTCTTTGCCTGTGCTTGCTTTCCCGTGGCATTCCAGAACACTTTGCCGTACAAGCACAATCTCGAATCTATATCTACACGTTGACGTACGTATCGTGAGCGAGAGGCGATCCAAGGCGTGCAGACACATGCACGGGAGCACGGAAAGCAAAAAAAGGGATTGCTTTTGGACCCTACGATCCAATCAAGAAAACGGAAAGATGTGAGAACAAATAATTCGGGGCCGGCCCAGGCCTGGGTTCAACTTCTATAGACACTAACAACGAGCAAGAGTGTTTTTGGTTCCGGAGGATTCTAGCCCTATCACATAAAAATTTTTATTATTTAGAAGTATTAAATAAAATATAATTATAAAATTAATTGCAGAACTCGTAAGCTGATTCGCGAGACGAATCTAATAAGATATATTAATTCATAATTAGCGGATGGGTACTGTAGTATTACTATAGCAAATCATAGATTTATTAGGCTCATTAAATTCGTCTCGCGGATTAGCACCATCACTAAAAAAAGTTTGTAAACAGATTTTATTTAATACTTTTAAATTTTAAAATTTTTCTAATGTAACAAGGCTCCTTCCGGAACCAAACCCAACCTAATGTATTACGTCTCCCTATGTGCAGCAGCATCTAGTGCATGCAGTACAGCCCACAGCAAATGGCAAATTGAAAGAAAGACGTACGGTGCGGTACGGCAAGGGTAGCCCCAGGTGCCGTGCCCTGTGTCGGACACACGTGACACGATCGTGATCAGACGGTGGTAAGATAGCCACCAACCATTGCATCTCGGTCCAATCATTTTCTTCTACTTTTTTTAGAGGAATCAATAATCATTTTCTACTACTAGTACTCTGCTGCTGAGTGCTGACTGCCGCCGTGCCGTCCGCGCGACCCAGTTGCTCTGTCTAGTCGTATCTTGGGCCGTGCGCCACTCTTCTTGTTCTCGACGGTCTGTCTACATGGGCCGAATGCGAGGGAGGAGGCACCGACTCGTGGACCAGCAAGCGGCAGTCAGACGATCGATCCGAGCAACGCAGCGCGCCGCGGTGGCATGAGACCGGCCGGTGGACGCATGCACTGGAGTAATCCAGCACCAGCAGGCTGGTTGGTCAGCAGTGGAGTCGAGTGCTGGAGCAGCCGGAACGCTACACGTTGGACTGCACCTGCACGTTGCATTTACACATGAGATGCAGGAAAGGCGCCTGTGATGGCGGAAATAGTCGTCGTGCGGGCCTGGCTTGCTCCCGTTGCATCCATCGCATCGCATGGGCGTCTGCGTCAGTCGCTCGCGCCTGCATGGGCGAGGGGGGCCAGCAATGAAAGCTACTCCGGCGACTCGTCCACCACCAGCAGGCGACGTGCGCGCGCCCAGGCCGAACGGAGCGGAGCCGCTGCCGATACTCGTCGACGATGGCCGGGTTTTTCCTGTGATTTATTCTGGCACGAAATCCCTGCACTGCTGCTGCGTGCTGCAATGAGGCCACGAGGGTAGGTGCAGTGCAGCATGCAGTTCTGCAAAGGCCAAAGGATAAACGAGACCGCCCGACACGGTCCGGATCTCCGGCTCTGTCCAAGGAAAGAAAAAGCAAGGAAGCCATGAATTCATGATCCGATCGAGCCGGAAACGCATGCGGCCAGAGCGAGCCATGTGTCCGCCATGAGCCATGATGATGGCGACTCGAACACTCCATCAAGACCAGGGGACCCAGGGCCAACACGCCGCAGATCGACTCAGTAATCAGTATCCATGCATCTGCAACGGCACGGAAGGACAAAGGTAAAAAAAAATGAAAATCTGTCATCACAACAGCCTCCCAGGCTCCCAGCGTTCATTTCCACCAGACCAGACCAACGACATGGACAGTTGGTAGTGATGTCAAGGAGTGGTTTGCAAGTGAAGCTACCGACATGGCGTCCATGCAGAGACGCCGCAGCATGCAATGCAAAATCACAAGCAGGCACGCAAACAACATGCACACGGCAGCGCAACAACGCGAGCTGAGCACCTCATGATTGGAAAAGTATCGCAGGTAGAACAACAGAAACGAACAGAAGACGCCTTCGTTTGGCCACTCTTTCTTGTGCGGCCTGCCGCGCTATCTCCAGCTCTTTTTTAGCAGTAGTCTTTAAAGTTAAAACGGAAACGCTTATACTAGCCAGCAGTAAACTGCTACGAATAGGAACTGGCTTAGCAGCTCCTGGGCACCAGCCCGACGCGCTGCCTGTCGCCGTCGAACACTACGCGGAACCCCTGCTGCTGTATGTTGCCGACGATGGACACCCCGCCGTCGGTGCCGGCCAGCGCGAGGCAGAACGTGCCCCGCGTGTCCACGGGGATCAGGTAGTTCTCCGGCGGCAGCGCCACCTCCGCGCCGCCCGCCAGGTGCAGCGACAGCGTCGGCACCTTCACCACCCGCCGCCCGCGCAGGTCGTAGCACGTGTCAAACAGCGAGAACCCGCCGGGGCTCGGCCGGAGCCCGCCCGCGGCCGCGGCCGTTGACCGGAACGCCCCGCGCACCGCCGCGTACACGGGGCGGGCGAGGCGGGTCACCGACGTGCCCGAGTCCAGGATCACGCCGCCGCGGCCCGTGGCCGGGTCCAGCCGGAGGTCCCGCTCGGACACGCCGCGGACGCGCGCGCCGCCGACGCTGAACCCGACCACGCGCACGTAGTAGAAGGTCGACATCCTGGGGTTCCTCAACATCGGGGTGAACGACGCGTGGGCGGCGCCGGCCAGGGCGGCGGGCCCGAAGGTCAAGGTGGACGAGCGGGTGGACGAGGGCTTCACCGACGAGGTGCGGTCCACGAGGCAGTAGGAGAAGCTGCGGCCGTAGCGGCGGGCCACCTGGGTGGGCAGCGACAGCCTGCCGCGCCCGAGGCCCAGGAGCCCCCCCGCGGCGACGAAGAGGCCCTCGTTGTCGTGCCCGCACCCGACGGCGACGCGCGGCACCCGCGCGCCGCGGGCGAAGGAGAGCGTCTCGGTGGCCAGGTCCCCCGTGGTGATTGACCCGTCGCCGTAGGCGACCTGGTAGAGGCATGACCCTCGCCGCTTGTCGCAGCCGCCGGTGTCGAGGCGGCGGCAGAGCGGCGTGGCGCAGGGGACGGCGGCGTAGGAGCGGGAGCGCCGCGGGTCGAAGACCCTGCCCGACTGCGCGTAGCAGTGGCGGCAGGGCGCGCACTGCAGCCAGACGACGTCGCTGCCGGTGTCGAGCACCAGGAGCGCCGGCGTGGGCGGCGAGCCCACGCCGACCTGCGCGAAGTACTCGCCGCTGCCCTGCGACAGGCCGGACACCACGGGCGCCGCGAAGCCGCCGCCGCGGCGGCGCTGCGGCGCGCGCGTCCCGTTCGCCGTGGCCCCTGCCGCCGCGGCGGATATCTCCACGGCGCGCGCGGCGTCGCGCGCCAGGCGGTGCGCGAGCAGCTGGGGCGCGGTGGCGTTGGGCGCCGCGAACGCCTCGCGGTGGGCGAGCAGCAATCGCACGGTGGAGGCGTTGCCGGTGTCGTCGAAGAAAGCGGCGAAGTTGGCGCCGAAGATGGATCCGGCGCCGACCCCAGCGCGGGCGGTGGGCTTGGCGGAGAGCGGGGTACCGCGAAGCGTGTGGTACTGGTATCCCGCGGGCGGCTTCGAGAGAGCGGCCGTGGACGGAGGCAGTAGCATGACGAGGAGGAGGAGAGAGCAGATTGGGCTGGGCGCGGATGCCATGGCGCTTCTCAGCATCGCGCGGGGGGTGGAACAGAACAGAGAACAGAGCTGTGGTCGTCGGGTTGCTGATTGGTTCAGAGAAGAGCTGTAGAAGGAGAAGAGGAAGGAGGTCGAGACGAGTGAGGTGGCAGTAACGGGCGCGGCGGTCAGGCGGGCATGGCGTGATGGGTGGCGGCGGTGGGGTGGACCGTACGCGTACGTGGAGACCGGAAATAAATGCAGTTTAGCCAGAGTCCAGAGGATCTAGCTCTCCCCAACGGCCGGCCGGCCGGCAGCCCGGCACGGAGGAGCCACGCTAAGCCATTGGCGCGGCTGTAGCTTGCCCTGTAGCTGTAGCGTGCGTACTGGTTGCCGGCAGCCTACGGATTTGGCCAGGCAACCTTTCTTCAACGTCGGCGTAAAAAGTGTAGGCAGTTTTTCAAAAAAAAAAGTGTAGGCGGCCAGCGATGCTTACAGTCAGATCAAGATGGCCGCGCTTTAGGTCGCATCCAGTCCAATCCATATCCAGGCTTTGCCTGTTGTTGAACGGTGGCTTGACTGATCACGGTGCAGTAAATCTTCTTACCGAAGCCCTGTTCATATGGCTTTGGCTTCCTCAACTCAAAACCTGAGTTGGACATGAAAACAATTTTAATACTCCCGTTCAAATCCTTTGTGCAGTATTTTTTATTGTACTTTGTACTCAACTTAATTTGGAAATTATGTGAAAAAGGGCCTTTGTGTAGCGGATGACCATTGGGCTAGATGGCTGCATAAGTGGCCCAAAATCTAAATCTAGCCGCTGTAATCTGCACACCATCTATCTAGAGGCCCACAGAGTTGCACCGCGTCGCCACCGGTTAGTTATGCGGTTCAAAGCCCCAAAGTGTCACACACTAGATAGGATCTCACGGTTTATGACGAGTTCAGTTCTTGGATGCAGTGGATATGGCACTTGCCGGAGTACTCGAGCCGAAGCTCGCCGCTGCCAAAGCCTGTAAGTTTCAAATCAGGATCACCTTCGGGCGGAAGGAAGCTTTAACGACACAAGCTGAGCCGACTTGGGCTGCAGCTGCCCATTTCATGGGCCCGCCTACTTCCTCACCCACTTTGGACCAGCAACACGACTATTGGGCTTCTTGACTCTCGTGGGCCTTAAGACAGCTTTAATCTTCTCCTCCTAAGTGGCTTGGTTCATAACATCCTTCCCTACTTGAAAAACGGCTTGGCCACAAGCCACGTCAGTAGTAGAAGAGGTAGCATTTAATCCTCGTCCTCCCAAGTTGCAAGCTCTGGAGGCCACCCTTTCCATTTGATCAGCAATTGATAGACCGCCTGGCGTCCCTTGTTCTTCAGGCGGCGATCCAGTACCGTTTCAGGGACCTGCATAGGAACTCTATCGTCTGGTGGTAAAGAAGAGCTTACAAGTGGAAGATTACCGATGGCCTTCTTGAGTAAGGAGACGTGAAACACGAGATGGACAGAACTAGTTGACGGCAACTTCAATTTATATGCCACCGAACCGATCTTGCTTTCCACTTCATATGGTCCAAAATACCGAAAATAGAGTTTGTGACTGGCTCTGGCTGCCACCAAAGTCTCCACATATGGTTGCAGTGTTAGCCAGACTTTGTCTCCCACAGCGAAAGAGTGTTTTGACCTGTTCTTGTGCTTCATCCGGTGCTACACCCATGATAGCTGCCACTGCAAGAGTTCAGACATCTCTTTGCGGTCTATAAGCCAAGTTTCCAGGTCTGATATAACACATGAATCCACCCCAACAATACCAAAGTGACGATGCTCCTGTCTATACAACACTTCAGAGGGAGATTTATTCAAGGTAGAATGAAAGTTAGTGTTATACCAAAACTCCGCCAGGGCTAACCATTACGACCACTTGGAGGGACAAGCTTGATGAAACAACGAATATAGGCCTCCACGCTCTGATTTACTCTTTCTGTTTGACCGTCGCTCTGTGGATGGTATGCAGACCTCATCCTCAGCTTGGTACCAGAGAGCCTGAACAATTCCTACCAGAGTTGGCTTGTGAAAATGCGATCTCTGTCTGACACAATTGCCTGCGGCATTCCATAAAGTTTGTACATATTATCCACAAACAGTTTGGCCACTTTGAGGGTATTGAAAGGGTGCTTGAGTTTGATGAAATGAGAGTACTTCGAAAACTTGTCGACCACAACTAGTATACAATTATAAGAGGAAGAAATTGGAAGGCCTTCGATGAAATCCATAGTGATTACTTGCCAAGCTTGTCCAGGAACAGCTAATGGTTGGAGGAGCCTAGGGTATGGAACCCTTTCAGTTTTGGCCTGTTGGCAAACCACATACGCTGCCACAAAGTCTTGGATTTGTTTCTTCATTTGAGGCCAGCTGAAAAGCTTTTTAATTCTGACATAAGTAACCTGAGAGTCAGAGTGACCCCCAAATAGGACTAGAGTGGAGAGCGTGAATAACTAGCTGCTGAAGTGCTTCACAGTGACCTAATCAGATTCTATCCTTGTGCTTCATAATACCTTGGACCAAAGTAACCTGATTCTGTTCAGAATGAATGGCCAATTGTGACAGAAGTTTCTCGGCAAATGAACTTTTCTCATAACTGTGCTGAAGATCTTGCAAATAAATGGGTTGAGCTGCAGACAAAGCCAACATAGTTTCAATGTCAAGATGAGATACCCTAGACAGTGCATCAGCAGCCTTGTTAGAGACCCCTTTCTTGTAACAAATTTTGTATCTAAGCCCCATAAGTTTGGTGAGTGCCTTTTGTTGCCGGTATGTGTTGAGTCTTTGATCATCTAAGTGTATCAGACTCCTTTGGTCCGTCTGAATGATAAACTCAAAAGGCTGCATGTAGGACCACCAATGATCTACCACCATAAGAATGGCCAGACTTTCTTTCTCGTAGGTAGAAAGGCCCTGGTTCTTTGGGCCCAGAGCTCCGCTAACAAATGCAATGGGATGTCGAGCTTGTTGTAGCACTGCGCCTATGCCCTTGTTAGAGGCATCCGTCTCAACCACAAAAGGTTGTGAAAAGTTTGGAAATGCTAGCACGAGTGCAGATGTAAGGGCTTTCTTCATAGCTTGAAATGCCTGCTCAGTGGTTGAGGTCCATGCAAACACCACTCTCTTCTTTAACAACTCTATCAATGATCTGGCCAATGACCCAAAATTTTTCACAAATCTCCTATAATAGCCTGCCAGCCCTAAAAAGCTCCTTACCTCCTTTACACAGGTAGGGATTGGCCAGTTTTGAATATCAGCAATTTTCGTAGGATCTGTGGAAACTCCATCAGCACTGATCACATGGCCGAGGTAGTTTAGCTGTTGCTAGGCAAAGGAACATTTAGAACGCCTCACTTTAAACTGGTGTTCCTTCAAGAGCTCAAACACCATCTACACATGCTGTAGATGTTCTTCAAGGCTTTTGCTATAGATTAATGTCATCAATAAACACCACCACACATTTTCTTGACAAGGGAGCTAGTATATGGTTCATTATGGCCTATAAGGTAGCAGGGGCCCCAGTTAACCCATAAAGCATGACTTTTGTACTCAAAATGACCAAAATATGTTTGAAAAACTGTTTTGTGTTGGTCCTCCTCTTGCACCAATATCTGATGAAAACCAGACCTCAAGTCCAAAGTTGTGAACCATTTTGCCCCAAGTAACTCCTCAAATAGCTCTTCAACGATGGGAAGAGGAAACTTATTTTTGATATAATATGCATTTAATATCCTATGATCAACATAAAGACGCCATTCTCCATTCTTCTTCTTCACTAATAGAATAGGTGAGGCAAAAGGGTTACGGCTAGCTCGGATCATGTTGTTCTTGAGGAGGTGAGCCACCTGTTGTTCTATTTCAACCTTCTAAAATGGTGTATATTTGCAGGGTCTTAGCCTAAAAGGTTGTGTGCCAGGCATGAGAGGTATGGCATGTGTCATTGTCCTGGTAGGAGGCACTCCGGAGGGCTCAGCAAACAGCTCTAAATATTGATCCACAATACTCTGGATTTGAGGACGTATGGGTTCTTTCAAATCTACTTGAGCTTCCAAGGAATAGAGTTGAACCACACACCAAATATCATCTTGTTTCTGCAGAGCATAAATCTGATCCCTAGGAATCTGACTGCACTAATTTGTTGACTGAGTATTATCTTGCAATTTGACTTGTTTCCCTTGGTGCCAGAAGGAAAGCTACTTTTGAGCCCACTTAACTTGCATGGGACTGTACAACTCTAACCAATCCGTGCCTAATATGGCATCGTAGCACTTCAGTGGTATGATCTTGAAAGTAGTGAGGAACAGTTCACCTTGAACTAGCCATGGACAGTCAACAATTTTATGGGTACACAACATCACACTACCATTGGGGACCTTTACTTGTACAGGTTGAGCTAGTGGTGCCCAGTTAGGTAATTGAGTGGCAAACTGCTCACTGATAAAGTCATGGGTACTGCCTGAATCCACTAGCACCATAGCCTTGGTCTGTTGGATGAAGCACCGCAACCTGATGGTTTTCCTTGATGAAGTACCATCCACAGCATGAGTAGAAATAGACATCAGGTCTTCCCCAGAATTCGATCCAGCATTCTCATCCACAAGCATAGAGGAAGTATCATTTTCAGCATATAACTGTCACAATTCCTCCACCATATGTAAGGGCACTGATTCTGGACAGCTGTGTTGAGGGCCCCATTTAATTCCACATTTGTAGCATAAACCATTGGTTTTCCTATAAACCATCTGAGCAGCCATTTTATCATTATGAGGCCTGCTCCTAGAAGAACTGGAACCCCTTCCATCCACCACTATAGTCTCAATATGCTTCACAAGAGTGTTGGGAGAATATGGCTTGGCCACCACCTTGGCAAGAATATATGTATCATTTTTTTTTTGATATCCTTGCTAGAATACCCTAGCAGCACTTCTTCCTGCAAAATGGCAAGAGAACTAGCAGTATCTAGATCCTTTGGCTTATGTACTAGTACAACGGCTTTAATGTCACGTTTGAGCCCATCTACAAACCTACAAGTTATCAAAGTAGGGTTGACATAGGGATCATGAGCTAAAAGCTGGTGAACAATTTCATCAAATGAGTTCTATGTATTCACCTATCGAGCCAGACTGTTTTATGTGGAAAAATTGCATGATAACCTTGTTATACTAATCTCTTTGGAACCTATCAATGGCATCTTTACATAAACTTTCCCATCTAAGCTTTCTAAGATCCATTTCAATGGACTGCATCCAAAAGGCTGCTGATCCAGAGAAATGCATATTGACTAATTTCACCCAATGTTCAGTAGGTATCGGACAAATATCAAAGTAATTCTCACACTTCTTAACCCAGATTTTAGGGTTAGAGCTATCAAATCTAGGGAACTCTGATTGAGGCAAGATGTGACTGAAATTATTGTGCTGTGAATAGAGAGAAACCCCTCCAGAATCAAAGCCTTGAAAGGGAACAAGGATGATAGGGGTAACTGCTTCGCACCTTTGATCGGAGGTGGCACTAGGGTTGTGACAACCCTGGCACCAACACTCCGATGATCGTTGTCATTGTGGTGGACGATTGGCCCAGACGTCCCTGCCTGAGCAGCATTGTGGTGGACGATTGGCCCAGACGTCCCTGCCTGAGCAGCAACTCCCAGATGGGCGGGAGAGGACGCCTCGAGGTCTTCCACCACTTTGTTCTTTCCCGGGATCTCTTGGATGAAGAGATCGATCTTCTGCTTCAAGTCGAACATGGAATTCTGCAGGTCGGTGACCTTCCCCTCCATGTCCGGCTTCCAAGCAGTCAGAGACTTCTGCTCGTCGGCATTCTGTTGGACCGATTGCTGCATGCCCTTAATCTTCTGACTGGTTTCATCAGCCTTCTTCCCCAATTCTTCCAGCTTCGAGAGGATCGTCGCCATGGAGTCCGTGGAGGGTGCCATCACTCCGACTCGAACCTGGAACCAGGTGTGGTGGGAATGGGTCGGATCCAGAGCTGGATCGTGGCGTGGCAGTGTGGTGAGATCTATCTCACGGTGTATGACGAGTTTAGTTCTCGGATATAGTGGATATGACACTTGCCGGAGTACTCGAGCCGAAGCTCGCTGCCGCCAAAGCCGATGAGTTCCAAATCAAGATCACCTTCGGCCGGAAGGAAGATTTAACGATACAAGCTGAGCCGACTTGGGTTGCAGCTTACAACTGCCTGCAACTGCCTGTTTTATGGCCGGCCTACTTCTTCACCCACTTTATAAACCAGTAACACGACTGTTGGGTTTCTTGACTCTCTTGAGAGACAGCTTTAGTCTTCTCCTCCTGAGTGGCTTGGTTCATAACACAGAGAGGCCCGGATGCAACCCCACCTTCATTTTCAAAATTTGTTTGGTTTATTAGGCCTTAACAGGCAGCCCGCCCGATCGTTGTCTTCTTCCACCGTTCCACGTCAGCGTGACGGGTCAAGGTCGTGGGGTTGCATGGCGAGCCGTGCGCGGTCGCTGGACGTGTCGGCATGGCCTGAACCCGCGGCGCAGCGGGGGGAACGGCAACCGCACAACGGCCTCCCTTGCTAGCCTGCGTCGCGCACACTGGCTGGCCCCGGCCGGCAGTTAAAAGCCAGCAATGGCCGCGGCGCGGCGAGCCCAAACCAGACCAGAGCCAGGAGAGCGAGCCCCGGCGCGCGCCTAATTTGGGGGCTGTTTGGAGTGGCGCCTAACCCGCCACAGCGTGCCTAACTTGTGGCACTCAAAACGGCCGCCACACCTGTGGCGGAAAAAGTGTGGCGCGCCGTGGCGGGTTAGGCGGCACTCCAAACAGCCTCTTGGTCCCCCGACCGTTACAGCTGAGCCGCGCCGCCGCCCCGATATAAGCCTCCCCGGCGCCTGCCGCCCCTCCTCGGTTCTTCCCGCCTCGCGGTAAGGATCCAACCCGCCTCGCGTGTCCCTTGCGCTCGGCCGCCACGAGCCAAGGGCACCGGGTGAGGTTGCCGCCCTTGCTCGGCTTGCTCCTCCCGCCCGCCCGCCTTGGTCGTCTTCCCTTCCGTCCCATTCTCCCTTGTTGATCCGTGCCGATTGATCGAGGAAGGGGAGAAGGAATTGAATTGAACGCAGGAGGGGGGAAAGGGGCAGAAAGAAAGACATGGAAACTGTAGATTCGAGGTAGTTTTTCTTGCGCCATTTCTTTCCGTCGCGTCAAAGGTCGTGTTTTCTGTGGGGCAGGTGCCTGTTGGGCTCCGATCCATCGCGGATCGTCGCGATCTCATCCCGCCATCGTTAGAGGGGTTCCTCCTCCCGTGTGCTAGCGCAAGGGACGACGGAGGGACCGGCGGAGGCGACGATGTCGTCGGCCGGGGCCACCACCGCCGCCTGCGCTGCGAGGGACGAGTTCGGCCTCCTCCCGCTCCGCCCCGCCCCGAACGGCTCCATCACGATCTACCTCACCGCGCCGGGCCTCGCCGTGATGCCCATGCGGGTCATGGCCACCGACTCCATCGCCTCCGTCAAGCTCCGCGTCCAGACGTCCCAGGGCGTCGTCGTCCGCAAGCAGAAGCTCGTCTTCCACGGCCGCGAGCTCGCCCGCAACGACTGCCGCGTCCGGGACTACGGCGTCGCAGACGGCAACGTGCTCCACCTTGTCATCCGCATCCCCGACCTCCGCCACATCACCGTCGAGACCGTCCAGGGCAGCAAGTTCAGGTTCCGCGTCGAGCCCGGCCGCACCGTCGGCTACGTCAAGCAGCAGATCGCCAAGGACAGCCGCCTCGACCCCGCGCACCCGGACGAGCAGACGCTCGTCCTCGAGGGCGAGGAGCTCGACGACCGCCACCTCATCCACGACGTCTGCAGGATCGACGGCGCGGTCATCCACCTGCTGGTGCAGCGCTCGGCCAAGGCCAGGGACTTCGAGGTTTCCATCGTCGCGCGCGACGCCGCTCAACACCAGCCTCTACCACGGGACATCGGGATCGAGCCCGTCGTCGGCAACCCCAAGGCCCAGTTGCCCTCGGCGCTCCGTGACCTGGTGAGCGCCGTGCGCGCCGGAATGGCGAATGGGAACGCGCCGGTCATGTCGTCGGAGGGCACGGGTGGCGCCTACTTCATGCAGGACGCGTCGGGGCACCAGCACATCGCCGTGTTCAAGCCGGTGGACGAGGAGCCCATGGCCGCCAACAACACGCGCGGCCTCCCCGTGTCGTCCACCGGCGAAGGGCTCAAGAAAGGGACGCGCGTCGGCGAGGGGGCTCTCAGGGAGGTCGCCGCCTACATCCTCGACCACCCGCTCGGCGGCCGCCGGTCGTTCACGGGCCAAGGCGCCGCGGGCTTCGCCGGCGTTCCCCCGACCGCGCTCGTCAGGTGCATGCACAGAGGCTTTAGGCAGGCCGAAGGGAGTGCCCAGCCGCCGGCGTTCAAGCTCGGATCCATGCAGGCCTTCGTCAAGAACTGCGGGAGCTGCGAGGACATGGGGCCCCACGCGTTCCCTGTTCAGGAGGTCCACAATATCTGCGTGCTGGACATGCGGCTGGCCAATGCGGACCGGCATGCCGGGAACATCCTCGTCTGCAGGGACGACGACGGGCGCGGCATGTCGCTGGTGCCCATCGACCATGGATACTGTCTCCCCGAGAGCGTGAGCTCCATTTCTTTCTTTCACTTTGATGATCTATATAAATAGTATCTTGTATTTCTTTAATTTCGTTTGTCTCATCGTGCATACTGCTGTATCTCTGTGCAATATAATCTGCAGTTCGAGGACTGCACGTTCGAGTGGCTCTACTGGCCTCAGTAGCGGGAGCCTTTCAGCGGCGAGGCCGCGGAGTACGTGAAGTGCCTGGACGCCGAGGAGGACATCGCCATCCTCCGGTTCCACGGCTGGGAGGTGTCCCGCGAGTGCGCGCGCACCCTGCGCGTCGCCACCATGCTGCTGAAGAAGGGCGTGGAGAGAGGGCTCACCGCCTTCCACATCGGGAGCATCCTGTGCCGAGAGACCCTGACCAAGGAGTCCGTGATCGAGGAGGTGGTCCGTGAGGCGCAGGCCCTGGATGATGATGGTGCTGAGCATCCTCGTGGCGCTGGAGGAGACGAAACCGCCTTCTTGCAGGCAGTCTCGGGAATCATGGACCGCCGTCTCGACGAACTATCATCGGAGCAACAGTGATCCAGACAAGTTCTTGTTGAAATATTGCTGTCATCATCACCCTTTCCCACGAATAGATGTAGCGTAAATATATATATATATATATATTGCGAATAAGAGAAAGGGGTGAAAGTGAAACTAATATAAGGAGCACATGTTTGATCTGTAATAGTATATGCTGCGTGTATACAATGGGATTGTCAGATATCTATACCACAAACATAAGCACTTTTAGGTTTGTGCTAAGTCAAACCTCTTTAACTTTGATTATCGGCGCGAGTCAGAAGGTGGTGTAGGCATGTGCAAACTGCTGAAGCCGAGGGCAAGTTCTTGGAGATGCTAATCACTGTCATGCTATAACCGGATATGAATCTGATGACCTTTGTTGCCGTCGAATTGATTGTCACGTGTGGTTGTTGCGTCTGGCTGGGGGGAAGAACATGGAGGATACCTAGTACAGTACGTACTGTTTTAGAAGCTCCATTTCTCTCGTAGGCCTCCTCGAAAGGTAGAAGCCAGTACTAGCTTAGAGCTAGTACACGTAAGCGGCGTGAGAAAATCCATCCAGCAACTTATTAGCACATATAGGAATAGGATCCAGCTGCATTAATTATTTACTCATCTCCTTTCTCACGGTGTGGAGGAGCTCCGCCTCGGTATCTGCATAAGTTCACTTTTTTACTTGGGCGTCGTGCTACCAGCTAGCGACGGTTTAGTCGCTAGCGAAGATGTTTCTCACTCTTCCAGCTCGGCAAAGCTCCGACTCAGCGGGCGATGTCGCCTCCCTTTGGAGGAGGCCTTATGCTGTGTGATCTGCCTGGCCCACAGGGCGCTGCGTGAAACCTTGAAAGATGTACTTGTTGTTCCTAGTCCCTGCGACTTGTCAGTTCCTTGCTCAGCACTATTAGCTTCTTCATCTCCTTCCTCGCTCTTGTTTGACTTGCCGATTATGTGTTTTTGCTGCCAATTAAGTCTGCGTGTGGAAGTTGTAGTATGCATCAGTAGGCTTTGCACTATTATCTTCGGCCGTGGATTACAGGCAGGTGCTGTTAGAAGCTCCATTTCTTATACCAGAGATGTTTTTGCGCCTTGCGGTGATCAAAGAGATGGTACTGCGCAAGCAGGCCTGTGCCGAACCATGATCCGACGATGCGTGTTTGTTTGGACGAGATTAGTAGTGCTCCTCCGTTTTATGTAATATTACAACTTTTGTAAAACTCAGCATCTTTTCCCTCTTATATGAATGAGCAGCGTTCCTTGCTGGTTTTCCAAAAAGAAAAGGAGGGTATCGGTCGGCTCCATGTTATTCATATACAGTACTACTTGGTGTGGAATCAATCTGATTGCTTGATAACTCGGCCGGTTTTGCGTCCGACTATGCCGCTTCCGTTGCCCGTGACAGAAGCCACAGTAAGAGCTTTTCGGTGAGCCAGCATGATTCGCCAACTGCCGGCGCTCTTTGTAGCCAACTAGCCCCATGAGTGTTGTCAGTCCATCAGCCAGACTCCCTGATCAACCTTGTTTCAAGGCTGCAAAGCCAAGAAATACTCTGACCAATGCAGTGCTCCTCATCCTATGAAGCAGGATCTCATGCCCACCGTCAGTTAGCAGTCACTCTGTTTGCCGATGCCTGACGTGGCTCATCCAACATTCGGACACAGTTTCAGAACTTGATCGCAGGCGTGACCATCGTAATTTGTATTCACTGATAGAAACACGCTGGCTCTGCACAGGAGACGATAGTCGGACCACGGTTGCAGGCTCGGCCCACAATACTACAAGACATGATTTAATTTCTCAGCTGACTAACCACTGGATGTCTGGATAGTGCATCAGAAACGTTGGATACATAGTCCTATAAAATAAACAGAAGCAGGTAACACCTGACAACACAACACAGCACTTGGTGCACCTCGGATGTACACGGGATACACGACGCGGCGACAAACAAACAAGGAGAGACCCGGCAGCAGCAACAGTGCTGACGCGGTGAAGAGAAGACTCAACGACAGGGACACAAGCTTGAGCGAACCCAGGAGGGAACCAAGCTGCTAGGCCAGGGCAGGGAACTGAGCCTGGTCTTGGATCGCTGGAGCAGAAACTGGTCCCCGATAACCACCGTTGTAACCTCCGCGGAATCCCCCACGCTCACCACGGCCCCTGCCACGGCCACGCCCGCGGCCACTGGGGTTGTAGTACCTCTCACCTTCAGCCGGCTTCAAGAACTCATTGATGCTCAGGGACTTCAGGGAGAAGGGAACAAGCATACCAATTAGGAGATACAACAGCAACTCAGATTATATCAGACTGAAGCAAACAAGGTGAAAATACTGCATACCTTCTTTGCACGCTCATCTCTTTCCGCATTTTCTTTCTTTTTCAAGTCCTTGTCAGAACCCTAGAATCATGTGTAGACGTTAGGTTAAGATGAAAGCCAGCTGAGCCACAGGAAGAGGAAAGAACAGCACATGCACAACTTACCAGCTTGATGAACACTTCGTCAGCATCCTTTTTAACCGACAGTTGTTGCATGGACTGCAGCTCCTTATCAATTTCAACTTTTCTCTCCTCAGCCTTAAGGGTAAGCAGAGCTTTCCGCTTCTCCTCCAGTACTTTCTCATATTCCTCCAGAGTCATCTCCTGCATAGGTTGGAGCAAATACTATTTCAGTCCACATTTTGACGATAAATGGCATCCGAACTTAATTCCAGTCAATTTGCAGGCATGAAACAAAAGTATCAGAATGAGGGCAACATGTACGAGTATCCATACAAAAGCACAGGAACAGCATAGAGAAGTTGAAATAGAAAAACCCAAAGATCCAATAAAAACACCACAATGGGGGAAAAGGAAACTGAAGGGAGCAAAGCTACTGCTAGTGCTACCATAACTGAATGTTCATGATTGCTTTACAGGAAACACAAATATCCCAAAATGAAACCTTAGAAGTACAGGAAACACAAATATCCCAAAATGAAACCTTAGAAGCAAAACCTGTAAGCGATTGGCATGTAATGGGGTAAAGCAAAGAACCAAAAAAGATTTCTAAGTATATCATTCATGCAAAAGAAGGGCCAAAACAGCACACTCAGTATCAAGCAGCATCACATCTGATGCATGCAATCATTACATCTAAGTCTCTATGGGAGTGTCTGGATGCAGGGTTTACTATAGAAACTTCAGCCCTAAAGAGATCTGAATCTAAACTGCCCATATCTGAACCAGGACTGAGAGTAGATCCTGCCCCACGAACAATTGGTTTAGGAATTAGAACCATTTATCGGTTAGATGAAATTAAGAACCGAGATGGGTGAAACTGAATAATAGTGATCCACTTCTTTGGGTGTCGCTACGCCTATTGGATCAGCCAGATTTGTTAAAAACAGATCAGCATTTGGCAAATGAGAGTAATATGCCCATAAATTTGTATTTTACAGTATATGGTGAAACAGTGGATCAATGGTTTACTGTAGTCAGTTAGAAGCTGGCACAAGGATTTTACATGATATGAAATTTAGCATTATTGAAAACTAGCAAACACACAAAAAGTATTGTGAAAGCATAATATCCAAAACTTTGTTCAGAAATATATGCTAAGCTTCAGAAAAATTTTGTTCAGAGATATATGCTTAGCTTCAGAAAAAATTAAAATGCGGTAATATCCAAACCCATGAAACAGATGGTGCTTGGCATGTTCAGGGTGCTACCATAACTCTGTACAGAGTGATCTAGCCATACTACACCCAGACGCATTGCAAAAGTGGCATGTGGTAAAGGGAGTGGCATAGTACAAACCAAAAAATATACCTTATCCTCAGGTTCCTTTTCTTCCTCTTCATTCTCCACACCCTCCTTGTCCTTCTCAACCTCGGACTGTGGTGCATCTTCAGGCTTCTTCTCATCCTCAGCCGCAGCAGCAGTCTCCTCAACATTTACAGCCTCCACAGCATCCCTAATTAGCACACACAGAAAAGGTCAGAACTCAATTATCCTGTCAATATATCATAAGTAACAAGCAAGTCACTATATATAAAATTACAAATTCAATGAACCATCTTAACTGTGCAAGGCCTTCATCAGTTACAGTTCCCCAATTGCCACGCCCTGCCCCCTCGCGCTTCATCTCATAGCCACGGCCAGTGCCGCTGTGGCGCTCATATGCCCGGCGTGGACGCCCAAATTCATCCCCAGCCTGCCCATCAGCATAGCCACCACGACGGCCGCCTCCACGGTAAGGCTGGCGCGGCCCACGGCCCCTCTCTGCCTGTCTCCCCTCACCGTTTTCACCGCGAGCCACTCCCCCATCTCCAAAGCCACCACCATACCCTCCCTCAAAGCCATTGGCATCAGCATCGCCGAAATCTCGCCTTGGGCCAGTCCTGCCTCCGCGGCCGCCTCTTCCACGTCCTGGACCACCACGTCCAGCTCCATCGCGTGGCGGAGCACCATAGTTCCTGACCTCCCTCACTGTAATCACATAAGGGCATATCATTGACGAATAATAAAAATGAGAACAAAAAAGTGAAATTTCACATAATAATCAAAACTCCGAGTTTGAAAAGGCAACCGTGGATCTCAAAATCGGATAATTGCTATCAAACATCTACCACAACGTTGGAAGCGTATGCACATCACTATGAACTCACCAGCCTGCGCGGGCGGCGGAGGTTTGGTGGGCAGCTTGACCGGCGCTGGCGCCGGCTTAGGCGCGGCTGCCGCCTTCTTCTCGGCGGCAGCGAGGAGGTGGGCGGGGTCGTCGTTGTCGACGTCTCCAAGGAGATCGAATTGGTTCCTCGACGCCATTTCCGCTTGCTCTAATCCCCAAACTGCGATACAACTAGCGGTCCAATCCCCAAATCCCGATAGAAACCTAGCACGCGGCGACCCGGGACGGAATAGCCATGTATAGGTGAGAGAGCTCTAGGGTTTGGACACTGTGGGAGGCCGCAAAACCCTAGCCGCCAGTGAGCTTCGCTTGGTTTGGCTCTCGTCTGGTCCGAGAGGCAGGCCGCTGGGCTCTGTGTACGGCCACCGGGTTGCCTTCCTCTTTCATCAGACTACAGGCTCACTAATTTATCATTTCCATTTATCAAATGACGGAAAAGGGTATAAAAGTTGGAGATAATTACAGACATATACAACTGTGGGAGCCCAGTATTACGGGGTAATTCTGTCAATTTGAGCCGTTGCCCGAGAAGTAACGTGTTGGGCTTTAGATTTGTGGGCCTAGGCTCAAACGTAGAGGTTGTGGGCTTTTGTGCTACGTGTTTTGGGGCTTTTATATTTAACGGGTGGAATTGAACCCAATAAACGAGAGAGAACTGTGCTGACGTGGGCTTTTATATTACTTTATACTACTATTATATAGTACAATGCTGGAGTGCAAAGTTTTTAGCCACAATTTTTTAGCAACAATAAATAGTAAAACTAAAAATTTCCATAATGTATTATCCTTCCCAAGAAAAATATAAGGAAAATCATGACAGCATGGTTAGTAGAATTTATCAGCAGCAGCTTGTGTGGTGAGGATGCGTTTTGGCTGATGATCATTATTGGATTAGACAAAGCTGGGGCTAATGGAGATCCCAGATCTTGAATCTGGCAGGCCTTGTCATGCATGTACTGTGCTGAAGCTAGAGAGGCAACCAGAGCTAGTGGATCAGAGATCATTAGCACTACTTTTTCTAGTGACCAATTAGGTAGCTGTCCGATATCTTCAGGATCCCTGAAACAAATTAAAAGCAGATCGATAGCAGGCCAGCAGCCCCCCCTGGAACTAAACAAACCACTGGCACAATCATATACATTTTTCACTTTCCTTCAATCACAAATAAATCAGGAGCAGTGATTTGGGTCATGAAATTTATACATATGCCTGTCTCCATCATGGACTGACAAGCACTTTGCTCAAATCTCTTGCTTTACCAGTGGTTCAAAGATCCTTCCTGTGAGAGAAGATAATGCCGCAATTGTGCTGAGATTGATTGAATTAGTTAAGCATAAATCAGGAGGTTAGTGCAGTGACAGTGTATGGTCACCAAGAAAGCAAGCAAGAATATATCCAAAACTACTACGTACATGAAAACGACGGCTTCATATGGCCATATATATATATATATATATTTGCAGCGGCTGTTAGTTCTGCGAGGCAAATAATTCTCCTGAGAACTGAGGAAGTGAGGATTGGGATAGCCTTCCTTTTTTATACATGCAAAATGCATACCGTGGCGAGCAGATGCTCCCGCTGTGGCGGCGGCTGCGGCCACAGCTCGATAGCTTGCCGCGTCGCCGCCGCCGCAGGCCAGAGAGGAGGTGAGGCCGCCACCATGCGCTGCAGCGGAGGCGCCGCCGCCGCTGGGCCGAGGCTCTTCGGGGTTCAGCTCGGTGCTGCGGCAGGTGGTGGCTCCGCTTCGCCGGCGTTGCAGCTGCACAAGAGCTACAGCGTGGACTGCCTGAACCTGCAGGGTTCTGCTCCCGCCTATGCTGCTCTCGTCGCGGCTCCTCTGCTTCTGTCGCCGTCGCCGTCATCGGCGGCTTTGCTCCTGTCGATCGACGAGTGCTCGACGGAGAGAGCCACCGACGGCGGCGGCTACCTCTCCGACGACGGCGCTCGCGGCGGCACGGCGTTGCGGGAGAGGAAGAAGGGCGTTCCGTGGAGCGAGGAGGAGCACAGGCTGTTCTTGGAGGGGCTGGAGAAGCTCGGCAGGGGCGATTGGCGAGGCATCTCCCGGGGCTTCGTCACCACGCGAACGCCCACGCAGGTCGCCAGCCACGCGCAGAAGTTCTTCCTCAGGCAGAACAGCGCGGGGAAGAAGAGCAACGCAAAGCGCCGGTCCAGCCTCTTCGACATGGTAATCAAAGTCGCTGAACTACGCAGCTGCGCACAATTCTGAATCCTTCAGTTTACTTTTTGGAAGAACAAAATGATCCGAACGCATGCCTAATAATTGTACACGTCGATGACAGGTTCAGAATTATGAGGGTGGACTCGTCTCCGATCCTTCGGACGGCAAGGCCGCCGCCGGAACCTCGGAATCTCTGTCTCCGAAGGCATCCTGCGATGTGTACCGGAAGGAGTCGACGGCCATCCATGAGAGGATGACAAGGCATTCGTCAGAGAGCGCATCAGTTTCAGAGAAAGTTACAGTGGCGACGGAGCAAGCTCACGGGTACCACTGCTCTCCGCTAAACCTGGAGCTCGGCATGGCCCTGTCGACGCCATCCATCGGAACCTAGCAATCTCGTCAGGGTGAAACGGCAAGTGCGGCGAAAAGCTGAAGCTAGTAGCTGCCCCCCACAGCCATGAAGATGGTTGTAAACGAAGCTTGTTTCCCAGCCGCCTTATCCAGATAATTACAGGAATCAGAGTATCGTTTCCCTGAAAACAGCAGCAGTAAACCTGCTACTTTCCCAAGAAAATGATGTTCACTAGAGTACTGCACGTCTGCACTTGTGCTGCTGCAATGAAGCAGAAAACTACTCTTCACCTGAACTTTTTGCTTGCGGTATGACCCGAAAGTAGAGTGAACAAATGGCAATTGGCACTTGATTGGGAAAGCCGAACTGACGTGTTCACCGCATCGACAAAGTGGTTGCAGTGTCAATGACAATTGGCGAGCAATTGGTATACACGAGCATACAATTATTATTCTAATCTAGCGCGTCAGTGCGCGCCTGCATGCGCACTCCTTAGTCTGGCTAGCATTCGGTGCTAGGTTCACGTCCGCTGTCCACAGTCCGGATTCAGCCAGCTACTCATGGCAACCAGAGTGCCTTTCCTTTTGTCTGCTACATATATGTGGTGCCATCTCCTTTTCAGAGAAGGGATATCAAGACCTGTATGTAGATACATATGCCTTTTTGTCAGTGCAAATAAAGAAGATGGAAAGATGCATGCCTTGATGCCTAGGTATGTGGTGTGTTGCAGAGAACCGGGTGTGCATTTGCCAATGATGGAGTAGCATGTGTAAGTGTATCTGGTGCTTATCCAGGGACGTCGTCTGAAGAAGATGAAGACATGTCATCCATATCGAAGACGGCTGCCTCCCTTTGCTTTTGCTGTGGGGATAACCGGATAATGCAGGTCTTTTGCGGTATTTTACAAAAGCGAATCAACCTATTGCTTTCATAAAAAGGTCAAGCAGGGTGCTAAAGAAAGATGATAAGATATACCACCAGTACTTCATTTTTTTCCAAGAACACACTACATATATTTTAATTTAAGCAAACATATCGCATATGCTCATTCTAAAAAGTTAAAATATATCACGTATATACTCTTTTAAAACACAGTATGGACGCAGACGCTCGCATACAAACACGCACACATTTGCCTTTATAAATACACGCACACAACTCTAGCACACTCGAGAAACTGAGTCGGCAGATTTCGACATTGATGAAATCACCACAGACACCTCGCTATCGACAGACATATCATTTACCATCGGAAAAATAGCGGTTAAATCCTGGAACAAATACTTGAGCAAAGACCTATCACATGGTACCCTCATGTGCATATGCTAGATCCACCTAGAGGGACAAACAAAGACAAAGAATGGACGCATGCGTAGTACTGTTCGTAGATAAGACAAGACGCATATGCCATGTCAGCATATACAGTCACGGGGGACGATGACTGGCCACCGACATGTACAGCGGTGATGCCGCCAGTGCAATCTCGTCCAGGATAAAGGAGGGCGCAGGCGTTTCCTGGCCATGTTCGTCCATTCAGGCAAAGGGGAGGGAGTCTGACTCGGGCGTTATACACGGACAATCCAAGATCTGGCGTTTTGGACGCACTGCGATCTTGCGAGGAGCCCTTTCGAGCGACAGCGACGCGCGAGCTACCCTGCCTCCTCCTCCGGCCTTTCAACTTGTGTTGGTGGAGATGTAGGGAAAGCGAGGCCCCAGGGCTGCTGTGCTGACGTGGGTACGCCAGCCGGGCCAAGTTGTCAAAGGAGCATGCTCTCTCGAGGCACTTCGCTTCGTTGCTGACTTGTGCAGGCCTTCTCGTGGCCACATGATAGCAGCAGGCGCGACGGCGGTGGTGACACACCGCCACGTCGACCGGGATTATTATCCTTGGCGCTCGATGCTCGTACGTAGTGTGTGGGCGTGTGGTGCAAGTCCGGCGACGGCCGTGCTAGGTGCCAACTATACCAACCGCCAACGCCAATACTAGGCACGACGAAACTACGGGGATGGAACTTCACAACTACGTACACTGAAAATTCATGTACCCATGTGCCATGCCTGGGCCGAATCTTAAATCGTAGCGGATCACTGGGCCGATGGACTTCACAATATGGAAGGGCCGAAGCCCGAAGGTGAAGGAAAATAACAAAACGAAAAAAAAATTGGCGTCGCCCGGACTCGAAGAACTACACCACGACACCATTGCCGATGATTCGTGGAACCTAATATTATTTAAAAAATTATAATCTTATTCACTCGACATATTTTTTTCTGCAAGGTCACTCAACATGTTCTACTCCAGAACGGCAGAACAAGGCTCGTGTATAGTATTAAGTGTGATTTTTTATTTCATTAAGAGAGAAAGGAAGCGAACCGTACAAACGACCCATTTACATACTGCTAAATCTCGTTACAGAAGAAACTGCATCATAAATGAGAAAAACAACAGGACTCTACTTGAAAAGCAAAAGACAAAGCCATCGAAGCTGCACCTCGCGACTTACACTCGTTTGAATCCAAATGCTAATAGATGGAAGTACTAAATTTTAGTACTACTTTATCCAAACGGGAGTGCTAATGGGGTATTCGGGTAGGCTAAACTTTAGCCAAGATCTTTAGCTCCTCCAAACAGATCTTTGCAAAAATTGATCACTCATCCCTAATTCTTGCTACCAGACCTGCTCGGTTCCATTCCTGGAGCTCGGCAAGAGTCATGTTGGCCAGAATCGCCGGCTGGACAGATTTCGCCCTGAAGACCCTCGCATTCCTTTCATTCCACAGCTCCCAAACTGTCAAGGCCACCAGGGAGTCAAACATATCCTTCTAGCTTCTTTTGCAGAACGCTTCCTGACGGTCAACCACCAGGTGATCAGGCTAGCGTCTCGATCTGGTGCCATCCTCTGCCAACCCCAGCGTCGTAGAGCCTTAAACCAAACCTGTCTGGCGTCTGCTATAAACGCAACCAGCAAGCAGATATGGTTCAAATACTCCACCTCTTGCGAACAGAGCGCGCAGTTTCCAAGTATGAAGTGTGATATATCCAGGAAGCTGCTTACGCTAGTACAATGAATGCTGAGAGTGTGATATATTTATATACAGCTTCAATCTGGTAGCGTGAATTGCTTGGAAATTGAACTGTACATGCTACCGTGCCCAGCTAGCATGTAGCTCACGGGAGCATCTAGAAGCTGCAGAAGTCGTCGAGCTCGCGGCGCACGTCCTGGTTCCTGAGCTTGGCCATGGCCGACTTCTCGATCTTCCTGATCCACTCCTTGGACACGCGGTAGATGCGGCCGATCTGCTCCAGCGACATGCACCTGCCGTCCTCCAGCCCGTGCCGCAGCTTCAGCACGTGCCCTTCCCGCGCCGGCAGCCTGTCCAGCACCACCAGCAGCCTCTCCCTCAGCTGCGCCCGGAAGATGGCCTCGTCGGCAGCCTCCAGAGACGCGTCCGGGATCACCTCCTGTATGCAGGATCAGGTGTTCTTCGTCAGAACCAGAACAGAATGTCTCTATTCAGAATGTGTGTAATGGATTCAGAACCGTGGCCGCCTGGATTTATACCGTGAACTTTGCATTCTGCCCGATCCCGATCTCCGAGTAGAGTGACTGGACCCTGCGAGAGCACTTGCGCGCCAGCCTGACGTTGGCCACGGACACGCCGATCACGGCGGCGATCTCTGAATCCGATGGGTTCCTCCCTTGGCTGTACCGGATCGCGCGCCGCGCCTCCTTCACCTTGCGGATGATGCACTCCATTCTTGCCTGCAATTCCATTATTTTTTTTTCAAGGTACTGCACTTCCATTATTGTGATGGATTCACTAGCACACGTTTTTTTTTTGACAGCCTAGCACACGTTTCTTTTTTCTGACAGGAAACAAACTGGAAAGCATGTCATCGGCAAATGGTTGCAGAGAGAGGCGTACCGGCAGCAAGGTGACTCCTGAATTTTCGGCCAGGAGAGCTAGCATCCCTTTCCTGATCCAGTACTTGACGTACGTGGAGAACTTGCACCCCTTCCGGCTGTCGAACTTCTCGGCGCCATCAAGGACGCCCATCTTCCCAGCCTGCAGCGATGCCATCCCAATAAGCAAGATCAGTCAGTAAAGATGGTTTTGTCAAGGCTTATATGGGAGACAATAAAAAGGGTCACTGAAGATGCAATGTTGGCAACCTGAAGTAGATCGTCGAAAGCCGTTCCCATTCCGGTGTATGTTCTTGCGATGTACCGGACGAGCCACTCGGTGGTCACTATCAACCTCTCTCGGCAGCAGTAACCTGCCTGTAGCCTCCTCTTCAGCTCTGCCTCATCAACTCCAGCTTCCTCTGCCCACCTCTGATAGCTCACCTCCTGCCCCTCCTTTATCATGTCCTCTCTGATCTTCTCAAGGTTTGCACATTCCTAGCCGAGAAACATAGTAAACAGTTAAACCAAGATCTTAATGAATATAACATTGTCTAGTGGCATTCACTAATAAAATCAAGAATGCTGTTTGAGATGATATAGTACCTTGATGGTAACTAACGATGATGATTGTTCACGTACAATGGTCCTTCTCCGCCCCGGATAATTTTTCCACTCGGATATAAACTGACTGCTACTATACTTGCGCGATTTCTTCGATCTTCTTGGATTTACCTTCACAGAGATCCTGGAGGCCTTTTCTGATGCTCTCATTCTTTTCTGTTTCCTCTCTTGACTCTTGCCACTCCGAACGATTACTTCAGCATCTTGCTCCTTCAGAGGAGTCTCTGGGTCAAACTTGATGACTTTGTCAAGCAGAGAGAAATCTGGTTCATGTGAGGTCTGTGTTAGGGTGTCTAGGGTGGCCCTGGACATAGACGCGTTAAACGATCCCAGAGCTCCAAGCTGTTCAATATGTACAAGGATATCCTTTTCCAGCATTTTCAAGTCTTTGCCAGCCAAACTAGTCTCCAATGCTTGAAGGTTTTCCATTAACAAGTCATACTGTAGATTGCTATTTGTGTAATTCCTATCCAGCCAGAATAACGTCTCTTCATCCATCCAGTCATACTGTAAATTTCTGTCAAGAGCGTCATCAAGGACCTTCCTTTCTGCCTGCAATTCTTATTGTAAATATTTTTGCGATACCAAGAATGAATAGAAAAAAAGAGACCATGTTCATCATAGAGCCATGAGGAAGACCTTGGGTTTCGTCAAGCTACTTGACTTGTTCTCTGTGATCTGAAGCACACTGGATGAAGATGCAAAAGCGGTCGCAATGTCCCGGCCATGGTATTTGCGGCGTTTTAGCACGAGATGCAAGGCCAGTGCTGCAAGGGATTCAGAAGAAATTGACCTTCCCCCCACTGTAAACAATACAGAAAGGAGAACAAGCTAGTCAGTCAATCATAACATTCATTTTGGAAAAAGAAAAGGTGTAATAATGACATATTTGCATGGCACAAATAGCATTTCAGTCAGGTGATCATATTTGTTAGTATCACAGTAGTATCTTCTATTTCAGCGATCAAAAAGAAAGGGGCATACTCCACCGAAAATAACAGCAAAGAAAATATACATGTGACTAGTCATCACTCATCAAAGTTTTTTTTTTTTTGAGGACACTCGTCAAAGATTAGCAGTTGAGCACTCACATGGATGAGGAGGCTGTTTCGGGGGATGGGCCGCCATCATCCACGAGGAGGAAGACGACGAGGACGATGGATAGCACGAGGCGCAGGGCCTGCCTTGCATCATCTGCAGACCCATACAGACGCAGCTCCCGTCTTGCAGTAATGGCAGACGAAGGCCGGATGGGGAGGAGAGTGAAGGATAGCAGCAGCAAGGAACAGGGATAGAACTGGGGCCGAGCTGCCTGCCACCGGTACTGACTACTGAGCAGTTGAGCACCCTATCCAGGCCTCGTTTTTTGGTTGGCCCTCCTAGGCACAGGAATGAAGGATCCGTTTGGTTGGTGACCCTGGCTGGCCAAGCCAAAATTTGTCCATGCCCTTCAAGATTGGCTGTCGTTTGCTTTAGTGCCAAACTTTGGTAGGCCCTGAAAAATCTTGGCCTGAAAGCCTGAAAGCGAGTTGGGATCTTTTCTAGTCAGATATTTATGCTCCTCTTCCGGCACTAACTCAGATTCTTTCCTTCTTCCCCTACCCTCTTCACTTCCTCAGAAGAGTGCGAGGGAATCAGGACCACGCGGAGCGGTTCAGCACGTGAGCGCAATTTCGCATGGGAGATCCGTACTCCCTTTAAACGTTACTAATAGATTAAGTTCGCTCCCTGGGCATCTAAGTTGCTGTGGTGTAGTGGTTATCACGTCAGTCTTACACACTGAAGGTCTCCAGTTCGATCCTGGGCAGCAACAGATTTTTTTCTATGTGTTTTTTAATAAAAAATTGGATCCATTGATCCTTGGCGCATAATACAAGCACGTAGACTAGATTGCTTGGTACGACGTACAAGACACGTATCGCACATAGTTAATAAATACTTGGGAATTTCCTTTTCCCATGACGCGCCCGTCATTCCTTTTTTTAAAATTTTTTTTTACGCGCCCATCACCAGTTGAAATGAACAGCTGCATCACGAAGAAAAGCAACAACGCGCGACATGTCTGTCTGGAACCAGCGAGGCAGTTCGACATTCAGCGTCAGAAATATAGCAGTAAGTTCGTTTATCATACTTGAGATGGGTGTTTTCCCGCTAGAAAAACGAGAGTTTGAAAGATCACCAACAAATCCAAGTAAACATTTTAGTTTCTTCCAATATTTACGTTTTCAAGTTATACAGCCATACAGGTCATAGGCTAAGCCAAAATCTTGTGCTATGTACAGTATTCGGATATTAGCATTAGTATCACTAGTTAGGGACAAGTGTGCCTCCGCCTCGATATTGAGCCGTCCGTTTATGTCTGTAAACCACACATGGCTTTGTAGTTAGGGACAGGTGGTCACAAAAAATTACGAAATGAAAATGATACGACTTGGCTTTGTAACTTAATCACACAGCCAGTGACTACTTCCAAAACGCTGCCAAGCATAGATAACAAGCAAATTCGCCAGCTCTACATAAACATCGTCAGTCCAACTACGAACAGAAACTACCAGTGGATAACGCAAAGGGCAGGACGAAATTAAGTTAGCTTAACCAGGCTGAGATAGTATTCAGCACACACGGTCATCCCTGCACCAAGGTACACCGCCTCTCTGAGTTTACAGGCTACAACGCCCTTCTTGCTAAGATGAGCACCCTCCATAATTCTGGGATATCAGTCACCCAGTCCACGCTTGCAAAGGTTACAGTGTGAGCTGCATTACAGGAAATCAACGCCATGCTATGTTTGTGTAACCATCTCAAAAGACCAGAGTGGCTCAATGATTTAGCAGCATATGTAATTTCCCCGCCTATCTCACTGCCTGAACCACCATCTCTGGATCGCAGAAATGGGTGTCTGGAGGAATGGGCAATAGCGGTGGATGTATGGATTCACAATCCTCCCAATTTTCGCCCAGGCGCTCTGGTGATAGCTGGATGTCACTGGAGCATGGTACATCAGCTTCAACACCTGCACAACAAGCATGTGGAAGACACTGGTAAGCGATGCAGTAAAAAATGCAGCGGGTGCTGACTGTTGATATAAGTAGCTTGGGAAAGAGCAGCAATGCACCTGAAAGCTGATAGCTACAAATAATAACCTACTTTCTATTGCCAACCAAATGGTAACCAGTTGTTGATGGACAAAAAGCAGGACAGAAGATATATTGAGTTCCTTGGATTGGAGTGATACAGAAAACAATGTAAATCACTACATATGGCCAGAGGTACACAGAGGTTAGGAATTACATGCAGTGAAACAGCACAGGGTGACCTCGTACTAATCCCTCAGCTATCCAGTGCATGGAAGTAAGAGATGAAATACAAAAAGGGAAGGCTGAATGTTTGGAGGATAACTCACCTGCCAGTACATGAACGTCTGAATTATGCTACGGCGCCACCTGCAACATTAAAAAAAAGGGTACAGGTCAAAATCTGCAATTACTCAGACAAAATTAAAATTTCAGAATTATCTGGATAACTGAATAAACGCACGAGAACAATGATATGATCAGGAGAAAGCCCAAGGCGATTTCAGCATTTGAACTAAGGAGACTCAGTGTAGTATTGTTTGTCTCTACCCAAAGACAAGGTTCTTCCAAGTATCTCCTGAAAAAGAAATCAATACAGCATTGAGAAATGGACACCGGGTACGGTTGTGAGGATACAGAAACAAACTTCACAGATAGTGGAGCATACAGTTACCTATAGAAAGAGGATCGAGCGAAATTACGCCTTAGGAATCTGGCTACATGATCAAGTGCCCAGCAGAGCACAGGTAGTGCAGCAACTGTTACAAATATAAAATTATAAGCGGAAGCATATCTAAAAAGCAGCAAAAAGGAGATATCAGGGTCATAAATTTGCAAGAGAAAAAGTGCTTCTTACTCTTTAAGTGCAATTGAGATGTGAAGAGCATAAAAGAGAACATTAAGTGGATAAAATCCTTGGTTGCAAGTACAGACTGTAACCAAGCCTGAATTGCTGGCATGTTCCATGCTCTTGGTTTCTTTACACAAAAAGGAACATCTGATCAAAGTCCCACCAGGTAAAAAAAAAAATCATTCTTCAGATAGGCAGGTACTTACCCCATAAGTACTGTACAGAGAATATCCTGAGGATAATATTGTTCCCAGTAATGAAAGTTTGCAAGCTCTGTCAGCAAGGTGTTTTGGCAGAATTGGAAGCATTCCCAGACCAGCAACTACAAGTACCTGAAAATAATAGTTTGATCACGCCCAAGTAAATGGTATGAGCAAGGTTAATGTCCAAAGAAGAGTAGCAGGACCAAGATACCAAAAATAAATAAAAATCGTGACAGGCTGATGGCTCAGAGATAGATGCCATGTCCATAAGGATTATCGAAATTATAGAATCAAACAGAACAATGGAACTTCTTCTACCAGCAGGTCTTTTAGGCATACATAACTAACCGTTACCAAAGAGAAAAGGTGGCTTATTGCTTACCCAGGCATTGATGGAGAAATGTATAGTCCGTGCATCGAACCGTAAAGGGTTGACAGCACTGTCCGTTTGTGTTGGTGGTGGCCGCGGCGGTGCTGACCTCGAAGTAGACCCTGCACATAAAAATGGACTCAGCTAACAGATAGATGTGAATGATGGATCCTACGGTCAGTAAAGCTCAAAAAGTACATGCTTAACCTGAGTTACGAGCCCTGAGATTCTCATTGGATGGCGATGATGAAGACCTTACATCTGGCCTGCTCTGCTGAGTGGAACCGGCGGATGACATTGGCTCAACCACCAGATCACGGTCCTGTGAAAATAAAAGAAGAAATAAAAATGCATGAACCACTGTATGGATTCATTCTTTAGTGTCGCACAAGTGGTAATGTTAACTAAAATGATAAGCAAACACAGATGACAAGAATTTGTTTTCTCATTTTGTTAGCTTTGTGTACAAACAAACTTCTTCTGTGGCTCTGCCTGCAGGGTTGTATCACAATAACCTGATTGAGCTTATAGATGGCTTGTATATACAACAAACTAAGAAATAAAAAAAAAATTGATGGAGATGAAGCCCAAGTTTCAAAATGCTTGCTAGACAGCAGGCTGTAACAGGACGAACAAATTACTGGAAACCTAGTTGTAGCACTAAGTTCATAGCACATCATAGCTTACTATCAAGTGGAAATAACATCCAGGGTTCGAAGCAAGGAATACATCGAATCGAACATGTGGCCTTCAAGGACAGCCTACATTAAGCAAGCAGGTCGCAGCGGGCATCTCATCTGCAATACTGCCGTCGCCAGCGAAGCAAGCAGCCTGCCGCGGCAGATCCTAGTTCCTAGTACCGAACAAGCTCAATTCAATAAGCTTAAGCAACCCCAGCACATGTAGCCGGCACGACCGAGCTTCCGAACGGAAAGCGCGTCGGATCCTACTAGTACCCAACGCGGACGGACGGCTCGAGGAACAACGGCAGCAGGGGAAGGAATCGAGGAATTCAAGCTAGGAGAGGAGAGCATCAGGCAAGGGCGGCGGCAGCAGGAGCTACCGAGTGGGTCGGTGGGTACTCACGATGTATCGCTGGTAGAACTTGCGCTTCAAGTGGTCGATGACGTCGGGGCGGGAGGCGAGGTTCGGCGGCACGAGGACGTTGGACCAGTAGTCGGACCAGCGCGCGTCGCCCTCGTAGTCGTACGCCGCCGCCGCCGCCCGCTTCTGCGCCTGCTCCGCGTCCGCGCCGGACCCCGCCATCGCCGGGGCTGGAGCCTGGGGTTGGGGTTTTGGTCGACGAAGACACGCAGAGTGGCGACGCGAGTTGGGGAATTTTGGCTGGCGACGCCCAAGGAAGCCGATGCGGACGCCCGATGCGATGCTGACCGAGTGGGTGCTGCCGGGTGGGGAGACGAGACGAGACGAGCTGACTCGGCTCCTCCGCTGTGTGCCTGTCACTGGGCCGGCTTCTCCTTGTTGAGTTGGTGGGCCATGGAAATCTCGACCCAGGGCCCAGAACGTTGGCGAAGCAGGCGAGAGGATCCTTGGGTCCTGGTGGGCCGACTCAAAGGACCCGAATGGTTGGGAAAGCACGGGGTTTTCCCTTTACTAACGTTTGGTTCCACTACACAGCTTCTTCGTGGGAATTTTGGGTAACAAGAATATAAATTTCAGAAAGAAAGTGGCATACAAAACTTCACAAAATCAGTACCCTCTTGGAAACCTCCCTCAATATGAATTTTAGCAGACCGTAAAATTGTAAACTTGCAGAACAGAATGGCAGCCAGAGTCCCAGAGGACCTGCTTCAGCCTTCCGCATCACACGAGCACACGCAGATGCTACGCTACCAACCACAAGGACGCGTGCAGCCAACCCGGCGTATCGCAACGCAACACGTCAGGAGGCCACCTTTTGACTTTGCAAGGTCCAACCCAAGCACACCCAATCTACTGTACATGGCTTGGCACGGGAGCAGAGACGGACAAAACAAAACAAAACAAAAGGGAGGAGATGCATCTAATCCGTGTCTCGTCGTAGGCTGCTTCCGATCTGCCCCTGGTCTGATCTGATCCGGTCTGGTCTGCTGATCGCACGTCGACGAGTCTTCCTCGCCACGGAACACGATCCAGCACATGCACTCGTTTCGGCCACCGCGGGCCGTCCGTGGGTGGAGTGGAAGTGGGAATAAACAGAGACCTGGCCGGGAGCGATGGCCCTGAGACGGCGTGGCGTTGCCGGCGGAAGCTTCCTTCTTCCACTTCCAGTTGCAGGAGGAAACTTGCAGCGCACAGCACTCTGCAGAAAAGATTTCCGTTTCAGAAGGAAGCTTGGATGCCAAGGAAATAACTAAAGCAAATGCTACCACCACTACTTTTATTTTCTCTAAACAGGATATGACTTTATTCGGTTAGTTTTCAAGTATTACAGTGTGAGAACTCTGAATAAGAGTATGATATTGTTCAAAGTTGGCTTCACTATAGGATCAACGCTGGAAGGAATCAACAGCTGCCAAAAGGATGTTAATGCACTTCGTCTGTGAAAGGCCTGTTCAAAAAGTTCCATTTGCAGTTGGACACAAACCCGGGTTTGTGGTAGTGTGATGTCATCTTAACATCTTTTTTCTCTGACGTAAGACCATGCTCATGGGAGTTGTTGGACGAGTATAATAATTTATTCTTTTTTAGACGAAGTCATCCATCACTTGGTCACTCCCAACTCACGCCTATAAATGGCAGCCCAGCTCCACGGTTCCGCCCCAATTCAACACCAACTCCTTTCCCCTCCTCAGCAAGCCAGCCTCATCTTCTCATACCACTCACTGTTCCACATCAAGAACAAAGAACGGGAGGAAAAGAAGTAGAAAGGGTTACCAAGGATCTGCTCACCATGGCGTCCTACGACAAGGCCTTCGAGTCCTACAAGAAGGCCCTCACCACCGCAGCGTCCGTCGCGGCATCTCTGATGCTGGCGCGCAGCGTGGTGAACGAGGTGGTGCCGTACGAGTTGCGCGAGATGCTCTTCTCCGGCTTCGGCTACCTGCGCTCGCACATGTCGTCGCAGCACACCATCATCGTCGAGAAGAAGAATGATGGATTCACCAACAACCACATCTACAACGCCGTGAGGACGTACCTCGCGACACGCATCAACACCGACCTGCAGCAGCGTCTGCGGGTCAGCAGCATGGACGAGAATGACAAGATGATGATCAGCATGGCGGAGGGAGAGGAGATGCTGGATGTTTATGAAGGAACAGAATTTAAATGGTGCCTCATCTGCCAAGACAACTCAAGTGACTCCAGCAATGGCAATGGCACTCCCAACGAGGTCTCCTTTGAGGTTAGCTTCCACAAGAATCACAAGGAGAAAGCCCTCAAATCATACTTCCCGTTCATTTTGGCCACAGCCAAGGACATAAAAGCTCAGGAGAGAACTCTCAGGATATACATGACCGAGTACTCGAGCGAGTGGTCCCCAATTGACCTCCACCACCCATCTACATTTGGCACACTTGCCATGGACCAGAAGCTGAAGCAGTCCATCATCGATGACCTTAACAGGTTCATCAAGAGAAAGGATTACTATAAGAAGATCGGCAAGGCATGGAAGCGGGGATACCTGCTGTATGGTCCACCTGGGACCGGCAAGTCCAGCCTGATTGCAGCCATGGCCAACCATCTCAGGTTTGACATATATGATCTCGAGCTAACTGAGGTCAATTCCAACTCAGACCTTAGGAGGCTTCTTGTTGGCATGAGCAACCGGTCTATTCTCATTGTTGAAGATATTGACTGCACCATCGATCTGAAACAAAGGGAGGAAGGTGAGGGGCATGGCAAGTCGAATTCTACAGAAGAAAACAAGGGAGAAGACAAGGTCAGTAACTTTGAATTCAGAACACATCATGGGCACATATCTCATCTCGTTTTGATTCCAACGATTCCTCACATGTCCTGATGAGAATTTGGATATTCTGAACAGGTAACACTGTCTGGCCTGCTTAATTTTGTTGATGGGCTGTGGTCAACAAGTGGGGAAGAAAGGATCATTGTCTTCACAACCAATTACAAGGAGCGGCTCGACCCAGCACTATTGCGGCCTGGAAGGATGGACATGCACATCCACATGGGGTATTGCACCCAAGAGTCTTTCCGAATCCTTGCCAACAACTACCACTCCATCGACTACCATGACACATATCCAGAGATTGAGAAACTGATCAAGGAGGTGACAGTGACACCAGCAGAGGTCGCTGAGGTTCTGATGAGGAATGATGACACTGATACTGCGCTCCATGATCTTGTCAATTATCTGAAGTCAAAAATGATAGAAACCAATGAGATCAAGACTGAACACAAGGAAGCAAATAACCAACTGAATGAGGAGAAAGACATCAGATATAGTGACAGAAAATAAAACCCAGTGCAATTCCCTCCGAAGAGAAAGCAATTCGCGGTCTGTGTGGAAGCTAACAACTATCAAAAGGTGTGCGTATCATATAGCATAGATAGATCCTACAGGAGATCTATTGGAGTTTGCATATTGTAGATCAATGAGGTGCATTGGTACTTGCAGTGTGTCTGCAGAGTTCTGCTAGTACTGCCACAATAGCATGTATATGAATTACAGATATGCAGAATCCATATGGCTTCTCATATGAAACTGCAAACATGTCATTGCCTTGTACATGCTAATGTTGGAAAGTGTATACCAGTACTATATTGTTATTCAACTACAGTCATTTCCCATGGAGGTCATGCATTTCACACAATTTATCCTTGCCATGTATCAGAGGTTGGAGAGGTGATTAAAGAGGGACTGACTGACTGACTGACACCTCCACGAAGCTTTATTCCTTGCATAGCACACAGGATGTGCGGCCCTTACGGCGCACACTACTCTGAAGAAAAAGGGGAAAAATAAAAAAAACCAAAAGGAATTTGAGAGGAAGCTTGGATGCCAAGGTTATAAAGCAAACGCTGGAGACATCATTTCCACTCCCTCCACACTTTATTCGGTGGATCAAATACTACGTTACTGTTTGCTGCGTGATGAAATGAAACACGTGCCCAGGCACGTTCGGGAATCTATAGAAAAAATAAATCAAAATAAATCACGGTGTCTGTGTGTGAACTACGATACGGATTTGATATGTTATTCAAAGTTGTGTTTACTAAAAGATGAATGATGGAAGGAATGTTTGTTAAACGGTTCCTTACACTCACGATTCGATGGACGTGGGTCTGCTTTTCCTTGCCACTAATCTAAGATCACGGTAGTGATGGTGGTAGCGCTGGAACACCACCCTACTTTATACTTGTATACCCAGAGCTGTTCCTTTTTTATTTATTTTTCTCTCGAATACACAGCTCTCCTGCGTAAGGAAATGTCTTTGTTTACACCATGTGGGGCACCGTGGTGACCACGCAAATCAACATATACATACATACCGGTAATTTCCCTGCGTGTTGTGTTAAAACTGACGGGGAAACTAAAACGTCCCTGTGCATTCTGGTAAAACTGTCAAAAAAAAAATAGCACCCTGAGCCCCAAGGAAGGGACATACTGCAAGGCCAATTGCGCAAGGATCGAAGATCAACATAAAACAGCTCTACACGGATCTACTTGTGGTTCAGCGCCTCTACTCGCCGTAGAGGTCAGACCACCCAAGTTTGTGGCACAGCACCCAAAAGACCAGCCTCGTGCTTGACCTTCTGAACCATCTACGGTTATTGTGTTTGTTCCCACCAGGACGTGTGCTGACCGTCTGCCATCCGCTCCTTTTTTGACCAAGGGGGTGTTTAGATCGCAAATCTTTATAACATTTGGAACTTTTTGCTACTGTAGCGTTTTCGTTTGTATTTGACAAATTTTATCTAATCATGGACTAACTAGGCTTAAAAGATTCGCCTCGTGATGTACAATTAAACTGTGCAATTAGTTATTTTTTTTACATATATTTACTGCTCCATACATATGTCCCAAAATTGATGTGATGGAGAGAGAGTGTAAAAATTTGGAATTTGGAAAGGATCTGAACGGGGCCCAAATCACCAGTCACTTACTTGGTCACCACTGGACTCGCGCACATAAATGCAGCGCCTCCGTACCCAAGCAAGTTCCACCTCAGTTCAGCAACCAGCAGTCCAGCACCCACCCGGCCCCCTTCCTCTTCTTCGGCTCTGCCTCGTCTAGTCGTCTTCGCATACCACTAGCTCATCACTGCTCCATACCACGACCAAAGAGTCCATAGCAAAGGAGGACACGAGGAGAGAGAGGAGCGGGGATTCACACGCTGCTAAGTCCTCACACACCATGCCATCCCACGACAAGGCCCTCGCCGCGGCAGCGTCGGCCGCGGCGTCCCTCATGCTGGTGCGCAGCGTGGCGAACGAGCTGCTGCCCGACGAGGTGCGCGACTCGCTGAGCTCCGGCGCCGCCTACCTGCGCTCGCGCGTGTCCTCGCGGCACACCATCACCGTCGAGAGGAAGCTCGACACCTTCACCCACAACCACGTCTACGAGGCCGTCAGGACCTACCTCGCGGGGCACGCCAACATAAGGGCGCAGCAGCACCGGAATTTCTTCTCGAGACATCCCCGTCAGTCAAGATTAACTAACTGATTGGACTTGCATTTCCTAGTTAAGATCGGAAAAGACTAAATTAGTAGGACGTAAAGAGACTTCTAGTGACTGAACTTTTGGATCGGTTGGAGATCGATCTAATTCTACCAAAGGAAAAGAAATGGGAAGCAAAGTGTTGGCCGGCCTTTGTTAAGCTTCGCCAGAAGCGACTAGTCGCTTCCCGAATGCCTCTTTCTTGTACTAATTAATGTGTCCTGCAAATATGCTCTTTGGAGAAAGAGCTTTCGGTTCTATTCCTTTTTAGTTTAAAGTAAAGTTTTTTTATCGACGAATAAATAAGCTCTTTCTACTTTGCCTTAAAAGCTCGTCCTAAGGAAAGCAATTTGAACTTGCTTGAGAAGATAGCAGAAGTTCGTGGTCTTGTCATGAGATATTTAAGTGGGTGAACTTTGGAGAGGAGGGTGATCTGACGTGCTATCATGCACTGCCGTAGCTTCTTGACAGCGAACACCAGTACAAGGCAATGTTTTTCGATATTTTTCGATAGGAGTATTTCGATTTCCAAGCGATGACCACTTATGACTCTTTGATTGAAGCAGCCACTCGTATTGAAGATGCTATCTACAATGGGACTCATGGATCACAGGTCAAAGAGGCAGATCCAAAAGGAAAGAAGATAGCCCTTGGGGGGACAAGCAAGAACAGTGAAGTGAATATCTTGTCTGACGGAAAACCAAAAACACTCAGCACTTTCACTCTGTTCGGCATAACTCTCAGCCGCACCCCACTTGGATCAATTAGCCAAGATTTTGACCGGATACAAAATCACTGGTGCTCGGTCTAGTGGTATTTTTATGGGGATTCTTTTTATCACTGTAGGATCCCTATTCAAGATTACTGCAGTTCCTTTTCGAACTTTCGGACGGCTGCAGCACGTACGACCCCCCAAAAGGAATATCTTAGGTTCCGAATCAACGGCTTCGGCACCTCGGAATGAAACAAATTTAATAGATTCAATAGAGGCCTACCTACGCACTTCTTTCCAATATCCTCTATCTCAAAATCAAGTCGTTATGCTTTTCCGCTTCTTTCATAGGCTTCCAGTTCCGAAGGGAAACAAAAAGGGAAAGTCCCGCTTGTCAACCATGCCTGAGCCCAAAGGAAAAGCAGTACCAATCCGCTTCAAAGCGGGCGTCTAAGCGTGCATGTACACTGTTTTTCATACCATGCCACGACAGATAGGAAACTTACTGACTAAAAAATTAGTAGACTTCCTCTTCGGAATAGAAATTGGCTATTTCTACGTAGGGAAAGTTGTGTGCAGCGAAAAATCACCTTGCAAGGCTAAATACTCCTGGGTGACCGATAGCGAAGTAGTACCGTGAGGGAAGTTTTGCAGGCCTTTTGCATTCTCAAGAGACTTCTGCCTTGAACTGTTTTTTGGTATTGGCACAAGGTCGAGACAACTGCACAGCATAAATCTCTCTTTTCGAAGCTTTAGACAAGGGTGCTATTGAGATATTGGGCCCTTATGGTATACATGCCAGCACATACTACATGGGAATATATGCGATCTCAGAGATATCTCAAATTTGCAGCGTACATGAAGTAGTTGATAGCAAAAAACAGTTCAAGTGGCGGACGGCGAGGAGATGGCCGACGTGTACGACGGCGCCGAGTTCAGGTGGTGCCACATCTACCGCAGCGTCTCCACAGGCGACTCCGGCGGCGGCGGCAACGGCAAGCAGCTCGAGGCCCACTCCTTTGAAGTGACCTTCCACAAGAAGCACAAGGAGAAAGCCCTCAACGCGTACCTCCCGTTCATCGTGGCTACGGCCAAGGCCATGAGGCAGCAGGAGAGAGCTCTCCAGATACACATGAACGAGGGCTCCGACGTCTGGTCTCCGATGGACCTCCACCACCCATCGACCTTCGACACGCTTGCCATGGACCTCAAGCTGAAGCAGTCCATCGTTGATGACCTGAACAGGTTCGTCAAGAGGAAGGATTACTACAAGAGAATCGGCAAGGCATGGAAGCGGGGTTACCTGCTCTACGGCCCACCCGGGACTGGCAAGTCCAGCCTGATCGCGGCCATGGCCAACCATCTCAGGTTTGACATCTATGATCTCGAGCTGACTGCAGTCCAGAGCAACTCGGACCTCAGGATGCTCCTTGTCGGCATCAGCAGCCGATCGATTCTTGTGGTTGAGGACATCGACTGCACCATCAAACTGCAGCAGCGGGAGAGGGGCGAGGAAGATACCAATTCAGATTCTTCAGACCAAGAAAAGGGACGAGACAAGGTGAGTACTTTGGAGTCAGATCAACGCATCATGTGTTGATAAGATAAACACCGTTTCTTCTTCGTTCCATAACTTCCTCCTTGCCTGTATTCGGATATGCTGACGAGAATGTGGATGTTCAGGTGACACTTTCTGGACTGCTCAACTTTGTTGATGGGCTGTGGTCAGCGGGCGGGGAGGAGAGGATAATCGTCTTCAGCACCAATTACAAGGAGCGGCTTGACCCGGCGCTGCTGCGGCCTGGCAGGATGGACATGCACATCTACATGGGCTATTGCACCCCTGAGTCGTCCGGATCCTTGCCAAAAACTACCACTTGATCGACTACCATGCCATGTATCCGGAGATCAAGAAGCTGATCGGGGAAGTGATGGTGACACCTGCAGAGGTCGCTGAGGTTCTGATGAGGAATGACGATGCTGATGCCGCACTCCATGATCTTGTCGACGTCCTGAAGTCAAAATTGAATGATAACAATGTGATCAAGACCGAACACAGCAGTGCAAATAACCAGCAGGATGAGGATCAAGAACACGGAGACGATTACTAAAATAGGAAACCACAAGCAAATTTCTGTTAAAAAAAGAAGACAGGAATTAGAAGTGGGTGTCGACACTAACCATGACCAACGGCAAATATGTTATTTTTTGAAAGAGAAACAGTGGCAAATATGTGATTGTTCGAGTGTAAAAATCGTTGTGCTTTCCTAGCGATGAAAGGCACTGGTTCCTAACATTGGACACCTGCAGAATTCTGCAAGTACTTTCCCAACAGCAAGTAATTTGAATACGCAGCAGTGTCAAAACTCTGCTAGGAGAATTCAGGGTACTCGCCCAACTTGCACGAATATTGAAATTGTATCTGCTTCAGCACTCCCTTGGAAATCAAGTAGTACTTGTGTCGTCAGTGAACAGCTGTTACTGAAAGGAGATCCGGAGCTTGCCGAAACCCGAAAGGCCGTGTAGTTTGGGCCACAAACGAACCGACTTAAGGTGATGGGCTTCTAGGATGCATGACCCATGGGCCTTTCCTGATTCCTCCTCTTACCCCATTTGTCCCCATCCACCATACGACGAGGAGTTCCAAATTTTGTTAACCCCTCCCAAAAACCCACCCGTGAGGCCGTGACTAACTATCAACTCTTGTCTTGTCCAGACCTTTCTATATTCTTCAACTCATCATCTTCTTGCCCCGGAAGAAAAACTATTCTGCTCCAGCACAAACGGCGGCGGCGCGTTTGGAAACCTATCAAATCCATCCAACGATGCCCTGCCCTAGCTACTAGCTAGCTAGCTTCACTTCTGTTTCAACCGCGCAGCCGCCTCCCGCCCTCCAAAGCCACGCCCCCCGATGCCACCGTTGCCACCCGCGTGACAACAGCGAGATCAACCGACCGGCCTGGAACGGGAGCATCGGCAGAGCAGCCAGCCGCATCACGGCTAACCACGCGCCATGTCGTCGTCGAGCGGGAGCTACGAGAAGTACATCACCACGGCGGCGTCCGTGGCGGCGACGGCCATGGTGGTGCGCAGCGTCGTGAGCGAGCTGGTCCCCTACGAGGTGCGCGACCTGCTGTACGCCGCCGGGCGCTACCTCCGCTCCCGCGTCTCCTCGCGCCACACGGTGGTCATCGACGAGGCCGAGGGCCTCTCCGCCAACCAGATCTACGACGCCGCGCGCACCTACCTCGCCGCCCGGATCAGCACCGACATGCCGCGACTCCGCGTCAGCCGCGTCGACGAGGCGCAGGGGATCTTGGTCGGCATGGAGCAGGGCGAGGAGATGGTCGACGTCCACGACGGCGTCGAGTACACCTGGAGCCTCGTATCCCGGGACAACACCCCCGGCGCCGCCTCCAGGGCCGCGGGCACCACCGGCGCCTATGCCGGCGCCGGTGCCAAGGCCAGGGGCCGTCTCGAGATCAAGTCGTTCGAGGTCAGTTTCCATAAGAAGCACAAGGACAAGGCCCTCAAATCGTACCTCCCGCACATCGTCGCCACGGCCAAGGCCATGAAGGACCAGCACCGGAGCCTCAAGATGCACATGATCGAGTACGACGCCTGGACAGCTGTCGACCTCCGCCACCCGTCCACCTTCGACACGCTCGCCATGGACAAGAAGCTGAAACAGTCTGTCATGGATGACCTTGGGAGGTTCGTCAAGAGGAAAGACTACTACAGGAGGATCGGCAGGGCATGGAAGCGAGGTTACCTGCTCTACGGGCCACCTGGGACTGGCAAGTCAAGCCTGATCGCCGCAATGGCGAATTACCTCAAGTTTGACATCTATGATCTTGAGCTGACCGAGGTCAAATGCAACTCGGACCTCCGGAGGCTTCTTGTCGGGATGAGCAACCGATCCATCCTTGTGGTTGAAGACATTGACTGTAGCATTGAGCTGCAGCAGCGGGAAGACGGTGAGAAGCGTGCCAGGTCCAGCTCTGCAGGAGAAGAAAACGACGACAAGGTTAGATGTCGATACATCAGTTAGAATCATAGCCACGTACTATGTGATAAGCACCCTGCATTTGTTACTCGATGTCTCGACAGCTTACTAACTAATGCTGCTGGTAATTTTGTAACAGGTGACGCTATCTGGGCTGCTCAACTTCGTTGACGGTCTCTGGTCGACAAGCGGGGAGGAGAGGATCATCGTTTTCACCACTAATTACAGGGAGCGGCTTGACCCAGCATTACTGCGGCCTGGCAGGATGGACATGCACATCCACATGGGGTACTGCACTGCAGAGTCGTTCCGGATTCTGGCAAGGAACTATCACTCGGTTGAAAATCATGCCATGTGCCCAGAAATTGAACAGCTGATAGAGGAGGTAATGGTCTCACCTGCAGAGGTTGCTGAGGTTCTAATGAGGAACGAGAACAGTGATGTTGTACTCCAGGATCTCCTTGAGTTCCTCAAAGCAAAGAGGAAAGAAGTTGGTGAGAGGAAGGCTGCAAATGAGAATGGAAATGAATAGATGAAGAAATGTGGCAGAGAGACCAACGTCTTACGAAATACAGAGCAAAAGAGGGATTAGAGAAAGTCAGAAACCACACAGCGATGGTGTGGAATTTTGTGTGCAATGTAAATGAGGTAGTATTAGAAGAAAATATATCCAAGAGCATTATTGTTGACTCTTGAAATTTATGGAGCGCCTTTTTTGTAGTGATAAGGTGCAACTGTACCACCATTCTTAACAGTTATTTTATGATTCTTGACATTGTAATGGAAATTTATCTCACAGTTCAGAGAAGAGAAAAATAAATAAACAGAGTTTGCAATGTTATTTTACGATTTATTGACATTGCTTCTTGTTATTCAAGCATGTGTATCAACTCTAATATATTGTTCTCAAAGAAATTGTTAAGCTAAGATTCAGAAGGATACATTCTACCTTCAAGGGCATGTCAGACACAGCATGTAGTTTCACCTTACTTCTTTCTTGTAGTCCTACCTCCTGTTGACAAAGTAGACAAAATGTTTATATAGCAAACTTGTGATACATTTGTAAACATTCATTGCAGGTTACAACATTAGAGCATCTAGTGAAATGGTATATCGATTTAAGTCATCTGAACTTCTGTGATAATTTGAGTCCTGTTGAAAATATTTCCAGCAGATAGTATTGCAGGGCTGCCATGCGCCCATGCCAATCCATTTGTACTTTCGCCAAAGTAACACATCATTATGCAAAAATAACGGAAGCTCTGTAACTCTGTATTGCACCTGTTGTCCTATAAAGTGGCACTGCATTGGAAAATACAAACATAGAATGTGCAGAAACAATAATTCACCATCTACCAGGAGCAGGAATCATCATCTTATACTGTACCGAAACCTTTGTCAGAACGAATTCAAATGGCATGCAGATTTACCATCTACCAGGAGCAGGAATTATCATCTTACTGTATCTTAAGCTGCATGGTCCAACCAGAACACATCACACAGAAGGAAAGAGGCCAAATGGAGTCAACAGCGATTTATTGGTAACGACATAAACTGGTGAACTCTAAACATAAAAGAGCCAGAAATTACAAGGACTAATGATCAGATAATTAAGCAATTATTAGGAATTGTTAGTTGTTACATTTTATCTAAGCATGTGCAGCGACTCTAATATACCCTTTCCAATGGAACTGTTAAAAGATTCAAAAGGGTATTATCCGTACCTTCGATTGCATGTCAAATACATCAGTCCCCAGCGTGTAGCTTCACCTTACTTCTTTCTTGTAGTCCTTCCTGCTCATAAATTAGACCAAAAATGTTCAGGCAACAAACTTGCGATACACTTGTAACCATGAAAAATTTGCATGTTACAACAATTTTTTTGTTTGAAAATTTATGTTACAACAAATAGGAGCATAAAGTGAAATGGCACATTGATTTAAGTTATATGAACTTCTGTGCTAATTTGAATCCGGTTGAAAATGTTTCTTCCAGATAGTATTATCAGCATGTGACACACAACTTAGCATGACAATGCAAGCATGAAACAGGTGTAACTGGGTACAAAATCTCTAACCAAACTCTTCACATACCCACTACTTTCTTTATATACTTATGGCATATTTTAAAATTGCAGTCTTCAAGGTATACCTCTGACTATCAGTTTCAAATATCACATATAAGCAGAGATTTTAAAATTATAGTATTTTGGAAGCATTTTTCAAAAAAAAACCTAAACTAAACTAATCCTACCTTTTCCATATGGGTATATGGCCAATCGACATGGTATCATACATACCAGTTTCAAAGTTAGAGAAAACTAAGAGCATATCCCGCTTTGACATTTACATGCATAGGAAACTACTTATGCATAGTAGCAAATGAAATTTCATCCAAGCAAAGCAATGTACTTGACAGAAAATAGTTTTGTTTCACAAGCTTTTGTATGCTACCATAAAACACTAAACACTTTTACGACATGCCTCTTATGTGAAACAAACAAGCAGGTATTTCCTGTGATCATATCCCAATGCAGAACACAGCAAAAGAGGGTGCTACTTTAAGGTTTAAGCTGTGTATAGTTTAGGCTCATTCAGTGATATGCAGAAGCAAAGAACGGCAGGATGTTCTCTTTTTTCCCGAACTAGTTGCTGGATGCAGATTTATCAGGAATTCATGATGTATTGCCATTATGGGTGACCATGACACGAACTATAGGGGCTAGCAAATTGAAGAGACATGAAAGGATGCGAAATTTGAAAACATTGCTGATTTGTTATTGGTGCGAACAATCTGAAAATGGATATGAATAAATGCAATCTACAGAAGCAGAGAAGTACAATGTTGTTTATGAACAACAACATTTTCGCCAATGTTGTTTATGAAGCTACCAATTACACAAAACTGCTATCCTACTTTCTCAGTGTTCAAACAACAATCTGAGAAAGGGGGAGGGGAGAAATGTTCTCATCTTTTGACTGAACAGTTCATCAGGGCCTAAATTGACAAGGTAGGTAGTAGGATCCATAGTCTTACCGCAGTTATCTGATCCTTGGCAGCAGTTGAGCTAGTCAAGACAGGCATACTTCATCAGTCATCACCCTGCAGGCGCAACTCTTAATCCCCAAATCACTCATCACCAGCGCCATGAACAGTTCAGGCTCTGCAACTGACACAGTGCAGAAGTCAAACGAAATCACTGGGGGGAAGAGGTGATCTGATCCCAACCTCCACATCCCGGAATCAGACGAATCAGATGCGACGACGAAGATACTATTACCTTCCCACCGGCGACACTGCGGCGACGCCGGCGAGGGGAGGAGACACACTGGCATGATAATCTGTTCCAGACCAACGTGGATAGCGGTGGTGCCGGCGCCGGCCGGGCCGGGAGCGTTCTTCGCCGGCGAAGAACCGGATGCCGTCGATAGGCCCAGTGGAACGGAACACCCTCTAGAGGCCGGCGCTGAACCGGACGCCGTCTAGTGGTCTGCGTGGGTTCGACTAAACTGGGCTTTTGCGGGCCTGACAGCCCGAAGACGCCGGAAGTTCTCTACGGGGTAAGGTGTGTGGGGCCCACCAAACGGTGAGCCAGTCGGTCTCTACCAATCGGACCCGAACCCAAGGCAACTTGTGCGCTTAAATACGCACTTCCCTCGTCCGCCTCTTCTCCTTCCCTCCCCTCGCGCCATCGCCGGTGCCGCACCCCGGTGGTTTGGGTTCCTGCCCTAGAGAGCTGAGCTAGGGCGCCGCCGCTAGCCTTCGTCTTCTTCGCCAACCCGAAGCCTCGCAGAGGCAAGCTGGTGCTCCGGCCGGTACGTTCGTCTTCTCCGACGTCTCTTATCTCGCGCGTTTAATTTCTCCCCGCGAGCGCCAAGGCAGTGCGATTTCGCGCGGGGGGGCAACTCCTGGGGCAACATCACGTGTGAATCTCGGGTTTACGGTATAAGTCGTGGACTCGATCCTGCGTCGAGGGCTCGAATTCGCGCGGAATTGCCATGAGACAGATAGGGGAAGCTACAGGGTTTAGTATGTATACGTGCGCCTAGATCATACAACCAATCGAGATATTTGTGCAGCGCAGGTGTTTGTGTGTTTGCTGCACCGATATACCCTTTTGTGCGTCTCCAGTGCCTGCGGATGGTCCAGGGAATGGCGCCTTCCGGCGAGCCCGGTGGTGAAGATCTGCACAAAAGGGCACTTGAGAACCACCGTAAGGAGGCTGTGGGGTTCCTCATCCTTGCTAAGTCCATACTCAGCGACGATGCATACAAGGATCTCATCAAGACATCACAGGAGATTGTTAAACGAAGGCATGCATCTCCATCAAGTCATATTTTAGCTCCCTCCAAACCGTTCTTTTAATTTGTGGTTATGTTCTAACACTGTCCTCTTCTGTTGCAGTTCATGTACTGAAGGTGGAATCACGGCCAAAAAGTGCGAAGAAATTCTGTCGGAAGTGTTTGCTGGCCAAACTCACGTCCTAAAGGCCTTCCATCTCTTTCTGGCTGGGCGTGATCCCTTCCACGACCACGACAGCCAGCAGAGCTTACAGCTTGCACTCTCTTTCCTTTCGAAAGTGAAGGTGATATACACGGCTGCTCCTTGTTTAGGTTCTTGCTTGGTGTCGTTATTTAGCTTGATGCTTCCTTTGTGTCTGCAGGAGTCCCCGTGTATATCCCATGAAGATTACAATGATTTAATAGCCACCCTGACTCAGTTTATTGTCACAAAAACCGTGGGAGTTGAAGACGTTTACAGAAAGGTGCTGCTTGTTGATCAGTGGTTTCTTCCTAACGATTTGGAAGGACACTCATTTCACAATCATTTGTGTTTGTAGGTAAAGAGAGCCATGTATTGGTGCCCAGAGTTCATACAAATCTTCGAAAATTTTCTGTCTGATAGCCCAAGGGTGACTCTACCAAATGAGCAATCTCACCGAAGTCCAAAGACTAGTCCTACTGACAAGGTAATGCATTGCATTTCTCATAATTTTCTATATGGTCCAGACCACATGTGTCTCATATTCTAAAGCCCTAGGTCTCTTAATTTTATTTTTATGTGTCTTGCATATTGTTCACTGAGCAACAGGAATAAAAGTAGCCCCCCACCCCATGAAAAAAACTGTATTTTTTCCCTTTTCCATTATGATCCGGGATGTTATCACAATTCCTAAATTTTCATGTGCAGGCAGTTTTATGCTTTACTCCAGATGCAAATCATAGCTTGGATGGTAACCGAACAAAAACAACTAATATCAAATGTAATGTGTCTCAAGTGGGGCATCCCCACGATCAAGACCATGAAGAAACAGAGTACAATGTCAGGCAGAGACATACTCAAAGGATCCTTGACTCCTTTGAAACACCTACCACAGGTGTGTCAGTTTTCTTGTTTCTGCTCAGTAGAAAAGCAGTCACTTTGACATGTTCCAATTTCGATTTGTATCCCTGATTTCTGAAACGATATAAAGGAGTACACCCTATTTGATACATAATCCTTATCTGAGCAAAATCAATATTGATTTCTAAAAAGTCAGTGATAGTTCTGTTATACACACACACATATATGTTCTAATGTGTTGATAGAAGAGCAGCTCATGCTGGATACTCAATCTCGAGTGTAGTTTTCACTTGTTAAGCAAACCTACTGGGCTGAAATTCTGTTTGCGTATTTCTGACAGGTAATGGAGAATCACTTCTTGCAGAAGAGTATGAGGGAGACAAAACTGATCCCTTACCAGACTGGAGTTCCTCAAGAGAAAATGAATTACCCCCAAAAGTGAACCTCGATATGTGCACACGTTGCACTACTAGCTATTACCTACTACCAAAGAATGTAAATTCCTATAAATTCATGCTATTCCTATTTCAAGTTATTGACAACAAATTCTTACTTGGTCATTCTCAATTTCAGTGTTTAACTCTAAAATCAAGTTACCGGACCGAGCTGGGGCAGTCTATATTTAACGACACATTGGTTTCTGCTACCTCTGGGAGGGAGGATTGCTTTAAATTCAGAACTAAAAATCATTATGAAGAAAATATTTTCAAATGTGAAGATGACATGTAAGTAATCAATTGTTAATTTGCTTCAGTTTGTCTTTTATCAGCTATCTACGGCATTTTGCTTGCTCATGGGATAGTGAATAATCAATGGTCTTATAGTGCCTCTTTGAATAATGGTGTGTTTTTTTGTTAGGTTTGAGAGTGACATGCTATTGCAGCGCTACAAAGCAACCGCTGACTTTATTGGAAATCTGCAAGACAATGTTGACAGCGCTATGAAAATTCAAGAGTATCTAACTCGTAAGGAATGCTTTATCATGCAGAATATTTGGAGTAATTTTTTTCTTCGAATTGACTAATGATTGTTTCTTTTCCTTCGTTTTGGACCTGTGCAAAGCCTTACATAGGAGGTGCATTGAACAGTTATACGATGAACATGGCCTCGACATGCTTGATGCACTGTGGGAGAAAATTGATACCAGTACAGCTCTTGTTATTCTACATTCTCGTTTAAATCAGAAGATAGACGATTTGTCAGAGGCACGGTTATCTTTGAATAAAACGTGCTCCAATATTATTGCCAGTAATTATCACAGATCACTTGATCATCGAAGCTCGTCCTTCAAACAATTGGATAAGAGGAGGATGAGCCCAAAAGGTAGCATCATTATGTCCAGCAAAATACATGTGATTAGTATTAAGTTCTGCTGAAGCTGAGTTGCCTCGACTCCTCAGAGTTTTACATTTCCCTTAACATTCAATGTTTGTATCACTTGCAGCTTTGCTTGCTGAAGCCAGAGAAATTAATATGGCAAGGTTGAACAATGGGAATCGACATGTTTCTTCTGCTTGCAACAATCAATCAAGTTTGATTTTGGAACATGTACCTAAAGATACTGAGCTTCACATCCACAATGACATAGACAGGATGGTTCGCCGTGCCACCAAAAGCTGTCCTTCTGAACAAAAGCCAATGATGATTTGGACAAAATTAGTTCAACCATTTGTTTCTATTAATTGTCAGTTACCAGAATCAAATGGCACTGTAGCTCCCAAAGAAGCTTGTGAACATTGTGGTCTTGGCAAAAAATTTCTCAGGAGCATCCCTGAGTCTTCGTTTGCTAATAATATTCCTTTATCTTCGATGGTATATACATGTCTATATACTTTTATGGTCTTCAAATTTATTTGAGTTTCGAACTTGCAGAAAGTTTTTTTTCCTCATTGACACTTTGTGCTCATGGATTAAAATATAACATGCTTTCTGTTACTTTTCATTTCAGAGAGGTGGATATCTCGTAAATACACCCAATAGGTCTGCTTCTATACACGACGCTTGTCAGACAGAGATCGAGGAGGGTGAATTCATACCAGATGTCGGAAACATCCAGTTAGGGTCCATGCTTGAACCTGAGAATGGAGCAGCAAGTTATGATGTTCCTGATCCCAGTGAAGCTGGGTCAAGTTTTCGGTGCTCAGGCAGTAGTATTTATGATCAGGGTAATAAATCTGAAGTGCATCATGAATCAAGAGAAGGCTGCAATGTTGAAATGGGAAGTTTAGCATATTCCAAGAGACCAGCTGAACCGCATGATGTGAATGGCGGTATACCTTGCTGTTCTCTGGTTGTGCTCTTGAGGCTTCACCAGGTATTTCAGCATTTTATCTTGTTACATGGACCATGCTTTTATTTTTTCTAGCAGATTAACAGACCTGGTATTGAAGACTCTGCAGTTCAATGGCAGTACTGGTGTTTATTTTATGAAGGACCGAGGCTTGCAAGCAATCTGCAGCACCATATTTAGTTTTGTGTTGGACAAAACTGTCCAGCCTTTATAATTATTGTTGGTGTTACAATTTATTTATTTATCCTTGTATAACAGATTTTGTGTGAGAGACTACTAGTAGCAAAAGTTCTTTCGGCAAAAGCAAGGGACAAAGCTCCTTCTCGAGGTTCCGGCACTTGTGATGTATATGCGGGGTAATGTCCAGGATTCTTACCTATGTACCTGAACAGAACTGTTCGTGACTCATAGTGTAATAGTTCTAACTTCAATTTTCCTTTTCTATTGATTCCTGCAGGTTTAAGGAGGAACTCTTTAACCTACTAACAGGCTCTACTAACAGTTCTAACTTTGAGAAGTACTGCCTGACTTTCCTTGGGCCGAAATCCTATGTACTCTTTACTCTAAACGAGGTGATGGGCCGAGTTATCAAGCAGGTAATCTGAATTAGGGTGTGATGAACATTAGCTATGCTGTCTGCCTTGCTTAGGGGTTGTGTTTACTGTTTAGATGTTTGTTAATTTGTTGGGTTGACGTGCCTTTTAACCATTAGACCTTCTGCTTGCCTGATCCAGTTAATTTGTCCTCCAGCTCTGCAAAATTTGTCCAGGTGCTGAAGATAGCTCGCTTCTTCAGCCCCATGAGGGAGCGAGAGGACCAGACCCATCCAAATATATATCCCGCCATCAAAATGCAATAAGAGTAAGTCTCAGAGTCCTTCTGTTAGTTACCATCAGTATGCTTCATCAGGACATAATTAGTTGAACATCTTTGGTTTTTTTTTGAAAAAAAGAACATAATTTGCGGTACATGATTGTGCTCGAGATATCCAACTTACCAATTGCTATATGCATCTGTCCTCCCCACGTTCAGTCTCCGGCTCGTCCAACAAACGGATCACTGGAGCAAGATCATCATGAGGAGGGCGAGAAAGGTAGCAAGCCTCTCGACGACACTGGTAAGCCGATGCAGAACCATTTTCAGAGAAGGTAGGGGTACTGACCAGTGACTATCCTTGCTGCGCCCAGCTAGCAGGTGCCTATTCTCTGTTGTAACATGCAATGCATATGTATCTGCCTCGCAGGAAAAAGCGGAAGCTGGAGGCGGGTATAGCGAGCATATCTCAGCCTGGCGCAGATGGTTTAAACTCGTAGCTCCCGGATGGAACTCGTAGTAGAATAGCTGTTGTACAAAAGTTTGTACCAAATCCATCATGAATGTATGCTTGGGTGTAGTGTAGCAAAGCAATTTTGTTGGCTGCAATAGGCATGCACGAGCTGGTAGAAGTCGTAGTCGTAGCCCACAGAGATATATAAATGGTGAGCAGAACACCACTTTTTCTGCTGCTGATCCTATATGAGTGTAACCTTATTAGCTGAGAGATTGAATGCCCTAAGTAGGGAAGATGAGGCCAACTGGCCAGCCAACTTTTCGAACCGGGATTACCCCCATTTCCATTGCATAACGGAAGCAACATTGAACTAAGTCTGGAAATAGAGCTTGGGGAGGAGGGGGAGCAACATCTTATTCTCTTTGCGAGAACTTCACCGGGCATATCCGACGATTTTTTGGACACTTGCTGTATCCCTTTTCTTGTCGATCCATTCGTTTTTTTTCCCGATAGATCCTTGTACTTGTGTTCGTACTTTTTTTTTTGAACAATAAAAAAATTCGAACAATTGTTCATACAGTTTTGGAGGAAGAGAAGGATTGGATGGACGAGGTGTGTAACACCATGGCTGCTTTTAGTTTGCAAATCACTTCATCCGCTGCGTGTAAGGCCTCCCGGTCACGCCGATGCATGTAAGAAGGAAGAAGCAAGAGTTTAAATATGTGCTCCGACACATTTTTGAAAAGAAAAATTAAAGACTCCTGTTGTAGTGCGTATGAGATATGGAAAGGTCGAAAGGATGCAATGCTCCAATCTTTAGCTCAGAGCAGCACACTGAAGATCAGGTCGCAGATTGCAGGGAGCTCAGACTACACAAGATTGCGTACCAAAAATCTCGGTAATTTCATGCAAAGCTCTCGCGCTAAGCATGCCACTTTGTTTATTTTTTTTCTTCCTAGGTGTGTATGTTAATCTTTCTCCTTTCTACTAATCCCTTTCTTTCCCTGAGACCCCACTTCTTGCAACTTTGTACTATTACTATGGCTTGTTCGGCTCTAACTAAATAAATGAATGGGAGACGATTAGCAGATGATAGCCAGACATTACTATGGCTTTGATAGCAGATGATTAGCCGACATCCGATCCGCTGCCTGAACATATCCATTCGCGCAAATCGCGACCGGACGCCGGCGTAACTGCATGCAACCTCCGAGCGAGCGGCTCTTGCGGCATCGAAGCACCCTTGCTGCCAAACAGTTCATCCTATCCAGAAATAAGCTCGCGCGTGGACCGTCCGTACGGCACGCGCGCATGAGAAGCTTGCACGTAGGCGCTAACAGAAAGACCAGGGCTGAAATAGGCTTTACTTGGTTTGACACATGTCGATCCTGCTATCTGTTTCATATCTCCAGCCATGGTCGACATGTCGCGTCGATCCATGGCGCCGGCCGGCGCCTATAAAAGCAGCGGCGACGGGCCAGCCCAAACCGTGCGCTAGCTCTCTGCCTCTCCATTCTGACTCTTTGTGGCGTGCAAGGGGAGGAAAGGAAGGCAGAGGCCTCCAGATCGGATCGTCCCGATCCATAAACTAAACACCACTAGATAGTTAGCAGCAAACCGCAGCAACTAACCCGTCCCCAATCCACTGCAGTTTCTTGATTGCGGTTGCACACGCTATCAGTCACTCTCTGTCGCGGTGGTAGGTAGTTGCGGCCATCCGCAAGAACACACGCGAAAGAGAGGAGGAAGAAGAAGAAGCCGATTGAATTGAAGCGGCCGGCAAGCTAAGATGGTGAGCCCCGACGCCGTCCGCGACATCGTCGGCATCATCGGTAGGCAGAGCAACCTTTGCTTTTAAATTTCTCGATCTCTGGATGCATCATCAGGCACTGAATATAATATAATATGTGATCGATCGATCGATCGACCGTCTGCGCCGCTGCAGGCAACGTCATATCGTTCGGCCTGTTCCTGTCGCCGCTGCCAACGTTCATCCAGATCGTGCAGAAGGGCGACGTGGAGAAGTTCGTGCCGGACCCGTACCTGGCGACGTTCCTCAACTGCGCGCTGTGGGTGTTCTACGGCCTCCCCATCGTGCACCCCAACAGCATCCTCGTGGTCACCATCAACGGCGCGGGCCTCGTCATCGAGACCGTCTACCTCTCCATCTTCTTCGCCTACTCGCCCAGGCCCAAGCGCCTCAAGATGCTGGGCGTCCTCGCCGTGGAGCTCGTCTTCGTCGCAGCCGTCGTCGCGGGGGTGCTCCTCGGCGCGCACGACACCGACAAGCGCTCCCTCGTCGTCGGCAGCATCTGCATCTTCTTCGGCACGCTCATGTACGCCGCGCCGCTCACCGTCATGAAGCGCGTGATTACCACCAAGAGCGTCGAGTACATGCCCTTCACGCTCTCCTTCGTCAGCTTCCTCAACGGCATCTGCTGGACTACCTACGCGCTCATCCGATTCGACATCTTCATCACGGTCGGCCCCTCTCTCTATCTCACGCTCTCTCTCGCTCCCTTATCCGACCGTTTCGATCGGGCATCCTATGTATTTAATATATATGTATATATATAGCATCGCGTTGCATAGAAAATATACATGTATAAATATATATATATATATATATAAAAATATATATGCCGATCGATTTCCTGAATGTATAATTGAACTGCATGCAGATCCCCAACGGCCTGGGAACGCTGCTGGGCTTGGCGCAGCTGATCCTCTACTTCTGCTACTACGGGTCGACGCCCAAACCGAGCGACGACAGCAATAATAGCATGGAGCTGCCGGTGACGACGGCCGGCGACGAGGGCAAGAACTAGCGCCGCCGCGCCGGCTTAATTTCACCTAGAGGCGGATCGGGCTGGCCGCCGGCTCGACGCCCGGCCCGGCCGGCCGGGTAGGAGGTGTGTGTGTGTGTGTGTGTGTGTGTGTGTGGCTGTATGTACAGGTACTGCACGAGCATGCACGAACGCATGCAAGTCTCGTCGCGATCCATACGAGGACACGCAGCAAGCAAAAGCTGCTAGCTGTTTTGTGCCAGAATTTGGCTTCATTTCGGGGTGCCTTTTGTTGTGTGTGTATTTGTAAGTTATCGTTGCTGCGTGCTAATTTATTTGTTTGGGGAGTAGCGCAGGGCTTTGTTGCTGCATTGGCCGCCGCACCCGTAAATATACTTGTCGTGCTGCTTGGCACCCTGTTTCCCTATTCTCTGAGGGCTTTTTGCAGTGCATGTGTGTGCCTGTTACATTGTCTATAACTCCAGTGTTTTTGGCGAGCAATTCTACATCATGCACATCGTTGGCATTTTCAGGCGAGGTTGAAGTTGCAGCCTGACGGTGGAAGCGCTAGTGGTGATTTTTGACATGAGTTTTTCAGTGAGGAAAATATAATATGCAATACAAGTATAGAATTCATCAAAAGCATATAAAATTATATTAACAAGGTGTCTTACAATTACAGACGTTTTAGAATCAACGATTAGATCGGAAATGGAAAAAAATTATGTGCTAGAGCCCTAAGTTATTATATTTAGCCCAACACTAGAACAGTCTACGCGGCCTCGCACCTCCTCCTGTAGGCCGTGGCCCAACGAGTATGGGCCGAACGACCGACGTCAATCAGGTGGGCTGCCTGCCTGCGGAACGAGGAGCGCGGCTATTGACCCGCCTCGTCAACCGTACACCTCGCTCCGATCTAACCAACCAATGCAAGGTTTCCGGCATGCATCTCCACCAAGAAGACGACAACATGTGATTACCTACTATCCATGGATCAATCATGATCACCCATCTTTGATTTGATTTTGATCTAGCAGCGACATGGAGCATGAACGCATCACCTACGCCAAGAAAGGGGGGCAAAAATTGCTGGCTGCCAGCACGCGAATTAATCTCTGACAAGGCAAACACTAGCTAGAGTTGCGGATCGGAGGAGGAGGCTCGCTCACGAACCGGATCAGGTTCAGGCGTCGGCGTTCTCCAGGTAGCTCGCGTCTTCGTCGGAGGCGGCGGCGCTGCCGGAGGAGCGGCACGACAGGGAGGACGCGGAGCGCGGCGTGGGCGGCCGCGCCAGCCGCCGCCCGAAGCTGTCGTAGTGGATGGCGCCCACGAAGTCTAGCGGCTGGCACCGCTCCCCCATCAGGATCCGCCGGCTCCACAGGGCCACCTCGCTGCCCTTCTTGTCGATGGCCGCCCCGCGCGCGCACAGCGCCGCCGCCGGTTTCTTCCTGTGCCGGAGGAGGCGCCGGGTGGCGCGCGACACGCGCCGGGTGCACGTCTGCACCAGGCTCGACACCCGGCCCAGGAGCTGCTCCGCGTAGCCCGCTGCCATGGCGATCGATCTCTCTCGCTACCGGCGCGCGCGGCGTGCAGATAAGAACCAGTCGTATCCTGCAATGCAACGACCCGATCGAGGGTTTAAGAAATGGTCATGGCGAGCCGCGGGGCGCCAAGCGTCTGTCACTAGTGGCTCTGCCTTCTCATTGCGCTAACTTACCGGGATGTGCGCGGGAGATACACTCGGGATTTGACTGCGCAATCATATTTCCTATTTCGCTTTCTTTCTTCCATTGTAGTATATTTGTATATACTGGTCGGGGGGTTTAGATGCTAGTGGAACGAAGGATTATTTGATTCGATCTCATTAAACAAAAAAAATTAGATCCACGTATAAAGATTTTGAAAATATGGATACTCAACGGAGCCATTAAGAATGGATTGTTTGATTTTTTTTATTTGATTTGAAAAATAAGGATGCTGCGTTTTTTTTTAACAAAATTGGCCTGGTCCATAAATCTCAAAGTTGTTGCCATGAGATGTATGCAATGATATCAATCTCTCAACCATTAAGATGGCGTGCAATGCGTAACACGTGAAACCCGTATATGAGCATCTATAAAAGCACGCAATCACCACCACCTCCGCTGCATCGTTGTCTCTCCCCTCTTCACTATCCCCTCCTTGCTCACCCGCTTCAAGCAGCACGCTTTATGAATTCCTCTTACTCCATTTTTTTTCAAAGAATTCTTCCTCTCACCTCATCACTCTTGCAATCCCATGCCTTCACATATATATCCTTTTCGCACATAATCACCACCTATCGGAGCCGCCATATCTATGATTTCCTTCTCAAGTCTCAACCGTGAAGAAGGGATGCCAGCATCGCCATCGCCATCACCGTCGACCCTATACCGGGACTCTATTTTGCTGACAAATCATGCTATAAGGGAGATGAAGAAAAAAAATTCATTTCTTCCCCAAAAGGCCTCCAATCCAGCCTTCCACATCATCGATGGCACCTCCATCCATATCCTTCCAGCCAAGCCAAGAACGCGCAAGATCCTCCCAGCCCTCCGAACCACCCCGCAGGATCCCGCCGCGCCGATCCGCGCGCACAGGTCACTGCTGACGCACACCGCGCCGCGCCGCGCGGAGCCCCGCGCCGGGCATGCAGAAGCCTCCCTCGCCGCGGTCGTACAAGTGTCGCGCCGGGCGGCTGTCGCGGGGAACGCGGGTAACGCAGCCGTTTCGGCGCCATTCCGGCGCCTTTCCCCCCGCGCCCGGTGACGCCTGCGCCGCGCAGCCCCGGGTTCCGCGCGGCGCGGCGCCCACAAAGATACTTTGCTTGCAGCGCCCCGCGCGCCCCTCGTGCCCCGCGCGCTATAAGACAGGCGGGCTTGGCCCCTCGATCCAGGCTTCCATCACCTCGCCATCAGCGAGGAGCGCACAGCTGACAACAGAGAGTTAGCAGCAGGCATGGCAGGCGGGGGCACCGGGAAGGCGACCTGCTACGCGGTGCTGGGCGTGGCTCGTGACGCGTCCGCCGCCGAGATCCGCTCCGCCTGGCGCCGCCTGTCCCTGGTGAGTGCGCTCCGCCGCCGACCCCTTGATTTTTGGCTAACAAAAGGCACGAACACACGGTGGTGGCCGCAAGCCTTAACGCCGGGCTGTGGAGTTGCTTGCAGAAATGGCACCCGGACAAGCTGAAGGGGGCAGAAGATCACTCTCGTCTGAAGGAGCAAGCCCTGGCCAGGTACCACGAGATCCAGGAGGCCTACAAAGGTGAGTGCTTTCGTCTGCGACGGGCAGAGCTCTATCGAGACGCTGAATTTCTGACTGGAGCGTATGTGTTTGCGGCGTGGCAGTGCTGTCGGACCCGTCGAGGAAGGCCATGTACGACGCGGGCCTGCTCCTGCAGCAGCAGTTCGATGCTGCCCACGGCCACGGCGGCGACAAGGTTAGCTAGCCGGGGAGGGCGACCTCTTGCTATTTTCTTGTACGTTCAACTGATCGATCACGGCCACCGTACGGTACCCAGCTTGGTAGCTGAAGTGCTGAACAGGACCTGATCGATCGATCAGTCTCGTGTTCTCGTTCCTTGACACTGTTGCGTACAGCGATATTTGATCGCCATGCAGGAGCGTCTTGGCGCCAGCAGCGATACCGTGGACGAGCTGTCGGACAAGGTCCACAAGATTGAGATCAAGAGCTCCTCCTTGTCGGCTCGCACCGGACGGCCAGCCTGTGGACGGATCAATCTGTTCTTCACCTTCACCACCGCGGCGGCGCCCGACGCGGGGACCAGCCGCGGCGCTGCCGCCGGCCCCCGGTATGCCCGAGGTGCAGGCTCCTCCTCGGCCCCGCCCCGCCGTGCTGCCCCGCGCAAGATGCTACGACAGAAGATGATTGAGGCCAGGCTGCGGTGCGACCGCAAAGACTAGCTGCTCCGTTCGCCAGCCGGCGGCCCACCGTGCTGAGAGCTGGAGAAAATAATCGTAGCCTAGCCTAGCTTGCTCGCTCCTATATGCATGTATCCTAGCGCTGGCTACCAAAGCTGTCTGTCCAGCAATGGTGGATTACATCTGGTACCCGTGAGTCCTGTATAACAAGAGAGCTGTGCTATGAATCCGCCAGGCTGATCGTGCTACCAGTGTGGCGTCACCCGAGGAGTATCTGGATGTTCTTGATCCTTCAAAAAGCAAATATGTTTTTTTTTGCAAATATCGCTATTTTATTACATATACCGATCAATCGATTGATCGATTCGATGCTGGTTTTTTCCCTAAGTTTTTTGCTTCTCACAAGTAGGACGAATAGTAATTTTCGCTCTACACATCACACCACGCAGGCACGCACGCCCAACGGCTGGCCGTCATGGGCTGGGCTCGTTTCAGCAAGGCCCAAATCGTCGGACGTCCTCCTCCCTAGTCCAAATTCCTAAAGAGCGCGCGAGCGCTGCGTCGATTAGCAACGAACGGACGGACGCGTGGCGTATTTAGCGAGTCCGCACATGGAGGCACATGGACGATGGTTAGGATTTGTGGGCCGAGTCCATATACTATTATCACTTTTTTTACGTGACCTTTCCCCTCAAGAGCGGAGTGGTAATTTAATATCTGTACTTCAGAGTTCAAATCTTTTGATAAACCAGTACACATTTGGATCTAGAAGTACAATGTTCGAAGTGTTATAGTAGAAAGTTCCTGAATTTGAAGTGCAAAGTTTTGATTTGACAACTTAAAAGCTAGATATGTTATAAGCTTTGAATGTGTGATTCAAAACTTTTAAATTCTGGTTGCAAAAGGTTTTGATGTGTCACTTGAAAGCTACAAATGTATAATGTTTTGAATATTTTATTTCTAATATTCTTTGGTACAAAGTCTTACAATTGAATTTTGTAAGTAAATTGTACAAACTTTGTAAGTAGACTGTACAAAGTCTTACAATTGGAAGTTTCTGAAATTCGGATATACTTTTTAAAATATATGAATTAAAAGTTAGGGATCTATAAAGTTTTGTATATCTTGCCTGAGAGTATCTGAAAGTTAATTGTGAAGTTTTCAATATGCGCATTGAAAGAGGAATCTAGAGAAGAATCGTGTACATGATTCCAAAGTTTTTGACATTCAAGTATAAAGGTTTAGATATGCAAATTGAAAATTATGGATGTAGAAAGCTTAGTATACGCGATCTGTTAGTTTATGATATTCGAGTATGAAGTTTTGAATATGTAAATTGAAAGTTAGGACATTTAAAGTTTTGTATATGTGAGGTGCAAGTTTTTCATGATTTCATCATATGTTTTATTTACGTAATTTATAAGTTGAGAGAAATATTGAGAGTTTTACTTGTATGTAGGATTTTTATCATCTGAAAGTTTTGTGTTTTACGTTTAAAAATATATTTGTATTAGTATCTATTTTCTTCCTAAATATTGACACTAGTTATGTTTTATGTTATTTTTTTCTTTATTTCAACTTTAATATATAAAATAATATTTAACTTCTGCTTTCGAATGTATGTGAAAGCAATCTCTCACCTTACTGTATTTTTCCTCCCACACCGTTATCCTAAATGGGAAAAATAAGAAAAGTAAATGACAGTAGAAAAGGGAGGACCAGACAAAATATGCACATGTATATGGAAGAAGCACGTGTAACTAGGAAGAAGCTACCGAAGAAACTAAGCAAGGGAAAGAGGGAAACCGACTGGCTTTCGGTAATGCTTGGCTTCGGCCGTCCGACGCGTCGGACGCCTCTCCCTGTCATTCTTACCAACCGTTTCCAATCGCCGTTGCAGGAGCATTTGCTTCGTCCCTTCCTACAGGGCTGCTGGCCCGTAATCTGGAGCTGCGGGAGCCGCGACGCTAGCTGCTAGCAACAGGGGTTTATTGTAGCTGGTGTGATGGTACATCCCTGCATGCACGTAGTCCTCCGGTGCCTTCACTCCTAGACTAGTGATGCAATTGATGTTTTAAAATTTTAAAATTAGTATTTATCAATATTGTAGAAAATAATTTTGAAATGTTACAGATTGTTTCTTTCATTACAACAAGTATCTCTCAATATTGCAAAAGATGCTCTCGAATGTTTCAACAGTTGATATACAAAGTTGTGGTTCCTAGAGAAAAAAAGGTATATTCAGATTGCTACATGAAACATTTCCATTTGTTGTGGTGGAAGTTTAATTCTCATATAATATTCTAAGATAATATGTCAATAAGTTATTATTTTTGTCATATACTTTGTATGTTGCAAAAGATGTATATTGATGCTGCAAGTTTTATTTCTACATGTTACTTCTCTTTTCTGGATGTTGCATGAAACATGATGCGATGTTGTGACGGAAATTTTTTATCCTATAATCAGGTGGCGGAGTCTTTTCCATAATCTATTTTTATATTGCAAATGATGACGTTTATATTATACTATTTAAATTTTAATGTTACGATAGAGCGCCTGATGAGAATTTTTCATCAGACGTCCGGACGTTAGCAGCTGCCGTTGGCTTTTTATGTGCGCTGGGGACGTTCGCGCGCAGCTAGTATCCGGCAGCGATCGTGCGCTGCTGTCATGTAGCAGCGAACGCTCGCTTAATAAGAGCCCCGTCCCTAGTCCCTTCTTCAACGACGACGGCGGCAGTGCGGCCACGGCGCCCACCACCGAACGGGGGTGTTCGACAACCGCGCTAGGCGCCGGGTACGGCGGCGGCCGGAGCAGAGGAGAGGAGTGAGAGACACGGAGAGCAAAAACATTTGCCCAGACAGGCCCAGCTACGCACGGACTGGTTTGCAAGACGAATCCGTCCTTCACCCGACAACGGTGACGGCGGGCGTTTGCTTCCGGATGCTCTTCCACGAGCGCGCGGGGCGCCGGCGGCGAACGAACCGGAGATGGGGCCCAGCTGGTCAGTTAAGATTACGGGGTAAAATGAAAGCATAAGGATCCTGATTAACAATAGGGATCCGATTTAGGGGGTGAAGTGAAAAATCTAGGGTTCTATGTGCAAAAAGTTGGATCGCGATTAATAGTCGCGATCCAAATGAGGGGGTAAAGTGTAAAAATGAGGGCCATATGTGCAAAAAGTTGGATCGCGATCAGGGGTAAAGTGTAAAATACAGGGGTCCAAATGCAAAAACCTGGATCTTGATTCCGTGCACGCGCCGGGGACGGCGCAGACGTTGCCGGCGTCCCCGTTCCACCTCCAGCGCAGTCCACCTCTCTTGGCGATGCGCGGCTGCATCCCCCGCCGGCCGCTGTGGCTCCGGCAGGTCGTGGCATCCTCCTCCTCCGGCCGCGGCCTAGGCATTGGAGCTCGCCTAGCGGGCATCATTTGGGGCTGCTAATTCAGTAATTCCGTCGCGAGAGAAGTCTCGTGGGTTCGGTCTCCCGAGACCGAGAGCGGTGGTTGGGGGTCCTGGTCTTTACCTAATCAATCATGCAGGGAGGAAAGGTACGATGGCTTGCTCTTCTATAATCACTAGTAATCTAGCTATTCATTGAACTTTTAGTTCCTCTCTGACATTCAATTTAGTGCGACCAGCGAACTCTGCACTTACATGAGTTCTGTAGTATAAAAGAATGGGAAGCATGCCTTCCGTTTGGTCTAATCTTCTATGTGATTTGTACAACGCTCAAGCAAACTATCACTCTTACCTTACTAGTAGTGTCTACAGTTCATTTCTGAATGCAGGTGGCCTCCGCCAGCAGTCTGCATTGCATAATCCAAGCATCCAGTTGTCAGGTGCATTTCTTAATTGATTTTCCTGCAGAAAATGGTTGGCATGACAAACATTATATCTTTCCAATTGTTTGTAAAATATTAATTGCCTAGTAAGTAGTAACACACATGTACGCTTTGGTTTGTACAAAGAAAAAATTTGTGGAAAGAATGTCCTCTGAACAAGATCATGAAGAAAGCCATTCCAATAGAGCATGTCTACAACCCTCATAATAGTCTGCATCTTATGGCTGCTGTGATGATTTTTTTTAATCTTAACTTTCACAGGCAAACGGATGTGTTCTCCACACAATCTTAGAGCTGTATAGAATCAAAATAGATATGTTTGCTGTCTAGTTTAAGGTAGGACCTTCCAGTGTTTTACATCAGATTCACAACAGGACTATTCGACTTGTTCACCAGACTTAAGCTCATTTGCACAAGTTATCATATATTTTATTTAAGCTTCAGTAACAATCATATATCACTTGGTTCATGTTGACTGTAATGGTTTACCTGCTTTAGCATTTAGCACATCAAGTACTCTCCAACAGTTAGGTGTGAGGCTTGGCCTTCTTTTTGGCTCATCACAATCACAACACTGGAGCGCCACGCACATAAGTTGCTCAGCTTCCACATAGGGCCAATTTCCAGCATTCACATCTAATATTCTCCTGGGGCACTCTTTATCACGGATCTGTATTTTGACCTCATCAGTTATCCCAATCACTGATTCCCATCCTGTTAGTATCTGGAGGATGATGATCCCAAAGGAATAAACGTCTGCTTGGGTGCTCAACATCTGTGTTTTCAAGTAGACAGGGTCCATGTATCCAGTAGTTCCCATTGGCATTGTCATCCGACTAATGTTCTTCTGGCCAGATGGGTGAAAGTGTCCAGATGCTTACAAATTACATGAAGCTGAAAGTGTGACATAGAGCAAGCTACATTAACCCAAGAAAACTAGGACAAAGAGAACAAACCATGCCTCTTATAGTATGTATTTCTAAATGTATTGCACTGCAGCTTTGAGGATAGCACAGCATTCCCTATAGCATGCGTTTCTGTTTTGCAGGCTAAATCAACGAATGATGCCCTAAATAAGCATTGTGAAATGGCAGTATGCCAAAAAATGCTTATCTTACACATATATTACTAGCAGATGTCTGTATATCATCGATGCAAATCCAGAAACGAACCTGTAAATGTTTATATGTAGTCTTTCCAAGAAAAAACAAGAGTTTCTTAGAAACATGGCAGTGGCAGTTTGGGGAGTTAAGAGTAATCATTTACCAATTAATATCAATGACTAAAGAGTAATGATAAGCAAATAATAATCACAGCAATTGCAGTGGAAGACATCAAATACAATATACGGGTGTAAATAAGATGCGCAAATAATGAGGTGTGATGTGAATCAGCTGGTAGCAAAAAATGGTGTGAGAGATGAGAAGGGCAAAAGAAGGGCACAAATGCGCAATACACACAGTACACACAACCACCAGCACAATCCGTTCCTTTTGGACCACCTTAAAATATTTGCCTTCACTGACCATAGTACAGTTTCATGGAATTCCCATCTTCAGCATGAATAAAATCAGATTTTCTCATCAAGTGCTACTGCACTTATTCCTGAATAAAATCAATGTGTCAGCAACTCTGATTCAAAAGAGCCATTTCCAGTTACAACACATTTCTGCTCTTCTGAGGTAAGAACTAACAAGGGATACTAGTTCCCAATTTGATATTATTATACACTGATTTCCTGAAACATTGTAAATGACCTATCGTTATATAAGCAACACAAAAAGAAGAAAGAAAGAGCCCAACTATCTAATCCACCTAATCATGTGGTTCTGGGTGGGAGAAATCACAACACACTTGTCCTCTGCATCAGTATCTTATGGGTGAAAAAGAAACATGCAGCCTCATTGGACAGTGATTTTTCTCAAATCCATGCTCTGGGGATCTGAATCATCCATTAGGTTTCTAAGACCAACTCTCAGGTTCGGTACCCCCTCCTGCAAGATAGCGCACACTGGAAATATCGGGACACCATGCACTCTCCTCTTCAGTTCCTCGTACATTTCATCAGCTCCCTCTTCATCTATCTTGTTTGCGACGATCAGTGATGGTCGCCTCGTCAAGCCTTCTTGGTAATGCTCCAGCTCTGTGACCAGATCCTGCAGTTGCTCCCATGGCGGGATGCCCTTCCTGCCGTTGAGTGTGGCAGCAAGGTCAAGCACATAGGCGAGAACTTTGGTGCGCTCTATGTGCCTCAGGAAAGCATGGCCCAGGCCACGGTTCTCGTGGGCTCCTTTGATCAGACCAGGGATATCAGCCACTTTCACAGAGAAGTAGTCCTCATAGGTTAGGCTGCCAATGTTGGGCCTTAGTGTGGTGAATTCATAGTCGGCTATCTCTGGCTGTGCCCTAGAGAGAGCGCTCAGCAATGTGCTTTTTCCGGCGTTAGGCAATCCAACCAGACCGACATCTGCGATGCTCTTCAGTTCCAAGATGAGGAAGGTTTCGGTTCCTGGCTGCCCAGTACTCAAGCGGGCTATCTTGTCTTGTCTGTATGCTTTGGATGGTCGCATCTCCTTCATGATAAAAGCATTCCCCAGTCCACCTTCCCCTCCTCGTGCAATGATCAACCGTTGCCCAGGTTTTGTCATTTCAGCAACAGAATATTGCACATCTTGTTCCTGCCTCTCTTCGTCTTCCTCCTCCTCATCATCAATGTCGAACTCATCTTCATCCTCCCAAAACTCACCATCCTCGCTTTCAGTCTGATCCTTGTCATCTATCTCCTCCTGACATGGATAGGTTCTTACATCACAATCAGTGTTTGTGAATCCAGACTCGGAGCGCGTATGCAAGTATTTTTTATTTTCCGGGTGACTGTTGCTTTCCTTTTCAGCTTCATTTCCATCAGTATTATGCTTGAGCGCGATATACCGATGGGATAAGCCACCATCAAAACCTTTCATCACTACATTATCAATCTGATTCGAACTGGCAGAGGAGTGTTCAGCAACACCAGGTATGTCCCAGGGATCAAGAACTCTGGTTGGTTTATTTACTGAAAAAGAAGGTTGCTCCCCTTCGACTAGATGAATCACCGTGCCTACTGGTACTTGTGCGATCTGCTCCACATACAAACATAAGGTAATGTATGGCTGTCAGTTTTCTTACAAAAGGTAGACCTAATAAATATTCAGAAGGGCATATATACACGTCCTCATGGCTACCTTGTCAGAACCTCTTGTTCCTATCTGATTCTTAGAAACTCCATTGCCGCCTCGGCCTCCTCTCTGAAAACCAAAAGTAAACAGGCTAAAAGTCAGGTATAAATGAATTCTCAATAATTCAAAGGCTACATACCACATTAAGATACACCATAATTTCTAGCTTGACACTTTAGTTTCACAAATAAAAGTACGGGTTGGAGCTTTCCAATTCAAATATATTCACAACCTGAATTTTTAATTAGGTCACGGTGTTTTATGAAAAGAGGATTTTACATGAATCACAACTATGAGTGCAGCCAACATACATATCTTACAGGACAAAACAAATAAATAATGTATTTTTTTTTGAAAACATACCATGTGATGCTGCAAACCACTGAAATCCCAGATAGACCTTGAGCACTCAAGAATGACATCACCTCCCTTTCCTCCATTACCACCTGCATTTTTTTTGAACGCCAGATCAGGATCTATTGGTCCATAAAATTGTAAACAATATAGATCTGGCCAGTAGAGTGTTAAAGTTAGCCCAAGTAGCAGGAACCGACTTCAACCAATTTAAAGGGGAAACATTGGAAACCTTTTAGATTTCGTGCAAGTGGTGCAGTTAATCATCTACTTTGCTCATGATGTGTTGGTCAATAAACCAGATTACTTGAACCAAACAAAGCTGAAGGATTGTTGAGAACTAACTGGGTGATTCAGAAGAAAGTAACTGTTTGTCAAGCTTCAAGCTTGTTGTGGACGCTTTCTTGGGGATCAAGTACAGGCACAGGAAGAAGGAGACGCCGGCAGGTCCACCATCTAGTGGCTAGAGATTGTTAGTTTGTTTCAGTTTGTTTTAGTATTGTTAGCAGATTGGTTTGAGTTTGTTAGGGAATTTGTTAGTACTGCTGCTACAAAAGGAGCACAGCTGAACTCTTTGGGATTAGGCAATAAACAAGATCTAAACTACTCAGAGCCTCCGAGGGAGGGCGAGTTCATTGGGTCTCTATCTTGCCAATATATCTACCACAACAAAGCTTGTATCATAAAAAATCCAAGCTTTATGCGACTGAGCATTATAGAATGGATGTTCATGAAGGGAACATAAGAAGTGATGGAGTATATCACTATAAAAGGAACAACATATAGGCACCCAAACTAATAGTAACATCAGGCACCATAGCATTTCATAGTATGAAAGCAAGGCAGCACAATAGGGCAGTAAATGTAAATTGGAAGTGCTGTTTCACCCACCGTCGGGCCTGCCTTGGCGGTCGGACCTCGAGCGCCTGAGGCTGACGCAGCCATTGCCGCCGTCGCCACCCTTGGCGCGCATTCGGAACTTGTCCACCATCCCCCTCGCCTGCACCAAACCCACAAGATACGGCGCGCACCTCCGGTCAGAATCAGAGGCGGCAGACGGAGAATATAGAATAATCACAAATCGGAGAAGGATAGGAAGAGACCTGCAGGGGCGCCGTCTTTCCCTTCCTCCCCTCTGGCGCAGACCCGTAGTAGCATCCCAGCCCGCCGCCGGACTGCGCCCCCGTCCTCAGCGGCGGGAGCCGGCGGAGGAGAGCCTGGTGCCGCTGCCACATATCCGCCGGAGCGTGGAGTGCCCTCCGCGGCTGCCTACTGGGCTCGCCCGTGCAGTCTCCCTCGCCGCTGGCTGGCACCACGCCACCACCCCTTGCCCCCTTCGGCCCTTCTTTCTGCGTCCGACGCTCCCCCGCGCCGCCGCCGTCCTGTGTGGGCCGGACGCTTGTCTCTGGGCTGCGTGGGCCGATTAGTATACTTGCGTGTCTGTTTGTTTGGTTCCAGGCAAAAAAAAAAGGAATGCAGAAGAGAAAGGAGAAAGAAAAGGCATAGGGGTTTGAAGAACATGCCTAGGGGAGAGTCTGGTTTGACCGAGGAAGACAATATTAGGTGATAATGTGTCATACGAGTATATAGATAGACTATGTACCTCCTGGAATTTCTATGGCAATGCAACTCAAAATCATGTGGTTGGAAGAAAGAGAGTTGACTATGGTAGTTGTTTTTTGGTTGTTTCGGAAGTAGCTAGAGCAGCCAGGGATTCATTTAAAATCCAAGTACGTCTCTTAGGATTGGACTAAGGTTGGACTTGACTCGTATAACTGTTATGATTGGTTGTATATTAATTACGCGCAATCCTGGGCACCGCGTCATTCCACATTCTGTTTTTTTTTTCTTTTTTAAACGAACCGGCAGAAGATCTGCTTGCTATATTAAAAAGCCGGAAAAGCAAGTACAGAAGCGGAAAAAAAACCGTGAAAAAAGACAAAATTCCACATTCCGTTTGAAAGCGACGCGCTGTGCACATTGACGATCCTCGTATACTGATGTTGCTTGCTCTTGTTCCTGTTATTGTATATTGTGTGCAATAAACGCCATTCTGTTGGAACTTGGAAGATGCCATGGAGAGCTCGCCGGTCGGCCGGTGATGCAGTCGATGTTGGCCCTCCGCTACAAGCGTGCGCAGGCACGCAGCAACTATCTGCCGATGGGTGCTGGTGACTTGGTCACCGGAATAAGGGGAAAACAACTAGGAATTGCATAGAAATGAGGAAAGTTAGCGTTCATTTGTAGAAATGAGGAAAACAACTACTCTTCCGTATTAATCGCCCTGCATGCATAGCGTTCATTGCGTAGAAATGACGCTTTCGCTGGACTGGGCACAGGACCCCGTCGGCTTGACGCAATGCATTGACGTCTGATTGTAAAACCTGACGCAATCCACAAGCATCTGGCAGAACATAAAAAACCACAAAAAGGAAAGAAAAATACCGAGTGCATCTGACATCAAATGTACAAGAAAGTGCCTTGGGCCAAACCAACCAACTCCATAAAATTTGATTGTTTGGGTACGGTACAAACATCGATACGTCATGGCCTCATGGGTGCCCTTATCACCATCCATGGGAAAACATCTGCCGGATGAAGCTGCAAAAACTCCACTTCTGTCGGCTGTTTCCAACTTTTCCGCTCGAAATGCTGTATATACAATCCGAAAGGTCTTCCATGTCATCATCGATGAGAAACCACGTCAAAGACTACAGCGAAGCCTGATTGCCAAAACTCAGGGGGGAAAAAAGCTGATACATAATCTTTTCACCATCCTACGTAGTATATGCTCACATCTGCAAGATTCACCCACCTTTCCAGACCCACCTAACTGCCAAAAAGTTTTGAACCAAATGGATCAATAGAAAAGGGATTTACATGAGAGGAAGGTATGCACCCCCATGGCCCTTCCTTAGGATCAGCGGGCCAGCATTCTCCGGGACTTTGTCCAAAACTCTATTGCATATACCAAGGACGTCAAGAAAGCCTGTCGCCAGGATTGCTAACTGCAGCCTCAGCCTCATGTCCCTCGTTCTACGCAGCAGGCTCCTGAATGATCTGCCAAGATGTTTCACCCACTCTGCAGGCAAGCCTCCAGGCGAAAGCCATACAGAGAAGTGTGACTGCTCCCCCCTAGCTGCAACCTCTGCCCTGTAAAACCTTGCAAGCTCCAGAAGCATTGGTGGCTGCAGGGGCAGCACTGATACAAACTCAGCCACGAATTGCTCAATTAGATCCGGTTTCAGCATTTGATTCCAAAAGACTGGAGCCCATTCCATAGGCTGATTTATGTTGTACGCTTCAGCAACAATAAGGGCTTCCTGGAATCTAGATTGTTCCACAAAAATCCGCCGGGCATTTGTTTCTGAAAGACCAATCCACAGAAGATCAGGTATCCGAATCTGAAGTGACAGAAGAGAAGCACGGGCACAAGCACGATGTGTTCTTTGGCCAGCATCAATCGTTGAAAGAACCTCAGCTGTCTCTACAAGGTGACGCATAGCCTCAAGGAGTTCATCATTTCGCCGCTCCTTGTCGTATCGCGATAACCAGCTGTTCATGTATTGCTCGGCGCGCAACTCAAGGAGAGAAGCAGCCTCATGCTTCATGTCAAAGTGCCTATATACCTGAATCAGACATAGAAGTTGTAGAGCACAAGGAGACAGAAGGTTAACATTCATAGTGGTAATAACCAAGCTGTACAATTGTCAATAAATGAAAAAAGGTACGAAGTAAACAAAAATCTCTAGTCATCACCTTTTCTTATTCTTTATGCAAGATTCCTTTGGGGCCAAAGCAGGCTAATATTGATTAGTACATTTTCTATCAGTATGAATGCAAAACTTGCATGGCCTGTGCTCAATCAGCAGAATAATTGCTCCAGCACAGCATTAGGTCCTGAAATAATTATTTCTTTAACTTTACTAAATGTTTGATTATTTTCAACACCCATAATTGTGACAGAGGACCATTTAGTAGGCACTAGGCAAGCAATGCAAAAGTGCTCCTCTTTACTCGCTTAGTGTTTATAGTGATGGTCCTCTGGTCAATTCCGTTTGGTGGTGTGCTAAACCTGCTCTTGGACCTACTTTGGGTTGTTGGATAGTAAATAGATACAGAGCGTTCAAAGATTTTTGGGTAGTAACAGAGGTGAGGGATGGGGAGATACCATTGAGAGAGCGTCATCGTCATTCGGATTAAACTGTTTCAGTGATGTAATAACAGCCATCCTAAATCCTCGAACCGATGCAAGCGTCCCAGTAGTTGTGTCAGTGGCAGAATACTTTTGAAGTAGCAACTCCAACTGGCCATTCTCTACAAGGATGGAAAGAATGAAGCTCAAGGAATGGAAATTGCTCACTCCAGTGATCAAGCGAGCTAAACAAGAAAAATCCCCCTCTAAAACATATGAGTCCACTCTATTTGCTGCAAAAGTGACGAGAACATCCACTCCATCAAGGCAAGAAGATGACATGTAGAAGTGGTGAGACAATATTAGGAGTTCAACCTGCAATGACATTTTACGATAACAACTTAGAGGCGGCAAAAGAAAAACATAAATCAAAGCTTGATATTCTCTGTTGAAGTTTCTGTAAAACTACACGAACAATACAACTGCAGGTTTGATGAGCATGCAAATCACTCCTCTGAAAAACAATACATCTGGGCATTCTATAACCAACTTCAGCAACTTTCACTTGTAAGTTGGTTCAATCAAAGAAAGAATGCGGGCAGTGATACATAAGTTACAATGAGTCCTGAGGCCAGCAACTTAAATTCACAACCGGCAGGGAACTAGCCAAAAACTAGCCAGTGAAAGCGGATGAATTCACGCAATATCGGATTGTATTCAACCGAGGGATCAAGATTACAATATATAGGGCCCAAGTCAAGGCAATCTCAACCTCCCTGACTTATAGAAACAGAATCAGGGGGAGATGCTGACTTGGTCCAGGCATGAGCCGCAAGGCAGGTAACTAGCCATGGCAAGGAGTCCTAACAGAATAGGAATAGGAGATATAGGAGACCTATTTCCTAACAGCCAGTACTGGCAATTTGCAGTAATCCTTGCTGTATTAGCAATATTCCACTTTCTTACCGCATTTATATGGTGTGTAGCAAAGTAAATAGAGATGCAAGAATGATGGGTACTTGGCAGTATGTAATGTTTTACAACTAGAACCAGCAGTTTCTGCTTATTTTAGGGACATACAGATCCATGTGGGAATGAAAATCGAAAATACTGCCACTTCAGGGCTTACTGAACTCCATTCATCCAGGCTGAATATTATATCGGTGCTTGTTAGGTATGATCCAGTAAAAAAAATACAAAAGATTTGTTTTTTCCCAGAGTTTGTAGTTGCTGTTCTGTGCTGCATAGCCTTTATCAATACCAATAGGAAGTTTCTGACTAAATTCTAAAAAGCCACTGCAATGCCAAACAAATCCTTAACCTAGACGCATCAATTAGCAAATTACCTTGTCTGATCCTAATAAACCATCTTTTACATAACCAGCAAACATTGCAAAGCACTCTTTCTGTAGGAAAGCATATTGCTTTAACTTTGCTTCTAATTGTGGCGCAAGGTTTCCTTACTAACATTGTAGCATTCGAGTCAAAAGGTGCTACCAGTTTACAGTCAAATCAAATGATCAAACAAATATACAATCTGGTGCCTCTTAGCCAGCTCCAGCCGTTAAAATTCAGTGCAATTAAGGAAAATATGAATACTTACAAATAGAAAAGAATGTTCAAAAGCAAAACAAGGATCAGAAGACAAACCTCACAAGCATGCGGTACTTCATGTCCAGTCATTACCAAACGCATTAAAGCATGGCCAATTTCTGGTTCTGATGGACATAGTTTTGCCCACTTTAAGAAGTCACTTGATCTCCACAGAAGAGGAGCAGGACCTTCTTCCTTTTGGGAATCCAGATAACCTCCACGATGTGCAGCTAAAAGCCCCTATCAAGGATTGAAAGTATATAATGTAATGTAGGACTGCAATAACTACCCAAGAAAAGCGTACTATTAAAACCTGAGCAATGAACAAACCTTTAGAAACGAATCAGCGAGAATTCTTGCAATGCTAGATGCAGGCATGATGTGAGTCTCCACCAGAAATTTAGCTTCGTCAAAAGAATCCTGAGCTTTCAGGGAAAGCAACTGTAGAAGTTCAATTGGCTGTTTCTCAAATGTTTCGGAAAATGGGAGTCCCAATAATTTAGCAGTTCGAATGACTGCTATTATTCTCCTAATAATAGCTCGTCCACGGCCCTCACCACATTTCACAGCTAGTTTCTCCATAACCTGAGATAAAGCAGCATTCTGATTTCTTGATCACAGTAACACTTAGTAACAAATTTTTAACATACATGAATAGTGATGAGCATGGACAAAATCAGTATCCATTTGCATCAATGGTTCAAATTGAATCACTACCTATACTAGTAATAATGAACAAACATGTAATCAATATTCAATAACCAAACCGCAGACCTTACAATAACTGCGGCATGATTACGATTTACGTATCCCAAGGCTGATAAGAGATTTCACAAGAATCATTATCCTAACAAGTTAACAAAGTAACAAATGAAGTTGCTTTGCTTGATATTAGATTGATAAAAAAAGGAAAATGCAATAACTACCTAAAACTTCACACCTGAGTATATTTTCATGATATAACAAGAAATACTTTGATGTACTGAGAAGTTTTGTTGTAACAGAATATACAAATAGAGATCAAAGATGAACTGGCACTTCACAAAATGTACAGGATGCTAGTTTCTACACCCATGACTGCAAACCTGCAGCAGATGAGATTTTATTGTATCACAGCACTTATTTTTTTACCAGTATGATACCAACATCTTGAAATAACATTGTTAACTTTACAACCTTAGCCAATAATTAACAGGAAAGGTGATGCACATGTTGGATACAATTATTACAATCGCCATTGTAAATAAAGCATTGTAAGCCACATAAATTAGAGAAATTATTTCTTTACACATGTACCGTTTAATCTGTGTTCTTGCTTCCTAAGGATATGATTGCAGTAGTACAATGTTAGAAAAAGTGTAAGTTCCATCTGGATAATTGTAGAACAACACACCATAAATAAGATGCACCACCCTGGAACCCTCAGAGTGGAGATCACAGAAAACTAATTTCAAACAGAAACATGTCATAAAACGAATGGAACAAAATAACCAGACCTGTAATGGGTCAATCATATCGCTGCTACTTGCTACTCCCAGTGACTTAAGTATTGAAAGAGCCTCTGTGTCAAAGCATGACAAACTGATCTCTCCATTACAGCTGTTATTGGCAATTCTTAAAGCAACATCAACAAGGACAAGCTCTTCGGGAATATATGATGGAGACAGCTTTTGTTGGAGTTGCTTAGCAGCAGTTATTTGCCCAAATTCCAGCAAGGAGAGCACGGCCTTCTCCACATCCACAGGCCTAACATTTTGTTCCCAACCAGACAAAGATGCTTCCATCTTTGCAAATTCCTCTTCAGAAAGTAAATTTCTAGCTTGTTCACCAATCTTCGAGCTATGAAAATTGCTAGAATTGTTATCAAGATCATTAGTTCTACTTTCAAAATCATCATTGACCCCTCGTCTAAGTGGTAAATTTGTTTTAACCCTTCGCTTTGCTCTTGTGCTATTTGTTGTTGCTGAAGATGCTTCACTGTTAGACTCAAAGAGTTGCACATGTTGGCACGATAAATTGTCCCTTATGGGATTCCTTTCTGTAGCTTTCATGTGTGGCGAACTCATGTTACTGTCTATTTTTGTGATGACATCAGCAGTCTGTTCTATAATACTGGTACAGTTTCCAGCAGCTATGTTGTGAGCAACAGCACACGTGGCAAATTCACCATCAGCCTTGGACTGGCTCTCTGATTCAACAGCAAGGAGCCAAACCCTAGTCTCAACTTCCCGTAGAAGATGAAGAGGATAGACCCTGCAAATGTTAAATACTAATCGGTAAGGGGATGAAAAGATTGAGTACAATATGAACATGCAAGGAAGACAGAGCTTACGGAGAGGACTTGGTCATAGTTCCACTTAGCCATTGTAGAGATAGCAGTAGTATTTCATGAAGCTCTCGTGCTGGTATCTCTTTACCTACTGCTTCAGCATGCTTAAGGAAAAATAATCCAGCCTGAACATATGGTTGAACGAGCATAAAATTTGTCAGTTTAAACGGCTAAGGGGAAAAAATATACTCCCTCCATTTCATAATACAAGGTGTTAGAGACTTTTAGCATGTGAGCCATTTTTCATTTTGCAAGGCGTACTACATTATACAAGCATGTATCTATGACAGTGTTCCCAATCTTCCCTTACTGATGGGTTGGCTTTCACAGGGAATTGAAAAGCTGGCAACAATAGATGTAGTCTAAGTCTAAGTGTCTAACAAAGCACACAAACAAGGTTTTCTCCAAGCATGCAGCAGCTAGATGGCATTGGATCATTTCATGTCTATTTTTTTGGTTCGAAGAGCAGGGCAACTCTTATATTCTCACACTGGCACCTACTGAGTTTTAATGCTCCTTAATCTATGTGTGCAAATCTAAGACACCTTACAGTATGGCATGGAGGGAGTATATTGTTCTGTGCATTTGACTTATCAAACAGAATACCTTTAAAGGAGGGAAAGAATATCTCATGAAGAGAGATTGGCAATGGCCCCATAAGGCTGCACGTTCTTGAGGGATATCCCAAAGAAACTCCTTCCATTCAGCAACCATGGCTTCTGCCTACACATGTCCGGCAGCTGGATGTCAGCATAACATAAGGATGCACTGAGAATGTCAAAATGTAGTTATGAATGTTGGCTATGTAATCCAAAATTGGTTTGGGGGTGGGGGTACAAAAACAACACATCACGCTGTGATTGAGCTGACACACCATAAAATCCTTATAGTGCCCCTGGCAATGTAGAATATTGATAGAGGCCAGTTGAGGTTATGTGGTTTTCCCCGCAAGTTTTTTTCCAAAAATAATTTCTTTGATGTCTTCATCACTTCCGTTAGCATCTTCTAGCAACTAGTTATTGTGCATGTAAAACTCAAGTCAAGATGAAAGTGCAATAGTTATTTTTTTTTCTCGAACACCCAATAGTTATTTTATATTAAGCAAAATAGATAAGAGGAAGCATCAGGTGCACATAGACAAACTTAACCTCATCTATCATATCCAATCTGAATGGTCCAAGTGGAGGTGGGAATTCCCTTACTCCCTCTTAACTGGACCAAATCCAATTGAGCCTGAATAGTCCAAGAGAGACGGGGAGATTCCCACCCTCAGCTGAGCCTCAGATTGCACCCATGAGATGAGATTTGAGTTTGTGTGTATGTGCACATGATACCCTCAATAGTTACTTATAATTTCTATGTATCCAACAATCTTTTATTTCAAAAATTGCTACTGTAGGAGGCACAGCAAGGGTGGTGACATCTCATAGGAAAAGAGATACCGAGGCCCCTACTTACCCACCGCGCTGCCAGTGGCATCGAGGAAGCAGGTAACATGAGTGACGTGAACAGTGGGCATGGCGTGCAACAGTCATTGCGATGGGTCTTCCAGTTCATTTGGGGTTATTATAAAATAAATGTGGAAACTTATACACGAGACTAATTTATGGCATGATAAGCAATTATGACATTGTATGGATACAATCATCTCAGCCAGCCGAGACGCACAATAGTTTGAGGATGGTACTAAGACCGTTGTGTAAATTTAAACACTAATTACAAGAATTAAATGATATATGAATCATAGCCACACAGTCAACCTAACAGATGGCTATGACGAGAGATGTCAAACAGAAAGTGTGAACAGATGTTAAAGTTGAAAACTCATAATTTCATTAGCATAGATATAGATGAGGTATATAGAAATTCAGAGGGGGGGGGGGTGGAGGGGGAGGGTTGGGGCACACACCTGTGATTCCGTGACATGGTCAAGAGTAGACTCCCAAGCTATGTCACTCGACTCCAGTTGTCTTGCCCAAGTGCGAGCTTGCTCCCATTGACCGTCCTTTTCTAATGATGTTAAAAGAGAAGCGTCATCCATCAAATCATTCCAGTTGTAGATATCAGTGTCTTTATACAACGAAGGTTCGGACAGGTTAATCTTCCAATATCTTTTGCTAAAGTAAGATGATGAAGTGCCACCATCAGCAAAATCCACAGCAGAAAGAAGCTGCAGTAAACATCTCTTCTCATAAATTGATGGACAAGTTGAGAGTACAGCATCAGCAGCTTTTACAGCTGTAGCAGCCACCCATCCAGCTACAACTGACACTTCTTTGGAAGAGTTTTGTTGAGCATGAGAAGCTTCATCTTTTATTCTCACTGAAAATGATGCCAAATGTGCAGAAGCCTCCGGCAGACGCATTTGAGAAAATGCCTTTCAAGGGTAGCACAGAAACACTCAAGTTAGTTGAATACCATTTTGAACTAAATAAACTATTAGTTGAAAACCATTTTAAACTAAATAAACTATTATTACTAACCTGGAGAGCACGGATGAAGGCAAGAAGGGAGCAGGAAGGTAGAAACATTTCAAAAGCTCTAAGCAATGGTAGAAACAGTTGTTGTTCACAAAGCACTGCTACCATGCTTGATAAAGATGCAAGCCTTTCATCAAAATCAGTTGACATTATGGTTTCTCCAGAGATTGGCTTTCCTCTTTCCTGATGAGCATCAACATCTGCAGGATAGGGAGTTCCAGCAGAATTTGGCCCACATGAGCTATCCAGCGAGAAACATATCGTGAACTTCTCCGATGAGGCTTCCAGAAACCGCCTTCGCTTTGGATTCTTCCTGTTGTAACGAAATTCAACATTCCTACTAGTGCCTGGCAATTTATTTGTGGCCTCAACAGCAGATCCAACATTCTTTGCGATTTTCGAGGAAATATCATCCACCTTGATCGAGGCCATCTCCCTTCAGATAACCAACAAATGCCAAGGCAACAAAATTACACAGTACAACAATGAAGCTTGAAAAATGTTGTTAGCATAAAAATTTCCTGCAATGCTCACGTTATTACCTTGCAGCTGTAATCTCAAGCCAAACACTCAAGCATGAGAGAGGAGTTACATCTGGAAAGCATGAAGCAATCATGGCTAGCAAAGACCACTGCATTTGTTTTGCTTTATTCAGGAGTGCCTCTCCAGGGTTCTTTTGTTTTTCACACACTCCAAGAATGCAGAAAAGTTCCATAGGATTATTGCCATCAACAGCAGAGAAAGATGAATCACTACTCCCTGAAGGTATATTACCAGATGATTTCCTTCTAAGTGACATCATATTTTTTAGAACAGTCAATATGTGAGTCCTCAATCTTGAATCCCTTATCTCTCTAGCTGCCTGAACAGTGGACACAACACAAACTAGAACAAATTAGTACAGTGTAATCACAGTTAAAGTTATTATCAGAAATTCTAAGGTAAAATATGAAAAATTACCACTTCAATAACAACTTCAATTGGGAATCCAGCTATCTGAGCTTCCGTTAGAAAACCAACCTGCCAAAAGCACAATTACAATCAGTGTGAGGGCTTATCTAAATAGTGACCTTGCAGAAAAAACGAAATAACATAGTAACAACGAGAATAAGGAAAAAATAAATACCCAATCATTGTCATTGGCCAGTAAAGCAAGGTATTTTGTACTTAGTGGGAGATGGTGTGCCTGACAGAATTCAGTAACCAAATTCCAATGTTGACTTGCTTCATTCTGCTGTGATCGGTAAAAAGATGCATCACCAACGCCAGTCAAAAGCCAAAATCCACAAGTTTTACCTTCATCTAATGATGGCAAACTTGCTTTTTCAAGGTGCTGCAGAATAGCAATAAGAGGCTGTGGTGTTTGTTCCCTCTTGGGAGTCATCGAGGTTTGAGTCTGCTCCAATACATGCAGATGATCAGACTGGACATAATCTTCTGCTAATGCTCGAGCTAGAGCAGGAGCTATGTCAGCTCCTTGGGACTGCACATGGAGCTCTGGGGTCCTTGTTGAAGATAGATCAAAATGTTTATTTTGCCGAACTGACTTGTAGTAGGAAGAGATCCGTCGAAGTGCAGCAATATCTAAACGAAGCATGTTGGCACACAGGCCACAAAGTTCCAACAAGAATATACAGGAAGCAACTAGAGTCGAGTCCTCAAAGTTTGTAATAGCTAGTGGAGCCACCTGGTGCGCAGAAGCAGGGAAAAATGATAAGATATAGGCACACATATAGTGAACAAAAGCATAAAGGTTTATTACTGTTTCTCGCCATATAAATTTATGGCCTTATGGAAATAGTATCAAAAAAGAAATATGTTGGTAAAAATATGAAAATAAGGGGATTTTTCTATGAATAAAAAAAACTAGACCAACCTAGGAGGAACTAGGTTACTTTTATATTACGAAGAAAATAGGCACCCAAATTCGCCCGAGGACTTGAACTGGGGTACATCTACATCCACACCCACAACCAACTGAGCTAGGCTCATTTCCTTCTCTATAAATAACACAATAGTATCACTTCATCAGTTCATCGACATATATTTACTATTGATAATCAAAATTTAAAACACTTGAAAAAATATTGTCCTAAAGCAACATACGTTTATTTATGGAAAAAATTAGTTCCGCAGCACTGAAAGATTTTTGTATGGCTATGCCTATTTGTAAAGCAGAACTCAGTATTTCCGTAAAAATGCTTCATATGCAATACAGAAACTTGATGGATACTGACAGCATGAGCAGTTCAGTAATAGAACCAATTCAGGAACATGGGCATACCGATAGAAGAATTGATCGTTCAGCTTGACTTAAAGGAGCAAGTATCAATTGTACATCTGCTTGAACATTAGACTGTGCAGATATCACTTGACGTGCACTGGCTGATTTCAACTGCGAAGCTCTCTTAACAAGAAGATGCCTGAAAGCAGCTAGGGCTCGGCCACGGTGCAAATGATGCTCCACTCTCACATCTTTCTCCTGAAGAGGAGAATAATAAAAATGCTAGTTCAGAAAGAAAAGTTACAATACTACAGCAAAGCACAATTCAACAGAGGGAAACAATGAAAATGGCAAGCTTCTTGCGGTGGACCAGTTAGAGCGTTGAAACTCTTATCCCAAACCCAGTTTGAAGCACGGCACCTTCTTAGAACAAAGCCCAGAGGGAGTCCAGTCTCCCCCCATGATCGACTTTCTTTTTCAATTTAGAGAGAAGTCAATAGAACAAATTTTGTAGGATTTAGCGTCAGGAAAATGTTAGAGAGGGGAGTTTAATCTTATGTCCATCTACTGTAATTAAGTTAATGATATATGCATATGAGCCTAGAAGCCAATCTTGTATTCCTGATTATTGTCCCTAGTACACATACTAGCATATATCCAAGATGATCTAGAGCTAAGATTCAACTTTTAAAGAAGGTGATGCAAGATACAAAAACAAATAAAGTTGCCAAAGATGTGCAACATGAATATACCTCAAGGGAAGAGTATAGTTCTTCTTCGACACTTTTTTGGATCGACGCTTCCAAGGACAGTGCGTTGGCTTCAGTAAATCCAGTGGAATTATATATATAATCAGTGACATTGTGAGTGAATAACTCTTCAGATGATGGTGCATTTGATAGCAGTTGCATTCCAAATGGGCCCTGACAATAGATTGTGGTGAAGAAGAAAAAAGAAAAGGATTACCCTGCTAGAAATGCAAATGGATGATAGATGTGTGCATATATCTCTACTATTTCTAAAGCAAGCAACGATTCCTTGATCCGTCAATCGGAATTCTAATCGGAACCCAGGCAAATCAATCGGAATCCTAATCGGAACCCGGACAAATCAATTGGAATCCCAATCGAAACCCGGACAATCAATGCCTCATGTGGTCACGGCACGGCCTGTACACAGAGTGGAAGAGCATAAAGTTGATGAACTCATGTAGATCCAAGTAAAATTTATATTACCCGTAGCAACGCACGGGCACTGTGCTAGTACAAATTAGTAAGACAAAACTATAAGTGAACTTAGCCTAGCAACCCAATGCTTCTATAGTTCCCTTAATGGTTAGACAATATTATTTACAACTGAATCACAGGACTTCTAATAGGTCAATAGAATGAATTCGATTGCAGCTATGGAGACCCTCGGAACATGGCGAGATAACCACCATAGCAATATTTATAACATATCATGTAACCTGATAACCACATTGTTACACATGTCATAATTGGTCGAAAGTTAGACAGTACATTTAAGTGTTAGCTGGAGTATACTCATTGCCTAAGCAACCTCCACAATTAAAATCCATGTGCTTTCAACATTTGCAGAGGAAAATTTGCATGAACTTGTGCAGGGCTCTAAATGTATTCCATAAAGCACTCGAGTATCAAATTTTCTGATGACTCGACAAGTCTTATGGTTTGGAAGTTTTAGCTAGAGTTAATTTACTCACTTAAGAAACCTGCATGATCAATATGTTAAGAGTATATTAGGCAACTCCGGATATGGTTAGTTTAGAATTGATTGTAATCCCAGGATAACCTTCCTTATCTCTAGGAGAGGCTACTTGCCCTCCAGCCATGTACTTCTATATATTCGCCATAGAGGCTCAATGCAATACATCCCACGCATTATACCCAATCTTACATGATATCACGAGTCTAGGTTCAAACCCTAGGCCTCCGGCTTCCGCTGCCCTCGCGCCTCCCCCGGGGAGAGACCGATCTCCGCTTGGGGTGCCACGCGGGGATCCCTCTCATCCGCCGCGCCATCGTGGTCAGGCAGAGCGGATGGACCTACCTCCCGTGGTGATTCGATCTCGTCGGGCTGCCTCGGTTCCGCTTCCCCTTGCCGTCTCCCCAGGCGCATCTGGCCCAGCGCTGCCGCTCCCTCCTGCGCCACCGCTATCGCTGCCTAGTGCGCAACTGCGTGGCTGCGGAGGAAGCATGAGGGGGCACCAAGCTGCCGCACCATTGGAGCTGCTGGAATCAAGCCGGGCGGCCGCGCTGCCGGTCAATGCCGGCGCCTTCCGTCGGGTTCCGCCGCCGAGACGGGCTGCAGCTGGGCCTCCTCGCACCGCCCCGGCCTCCACGCTCCTCCACCACGCCGTTCTCCACCTAGCGTCACTGGCGTGGCAAGCCGCGCCGTCGTCGAGACTGTACCCATGGTCTGTCTGTTGCTGTTTTCTTTTTTTTTCTGATCAAAGATCGGATTGCGTCGCCCTGCCGTTCGTCACCGCTTCGTCGTCGACACTCCCGAGGATGAGGTTGTCGCTGCGCCCTCACAGGCTGCAGCGCCGACGCTCGTGATCAGCCACCGTCGCCGGTGTCGCGGCCTTTTCAGGTGGTGGCGCTACCCATGCTGCCGGTCTTCGTCATGCTGGCTCTTCAATCCGAGTCCGCGCTCATCGCCGCAAGCTCACGGACACCGCCTCCGATGTTGCTGAAGGAAGACGAGTCGCGCTCTTTAGCTGCACCGTCTACCACCACTATCCGCAACTCATCGTCCTGCTGAACTCGTCGGCAAGAAGCTGCTGATTTTGTGCACTCGTACGCCTTCGTTGACGCTTCGGACCCGCGCCCTGCTCCACGGCTTCGACCACATCCACCTTGACCTCGGCTACTTCGGCACTAATAGGCTATCATCTGCGTCACCTACTCCAGTCGAAGCATTCGCACCGACGTTCCGACTGTGGGGGGATATCTTCATTGTTCTCCAGTCTGTCCGTTCGTGTTGCTACCGCTACGACTGCGGGGGGATGTTAGAGTATATTAGGCAACTCCAAATATGGTTAGTTTAAGATTGATTGTAATCCCAGGATAACCTTCCTCATCTCTAGGAGAGGCTACTTGCCCTCCAAGCCATGTACTCCTATATATTCGCCCTAGAGGCTCAATACAATACATCCCACGCGTTATACCCAATCTTACACAATCAAGTATTAGCATAAACATTAGCTAAAATGTCAGATCTGATTTTTGAGAAAAAAAATTCATAGCATATAGACATATTTCCATTTGACAAACAATATTTTTTTTTTTACCATTTAGGCATTTACCAAAACTTTTTTTACTATTAGAACATGTCTCAATATCATTGATTTCGTCCAATGGCATAAGGATATCAGGAATCAAATCGTTTATATTTCCATTCACATTCTTGGAGGACTTTGATGAGGCCTTTGAATGCTTCAGACCCACATAGAGCAAAATCAAGATTGGGGAAGAAAAAGTATACAGAACTTCGATCCAAGGTACTTTTGTCATATGTGCCTTGGCCACGCATAAGACATCCCCTGCCTTTTGCCAAGAGAGGGGAGTACCAAACCCTTTAGGGAGGTACTCACACAAGCTGTCTAGGTGGACGGCCCCTCAACTCAAGGCTCTACCAACTAAGCCATAGTTCGGTAATCAAAGAAAATAAGTAACAGCAAGAAAGTTTCTTTGTTAAAAGTCAAGCTGGTGTAGGCCTGAACAAATTAGGAACATTTCCCTAAAGAAGTCCTTAGAAATTACTTATAGACCTTACTCTGTTTTAACTTCACTATTGATATCTCTAGAAACAGTAATTACAACTTCACTTATACACATAATAATTTAGCATTCCAAAGTCTAGATTTATGCATTAAAAACCTAAATTCAACTGATGCCATATGGGGCAGAACCACAACTGGGATTGAATAATACAGAACAAAACACAAATCAGAATAAAATTCTAGTGTGTTAACTGAAACATGGTTTCCGAAAGGACAAACCTGTTCAAAAAGTTGAATTAATCTTCTAATAGACTTTGGGACCCAACATGGAAGCATTTGCAACAACGAAGTGTCTCCTCCAGCAGAGGAAAAAATGCTATAGCGCCACCGCAAGTACTCAGAAATTGATGATTTTCCAAACACTGAAAAAATATATGTTTCTTTTCTTAGCAAAGGAAATAATGTGTGGGTAACATCTCAAGAGCAGAGCTTCAACAATCTGAACAGAAGGGCGCAAAGTTTTTTGTTGATTACCATTGGCAGGTGAGTAGTTTAAACACCCATATGCATCTTGCCCAACAAAAGCAGAAAAAAGGGTTTTCCATAGCGTTGGAAATTGCTGGAGACAAGGACCCAGGTTCTCTAATGTGCACTGAGATGACAAACCACGACTTCTGTTCACACTTCCTGTACATATGGATTTCTGAATTGGTGCTGAAGCATACATTAAGGTAGCCAGTGCAGACATTTCACCAATTCGTTCAGCCATATCATCAACTGTATACAACATTTCATCTATCTCAATAGCAGTAAGATTACTATTATTAACCATTTTCTGTGACAAATTCCAACGGGCGTTAGAGAATGATGCCTCATACTCATGACCTTTGATCCTGGAGAAGAGTAACCATTGTGCCCACTTGCAATCACCCTGAAAATAACACAACATAACAACCAAGTGAAACTAAATTTTATATATAGTACTAAACAGGAACATGTTAGGCAACTTAATCTCTGACCGTTACAATACACAACATAACAACCAAGCAAACTAAAAACACAGAGTTAAACTGGTTCAATAAGCTTGAACCTTCTGAGACTTTTCCGAAGGATATTTTAAAAGAAAGTGTTAACATGTAGCAATTGAAGGGACCACACCAGTCATAACTTGGCTCCGCAAAGCACATAAATTCCAACCATGTAATAGCAAATTTAGAAGTCCATGTTCTAAACAAAAAAAAAACTATAATATAAACCAGCTCCATGCTGCTAGAGGTCCTAGAGCTGAATAGAAAGAATAATGCTGAATAGCAAGTATTATAAACTAAAACTGCACCAGAACTTACTGTGGCGTCTTTGAGTAAAGGGATACAATCCTTTTCAGGAGCCAAATTACAGTTGTCCAGATAGAGCTCCAGCAGGTATGGCAAGTTATGTTGCACACAGAAACGTATGACTAACTTGTGCAATGCGCCTTCACGACCTCTGTGATTTGCATCATCTGGCATCTCTGGAGCACAAAATGGCGTAGAACATTCTGTCTTTGGACCAACCTTTAGAAGCATGCCAGCATGAGCAAGCAAAGGTATAATTTCAGTAGTACTTTGCCAGTACTCTTTCACAAAGATGTGTTTCTTTGCCAATTCCTGCTGCATTAGTATTCTGATATACAATGTTGACTCATGATTGTACAAGGATCTAAATATCTTAACATGTGGTATCTCCATACAAACAGGTTCAAGCTCTTCTGAGTCACATATGTACATGTTGTAATCTGGGACTGTTAGATCAGAAACAGTGTTGTCAGCGGCTTGTAAACTGTCCACATTTACTCTAATAATCCCTTCTAAAAGTACGCTGTTGGGAATCATGTCCAGAAGTTCACATACTTTCCCCGCATCATTATGACCAATAAAATATTCAAACTGAGATTCCCAAGGGATATGAGCATATATATGATTAGGCTGGTCCAGCAATATCTACATAATACAAAACAAAAATCATGAATCCATAAAAAATACAGGTAATACAGGTAATCCAGGACCTGAAACAGAATTTGGGTTGCTGTAAGCTAGTTAACAAAAGCATCATAACAAAATTAAACCGCAAACCAAGAGACATTTCCATGGAAAAAATAACAAGGCCATTTATTTTGGCATACAAACTCCAGATCAGATGGGCCTAAGGGCCTATTTGGCACAGCTCCAGCTCTAAGATTTCATGAAGCAGGCTATTTTTAGCTTCAAGATTTCATGGAGCTAGAGCTGAGTGTACATTGAGGCTGTTAATGTGAATCCTTTTGATTCGAATAATCGAATTTAGATTAAAAATACATATTTAAACCAATTCATTTTAGATTTTAACTCTAAATCTAACCTGGAGCTAGGAACTGGAGTTGTGCCACAAGTAATCCAGGGCCGGATCAGAATTTATGTGCTAGAAACTAGTTAACAAAAGTGTCGTAACAAAATTAAACCACACAGCAAGACACATCTCCATGGAAAAGAAAATAGCGAAACCAAGAGAAATAAATCTGGTATTTGTCGTGATCGAGAAAAAAAGAACTGGTATTTGTAACATTACATAGCTGTACATGCCTATGTGGTATTGAATGTCCCTGCAGTGAGTCAAAATATGCAGCAATCAATTCGGTAAAAAGAACTCATGATTTTCTCACATCATTTTATGGCAGTTTGCACAGCTTTTCACAACTTTCTTACTTGAGGTCTACAACACATGGTTATTATCAGAAATAGGGTGTTATCCTATCATTAAGTTAAAAGGACAAGTCATGACTTACACGGTCCACAGTTATCTGATCCCAAGCATCCGACCATACAGCAGCACAGGCCCAGTAGCCATCAGAAATGTTGCTCGCAGGGAACTCCTTAGAATCAGTGTAATCATTAATGTTCACCCAAGAACCAAGCACTGCTCCATCAACATCACCGCATTCAACAAGGGGGTGGTCACGAATGTGGAGAGCCAATACAGGTTTATCTTCTCCTGGCAGTGTAACAATATTTGCAGCATCACGGATGACATTCTCCCTGCCAAAATATGTGTCCCAGAAGCTGCTGCTTGGGTAGAACCGCTTTTCCATAGAGGAAAAAAATGTTGATCAGTATTAAGGAATACTGAAGTGGTACAATTTAAAATTAGCTAAAGCATGTATACAGTCAAACCTCAATCAGAGTTATAGTCTCTAGCATCTTCCACTCATCAGATCTTATGTACCCACGCTTCTTCATCTCATCAGCAATTTGGAGCCTTAGTGACCTCCTGACGGTACCTTGCATAAGTTGTCTTAGGTCTGACTCTACATCATCTCCTAACCTTTCTAACGTTGCTACAGCCAATCCAGTTTCACCCTTCAAAGTACATATGTTAGACTTAGAAACAGGACTGGCACACAAATACATTATTAAGCTAAGTTTACTAATTTACCTTCATCAACAGATCATAAACGATGGATCTTCCTATTTCATGAACTTCAGAGAAAGCATCTTCTGGATCCTCATTGGAAACTAATTCCCTCTGGCGCAAAAGCTGCAGTTGAAGAACTGCCAAAGGTAGGCGACCGGACTGCAGTGCTTCTTTGACAACAGTTTTCAAGTCGAAGTTATTCATTTCCCATCTGTTAATCATTTCCTTAATGTTTCCTTGAATAATTTGTCTCCCAACTTGAGCAGTCCCTTTATTGGTATCAATATCAAGGAAATTCGAAGCACTAAGAGATGATTCAACTGGTGTTAGAGCTAACAGGCTGTTGCTATCAGGAGCCAACACATGAGCTGATTCTTGCCTGTCATGAACATCTAAACCACCAGGCCCTGATGGAACACCATCCACTACAACAACTGGAAGCGAAGAATCATTTTGCAATACTTCTGTGCCTATTTTCAGCGAGTTCTTATCATCTCCCTGCCACAGAGTAAGCACAGCATTAAGAAAAATAGAAAATGGTCATTTGAAGACGACTATTAGAAAATAAGCAGTGGCATCATCACTTTACCATCCGAACGGAATTCTGATTCTTTGCAGAGACTCGGCTCTGGATACTCCTTATTACCATCAAAAGGGAAGCCATTTCATGAAGCTTTACTGAATTATCTGGCATGTCTGAGCCATAAAGAGAATAAATCTCACATGTAACAAAGAAATTAGTACAGTAAAAGGATTTACCTGAGTTTTGCTTCTGTAGCCCATAACATTTAATCATTCTTGTTGCAAAGCGGACAGCTAAAACCATTAACCTGTTTTCACACTGTAAGCTTACAAATTACATGAAGCTAAAAGTGTGACATATAGAGCAGGCTACATTAACCCAATAAAACTAGGACAAAGAGAACAAGCCATGCCTCTTATAGTATGTATTTCTAAATGTATTGCACTGCAGCTTTGAGGATATCACAGCATTCCCTACAGCACGGATTTCTGTTTTGCAGGCTAAATCAACGAATGATGCCCTAAATAAGCATTGTTAAATGGCAGTATGTCAAAAATGCTTATCTTACACACATATTACTAGCAGATGTCTGTATAACATCGATGCAAATCCATTGAGAACCCACCCTGTACAAATGTTATCACATGTAATCATATCTAGTAGTGGCTTATGTTTAAGTATTTAGTAGTTAGTATCTGTGAAGTTACAAGAACCAAATACAGTGGCTTAAATGGTGCAGCCGCAGCATATGTTCCGCAAATGCATCTGCGGTCCCTAAGCAGGCTGCAACAGTTGAGCAGGTGTTCTACATAGGGTTGAGACTACTACAGATGCATTCAGCCTCCTTTTGGCATATCCATATTTCCCACATGAAAAAACAATTTTCTTCTCTTACACTGCCATGGATCTTCATAGCCATTCCTCCCATGTCTTGACTTGCTAACAACTTTCTTGTCTAAAATTTCCCACCTAGTGTAAACCTCAAAAGCTAAGCGCTATTTAAATGAGAAGCAAAATTTTATCTTCATATAGTTCACTCTGTCTGCTAAATCTTTGCTATAAATTTCTCTAAACTGCAGTATAAGACAGACAATGCCCATAATTGTACCAAGTGCGGACTTCATGAAATTCCTTTTCATTGCTGAAACAGTGTGTGACAATTATGACAAACTGAATTAAACAGTTATATATATTCCTGGAAGTGGATAAAATTCAATAAAAATAGGTGCAATGAAGCTTAAGGCTTAATGTTGTTTCAGATGTAGAAGAACATGACTATATGATCATTATAACAGCTATCAGCATTATGGTTCTTCTACGCCAGGCTAACCAACCTACTGAGTTATATACTCAAATTAAGCTTTCTGCACATTACAATTTAACAGATAAAAATGTAGGCAAAGAACTACATTTTTTCCATTAACAAACTGTATTTCAAAAGATAATCCTAACTTATTAATGTAATTCATCACCATGACAAAGCTGTTACCAGGCAACAAAACATACTTGGATGACAATGTGACTTCATTATCGTTTCCAGTCCTACTAGATAACCGATGAATAGATGCCAATAGCAGTTGTAAGACACCTTCTTCTGCAAGATTGACCTCAGCGAGCATATTCAGTGACCTAGCAAGCCACTAGCGTTAGAAATCCATGAATACAAAAGATAGTATTAACACAGAGCCCAATGATTTTTTTCAATAAAAAATTATACTAAAACGCAATAAAAGCATACTTGATTATTTAAAACAGATAGTACGAACATATTGATACATTCAGAAGAAAGTATACACATCTACCATTTCAACCACACCCATAAAAGACAACATCATCTATTAATCTCCAAATAGATGGCAGTATTGAGAACAAACCTCTAATGATTAGAAACTACAAACAAAGATACAATTCAATCTTGTTTCTAGAATACCACATCACTTATCAATTTACAAATAAATAAGCAATCTGAATAACCAGCTCATTATTCATGTATAAATGTACTCCAAAATCTAATATTCATACATCATCCTGTAGTTATATACATCACACTCATCAAGACACACCGAAATAATAAACATTGCAAATAGTCCAAAAAGTTTAAGGAATAGGATTTGGAAATATGCATATAATATTAAAGTAAATAAAAAACAAGTGAGAGAAAGTGCCAGGACAAGAAAATACAGGAACTTACTGCTCTAGATCACTAATCATCAAGTAATGCAGGGCCAATTGCAGCCAACGTAACCTAGAGACTTTCAAGTCCCAACCTGTCAATGCAATAACTTAAATTAGCACATATAGTATTCTAAAAAACCTTGTGTGTCGCACAGAATATTGAAGTCATAATTATCCAGACATTGTATCATCCATTTAAATTGGACCATGAAACAGGTATAATTGTATACCCATGTCATTGGATAAATAGTAAAAGAAATGGGGAAGTGCATTATTGCCTGTTGGTTAGCTGTCCAGAAGGTCATTGGGATTTGTTTTTCAAAAATATGCATTAGTGAAAAGGATCTAACACCTGGAACAATAGATGATTCAAGCAAATGGTGAATGGTAGTGACCGAGTGTGACTAGTACCATCCAGATGTAAAACCTTAACGTATGCATTTGCAAATATACCTGAACTGAGATTCACTGAATTCAAAGTAGGATACAATTTATGGTATAGCATTATCTCATAAACATTTGATTTTAAGCTAAAAATAGAAAGGCAAGTTTAGTTTAGTTAAGTCTGTTGAGGGTTTGGTTTAGTTTTGCATTTTTCTTCCTGGTGGGTCACGCCAAGAGTTTAGCATTGTAGCATGTACATTTCGTTTTTCCCTTTATTCCTTCTTGTAAGATAATGATGGCCAGTTCTCCTTCCGGATCAAGAAAATGAGGTTATAATTATCATGGGACATTTTGCAATATGCCACCGAATAACTCCATAGTTATGGTATATGATCGATCGGCATATTGTATATTTATCCAATTATAAAACACCCACAAAATTTAAAATCCCTGAGAGAAAATGTTTAGAGACATTGATTATCAAGGCATGGTTTATTCATAAATTATGTTAATTAGATACATCAAATTAGTAATAAACCTGATATCCATAACCTTAATGGAAACAAATCCACGATGAAATGTTCAATAAAGTAAAGACAGACCACAGGATAAGAAAGGAATTTAAAATACTACAACAGGACCATCCATGTAACAGGATGTTCACGCAAATAAAAACAAAAAGATATAGCCAGCTGAAAGAAAACACACCATTCTCCCAGCAGAGCCTGTCTGCTAGTGAAGGCCCTTCATACAACAATGCTCTATCCAAAACTTCTATTTGCCAGGTTTTCCACCTTGTTTCAGATCTGTCAACTGATAATAGGTTTAGAGCATTGCATGTACTACTGACAGCAAAACCCGATTGCCAAAATTTGATAGCATCACCATGAGATGAAAAAGATGAAATAGAAACTGGCGGAAGGACCACAGAAAGGCCATACTGAGTGATTAGATACAGATATCCCTGGAAGGAGCAAACAACAGAATCTCCAACAAAAGCAGAATCTTTCTTAAATGGAAGCCTTTTGTCCATAAATCCAGCATCAATATCTCTTTCGCCAAGAAAAGATGAATACATAAGCAACTCGGTATGAAAAATTTTGACATGCTCGCTTCCATCTGCATTTGAACTTTTGAAAGCCCTCATTAGTCCAAGCGGAGACAGGCTAATTACATCATCTTTTGATCTGCATGGAGGAAGAAGTACCCTCCTTAAGGAACTTGAGGAATTCACAGTGTCAGGATAAACTGCCCCAACTTTCATCTTCCCTGTAGCGATAAAACCACTTGGCCAGCTGTCCACTTCATTTTCATCGCATCTGCACTTTCTTCTTTTTCTAGGCCTGACAATACCAACATCATTTTTCCCTGTGACCTCAGGAACCCATTTGGCTGGATTAAGTGACCCTTGTCGTATGGACTGATGAGTGCTAAATGATAGACTCCCTATCTCATGCCCAGCGGCTTCCCAGGCAGACAAACAATCACCAAAATTATTCATAACACTCAGATCAAAGTTTTCATGCACATTAGCTTTGAAGTTTAAGGTGTCATCTGCATAGAACACATACACTACTCCAACCTCATCTACGACAGCAAGAAGATGAGAATATGATGCCAAAACTAACCGTTTAAACATTCTACCAGCAAAGTTCTCAACAGAGATGTTCCCCCCATCCAAATTTGTCACATCGGGCATAGAGCTCCTCAGGGGCATCACCAGGCCTGTTCTGCACCGTTGAAGAGCACTGAATGACGTGGCAAGGCCACCAGTTTTCACATCCCAAATGGCAACAAAACCTGTGGCATTAAGGCAGGCAAGAAACATATCTGACAACTGAAAATCAACCCATTTTGGACTGGGCTTAATACCAGCACGTGCATCCTGAAGGTTTGCCACAAAGTTCCACTGTATACCCCACTGGTGTAGCTCAAGAACAGCAACCAAAACACACTCAGTGTTGCATGTATGAGCCTCACAAGTTACTGATTCATTAGGAGTCAAGACTAAGCCGATCAAATGACCTGAAGAGCTAGACAAAACTTTTAGACACTCCCACTGACAGCTGCATGATGATTCATCTACAGGTAAAGAACTAAAGAAACTTTGTGACGATTCACTGTCAGTTTCCATCATAGTCTTCGGAGAACATTTGCTAAACCAAAACTTCAAGAAAGACAGAGTAGTATCATATAAGTTAAAGGATACCACTTCTGCTGAATGAGGTAATAAAGCTTTCATGGGAAATCTGGCTTGGTATTTTCCATTAGAAACAGATGCAGTGATTGTAGTCAGGAAAGAACAAAACCAGTTTTTTGGACCTGACTCACCATCCTCCAGCACTGAACACTCAGTAGGGCGCCACTCTTTCCATTCCCCATGCAACTCTTTAGGATCAGATGTGGAATTAACTGTTAGTGTGCTTTTGCGAGAACGGCAGAATGCATGAACTGTGATAGAAGCATCACTAGATACGACAAGAACTTCGTTAAAACTTGAGTCCTCAAGCTGACTAGAAGCATCAGAACAGTATCCCCATGCTAAAGACTTTACTCTCGGAATAGAAGAAAATGTTTCAAAGACTGCCTGAGTACAGGTATCTGAGAGAGCTTTAGGTAATTCAACTTGTGATGGATTGACCTCCACAGTTGCCAGGACAAGATCTCCTGGATTGTAAAACCATAGTTAGAAAAGAAGAACAATAGAAGTAGTACAAGAACATAGGCTCCAACATGATTAAGGGAGAACAATGAAAAGTGATAAAGCCTCACCATAGTCTGAGAGCAACCCAAACAGACGCCTTGTTGGAGATATAAAAACCTCTCGAAATTTTGATAGTCTAAGATGGGTTTGTGACAACGTCCATCTGCATAACTGTAATACAGCAGGCCCATCATCTACCTGACGAGATGCGTCCATAGTTCGTATGCTCCTCTTCAACTAATAATGATGGTAAATAGCAGCATTGCCTGAAAACAAAACAAGAAAATAGAAGAAATCAGCGAACAGCTGAACAGAACCAGGAAAGGTCATACAGAAAAGGCATGCAGCTCACTATTCACTATTAAATATACCAACCAAACAAATGCTTCAAAATTGAGCACAAGAAAAACTTCAGAAATCTGGTCGTGCTTGGAGCATGGTCGTTCCCCTGTCCGAGGAGAGGTTTTCCCTATGTAATTAATTGTTTTGGGTGGATGTGTTTGTGTTGTGTGAGTATGTGGCTTTTGTAAGGGGTTTCTTTACCCCTTTTTTCATCTTCTTAATATAAAAGTACACAGCTCTCCTGCGTGTTCGAGGAAAAAAACCTTCAGAAAGATAAACTTACTTGGCTTTTTATTTTTGAAAAAAAGAATCACAGTATAATTAAGATCATGAACTAAATGGAATCTCAATTAAAAATGTACATGATGATGTCTAACAACAATGCATATAAAATATGACAAAATGCAGTACATTATTAGCTTGGGGACAGCAAACAGAGATAGTCAGGATATGGAGCAGTGAAGAACACCAACATTAGTATTCCTAACAGTGCTCCAACGCATAACTAATTCAAGTGAAATTACAATCCGATGTGAATAGTGTTTAGTCTATGCGCAAATTGAGCAGATGGACAAAATACTGGCGCTCAAGGCAGCATATAGCTACAAAACGAACTAACGAAGTCTATAATCCGCAGCCAAAGTACTTAGAGCACCAAGAGATTAATGGGCAGATGAAAGGGTCTGCCGTCAGCAGCAACAGCTCCCCAGTTGAGACCTACAGTTGAGGCAAATGATCTCCTTGGTTCAAACCCAATTCGGGAAAATCTTACACCTAAAAAGCAACGAGCGTTCTGTAAACATACGGCACCCGAGACGAACCTAATCCTCGAACGATCGAACCTTTGAATCCCGTGCCCAGCAATCCAATGACCACACGAACCATCCCAACTTGCGCGCACGCGAACAGCAAATAAACGGGCACGCCAAATGGGCCTAATTCGAGCAGCAAATTGCAACGGTGCAGGTCTCGGATCCAGCGCCGACCAAAACCTCACAACCTGACCCTTCCACGAATTAAGGCCCCCCCAGGCGACACGCTGGCACGCAGCGCGCGGGATCGCGCCGCCGCACGCGAGGAAAGAAGGAAGAGGGCGGCGAGTGCTCACCGCGGAGCCCGAGACAGGGAGCGCTCCCCTGCGACAGACGGAGACTGCCGCGGCGGCGGCGGCGGTTAAGAGGTGATGAGGTGGTCGCCGCCCAATCGCTCGCGGACTGCGGGCCTGTCCGCGTCTGTGTCTCCGTGCGGCAGTTGTCCTCTCCTCTCTTCTCGTCTTAGCTTCGCTGGTGGCTTCTCGTGGGACATCAGATGCCTGGGGCAGGCACGTGCCGTCACGTGAGGTGACGAGCGTTTCGCTTCGGGCTGGAGATCTGGGCTTGGATGGTACGCCCTTTGGGCCCAAGAGAAATGGGCCTGTACTGCGTCGTTGACATTGGGATTGGGCCGTGATCAAGTATGAAGCAAATTCTGCTCAGCAACACGTGTCCCCGAATTGCTCATTATGCCCAGCACGATGGTCTAGTCTACAGATTGACTAGATGTACTGCAGACAATTGGGATGGTCACAACTTTACAAGAGCAAATAAACGGGAAGGAGCTTGCATTTGCTAGGAGGAACCAGAAAAGGAGAGGTTTCTCCAACTAAAGAAAAGAAAAGGGAGAGGGAGGACTGTATTGTTTGATTGGCATAGGATGAACAACGCAAGCAATGGATGCCTCGAGAAAGTGAGAAGTTGCCAAGCTGAGTTTAGAGACTAGACAGCGAAAGGAATGCTAAAACTCGAGCAAACTTGCCATGTTTGCATAATTGCATTGCGTTGCCTTGCACCGGCGGCGTCACGGTGTCGACCCTGGAACGCTCATCGTTCGACGCCCCGCGCGTTCCCTCTCTCCGCTGGCCGCTGCCGTCGCGCGCTCTTGCCCGCCGCTCGATATCCCAATCGTCCTGACGACGTCGGCGGCATCGAGTGCGGTGGACACTGGACACGGACGCCATGGCCACCTGCAGTAGCAGCACCCTCCACCATTCCCTCCAGGCCTCCTCCGCGCTCCCGCTCATCAGCTGTGCCAGCTCGACGTCCAAGACCTCGGAGCTCGGAGAGTCGGAGATTCACTCCTCCGGTCCTCCCGCACCCACACCGTAGGAGGACCACGGCGTCATCACCGGGGACTTGCCCTTCAGGAGCTCGAAGAACAAGGACAGCGACGAAGCCCTTATTGCACCATCGGACTGCTCAACGACCGCGACATGGCGGACGGCAGGAGGAGGCGAGAAAGAGCCAAGCGAGAAAAAGAAGATCCTTCACCGGGCGTCGGCAGCATAGCGTCCTAGGCTCCTAGCTCCGTAAGGCTGATCGACGAGCGTGCCAGGCAGCTTTGGATGCCGGCGAAGGAGCAGGCGGTGGCCGGTGGGGAGAAGGAGAGGGCGCGCCCGGTACCCATATACAGGAGGGCTAATCTGTAAACTTGTAGGGGTCAAAGTGAAATAATTCGGATCGCGATTACTAATTGCGATCCTAAATAGGGGGTAAAGTGTAAAATTTTAGATCGTAATTATTAATTGCGATCCGAAATTAGGAGGTAAACTCAAAATATTTGGATCGATGTACAAATTAAGAATTCTAGGTGGGATGCGGGGTGCGGCGTCACCTCCAGCATCGATACGCCGGTGGCTCTGGCCTCTCCGGCGACACCCCGCGGCGGCGGACATATTCCTGAAACGAAGTATGGCGAGTGCGCATCACATCATCCAAAATCTGAACGCCCTTCCCTGCCGAGCGCGGCAGGACCGCAGGAGCGGGCGTCGGACGGGGCTAGCCGCCGCCGAGGGAGAAGACGGTCTAGGTATCCAGATAGAGACTGTCCGGGACCTGGAGCGTGGCACTGCCCTCCACGACGAGGTGATTCGCGGAACCCGCCACAGGCCAAAGCCCGGACGCATTCGCGATGAGCCGTCATGGGTCTTGCTCTGGAGTGTGCTGCTCTGTTTCCTGCTTTGTCCTGCTTCGAGTTCTATTGTTTCAAGCTGCAGCGCAGAGTAATCTTCCTTGGCCTACAAGGTTTGGGAGTCTCAACGTTGGATGCCCTTGGCAGCTTTGCAGCAACACCAAAAGAAAGTGCATGACAACATGATGGTAGGCTGATTGGATTTTGGAGCAGTCGAGCAGACACTTGCAATTGTCACAGCTTCACAACAAGAACCAAACGGGAAAAATTGCTGCATACGCTTGGAGGATTAAAGGCTGGGAGAGAGGGGGGAATGTATCTGATTGGCGTGACAATGGATGCTTGAGAAGCAGCCAGGCTAGGCTGAGCGGTTAGAGACTAGAGAATCAAAACAAATGCTATATAAATCGATCGAAAGGAAACAACTTTGCCATGCGGCATCGCATTGCGTTGCGTTGCACCGGCGGCATCACGGAGTCGGGCCCCTGGACCGCTCCTCCTCTGACGCGCCCCTCGTCCCCTCGCTCTCCTCCGTCGTCGTGCGCCCGTGCCCGCCGCTGATCTCCTCGATCATCCTGACGACGTCGGGGGCGTCCGGGCGCGCGTCCGGCGCGGTGGACACGCACGCCATGGCCACCTGGAGCAGCGCCACCATCTCCTCCTCGGCGCTCCCGCCCATCCGCACCAGCTCCGCGTCGAACACCTCGGCCGTCCACTCCTCCCGCACCACCGACTGCACCCACCGTGGGAGGTCCACGGCGCCGTCGCCGCCCTCCAGGGACGCGTGGTGCGCGGGGGACTTGCACGTCAGGAGCTCCAGGAACAACACCCCGAGCGAGTACACGTCGGACCTGAACGTCGGGCGGCGCGCGTCCACGAGCTCCGGCGCGCGGTACCCGCCGCCGCTCCCGCCAGGGCGCGCGGGGGCCGGGGGGAAGATCTGGTGGAGGCAGTAGTCGGAGAGCGCGGCCGCGTCGGGGTCCGGGCGCAGCAGGAGGTTGGAGGACTTGACGTTGCCGTGCGCGAGGCTGTGCGCGGTGTGCAGGTGCGCCACGCCGCGCGCGGCGCACAGCGCGGTCCGCATCCGCGCCTCCCAGTCCATGGGCGTCCGGCCCGTGCCCCGGCTGCCTGTGTCCAAAACCACGGTGCGTTAGCATCTCCAACGACACAATAATGCACAGACAGAGAAATCAATTGTCTGAATATGCTGCTATTTTCATCATTATGTATAGCAAAAATTCAGACATCATTTGTCCCTAATTCAGGCCAGGGCTTAATTTGGCGTTTTCATTACAGAAATACAATCTCCAACTGGACATTGGCTGCATGAGCTAGTCATTGTCCATGGAATGGAGTCAATGGACCACCAGTGACGCAGAATTATAACTTGAACAAAAATACAGTGATGCATGCACAGTGCCCTACTCCTTTTCAATTACATTTAGGCAGCAAAATGGTCAAGGAAGGGAACAAAGTAGGTGTAGTAGGTAGAGCGATTAAACAGAGAAACAGCAACATAATTGTACCAGCAATCGGCAACGCTTGTTGCCGGTTGGCGTCTATGCACAAAAACATGCAAGGCTGGTGTAACTTAACTGCTATGAGTATTGGTGCCAACTCGATGAATTACGTCGAATAATGCAGCATGATAGAGCAACGAAAAACAATAGAAAGTCATCAATACTAGCATGTTTCCCTAAAAAAAGAGCATCAGACATGTTCGTATGCCAACGCATCTGATTAGGACGATCAATCAAAACCTTGACTTTTTGCCATGCTTTGTTCAGTGTTCTTAGACACTGAGCAATCAGAAGTTGGTGGTCAGGATATATGGAGGATAACTGAATTTTGTTTCAGTAGGCAGCGGGGACACATTGACTGGGAAGCAGGCCCCACAGGGCAATGGTAGTGGGACTTGTTTGAGGTGGCAGCGGGCACAAGAGAGCCAGCCACTGCTGCACTTGTGAGACTGAACGGCACCCATTTTCTGGATGAGAGTGGTTGCATCCTTGTATTCTAAATCATACTCTGATAGCATCTGTATACGCAAACCTGACAGTGAAGTGAAGACTGTCCTCAAAACAGCGACGGCATGGACAGTTCCTTGATCACAAGAATTCAAAAGTGAGGACGCCATCGCGGATAAGCGATGGCTACGGGACCATAAATTTAGATTTCAGTCCCTGTCAGATGATTGGCCCTAAGCCAACAGGAATCTGAATTCTGAGAAAAAGGCTAGTCAAATTGCAAATGCTCCCTCTCAATCCCTTTCAAGGGATTGGAACCTAGTAGAGCACAGCTGAAGGAAAAAGGGTGGAGTAGCTAGCGGCCTCCCAAAGACCGTGCCCGTGGTTTTGCTATGCTAGTGACAAGAAGTTGCATGAATGATTGGAGCGAAGGATGGTCCTGTCAGTATGAGTAAGCGCTGCAGTTGACACAAATTTTACACCACTCAGGCCGGAGGTCTGAATCGCTCGGTTTAATCTTTGATGCATACAGGGATGCTGAAGGCCAGTGCTGCTGATCTGGACCCTCGTGGAGCCTTGAACTCAGGTCTGAACGAACGATATACTAGCTGCTTGATCTACACTCCATGGTATGGTACTACCGTACTAGCAGTACCGTGTACTACAAGATGTTAGAGGTACGCGACGAACCAGAGGCAAACATTCCGCGGAGAAACACCGTACCTGTGCGCTGTGCTGCAGTGCCCGTTTGCGTGCAGATGGAGCAAAGCAAACTAGCGGCTTCGTTGAGAGTTTGAGTAGGCTCGGAGCTACTGTAGCGTTGAATTATGAATTGGGTGCTCCAAGGCAGCGGCAGCCGACAAACAAGGGTGCTCCGGCTAATGTTCTCGTACCACCTAGTACTCGTACTCTGGTTGCAGGCAATCATGCCGGCAGGGCATGTCGCCGGCAACCCCAATTTCCAATCGTGCTCAGCTCGACCCCATTCCGTGGCCCGGCATCCCAAGCGAGAATTTTTCTCCGCTCCAACATTTCCCCAAGCCAATCAAGCGCCACACGACGAATCTAGCAGCACCATCCCATCGTCCTCCCTCCGTCACTCGCTTGTCAAATCTACCGCAGTCTCACAGTTTCGCTCACATTACAGGCAGCCTCCCCCTCTCGCAGCAAACCGATCGCACACCTACCACGAAACAGTACTCGTAGTGCCAACTACTCCTAGCAAACACAAACACCTACACCGGAGAGGATTGCAAAACCGCGCGAATCCCGCGCAACGCCGGCCGAATGCGGCCGGAATCCCCTGACCGCGCGCACCAATGGCAGCTGGTAAGCAAGTTCGGTGAACAGAAAAGGAAAGGCTCTGATCGATAGATGACTCACCGTGGAGCCGGGCGGAGAGGCTGCCGCCGGGGAGGTAGTCCACGACCAGCAGCTTCTCGTCCTTGGAGTAGTAGTACCCGCGCAGGGGCACCAGGTTCCGGTGCTCCGCCGCGGCGCCCGCCGCGGCCTCCACGCACGCCGCGAACTCGCGCCGCGCCACGGCCACGTCCCGCAGCCGCTTCACCACCACCGTCGTCCCCTCCTCCAGCACCGCCTTGTACGACGTGCCCAGGCTGCCCTTCCCCAGCACCTCCGCCGACGCGCGCAGCAGGTCCTCCAGGTCGAAGCTGTAGTGGTGCTGCCCCGGGCCCTGCTTCCCCACGAACACCAGGCGGCTCCGCTCCGCCGCGCCCCCCGCGGCGGCGGCGGCGGCCACGCTGATGTCCTTGGAAGACGAGGTGAAGTCGCCTCCCGTCATCTCCCCTGACGCTGTCGACGGGGTCAGGCCCCGGGTCGGCGGCGTCGTCTTCACCTCCTCCTCGCCGGTGGCTGCGCGACGGTGGCGGTGGACGGCGCACAGCGCGAGGAGCACCAGGGCGAGCAGCGCCGCGGCCCCGGCGCCCACCGCAATGGCCACGACCGCCGCGCCGGACAGCTTCCTCTTCTTCTTCGACGATTTCACAGGGACACCGGGAGGAGAGGGCTGGCATGGCTGGTCCACGAGGGGCGGGCCGCAGAGGCCGACGTTGCCGGCGAAGGACTCCGGGGAGAACCGCGCGAGGGAGCTGGGGATGGAGCCGTTGAGGTCGTTGTAGGAGACGTTGAACACCTCGAGCTGGCGGAAGCTGAGACTCGGGAGGCTGCCGGAGAGACGGTTCCCGTCAAGCCTCAGCGACCGGAGCCTTGTCAGGTTGTTGAGCGCCGACGGGACGGCTCCGGTGAGGCTGTTGCGGGACAGCGCGAGGTGCTCGAGCGAGGCGAGCCGGCCGACCTCGGCGGGGATGGCGCCGGTGAGCAGGTTGCCCTGCAGGTACAGCGACCGGAGCCGCGGGAGGCCGAACAGGTCGCTGGGGATGTCCCCGAGGAGGCGGTTGTCACGCAGCGAGAGGACCTGGAGTCCCCGCAGCCCGCCGAGCGTGCCCAGCGGCACGCTGCCGATGAGGCCGATGCCCGGGAGGCGGAGCTCGACGACCGTGGCGTTGGCCGCGTCGCACCGGACCCCGGTCCAGGCGCAGGCCGGCACGGACGCGTTCCAGCCCAGCGCGCGCTCGTGCGGCGTGCCCGCGAGGAACGCCTGCAGCGCCGACCGCTCCTGCTGCGGCGGATCCGCGCCCGCGCAGGCGAACGCCGCGGCGACGGCGGCCAGCGCCAGCAGCAGCTGCACGGGCCCGCCCATTCTGGGCCCCGCCGGACGGGCGGGAGCGGGACACGCACGCTACGGCCTGGATGGACGCGCGCGCTGCCGACGCCGAGGCATGGCACGGTGTGGTGGGGAGGAGAGCAAGCAGGGAGCGGGGGGCGGGACGAGACGAGCTTTCTTTGGTTTTTATGCGAGGCGGAAGTCGAACTTGGTTGGTGACCCCAGCCCGGATGGGTGCTCGCTGCTGGTGTGTGTCCCTTGTGCACTTGGCTGTATGCATGCAGACCCGCAGAGCGTGGTGACGTGTGTCATGTACCGTGTGGCAGACTGAGAGCTTTCTATGTCAGCCTGGACAGCGCTCGGCGCCAGATCAGACGGCTGGGCCGCACTTGTCGTGTCGCCGCCAAAAATTTGCAGAGATCGGCGGGTGTGAAACTGTGAATCGTAGCTGCTGCGTGCACGGTGGTCGCCGGATACAGCAGCATACCAATCTGCATCAGACAAGTGAAGGAATCAAGAACTCTCCCAGCAGCCGAAGCAAGGAATGCTCCTCTGTCTGAATGGTCCAGCCGCCCAGAAAACCATCAGCATTCAGCAAGGCGGTGTAGCCAGTTATCCGTCAATTTTTGCCGGTGCAACCCTACCACGGCCTGAAACGCCGAAGCCGCGAGGTTCAAGCACAAAAGACGGTGAAAATCCCTGATTCCCTGGATGCTCATTCTAGCCGTGGGTCGGAAGCAACGGATCGACCAGACCGCATGAAATGATGTGAAGGCAACCCCGCGGCCCCGGACGCAGGTCTCATCTCTTTCCTGCCCGGGGACATGGGCATCGATGCCCCGGCCCGACGTGTCGCGCGCGGCCCGGCCGGCTGCCTCGCTGCCACGCCGTTTACTTGACGCTCTAGTCTGAACCGGTCTTGGATAGGCTAGCAGCATGCTTTGCTGTTGCTTGATCAGTTGTTGATCTCGGCTCCCTGTCCTTTTCAGCTCCGTTGAGGCGTCGAGCGGCCGGCTCTCGCCATGATGGCTGCTCCATCTGGCAAATCATGGTAATCGATTTTGGAAGCTGTGATCGAGGAGCTAGGAACCAAGCACGTATACTACTCTAGTCTCTCGAGAGATTCAGATTTGAATCCATCGCGGCCACAGAGTCGCCAGGGTCCAGGGCGGGTATGCAGAAGCATCGCATCATTCTGCTGCCCGCCAGCGATTGACCACGAGTCCACGAGGCCTCAGCTGATATTTCTTTCTCCGCGTTCCTGCCCCCCTCCCTGTCCTGGCCTTAATGCTCGATAAGGGTGTGTTTGGTTGGTGGGATGGATGGAGATAGAACGGAGCGGCTCCATTTTTAGCGGTGTTTGGTTGAGGAATGGTAGTATGGAACGGCTCTCGAAAGGGAATATGCCTCCAACATACGGAACGAGCCGGCTCCGCCAAAACGGCCGGACGCGAGCGCTCGCTCGTCCCCCACCCGCGCAAGAGCAGCGTGCGCTCACCCCCCGACGCCGTACTGCCAGGTGACCGCCCAACGCCCCCAACCCCCGCCGCTGGCGGATCTGCTGCGGTCCCTCGCTGGCGGACTCCAGGGCGCCCAAAGCCCCCCCCCCCCCGGCGGATGTGCCCCGCCCGACTCCAGCCGGGCTGCCCCCCGTCCACCGCCCGCCCGAAGCCCCCCGCGCCTCCAGCTCCCGGCGAGTGCGCGGCCGCCCAGAGCCCCCCCACCCCCCGCGCATGGCTCCTTGCTCCTTGATCTGTTCAGTTTTAGTCATTCTTTATTTTTAATTTTAGCGGTTCTCAGAAATTGGAATGGAGCCATTCCATTTAATCTGGCTCCCCAACCAAACGCACCCTAACAGCGTATTGCCATCACCACATGGTTCTGTCAGAGCGCGTTCTGATGAGCACTCTAGTTTCTGTAACTTTGCAGTCATAAATCTAGCGATCGTTAAATGGTGGAGGTTTCACGGAGAATTGATGCTCATTTTTTTTAATAAAGAAATGATGCTCATTTTGTAGTGCTAAAAATTGTTGCGCACATCCAACCTCCAAGAAACTTCGGTAGAACCAAGCGTATTCGGATTAGTCGATAAAACTACTGTATTAGGGGTGGTATTAGAGGTGGTAACGGATCAATGATCCTAGAGATTTTTTATAATCCAACTTAATTTTTATATTTTTTAGTTTAAAATTGAATAAGATTAGAGCCCGACCTCTAGATTATTTAAAATTACCCCCTAATACCCGTTCATCGATACCAACATTTTATTTCTTCCCTTTTCGGCTTTTCCTTTTCATTCCCTTTCTTTTTTTTCTTTTTGTTTAGCGGGTTTGATGATGATGCGCACTCAAAACTTTCAGGCCGAAAGAACCAATCGGCCCAACCCGGCCCAACTTCCTTCCCTCGTTCCCAGGCCAACAGATTGAGAGGGAAAGGGAGGCGACCGCCGCCTGCCCGCCTCCGCTCTGCTCCACCGAAGCGAAGCGCCACCTCCCAAGTGTTTCGAATTCTCCTCTCGCGGCCGGCCTCCTCCTCCCGTCTACTGGCACGGGATGGCCTCAAGTGGAGGAGACCCTTCAGGACTCGTCGGTAAGCCCTAGCTGGCTAGAGTTTTTTCGAATTTGTTCAGGTGGAGCAACCGGACCAAATCCAAATCCTTCCTTCTCTTCAGTTAATCCGGTGCTAACCAAATGCAACTCTTTAAGCAAACCGCTGTTCGATTCGAAGATTCGTTTCTTAATCCATCCCCTCGACGGGGCTGGGGGCATGTGCTGTGATCCTGTCGCCCGTAGAGACATGGGTACCCATGATGCTAATTCTCGCATTGCGTCCTCCTCCGTGCCCCAGGTGCACGTGTTAGGATTTCGTTACTCTGAAATCTGAATCGTTCGTATGATTTGGTTATTCTTCCTGATCGTTCTGAATTGTAGAACATTTGGGGGCTCACCTTAACCCCCATGACCTCAACTTACGTCTTCTCCCGTATGGTTCAAAATGCAGTGGTGGTCCTAATTCTAAAGGCCGAGCCAGGATGTTTTTCTAGAGTAGCAGTCCACTGAATATTTATCTGAGTTTTATTGCATGCGCACATCGAGTTGAAATTTCTGTAACTCAATTGGGTACCATTCTGCGCGCAGGCCGAGGAGTATGCATGATGAGCACCTCGTGGAGAGACAAGCAGCACCCCAACCTCATCAACTTCATGGCCACATTCCTCGCTGCAAACTCGTACCGCCTCAACTTCCTGTCAGTTTCTCCGGTTAGCACCCCAATTCAGAAATCCATTGATTTGCTCTTGCGTGTCTTTATGTATATGAAGGTATGACCTGATCGAGTGAATTCCAGGACTTCATCTTCAACAATGGGGGCACATCTGTTGCTTTTGTCTTTGAGACGAATTGGGATTCTGAAAAGGAACCTGCTGTCTTCAGCAGGTGAGGCCGTGAGACTCTTCCTGGTTATATTTGTTATGCATTGCATTTGTTGTGATGGTGATGTCAGTATTGGAATGCCTTTGCAGGGTGAATACACTGAAGAGGCAGTTCAAACATCTTTATGTTGTTGTTGTCCTTCCCACAGGAGAACAAATTGAATCATTTAACCAATCATATTTCAAGTATGCACCTGATATTATGTTAAACATGAAATGTTCGTTTTAGTTGTGTCATTGTTATTCATGCAGTTCTTATTCAAGGTACGGCATGGTGCTTGGCTGTCCTACATTTGTGCCTGTTTGTGATCCAGAGATGGGATTTGAGAAGATTGTAAAGATAGCTCATGCTCGTGGAGGTAAATCTCTACATTCTTTTCTGAAGTTCCTGGCTCGTGTTCAAGTCCTGAACCGGAAGCTGCTATTGATAACATATCTTCTTTCTTCAGTATGCAAACAGCAAGACATTATCACAACTATGAGGAATGAGGTAATTTGAGATCCTCCCAGATACATGAGCGTACTATTTGTGTAGCTAAATTATTCTCTTGCTTCTCACTTTAGCGGGCGCAAGCTGTTCAGTGCATGGATGCATTTTTACGAGTGCTAACGTCCATTCCTGGTATTGACAGTCATGATGCAAATGCGGTATGTGCCTAACAATTTCCTTTTTCTGTAACTCTATGGTTTCTTGATTACTTAGATATCAATGTTAGCTGGTTAGTTCCGAGTGCTTTGCAAGTTCTTTCTCTAGGGATAACAGATACGGATTCAAACACTACACATTGTTTGTTTCAAGAAGTATCATTATTTCACTTGTCATCTGCACTCATTATTCTGAAAATTGTGAATGATAAGCCACAGTACCTGTATGGTATTCAGAGCAGATCAGGACTTAAATGTATTTTGGAGCTTTGCGTGCAAATGATATTGGTTTTATGCAGCTATTCAAGAATAATAACTGAGCATGTTCTATGTTGTGCAAATTGAGTTGTGCTCTATTCACCAGTGTGCTAATCTGCTTATTAGCCTCGCCTGCAGTTAAGTAGTCAGGTTCACTGTAAACACAAGTTGCCTATTATTTGTTTAACTTTTCCATGCTTTTTACCATGGCGTGCTTATTGATAGTGATGCTACTTTTTATTTTTTTATTTATTTCTAAGCTTGCCCAAGCTATTGGCTCCATTGAAGCAATTGCAAAGGCATCCAAGGAATTCATCCTGGAAAACACTGATCTTTCGACTGAAAAGGCACAGAGGATTTTCAGGTTCTTCAGGGATCCACAGTACTACTTAAGCCCTAAAATCAACTAATATTTGCAGGTATTCTTCTCCCCCACAGGAAATATGTAGTGATTGGTTTACTCAAAGTATGTGTCAATCATTTGGTATTTGCTCTATGAAACTGTCAGCCTACTGCCTTTCTTTGTTCTTAATTTCTTATTCCATCAGTTGATGTTTGGCGTGAGGAATGCGCTAGCATAAACAAACATGATTTATTTTCTTGAATTTGATCTCGAAGTAGTATATGCTGATAAGAACCTTATGATTTGCACACCAACTGGCACACCCACTAAAAGGTCATGTCTGCTGAAAATGATGAACTTTTTCGATTCCTTTGATGCTCAAGTTTCATGTGATCTTGAATGTTTCTACCGTTGGTAGAAAGATTAGGATCCCGTGATGCTGAGCTGCTGATACAGTCTCCTGATTTGCAGGCAAAGTCATACCGATTGATTCGAGTCCGTCCCTGTTGAAGCTGGCAAATTAGTGTGGCGATAGTTGGATGCATCCCGGGCAAGCTGTAATTCTGCAATAGCCAACTCGCGATATAGCGGAAGACGAATGATGATGCCGCACTGTGACAGACACTGTAGAACTCGTGCATTCTGTAGTTCTGAACTTTTGTTTCTGTGTAGCATCCCATCCCCGTTTCCTTCATTAAAAGAAAAGATGATCTCTGTTTCTTGGGTTTGGAACCGTTTCGTTCCAAAGCGGTTGGGATCTGATGCCGCGTGGGACGGTGACAAAAACTGATGGGCAGGCAGTTTTGCCCTTGATCACAGAACAAAAAGGAATACAAACACGGGCATCACCACCTGATGGTCACTAGAGTGAAACAGATCGATGCACTCATCCTTTATTTGATGATGATGCACTCAAGAAAAAATGCACATGCCAAACAGAAACAACCATAAGGTCTACACGGCTCGAACAAAATCCGTAGGTGAAAAACACCACCTGACCTGTTTCTTGGTCAAACATTCATCAATTACAACACTATAGAGCAGTCTGATGCTGCAAAGATAAGGCTAAAAACCATGTATCACCAAGTTCTTATTATTGCCAACTGACACATGGCCTCAGTGATGCTCATCTTCATCATCATCATGCCCATCTGGATCACCTCCATCGCCAATGACCTTGAGCTGTACAAAGTCAACAAAATAGAATATTTCAGCCACTGCTAACCAACAGCAAAACCAATTACCGCTGTACATCTTTTATAACAATTGGTCAAGGAATTGATTTCAGTTACCACAAAGTACTGCGAGCAGACTGGACACTCATGTGGTTTATCCTTTTCCAACCAAAACCAGACAACATCATGTTCATCCTCTGCAATAAGCCCGGTGGAAAAATTAACAGCCAGTTATGGCGAGTTACATAGTTAACGCTTACAACCGAGATATATGGTTAGCCTTGATGTACCTCCTGCGCCACCAGGACAGCCAACTATTCTCTTGTTATAGTAGGATTCAATCACAGCTGGTTCCTCCTGCAGGTAAAGCATTCAAATGAACAATCTTGCAGCACAGAAAGTCTTGTATGCAAAACCAAAATACAAGGGAGAGAGTGATCAAGTATTTCCACATATCTAGACTTAATATGCAGGCAGTGTCAGTACATGGTATGCATATGAGGACATGCTTGGGATTGAAGAATAGGAATAGCAGAACCACAGACAAGTGAAAACAACAGTATACCCAGTTGTGCATTAAAATTATAATATATGATTGTTTTGTTAGGTTGCACGCTTACCTACACAATTACCTAGTTAAGTGATACTAAACCCACCTATCACTACCAGGGCTCCTTTAGTTAACATGAGCAACATATGTAGGTAGTGTATTCAATCAAAGAATGATCGACCGCGCCCCTTAAGCAAGAACATTGGAGTCAGTGTATGAGTTCACCATGAAAGACTAGGAAGTTGATGAATTGTAATTGAAAATATCTAAGTGCAATGCACAACACGATACAAACAAATCAAGCCTGACACACAATGCAAGCTCCAAGTGACAAGTCAGTGCATTTATGACCAACCAATGGTTTATCTAGAAAAGCTCCTTAAAATAATGCAGCTTAAGCACGATACATTTCAAGTACTTTATAATTTGCCATGCCCAATGAGGCATATTGAGTACTTTATATGTTCAGACCATTGACCAATTGTGCAGCATAGAAAGTCTGGTATTCAAAACCAAAATAGATGGGGAGGGAGCGATCAAGAACTTCCACATATCTAGACTAAATATACAGGCAATGTCAGTACTCAATGCATAGGAGGGCATGCCTAGGATTGATGAATAGTGGACCACAAACAAGTAAAAAACAACAGTCTAAACCTATTATGCATTAAAACAGATTTGTTAGGTTTGTGCTTTGCCTTCACAGTTGTTTAGCTAAGTGCAAAACCAGCTATACAACCACATATGGCTACAGGGCTCTTTTGGTTAACGGGAGTGGCACATGTGCTAAAGTGTATTCAATCACTTCAAGATCAGTGCACCAACTCAGCAGAAAGCACAGAAGGATAGGAAGTTGAAAATACGAAGTGCACTCCACAACAAGCACTGATACTTAATGCAAAGCTCGAAGTGACAAGTCAGTGATAAGCTACCCTGGTATTTCGTTTTCATGTATGACTGACTGATGGTGTATTGGAACAACTCCTTCAGGAATTGCAGCTTAAGCATGTAACATTTCAAATACTTATAATTTGCTATATTACATGATAAACAAGAGATGCATCTGGTGAGCCAAAAATGTTTACTTACAACCATGCTAGAGTGACGTGATATGTCATAAGTTGTCATTAGCACAAGTTGATGCAGGGAAAGACTACTGTGCACATTTTTGTCACGCGGCTATCACAAATTGAACCACTGGCAGGCCAGCTAGAGATGAATCCGAGCTACAGCCATGCGCATTTTCTATACCAATCACATAGTTGGTGCGATTCTACAAACTCAGGTATCGCACGTAACAAATATATATCAGGGCAGCACGCAGCAATCAACTCACCTTAGTGCCGAAGGGGCCGACGGGAGGATCCATGTCGAACCTCTTCCCCCCCTGGACAAACACGGGGACAGATTCAGATCAAATGCCGCCGCAGCCCCCCTAAACCAAAACTGACACCCCTCACCTGGAGCTCCGCCTCGAGCTCCTCGCGCTCCAGCCCCGTGGCGATCGGCATGACATCCTCGACCTTGGTCGGCGCCGGCTTGTCGCCTGCGTGCCCACGGGCCACCGATCAGAACAAGCCGCTCGGTGAGAGCCGGAAGCAGCTGCAGATCTCAGGGCCGGGCCGGGGACGCTTACCAGGAGAGGAGAGGAGGGGCGAGGTGCGCCGGAACGCGGCCGGCGCCGTGGAGAGGGGCGCGGCGCGGGCGGAGGACGACGATGTGGCGGCGGCGGCGGCGGCAGCGCGGCGGAGGGAGGGCGCTAGGGTTTGGAGGCGGCGCCACATGGCGGCGGCGGCGGTTGCGTTCTCTGGTCGCCCCTCGCGGAGGTGGGGGGTGGACGGACCGACGGAGATGCCGGGGGGTTGTCAGGTGCCGAGGTGCGTGGGCTTTGGAGCTCCCGTTTCGGGCTGGCCGGTGACCGCACCCACCCGCACGGCAGCAGGAGCGAGGCCGGGGTTTCCAATGCGCCGTCGCTATAGCGAAAACGTAGCCTGCGCCCGAAGCAATTCAAAGCACGGGCGGGCTGTACGCTGCGCGCCACTTCACGAAACGCCGCGGCCATCGTTGCCGTCGACCGCGTCTCCGGCCAGCCATGTCACGTCGTGGAGACGTGGATCCACAGACACCGCCCACCGCGCTACGTGGCGCATACAGATTGATGCAATGATGCTTATGTTTATGTCAGAGCAAGAGCATAAGGTTTGGCCTTTCAAATTTGGCCTTCGGTTGGTTGCCACGCCAAGTTACGCGTGAGCCGGCACTATGAGAAAATAACGGTATGTTTGGTTGGTTAAACGGCTGAGGCGGTCACATCTCTCCGCTCTTGCTAGCGGTTGATTTGGCGCCGCGGGTGTGGCTGCTACTTGCTCCGCCTGAGCCTCTGTGCGCCAGACCTCGCGGTTGCTGGTTGCAGTTGCACCGCTCATCAAAACCACCCGAAGAGCAAGTATAATGGATCCAGTCAGCCGGCGAATACAACCCACCACGTCAGCTCAATAAGAGTTGGAGGAGCGAGAAACGCAGGACGGGCGGCTCGCGACTCGCTCGTTCAAAGCGGCGGACCCGAGATGGAATCGCCCGCTCCCAGCCCGTCATCGGCGATCCTGCTGGCGATTGTTCCTCCTCTCAATCTCCTGCTCCCCCCGCTTCCCTCGCACCAATCTCCCTGCCAAAACTAGCTCGCGCATGCCAAATCGATTCCCTTCGCTCCAAATCGTTTTCACGCATCGATGGATCTAAGTCCCCCAATTCCACCCAGCTCATCCTAAATCGCCATATCCAAACCCTAGATAGCCATAGCTCCTCTTCCCTGCAAGATGCCTTCCGTCCAAGAGGACCTCTGCGCCAGCGCCAATGGAGATCCCGCCGGCGTCTAGGACTCCCCCAATCGGTGCCCAACCTGTTCCACCGACAACCACCCATTCTATGTTCGCCTCTGGTGCTTGGTGCCCTCCATATCCACAGCAATCCATGGCACCCTCCTGGTACTAAGAGTACTGGATTCCCGGGCTACAGCATCCAGGCACGGCTAGTTCATCGGCTCAAGGCCCTTGGTGGGCACCTCCTTCATCCACGGATATAGAAGACTCTAAGATGCAAGTTTGGTAAATGTTTCCTATACTCTTAGTTGGTCGAACATTGATGAGTAATCAAGTTTTTGGTGCTGTAATGGTGATAAGTTTTTGGTGCTGTAATGATGACAAGTTAAAGACCTAAGCATGTTTTTGATCTTTTTGGCTATTTGGAATGCTTGGATGTCCTCCTGCATTTTTGTTCTAAGCATTGATGTCCTCCTGCATTGTTGTTTTAATGATTTAATGTTATCTTATCTTGACAGGGGAGTGGATTCTATCCCACCTGGTGGTATGTTTAATTTTTTGACTAAAAACACACCTAGGCATAGTCCTGCACAGCCTGCGAGCTGTGAGCACTGGTAATTTATCGCAGCCGATCAGTGTTGGTGATGACACCGATGAATCTGATTGTCCTAGGACTGGGAAGGGCTTGTTATTTACAAAAGAAGAGGATATTGCACTGGTTAGTTAAATTTTTTAATTCAAATGTTCCCATCCATTATCTGTTAATTAATACCAATGCAATGAACCACCTTCTCTGATAATATTGTAGGTTGGTGCATGGTTGAATAATTCAAATGATCCAATCCATTCAAATTACAAGAAGAACAGCAATATTGGAAAGAAGTTATTGCTGCCTACAATAGCGCCATCCTAAAAACCCATGCAAGGCTACTCAAGCAAGTCAAGGATCGATTTGGAAGAATTAAGAAAAGAGTTGCATGGTTCTGTGGCAACTGGAAGGAGGCTAATGCTTTGTGGGCTAGTGGTGAATCCGATGCGGACTTAATGGATAAGGCACTGAACCTTTATGAAGAGGAGCACAAAAAAGACGGCTCATTTCTGTTTAGGCATTGTTGGGATGTTCTGCGGAAAGAACCGAAATGGGACGCCTATTTGGAGCACCTTGCAGAATTGGATCCAGACAAGAGGAAGTACAATGTTGTTGATGATGTGGAGCAGCATTTCTCTATACAAGATGATGATAAAGAAGAGAGGCCAATTGGGGGCAAGAAAGCTAAAGAACTGCAGAAATGAAAAAGGAAGGATGAAGCTTGCATTATAGATCTTGAATACGAGCTCTAGATATTTATTGACACTCAGAACAAAGCAAGTGAAGGGCGTAAAGAGATGCTAGAGACACAAAAGCGTGTGTCTAGTGAGAATATTGAAGCTCGGAAGCTTTCTTATGTTGCGGCAAAAGAGAACAAGAAGTCAGCCATGATAGAAACATACCGAGAGCTATTGAAGCAAGACACAACTGTTATGGCAGAAGATGTAAGATCTGAGCATGTGTTCGCATTGCGGTGCCTAAGGGAGAAATTATTTGGCAACACTAACTAAGGTACTACCCGGTTCATATACTGAGCTATACTATTTTATTGAATTATGCATAGCTTCTGAATTACTTAGAGATTCAACAGCCCAACTATTATGCAATGTAATCTGGTAAGATAGTCACCAGTCAACGGTCCAACTACTGTGCATTGTAATCAGATAAAATAGTTACCAGTCAACAGCCCAACTACAATGCATTGTAATGTGGTAAAATAGTTACTAGTCAACAGCCCAACTACAATGCATTGTAATCTGGTGAGATAGTTACGAATTTTATTTAATTGTTCTTAGCAGAACACCATGCAACAGAGCACATCTATATGGTGCTACCTTCCCACCTTCATTTTCTGCCAACCATATCCACCTTCCTTCTCCTCTATCTTCCTCACTCTCTATGGCTGATTCATCTTCCTACTCGGATAATTCCGATGATCTAGCCCCATCCAAAATCATGAGAGAGTATGTTGTTGAGCAGAGCGTCCTAGACTCTTTTGCTAGGAGGCTGGCAATGAAGATCAAGGCTAAAATCTCAGGTGGGGTGTCGAAGAGACAATATGGTCCAAGAAAGAGCATACCTAGGGATCATGTAGGTGCTCATCAGCAGCTTGTGGAGGACTACTTTGCTGCAGAACCACTCTACCCTGAGAGTATGTTTCATACTAGATTCTGTATGAATAGGCGCCTCTTCTTGCACATTGTGAACTCCCTTGGACAGTGGTCTCCCTATTTCACTTACAGGACAGATTGTGCTGGTCGAGTAGGTCTCTCACCATTGCAAAAGTGCACAGCAGCCATGCGCATGCTAGCATATGGCACTCCTGCTGATGCCCTTGATGAGTACCTTAAGATTGGGAAGTGTACTGCATTAGAATGCTTGGACAAGTTTGCACGAGGGGTGATTGAGGTGTTTGGTGGGGAGTATTTGAGGCGCCCCACACGTGAGGATCTTGAGCGCATACTGCAGGTTAACGAGTCATGTGGTTTCCCTGGAATGCTAGAGAGTATAGACTGCATGCATTGGCGCTGGGAAAAGTATCCTTTAGCATGGAGGAGGCAATTCACTCGTGGTGACTATGGAGTACCAACCATAATTCTAGAAGCAGTTGCTTCCCAAAATCTGCATATATGGCATGCTTTGTTTGGAGTTGCTGGTTCAAATAGCGATCTCAATGTGTTGAACCAGTCTCCACTGTTTTTTGATGCACTAAAAGGAGAAGCCCCTCAAGTTCATTTTTCAATCAATGGTAATGAGTATAACATAGGTTACTATCTTGCTGATGGTATATACCCAGAATAGGCTGCCTTCATGAAAACTATATTGGTTCTCCAAGTTGAGAAGCATCGGTTTTTGCCAAGCAGCTGGAAGGGGCAAGAAAAGATGTAGAGTGTGCTTTCGGGGCACTGCAGTCACGTTTTACCATTGTTCATCGGTCTGCACGATTGTGGAAGCGCAAGAATGTTGGGAGAATCATGTTAGCTTGTGTGATTCTCCACAATATGATAGTGGAAGATGAGAAGGAAGAGGCGACCATCCACATTGACTTGAATGAGAGTCCAGGGCCATCATTTGCTCTACCTCTTGAAGTGAATGTTGGTGGCAATTTGTGCTTCGTTGATATGCTGCGTAGAAAAACTGCTTTCCATTCATGTCGCAGCATACCCAACTGAAAAATGATCTCATCGAGCACATATGGCATAGGTTTAGAAATAGGCATCATAATTAATCATGGTATAATACTACTGCATATTTCTATATTTTCCAATTAACATTTCATCAACATGTTTTCTTACAAACATATGTTATTTCAGAACCTTGCCATGATGCGGTCATTGCTGGCTACTGGTGTTCCTTGTAGGTATATATTCTCTAACAGAGTTTGTTTTGTTCATTAAGTGAAGATTTTTGTTTCAGGTTTATTCATTTTTCCACTTTTCAACTTGCAGTGTTGCTACTGAACTGCTGATACAAAACAATTTGGCTGCTCCTTTCTACTGAAGATCCAAGCATGATTGTGCCTTTATCGTCGTCGTTTAGATTAATAACCAGTGACTTTTGTAATACTTATTGTCAGTGTCATGGTGATATCTATCATCATGTTATCTACTAGTTAATATGAATTATGTTTTCGTTGATCTGTTTGGTATATCCCAATGGTCCCTGGATGAGCATGTGTGGTTTCTGTATTGTGTTGATTCATATATAGCCATAAAGATCTTGATCACATCAGATTGTATGTACATGCGTGCATTACGTGCTTGCTCTTAAATGCAATGACTCTCTTAGCCAACCTAATAGCCAACCCTATTATACGGACCGGCTGCGTTGAAGGCTCAATGCTCGAAGAGAGGTCGCTCACATAGGCCTTTACTTGCTGAGCTGGCTCTGGCTCCAGACAGTAAGAATCCTCTGGCGGCCGCCACGCTGTCTCCGTCGGCAACCACCTTGGGACACTGAGCACGCCAAGCGCGGCCTCCAACCAGTGTAGCTATGCAACGCGATGCAGTCATGCAGATCAGAGCGGCCTGCGGCCGTTAGCTCGTGCAGCGTTGCGAGCCCACAGGACTCCGCCATGGTGGTAAGCAAAGCGGGCTAGTCTACGAGGCAAGAAATAGTTCGCACTACTTGCTCGACGAAAGGCCTCAACGGTGAGAAATTGTCATAAAGTTTTTTTTTCTTTAATGTTGTCTCGAATGCATTGACTTTTGTTTCTGATCTTTTTCTTACATTTCAAAATGAACAATATCATTACGAATCAAATGTCCGATATCAGCAACCCCAAAGACAGTGACTTGCACGTCCCATCCATTTAATCTCTCTGATTGAAGCTAAACAGCATCTTTGCCAGGGTAACCTCCACAACGAAGGAAATGTGGTTTCTTGCCAAATATCAACTGTTCGATGCTCTTGTCTGCACTGCTTGACCTTGTCATCTATACATTGGCATTTTACACTCTAGTTGCTACGTAGCATAGACCACATCAAAAAGATAGCGTCTTGATTCCTCCACCCTTAACGACTTTTAGTATGTTTCACAATACGGATTCAGCCTTTCAGAATCACAGCAAATAGCTGGAATTTCCTGCCTGGAAAGCAGTGTCTAGAACACATGACATTCCTTCAGCATCTTGCATAGCAAATCTTTATTGATTGAATGATGTGAAATGTGGTGTATTCCGTTTCAGCTTGGGCTGCACTCTGAGCCCCATTTGTTCATCCCAACATGAAGGAGTATCACAGTGCTATTTGAGATCACTAAGTTTACAGTAGAGGCTCAAGTTGGAAATGTCATGAGTTCCCCTTTTGTTTGGATGCTGAACTTGTCATACTCATGGATATGTGCACCACATATAGTTCCTGTGAACAGAACAGAATAGGAAGTAATTGCTCAATGATAAATATTCTATTCCATTCTATCTTCTGCTGGTGCAATGCACCCAGAAGCAGCACTGTTGCTATTGCCAAGTTGTGCTAACCACATACCTACCCACAAAGCTACATGATCACTCATTACTCACGTTCCACCTACTACCAGTTTGGATCTTTTTACTATAGTTTTGTTTTATCCTTTTCTGGTGAGAATACAATGATATGGTTATCAGTTAACACTGTTGAAAACTTAGGGAGCTTTGAGAAAAAGTTGTTCAGGCTTCACTATGAGAGTCAGGATATAGACTTACAGTTGACTAACATCGCAAAAAAAAGGATTACAGCTGACTCAAAGGTTATATTTGAATCATGGAGTGTATATTACACGGACCCATAGACATGCTGTTAGCCTGAAACTTTCAGCATTTTCCTACTATCACCCACGGATTATGATGGTCCATCTCTCAACCTCAAACCACCAGCTGAATGAAAATCCTTTGTTTGTTTTATCTAAGATTGATCACAGGATAAATTCTGCACTATGCTGACTGTAACATTACTTTGCATTCTTATCTTCGTCTTTTCCAAAAAACTTTTCAGAAGTCCTAGAATGAAAACAAAATGGAAGAACAACATGGGCATTAAGAAAACTAAGAACAAAAAAGATCAAATATTATATGAATAAACAATGGTACGAAATAGAAAGTGGAGAAAATGTTACTTCAGAATTTCTGGAGAGATCGAGCCATGCAATAAAGAGCATGCATAATTCCGCCATTTACTTTCAAAGGCATAATTCCTCGGATAATAGCGGCCACACATTCAGCTCTTGCATTTTGGAAGTTGACTTCTGTTGAGCCTTGATGTGGACTTCTTCTTACAGTGAGTATTCTTTACCTTTTAAATCGATTCAGTGAGCTGGCCTTAGTGGGAGCTGGATATGGAAACTGTACCTAACTGCATATGCAATCAGAAACTTGCTTGCAAAGAAACTGTGCTCACAATTATTCCCTCTGGAAGGTGTGCATAATTGTGTTAAGCCTGCTAATATGTAAATCTATATTAAGCATGAAGTAGAAAACATTTAAAGGATTTACAGTTTTCCTATTTTCATATCTTCCCTAACTGTATGCTTTTAGGTCTTGAGTAACGACAAATCCGATATTTTGTCCATGTTCCCTTTTTGAGGACCTTTTTTTTCTGACTTTATATAAAATCACTTTTCATAGGAACATATGCATAGGGAGGAATATGCAGGCTTCTAGTACTAGGGCATAACACAATGATGCCTTTAATTTCCAGTGTGAAAAAGGCTAGATCAGGTGGCTGGTGATCCTGTCTCATGAAGTAGCTTCATCTAGCTCGATGTAAACTCAAACCGCTGATGCTAATGTAGGGACAAAAATCACACATAGCTCACGTATTTTGGCTTGAGCTGCCTCCCACATTGCCCATCCCAATCATTAGAAAATGAAAAGGGGAATGGAATATGATTCTTGCTGTATGTAGTGGGGCTGGCACACATTAAAAAAAAAGATCCGACCGTTTTTGTTTCATCATTTTTTCTACTGGGTTATCAATTTTCCCTGGAAAAAGTTAACCAAAATTTCATAGATATCAGTTTATATTTATCTTTTTCTTTTGCAATCGCCTCTCAAATTTACATTGTGAAGAAATAATCAGCTCCTCTCCATTTCCGAAAGCGACAGGAATATGCAAAGGTTAACACCTTTCCCAGCAAGAAAACCTAGAGTAGAATAGAAAATACCTCAAGAGTGATGTCTTGTTGAATAGTATTTCTTCACAGTGCCAATTACTTTAAACAGTATCTAGTTGGCCAGAAGAATGATATTAGGTTTGAGAGATTTCCCAGTCTGAAAAAAGTTAACCTTTTGCAATATTAACCTGTTCAGAGCTAGAAAGAATCAGAAGGTGTGCATAACATCTTTGTTATAAAACCTTGGAGTAAATTTGAGAGAATAATTTTACAGTTATTTTGTATTAAAAGAAATTCATGTTAAGCTCTTGTCGTGGGGTACTTCTGTTAGTTCATGTACTAACATGAAAGGTGTAACCACGTATATGCTGCAAGTGGACTTGCATTTCAGCCTGATTTGGTTCCCATATCCATGCTGATTCGGCACTGAAACACGATAGATATGTCTTGCTACATAATCATCCTTCTTTTAGCTCTGTACTGTATCCTGATGGTGTATCAATTGCAAGTTACATTATAAAATTATTTCAATATTGTTTTCCACGTGAAATTCTGCCACCAAATGATTTTCTGTGGGTGCCCTCAAAAAAAAATTCTGTGGGTCTGTGGCGGGTAATGCTTCCAGCAAAGAACTTTTGCAGTTTCATCTAACAGAACTATAGCAGTGATGTCAAAAGAAAAGCTTCATGACTAGAAAATAAGTTGACTTGTGTTTATTCCTTTCAAATTCGTTTTGAGATTGTCACATAAGGAACCGTGTGGATTTGTGTGCAGAAGGCAGTGCGCATTAATAACCCATGCAGCAGCAAAATGTTTGGTGGCTGCAAAATAGAGAAAAGGGAGAAGAGAACATTTATATATCAGGTTTCTTCTCCACTGCCAAAGATGCATCTTACTAACCTGTGTGCCAAATGCATTTTCATGAAATGACCAAGTGCCACTGCCACCCTCACTGTATATCTCTGCGTGCAGGATGCTTCACTCTAGAGCAAAAGCCTCTAATCTTTTTATCCTCCAGATTCTCCTCTATGACAGCTTGCAGTGAGCAAGGTGTGAAAACCCGCACTGCCATGCGCTGCAGATTCAAGGAATTTTTTGACATATATTCCCCTCTCCAGGCTTTAGCTATAAATATAGGCCAACTGGGGATGTGCACTTCACAGTTTCAAACCTTCATACCTTACAAGGAGTACCAGAGCTCAGAAGCATCAGTATTCAGCACATAGTGCAACTATTGCAGAACGCACAAGAGAACACACAATGAGCTATTACGGCAGCAGCTCTGCTGGTAAACTTCTGGTTCGTTTCTCCATTAGCCTAATGCTCTGATCTACCATTGATGCCAACACATCATGCTGCATGGATGATCAATCATCCAGGTGGACGAAGCGGTAGGAGAGTCGACTATGGGAGGACATATGTGGTGAGGCCAAAGGGAAGGCACCTAGCCACCATTGTGTGGCTCCATGGCCTAGGTGACAATGGAGCAAGGTACCGACTTATTGCTAGGCTCATACCTACTGCTGTTTTTCTTAAACTTTGCTTATTCAGATGATGGTCCTTCATGCATGCTTTCTCGCGCAACTGACATATGAATGCAAGAAACTACACTTGTCAATCAAGCAAAGAGGAAAGAACTAGATTGTTGCAGCGTCGATGCGAAAACATTATTCTTTTGCATCCTTTTGCTAGAAATGTTTCAAGTGTCCTTTTTGTCTGTACATGCATGCATATATTCTCAAAGTACATAACTTTCTCACACCTATTGCACACCCAACCACCTTCTGTGCTACGAAGGACACTGATAATGCTTTCACTTTCCATTGAGAATGAATAGGAATGCCAAATACTTATTGGTGTGAGCTGATAACATATAAAGTGGGCTAACACATATTGCATGATTAAAATTTTGTATTAGGCAAGAATCCCAATTTACAGTTCCAGTTTATGACAAGGGACTGAATTGCAGTATCTTGGTCGTGCCTCCACTATCAGAATTTCTAATGGCTACATTGAGCTTTGGAGAAAAATAGCTGATAGTAAGCCTTTTAGTTTAGTACGACACATTTTTAAGAGTCTTTTCCAAGTTTATATATTTGTCCAGCTCAGCTTCAGATGTTCTTCACCCACTTACTCTTAATTTTCTGATACCACAAGGAAAAGCAAACATGAGCGTCTGGGCTCCTTGCATGTAACGTTTTTATTATTTACTTATTGTTTAAGCTCTCCAGATAATCTAAGAAATGAAGGCAACCTCATCAACTTGCTCTTAAAAGTTTTGGTTCAGTACTGAATTATTCCTCTTAAGTGTTTTGTGTGTCAACCTTTAGTTCCAGATGTTCTTTTCTCCACTCTGCACATATTTTGTGTTGCCGGTACTTTCAGACAACACGTGAAGCTTATATAGTGTGGTGCAATCTAAAAATTTTGAGATGACCTGGAATGGAATATCTTTACCAGTTGCTGCTGCAATGCTTTTCCTGATACAGTGAAGTGATTGATTCCCTTTTCCTTCTTTTAATCTTTCTGCATTTTTCTTCAGCTGGTCCCAGCTCCTGGATTCTCTTCCTCTGCCAAATGTAAGCATCAATGCTTTGTACTTGAAGCACGCATCAATAGATATGGATACACATACACCTTGTCTCATTCCTGAGCCATCATGCAACAGTATCAGCATTTGTAATCGTGTTCAAAAAATCAGAATAGTGTAGCTTATTTTGCTCAGTAGGTTGGGCATGGCAGCTGTTCTCACCGCAATAAAGTTTGTTTACCTTGAAGTTTATGTTCATGTAGATCAAGTGGATATGTCCCACAGCAGCAACCCGTCCTGTCGCTGCTTTTGGTGGATTCCCTTGCACTGCATGTGAGTTTCTTTCATGGAACTTATCAAAGAACTGCTCTACATACTCTGAACTCTGAAACATGATAGTATTACTGTTTCTCTGAATTCTGAAGCCTGAAAAATGTTTGATCACTATTTTCGGGAATGAAACAGGGTTTGATGTTGAGGACACATCAATAGATGGCAGAGATGACATTGAGGGACTGGATGCTTCAGCTGCACACATTGCAAACCTGCTGTCATCTGAGCCATCTGATGGTACTAATCCCAGGATCATATCATCTAATCCTTGAAGAAGAAAAAAACGCTAGGCCTCATAATATTGTTTTTCTGATTGCTAGACCATGAGTCCATAAGTAGTAAACATATTTACATAGTTGGATGAAACAATTGCTCTCTATTTTTCATTCCATTAATGTTCAGAACACGTGAGTGCAGTGAAGCTTGGGATTGGTGGTTTCAGCATGGGCGCCACCGTTGCACTCCACTCCGTAGCATGCTATGCTCATGGAAAATTCACAAGCGGCATTCCTTATCCAATCACACTCAATGCAGTCATCAGTTTGAGTGGCTGGCTCCCTTGCTCAAGGTTTAACCTTGCAGAGATCATATTTGTCAAGCATTTGCTACTGTATTTCATCTATCCCTGAATCCTATTGTTCTTGGTATTTCTTTTAGGACCCTGAGGAGCAAGATGGAGAGCTCACACATTGCTACAAGAAGAGCTGCCTCCTTGCACATCCTGCTTTGTCATGGAAGAGGTAACAATGATGTTGATTTAAGTAACCCAAAAATTCGCATATTACTGACTAACATGTTCTAAGTTTTGTGTTCTTGCAGTGGATGAGGTTGTCACCTACAGGAACGGTGAGAGGTCAGCTGAGATTCTGAGGTCCTCAGGATTCTCAAATCTGATTTTCAAGCCCTACAATGGGTACAGTTCCGCAAACACTACACCTGAGAAATCCAAACTTCTCCCTCTGCAGAGATCCATTAACTAAGTTCTTATGATGCAGGTTGGGCCACTATACCATCCCTGAAGAAATGGACGATCTCTGGAAGTGGCTCAGCTCAACACTTGGCCTCAACCGATCTCGCTAAAAGAAGAGTATTTCCGTATGCGCGATGTCTTTGGTAATAGCACATATTTGAGTGTTTGACAAAACAGAGGGAGGTTTGGTTTGATAGCTTGTAATAGTTCATACTCTCTTACTCTCCAGTGCTCTCTTCAATATGGGTTTTGTCGTCATTGTCCTAATTTAGTGGTATGATTTGCCGTGTGACTGGCAAGGAGTGACTATATGTAATCTAGTGCTTGTCTGATCTTGATGATAATAAAAAGGGAATGCCGTTGAGGCATCGGATCCATGAAACCACATTTTGCATTACTTAAATGCTCTCACCAGTGCAGAACTCTTAGTTTCACGACATCAAAAGCTTCCTGAACAGAAATTGAAAAGCTTGGCAGGACTATTGGTCCGAGTACATTTAAGACCCAAACAAAGTATTCAGGCAGTATGGATTGTAACCCTAGGTGACAACTGTGACTACCAATGTTAACATGTCGTGAAGCAGATATGTTCGACCAAGTGCTAGGTCCACCGAAGTCATTGAGGATTACCAATCCCATCGTTGTGGATGCTGAGGTCTGAAAGGTCACGAAGGAAGAAACTATCCCTGTGCTTTGAGATCTCATTACATGGAATACTGAAACCTGAGGGAGTTAGTGTTTACAGGTGCAAATTGCCCTCAGAGTGGTGAAGTATCATGCTTTGTCGATCAGTGCACAATGGAGCATATTGTCAGGCTCTCTCTCAAACGAGTTAGGTAAAAGAATCAACATATGTTGAAATCTGAAATTTCTCTTGACAAAGCATGGTACTGAAGTGTGACAGAGTTGAAACTTACCCAGATTCTTGGGCATTTGCCTGGATGAGAACTCGAATCATCCTCAGATCGCGCAGGTGTTTGTGTTGCCTCCTCAACAATAGGGACCTTGGAAGCTAAAGCTCTGGGTCAGCTCGAAGTGCTCCTCCATATAAGGTTCTGCGGTGTTCACTGTTCCTGCAGCCATGGCACTTGCAGTTTTCCGAACAACACGAGCGATGGCTGCACACGATGCACAAACAACCACCGTCCACCAGTTGTCCTCTATTCACTGTAGCCGGTAGCGATTCAGCGAGCTGCCAATCTGCCGCCCATGACCCAACGACCTCCCTCCAAGCCTGCATACCCGTATGTATCAGACAACTCTCCATCGACATCCTCTTAATTCTTACCTGACCTTGATGGCCACGATGTGCAGTGACAGTAAACGTGGAGGAGGAAGGATCGAGAAAAAGGGAGGAACTGAGGAGGGAGGCCCATTGTCACCTTGTATAGATTAAAAAAAGGGAAGGTTCGCCGGAGCTGCCTGCCCCTCTGTTGCTCATACGATCTCAAGATGCACCCCAAAAGGTGTTGACTAAAACAAGCGTGGCAGTGTGGCTCGCACAACAATCTGTTTAGGTTGAGTACCAACTCTAGTGCATCGCCATAACAACCAAGTAAGATCGATCGTATGGTGATTTTATTCGACCGTCCTCTCACTTCCACACAATATCTCCCTGTGTTTTTGTTTGTATATAAACTTAAAAATTAATACCACAAGCACCAGTGGTCTAGTGGTAGAATAGTACCCTGCCACGGTACAGACCCGGGTTCGATTCCCGGCTGGTGCATTATCCGTTTTTTTATTGGACTTTCTTGTTTACCATTTTTGCTTCATTCACTGGACCCGTAGGCTGATGAAATGGGCCGTAACGAGTAGGCCCGGGAAGTCCAAATCGACACGAACGAGAAACACAAGATAAGGTCATCCGCCCCACTTGGCCAGTCCACTCGCTACCGGCTGCTCGTCCTCTCGTGGTCTTCGTCGCCGGCGACGGTGCGAGGCCGTGAAGCCATGGCCGCCGTCACCGTCCACTATGCCAGCAGGTAACGCCCCACCTCGGTTGCCATTTTTGTTGGATTTGTTCTACAAATGTGTTTTAGGCTTCAGAGTGTTTGCATGGGAAATGCTGTGCTCGAATCGACCGGCATTAGCTGCGCGCGGTACCAGGTGGGGAATAGGTTTAGCAAGGTACTGCGGGAAGGGGAGGATGGAGTGCACGGGGGAGAGCTCGAATCCCTGGCCGTGGGGGGTGTGCGTGGCGTCTCCATGACCGCCGCTCGAGGGGGTCTCGCTGCTCCCGTGGAGGCGTTGGATTGTGTACCAGGTGTGGAATGCGGTTAGGTTATGGTGGGAAGGGGGCGAGAAAGTGCACAGGGCAGCTTGAATCCCTGACCACGGGGGCAGTCAGGAGTCAGGACTGAGGAGCTCGAGGCTTTTGTCGAGCCTGCTCGATACGATGCAGGAGGTAGCTATAGTGTAGCTGGATTGTGCAAACTGCAATTTGGTAATTATCTAAATAAAACGCTGCTAAGTGTTAGTGATGATATTGTACTGATTTTATTGCAAAATATTAATGTTTTCATAATACTGTACACACACAATATTTTGAGGGAAAAGATACAGAAATTACAAGAACGGAAATGCAATCCAGAATACACTGCAATGGTACCATTGAATACCAGTATAGCTTGAATAAATTCTAAAATTCTGCTTTGTCGTTGATTGCAAGTGCAAGGACTTATTAAATCATTGAACTGTGACAAAGCTTATCTTGGCATTAATTCAATGCTGTGCAACTGGATGCTCTGTTTCTATTTCACTCAGAATAAAGGGGGCAGAACAAGGAGCATCGCTCACTAATTAGTACTTCTGCAATCTTTAAGTTAATATGCTGTATACTGCAAATTGATCTCTGGTTACCGGACTCAAATTTTGTATGCAGGGCATATGTTCTGATGAGCTTTGAGTGTGGTGCTAGCAGTTCTTCAAGAAAAACATTATCTCGTCACAAGTGTTGTGCATTGGTGGAGCCAACTTTATCACAAAATGAACTTCAGAAATCAAGTCAATTGATTCAATATCGGGAGTTCATATTGCCCAAGTCATCTCTGAAAGAACTAGCTTGCGAAGAATTGGCCAGTGGAATGGATGACCCATGGTCCATAAATAATACTTCTTACCCGGCCTCAGTTTCAAGGGCACATTATTCCGTGAACAAGAGAAATGTGGAGCAGCATGTGCAAGATCATCAACTTCACCATCCACAAGGTGGCACTTACTTCACTGGTTTGTCGAAGAAGGAAATCGAGAGAAGACGGAAGATTGGCGCTGCAAACAAGGGGCAGGTTCCCTGGACAAAAGGCAAGAAATGGAGTGAAGGTACGACCAACTTCCACTGACAACTTTTGTGGCAGTAGTTTTGCAGCTCGATGCTATATCATGTCATTTTCTTTTCACTGAGGAATATGTCATTCTCCTGTAGAGCACAAGAAACTCATCAGTCAAAGGACTACTCAAGCTCTGAGAGATCCCAAGGTGATGTCATGTAAGAAAAATTTCACTAGCCATTCTTTCATCAGTCCAAGAGCTACTTGGCTATGAATTATGAACTATCCAGGGAAATTTAATTCCTCCCCCACTTTGTTCCTAAACCCAGGTTAGGAAGAAAATGGGTCACCGTCAACAACATAGGTTTGAACATGTTTTTCTTATGTAGATCTGTATATGCACATATAGCTCTTCAAATTCTGAAACTATCTGTTCTTAATCTTATTTCAGACAAGCGAGCAAAGACAAAATAAGTGCTGCATTGAGGAAGATCTGGGAGAGACGAATACTTTCTGTCAGATCAAGGCAGAAGGTTATGCAAATATGGTCAGATAGTATAGCAGAAGCAGCAAAGAGAGGTGACTACAGCCAAGATAAGCTTGATTGGGACAGCTATGAAAGGATTAAATCCGAGATGATATCTATGTTCCTGTGGAGCAAAGAGAGGGAACAGACAATCAAAAAGCTTAAAAAGGCAGTGGTGAAAATAGCTGCTAAGAAGCTTCAAGCAGCAGGGAGAAGGAAAGTACAGGCTGCAGGGACAAAGAAGTTGAACCCTGAGAAGATGTTGCTACAAAAACCGGATGCTCAACTTACACGAGTGGTAGTATCTGCAAGACCAAAGCTTAAGGAGAGACTAACCAAGGTAATGGCCATACGCCCCGTTTGATCCTTTGCCAGGTATTTATGTCATGTTACTATGACTTTAGGCTGTCTAGTTTCACAATTCTCTCTCTTTTGATTTGAAATTGATAAGCACGATTCTGAATTTTCTTTCTTTATTACCCAAAAAGGCTCATGGATGTCCTCTTTATTAGCATAATAATCCTTTTGAGAAAAAGAAATGTTTTTCAAATATTTTTCTTGATGAGCTGATTAGACACTATCTTTACCTACCAGTTATCTTTGCTAGTTGTTTTGGGTAAGTCCATTCCCTTCAGTTATGGTGTCGAAGAGTAAAGTTAGGGTCCGGCCACACATTTTCTTGTTTGTCATAACGCACACATTGTGTCTAAAGTTACCTTCTTGCACCTTTTTATTGAGATATGCTGCCATATTACTTCGTTCCCATTTGCCTTTGTCGTTACTTGATACTAACTCTGAAGTTCTTGCTCTTTTCCTTCATGATTCAAGTGGCACGGTCGAAAAAAAGAGCTTGAAACTGTGATAAGTTCACGGGCAAGGAAAAGAGGATCGCGAAATCTATCACGAAGGCAAATGACAGCAGAAAGGCGTGCAGAAGTGGACTTGGTCGAGCTTGACGCTCCTTCAGGCCCGGGTGCAGGAGCGTCCGTTATCTAGGAAGGATGGGTGTCCAACTGTCCATGCGCTGGCACATGACTCGAGCTTCCGAGGAACCAGGAGCTTGCAGTCACCTTATAGAGAAGCTCATGACCACATTAGGCATGGTGTTTTTGTGTCCATTAGAAACGAAGGAAGGTTTGAGTGGAACCTGTGTGTAGCATGTACTCTATTTGCAAGCAAAACGAGGATGAACTGGCTGAGAAAATTGTGACTAATGAGTTGTGAGGATATCTGACTGTATGTGATCACTTCTTCGTTGATCTGAGCAAAGCTTTTTCTTGTCATTTTTTTTGTAGTCTTCTGCCTAAAATAAATATGACATACTCTCCAAAAGATGCTATATATATCCAGTCAAGAAAATATGCCCACCCTTTTTTCGCGCAATGGGCATGTGGGCCCAAATCTCCAAGCGGCCTCTCTCTCCGCTCGCTCACAACTCTCGTGAGCCCGAAATCCGAATCCTCCAACCCTCGTTTCCGAATCCCAAACCCTCATTTCACTCAGCGCACAGTTCACGCCAGGCGGCGGCACGGTCGGTGGCCACGGCGGTCATTGCGGCTATCTGCACAGCCCAGCCGAGCGGCTACGGCCCAGTAAGCACCCGTGATCTTTTCTTTTGGTTGCCATCGGTCTTTCACGTTCGGCGTCTGCTTCTGTTCTCAAGTTACGGGGCGAAGCGGAAATAGAGCAACTCTCCTCTAAGGTTTGGAGACTAGCTGTCACCCGATGCATCTGCCTTTCCGTGAAGTTCGCCGACGAGTTCGCCAAATAGAGTCAGCAACGCGTCCATCACCTGATTCCGGGGCGCTCATATGAGGTGATGGTGACCCCGCGCAACAGTGGATCTAGACTTTAAAAATTAGATGTACATAATCTTTAAAAATAATTTGTGCTCCATCATATTCTAAATAAAAGTCATTATGACCAGCTTGAAACGTAAATTATTTCACAAACTAAATGATTATTTTTGAAATAACTTTTGTGCATCATTACATAAATATTATTTATTTACATGGTTATGAAATAGATTATTTTAAATATGAAATGTACAAGTCAATATATATGTTGTATATAGCGTGTACTATTCTTTCGAATCTTCCACTTGTAGGGAGCTTCTAGATTGTTTTTCCTTATATTGGTTCTATCTGCGAAGTTCGGTATGGTTCACTATATTCTATCCCTCTTTAGACGATAACTTCGCAAGATCACATAATAAAGATTACACATGTTTTATGTGTGGTCATCTAATACTTTCTTTATATTTATAGTTTATGTTAGTTATTACATAGCTAGCACAAAAATATCTATCAATATGATTTTTTGCTCCACTATATGATTTGAAATGTTGTAGGCATATTTTCTAACACTGAGATAGAATAAGACCTTTTTAGCTGGGACAATTTGTTATCATACTAGCAAATATGCTCGTCGAGCTAACGCTACTTTTCCTTGCTAATTGTTCGCTCGCATATGTTGTCACCAGCTTTCTTGTGGTTAACTTGTGATGCAATGTTACCTTGTGAAGACCACCTCCGTGTCCTGCTCACGCCGTTTGCCTTCCCCTCTTGCTAACCATCTGTCTATAAAGAAGATAAGACGGCCTCGATTTCAAGTTAGAGGAGACTACAGTCTAGAAGTGAACTCCGTCCACTTTCAATTTTGTATCTAATGAGAAGTGTAATGACCAAAATCAATAACAAACTAAGGAAACAATCCGCTCTTTAGAAATAGATGGAGATATTATTTGAAATGTTAGGAGCCCATACTTAATAAAATTGTACGATAAAAGTTAATATAATAGCTTTATATACTCCATTTTAAGAACACATTCATTTTATTGTGAAATACTATGCTAAAAGAATCAATACCAATAAGATGTTTCTAATGGTGGATCATAAGACGTTAACCTATGAGCACTAAATCAGACAGTTGCTGAACATCGTATATTATTTTTCTTAATCGCATTTTTAAGCCGCCGTCTAAGGTCAAGTTGGAGAAGAAAGATTGTTCCCTAATTTGCTTGTTTGTTATATGTTTTGTAGATATGTGACCTTTTGCTCGTCGGAATTTTGTTGATTAGTATTTGTATTGAATGTTATTTTCTCATCTTATTCGCTAAAGTTTTATGTTGTGTATACCTGTGTAAAATTTGGATCAATAGCTAATATTGAAAAGATTGGTCCAGTATGATAATAATTAAAGAAGAGCCTAATTTAATTGGTATAACATGTTTTATGTAGCTAAATAAAGTATTATTGAAAAGGTGACCAACTAATTTTATTATTTCATCTATTATACTAAAAATAAAAGATAACAATATAAAAAAAGAGAAAGAGAGGTAAAGAAATAAAAGGCGTCATGACTAACTAATTTATACAAGTTGACCTACTGAGCATTCACGGTTCACCTCTATCCCTCATTAGGGTTACCAGAAAAGTTTGATACTTGCGAACTATTTAAATTTGACTTGCTAAATACTCAATTCAAGTTGGGCTATACTAGGAATCAAGCCGAGCTTGGGCCTAACCTAGAGCTCGCGAGCTCCAATGATCCGAAATCGAGCTATTCGATGAAGCTCGAGTATTTCTGTTTGCATAGCATGTGCATGCACCGCTACTGTAACTATTAAATTTCCAACTATAGAAAGTTAAAATAATATAGTTAGAGGCTAGAGCCTTTCGTTAGGTAGTGAGTTGTTGTTTCGCACAACTAAAAAAGCACAAAATAATAAGGCTAAATATATAGATATGCTTCTTTTTTTAGCTTCTCGTTCCATTCATTCATCGAATTAAATCTCTCTCTTATATATACATCTACTTATCTATCATCAATGTTGCTGTTGTGGAGTCGCTCTATCATGGTCTCAAAAAAGTTGACCTAAATTCTAAATTGAGAGGGCTATCGATTTAGTCTTATAGCAAGACCTCTCCCGATTTGTTTGTAAAGGAAGATGAGTGGATATTGGAAGACAGAGAAGTAACAAATCGAAACAAGAAAAAAATAAATCGAAGACACCTCCAACTCCATTGACCTCATCTCCTCCAGCAATCTCTTTTTCTCCGACGAGCCTCATTCGGGTTAGGGTTTCGGATTTGGGTTAGGGTTTTGGGTTGGGGGACAGAATTGGTAGCTGCCAGATCTAAAAGGATGGCCAAAGAGGAGGCCGACGGACCGGCGACGGTGGTGGATTTTGGTCGGTGAGACCGGCAGCGATGGCGCTGCCGGGCGGATGGTGAAGGATGGCGGTTTGGCGGTGGGGGAATCTGATGGAGGAGGAGGGGAAGAGGATGGGGGAGGAGAGGGGGGTCCTCCCCGGCGTTGAAATGACGCCGGTGAGAAGGGGGCTGGCAGCGTGGCGGAGGAGCTCGCCGTAGATATGGACGGAGGGGAGAAGGAGGGGTGGAAGAGGGGGGGGGTGGAGAGAGAGGAAAGGTGGCAACACTGGCGAGGGGAGGTCTGCGAAGGGCGGGACGGGGTAGGGTGGAGCAAGGTGGGGGAAGACGAAGGCTCTTATTTTCTTTCTCACGATATAGGTTTGGATCTGGGGGGTGAATGGCTCTCGACCGAGTCTTATGGGGAGAGGACTCTCCCCGTAGAAACCTTCCAAAATAAAAGAGCAAATTGCACTCTAGATCCCTAAATTTATTTCGCGGTTTCATCCAGGTCATCGAACTCTCAAATCATCCATTTAAATCCCTAAATCCCTAAAGGTCCGTCTCGAATCCCAAACATGCCATGTAAGCTTCTAATGCTGACGTATCATGCCACCATGGTGGATATATAAAAAACTCCAATTTTATTCATCCTTAACTTTTGAGTCCATTCCTCCCGAGCACCTCCCTCACTCTCATCCCCTCCCTTCCTCCTCGTGATCCTCCTGATGTACCGCTCCAGCTGCAGCATACAGTCACACACACATGGTTGTTGAAGCTCAATGCATCCATCAAATCTGCACGCGATTCGATCGACGATGGCATCTATGAACTGGCTGACCCTGTGGACAGTCCTGTCGCGGCGGCGGCGGCTGATGGTGTAGAGCTGCGCGACGACGGCGTACTTGTTGCTGTTGGCGTCGCTCTGGTGCAGCATGTGCAGCTCGAAGGCGTAGCGGCGGCCGTTGATGGTGTGCTCGCTCGGCGCGTTCCAGTGCATCTGCCGGAGCCGGTACGCCACGCCGTCAATCACCACGCCGCCAGGTTGCTGTTGAACCTCACCATGATGTCGTGGCCGCGGTGGCGGGGCGGTAGGAGCGGCCGAGGCGCCCAGGGCGGTCGGCGAGCCCGGCAACGACGTCAGAGAGCCCGACGGAGGACTGTAGGCGCCCCGCGGAGCACGCCGCCCAGTCCTGCCACACCGCGCCCCACCGCAGCGAAGGCGGCCGCGGCACGAGTAGGTGGAGGCGGCGGAGGGGGAGGGCGGCGGGAGGAGGAGCGCGCCGGAGCGGCCCCCGCCGCTACCGGAGGAGAAGGGCATGGCTGGCCGGGGCCGGTGCGCCGGCCGCGCAGGCTACCTTGGGGAGCATGGCGGGGCGGCTCCCGCCATGGCCAGCCGGAGCGGCTGCGCCGGCGTCGGCGGCGGCTCCCGCCATGGCTGGCCGGGGCGGCTGCGTCGGCTTTGGTTCCGGCCGCGCGGGCTCCCTCGGGCAGCCTAGCGCTGCCTCCCCTTGCCCCGTGGGGAGACCGTGGAGGCGGCCGGGAGGAGCGCAGGCGGAGGCGGCCGGGAGGAGGACCGAGGCCACCGGCCGTACCTGGTAAGGGCAAATTGCTTAAAAAAATAGAATTTCGGAGAGGAGAGAGATAGGAGAGGGGGTGGGTGGAAGGCAGGCGGGAGGCCGAGGCCGCCGGCCGTCCATGGTGGTGGCGGCCGAAGGAGGACCAAGATGTGCAGTGGAGAGGACAATGAGGAAAGGATAGAGAGGATATAGATTGAAGTATTGCACAGATTTAGGGGTTTTTTTTGCAAATATTTGCTACCGTGGTATGCCACGTTGGATTCGGATGCTCGTGTGGCTACGGGGACTCAAATGGACAATTTAAGTTCGGATGAAACTGTAGGACAAATTTAAAGAATTGAAGTGCAATTTACTTAAAATTAAATATCTCGGGCTCAGATGGACCTCGGCTCGGTATGGTTCAGCACTCCAGCTTAAGGTGGCATCGAGCTCGGCTCATTGACAGCCCTCCCGCTCAGGGCTCTGGCTCACGGCCTGGTTCATCTCCTATTCTCCTCCCTGTGTTTCTTAAACCCTTTCCCTTCTCTCCGACTCTCCTCCCTTGCTCTTCCTTTCCTGGCGGCGACGACTGGGCGAGCGGCGGCGCCATTTGTCACGACTTCGCCCAGCCCTTTGCCGGCGACGAGCATCCACCAGGTATGCCTGCCCCTTCTCTTTCTTCTGTTGTGCGAGACGGAGCACCCCAAACCCTAACAAAACTAATTGTATTCGGATCTGAATCCAGTTACAATATATTACCTATTAACTTCGATTTCGTTTGCAAAAATTATCGGGCGTACATGTGTACACCCATGTCCTATGCTGGGTCCGCCCCTGCCGCGCAGCCGCCCCTCCGACTCCGGCCTCTGTTCATCTGTCGTCCTCCTTGGCTCCTAACCTCCAATTCAGCCTATTCTAATCTAAGGTAGTTCCAATTCAGAACCTTGCTTAGGGACTACTCTTTCACTTGAAAAAGTCCCTTCAATTTGTCTCTCCTAATTACTACACATGTAAAATCAGAGCCCCATATGAGATCTCGATATTAAGACCCATATTCAAAATACAGTATACTATTCAAAATGGAGGGAGGGAATGAGATATGAGGGGTGGGATAGATTTTATTCCATGTTTGGATGTAAGTTTTGGGGAAAGGGGAATGAGAGCTTCTTATCCCTCCAATCCATTTCCAATGGAAGGGGTGGGTTATGTATGGTGGGTTATGATGTAATATGGTGTGAAATTACAAAAATAGCCTCAGCATATAAATGAAGCTCCGCGTTAAAACCCTTGTGCTATCCAAACGGCACCTTAGAGCACAACCCAAACTTGTTTGTAGGTTTTGTTTGATACACATGTAAATAGCTTTTGTTTGGTAATCAAGGTCTTGTGACAAAATCATCAATCATCTTATCATACCTGTATGATGCATCTGTTTGGAGCTGAATCATTTCTTTGTCCTGTACAAACATGGGAACTGTGTGGCTTACCATATTGCTATCCATATATATATGTAGGCTAAGCTGCACACTAGTCTGACGAAATCTGTGATTCTCAGGATGAAGTCTAAGGCCAATGGGAGCATACAGAAGGCAGGGAAGGCTAATGATGTCCAAGGAGGACCAAACTGGGTGCTTGTTGCAGGAGGAGTTTTGCTTAGCACACTTTCAGTCAGACTTGGGTCCAAACTGAAGCAGATATTTGTAACCAAGCAGCAAAATACTTCTACCAAAGGTCTGGGTTTAACCATTTGAAGTGTAACCTGTATCACTTTTCCATCTTTGAATGCTTGCTTCCAAGTTCTGACTTTGCAAAATTGCAGCCAAAAGAAGGCCTGGGGCATGTGATCTGCACTCCAACCTCTACAGGTTTAGTGATCAAACTAGCTGTCACTGTTATATGTCAGGTGATTTTCTGTACCTTTTAGTATGTTCTGTTGCCTATAGCCCGCTCATCAGAACCTTGCACCTATACACAATGTTGAGTTCTTCATCTGGCATTAAATTGAGCACCATACAAAACTGCTGAATGCCTATCATAGAATTTTGAAACTGCAGGATTTTATTTCTCCATTACAGAACAGGCCACACAGCATAATAACTGAAAGTTTTCCATGAAGCTAAATATGGAAAACAAAATACTTACCCTTGGTTATCATATGCAGGGCATGCAGATGGAGTGGAGTTCAAGCAAGCACCTCCAAGTCCTATATCCAGATCAACTGAACCATCTAATCTTCTTGTGAAGATACCAGCACCAGAATCAAGCAAAGAGAACAGTGGTGTCATGTGGTCATCATCACCTGACCGGCTTGAAGATCCCCGCAAAACATTTCAGTACTCAAACTGTTCAGGCTCTCCCTCTGTTTCAGAATCAGGATCCGACATTTACAGCAAGCGAGAGGTCATACAGAAGCTGCGGCAGCAGCTCAAGAGACGTGATGAGATGATCATGGAGATGCAAGCTCAGATTACGGATCTCAAGAACTCTCTCACCATCCAGGTGACACAGAACACCAACTTGCAGTCTCAATTGGATGGCACTAACCGAGATCTGTTTGAATCTGAGAGGGAGGTTCAGCATCTAAGGAAGATCATCGCAGATCATTGTGTTGCAGAATCGCTCTTGCATGACAAACCTTTTCAAGCAGGACAGTGGCAGTCAAATGGCACCAATGGGCATGTTAATGGCTATTCTGACAGCAGTTTGGATGACCCTGAGTTGCATTGTAACAGTGTGGAGAAGAGGAAAGGAGAGGGAGAGAGGGTGGAGTTGCTAAAGAGAGAGGTCGGTGAGCTGAAGGAAGTTATCGAAGGCAAGGACTTCCTGCTTCAGAGCTACAAGGAGCAGAAGGTGGAGCTGAGCTCTAAGATCAGAGAACTGCAGGAAAAGCTCTCAGCTCAAGTGCCGAACATCTTGTAGTACTCTAGGTTGCCTTGCTACACGGACCAGAAGGTGGTTCTCTGATACAATAAGCAGGGCTTTGCAGAAGAAGCTCTCAGTAAACATCACCAAAATCTTTGCTAAGGTCTTTGCAGAATGTTTGGTTGTTGGTTGATTTTTCTCCCATTTTAGTCATGGTGTCAAGTCGATTTGGCTTTCTGAATATTAGGAAGGGTCTCTTCTTTATTCATTCATTTCTCAGACCTAGGTAGTTGGTAGTTCAATCAATGGTGAACTTGGCGCCTAGGTATTTGTACAGGTCTTCCATTTGCGTACAATTGTGCATCGTGCCTCCTCTTTTGGACCAGTATGGTTCAGAGGGGCCTTTGGAATGGATGGGTTGCTAAGCCCACGTATGGCATTGCTTCATTTATCGACGTGCTTGTGGTGTCTTATGTTTGCAAAGATAGTTCACTTCAGATGTTTTGCTTGGATGATTACGTGGGGTTGGGGAAGGTATTTTTTCCTCATTTTCTTAAAAGATCGCATATATTTCTGCTTCCTGCCGCCAAGTCGGGAGGAATTCAGTCTTCCTGCTGCCACCAATATAGGACAAGTGTTTCCATCATGAATTGAGTTATTGCTGCCAAGTGTCAGCAACAATGTTGCGCCCTGAAACCAGCCACTTTACTGAGCCCTTTTGTGGCCCTGCATTTGTGGTGGCAGGTGTTTGTTTTCATCAGATTTGTGCCGCAACTTGGACGGATGAGCACCAGGAAAATGCGTGTAGGCGAGCTGGATTTCACTCCCAACCGGGTGGATCATCATTGGAACTTGGAAGGCCAAGATGCCAGACCTCGTTCACTCATTCATTGGCGTCAACTCCTGCTGCGATGCGAGCCCTCCGTCCAAGGAGGCAGCTCAGGTGCACGCATTCATTCGCTGGCCGGTGAGCCCTCAAATTCAACTCTCCCTCCACCCATTCAACCAGACAAACGGCCATAGACTCTCGCACAGTGCTCGTTGCCAACGGAAGTACAGAGCGAGCAGTGGATGCGCGTCGTCACGCGGATCTGTGCCCACATCGGGCCACGGAATAGGTAGGTACGTGGTGGTATGATTGATGATGAGATGCCAACTGAGCTAGGTCGTCGTCGGCCATGGCCGGCAAGAGCAGGGGCGATACAGCTGCGAGCTACACAGCGACAGGAGTCAGCAGCCGGCCCCGGCCGTGTCCTCATCGATGGGGCTGATACACGGCCTTCTCCTCCTCGTCTACCCGGATTCGAGTCCGTCGACTCTCCGATGTTCATCCATCGAGACATTTAATTTAATTCTCGGAGGAACAAGAGAATAAGACAGCTCCCCACCATTGTTTTCCTTCCTCCGGCAGTGGCACACGCAGGCTGTCTGATCGCCACACTCATAGTATACAGCTGGACCGGGTACGATCTGAGCCATCCATCCTTCCAATCCGACGGCCCTCAGACCAGCCAGCTGGCACTGGCCACGACTGCGTGCGCGGTGGTCCCACCCCCAGTCTATGAGCTGGAAGCAGCGGCAGTGCCCGCACGGCACTGCAAGGGCACGGAGATGCCGCGCGCGACCCACCATCCGTCCGGCGGCCGCGACGTGCAGACGCCCCGCCGCATGCCAGTGTGCCGATCGGTCCAGCGCAGACAGGCACGCCGGCCGGTCAGCCAGCCCACCTGTCATGTGTAGGAGCAGCAGCGCGCCGCGAGCGAGGTCGCCAGGGTGTGGCTGGACAAGGCCCCACCCGGCGGCCTGCCCTCACATGCCGCGGCGCTCTCACGCCGCGCGCCCGGCCAAGGCGCCGCCTCGGAGGCTTGCGCGCGGGACGCCGCCCGCCGCTGTCGATGGCTAGCTGTAGCCGGGGACATGACGATGTGAGAGACAGAGAGCAATGTGTGACCGATAAGCGATAATGTTGTACAGCTCCAGCCAGGGCTGTGTGACTGTGTCTACTGTGTGAGCACTAGCTAGCTGTAGGGCAATCCGCCAATGCAAGCAAAGCCCTTGGCACCTGCTGCGCAGAATCTCCTTGCTTACGTATTTCTCAGGACACTGACCAGGGATGGCCACACTGCGACAAGCGTACAGCTCTGGCGCGTTGGGTGGGAGTATGTACATTGGCACAACGAGGGGTGTTAGGATAAGGCATACATGGACTAATTTTTAATCCATATCACATCGGATATTTGATACCAAATAAAGAGAAATTAAATATAAGCTAACTACCAACTGTATAAGTTGGTAGTAATTCACGAAACGAATCTATTAAATCTAATTAATCTATTATTAGCACATGTTTACTGTAGCACAATATGATCAAATTATGAACTAATTAGGGTTAATAGATTCATCTCGCGAATTAGACTCCATTTATACAATTGGTTTTGTAATTAAACTATATTTAATACTTTTAATTGGTGTCCAAATATCCGATATGACGGGATTAAAGTTTAATCCGGGGCTGATTCTATTGGTGTGACATCTAGCTTGGGAGAGTACACCGCTGAAACTGAAAGATCAATTGGACAAGACAAACAAATCGGTACACAATGGAGAAGAAATGCACCTCTATTATTTTATATGTATGTGTACATACAAATATATATAATTCGCTTACTCCAAACAGCTACTAGGTTCTATCGGTGTTCGTCTGGGCCTGGGCAAAACAGGCAAAGGTAGGTTGCTGTCCGTGTCCGTCCATGGTTTTCAGCGCTGCTCACAGTTGCAGCTTTGGATCCACCCACATGAATGCATGCCTGCCGCGTCCCTGGATTTCAGCGCAGCAGCGTGACTGCGTGAGTGTGAGCGAGATTGGGGTCAGGACACGCAGGGCTGGCCAGTGCCCAGACGAAGCGATGGAGGAGTGGGCAAAGATGGAGCAGGGGTGGTGGACTGAACAGAGAGATGGAGAGGGGATGCCATGCCATTGCCAATTTGCCATGGAACGAAATGGGCATTTCGCAAAAGCCATTGCCGTCGCCTCTACTCTCGCTCGATCTCCAACCATATCCTGTCTCTGTCATCATCACGACCTCACCTCGTAGGTAGACTTGCTCGCCGTTGCAGAGCACGGCGCACAGTGATTCGGCTGGGGATCGGAGGTGACAGGCTGACAGAGGGGAGAGGGCACTGAAAGCAAGTACGCGTGACTCAGCATGTGGAGCACGTGCAGGGCAGACCCACTCGCGTGGCTGGGCCGGATGCAAGCCACATGTCACGCCATTGCTCCTGTGACCTCAAACCCGAGCACAGTTTAATGCCCTGGCATTTGTTTTTCCAAATTACTGTGTAGTGTTTGAATTGTTTTATTGTGGAATTCGTACGATCTCAAACAAGCCTTCAGAACGATTGACTTGTTCAGCGTCATGTAGAAACCACGTGCACGGCTTCCGGCTTCAGATCATCTACCCCGGCCATTCGTGTTCTAGTTTGACCGGCCATGTGGCTAATGTGTTATAGTGTGGTTTTGCGTGCAGGGTGTTACAGGCGACCGGTAGCAAATGGCGTGAAGTGGTGTCAGGCCTCCTATTATTGTGCCCATTCTTTTGCTTTAAGAGGGGTAAAAATATGAGAGAAGGGAAAAAGGAACATGCAAAGAGGTGAAGAACATGGATGTCACGTCGCATTCCCTTGTGAGGTAGGTTGTGCCATTCTTAGATCTAGGAAAAGGCAGGCTTACGACTTTACAATGCACATGTCAACAAGGGATGAGGAGAAGAAGTCCCAGTGGATCGATCCAAGTAGTTAGTCGCCATGCCATGCATGCATATGCACAACAAAGCCCTTTTAATTTAGTGGTTGGAAGTCATACAAGTCATGTCAGCCCATATTTTGCTTGCCGTGATGCCATGATTGGCTCCTGAGATGCTTGCCAAAAAGCTGGAGCTGTGCTTGTTGTTTCTAGATGCTGCAGCACCAGCCCTCCGGGAACAAAGCAAAGCCAGCCAGCAGGACATGCAGGCATTCAGCATGTGAAATTCTATCAACAAGCAGCTAATGTGCGCTTTATTTCCCCCACAAACACCATGCGTGGATTATTCCACGACGCACAAGCACATTTTCTTTACTCGCCTTTTTCTGTATCTCTCTTCAACCTGACGTATACCCTTGTCAGTTCATCTCTGTTTGACCGACCTAATGTGGCACAGCCACAGAGATACTTCGTCCCTAGCTAGTGAACGAGCTTGACGAACTGCACATGCAAGCAAATTTTAATCTCTGATGAACCAGTGATCTAGCTGGTGTCCCATTGGATCCCCTTCCTCCTTGCACACCTCTTGAGACCAGACCAGAGAAATCTACTGACACTGTGACACAGTAAAAGTAAACTGATCGATCAAGGATAAGTATGACAATCAGTCCAGTCATTTGGGATCTTGAGGGCTACCTAAATTACCTCATTAACCGGTTGGCCCTTCATCCATCTCTTGAGGCAATATGCATGTCAAGGGACTTGCTGTAGTGGCATTGCAGACAGCTTTGGAGCAATCAGCATGGATGCAATGCTGCTGCTGGTGTCATCTGAGGTCAGCATGCATGCAGCTGGGAGCCAAATCCTAAATGGTGTGGTTGGTTGGAGCATCACTCAGAGTCACAGGTCACAAAGTACAAGCAGCAGGTCTTGAGTTGGAAGCAATGTGTGCCCCGATTATTTATTTGTTCATCGATCCATGGTCTTTAGCTGGTCTTGTGGCTCCCAAAATGAAGGTGCGCTGTGAAGCATGAAGCATCTATCCATCTATGTATCTATCTATCTCATGATCGAAAATGAATGGATGAATAAACATATATTTGCATTTAGTAGGACAGGTGTGCTTTCAGCTACTTTTCTCCACTCTTTAGCTGGGGTTCGGAATTGTTCCCCAACCATGATTTAGCCAGTGTCAAACTCACAGTCACATGCAGCCTGGCTGCTTCTGCATGCAGCAGCCACTGTCTATCCATCCAATTACAAGTTGCTTGCGATGACAGCTTCTAATGAATTGGTGGGGTGTATGTCAACACTAGATTTTCATAGGGCAAAAATTAGGTCAGACACAGACACAGCCTGGCAGGTTTCAGTAAGTTGCAATCTATTGTGTGATCCGACTCCTCCTGTTTTCTCTTATCTGGCTCTAAACTCAATGAATAAACATTGCATTTTAAGCTTAAATAAACTGTCAGAAAAAGGCCAGGCCGGCAACATGTCAATAAATTTCCATAGAACTAAAACTAAGTAAAACTTCACATGTTGGACCTGCATTCTTTTCAGTTTAGTACAGCTCGTCGTTTATCTGTCAACTACTGAATTCCCTTCGGCGGTATCAGAAACCGCAAATGGTACATGACAACAAAAAAAAATACAACATTTTGATGACAAGCAAACCGAGCGAGTTCTACTCACATGGTATGTAAATAATAGATTTCACTAAATGCGTGTTTCTATAATAATTACTTGGCACGCTTACCTGCGCTCTGATAGTCTGATTGTTCAGTCCCATTGCTTTCTCATACATTCTATTTCTTGCAGTTAGAACTGGTTTTTATTATTACCTTCAAATGGCAACTATTTTTTGTTTCGTTTCAAGTGTCAACAGGCAAACAGTGCGAAGGAATCTATGGAGACATGATCAGTTATGGCTAAGAGAGCGCGAAAGATAGACGACTAGATGAGGCTCGCAGCTCGCTGCAGTTATCCGCTGTCTGTGGTGCGCCTAAGCTTACTGGACCTGCTGACAGGCATCACATGGCCTCCTGTGCCCAAATCCAATTGTTAAATGGCTGCAAATCTTGCAAACATGGCTTGTCACACAATACTATGGGCCTGTTTGGATCCAACGGAAAGAGAAAGAGAAAGAGCAAAATTTTTGCTCTTTTGCACTTTTTTTTGCACTCTTGGATCCAAACACCCCAAAGTGCAAAAGGGCAAATGCTACCGTAATTTTGCTAATTATGGATTAATTAGGCTTAATAGATTCGTCTCGTCATTTAGTCCTCATCTATGTAATTAGTTTTTTAATTAAACTATATTTAATACTTCTAATTAGCGTCCAAACATCTGATGTGACAGGAGCAAAAATTTTACTATTTGCCCTTTTGCCATTTGCCCTTGGATCCAAACATAGCCTATGTTGCTTGCACCCCCGCAGGCATCATGGCACTGCGTCCATCTGTCACGCATTGACTAGCCAGTGTCTCGCTGGGGCCCGACTTTCAAAGCGAGTTTGAAATACTCAAAAAAAATAGAGCAAATCTAGCGATCGACACACGCACGGGAAAATGTTTCAGCTGAGTAAAATCCCGCTATAGCAGCACTGTAGCACGGAATTTATTTCTCTCTTTTTCCCTCCCTCCCACATCCAGAGGAGGAGCCAGAGCCACCGAGAGTCCGGCCAAACGCGCCCTTCCAATCGACGAGCATGATACCCTAGAAATGGCTAGAAGTGGAAGTGGTCAATTGCCTCCCACAGAAGCCTGAAACTTGCCAGGAGCATCAGCAATTCCTGATGCTGTGATGCATGCTGCTACAACTCTGCTTCCGCACAGGGCACGAGGTACACACATGACAACGCAAACAGAGGCACATAGCTCAACATGGTGTACATCATTAGAAAATAAACAGTACATATACGCCACTGAGGCACTGATAATGGATGGAGAGAGAAGATTTGCTGCTTGATGAAGTGGTTTCTGATGGCGCGTACCTGTATGTATACGCCATGTGCCTGCCAGCCAGGATTTCCTGCAATATTCCTCTAGATCTCCATCCGAAAGGAGCGTTGTTTTCCAGTTGGGAGAGGGGGGCCCTTGCATTGCGCAGCCGCATCTGCTGCTAGCTTAAGACATGGACTAGTAGTAGCAGTAGCAGTAGCAGTTCTCTGCTGCGTGCTGATGATGGGTGGAGCAGGTACATTAGACGCGGTCGTCGTCGTCTGAGCAGGGACTGAATTAGCAGCAGGACGTGAATTCATACATGGTTTGCATTGCACCAACCGACCAAGACCGGAAGAATTAGCATGTCCCCTGGCGACAAGAGTAGAGCCACATGCCTGCCTAGGGACCCAGTAACCTATCAGCCGTGCGTACAGATACACTTGCGGCGAATGCTGGAAGCCTGGAATGCTGGATGCTGTCGTTGTGTATGCCCGTCCTGGGCTAGCTAGCTCCTGGCAGTCTGGCACTGGCAGTGCTGGATAGTGTAGATTAGACTATTGGAGATGGTACGTAGCTGCTGCAGGGAGAGAGTAAGTAGATAAGATAATTAACCTAGTTGATTAACTAGGATTGTGTGTATTTTACTCTAGAGTAAAATGCTCCACCGGTCTTCAAACTTGACTCGTAGTGTCATCTAGTCCCCAAACTTCTAAAATGCACATTCAGCTCCACAAACTTACTAATTGTGTCACGTGAAATACAAATTATTATTTTTAAGTTATAAAACTGAAGTATTTTTCTGATGTGGAGCTTACATGTGGCTCCAGAATTTATTTTTAATTTTTTCGCTCAAGTCTTATATTTTGAAATTTTCTCCAAAATTTTATTTCAAAATTTTATGTCTGAATATCCAATGTTTCCCCCAAAATTTATTCTTTTTTATTTTCTAATCTTTTACAAATTTTGAAATATGAGTTTCATTTTCCTACAAAAATTTTATGCAGATTTTTTATATTTGAATATAATTATACAAGTAAATTTGTTATGATTTTTTTGCGTGTATATACTTTGTATATAATTTTGTTTTTTAAAAATTATATAATTTTTTATTTAGCTTAAACAACTATGATTTGGACCTCACGTGATACGACTACCAAGTTTAAGATCTGAACGTGCATTTTAAAAATTTAGGGATCTGCTTGACACCCCAAACCAAATTTAATATCCGGCGGTGTATTTCACTCTTTACTCTGTGCATTACGCACAGTTTGCAGTCTGAAAATGTGGTGTTGAGCTGAGTTTGGTTTTCCCTGGAGCTGATCGGTGTCGCTGTCGAGCCAGAGATGGCCATGCCTCTTCACCATCGAGAGTACGCTACGACGACACGACTTCCGTTTCCATCATGGCATCGTGTTGACCAGCAGGAACATGCATGCAAATATGGTCGATTTCGCCGGTCGTCGAGTTTGTTCCGGAGTACCAGGGAGCAACGAGCATGGGTGCGTGTCCGGGTGTTAGCGTGGGATCTTTGCAGGAGCCTACTACCGCGCGCGCTTCACTCCACGGTCACGTGCCATCACTACGACTCGCTCGTTTCATTCCTACTACTACTAAAATGCCGGATCGGATCTCTGAGAAGGATTCCAGGACGCGTACGTATGCTGGATCGGAAGCAGGAATTTAGGTACACGGTATATATGTACATGCAGGGGCGGATCCAGGGGGTGCAGGGGCTCCAGCCCCCTACGCCCATGCAGCCCATGGAGGCCCTGTAGCCTCCAACAATTTTTAACTATGAATAAAGAAGGAATTGAAGAAAAGGAGGAGGAAGGGAAGGAAAAGAGAGGAGAAAGAAGAAGAGTAAAATGAGCATTCCCTAATTTTACATTCCAGATCCATCACTGTATATATATATATCATCACTGGCGGAGCCTCATGCAGGCTATACTGGATGCTGGCCCCCTCCCTGTGAAAATATACTAGTCTTTATAAAATTAATGTGGTTAGCTCACATTCCTTATGCAATGTTCTGATTGGCCTCCTGTTGAAAGATGTTCACGTTCCGCCACTGTATATCATATTGAGCGCGATATACTACTGCCGAGCGCTCGCAGCAATTAAAATCAACCACCCGCCGTTTGGGATGATGGAGCGATGGAGGTACCACCAGCCACGAGGGCGGAGGGATGCAAAAGATCCGGTGCCACCGATCCGGGCGGCGCCGATGACCTCGCGCGCGCGCCGACCACCCCACCACCACCCGCCGGACCGCGACGTCGGGCGGACCGACGCGGCGTACGGAACGAAAGGACGGGCACGGTTCGCGCCGGCGCCGCCGCGTACGCACCAACTCTACCGGCCGATCGACGTTGACGCGCGGATCGCGGCGCCTGCCCCCCACAGCAACGGTGGCCCCCGCCGCCGCGGGCGGTGTGCGCGAGGAAGGACGGCCCGTGGCCGCGCGGCAACCGTACCGCGCCGGCGCGCTTCTTCCCTACACTGCTACAAGCAAGCAAGCGCGGCGCGGCCGCCGGCTTAACGACGGACGGAGCGGAGCGGACTCTCGATCTCCGCCTCTCCGGTCTCCGGCTGCACAGCCTGCAGCGACTGCCTGCTGCTCTGTCCTACGTGGCAGGTGGAGGATGGCAGGTTTGCATGCATGCATTACTGGGGCTCACTGCCCTGCTTTTATATTTGATTTCTTTTTTTGGCGGAAAACCCACGGCCCTGCTTCGACCGGGAACCCGTTGGGTCCCGCCCGTTCGCTCTCTTCTCTTCTGCTTTGGATTTGGGCCATGGCCCGTTTACATTATGCCGCCATCCCGGGACCACGCCGCACGCTCCCATACGTCCGTGCTCCGCTCGGGGTGGAGCTCGACCGACACGTGGGTGCATGCCGGCCGTTTATCTCCGATCCTCCCGCAATGGGCGTCGCGAAACGTGTATGCCGTGACACAGTAGCGACTCCATGCGTGTACCGCTGCGCGTGCACGTACGAGCGAGCTCCCGGCCCACCTAGCTGTATCGTATCGTACGCGAATATCTAGCTAATACACTAGCAGAGTACGCACAGTAACCCGGCCGTACAGCATGTGTCGGTGCCGCTAATCAGAGGGTTCGATGAGCGGGATACCTCATGTTTAGACGTTTGATACTAATTAGAAGTATTAAATATAATTTAATTATATGGAAACTAATTCATAAGATGAATCCATTAAGCATAATTAGTCCATGATTTGATCCTGCTGTACTACATTAAATATGTATTAATGACGGATTAATTAGGTTTAAGAGATTCGTATCGTGAATTAGCCTCTATTTATGCAATTGGTTTTGTAATTAGCCTCCATTTATGCTATTAGTTTTATAATTGGCATATATTTAATACTTCTAATTGATATCCAAACATCCGATATGATGAAACTAAAATTTTAGTCCGGCGTCCAAACACCTCCTAAATAGGACTGTAGTGCTACGAAGTCGTATGCGTACCAGACCACGCACGAGCCAATTAATACGTACAGCTGCGAGTACCTAATTGTATACGCGTAAACAGACGATCCACAGATACGGCACAGGTCGATCGATCGATCGAGTGGGTGCCCATCACCATCACACACACACTACAAAAAAAAAAGAAAAAGAAAAACAAGAACGGGCATGCTACGTAAGTCTCGAGGTGCGACATGAGAAATATGAAATAACCAATCATTGAAATGATTAAAGTCTGTACCGAATTTTTATTCGCATTATTTCTACGCTGAGCTTGTACACGTACGAACGGTCCCGTGCCGGGCCGCCAGCTGTCTTGAAATTGCTAGCTACGCCGACCTGCTGTTATCTTCACTTAATTTGTACGTACGCGTCCTTGGGGTACGAACGATTCTTCATCCCCACGGCGCCGCATCCGTCGCCGGTGAGGCTTCCGGGTTCCGGCGGCCGCGGTTGTGGCGCCTTAATTAGTTGGAGGAATTATCGGCGGTGCAATGGTTTGATCGACAGTGTGGCAAAGCACCTGCGGCGAGGCTGACGGCATGGGCAGGAGCGAGTATAGTCATAGAAATCGGGGTCGTGTGTGCTGTTGCTCAACTTGGAAACATCGATCCCGTGAAACGTGTGGTAAAAATCTCTTATAAAAGGATCGTACCCTATTCCTCTATCAAGCCGGAAACTTTTTGATGACTGGGATCAAGCCCACGTACCAGCATACATACAAAGAATAGCACCATGCTTAATTATTTGTTAAGCTTATTTTTATTTAAAAAAAGTATCCGTTAAGTGGATGGACCTTGCTTTTCCCTGGGGGTCCAACCCGACGGAATCCAAACAACTGTTGCTCAGCACCACTAGCAGCCAAATCGTGCAGCCGTTCACCCACCCATCCAAGAACCCATGGGTGGAATACAAACAAGGTGACAAGGAAAGGCACAGCCCGGCTACCTCTAGCTGCACGCTAGTGTGGTCCGTGTACGTGTACACGCTACCAGTTGAGAGCTTCCATCAGCTAGCACACGCGGCCGGGATCGCATCGCCCAGCCATATCTACTTGAGCGGCTGGCCGGGTATTCCGCATGTGAGCAACAGACCCATCATGTATCCGTGCACGCGGTACCGTCCAATGTATGGAGGATGGTATTTCGGTGCATATGCATGCGGAATTGCGGACCGGGGCCAAATAGCTGATTATGCGCACACACGTATGTGCACGTGAGGGAAAATGGCAAGAGATCGGTAGCCGCCGATTAATTCATCGTGACAAGTACACGTGGCAGTCATATGCCTGTAAAGCCGATGCGTTGTGCGGTTTGATGAGACTTGTACGACAGCCACGGCAGCCAGATAACGTGGTGTTGTTTTTCAGGTGGTCGTGGTTTTTTCCTCTCTTTTTTTTTCAACATGGTAAACATATTTGTATTTTTCTCTGTCTTATTCGATTGATAGGCATTATCTAGTGCCCGCTCTTTAATTTTTTTTGAAGGGAAAAACAACTTTTAAGATGTATGAAAAAGAATGAATAAGTTTCTGGCTGGCCGGCTGATCCGGCATCAAGTGGGAGACAAGGTGGTGGAGTATCAAGAGATCACTCACCAGACAAATAGCCTGCTTGGGCTAGAGGAGGCTGCCACAGGCGCTGGAGCCTGGAGTTGGACCAAACTGAAATGAATTGCTGTTGCTCTTGAGCAGTTGAGCTCCCTCCAGCCTTCCCCACCACAGCACAGCCAGTCAGCCACCGGCACTGTGCGTGGCGATGCACTGGCTCCAACTGGCCGCCCCCATCTCGTGACTCATCTCGCACGCAAAATTACAAATCATGCTATCACCAAAAAAAAACATGAAGAAAGACCAGCAAATGGCCTTTCCTTTTTTTTCTTTCTGTTCCGAAAAGGAAAAAAAAGACGTTCACAATAGACGCCCAGCTCAATAGCTCATTGCCACGACAAAATCACATTAACAAAAAACCGTTGAAAAGCTGAACGAAATTCGGTTCGATGTATTGCCATGGGAGAATTCAGTTCATTTCCTTCCAAGCACAAGAAATAATCTACATTAGCTTTTGGCCCTTTCTGAATTTGATTTATATTTGTTTTGGGTCCTGTGGCCATGCTTTACCACTCCTCCCTTCTTCTACTCGACTATTCTTTTCCTTCCCTCTCACTTCTTCCTCCTACCCCTCACTTTGTAGTTGTAGCTGGGCGCTCTCTCTCCCTCAGTTGGGAGAGGAGAGGAGAGCACAGCACAGCACAGCAGACCCACCGCCCATACATACATATACACGCACCTCCCGTCCGTCTCTTCTCGGAGCGCCAACTCGCTTCTGCTGTCCTTGTTCACCAGCTGTGTACTTCTCTTGTATGCCTGCCCGCGCTAGGTCGCCGAGGGGAGTGCTGCTGCTCGTGTCGGCCGCTGCGCTGTGACCGAGCTCCGGGGATGGCCGAGGCTGACCGGATGCGCCTGCGCGCCGCGGCGCTCACGCTCCACGATGACGAGGGCGTCAGGGACAAGCCGGACCGGAAGGCGGACGTCTTCGCGGATCTCGGCTCCCCGGTCTCGCCGCTGCGCCTGCGCCCGGCCGCGGCGACGCCGTCGTCCTCGTCGTCGTCGGCCGGGTCCGCCAAGTCGCCGGCGCCGGGCAATGCGGCTGCGGCGGCCGTGGGGAGAGGCGGCAGCCGGGGGAACCACTCGGGCGAGCTGGAGGGCAGCAACCCGCCGCGCCCGCCCGGCCACCGCCGCTCCGGATCTGGCCCGCTGATTTTCTCCGGCGGCAGCAGCAGCGCGGGGAGCGTCGGGGGATGCAGCGGCGGCGGCGGGAGCACCGCGAGCTCGCCGCTCACCAATGCGCTCCCCACGGGCAACATCTGCCCATCAGGCCGCGTCGCGGGGGCGGCGGCCGCGCCGCAGCCGCCGCGCGCTCGCCCGGTCGTGCTCGGATCCGGCACGGGGCACTACGGCCACGGCAGCATCATGCGCGGCGGCGGTGGAAGTGCCGGAGGAGCGACTCCCGCGAGAACCAGCATTGACGCGGCCCCGCTCCACAGCAACTCCACGAGGTCTCCGGCGAGCTGCCCGGCGCCGCCGCCGGCCAGCAGTGCTGGTCTTCAAGAAATCACTCGCACCGGGAACGAGTGGTACAAGAAGGGCCGCTACGGGGAGGCGCTGAGGCACTACGACCGTGCCGTGGCGCTGTGCCCGGACAGCGCCGCCTGCCGCGGCAACCGCGCCGCCGCGCTCATCGGGCTTGGCCGCCTGGCAGAAGCGTTCCGCGAGTGTGAGGAGGCCGTCCGTCTCGATCCGGCGAGCGGCCGTGCGCACGGCCGCCTCGCCGGCTTATGCGTCCGGTGAGATTTCTTTCGCTAGTCTGCGCATGCCTGCCCTTCTGCACTGGAATGGAATTGCATCCACAGATCTCGCCTCCTTGTCTCCGCTTTGCTTGCGTGCAAATCCAATATGCTGTTCCTTGTCAGTTCCTTTCGTCATGTTTATCTGATTTGGGATCATTATAGTTATGGTGCTGATCATTACCATTTGTTCTGTTACTTGTTTTGGAAGTAAAAGCTTTGATCCTGTGATTACATGAGAAGCATGAGAAAGTTTGCATCTTTAGTTGGTAGTATGTTGTAGTGAGTTAATGGGGCCTTAATACGATGTGCATCAGACAATGCAGCTGACAGGGACTGCTTACCTGCATTATCGATTGTGCTTTGACCACAACAGGCAGAATCGCATATTCGTTGAACAGTGGTCCTAGTTCTTCTTTTGATGTTTACAAGTGTACAATGACGAATGGAAGTTTTACCCCATTGCACATGATTACCATATTCCAGGCTTGGGATGGTTGACAAGGCAAGGATGCACTTCACACTGGCTGGGAGTGTAAACCCATCTGATCATGCTGAGTGGCAGAAGCTGCATGAGGTGGAAAGCCATCAGGGGAGATGCATGGATGCAAGGAAAATTGGAGATTGGAAGAGCGCACTGCGGGAAGCTGATGCGGCAATTGCCAATGGAGCGGACTCCTGTCAATTGGTAACCCCTCATTACATTGTGCTTGAAATCATGTTACCTGTTCCTGGTAGTTGAGCCATTCACAAGGGAATTAATTTTTGCCTGCAGCTTCTTGCCTTGAGGTCAGAAGCACTTCTTCGGTTGCACAAGTTAGAGGAAGCTGATTCAACTATTACAAGTTTATTGAAATTGGACAATGCATCACTGCCTTCAATACCTACCAAACTCTCAGGCATGGCATCTGATTCTTACGTGCTTATTGTCCAAGCCCAGGTCAACATGACATTCGGAAGGTACAAATATCAAACCTTGAGAATTGTAATAACTGCTTTCCCTGGTTGTTCGTTGTAGTGGCACAATTATTGAAATTTGTTTCTGCAGGTTTGATTCAGCTGTTGCATTGGCTGAGAAGGCTAGACTTATTGATCGTGGTAACTCAGAAGTTGAAGTGATCGTAAATAACGTGAGGCTAGTTGCAATGGCTCGAACCCAGGGGAATGACCTTTTTAAGGCTGGCAAGTTTGCTGAGGCATCCATAGCCTATGGAGAGGGGCTCAAATATGAGCCCTCAAATCCGGTACTGTACTGCAATCGAGCAGCTTGCTGGTCGAAGTTAGGTCGGTGGGTGAAAGCTGTTGAGGACTGCAATGAGGCCCTAAGAGTCCAACCTAACTACACAAAGGCTTTGTTAAGACGTGCAGCATCCTATGCAAAGGTAAGAAACTTACATGCATCGCTATGCCTATGATCATTCGCCAATTATGGTATTGACACCTCCCTTTTAACACTTTCATAGCTTGAGCATTGGGCTGATTGTGTGCGGGACTATGAGGTGCTACGCAAAGATCTTCCTGGTGACACAGAGGTTGCAGAGTCTTTATTCCGTGCACAAGTCGCATTGAAGACAGCCCGTGGAGAGGAGGTGTCAAATATGAAGTTTGGAGGGGAGGTTGAGGCAGTAACTAGCTTAGAGCAACTCCGAGATGCTATCCATTCACCTGGTGAGCTTCTTCTCCAATAATTTTTACTGTTGTACCCTAGGTCCTGGCCTGCCATAGTCATTCTCACCTCCCTCTTGATTCTCGCTGTGCTAATCAGTGGATAGATAACCAGGCCTGTATGTTATAATATTATCAGAATGTTGTTTCATATGCATAAATGACCTGTTATTTGTGTGGCGTGTCTGCAGGTGTATCTGTTCTTTACTTCATGGCAACAATGAATCAGCAATGCTCACAGATAACCCCATCCGTGGACTCCCTTTGCTCCGAGTGCCCTTCAGTGAATTTCCTGAAGGTATTCCACCAAATATATCACGATAATTGTATTTGAAGAGAGCTCCCAAATCGCTAACCAATCATCTGTATCCAAACATGCAGGTAAATGTTGATGAGAGCCCTATGGTAGCAAGGGCAGAGAACGTGCGCGTAGTCCCAACCTTCAAGATTTACAAGGATGGCACGAGAGTGAAGGAGATGATCTGCCCTAGCTTACAGGTCTTGTGCTATTCGGTGAGGCACTATGCTGTCTCCAGCTCGTGAGGTCTGGTATTCAGTTCTTTTGTCCTGTTAGTGCCACCTGCCAACATTTCACCAACAAATTGTTCCTATATAATATCGCAGCCTCCACAGCATTTCACCAGCTCGGTATAACCTCCTATTAGGCATGTTGAGCAAGCTTGGTATACAAAGAAGGAACCTCCTATGCATTTCCGCCTTCCATGTGTTGCTAGTCCTGTGCATTCCTCCTCTTGCAACTATTTCTACCCACCATTTGACCCAGCTTAAGCAACCCTTCCATCTCATGCATCGCTTGGCTTTGTGCCTAAATGACAATTCCACTCCTGAAGAAAGCCTCCCTGTGATGTTCCTTGGATGCATGTTGCTGTAGAGAGGAGAATAGATGGCTGGCTGGTTTTCTCATTACATGTACATATAGCATATAGCAATACATCAAACCCATTGATAGATTGGTTTTCTGGTGGAGAGAAGGTGGTACCAGATTTGGGCATTTGGCGGCGGATGGAGGGTACAGGTGTAGTTGCCATTGTAGAGGGAGGGGATAGATGAAGAAAGATAATGTGTTATTGGTATGTAGAGAGATAAAGAGGGAGGTGGCTGGTGTCGTTGATGTCATTTGCATAGATATGCCTTTCTGGTGGTCTGTGGCGCTGATACATATATATAGTTCATGCTGACATTGGTTTCTATGAATAAAAGATAGCTCGACATTCTTTCCCATTTTGGACTCAAGCTGGCAAATCTGCTCGATCTCCCTGCGGTGATGCTGAGCCTTCTTGGCTTTCCATACTTGCAAATAAGATTCCATTCTGCATCACACGGCAGGTCCATTCTGCTCTATGTTACTCCACAGTAGGCTTTTGTTGTTCCTTTTTTTTTACGGAAGGCTTTTGCTGTTCCTGATACTGCTGTGAGCTTTTAGCTTTACTGTTGTTGACTGGTTAGCATGATACATGTCAGCATGTCGGCATGTGGCATGAGAGGGTTGATGTAATAGGGATGAAGAAGCTAGGAATTGGCCCCTGTACCGTGTGTTGCTCGCTTGTCTGCCTGGGGCTCGAGACCCGTTCAGCGCCTGCCTATAAGCTACCGCCACCTACCATCTCGTCAGCCAGGAGTAGCAGCACTTGTCAGTGCTCCCAACGGAGCTTTGGAGTGATAGAAAGGGTATGCTTTTCAGCTGCGACTGCTGGATCCGCCATAGATTGCATCTGCGAGCGAAGGGGGGCAATGATTTGGGTCCCGGTGCCGACTTCTCCAGTTCCCCTTCTGAAAGCGCTTCTTTTTAGCGACTGAATGCGAATGCGTTGGTTGGTCGGTTGGTGCCGTTGATTGCTAGCTTGGGCACAGCATGACCAGTTCATGTATGCTAGTACTAACATGTCTGTGCAATCATAGCGCAATGTTTAAAGGCCCCGGGCGATTCCAAATCGCTGCTACTCTGTCCATGTTCACGAGGCAAGATTGGTATGGACGCCAAAGTTTTCTGAGTCCCAAATGGAGTACCAGTACTTGTATATGTGTGTTCAGAGATGGAGTTGTACTGGATCTAGCTATAGATTATACACACACTGATGCTCTGCACGCGTGCCAAAGGCCTGCAGGCTCCATCTGTCTCTCTCCTTTCGAAGAAAATGCTCCCTGTCCGGAGCATCTCTCTCTCTCTCTCTCTCTCTCTCTCTCTCTCTCTCTCTCTCCCCCTATTCGTTTTGCTGCCGACAAGTGCAATTGAGCAAACAATGTTTCAGGCGTCCAATGAGGAAGGGGCAAACAGACATAGGCCCTTGCTCTTGCATGGTGTGCAAGTCAAGTAACCTTTGCTGTTGCTCAGGTTTCTATTCTGCGCAGGGAGTAGCAGCACGTCTAGGAGAGAGGGGAGGGAGATCTGATCTCGATCGTGCCGTTGCGCGCCGCTCGGCCAGGCTGTCCTAGTCGAGCTTGGCTCGCAATACGAGTCGTGCCGTCATCAGCCCGGCCGCGGCCGGGTCGCCGACTTGTTCCGGCCGGCGGAACGGAACGGAACGGAATTGTTTGGCACCGTCCTTCGGCCGTCGGGGTCCGGGCATGCTGCCGCTGCTCACGGGCCGACACCTCGCGCGTAGGCTTGCGGCGGCAGCTTTTGCGTGGGATTCAGCGACACCGTCACGCGCGCGCCCTTGGTCCACCGCAGCGCGCCGGTTGGGCGGCTCCAGACAACAGCAAGCGTCGCGTGGAGAGCACGACCGCCGGCACCTGGACTGCTCCTCGGGGGGCAAGGGGGGTTCGGGACGCCGGACGATGGATAGCGCACATGCGCATTTTCGTTCAGGATCAACTCAGCGCGGTGGTGTCGAGCCGTCAAGCCCATGAGTGCACAATGGAGGGCACGAGCACGACCCGCTACTTCTCGTCTCCCACGGAAACACCGGCAGCGAGCGTATCGGGGACGCCGGCGCTTGACGCAAAGAGCGCCCATGTCGGAAATTCCACCGCCCCGTCGGGGATATGGGAGAAGGGAAAAAGGTTTTTGCATTTGCCCCCTCTTTTTTTACAATTTGACTCCTGGTTTGGATCGCGAGTATTGATTGTGATCCGATTTTTACAATCTACCTCCTGTATTTACAATTACCCTCTGGCGTTTTGCAATTTACCTTTTGATTTGGATCGCGACTATTACTCACGATCCGATTTTTGCATTTTGACCCCCATTTTTTGCAGATTAGCCCCGGCCTTGGACCTTCTATGTTCTCTCTCGCTCGCCAGCGGGCGCCGCCGCCGGCGGCTGGCACGCTCGTCATGCTGCTTCCGTATCCGGGTCTTCTCTCTCTTTACCCCGCTCCCACCGCCACCCGTCCGCCGGTGTCTGGCCCGCTCGTCGAACAGCAGCTCGGGCCGATCGGGAACGGGACTCGCCTCGGGCTTAGCAGGCACGTCACGCAAGGTCACCGCCGTCGCTGAAGAAGGATGTTGCATGGAGCAAGTTAAATGGCCATGATTCTTTGTTTCTTTAGATAAAAAACGGCCATGATCCATGGATCAGACATTTCTGATTGCAATTTGGGCTAGACAATGCCGCACCATCAGCCATCTGCAATTTCTCTAAAAACTGTTCAGAATTCAGATCCGTCCGTTTCCGCCCTCCATTTCCTGTGTCTGCAATTTCAATTTGCCGGCGTTCACACAGCGCAGAACTGAAACATTGGTGTGAGAGATTGTATAAAAAACCATCTGTGTGAGAGACTGGGAGGGGTGGTTATATGGGAGAAAGGGGGCAGACTGGGCCCTGTGCTGCGTGTTGATGGCCTGTCTGCTTGTGACTTGTGTGATAATCCATTCAGTCCTTTGAGCAACACCTGCCATGTAGACTGCTAGACACTTGCCGCTGCTCCCACTGCTAGTCAACTTTGGGCTCTGATTGCTGGATCAGCCGAGGCCAAGCCATAGATTGAGATTGCAAGGGAGCAGTGATTTGGAATTCGGTCCCCGTGCCAAGTTCTGAATTTCTGATTAAAGCCCATCTCGCCTGAACGTGAATGTGAATGGGCTGGTTGGTGCCGTTGGTTGCTCGGGCAATCAGCACTACTAGTTCATCACAAGTATCTTGAATCATAGTAGAATGCAGAATCCCCCTTTCCTTCTCAACTCATTTTAGCTGGACTGGGACATTCCAGGTTGATGGACTAGGTTGGTATGCAAGCTAAGTTTCAGGTCCAAAAAGAGAATAATATAAACTTGCACTTCCAAACAGTATATTATATACTATTCATCTTCTTGTGATGAATCTTGCTAGCTACTGGTGGATGCTTTGCACGCATGACAAGTTCAGAAAGCAAAGTTTGTACCTCGCTGCCTAGTACTGCAGGCTTGATCTGCCTCCTTTTCTCGAAATGCAGGGCTCGTTTTGTCTGCAATGAAACACGAGAAAACAATCGTGGAGCACTGGAGCCTAGCCTGCCGGAGAAAGCTCGACGCCGTCGATTGCCATTGCCCAGCTTGTAATCCGGGATCAAGCACGAATTCTTACCTTCCGTCGCAGATCCGAGCAATCCAATCCCCGTCAGTTAGACCGAACATGGCCGACAACAGCCTGCACCAAGATGCCAGGCGCAGACGCCGCGACGGGGCTTGCCGCGGGCGTCTAGGGGTTCGGAACGATGGATCGCTCACACGCCGTCCTTCGTCCAGGATCAACTCAGCGCCCATGTCGCCGCGGCACTGGTGCGTCGAGCCGTCAAGGGGAGCGGGACATTCGACGAAGGGGAGCCGAGGACTGCCTCGCACAATGGAGGGCATGAGCACGACCCGTTACTTCTCGTCTCCAACGGAAACACCGGCAGAAAGCGCATCGGGGACGCTGGCGCTTGACGCGAAGAGCGCCCATGCCGGCCACGGCGAGGGCGCGCCGGAGTTCCACCGCCGCGTCGGGGACGACAGAGAAGGGAACACGGTTTTTTCATTTGCCCCCCTAGTTTTTACAATTTACCGCCTGATTTGGATCGCGATTATAGATCGCTTATAATCGCGATCCGGTGTTTTACAATTTGCCCCCGGTTCGGATCGCGATTATCCGGTTTTTTACAATACACCCCCTAATTGGATGACCACTATTGATCGCGATCTTATTTTTTACAATTTACCCCCTTAAATTTACAATTAGCCCCTGATTTGGATCGCGACTACGAATCGCGATCCGATTTTTTGCATTGTGACCCCTGTGTTTTTGCAGATTAGCCCTGACGTGGGACCTTCTCTGTTCTCTCTCGCTCGCCGGCTGGCGCCGCCGCCGCCGCCCATCCATTCGCCGGCCGGCCGGCACGCTCGTCATGCTGCTTCAGAATCTAGGTCATCTCTCACTTTTCTCCCGCTACCACCGCCGCCCGTCCGCCGGTGCCTGCCTGCCTGGCACGCTCGTCGAACAGCCGCTCGAGCCGGATGGGAACGGGACTCGCATCGGGCCTTGAAGGCACATCACGCAACGGCACCGTCGTCGCTGAAGAAGGATGCTGCATTGAGCAAGGCAAATGACCATGACTTTTTTTTTTCCCCTCCAGATAATAACGGCCATGGTCAATGGATCAGAGATTTCTCATTGCAATTTCAGCTAGACAATGCCGCACCATCTGCCGTCTGCGATCTCTCCAAAATTGTTCAGATCAGTTTCCCCCCTCCATTTCCTTGTCTGCAATTTCGGTTTGCCGGCATTCACACAGCGTAGAACTGAAACTTTCAACTATCTTTCCTTCCAAAATGACAACTATTTGTATTCTTGTTTCGTTTGTGGGGATCCTCTAGTGTTAACCTACAAATACAATGAGGGCAGCCCTACAAAATCCTCTACAAAAGAGGTGGCAGCTACCCTTCGAAAACCTCCAATGTCTAATGATTCCAAGTCTACTAACACACCAACTGATATTAGTTCTAAGTTCTACTGAACGTTGCGGCGCCTATACAGCTAAAACAAAATTCTGTCCTGATAGATGTCCAGTGAGTCGATGATCTTCTGTAGGAGCATCTTCCGGTGTAGACGATACCTGTGCATATAATAAAAGAATGTAAACTTATCAAGCTAGTATTAAAAAGCTAAATATTTCATGACCTAATGCAGGCCCAAAGTTGAAAAAAATCATTTGCATCATAACAAATAGGTTGTTGACATACTTGATTGCAATTTCACGCGTTTTGCTGATATGCACATCAGAATCTGGAACATTTGTCGGAATAAGTTTCAGCTCAAAGTGTAACTCAGAAACACAAAGTAGTTGAGAATAGTAGTTGAGAATGAAATAATTTACCTAAGATCTGCTGGTCTTGTTCAATAGTAGTTGAGAATGAATCCAACATTTGGCGGCACTCCTCTTGCAACACCTGAGCAGATTTTCTCTCCACACTCGGTACTGCAGGAACATCACCATCTGACCATGTTGGCAATGCTCTAGCTGCTGCTACAACCGCTCCATCCACGAAGTTAGTTTCTACTGAGGGCAATGCAGCTGAAAGCAAACACAAACAGGATGGCTTGAATTAATATTATGGGTTTAACAAATACAGTATGATTCATAGGGAAGTATTGCAGAGTGGTTCCTACAATTGTGGTATAGCTCGTCATGCAAACCGGCAATATTGAAGACCGATAAGAACGAATCCATGTGAATCTTCGCAGGGCTTGAGAAATTTATAAGTTCCCAAGGATTCTGCAGAATTTGTTTCACACCAGGGCAGATACGATGTCAATTCAAAAATGGTACACCAGAAGTTGTAGAAAATGATTTTGCAATTTTTTACGACAGGTTATTGTGATGCTTATGAAAGCAACACAGAATATTTCAGTACTAAAGTCGTGTACTACAAGCAAGATCTTTGAATCCACAGATACAATATAACTGAAACAATTTTCTGATGCCAAACAAATGGTTAAAAAAAACTTTCCTGCATCCTTATACATAAAAGGAAGCAGTAATAATAAGATACAAGTGCATGCCCATACCGTTGGTGATGAGAAACCATATCTTTCCATAAATTTGCTGTTCACCCCACTCATATAATCTATTGTCATCTGTACATGGACCAAAGGCAGACATAAGGAAAAAGAACTGGCTTGAAATTTTGAAATAAGAACAAGGTTGTGCAAAGATATTTCTCATATTTCTATTGCTATGTGCAGTAGTGGATTCACAAGTTCAATTTCAATATGAAACTGAATAAATTTGGCTTCACTAGCAACATAAACCAAGTAATTATTTGCTCAGAAAAAAGGTAAAGATGAACACACATCCTAAACAATACCTCATCTCCTTTCTTGATAGCATGTCCAGCCTTAATCATAACTTCAAGCATACGATCTTTAAAGCGCCAATGCAGGAAGCAATTAGCATTGGGTGAGTGGTTCAACATATCTGGGAAGAAAATGACAAGTCATAATTTAGCTTTTGTATTCCTAATCAGAAGATTGGGAGGTGTGCTAGCAGTAACACCAATATAAATTGACTTAAGGTGAATAACTATAATGTTTGGGAGAATTAAAGATGCAAAGCACTTGTGTGAAATATGACAGTAGATGTATTTATTATGGATTTTAGCTCAGGAGTTCTACTTTGTGCAAGTAACAGTGTTAATATAAGAGATATTATCTACTATTAGTATTTAACTTACATTTCATACTGATTCAAACGCTCGAATGCTGTATTACGTAGCAGTAAATAAACAAGCATAGCAGCATACAAAGCCACAAAACAAAGTAGAGTTAAGGTCCAATGCAAGTACATGGTTAAATCCAATTATTGTGAGTATCATCTCTCAGGCTCATACACTAGAGCTTTGTTGTTGATTTTAGTACCTACTACATACTGAAAAGCTGTAAATAGGGAAACATGACAAAAAAGAAAAAGAAATACCGGCATAAGGAGCTAGGATATTTGCATCTTGGATGAAGGCTCCCATTCTCATCTTCATGTTGACAGAGCGAGATTGAACAATACTCAGTGCCCAGAGAAATCTCTCATGGTCACGGGCAAGGCGTTTTAGCTTTAGAGGAACTGCTTTGTCCTGGATATTACTCATAAAGCTAATGTTAAAGGAGCCCAGGAAGCAAAGCTGGTAAAAGAGTACAGTGTACAGAAGTGTACCCAATGCTTTTGCCAGAAGTCAATTGCTCGTTGCTGGTGCTTTAACATTTCTGAGGCAAGATCTTCATCTTCTAGTTCCATCAAATCCTCCTAGAAAGCCAGGCATGTAAATTCATTCAAACTGTAGAATCAGATATAAGAAGCTTCTGTCTCAAAAAAAAAAGACAAAGTAGAAGTTTACTTTTGGTTAGCTTTTGGATACCTTCGGTGCCAGCAGCAAACTAGTGCATTCATTAGGCCCTGGCAAAAAATCACCATATAACTGCCAAAAGTTGTCTTCTATATCAAATGCATAGAGAAGAAGGCAAGCTAATCTTAGATCCCAATCCATCTGCAGGAATAATACAAATCACATTAGCTTGCAGTCTGCATCACTATTGAAGCTTGACATCAGGGAAGGAGGAAAACATGATTTATGTTTTTGACAATGGTGTCATTTATTCTCTTATTTAACAGTGAGGATAGTGGGTTGAAAAATTCAACCATATAGATGGAATTTGTACAGTCGAATTGCTGTGGATTCTCAATTACTGTTCAACTACCAGTGCTATAAGAACTAAAATATTCTATGAATAGTGAAATTGCATGATATAATCGGAACTTCAACACAGAAGCATTAGAGGGCTCCAGACTTTTTCAATGATGTATTTGATACCACACCCACACTTATTTGCATGAACAATATGTTCACCAAGCTAACTCAACTAAACATCTAAAATAAACCAGTGACAGCATTAATAGTTTGGTTAATCCATTTACCTCTGGATCTGTTGATTCAATAATGTCGAATATAGGATGACCTAGTGGAATAATGTCAGGGAAAAACATCCAAGGTTTCTTTTGAGTTATAGTCAGCATTAGCTCTAAGGGAATCTCCATAATTACCTGAAAAAAAAGCAAGCAGGATCAATATTCATTTAAAGCATATCATCACTGTGTAATAAAACTAAATTTATTATTTAAAAAGTTGGAGCATCCTCGTCAAATTGTATCATTGTTTCTGAAAGACCATTCTACAGCATTATGAAGAAGTAACATGTGGGCATTGGATTTGGCAAAGTGCATGGGAATAAACTTGTAGTTGGATGACATTATTTTTGGCAGCACCACGAAGTAGCATAAGCAACTGACTTCCACTGGTGATTATATAGAAGATACTATACATGGCAATTGAAATAGTGTGCTGGCAAAACACGCATTGACAAGAAGCAAGTACCAATTTAAACAGCTATGCTGCAGCACTCACTTATTCATATGGCAATGTCAGACCAATCACAAACTACATCCATTACACAAGGGACTAACTAATGTGGTGAAGCACATCCGGTTGCGTTGAACCGGTGGTTTGAACCTCAAATTGATTAGGGAAGGTCTAGTTAGAGGTCTGAGAATCACTGAAATGTCTCACTCTAGCTCTGCGTAGCGGCTCCACGTCCCGGGAAGCATACACGCCCATCCCATCCGGCCCTTCCAGGAACTCAATCCCGTACGCCCGCATCATCCGCGCGTATCCTATCCGGTAGAAATCAGGGTCCGCGGGCTCCATCTGCACAATTCCAACGCGCACATGAGCAATCCAAATGCCAGTACGACGTCCGAAACGGAGAGACAAGGAGCATCACAAAGCCACGAGAAGCTCATTTCCATCGGCCGCAGAATCAGAAGCTTCCGCAGCAGCTTAAAACATCCAGGAACAAGAAATTCCAGGGGTTGGGAAGCGATACGGGGACCTCGGGCGGGAAGGGGTCGTCCTCCTGCGGCGGCTCGAGCAGCCTGAGCGGAGGCGTGGCATCCTGCTCCTCGGCGACCTCCTCCACCGGGGGAGGCGCTGGCGGCTGCAGGCGCGGACGGCCGGCGCGGAGAGGCTGCGCGAGGCGCCGGACGCCCGGGGCAGCGACGTGGCGGGGCGGAAAGCGAAGGGACGGAGGAGGGAGAAGGGAGGGGAGGAGGAGAGCGGAGGCCGCGGGGGTCGCCATGGCAGGGCAGGACGCAGCAGGGAGGGAAGCGGGGTGTGAAGTGGGCTGAGACGTTATCTATTGGTTAGCGGGCGGCGGTGCGCAGCTTGAGTCCGCCTTCCGAACAGGGAGGCGTAATCCTTAGCCGTTCCGTCTAGTGGCGATTCAAAAGGCACGCCACGCAACGCTGCAGGCGGGCGCGCCTGCGACACAAAGCTTGAGCCGATTTCTCAAGTATACAAATGCAGGCCTGCAAAAGTATAGAAAAGAAATACCTTCTAGTCCAAAGTCCGGAAACAGACTACGTAAACTCGAAATTCTTGCAAGACTTTGTAACTCGAAATTCTTTGACAAGTTCAAACGAAACTATAAACATGTTGATCAATTTGGCGGATGATTATATTCTAAAGAAATGATTTTCAGACCTCGTATATGTGCCGATGCCTATCATCTACGTAGTTGACATCACCATAGCTAAGCCTCCATTTTTTTTAAGAAAACTGTAAGATAAGAAAAGGCAGTATAGAGTGACAGACAGTACCGTAAGTACAGATTGTTCAAACATCTTTCGTAGCTGAATCCTCAAGATCAGTACAATCAACCAAATCAAAAATAAGTTTCAAGTGACAGGCAAGAGAAGCATGCACAAGTGCCTGATAAGAGAGAATAATGTTACACGATAATCAAAAGGATATAATAGCCAGTATGAAAAACGATGGACAAAGGGGCCATCTCCACCTTCATCGCTGAAAGGTAAGCATCACTTAGAACAATGTACTTTCCAACTGTGGTAATAGTGAACTGTGACAGGAGATAGCCACTTGATTACAAGGAAAGAAATAAAATAATTATGTAAGTGATGCAGAAACCAACTGTATCATGTAGATTGTCATAATTGGTAGCCCTTCCCTCCCATTCCTCCATGTTTAGCTCCAAGAAGCACTTGCAAATATTAAAAGGAATTTTGAATACATATAGCAGCAACATCTCTGGAAGATATGGCTGATACAATACATGATAACAAACCTTTCAAGATTTAAAACAGTAAGGATAGCATCATGTGCCTTTGGTCCTAAAAGGCCAAAGTATTAAGTTTTGTATGAGAGAAAAAAATTTACTTTGGTATATAGAAAATGAGGTGTGTTTTACATACCTTTAACAACAGAGGAACACACCAGATCTTTTTATCAATGGAATGCGAAGTAGGTGGGGATCTTCCCCCACGAAGTTGGTTAAAAAAATTATTATTCCTGCTTTTATACTTTGAGCCTACCGCAAGTTCCTAGCAATTTATCTTCGAAAAATTCCTAAGGCATGTTTCAATTTCAAGTTTTCAAAACTGACGAGCTCAGCACAAACAGCAGCTTGGTGCGGTTGGGCCTTCTCCCGACATTCCTGACATGCAGCCCATCTGTAAATCTCGGCCCATATTTTTGCCCCTAGAGACCCAGTAGCAGGCGCCGCGCAGCCCGTCGACAACCCCGCCGTGCCGCCCTTACACTTCCGACCAAACGCAAACTCTCCTGGCTCGCTTACATCTGGGCCTAAGAAATCTTAGCCCCACACGTCAGTGTTCAAATAGCCACACACGACCGGTCGCCCGACTCCCAGGTGTTCACGCCTCCCGAGCCACGGACGCACATTAAAAAAAGCAAATAAATAATGAAAGAAAGCCGATAAAATTATTTAAGAAGGTTGGGGCGAGAGCATGCTCCTCTCCTCCTCTTCTTCCCTTGCCTGGGCTTCATCTGATCTCACCTCACGCGCACACTCCCCCGATCACTCCCCCCTTCTCCGCCTCCAGCTCACACCCACCGCCCCACCCCTTCTTCCCCCTCGCACTCAAATCCAGAGCCTCGCAGATCCGCCGCCTCCCCGATCCGATCGCCTCCGCCTCCTCCCGATCGGATCCCGCAGGTGAGCTCCCGCCCCATTGCTCCAGCTCCCCGTGCGCGGTTTCCTGTTCGAATTTGAAGCGGCCTTGCATCTGAGCTCCGTGTCTGATGGTACTGCTGCTGCTAGGGTTTGGGTGTCTGCGGCGATTTAGATGGTTTACGATGGCGCCGTGAAGGACCAGGAGAGCGCGGCAAACACAGCGTCGGCATCGTCGGCGGTGACGGAGGCATCGGGGGATTCGCCCGCGGCGTCGGAGGCGGCGGCGGTGAGCACGAGGCCCTCGGCGAGGCCGCCGCACGATAAGAGACTCGGCGTGCGGCACCCCTTGAAGCACCGCCGGTTCCGTGCCGGGGGGAAGATGATGGTGGAGCCAGGAGGGGTGCCCCCCGCTCAGGCTGTGGCAGAAGGGGAGGAGGAGGAGGAAACCAGCGAGGTGGAAGAGGACGAGGCGGAGGAGGAGGAGGCCTCGTCCACGGAGACGGAGATGCAGGCTGCCGATGTGGAGGTGTCATCCGCGCCGGCAGCAGGGGTACAAGCGATGGAGGTGGACGGGGGCGAAATGGAGGCATCACCTGAGCCAGCGGTGGCTGTGGGGGACACAGAGTTGGAGGCCCAGCAAGAAGAGGAGGATGAGGTTTCATCCATAGCAGTGGCACAGGGGGAGAGGAAGCAGGAGGCCACACCTGCAACGTCTACCGTACTAGCTGTGGAGGCGCCCAGGGAGAAGGATCAGGATAAGGAGAGGGAGGAGAAGGAGAAGAGGGACAAGGAGAGGGAAAGGCAGAAGGAGAGGGAGAGGGTGGATGAGGTTGGCTATATGAGTGGAGGATGGAAGAGGTAACACTTGCTGCCCAATGCCCTTCATTGCAGCTTACGTCTCGAACCATTGGTTCTATTGGCGCTCTCTTTGCTTCATTTAATTTAGATCCGCCACGTAGCTCGCATACCAACAGGATTGAGTAGTACAATACACTAAATGAATTAGATGTTGGCGCTTCTAGCATTTGAGAAAGTAACGGCAGGGAGGCAGGGACTTTCTACACATAGCTTTTCGTGCGTCATCTTGTATCCAGAATTGTATTTAGTTTGGTAGGTTGGCAGTTATCCTTGTTGAATTTCAGTTCGTATGAGCTGGTACACTATCAAAGTTCAACCATGACAGTGTAATGCTATTTTTCATATGGTCCCATGCAAATAAGAAAATAGCTGTAACTGTAGCGTACACTGCTTCCAAATTTGTTGTAATTTCATTTTTTTCTTAATTTTGTATGGAAGGGCAGCGTTTGTTGCTAAAAATGCATCCACTGTGGGTCCTTATATCACCTTGGTCTTGATATTTAGAATTGCACATAGTTCCAGTGGAACATGACCTTGAGCTTACAAACCTTTTGGGATTGCTCATGATTGTAAGCTCAATTGCATGATGCAGACACATGCCACTATTAGAAAGCAGCACACATAACATTTTGTTGACAATCATAATGGATTTCATTGTTCTGCTAGCTGGTGGTAGCTTGCTGGATTTCATGAATTACTAGTACCCCTGTCACCAGGAATCAAATTAAATGTGAAACTACTTTTGAGCTTTCATACTAAACTTATCCTTGTATCCTACCACATTGTGTATTTGATACCACACTTTGCTACATAAGTCAGACCACAGATTGATTTAAAATACTCTACCAACCACTCTTCACGAAATGGAAATATTAGTAAGCTGCTTGATAAAATAGGAATAATGCTACTACAGGATTTTGTTTATGTTGTATCTTGAGATGTTTCTACACTGTCTATTAGCTTGATTGTCATCATTTCTATCAAACTTTGATGTACTACAACATGCTCAAGAGGTTTCTGACTTAACAAATTTAATTAAATACAATGCTACATGTGTAAATATCTTATGTTACGTGCATGGTATCAAAATACGATTTAGAAACCGGATCATATTATTGTTTATGCCGTGATACTTCAGATTCTGTATTAGTTAGACATATCTCACTTTTCTAAATCCTGATCTTATTGTTGTTCAGAAAGAGAATTTTGTAATTTGTATGTATGAAAAAATGACACTTCTCAGATTCAAGTTACCTGTCGAATTTTGTTCCCTATATCAATTAGAGCATTTAAGTTTGCTTTCTTTTCAAGTAGGTAGCCACTTGTTAATACTTATTGGCTAGGTTTTTTCCTATATCAGGACATATAAGTTATTTTCCCATAGAATATGTGCAGATGTTTTTTCGTCAATCATATTTTAAAAATAAATCCTGTGTTTGTTTGACTGTTTGCAGTGTTGACGGAAGTCTGAATTGTGGGTATTCAAGTTTTAGAGGAAAAAGGGCAAGCATGGAAGATTTCTATGATATAAAATCATCTAAAATTGATGATAAACAAATAAGTCTCTTCGGAATTTTTGACGGTCAGAGATTTGTTCTTCTAGACTTTCTGTTGTCTCTCAGTGCATCTATCTGAAACATTTCTATTCTCTCAGGTCATGGCGGTTCACGTGCTGCTGAGTATTTGAAGGAGCACTTGTTTGACAACCTCATGAAACATCCGGAGTTCATGAAAGATACAAAATTAGCTATAAGTATGTATTGCACATAACATTTCCAATTTTCCATGGACCTTCAAATAATCCAGTCATCATCTGGCAACTTGCAGGTGAAACATATAGAAAGACAGATTCAGAGTTCTTGGATGCTGAAAGGAACTCTCATAGAGATGACGGGTCAACTGCATCAACAGCAGTGTTGGTTGGTGATCATCTTTATGTGGCAAATGTTGGAGACTCAAGAGCTGTTATATCGAAGGCTGGCAAAGGTAAGCTTATTTGGAAATTCTGTGCTACTTAGGAAGAATGTTGTTGATTGAATAATTTTAAATGCAAGTATGTGGGCTCTGTGCCAGCCTGGAAGCATGTTTAATCCGCTATACCAGAGATTTATAAGACATGAAATACGGTTACTTCATATTTAGTATTGTTAGTGACTATTGACTGTATTTATTGTAATGGTTCTAAATAGTATTATGAACTGGTTGGTGTGTAAAAACTGGACAATTTGTGAGGAACATGTTCTTTCAGTATATCACCTTCGATATAACATTACAATTGATATCAAAATGACACGCAAGAGATTGGATGAATCACTCAAACTGATTTCTGAGAACAAAACTTAGTACTGCTGTAATTATAATAAAACGTTATTGTTCTTATCATCTTTCTTTATTGGGTAAATTGTACAATTGTTAGCTTTTTAGATGAATTGCTCGCTAGGCATGCGCCAAATTATTTGCACAACATGAGATGGATTTATTAGACTCAATTGATGGTGGGAACATTAGTTCTCCTTTTCTGGTATCCAAGGGATGTCTGCATTGATGCTTAGGCAAGTCTTATGGGGTTATGTCTATAATCCAGATGTATTTGCCTGTTGCCTTGTTTGTAAAATATCTCGTTTACCTCTTGCAGCTATTGCGCTATCTGAAGATCACAAGCCGAACAGAAGTGATGAGAGGAAGCGAATTGAGAGTGCTGGTGGGATAGTTATGTGGGCTGGTAAGCCCTGCACTAACCACGCCAATTACACTTACATGATTGCATGTTTTAGCCAAAGTTCCTTGCCATGATCTTGCTCATAGTGGCCAATGTGCTTTTACAGGAACATGGAGGGTAGGTGGCGTACTTGCGATGTCTCGGGCATTCGGCAACCGTCTGCTAAAGCAATTTGTTATTGCGGAGCCTGAGATTCAGGTAACTTGATCTTTGCTTATCCTAACATTGATGTTTTATGGCTTTACATGTGATTTGTGGTTTGTAGACCTAATCTGTTCACTCTCTTAGGAGTATAGAGTCCTCTTACATATACGTTAGTAGAGTCCTTATTGTGTACGCCTCATGTTCTCATATTATATTATTATTGAATACAAGTGCTATTCATAACACACTCGAACTTTCTCTCTCTTTTTTTTTGTGTGTGTTGTCAGGAACAAGAAATAAATGATGAATTGGAGTTTCTGATTATAGCTAGTGATGGGCTGTGGGATGTGGTTCCGAATGAGGTTAGTTTACTATCTACATCCTTGACTTGTTTCGGTTGCAGATATCCCTTTGTTTACTGTTCTTCCTGGGCATTTTTGTAGTTTACTAATTCAAACTTTTTATTGGGCCTTTGGAGCTTAGGTGGATTTGTGGTTCATACATTTGCGCGTAAAAAACTATAATAGCACAAATTATTGGGAATTGCGTGTGATGCCCTGAAAAGAGCCATATGCCTTAGCCAACATAAGAGAAGTCATAGAAATATCAAAAACAAAGAATTTACCCAAAACTATATTATTATGATGTTTTAATTGAAAACCTGTGTAAGTATATGGAACTTCTAGCATCTTCTTCACTGTTTCCCCTCCTTTCTCTTCTTCGCTGGATAATAATCATGTCGAGGTATATTTGTAGGTATCTAATGTGCTGCATAGCATTGTCTAATTTACTCGCTCCATTCTAGATGCATAGCAAAAACTATACACCTAGAAATGCCAAAACGACCTATAGTTTGGAACAGAGGGAGTAGTAATTAGTAAATTGCTATAATTGCAGTTGGCATTGTATCTCGAGTGTTTTCAGAATTATGGCCTTTGAGGTTATTTTGGACTGCTGGGCATTGATGTCTCATGTCCATTGCATGGGGACCTTACACATAGAAGGATTTTTCCTGACATTATCCTCATTCGTCCTCTTGCTAATGGTTCACTAAATCCCGCCCTGGATGGTGACTCAGTCTCATCTTCTTCACGCAGGATGCGGTTTCACTTGTGAAGATGGAGGAGGAACCCGAGGCAGCAGCCCGGAAGCTGACAGAGACTGCATTCTCCCGCGGGAGCGGCGATAACATCACGTGCATAGTTGTGAAATTCCAGCACGACAAGCTGAGCGGCGATTCTCCCTCGCCTTCCGGCGACAAGAGTTGATTCCATTTGTTGTTGGTTATACATGTTGTCGGTCCTTTCACCTTAAGCCGGATTTTCCTGGCCCCCCATCCATGGTGGTCCCCTTATAGCGGCGCGGCTGGTACTTAAATGAGTCGGTTCATGTTCGTTGCTTGTCTATATATCCCCCCTAATTTTGGTCCTCCGGTGGGTTACAGGTCGCAGTGCTATTTACAGATACGTTCACCACTGGTTCTTCCTACACTGCATTGCTGTAGTAGTTGCTGTTGTATTAATGACTGTTAGGAAGGGAAGTCCCAGCCCGATCCCGGTGTCTTCTTCTGCTGATTGCTACAGGCTTTTTCACGCATCTGATTTTGCAGCTAGTCACTGCCCCCCTCCACCACCTAGCGCCATCATGATGATCTATCTGATCTGCAGAGCAAGATCCGAAAGATGTGGAGGGCAGCAAGCATCCTACTCGTTGTTGGAGGGTAGCTTGTGGAGATGATGGGTCGTTACTCGTTCGTCAGGGGAAACAGTATGCGGCTTGCCCGCCGCAGCTGCTGCTGCATGGTCATTACTCCATCAGCCTGCATCGTTCTGCATTTACAAAACCGCAGCCAAGGTCGAAGGCGGTACGCTGCTGGCGCTGGCACGGGCACGGTGGTGGTGGTGGTGCTCGCTGCCGTAAAGCCTCTCATAGCGCCGAGACATGTGCAGCGACAGGGGCTTTGCCGCTGCAGCCAGGATCTGGTAGTTGATGATGCAGCTGCTGGGAGTAATAGGGGCGCATGATCCACCTATTTTGGTGGACTGCGGATCGATGAACGCACAAATGTCCCTGGCCCTACGCCCCTACCTCCGAGTGCTTTTGACAGAGCTGCTGGTTAAACACAGCCTGGCGAGATCAGATCGTCGTTCCGGCCCTATGGCCTCTGCTAGGCCTTGGCAAAGCCTTCAAGATTGACGGGGGCAATGGCAATTTGGTAGGGGCCAGGAGGAATTTACTTCCCAATGGATGTGTGTGAGAATCATCCTGGTCGTTAAAACAGAGGCTTGGCGTGCCGGTGGCATTAGCTTCGAGAGATTTAAATTCGACACCAAGGTATAGGCATAATTGTTCTCAAGCACATGGTGCGGGTGGCAGGTGAGTTAATCGCTTTGCTTAACTGGGCAACCATCGCGAGCGTCCAGGCAGGCAGCAGCACGGCAGATTTGGTTTCCGTAATGGCGTTGAATAGTGACAGCAGTGGGTTGGAACAAGATGGCTATATTTGGGTTTTGGTCTTTTGGACCACATGTACCGTCACACACTCATACCGCCCGTATTTATGTGTAGTAGGATCACTGCACTTGCCAAAGAAAAAGGTGGTAATGCCGTAATCAAATCACCGAGAGCATCCTACTGAAAAAAGGGCTCATGTTAACAAAAACTCCAGGAAAATGCACTTGCCAAAGTTTTTCTTATTTTTCCTGGACTGCATCCATGTGAGACTCCAACTGGGAGTGGGTGCTGACGACTGGTGTCTGAATTCTACAGGAGCGATGGGGCCTATGCCAGCTCACACCGACCCTCCTCTTCCTGCCGCGGCTGCCGACGCTGCCGTGCCATGCCACCCTGAAGCACGACTGCGGGCGGCACAGTAGCAAAACGGCAAGAGACCAACCAAACCAAATCCATGGCGGTCGCTAGCAGGCAAAACAACAACTGCGTTTAGCGCAGAGTCGCATCGACGTCGCGCGTACATCCACCCACAAGACGGGGAGCACCGGCTTTTGCGCCTTGTACTCTCCTGCTCGTCACCTCACCTCACTTTACTCCACCTCAGTACCGCACTGCACTGCAGTTACCCGCTGGCCGCTGCTGCTGCGCGCGAGCGCGCCGCGGCCAAGAAAATGATGCCGGCGCCATCGCTGTGCCTGCTCGCGGCGGTGCTGCTGCTGCTTTCGCCGGCCGGGGCGCAGGAGACGTGCTCGGGGGCCGCGCCGGCCCCGCCGCGGCGCGGGGCGTGGATGTCCGTGGCGAGCTTCGGCGCCATCGGGGACGGGCGGACGCTCAACACGGCGGCGTTCGCGCGCGCCGTGGCGCGCATCGAGCGCCGCCGCGGCGCGCGCGGAGGCACGCTGCTGTACGTGCCGCCCGGGGTGTGGCTGACGGGGCCTTTCAACCTCACCTCGCACATGACGCTCTTCCTCGCCCGCGGCGCCGTCATCCGCGCCACCCAGGTAGAGCCGTAGGCCTTCTTCACCTCTCGAGCTCCGGCTTGTCCATGGCCGCTGGCAGCTGGCTTCCTCTTCGTCTCTGACGCCGTGCCTTGCCGTGGAACGCACGAGGAGTCCTACGAGCTAAGCTTGCGCATCCTTGGAGCAGGACACGTCGAGCTGGCCTCTGGTCGACCCGTTGCCGTCGTACGGAAGAGGGCGCGAGCTGCCTGGTGGGAGATACACGAGCTTGATCCATGGCAATGGTCTCCAAGACGTCTTCATCACAGGTTCTTGCTCTGCGCAGACTGCGCACTGCCAGTCAGCCACTCCTTCACTCGCCGGTTATGCAATGTGTCCGCATAGCCTGTCTCTACAGCACTAGGCAGCTCAGTACTTGAGTGATTCACACCGAAAGCTCGGCATTTTGGAGCAGGTGAGAATGGCACCATTGATGGGCAAGGTAGCGTGTGGTGGGACATGTGGAAGAAGCGCACGCTGCCCTTCACAAGGCCGCACCTGCTGGAGCTCATGTACTCCACCGACGTGATCGTCTCCAATGTCGTCTTCCAGGACTCGCCGTTCTGGAACATTCACCCAGTTTACTGCAGGTGAGCACCAAAAGGATTCGCCTGTTGTTACAGAGAGGGAGCCACATTTTTTCAGTCCAATTGGTTTGCTTAATTTGCCTGTTCGCCAGAGCTTCAGCTTGCACCTGGACAGGTTACAGGCCTTGTTACGAGGTTGCAATGTAGTTTCAGAAACAAGTATTGAGCAATAAAATAGAATGAAAATCGATTCACAACTCAAAGACATCTGATTAACTGAACATTGATGTTGAGTCCAATGTATGCTACCTTTCTGTCGGACAGTTCAAGGGTCACAATCACAACCACCTTCTAAATGAGAGTTACTTTATGCATATGCAGCAATGTAGTAATAGCAAACGTGACTGTGTTGGCACCACATGACTCCCCAAACACTGATGGAATCGATCTAGGTAATGGATGTTTCACTCGCTTAGTAAATCTGAGCAAAATTTGCGTGTGCATAAAAATGAAGTTACATCTGCATCTTACACTGCAGATTCAAGCAACAATGTCTGCATCGAAGACTCCTATATTTCTGCAGGAGATGACTTGATTTCCATCAAGAGTGGCTGGGATGAGTATGGCATTGCTTTTGCTCGTCCAAGCTCTGACATCACCATCCGGAGGATAACAGGATCCGGCCCCTTTGCTGGCTTTGCAGTTGGAAGCGAAACCTCTGGTGGCGTGGAGAACGTCTTTGTGGAGCACCTGAATTTCTTTAGCATGGGTGTTGGGATCCATATCAAGACCAACTCAGGAAGGGGAGGATTCATCCGGAACATTACTGTCTCTGAAGTGACCTTGAATGGAGCTCGATATGGTTTGAGGATTGCCGGTGATGTTGGGGGCCACCCTGATACATCCTACAACCCGAATGTGCTTCCTGTTGTCGACAGTGTGACGATTAAGAATGTTTGGGGTCAGAACATACGGCAAGCTGGGCTGATAAGGGGCATTAGGAGCTCAGTTTTCAGTCGCATATGCCTCTCAAATGTAAAGCTCTATGGTAGTGCATCTATCGGGCCATGGAAATGCCGAGATGTCAGTGGCGGTGCACTTGATGTGCAACCATCGCCATGTACAGAGCTGGCTAGTACATCTGAGACAGGTTTCTGTACAACTTAGATCTGATTTTCCCAAGTGAATTTTGTTGCTCTCAGTTCCCATTAGGCATATAAGTTCTCCTGAGAAACAGCAATAAATTACTCTTTTTTGTTTGGCAGAAATGTTTGCTGATTAACTGGAACATGTAACTGAACAATGACCTGTGGCTATCCATCAGTCATTACCTTGTTCACATGGACACTCAGTCCTTTGTTTCTCTGAAAGCTCTCCTGTAGTTCAGCCCTCAGGCCTGATTGAATGGAATTACTTTCTTAAATCTGCTATTCACAGTGGATAATCCAACCTTTCACATGATATGCCATTCATTATTCACCAGCAGTCATTGCAAGAGCATTTTCCACCTGTAAAATGATGAAACCTATCGGCATCTCGAAGAATAATCTGCCGGTCACATAGAGCAGAGATATGCTTGGCCACCTCGTGGCAGTCATTGCACATCCTGGTGTTCTTGATCACCCTGATGGGTACCCTGCTTGCATCTGAATGGATCAACCCATAAGTGATCGCTAGCTTCTCAGTGTGGCTGAGCAGTAGCTTCTCCTTCTCTTCTTCTGGAACGTTATATACTATGCAGCTGGTGTCTGGCACATATCCTGCCTTTCTGATCTGAAAAAACAAACGAATCAGCTCTTCATATATTTCTGCAGTATCCGGATGTGGCTTCCCCTCGACTTCAAATACATGGATACTTTGTTCAATCTGTATCCAGCTCCACCCAGGTCGACTATCCAATTCTCTTGCTTTCATTGCATACTTCAGGCTCTCAGCTTCATCAAACATCTGTTCATGTTCATACAAACTCACCATCTGCAAGTAGTTGGCTGAATTGTACGGCTCTAGTTTGAACAATTTTCTCGCAGCCACTTCGGCAAGAGCAAGATTCCCATGTACTGTGCAACCTGTTAGAAGGGCTCCCCATAAGCTTGCCGCTGACTTGAATGGTGACTTCTTAATGAAGTCCAATGCTTCATCCAGGTAACCGCACCTTGACAGCAGGTCAACCATGCAGGCATAGTTCTCGACTGTAGGTGTCACACCATATCTGCTTTCCATGCTATCAAAATATTCCCACCCTTCAGTAATCAATTCCATTGATCTGCAAGCAGTAAGCAGAGCTGTGAAGGTTATACTGTCTGGCTTCAATCCTGAATTACACATGTCGTGGAACAGCGCTATTGCCTCATGGCCTTGCCCATGGACCGCCAGCCCAGTCAACATTGCATTGCAAGACACCAAATTATTCTTCTGAATACTTTCAAATATCCGCTTTGCACTCGTTAAGCTTCCTGCCTTTGAGTACATGTCAATTAGCGCTGTTCTAACAACCATGTCATGATCATACGCTCTTCGCAGCGCAAAACAGTGCATCTCCTTGCCTTTCTTTAGCAGAGCGAGCCCTGCACAAGCCCGTAGCAAGACTGACATGGTAACTAAGCTGGGCTGGACGTCGTCCTTCTGCATCTCATTGAAGAAGTAGAACGAATCTTCATAATCCCCATTATGGCAGCTCCCGGAGATCAATGAAGTCCAAGAAACCACATTGGGAGTCAACCCGATTGCTTTGATCTGCCGGAGCAGCAGCACCGCCTGCGAACTCAGTCCGTTCATCGAGTAACCGGTGATCAGGCCATTCCAAGTGGTTATATCTGGATCAAGCCTACTCATCTTCATCTCCTCCACAAGCTTCAGTGCATTGTCAAACTGACCAGCATTTGCGTACCCTGAAACCAGCGAGTTCCATGTGGTCATGTTTCTAAGCTCCAGCGCATCGAACACCTTCTGGGCGTAATCAAGCCGGCCACATTTCGCGTACATGTCAACGAACGCTGTCCCAGTGTACACGTCCGGCTCGAGTTGGTGCCTCAGGAAGAAGCAATGGGCTTCCATGCCATGCGCAAGCTGCCCCAAATTGGCCACAGACTTGAGAAGGCTCGACATCGTGCTGGAGTTCGGCAGCAGCCCTTGCTCCAGCATGCTCCGAACAACGCCAAATGCTTCCCGGTCGCGCCCGTGACGCGAGCAGCCGGACAGCACGGTGTTCCATGTCGCCAAGCTGGGCTCCTGCCCCGACCACGCCATGCGCTCCGCGAGCTCCAGCGCGTCGTCCACGAGCCCGAGCCGCGCGCAGCAGGCGAGCACCGCGTTCCACGCGACCGCCGCGGCCTCCGTCGTCTCGAGCACCCGCGTGGCCGCGGCCACGTCCGCGTTCTCGGCGTACATGCCGGCGAGGAACCCGGGCACGAGCGGGTGCGCGTCGACGTGCCCCGCCTTGACCGCGTGCGCGTGCACGGCCTTCCCCTCGCGCAGCGCCCCCGCGCGGCCGCACGCGTGGAGCACCCGCGCGCACGCGTACCCGTCGGCGGGCACCCCGCGCGCCTGCATCTCCCCGAACACGGCGATCGCCTCGCCCCACTCCTCCGCCTCGGCGAGCATGGCGACGTGCTTGTTCCACAGCACCGCGTCCTTGCCGTCCTCCGCACCCGCCGCCTCCTCGAGCAGCCGGCGGCTCGACGCCCCGCGGCCCAGCCGCGCGAGGAGGTCGACGAGCGCGCACGCGACGTGCGGGTCCCGCGCGCGCCCCGCGCGGACGGCCAGCGAGTGCAGCTGCGGCGCGAGACGCCGGGATACGGCCACGCATTCGGCGTCCTGGGCGCCGCGGAGGAGCTCGGCGCACTGTCGCAGAAGGGAGACCAGGAGCCGCCCGTCGCGGAAGGAATCCACGCCTCGCAGCTCCTCGCTGACCTTGAGGAGGTGAGGCGGCGGAGCGCGGGCGTGCTGGAGCGACGGAGGCGGAGGTTTCACATGGTGTGGTGGGGCGTGGTGGCGGTGGGTTGGCGGCGTGGGGAGCGAGAGGGAGATGGCTTGCGCGGCCATTGCAGCCTGCCTGCCTTGCTCCTCGGAAGGGGGGAATGGGAAAAGGAAGACGATTAATTTGCTGTGCAGTGTGCGGATAAGGGGTTGAATAAAATATCTGAGAAAGGCAATGTAATTCCAAATGGGCCGGCCCACATGGTTCGGCCTGTCCGGGCCGGCGAGGATTTTGCTAACGAGCAGGAGGAGGATATGCAGGTGCGTTCTCGTGCCGGCCGGCCAGCGTTATCATTTTGTTTGTTTGTTGCCTTTTCGGTTAAATAAACACACCTCTCTCTGTCAAAAAAAAACACACCTGACCTCCCGCTGTCCCGCAAGTGGGAAGGGAGAATCTGCGTGCCCATGCCGCCGCGGCGACGGCCGACGGAGCGGCGATCCCGGTCTGTTCGGTTCGACTCAGATTTCTTCATCCCCGCGATGGGAACTTCTTTATGGGCCAAAATATTACACGGGCCTACGAGTTCACCACCACCCAGAAAGTTGAGCAAAGGACCTAAAACTGCAAATGCCAACACGGGGCCCAAACAATTTATTTGGCTCGTCTTTTTTTTTCTCACAACTTTTTACAGCGCGGGGGGAAAGTTGTTACGGGTTACGGACTTACGGCCCTGATGTACCACTAGCTAGGATGAGTGGCTGACGCAATTGTTCGATGGCGAGCGGCGGCGCGGCGCGGCGCGACGGCATGAGGATCATCGGAGCTCGGTGGGCAGCGCCCTCCTCCTGGCGACCTCCTCCCAGTTGAGCGGCACGCGGCCCTCGAGGTCGCGGCTGAGCCGCTCCTGCGCGCCGCCGCGGAGCTTCTCCAGCCGCAGCCCGTCGCTCTGGTGCATCATGAACACCTTGAGCCCGTTGAGCAGCGCCGCCGCCAGCCACAGCAGGCTCCCCACCAGGCACAGCCACGCCCAGCTCCGGCCCTGCGCCCAACGCAAACGCACATGGCACGATCGGTCACGGTCAGTCACGCGCGGCCGTCGGTACGGCACCCGCTCGTGGGCGCGGTCAGATCAGGCGGCTTACCACTAGGATGACCGGCTCGCGGCGCCAGCTGCTGGAGACGCGGCGGCGGTTCACGACGGCGGCGACCAGGAAAAGCAGGCTCCCCAGGAGCAGGGGCACCTGCACGCTCGACTGCAGCAGCTGCGCCCGGCCGTCGGCGCGCTCGTACACCTGGCACGAGTTGAGCACCGAGCCCAGCAGCCACAGCAGCGCCGCGGCGAGCAGCATGTTCGCCGCGTGCTTCTCCCGCCCGTAGCTGTACCCCGCGCCCTCGCCCTGCGTGTTCGACCAACGTCCATTGACGGGACAGAGGAGCAATCGCCATGTCCGATGCTGGAAAGAATCGCTCGTGCGCGTACCTGGGAGACCAGCAGCGCCATCCCGGCGACGGCGAGGACGCACCCCGCCGCGTGCAGCGCCGGCACGAGGAACTCGACGAGCCCGAGCTGGGCGTCGTACCGCGCCAGCCCCACGCGCCAGTCGACGCCGGCGAGGTGCGCCGCGAGGTCGTGCGCGTTCACGGCCGCGACGGCCGCCAGCGCCACGGCGGCCACGGCGAACCCCGCCCTGCTGACCCCGCCGCCCGCTGACAGCGCCGCGAGGCTCGCCGCCAGGAGCAGCGCGGCGAACGCGTACGCCCCTGCGTTGACGTACTCCCACCGGCGCACCGCCAGCGCCGGCCCGTACAGGCGCGCCTCCCTGGCCGTGGCAAGCTTCACCATGGCCGGTGCGGGACCCGGGTCGATCGCTGGGCTGCGATGTGAAATGGGAAAGCAAAGCTTCTTCTTGTCTGGCGTTCCAGTCCAGAACGGAGCGGTTGCGCGATGGGTTAATGCGGCGCGGCTTGAAGGGAGAGGGTGGTGGTCAGTGGAGGTGGTCAGGTGGGTGCGGAGACGGGGCACCACTAGTCACTGGTGCTCGCGTACGTGGCGGCGTGCATGGCGCCGTGAGGTCTGCGCTCAGACGAGAAGTTGGGACTTGCAAGCTTGGCATTTTGTGTCGGCGGACGAACATTTTGCAGCAGCCGTTACATCTGGCATGCCGCCGCGTCCCTGCGTCATTCTGGATAGGTTTGCCGGTCCCTGTTCAAATGTTCAGCGAGACCAAGATGGGTGGCTAGTTGTGGCATGGTTCAGAAACCGGATCAACACCAAATCCATAGAAATGCATTATAAAAGAAAATCCAGAGAAACAAATTTAAAGGTTCAGACTTGAGAAGCTGCTGGATTGAAGTTATCAACTTCACCTGCACGGAGATGAAAGTTCAGGATCAACATGAATTCAGTGGAAATGAGTTTTCTGGGTGCATAAAACGCAGCAGAATTTACCATGCGAAGCTGCAAACAGCAGGGGCCATTTCCTGACTTCCTTGCATCATGTACCATATCCATATACAATATAATGTATGGTAAGAATTACATGCGAGGTCTGCAATACAACCTCACCCGAATGAACTCACTTCTCATCAGGACTCCCACTCCCACACACACCGTCCCTGTATATGTACATGTCTTCTATTACAACACGGACAGATTCCAGCGCAGTGATGGATGAACTCTGCAGTCTATAGTGTGCACTGTGCAGTGCAGACAGAGTAGCGGAGGGGTAGAAATATATACAGCAGAGGCACCACTCTGTTTTCTTCTTTTAGTACTGCTACTAGAACATGCTGTACACCGGCATGCAATGCGTGATGCTAAGCTCACATGTACCTGCGCAGGTAGTCCACCCGCGTGGGGTGCTTGAGCTTCATCAGGGCCTTGAGCTCGTACTTGCGGACCATCTCCCGGGAGATGTTGAGGTTGCCGGCGATCTCGCTGAGCGTGCGCTTCCCCCGGCCGTCCAGCCCGAACCGCTGCCGGATCACCAGGCTCTCCTTGGGCTTCAGCGAGTCCAGCTGCAGGCGTCAGCATTGTTATTTGTTGGTCTGCTCCATTCCCATACTGAATAATGGTTCATGTTCAGGCAGAAAAAGGGGTGGGTGGGGGGAAGAAGACTCACGAGGTCGTCGATGGCCAGGCGGAGCAGCGTGTTGTGCTTGCCGGCGTCGACCCCGATGGCGTCGTCGTCGGTGACCTCGTTGATGAGCTCCTCCTGCGTCACTCGGTTCCGCGAGTGCAGCGAGTAGGTGGGCCGCGTCATCCTCAGCACGTCGCGGTACCTCTCCTGGGAGATCCCCACCCTCCCGATCACCTCCTCCTCCGTGGGCGCCCTCCCGAGCTCGAACGCCAGCTCCTCCCGAGCCTTGTTGATCTCCTGCCTCTCCTGCATCCACACCGTTCGTTGCGATTATTATTCAGAAATCTTCCTATCCTCTGACCTCGACCGATCGTTGGTTGCAAGTTCAAGATTACATTGTAGGCTTGGCGATCATCTTACCGATTCCATGGCGAACGGGAAGCGCGTGAAGTTGGAGAGCGTCATGGCGCGGACGATGGAGTGGCGGATCCAGAAGAGCGCGTAGGTCGAGATGCGGAAGCCGCGCTTGGGCTCGAACCGGTCGATGGCGGTGATGAGGCCATTGGCGCCGGCCTGGCAGAGGTCGTCGAACCTCTCGTCGCTCGCCATGTCCGGGTAGTACTTGTTGATGGCGTACAGCACCAGACGCAGGTTGTGCTGCAAAGCGACCCATCGGTCAGTGTGTGCTGTGCCCCTATCTAGCTCCTAGCACTACTAGTACCGTCGAATTTAGAATTTCAGTTTCAGTTTCACAGGAGGCTGATCCGGATCAGAGTGTACAGATATACTACCAAGCGTTGATGTCTCTGTGTTTACCTTGATGAGCTTGTTCCTGGCGGCCCGGCCGACGTCGAGGCGGCGGCGCAGCTGCTGGACGGTCATGCCGGTGGTCTCCGCGAGCTCGGCGTCGGTCGGATCCCTCTGCAAGTCCTCCCGCAAGCTCTCTTGCACTTCGAAGATCGCCTGGGACAGTAATGATTTCACTCATAGATCAGCCTCTAATTTCACTTCCATAGATTATACGAAGAATGATGGCACGGTAATTTGGGTAGATTAGATATACTATCAAGAACGACCGCACGGTAACTTGGGTAGACTAGATATACTATCAAGCTAAGTACTAGTACTCACCTTCATGGGCTGCATAGTCTTGAAGAGGCGCGCGCTCTGCGCGGAGCTGAGCACCGGCGGGATCTTCATGCGCTTCCAGTCGAGGCTGCCCATGTCCGTGGACACCGAGTGCTCCCGGAGCAGCATCTCCTCGAACCCCCGCTCCTCGTCCTGCTTGCCGCCGGCGTCGCCCTCCCTGCTCTTCATCTCCACCCTCTTCCCCAGGTCCATCCTACTCCCGCGCCTCCTCCGCCGGCTCCTCACGATCACAGTGCTCCTGCCCTGCACACAAAGGTGATTGGTTCAGATGCTGAAACGATGAATTACCAGGAGAAGAGGATCGAGCAGCTGGTGCAGCGGCTCCTCACCACTCCGCCCTTCCTCTTCTTCCTGTCCTTCTTCTTGCCCTCGTCGTCGCCGTGCTTCTCCTCAACCACGGCGGGGCTGAGCTTGTAGATGTTCTCCAGCGCGGCCGCCACCTCGTTGTAGTCCGTCCTCACCCCCTTCTCCTCCTCCTCCGCCGCCGCGGCCCTCGACGGCCGCTGCGGCGGGGGGAGCTTGGCCGCCGCGCGCTGCTTCGCGGGCGACGCGACCGCCGAGCAGCTCGTGGACGGCGCCCTCCGCCGCGGGCCCTTGAGCGAGAGCACGGCGGGACCGGACCGCAGCGGCCCGGCCGCGCGGCGGCACCCGGCGGCGAGCGGCCGGCTTGGCGTGGTCACGGTGGACGTCATGGCACGCTAGCCTAGCTGCCTCGATGCAGAGAAGCTTCTATGCGGAGAAGCTTCCTGTGGCGCACAGGCGCTCTCAGCTCAGGTCGTTGCTGGACCGTGTGCCGCGCGAGCGATGCAATGGCGTGGACGGAATCTCGAGCCGGGTGCGCGGCGCCACGCCATATAAGGGGCGGCGGTGCAACGGCCGCCACGAGCCCGCGGCGCGCCCATCCGACGGCCGGCAGGCCTCGAGGAGACGGATCGGGCGGTGGCGAGGGCGGGTGCGTGGCGCGGAGGGGTGCAGGAACGCGGCGGGAGATATGCGTGGGGGCGCTGGGGCCTTGGGGGGAGCTGCGTGGATGAGGCGGCCGCCACGCGGACGCGCGCCATAAGCCGCGTGATATTTCTTCGGCGATCTCCTGATCGGGGGACTGGTCGCGTGGGGGCCACCCGCCAGCGGGGGGGCAGGGGACGTGGAGCCGCCCGGTGCACGAGAAATCCAGTAATGGAAACCAATGGGCCCGTCAGTTTGGCTTTGGCCACGGGAAAATTCGCGTGCAAAATTGAGTAGAGAGAAGGGGAGAGAAGTCGTCTCGATTCCTCCGTTCACTGTGGCCACAGGAAAATTTTGCTACGGGAAGGGGAAATTACGTCAAAAAATGTTATCGGGTCGGGTTGTTTTACCAGTTGGGCTTGGGCTGAAACCTGCGCAGTTCGCATACTTTTAGAAGGGAACACGGAGTGGATGGGCCTGAGCCCACGGTGGTCAGTTTTAGAGAGGGGTGAATTGCATTTTTGCTCCCTTCGACTTCCTTCTGTTTTTGTAAGCGACTTTGACTTTCATTTTAGGTAGGGAAAAATTGTGCTTCGGAATTCCCTTCCTGAGTCAAGAGACACGCGCGGCGCGGCTTCCTTTCTCCGTGGAATAAAACGCGGCTGGCCTCTTGCGCTCTGTTTCTCCCGATCCGTGTCCGATCACATTCCCACCTAATAACTCATCGCCGGTAGCTGGAGTCGTCGCCTCGCCTGCGCCCCCAGCGGTGGAGACCGGATCCGGGTCTGTTCGCCGCCGATGTCTCCCAGTTTGTTGGAGGCTTCAGAGCTTGCGTGTGATCGACGCTAACCGAGTCGCATGCGAGCTGATCATCGGAATCGGATCGGTCACGCGCCCCATCTATATATGTGGCGATCGCTGCACGGGGCTCTGCAGCGGCAAGAGCAGCAGCGCAGAAGGAGGGGAAGAGATGGAGATATCGGGCGGAGGAATCGACGCTCTGTGCCACGACGCTCTGGTTGACATCTTCGTCCGCCTGCCGTCGGAGGCCGTGCTCCGCTGCTGCGCCGTCTGCAAGAGTTGGCGCCGCATCACCACCGACCGCTCCTGCCTCACGGCCCACGCCGCCCGAAGCCCGCGCGAGATGATCGTCCTTACCCGATACCTCACGGTCAGCGCCGGCCGGTGGCTTCACGGAACGTCGTCGCTTCCTCTGCGACGCAACCCTGCGAAACAAGAACGGAACCGCGACCTGGCACCCCCTGCTGTTCGCTCTCCATGGCCTGTTCGTGCTCCAGCAACGTCCGGGCCTTTACATCATCTGCAACCCTATGACCAGGCAGTGGACCAACCTGCCGGTGCTGGCTCCGGAGCCGTGCTTCACCGCGTTCCCGTGCGGCTTCTACTTCCACAGCTCGTCCGGCGAGTACCGCCTCCTGTGCCATGGTGACGAAGCAGGCTGGGGCGCCGCCGGTGCGTCGGGATGGAAGGACTACTACTACGTCCTCACCGCCGGTGCCACCCAGCCTCGGCGGCTGTCGCGCGCTCCGGCAGACCGCCCCGTTATCATGGGGTACCAGCAGCCCGTGGCTCATGGCGAGACCCTCTACTGGTTCACCTTGCACCCTGAAGCCATCCGCACCGGCAAGATACTGGCGTTCCACACGGCTTCCGAGACGTTCCGGCTGATGTCCTGGCCGCCCGGTGTCGAGCTGGCGGCGCTGCTGGAGCTAGACGGGTCGCTCTGCGCCCATACCATGCCGTGCAAGACGCGGTTCGACATATGGGTACTGCAAGATCACGAGGCGGAGCGCTGGACGCTGCGCCTTCGGATGGAGGTGCCACCACCTCCCCCGAGATGCATCGTCAGCACGGCGATCACTGCTGGGGACGGCAGCATCCTCATTGGGGACCCCTACAGTCTTGTGGTCAGGCTATACGATCTCAAAGAGAAGAGGCTGCGCAAGGAAATGCATTTTCTCACGATGCCAACGTTCCTGGTGTTCAGGGAGAGCTTGGTGCCGCATGATTTCTTTCAGTTGCCTCGGTGCCCTGAGCTGATACGGTTAAAGTTTCCCGACTGAATATGATCAGAGGAGGCTGAAGTGGACTCTTTCTTAGGATGATATTGAAATTGAAACACGAGGAGCTATTCGATTTCTAATGGCCGCCAGCTAGAGAGGTATACTAGTGATTGCATGAGGGAAAGCACATCTACTACAGTAGTTACAACTTGAAGGAATGGAAGTGCCAAGAAATGAATGCATTGCATGCCATTCGTTTGGGAAGATATGTTGGGTTTTTTATTAATATAAAATGAATCTCTGTACCATGTAATCCGTTATTTTAGGGCCTCAATGTTATGACCCATGTAATCGGTTATTCGAATGATTAGATACATTAAGATCCTGCCAAGGACATGTATGCCCCCTGTGCCCATATGTTATCGGATGATCCGTGTGGACACCTTGCAATGCGTTGTTACAGTTGAAAATTGGCACCGGTCAAAGGTCTATATTTCTTGAGAAAATTTCCTATTTAACTCTGGTAAAGTTGAAAATTATTTATTTGATACTAACTTTTTAACTTTCCCATTTGATACTGAATTGAAGTTTGATACTTACGTCCATTCCATCAGTTAACTCACACGACAGTAACGTGTGGACTCCCCCCTCTTTTCCAGGCTAAAATGACTATTAAATCACCTTCAAAATTTATGAAACTTGTTGTATGGATATAATAAATGGAGATGAATCCATTTTGAATAAAAACACATGTGTAGCATTTTAATTTTTAAAATTAAAATTCACCAAAATAGGCTACTTTTAAAGATTATCTTAATTTTTAGTGCACAACATTACTTTCCAAAAATTATGAAAATATACCTAATAATCCTATCATGGCATGAACTAATTTGTAAAATTATCTTCAATCATAAGTAACTTAGAGAACCTTGAAGTTATTTCAAAATTTTATTTTTGTGAAACAACTTTAAAATTTGTTTTTCTTAAAGAAGTTCAAAAGTTTTTTGTAATTTATCATGTGAAGTCATTTGTAAATTGGTCAAAATTTGAGTAAAAAGTCAACGGTCATATATATTAAGAATGGAGGTAGTAATATTGAGAGAAAGCCTCAAGAACTCGCTGTGAGAATTCGACAAGGACAACTTTGCATGAAATCTTATACGTCCCTGCCCTCACACCTAATTGGGTAAGCTGCACTTTTGGATAAATTGATAACAAGTCCAGAAGCTTCCCCAAACACAGCAAAGGTTTATTTCAGTGTCTCGACTTCTTGCTTTACAGGGTTTATTTACAAAGACAGCTGCGTCATCTGCATAAACACTCACTCTTAGATATCCTGCTCTATTCTGAATTGGTTGTAGTATCGATTCACGCTCAGCCACTGTCAGCAGTTTCTGCAGAGGTTTTGAGTGCCGGGAAGAAGAGAAGTGGGGATAGAGGATCCCCTTGGCGAAGCCCAGTTTTATGCTTGAAACTACGCCCTTGTACTACATTCAGAAAAACTGTTGAGTTTGCCATCGAAAGTAAAGTGTTTGTCCAACTTCTCCATTTGGGTCCAAAACCCATTGCCTCCCAAACCTCCATCAGATATGACCAGTTGACTGTTAAATGCCTAAAAGGAGCATAGGCCGCTTTGTGCAATGCAACTCATAAAATAGGTATGTCATGAATACTCTTCCATTTTTCGATGAAAGCACTATGGTTCCTTGACAAAAGTTCATTCAGATGTCCTTCAAGCTACAAGTCTATTTGCCATCATCTTGGAAATAATCTTGGTCACACTGAGTGAGAGGCTACCGGGCCGAAAATCAGACATTTTTTAAGCTTCCGGAGTCTTTGGCAGCAGCGCAATCTGTTCAGATTTTAATAGATTGATATGTTGCATATGCTGATTAAGAAGTAGTTTACTGCCACAAGGTCAGCCTTGATTATATTCAAAGAAACCTTAAAGAAACTTCCTATGAATCTATCCGGGCCTTGGGCCTTTTCCGACTGCATCCCCCCTTGACCTCCTCTTCTGAAATTCCTCTTCTAAAGTGTCGATATTTAGCCTCGGAATGTTCAGTCTCTCCCAATTCAGAGTCAATCAGTCAACTCACGCGGCACTGGAGTGCCCAGCAGGTCACCACGGTGATAAAAAATAGCCTTCTCCTTGTCCCCGTGCAAATGGGCCGTGCCTGCATCCTAAACTCTGAATAAGCATCCCCGGCCTTGAGGAAGGTAATTCTAGACTGGTGTCTTGCTCTCAGATTTTCAATTGCTGTCACTGTCAGGTACCTATTTTCCAATTCTCTCCTTAGGAGAACTTCTTCTGGGCTGAGTGATATGTAATCTTGTACAACACCTAGAGGCTAGAATCGAATGATATGCTTTGCAGCAATGAGCAGCACTTGTTATGGCCAATCTTTGTCTTTGCCCAACTCCGGAGCCCTTTTCCAACACCCTGAACCTTGGTATGTAGCCTCAGGAACGGATTATGTAGAATCAAATGTTTGTTCCAAGCCTCTGCAACCGTAGAGCCCAGGTAGTTTATGCCAAAAAGGTTCAAACCTGAATACTCTGAAATTTTTAGGTGCAGTACCTCCTATCAGAAGTTCAGAACACAGAAGTGAATGATCAGACACTAGTGGAAATGCCTTGGAGAAGGCAAGTAGGCAGCATCAACTGCCAAGCAATCTCCCGTGTAGAAGGCCCTACCAATCCTGGTATGTGTGCGATTGTTTGTCCCAAGTGAATTTGTAGTCTCAACTGAAAACTCAGAGCCATCTATTGCATTTCTGAGTACCCCGTCAGGTACCGGTTCGAATTTGTGTTACTTTTATCTTACGCCTGAAATCCCCAATCACAAGCCATTTTTCAGAAGCTACCATACCGGTCAATCAGCTATTGACAGGATCTGACAGTTGTCGGATATGCTACAGATATGCCACACTTCTATTCTCAATACTAATTTGGCACCCACAGGTCAGTAATGTGAGTCTTTACAGGACTGACAATGATCCGAGAAACTTAGCTCAAGTCAATCAAGCTACAAGCTACGGACATCTACAGCAGTCTACCACTACCCCGTAAAGCACACCACAGTACCTCGGGATCTGTGTCACGAAATCAGAACTGTCTGTCATCATCTTATGGAAGCATCGAACAGCTAATAGTGCATCGGACCCAGCATGATGGGCATCCCCGACTCGTTCCACCTGTAGCGTCTTGCATACCGTGGCCAGTCCACCATGGATGACCTCCTTCCGGCAGCGCCCAAGCTTGGTGAACACTCGCACGTCGAATGACCGTGGGAAGAGCTCCCAGAAAAGATTGAGAAACTGCACACGGTCTACGGGCAAAGCCTCTTGCCTTGTTAGCAGCCGAATTAGGAACCCGAAGTCGGGGTATCCCATAAAGCTAATCCAAGTGATTTTTGGGTTCCTGATCATTGCAGAGCTCGCGAGCCAATCAATAAACTGGGCTGCGGGTATCCCGTGGCTAGCATGCTCCTCCAGATTCAGCTTGGCTTCGTCCCGGAGGAAGGCGACGCCAGCGTGCCACGGCGCACGCCATGCACTCTGAAACTGAAGGTTAAACTGCCAGACACCTAAGACATTGAAATTTGCATCCGCGGCGGCAAAACCAACTTGGACCAGATTGCCACCATTGACCGTCTTACATAGCTCTTCGTAGTGTACGTTGGCTGATGGTGGCTCCCTACCCAGAGAGACCACGCCGTCGGGAATTGCAAACTCTAAATCAATCCCGATCATGTAGTCCACTTCAGAATCTCTATGCAGAAGTGCGGTAATATCTACAAATGCGTCCTGAGCTGTCTCGGCCCAGACATCATGCACAGCCGAGCAGTCGCCGAACAAGGTGGGCACAATCATCCCTGCAACACCAGCGTCAGAGTACAATGCAGCATAGCAAACACCAAGGGGTGACCAAAGAAGGAGAATTCGAAAACCACTCACCTGATGAAGAGACTCTTGAGTATGCTCGTTGGTACGATGTGGAGGCTTCGAGCATTCCGACTACATGGAAAAAGAATCAGAGTTTCCGAAGCATTAGCACATCAAGTTATTTGTGTAGACAAAACTGTGATTTCAAAGAGTGGCCATGTTCTTGCTAACCTCGAGTTGTATCGCTGCTCTCTCAGGGGAAAAATGGACACCTCTAGAAAAGGAGAATTGAAGAAAATTTAAAATAATTGACAAAGACCTTATGACTCATGAGCATAAGATTGCCCCTAATATGAAGTACATGCTAGTTGTGTGTAGAATGTTTCACTTCAACTGGTTCAGCTAATGCATTATGTAGAATTTGATAGAATCAATTTTCAGTCAATACAGATCAGCAAAGGACAGCTAATGCATTATGTAGAAGTTGATGAAATCCCCTTTCAGGCAATACGGCAGAAACAGAAAAATATCTTAATCAGCATATGGACCTGTTTTTGGTAAGGAAAACAAAACTAGATGATCAAGCATACAAGTAAAATAAGCTTGGCATTGTGTTTTGCTCTCTACCTCAGCATGCATGGTTAATTAAACCTCATAAAGATTCAAATAAATGTATAAGCCATCCTGGGATACATCTATCAAAATTATTCACTAGTTTCATAGGAAAGTTCTATGGCACTAGTATGTAAGTTACTGCTCATGGACAATACCCTAAAACAAGGCATGCATGTGAAGAAGTATGGCAGTACAAACATTATATACTCTCAGATCAATAGATAGATAATTTGCTCTTGAAACCAGATGCCGAATGCTACCTACGGTGTGGTAAATTGCACCAACAACACAAGCAAACGAGATGTACAGAATTCTCGCAAAAGGAAGAGACAGGAGGAATCGTAGCCTGGAGCTGCCGCCACGAAGAAACAACATATGCTGAATTAGTACGCGCTGTGACATCCAATTCTTCTCTCAACATCTGGAGCCGTACTGTTGCTACGCGGTCAGGCTTCAAGACATGATTGTAGAGTTGCTTCCATTGTCACCAGGCAACATATTATTAAACTTTGGACTCCAACTGGCAGATTCGAGGTGAAAAAACTTTAGCAAAAGCAGAGACTCAGGAGAGCTAACTTGTCCCTTCAGGGATGTGCATGCCAAAGCCACGTTTCATTTTCTCGATTCTGATAAATTGAAAGTTGAGAAATGATTAGTATCTGGAAACCCTGTCTTAACAAAACTTAATCAAGCTACACATGGCAATCTAGTATTTTCAATGTTCAAGTACATGGTAGCAAGATTCTAATAGAAAAGAAGCAACAAAACTAGCTACTGATTATGACACTAGACGAATTCAGGAAGTAAATGTGAGGATGCAACTATGCTTTCTATGCTCAAAGTTTATACTCAGCCTCGTTGGTAAACAAATGGCTAATACCTTTGTAGTTTCCTTGTACACTTATTAGTTTGCACACATCCTAAACAATACCTCATCTCCTTTCTTGATAGCATGTCCAGCCTTAATCATAACTTCAAGCATACGATCTTTAAAGCGCCAATGCAGGAAGCAATTAGCATTGGGTGAGTGGTTCAACATATCTGGGAAGAAAATGACAAGTCATAATTTAGCTTTTGTATTCCTAATCAGAAGATTGGGAGGTGTGCTAGCAGTGACACCAATATAAATTGACTTAAGGTGAATAACTATAATGTTTGGGAGAATTAAAGATGCAAAGCACTTGTTTGAAATATGACAGTAGATGTATTTATTATGGATTTTAGCTCAGGAGTTCTACTTTGTGCAAGTAACAGTGTTAATATAAGAGATATTATCTACTATTAGTATTTAACTTACATTTCATACTGATTCAAACGCTCGAATGCTGTATTACGTAGCAGTAAATAAACAAGCATAGCAGCATACAAAGCCACAAAACAAAGTAGAGTTAAGGTCCAATGCAAGTACATGGTTAAATCCAATTATTGTGAGTATCATCTCTCAGGCTCATACACTAGAGCTTTGTTGTTGATTTTAGTACCTACTACATACTGAAAAGCTGTAAATAGGGAAACATGACAAAAAAGAAAAAGAAATACCGGCATAAGGATATTTGCATCTTGGATGAAGGCTCCCATTCTCATCTTCATGTTGACAGAGCGAGATTGAACAATACTCAGTGCCCAGAGAAATCTCTCATGGTCACGGGCAGTGCCCAGAGAAATCTCTCATGGTCACGGGCAAGGTGTTTTAGCTTTAGAGGAACTGCTTTGTCCTGGATATTACTCATAAAGCTAATGTTAAAGGAGCCCAGGAAGCAAAGCTGGTAAAAGAGTACAGTGTACAGAAGTGTACCCAATGCTTTTGCCAGAAGTCAATTGCTCGTTGCTGGTGCTTTAACATTTCTGAGGCAAGATCTTCATCTTCTAGTTCCATCAAATCCTCCTAGAAAGCCAGGCATGTAAATTCATTCAAACTGTAGAATCAGATATAAGAAGCTTCCGTCTCAAAAAAAAAAAGACAAAGTAGCAGTTTACTTTTGGTTAGCTTTTGGATACCTTCGGTGCCAGCAGCAAACTAGTGCATTCATCAGGCCCTGGCAAAAAATCACCACATAACTGCCAAAAGTTGTCTTCTATATCAAATGCATAGAGAAGAAGGCAAGCTAATCTTAGATCCCAATCCATCTGCAGGAATAATACAAATCCCATTAGCTTGCAGTCTGCATCACTATTGAAGCTTGACATCAGGGAAGGAGGAAAACATGATTTATGTTTTTGACAATGGTGTCATTTATTCTCTTATTTAACAGTGAGGATAGTGGGTTGAAAAATTCAACCATATAGATGGAATTTGTACAGTCGAATTGCTGTGGATTCTCAATTACTGTTCAACTACCAGTGCTATAAGAACTAAAATATTCTATGAATAGTGAAATTGCATGATATAATCGCAACTTCAACACAGAAGCATTAGAGGGCTCCAGACTTTTTCAATGATGTATTTGATACCACACCCACACTTATTTGCATGAACAATATGTTCACCAAGCTAACTCAACTAAACATCTAAAATAAACCAGTGACAGCATTAATAGTTTGGTTAATCCATTTACCTCTGGATCTGTTGATTCAATAATGTCGAATATAGGATGACCTAGTGGAATAATGTCAGGGAAAAACATCCAAGGTTTCTTTTGAGTTATAGTCAGCATTAGCTCTAAGGGAACCTCCATAATTACCTGAAAAAAAGCAAGCAGGATCAATATTCATTTAAAGCATATCATCACTGTGTAATAAAACTAAATTTATTATTTAAAAAGTTGGAGCATCCTCGTCAAATTGTATCATTGTTTCTGAACAAGACCATTCTACAGCATTATGAAGAAGTTACATGCGGGCATTGGATTTGGCAAAGTGCATGGGAATAAACTTGTAGTTGGATGACATTATTTTTGGCAGCACCACGAAGTAGCATAAGCAACTGACTTCCACTGGTGATTATATAGAAGATACTATACATGGCAATTGAAATAGTGTGCTGGCAAAACACGCATTGACAAGAAGCAAGTATCAATTTAAACAGCTATGCTGCAGCACTCACTTATTCATATGGCAGTGTCAGACCAATCACAAACTACATCCATTACACAAGGGACTAACTAATGTGGTGAAGCACACGGTGGTTTGAACCTCAAATTGATTAGGGAAGCTCTAGTTAGAGGTCTGAGAATCACTGAAATGTCTCACTCTAGCTCTGCGTAGCGGCTCCACGTCCTGGGAAGCATACACGCCCATCCCATCCGGCCCTTCCAGGAACTCAATCCCGTACGCCCGCATCATCCGCGCGTATCCTATCCGGTAGAAATCAGGGTCCGCGGGCTCCATCTGCACAATTCCAACGCGCACATGAGCAATCCAAATGCCAGTACGACGTCCGAAACGGAGAGACAAGGAGCATCACAAAGCCACGAGAAGCTCATTTCCATCGGCCGCAGAATCAGAAGCTTTCGCAGCAGGTTAAAACATCCAGGAACAAGAAATTCCAGGGGTTGGGAAGCGATAGGGGGACCTCGGGCGGGAAGGGATCGTCCTCCTGCGGCGGCTCGAGCAGCCTGAGCGGAGGCGTGGCATCCTGCTCCTCGGCGACCTCCTCCACCGGGGGAGGCGCGGGCGGCCGGCGCGGAGAGGCTGCGCGAGGCGCCGGACCCCCGGGGCAGCGACGTGGCGGGGCGGGAAGCGAAGGGACGGAGGAGGGAGAAGGGAGGGGAGGAGGAGAGCGGAGGCCGCGGGGGTCGCCATGGCAGGGCAGGACGCAGCGGGGAGGGAAGCGGGGTGTGAAGAGGACGGAGACGTGTTATCTATTGGTTAGCGGGTGGCGGTGCACAGCTTGAGTCCGCCTTCCGAACAGGGAGGCGTAATCCTGAGCCGTTCCGTCTAGTGGCGATTCAAAAGGCACGCCACGCAACGCTGCAGGCAGGCGCGACGGCGACACAAAGCTTGAGCCGATTTCTCAAGTATACAAATGCAGGCCTGCAAAAGTATAGAAAAGAAATACCTTCTTGTCCAAAGTCCGGAAACAGACTACGTAAACTCGAAATTCTTGCAAGACTTTGTAACTCGAAATTCTTTGACAAGTTCAAACGAAACTGTAGACATGTTGATCAATTTGGCGGATGATTATATTCTAAAAAAATGATTTTCAGACCTCGTATATGTGCCGATGCCTATCATCTACGTACTTGACATCACCATAGCTAAGCCTCCATATTTTTTAAGAAAACTGTAAGATAAGGAAAGGCAGTATAGAGTGACAGATAGTACCATAAGTACGGATTGTTCAAACATGTTTCGTAGCTGAATCCTCAAGATCAGTACAATCAACCAAATCAAAAATAAGTTTCAAGTGACAGGCAAGAAGCATGCACAAGTGCCTTATAAGAGAGAATAATGTTACACGATAATGAAACAATGGACACGGGCCATCTCCACCTTCATCGCTGAAAGGTAAGCATCACTTAGAACAATGTACTTTCCAACTATGGTAATAGTGAACTGTAACAGGAGATAGCCACTTGATTACAAGAAAAGAAATAAAATAATTATGTAAGTGATGCAGAAACCAAATGTATCATGTAGATTGTCATATTTGGTAGCCCTTCCCCCCATTCCTCCATGTTTAGCTCCAAGAAGCACTTGCAAATATTAAAAGGAATTTTGAATACATATAGCAGCAGCACCTCTGGAAGATATGGCTGATACGATACATGATAACAAACCTTTCAAGATTTAAAACAGTAAGGATAGCATCATGTGCCTTTGGTCCTAAAAGGCCAAAGTATTAAGTTTGTATGAGAGAAAAAATTTACTTTGGTATATAGAAAATGAGGTGTGTTTTACATACCTTTAACAACAGAGGAACACACCCGATCTTTTTATCAATGAAATGCGAAGTAGGTGGGGATCTTCCCCCACGAAGTTGGTTAAAAAAATTATTATTCCTGCTTTTATACTTTGAGCCTACCGCAAGTTCCTAGCAATTTATCTTCGAAAAATTCCTAAGGCATGTTTCAATTTCAAGTTTTCAAAACTGACGAGCTCAGCACAAACAGCAGCTTGGTGCGGTTGGGCCTTCTCCCGACATTCCTGACATGCGGCCCATCTGTAAATCTCGGCCCATATTTTTGCCCCTAGAGACCCAGTAGCAGGCGCCGCGCAGCCCGTCGACAACCCCGCCGTGCCGCCCTTACACTTCCGACCAAACGCAAACTCTCCTGGCTCGCTTACATCTGGGCCTAAGAAATCTTAGCCCCACACGTCAGTGTTCAAATAGCCACACACGACCGGTCGCCCGACTCCCAGGTGTTCACGCCTCCCGAGCCACGGACGCACATTAAAAAAAGCAAATAAATAATGAAAGAAAGCCGATAAAATTATTTAAGAAGGTTGGGGCGAGAGCATGCTCCTCTCCTCCTCTTCTTCCCTTGCCTGGGCTTCATCTGATCTCACCTCACGCGCACACTCCCCCGATCACTCCCCCCTTCTCCGCCTCCAGCTCACACCCACCGCCCCACCCCTTCTTCCCCCTCGCACTCAAATCCAGAGCCTCGCAGATCCGCCGCCTCCCCGATCCGATCGCCTCCGCCTCCTCCCGATCGGATCCCGCAGGTGAGCTCCCGCCCCATTGCTCCAGCTCCCCGTGCGCGGTTTCCTGTTCGAATTTGAAGCGGCCTTGCATCTGAGCTCCGTGTCTGATGGTACTGCTGCTGCTAGGGTTTGGGTGTCTGCGGCGATTTAGATGGTTTACGATGGCGCCGTGAAGGACCAGGAGAGCGCGGCAAACACAGCGTCGGCATCGTCGGCGGTGACGGAGGCATCGGGGGATTCGCCCGCGGCGTCGGAGGCGGCGGCGGTGAGCACGAGGCCCTCGGCGAGGCCGCCGCACGATAAGAGACTCGGCGTGCGGCACCCCTTGAAGCACCGCCGGTTCCGTGCCGGGGGGAAGATGATGGTGGAGCCAGGAGGGGTGCCGCCCGCTCAGGCTGTGGCAGAAGGGGAGGAGGAGGAGGAAACCAGCGAGGTGGAAGAGGACGAGGCGGAGGAGGAGGAGGCCTCGTCCACGGAGACGGAGATGCAGGCTGCCGATGTGGAGGTGTCATCCGCGCCGGCAGCAGGGGTACAAGCGATGGAGGTGGACGGGGGCGAAATGGAGGCATCACCTGAGCCAGCGGTGGCTGTGGGGGACACAGAGTTGGAGGCCCAGCAAGAAGAGGAGGATGAGGTTTCATCCATAGCGGTGGCACAGGGGGAGAGGAAGCAGGAGGCCACACCTGCAACGTCTACCGTACTAGCTGTGGAGGCGCCCAAGGAGAAGGATCAGGATAAGGAGAGGGAGGAGAAGGAGAAGAGGGACAAGGAGAGGGAAAGGCAGAAGGAGAGGGAGAGGGCGGATGAGGTTGGCTATATGAGTGGAGGATGGAAGAGGTAACACTTGCTGCCCAATGCCCTTCATTGCAGCTTACGTCTCGAACCATTGGTTCTATTGGCACTCTCTTTGCTTCATTTAATTTAGATCCGCCACGTAGCTCGCATACCAACAGGATTGAGTAGTACAATACACTAAATGAATTAGATGTTGGCGCTTCTAGCATTTGAGAAAGTAACGGCAGGGAGGCAGGGACTTTCTAGACATAGCTTTTCGTGCGTCATCTTGTATCCAGAATTGTATTTAGTTTGGTAGGTTGTCAGTTATCCTTGTTGAATTTCAGTTCGTATGAGCTGGTACACTATCAAAGTTCAACCATGACAGTGTAATGCTATTTTTCATATGGTCCCATGCAAATAAGAAAATAGCTGTAACTGTAGCGTACACTGCTTCCAAATCTGTTGTAATTTCATTTTTTTCTTAATTTTGTATGGAAGGGCAGCGTTGTTGCTAAAAATGCATCCACTGTGGGTCCTTATATCACCTTGGTCTTGATGTTTAGAATTGCACATAGTTCCAGTGGAACATGACCTTGAGCTTACAAACCTTTTGGGATTGCTCACGATTGTAAGCTCAATTGCATGATGCAGACACATGCCACTATTAGAAAGCAGCACACGTAACATTTTGTTGACAATCATAATGAATTTCGTTGTTCTGCTAGCTGGTGGTAGCTTGCTGGATTTCATGAATTACTAGTACCCCTGTCACCAGGAATCAAATTAAATGTGAAACTACTTTTGAGCTTTCATACTAAACTTATCCTTGTGTCCTACCACATTGTGAATTTGATACCACACTTTGCTACATAAGTCAGACCACAGATTGATCTAAAATACTCTACCAACCACTCTTCACGAAATGGAAATATTAGTAAGCTGCTTGATAAAATAGGAATAATGCTACTACAGGATTTTGTTTATGTTGTATCTTGAGATGTTTCTACACTGTCTATTAGCTTGATTGTCATCATTTCTATCAAACTTTGATGTACTACAACATGCTCAAGAGGTTTCTGACTTAACAAATTTAATTAAATACAATGCTACATGTGTAAATATCTTATGTTACGTGCATGGTATCAAAATACGATTTAGAAACCGGATCATATTATTGTTTATGCCGTGATACTTCAGATTCTCTATTAGTTAGACATATCTCACTTTTCTAAATCCTGATCTTATTGTTGTTCAGAAAGAGAATTTTGTAATTTGTATGTATGAAAAAAATGACACTTCTCAGATTCAAGTTACCTGTCGAATTTTGTTCCCTATATCAATTAGAGCATTTAAGTTTGCTTTATTTTCAAGTAGGTAGCCACTTGTTAATACTTATTGGCTAAGTTTTTTCCTATATCAGGACATATAAGTGATTTTCCCAGAGAATATGTGCAGATGTTTTTTCGTCAATCATATTTTAAAAAATAAATCCTGTGTTTGTTTGACTGTTTGCAGTGTTGACGGAAGGCTGAATTGTGGGTATTCAAGTTTTAGAGGAAAAAGGGCAAGCATGGAAGATTTCTATGATATAAAATCATCTAAAATTGATTATAAACAAATAAGTCTCTTCGGAATTTTTGACGGTCAGAGATTTGTTCTTCTAGACTTTCTGTTGTCTCTCAGTGCATCTATCTGAAACATTTCTATTCTCTCAGGTCATGGCGGTTCACGTGCTGCTGAGTATTTGAAGGAGCACTTGTTTGACAACCTCATGAAACATCCGGAGTTCATGAAAGATACAAAATTAGCTATAAGTATGTATTGCACATAACATTTCCAATTTTCCATGGACCTTCAAGTAATCCAGTCATCATCTGGCAACTTGAAACATATAGAAAGACAGATTCAGAGTTCTTGGATGCTGAAAGGAACTCTCATAGAGATGACGGGTCAACTGCATCAACAGCAGTGTTGGTTGGTGATCATCTTTATGTGGCAAATGTTGGAGACTCAAGAGCTGTTATATCGAAGGCTGGCAAAGGTAAGCTTATTTGGAAATTCTGTGCTACTTAGGAAGAATGATGTTGTTGATTGAATAATTTTAAATGCAAGTATGTGGGCTCTGTGCCAGCCTGGAAGCATGTTTAATCCGCTATACCAGAGATTTATAAGACATGAAATACGGTTACTTCAGATTTAGTATTGTTAGTGACTATTGACTGTATTTATTGTAATGGTTCTAAATAGTATTATGAACTGGTTGGTGTGTAAAAACTGGACAATTTGTGAGGAACATGTTCTTTCAGTATATCACCTTCGATATAACATTACAATTGATATCAAAATGACACGCAAGAGATTGGATGAATCACTCAAACTGATTTCTGAGAACAAAACTTAGTACTGCTGTAATTGTAATAAAACGTTATTGTTCTTATCATCTTTCTTTATTGGGTAAATTGTACAATTGTTAGCTTTTTAGATGAATTGCTCGCTAGGCATGCGCCAAATTATTTGCACAACATGAGATGGATTTATTAGACTCAATTGATGGTGGGAACATTAGTTCTCCTTTTCTGGTATCCAAGGGATGTCTGCATTGATGCTTAGGCAAGTCTTATGGGGTTATGTCTATAATCCAGATGTATTTGCCTGTTGCCTTGTTTGTAAAATATCTCGTTTACCTCTTGCAGCTATTGCGCTATCTGAAGATCACAAGCCGAACAGAAGTGATGAGAGGAAGCGAATTGAGAGTGCTGGTGGGATAGTTATGTGGGCTGGTAAGCCCTGCACTAACCACGCCAATTACACTTACATGATTGCATGTTTTAGCCAAAGTTCCTTGCCATGATCTTGCTCATAGTGGCCAATGTGCTTTTACAGGAACATGGAGGGTAGGTGGCGTACTTGCGATGTCTCGGGCATTCGGCAACCGTCTGCTAAAGCAATTTGTTATTGCGGAGCCTGAGATTCAGGTAACTTGATCTTTGCTTATCCTAACATTGATGTTTTATGGCTTTACATGTGATTTGTGGTTTGTAGACCTAATCTGTTCACTCTCTTAGGAGTATAGAGTCCTCTTACATATACGTTAGTAGAGTCCTTATTGTGTACGCCTCATGTTCTCATATTATATTATTATTGAATACAAGTGCTATTCATAACACACTCGAACTTTCTCTCTCTTTTTTTGTGTGTGTGTGTGTGTCAGGAACAAGAAATAAATGATGAATTGGAGTTTCTGATTATAGCTAGTGATGGGCTGTGGGATGTGGTTCCGTTTCCGGACTTTGGACAAGAAGGTATTTCTTTTCTATACTTTTGCAGGCCTGCATTTGTATACTTGAGAAATCGGCTCAAGCTTTGTGTCGCAGTCGCGCCCGCCTGCAGCGTTGCGTGGCGTGCCTTTTGAATCGCCACTAGACGGAACGGCTCAGGATTACGCCTCCCTGTTCGGAAGGTGGACTCAAGCTGCGCACCGCCGCCCGCTAACCAATAGATAACGTCTCAGTCCACTTCACACCCCGCTTCCCTCCCCGCTGCGTCCTGCCCTGCCATGGCGACGCCCGCGGCCTCCGCTCTCCTCCTCCCTCCCTCCTCCCTCCTCCGTCCCTTCGCTTCCCGCCCCGCCACGTCGCTGCCCCGGGGGTCCGGCGCCTCGCGCAGCCTCTCCGCGCCGGCCGCCTGCGCCTCCCCCGGTGGAGGAGGTCGCCGAGGAGCAGGATGCCACGCCTCCGCTCAGGCTGCTTGAGCCGCCGCAGGAGGACGACCCCTTCCCGCCCGAGGTCCCCCTATCGCTTCCCAACCCCTGGAATTTCTTGTTCCTGGATGTTTTAAACTGCTGCGAAAGCTTCTGATTCTGCGGCCGATGGAAATGAGCTTCTCGTGGCTTTGTGATGCTCCTTGTCTCTCCGTTTCGGACGTCGTACTGGCATTTGGATTGCTCATGTGCGCGTTGGAATTGTGCAGATGGAGCCCGTGGACCGTGATTTCTACCGGATAGGATACGTGCGGATGATGCGGGCGTACGGGATTGAGTTCCTGGAAGGGCCGGATGGGATGGGCGTGTATGCTTCCCGGGATGTGGAGCCGCTACGCAGAGCTAGAGTGAGACATTTCAGTGATTCTCAGACCTCTAACTAGAGCTTCCCTAATCAATTTGAGGTTCAAACCACCGGTTCAACACAACCGGATGTGCTTCACCACATTAGTTAGTCCCTTGTGTAATGGATGTAGTTTGTGATTGGTCTGACACTGCCATATGAATAAGTGAGTGCTGCAGCATAGCTGTTTAAATTGGTACTTGCTTCTTGTCAATGCGTGTTTTGCCAGCACACTATTTCAATTGCCATGTATAGTATCTTCTATATAATCACCAGTGGAAGTCAGTTGCTTATGCTACTTCGTGGTGCTGCCAAAAATAATGTCATCCAACTACAAGTTTATTCCCATGCACTTTGCCAAATCCAATGCCCGCATGTAACTTCTTCATAATGCTGTAGAATGGTCTTGTTCAGAAACAATGATACAATTTGACGAGGATGCTCCAACTTTTTAAATAATAAATTTAGTTTTATTACACAGTGATGATATGCTTTAAATGAATATTGATCCTGCTTGCTTTTTTTCAGGTAATTATGGAGATTCCCTTAGAGCTAATGCTGACTATAACTCAAAAGAAACCTTGGATGTTTTTCCCTGACATTATTCCACTAGGTCATCCTATATTCGACATTATTGAATCAACAGATCCAGAGGTAAATGGAATAACCAATCTATTAATGCTGTCACTGGTTTATTTTAGATGTTTAGTTGAGTTAGCTTGGTGAACATATTGTTCATGCAAATAAGTGTGGGTGTGGTATCAAATACAACATTGAAAAAGTCTGGAGCCCTCTAATGCTTCTGTGTTGAAGTTGCGATTATATCATGCAATTTCACTATTCATAGAATATTTTAGTTCTTATAGCACTGGTAGTTGAACAGTAATTGAGAATCCACAGCAATTCGACTGTACAAATTCCATCTATATGGTTGAATTTTTCAACCCACTATCCTCACTGTTAAATAAGAGAATAAATGACACCATTGTCAAAAACATAAATCATGTTTTCCTCCTTCCCTGATGTCAAGCTTCAATAGTGATGCAGACTGCAAGCTAATGGGATTTGTATTATTCCTGCAGATGGATTGGGATCTAAGATTAGCTTGCCTTCTTCTCTATGCATTTGATATAGAAGACAACTTTTGGCAGTTATGTGGTGATTTTTTGCCAGGGCCTGATGAATGCACTAGTTTGCTGCTGGCACCGAAGGTATCCAAAAGCTAACCAAAAGTAAACTGCTACTTTGTCTTTTTTTTTTGAGACGGAAGCTTCTTATATCTGATTCTACAGTTTGAATGAATTTACATGCCTGGCTTTCTAGGAGGATTTGATGGAACTAGAAGATGAAGATCTTGCCTCAGAAATGTTAAAGCACCAGCAACGAGCAATTGACTTCTGGCAAAAGCATTGGGTACACTTCTGTACACTGTACTCTTTTACCAGCTTTGCTTCCTGGGCTCCTTTAACATTAGCTTTATGAGTAATATCCAGGACAAAGCAGTTCCTCTAAAGCTAAAACGCCTTGCCCGTGACCATGAGAGATTTCTCTGGGCACTGAGTATTGTTCAATCTCGCTCTGTCAACATGAAGATGAGAATGGGAGCCTTCATCCAAGATGCAAATATCCTTATGCCGGTATTTCTTTTTCTTTTTTGTCATGTTTCCCTATTTACAGCTTTTCAGTATGTAGTAGGTACTAAAATCAACAACAAAGCTCTAGTGTATGAGCCTGAGAGATGATACTCACAATAATTGGATTTAACCATGTACTTGCATTGGACCTTAACTCTACTTTGTTTTGTGGCTTTGTATGCTGCTATGCTTGTTTATTTACTGCTACGTAATACAGCATTCGAGCGTTTGAATCAGTATGAAATGTAAGTTAAATACTAATAGTAGATAATATCTCTTATATTAACACTGTTACTTGCACAAAGTAGAACTCCTGAGCTAAAATCCATAATAAATACATCTACTGTCATATTTCACACAAGTGCTTTGCATCTTTAATTCTCCCAAACATTATAGTTATTCACCTTAAGTCAATTTATATTGGTGTCACTGCTAGCACACCTCCCAATCTTCTGATTAGGAATACAAAAGCTAAATTATGACTTGTCATTTTCTTGCCAGATATGTTGAACCACTCACCCAATGCTAATTGCTTCCTGCATTGGCGCTTTAAAGATCGTATGCTTGAAGTTATGATTAAGGCTGGACATGCTATCAAGAAAGGAGATGAGGTATTGTTTAGGATGTGTGCAAACTAATAAGTGTACAAGGAAACTACAAAGGTATTAGCCATTTGTTTACCAACGAGGCTGAGTATAAACTTTGAGCATAGAAAGCATAGTTGCATCCTCACATTTACTTCCTGAATTCGTCTAGTGTCATAATCAGTAGCTAGTTTTGTTGCTTCTTTTCTATTAGAATCTTGCTACCATGTACTTGAACATTGAAAATACTAGATTGCCATGTGTAGCTTGATTAAGTTTTGTTAAGACAGGGTTTCCAGATACTAATCATTTCTCAACTTTCAATTTATCAGAATCGAGAAAATGAAACGTGGCTTTGGCATGCACATCCCTGAAGGGACAAGTTAGCTCTCCTGAGTCTCTGCTTTTGCTAAAGTTTTTTCACCTCGAATCTGCCAGTTGGAGTCCAAAGTTTAATAATATGTTGCCTGGTGACAATGGAAGCAACTCTACAATCATGTCTTGAAGCCTGACCGCGTAGCAACAGTACGGCTCCAGATGTTGAGAGAAGAATTGGATGTCACAGCGCGTACTAATTCAGCATATGTTGTTTCTTCGTGGCGGCAGCTCCAGGCTACGATTCCTCCTGTCTCTTCCTTTTGCGAGAATTCTGTACATCTCGTTTGCTTGTGTTGTTGGTGCAATTTACCACACCGTAGGTAGCATTCGGCATCTGGTTTCAAGAGCAAATTATCTATCTATTGATCTGAGAGTATATAATGTTTTCACTGCCATACTTCTTCACATGCATGCCTTGTTTTAGGGTATTGTCCATGAGTAGTATGTAACTTACATACTAGTGCCATAGAACTTTCCTATGAAACTAGTGAATAATTTTGATAGATGTATCCCAGGATGGCTTATACATTTATTTGAATCTTTATGAGGTTTAATTAACCATGCATGCTGAGGTAGAGAGCAAAACACAATGCCAAGCTTATTTTACTTGTATGCTTGATCATCTAGTTTTGTTTTCCTTACCAAAAACAGGTCCATATGCTGATTAAGATATTTTTCTGTTTCTGCCGTATTGCTTGAAAGTGGATTTCATCAACTTCTACATAATGCATTAGCTGTCCTTTGCTGATCTGTATTGACTGAAAATTGATTCTATCAAATTCTACATAATGCATTAGCTGAACCAGTTGAAGTGAAACATTCTACACACAATTAGCATGTATTTCATATTAGGGGCAATCTTATGCTCATGAGTCATCAGGTCTTTGTTAATTATTTTAAATTTTCTTTAATTCTCCTTTTCTAGAGGTGTCCATTTTTCCCCTGAGAGAGCAGTGATACAACTCGAGGTTAGCAAGAACATGGCCACTCTTTGAAATCACAGTTTTATCTACACAAATAACTTGATGTGCTAATGCTTTGGAAACTCTGATTCTTTTTCCATGTAGTCGGAATGCTCGAAGCCTCCACATCGTACCAATGAGCATACTCAAGAGTCTCTTCATCAGGTGAGTGGTTTTCGAATTCTCCTTCTTTGGTCACCCCTTGATGTTTGCTATGCTGCATTGTATTCTGAAGGGATGATTGCGCCCACCTTGTTCGGCGACTGCTCGGCTGTGCATGATGTCTGGGCCGAGACAGCTCAGGACGCGTTTGTAGATATTACCGCACTTCTGCATAGAGATTCTGAAGTGAACTACATGATCGGGATTGATTTAGAGTTTGCAATTCCCGACAGCGTGGTCTCTCTGGGTAGGGAGCCACCATTAGCCAACGTACACTACGAAGAGCTATGCAAGACGGTCAATGGTGGCAATCTGGTCCAAGTTGGTTTTGCCGTCGTGGATGCAAATTTCAATGTCTTAGGTGTCTGGCAGTTTAACCTTCAGTTTCAGAGTGCATTGAAATTTGCATCCGCGACGGCAGAACCAACTTGGACCAGATTGCCACCATTGACCATCTTGCATAACTCTTCGTAGTGTACGTTGGCTGATGGTGGCTCCCTACCCAGAGAGACCACGCCGTCGTGAATTGCAAACTCTGAATCAATCCCGATCATGTAGTCCACTTCAGAATCTCTATGCAGAAGTGCGGTAATATCTACAAATGCGTCCTGAGCTGTCTCGGCCCAGACATCATACACAGCCGAGCAGTCGCCGAACAAGGTGGGTACAATCATCCCTGCAACACCAGCATCAGAGTACAATGCAGCATAGCGAACACCAAGGGGTGACGTAAGAAGGAGAATTCAAAAACCACTCACCTGATGAAGAGGCTCTTGAGTATGCTCGTTGGTACGATGTGGAGGCTTCGAGCATTCCGACTACATGGAAAAAGAGAATCAGAGTTTCCGAAGCATTAGCACAATCAAGTTATTTGTGTAGACAAAACTGTGATTTCAAAGAGTGGCCGTGTTCTTGCTACCTCGAGTTGTATCACTACTCTGTCAGGGAAAAAAATGGACACCTCTAGCAAAGGAGAATTGAAGAAAATTTATAATAATTGACAAAGACCTTATGACTCATGAGCATAAGATTGCCCCTAATATGAAGTACATGCTAGTTGTGTGTAGAATGTGTAGAATGTTTTACTTCAACTGGTTCAGCTAATGCATTATTTAGAATTTGATAGAATCAATTTTCAGTCAATACAGATCAGCAAAGGACAGCTAATGCATTATGTAGAAGTTGATGAAATCCCCTTTCAGGCAATACGGCAGAAACAGAAAAATATCTTAATCAGCATATGGACCTGTTTTTGGTAAGGAAAACAAAACTAGACGATCAAGCATACATGGTTAATTAAACCTCATAAAGATTCAAATAAATGTATAAGCCATCCTAAGATACATCTATCAAAATTATTCACTAGTTTCATAGGAAAGTTCTATGGTACTAGTACGTAAGTTACTGCTCATGGACAATACCCTAAAACAAGACATGCATGTGAAGAAGTATGGCAGTACAAACATTATATACTCTCAGATCAATAGATAGATAATTTGCTCTTGAAACCAGAACTATCACCTATGTCACCTCAAAACACAACCACATCAGGTTGTACTTCTCTTGGGCAACCTTCTAAATACTAGTCAGACAAAAGGATTCATGCGGAGAAGAAGTGCTAGTCAGACAAAAGGTGACTGAATACTAAATGTCAGAACCGGGAGCAGCAAACTGAATTTGCTGAAACTTTGCATACCTGGAGATACAACTGGTTGCGGGCCCCAAGCGACGACATAGCAGCTGGAGGGCGGCCGCGGCGGCCCTGGCACTGCCACCAGCGCATAGGCCTCGTTGTGCATGACTCTGCGCGCGGGCACATCGACGCTGAAGAGGCGCTGCTCCAGGGCGAAGTAGACCAAGTCGGGGTTCGACGGGCACACTACGCTTAGCATGGGGACATACCGCGGCAGCCCGGTCTCCTTGTAGCTGCCGTCGTCCCAGATCTCCTCGAAGCTCACCGTGTAGCACGCATCCCACTTCCACCCATTGGGACCGGAACCACGGCTCCGCGACCACATGCACACCTTCGCTGCTTCGCCTTCGTTGATGATCTCAACGTACCTCAGCTTGTTATGGCTCGCCGTGACGCAGCGCTTGGTGTGGATCCGCGGCGTGGCTGCGGTGAGAGTGCAGCAAAACCCGGGAGGTGGTGGAAGATCAAACCGGCCTCTCCGAGCGAGGCGCCGTAGCTGAGGATCCCCCACGAGAGGTCGAACCACCAGAGGGCTGTGTCCACGGAGATCGCGCCATGGGGGGTCCACTCCCGGTCCTCCGAGGGCAGCGGGTATGGCATATGGTTGACGCGCCATCCATTGCCACCCGACTGGAGGTAGACGAGCGTGGCGGTGCGACTACACCTTTGAATCTGGAAGTCAGCGATCGTGTAGTCGCCGTTCGTGTTGGAGTGGAGCGCCACGTTCTCGAGCTGCCAGAGGGTGGGCACGCCGTCAGCTCGCTCGGGAACGCGGGTGGCGCAGTACGTCGTCTGGCCATGGTGGAGGTGGCGCACCAGAACGAGATGATGAGTAAAATGAGCGCCGAAGAAGAAGGGCTCGGTGAAGTGGACACGGAGGAACTGGGGGCTGACGGCGACTACGTATGGGCAACTGTCGGGGCTCTCCGGGTCGGGGTGGGCTCCGCAGCCCGCGGCGATGACGGTAACCCTCGGTGGCAGGGCAACCGATAGCCTGAAATCAGCCGCGGCCGCAGCGTGCTCCGCCTTCCCGTCCACGTCCTCCGCCTGGGCCTCCTCCCCCGTGTCCACGGGCTTAACGAGCCCCGCCTACGCCTCCGCGTCCACCTGCTCCTCAAGCGCCACCGCCTGCGCCTCCGCGTCCAGGCCGGCCGCGGCTTGCTCAGCCTGCGCCTCCTCCGCTTCCACGTCGCCTGGGACGAGGACAACGCGGAGGCACCGGTCAAGGATAACCCACGGCGTTGCCATTGGGGCTTGGGGCGCTTGGCGTCCCTCAGCGAGCGAGCGGGAGGAGGGCGGTGGGTTGAGGGCTTGAAGGTTGCGAGACTTGGTGGGGGTGGGGGTTATATCAACGGGTGATCACACGGGCGGTGGACGGAACACACATTTCGAATCGTAATTTGGGACAGTATACTACAGGTGGCTAGAGGAAAAGCCCAAGGAAGGAAAAAGGGCAAAGGCTAGCTAGCAAGTGCTTCCATGTTTGCGCAAGTGGCTGTGCTAGAGGGTGGCCGTGGTGGTATTCTGTGTTGAACAGAGCAGGGTGCGAGCACACGAGTATAACAAGCTGATCAAATGGGGTTGGAAGAGGGAGACAAGATGGCTCACCCAAAACGACGAGCAGCGTACGGAGTCGAAGGGGTTGACGGCGACGAGGACGGGACTCGAGATGAGGGCAATGGTGCGGAGTAGCCGTCAGCTCGCGGACGCCATGGTACGGTGTAGAGGAAGGAGTCGTCCCTCTCGCGCTCGCCATGGCCTCTTCTGCACCGCGGCTCCAGAGCGCGGCTCGTGGTCGGCGTCGGCGTGTTCCCGGCGATGTAGAGAGACTTGTCCTCGGAAAAGAGGGGATAGGCATCAGCAAAGAACGGAGAGGAAACAAGGCAGAGGGCAAGGACGGAGGCTCACCGATCGAGGAGCGGGAGAGCGACCGAGGAAGGCGACGGCCGTGGTGATGTTTCGCCTTTCCTCCCGGCTCCGGGTGCGCGGCGAGCAAGAAGAACACCGTGGCGGTGATTAGCACATCGTGGCGTTCAGGCCTAGGCATGGCCTCTGCTTGCCTAGTGCGGTGGATGGGCGGCGGCACGCCACGCCGGACTTGGTGGCGGCGCGGAGGGGAGATGAGAGCGAGCATGTGAGGGCCTCGGCTCTAAAGGAGGGCGCGGGGGTTCGCTCAGGGCAAGCGGCCGGAGCGCGCGCGGATGGCTGCCACGTGCACGGACGCCGAGGTGCGTCATGCGCGGGCGGCTGCGATGCGACGGCTGTTGCCTTCACCGAGCGAGGATCGAGGGAGGCAGCGGTTACGGTGGAGCCGAGGCTGTCGGCCTCACGAGCGCGGCACGGAACGGGCCGGGAAGAGGGCGAGCGCGAGGGGACGAGGCGGCACGCGGCTGACGGGCAGCGCAGCAGGAACGGGAAGAGGGCGAGCGCCTGCGAGATTGCTTGCGAGAGCGCTGGGAGGAGGAGGGAGGCAGCTCCTAACGAAGAACAGGCGCAGAGGCGGCGGTGGCGTGGAGGGGGAGAAGCTGCAGCGCAAGCGGAGGCAGCTGGGCTGGGCTGGTTAAGCTTGTTTGGGTCAGGCCGGTGCTGGGCTGGCTGGGTTTTTCTCTCGTGAAAACAAAAGAAGGCCATGACGTGAAAGGAGGGGAGACAAGGGTGAGAGTGTGCTGCTCTGGGTCACTAGGTTTGGTCACGGTCCACAACTCCACAGGGTTTACACTCTATTAGTTTAATTTAGTTTGCTCCCACACAATCAGACAAACAAGTTGCTCCCACACACATCTTCCTATCGTAACTTAGTAAAAATATATTTGCATAAATAAGGTGCAGGTTCTTTTTTCTAAAGAAAGATAGTAGAATAGTTTCTATTAAAATATGTCTACTTTGAATTCGGTCAGGGCATAACCCAAACAAGCAAGCATAAAAACATTTCTAAAGCACAAAATTGGAAAATTCAATATGGTCACTTTGAAATTAAGGTAAGAAGCGAATGTCGTCCGGATTTCAGTGTCGGTACATACAGGCAGGGGTACCTCCTGCTAGAGTGTCCAGACCATTAAGAACTCACAAATACGTAATCTCCCCCTCGGCTTCTGGGGGGCGTGGCATACGACCAGGGCCTGACAGCTGGGACCGTGGTCTCCGGACCCTCCCCGAGCTGCCCCGGGTCAGGGGTCTCCGCGTCCCCAGGAAGGTTGGAAGAGCCCTCGGGTAGCTCCTGTGGACCCAGTCTCCTCAGGGGGGTCCGGGGGCGCCACGTGTGATGGTCCGCCCATCACAGGCCAGCCCGCTCCGACCGGCCTTGGGGGCCCGGACCCCCCTTCCCCCGCGAAGAGGTCCAGCGCTGCCATGTGCTGTCCTGCGGAGGGAACGGGGCTGGTCCTGCCGCGTGCCTGCGGCTGGAGGCCCCTTGCGGGTCACCTCTCCACCTACCAGCATTTAATGCGGTAGTTGGGCCGGGCGCGCCCAAGTCAAAAAGAGCAGCCTGCCACTGACACACGGGGCAGGTAGGCTGACACAACGGTAAGACCGCCTATTTCCAAGACGGCGCGTCGTATCGCCGTGCACAGTGCGCGGACTGTGTACAGTCCCGTCACGGCGCTGCGCGCGTGATGATGGCCTGTAATAGGCGAGCCAAGGCGTGCGCTGTAACAGTACGCACGCAACGGGTCAGCGCTGTTTCACCGCCTGCCGGGAGGTTTCATGCCAACAGTGACAGCACGACTTCACTGTTGGGCAACACTGTCACCGGACACTGTGCAAGATAAGGCTGTACACGGCCATTTCCTGGCTGTGGATACGCACATCAACTTCTCGATCAAAGAGGACTACGGAGAGGAGCTCGAGGAGATGACCTCCATATCTCTCGTAGAACAGACTCCTGTTGGCCGGACCCACATGTCGGGGCCCCGCTCAGTGTAAGCACTCCCCTTGGACTATAAAAGGGAGAGTGCACTCGCTAGAAGAAGGATTCAGACACACAAACACAAGTCCAGGCTAAGTTCCAGGCAGGCCTACACAATCAATACAACACCAAAGTGGGCGTAGAGTATTACGCTCCGGCGGCCCGAACCACTCTAAATCTTTGTGTCCTTCCTGCGCTCATCTGTCCACCGATCGTGCGCCCCTAAGTCTCCTCCAAACCCATCCTTAACTAGGATTAGGCGGGTGCTTTCCGCCACCCGGCTGGAGAATTCCTCCGACATTTGGCGCGCCAGGTAGGGGGTTAGGTTTGGTTTGCGCTCGGTCAACCTTCAAGACCACAATGGCGCAGGAAGATGGTCACAACGACCTCCTGTTAGGCGAGGAGGTGGCGTCCACGACGCCACATGTTTCCCGTCGTCCAACATCCAAGGCGGCGCGAGCAGCTTCGCAACGCGCTGCGGCGCGAGCCTCAGTGGCCCAATCGGTGCCCGCACCGAACGGGCCACTCATGGCGGCCAGGGAGTTGCTCCGCAATGCCCCCAATCGGTGCCCGCACCGAACGGGCCACTCATGGCGGCCAGGGAGTTGCTCCGCAATGCCCCCGGTGAGGCGGCCTCGCCCGATGCCCAGAGGCAGTGGCTTGACGATGTCGACCGCCTCCTCAACCTGGTACAGGCTTCCCATGTTCAGCGGGGGGGTCTTCCTCCAGGCAACGCCGTCGTCAGGCCGGCGCATCCGGATCTGTGCACTCGCCGTCAGTGAGGAGTGCACGAACCGAAGACCTCCGGGCGGAGCTCAACCGCAGACGTGCGGGGGAGGACGCCCGTGTCTCCATCGAGCGGGCGCGTGGTCGCCGGCTCAGTATCGAGGGACGCGACCTCGATGCCGAATTCGCTGCGGTGGTCCCGGCCCCGCAGGGACCTGCCCAGGCACCAGTGTCCGGGGTGGGCTGTGCCGCGCTAGCAGACCACCTTCGTGCAGTCGCCTGGCCGTCCAAGTTTCGGCCACACCTGCCGGAGAAGTACGACGGGTCCTCCAACCCGTCAGAATTCCTGCAGGTCTACATCACCGCCATCACGGCGGCCGGGGGTAACGACGCCGTCATGGCAAGTTACTTCCATGTCGCCTTGACCGGGCCAGCCCGGACCTGTCTCATGAACCTTACCCCGGGATCTATCCGATCCTGGGTGAGCTGTGCGCACAGTTCACGGCAAACTTTGCCAGTGCGTACCAGCAGCACGGAGTGGAGGCACACCTTCACGCCGTGAGGCAGCAACATGGAGAAACCCTCCGGGCCTTCATTTCTCGCTTCACCAAGGTACGTGGAACAATCCCACGTATCTCCGATGCATCTATCATCACGGCCTTCCGACAGGGGGTCCGAGATGAGAAGATGCTGGAGAAGCTAGCGACCCACCAGGTGGAAACCGTCACCACCTTGTTCGCTTTGGCGGACAAATGTGCCAGGGCTGCAGAGGGCCGTGCATGGCACTCTGCAACCCAAGCAGGGCCCGCCCAGACGAGTGGGCCCAGCGTCGCCGCTCCAGGTAGCGGCAAGAAAAAGAACAAGAAGACCCGTGGCTTTGACAAGTCACGGATCGGGGGCCCGGCTGTTGCAGCAGCAACGACCGGGGGCTAGAACCCCCGCGGCAAGCGCCCACGACAACAGCGCACCGACCCTGGGTCGTGCCCTGTCCATCCTGGGGCTCGCCACAGCGCCACCGAGTGCCGCGAGATCCAGAAGCTCGCGGAGCGCCTCAACAAGAGGCGTGACCAAGCCTCCAGGGAAGGCTCCTCCCCTCCGCGGCGGTCTGGCAAGGAGAAGGTCTCCGACGCCGATGCAGCCGCGACGGAGAGGGAACTGGGGTATCAAACCCCCAACAAAGACCTTAAGGGTCTTTTCCATCAGTCCGACTCCGAGTCCGGGGGTGACGAGCGCGGCAAGAAGGTGTACGTGATGTACGGCGGCAGCTCGGAGCTTATCTCCCGGCGGGACGTCAAGACCCTTCGCCGAGAGGTCCTCTCGGTGAAGCCGGCGACGCCGAAGGCGGCGCCGCACCAGCGGTGGAAGAACACCACCATTTCCTTCGGGCCGTCGGATTGCCCGGAGAACATGGCGGGTGCTGGCGTGCTGCCGCTTGTCACGGCACCCACCATTGCCAACGTCCGCCTTCACCACGTGCTGATCGACGGGGGTGCAGGCCTCAGCGTCATCAGCTATGCAGCGTTCAAACAACTGCAGATCCCGGAGTCCAAGCTGACTCCTTCACGCCTATTCTCCGGAGTGGGCCCTGACCCGGTGTACCCGGTAGGGACCATCACCCTACCGGTTACATTCGGGACGGAGGACAACTTCCGCACCGAGAATGTGTAGTTCGAGATTGTGGAGGTTAACCTTCCCTTCAACGCCATCATTGGCAGACCGGCCCTGTACCGGTTCATGGCCATTGCCCATTACGGGTATTTGGTCTTGAAAATGCCTTCTCCGGCAGGCGTTCTCACCGTCTAGAGCGACCGGGCCGCTGCCGTAGTTGCGGTTGAGATGCTCCACGCGTTGGCAACAGGATTCGCTCCTGCAGCTGGCGCCTAGGGGTCCGACCCCTCGACCTCACGTGCTAAGGCTCTGCCCAAGGCGCCGAAGGTCCGACCGTCCGACACGGACGATGTTCCCGTAAAGACCGTCCAGGTCAGAGCGGAGGCCTCCCAGACCACCCGCATTGGTGGCAATCTGGGAGAGAAATAGGAAAGCGCGCTCATCGCCTTCCTCCAGGCAAATGTTGACGTGTTCGCCTGGGAACCGTCACAGATGCCCAGGATCCCCAGGGAGGTGATTGAGCACCATCTGAAGATCCACCCTGACGCCAGGCCGGTCCGGCAGAAGCCGCGCAAGCAGTCCATCGAGCGGCAAAACTTCATCCGTGAAGAGGTCCGCAAACTGCTACAAGCTGGCTTCATCGAGGAGGTCTACCACCCAGTGTGGTTGGCCAACCCTGTCGTGGTCCCAAAGGCAAATGGGAAGCTTCGGATGTGCATCGACTACACCAATCTTAATAAGGCATGTCCAAAAGACCCCTATCCACTCCCGCGTATAGATCAAATTGTAGACTCCACCTCCGGGTGTGACTTGCTATCCTTCATAGATGCCTATTCTGGTTTTCACCAAATCAAAATGGCTAGTGATGATAGGAAGCATACAGCTTTTGTAACAGTGGATGGTCTCTATTGTTATATAGTGATGCCTTATGGATTGCTTAACGCTCTGCCCACCTTTGCTCGTGCAATGAACATCACTTTAGGTGATTTGGTTAGAGATATAGTTGAGGTGCATGTAGATGACATCGTTGTCAAGACCAGAGTCACAATCCCTATTAGAAAATTTAGCTCAGGTCTTCGACAAGTTACGAGCGACTTCTACCAAGCTTAACCCCGAGAAATGCGTCTTCGGCGTATCGGCGGGGAAGCTCCTTGGTTTCCTGGTCTCCCACCGGGGGATCGAGGCCAATCCGGATAAGGTCCGGGCGATCGAGTGTAAGCATCTAGGCCCTCATGGTATGTTTCGGTGATTAATGACAACCATTATTGTGACTAATGAGTTTGTGCAACTTTATAGATCATTATCGCTCATTTGGTTATATGTCAAAAGAGGCCCCTAATTCACTTTATTCAAAAAGGCGATCTCGGTATTCAACTCAATAATATGTCAAGACTAAGGATCTTTCTAGTACTAAGTGTCATAAGGTTGAGAAGGACACTTAGGTTAGTATAGGTTTTATAGTTTTGTAGTGATCGCACTATTAAGAGGGGTTTAGGCTTAGTAACTTGAGCATGGACATGGTCATTTGAAAATGGATGCACACAATGGTCACTCAGGTTTCTAGAAGCTCAAATAAGTGGTTCTCAACTTATATCTCAAGAATATTTGGATTACATTCAAGACTCAAGTCAGAAAAGGCAAAATCAGGAAAATCCTTAACACCGGTTTAACCGACGCCTCAAGTGTTCTATACGTCGGTTAAACGAGGTCACCAGAGTCTGGACAAGTCAATACACCGGTTAAACCGACGATATTTGAAATTGGACGTCGGTGCAGTTGTCCAGAGACTCGGTTTTTCAGTTGATCAATGGATGACTACACTCACCGGTTAAACCGATGCTACGACGGTTAATCTGCCCAAGCTGTAACGGCTAGTTTTTAGATGGGGTAGTTTACATTCACCGGTTAAACCGACGATGACTATTGGAGCGACGTCGGATTAACCGGCGCTACGCAGTTTTCTGGCAGCTTTTTCTCCAACGGCTCTATTCGTGTGAGCTGCCTATATATACCCCTCCAATGGGTTATTCTACCACTCTTGACACCAGGCAACATCCAAACACTCATACTATAGTCAAGAGCCACTTTGAGCTTCATCATTTCAAACACTTGCTCATTCAATCATTTAAGAAGCAAGATTAAGGACTTGAGTAGAGAGAAACTTGTGTGCATCCGTTCTTGGTGATCGGTTCTTGCTCAAGTGAAAGGCCTTAGCTTGTTACTCTTGGTGATTGGCATCACCTAGGCGATCTTGGTGATCGAGGTGATTCTCGCGGAGCTTGCCAAGAATTGTGGGAGCCCGGAGAAGAAGATTGTACGTGGCTTGATCTCCACCACACCGGGATGGTGAACGGAGACTTTTAGTGAGCGCCCTCGTCTTGGTGACTTGGGAGGTGACAATACTCTTTGTGAGTGTCACAACGTGGATTAGGGGTGTGTGCCAACACATCGATACCACGGGAAAAAATCTGGTTGTCTTTTGTCCCTTTTTACTTATTCAAGCATTATCTTTCATGCAATTCATTCATGTGCTTGATTTAGGGATCACTAGTTAGCTCTACCTTGCTAAGGCTTTACCTCTTTTTATCTATCCTAGCTTGCGTAGGTAGTTTAGTTACTCGGTTGGTGAATTGGTGCCTTTCTAGCTTTGCATAGGTTAAGGTTGCCTTACCTGGTTTTAGAAATTGAAAAAGGCCCAATTCACCCCCCCCTCTTGGTCCATCGATCCTTTCAATTGGTATCAGAGCCTCGTTGCTCATTTGGATCATTAGGCTTCACCGCCTAGAGCTATGGCCAAGATGGATGGTTCGCCACCTCACTTTGAGGGCAAGAAACTTTGCCTATTGGAAAGTTCGCATGGCCGCATACCTTGATGCGATTGCCCCCGAAGTGTTGTCGGCAACTAAAGTCGGGTCAACCGGAACTCCCACCCCCGAACAATTAAAATGGAATGCTAAAGCTAGAAATGCAATTTTCGAAGCTATTAGTGAGGAGGTCTTTGCTAGAGTAAATGGCATGGACCTAGCAAGTGATATTTGGAAGGAGCTCATTGAAATTCATGAAGGTTCCACCAAAGTTCGTGAGCAAAAATATCACTTGTTTAGAGCTAAGTATGATTCCTTTAAAATGCTAGCTCATGAAAATTGCAATGATATGTATTCTCGCTTGAATGTCATTGTCAAGGACATTAATGCACTTGAAATATCCAAAATTGACAGTGCATCTATCAATCGCAAGATCCTCATGCTCCTTCCGAAGCCCAAGTATAATATCATCAATGCTATGCTTCAAAAGGAGGATCTTGACACAATGGAAGTAGGAGAACTTGTGGGGGAAATTCGCGCTCATGAAATGAGCATTCTTGGTACGTCCGAAGAGCCAACTTCAAGCAAATCAATTGCTCTAAAGACCAAGACAAACAAATCCCGCAAGCTCAAGATGATCAAGCAAGATTCAAGCTCAAGCAATGAAGAAGATGATCGTCATGAAAACTCATCCGATGTTGAAGATGATGGAGAACTTGCTCTCATGATGAGAAAGTTCACACGCTTGAATGAGAAGATCAATAAGAAGGGTTTCAACTTTGATTCCAAAAAGGGAATGTTCCGGCCAATGGACGTTGTAAGCATCTAGGCCCTCAAGGTATGTTTCGGTGATTAATGACAACCATTATTGTGACTAATGAGTTTGTGCAGCTTTATAGATCATTATCGCTCATTTGGTTATATGTCAAAAGAGGCCCCTAATTTTCATTATTCAAAAAGGCGATCTCGGCATTCAACTCAATAATATGTCAAGACTAAGGATCTTTCTAGTCCTAAGTGTCATAAGGTTGAGAAGGACACTTAGGTTAGCATAGGTTTTATAGTTTTGTAGTGATCGCACTATTAAGAGGGGTTTAGGCTTAGTAACTTGAGCATGGACATGGTCATTTGAAAATGGATGCACACAATGGTCACTCAGATTTCTAGAAGCTCAAATACGTGGTTCTCAACTTATATCTCAAGAATATTTGGATTTCATTCAAGACGCAAGTCAGAAAAGGCAAAATCAGAAAAATCCTTAACACCGGTTTAACCGACGCCTCAAGTTTTCTATACGTCGGTTAAACGAGGTCAGCAGATCTGAACAAGTCAATACACCGGTTAAACCGACGTTATTTGAAATTGGACGTCGGTGCAGTTGTCCAGAGACTTGGTTTTCAGTTGATCAGTGGACAACTACACTCACCGGTTAAACCGACACTATTTGAAATTTGACGTCGGTGCAGTTGTCCAGTGACTTGGTTTTTCAGTTGTTCAATGGATGATTACTTTCACCGGTTAAACCGATGCAACGACGGTTAATCTTCCCAAACAGTAACGGCTAGTTTTCAAAAGGGGAGTTTACATTCACCGGTTAAACCGACGATGACTATTGGAGGGACGTCGGATTAACCGGCGCTACGCAGTTTTTCTGGCAGCTTTTTCTCCAACGGCTCTATTCGTGTGAGCTGCCTATATATACCCCTCCAATGGGTCATTCTACTACTCTTGACACCAGGCAACATCCAAACACACATACTATAGTCAAGAGCCACCTTGAGCTTCAACATTTCATACACTTGTTCATTCAATCATTCAAGAAGCAAGATTAAGGATTTGAGTAGAGAGAAGCTTGTGTGCATCCATTCTTGGTGATTGGTTCTTGCTCAAGTGAAGGCCTTAGCTTGTTACTCTTGGTGATTGGCATCACCTAGGCGATCTTGGTGATCGAGGTGATTCTCGCGGAGCTTGCCAAGGATTGTGGAAGCCCGGAGAAGAGATTTGTACGTGGCTTGATCTCCACCACACCGGGATGGTGAACGGAGACTCTTAGTGAGCGCCCTCGTCTTGGTGACTTGGGAGGTGACAATACTCTTTGTGAGTGTCACAACGTGGATTAGGGGTGTGTGCCAACACATCGATACCACGGGAAAAAATCCGGTTGTCCCTTGTCCACTTTACTTTTTCAAGCATTATCTTTCATGCAATTCATTCATGTGCTTGATTTAGAAATCACTAGTTAGCTCTACCTTGCTAGGCTTTATCTCTTTTCATCTTAACTAGCTTGTGTAGGTTGTTTAGTTATCCGGTTGGTGAATTGGGGCCTTTCTAGTTCTTGCATAGGTTAAGGTTGTTTTATCTTGTTTTAGAAATTGAAAAAGGCCCAATTCACCCCCCCCTCTTGGTCCATCGATCCTTTCAATTGGTATCAGAGCCTCGTTGCTCATTTGGATCCTTAGGCTTCACCGCCTAGAGCTATGGCCAAGATGGGTGGTTCGCCGCCTCACTTCGAGGGCAAGAACTTTGCCTATTGGAAAGTTCGCATGGCCGCATACCTTGATGCGATTGCCCCCGAAGTGTGGTTGGCAACTAAAGTCGGGTTCACCGGAGATCCCACCCCCGACCAATTAAAATGGAATGCTAGAGCTAGAAATGCAATTTTCGAAGCTATTAGTGAGGAGGTCTTTGCTAGAGTTAATGGCATGGACCTAGCAAGTGATATTTGGAAGGAGCTCATTGAGATTCATGAAGGTTCCACCAAAGTTCGTGAACAAAAATATCACTTGTTTAGAGCTAAGTATGATTCCTTCAAAATGCTAGCTCATGAAAATTGCAATGATATGTATTCTCGCTTGAATGTCATTGTCAAGGACATTAATGCACTTGAAATATCCAAAATTGACAGTGCATCCATCAACCGCAAGATCCTCATGCTCCTCCCGAAGCCCAAGTATAACATTATCAATGCTATGCTTCAAAAAGAGGATCTCGCCACAATGGAAGTAGGAGAACTTGTGGGGGAAATTCGCGCTCATGAAATGAGCATTCTTGGTATGACCGAAGAGCCAACATCAAGCAAGTCAATTGCACTAAAGACCAAGACAAACAAATCCCGCAAGCTCAAGATGGTCAAACAAGACTCAAGCTCAAACAATGAAGAAGATGATCATCATGAGAGCTCATCCGATGTTGAAGATGATGGAGAGCTTGCTCTCATGATGAGAAAGTTCACACGCTTGAATGAGAAGATCAATAAGAAGGGCTTCAACTTTGACTCCAAGAAGGGAATGTTCCGGCCAATGGATGTCAAGAACAAGATTTGCTACAATTGTGGCGAAAAAGGACACATTCGTCCAAATTGCTCCAAGCCGGACAAAAGAAGCAAGGACAACAAGAGTAAGCATCGCCATGATTCAAGCGATGATGAAGAAGAGGAGAGGAAGAACAAAAACAAGAGATTTGGGAAGAAGAAGACCCATGACAAGAAGACCAAGCTCTTCCCAAAGAAGAAAGGGCATACCAAGAAAAGTTTCTTGGTGGAGAAACAAGAGTGGGTGACCGATGTCTCATCAAGTGAAGACTCAAGTGATGAAGAAGACATTGTCACCATCGCCCTCACCAATGAAGAATCTTCTCTACCTCCGCCTCCTATGTGCCTCATGGCAAAAGGTAACACCAAGGTATGTGAGGTAGATAGTGAAGATGATAGTGATGAAGAGCTTGATTCTAATGAATTTACTAACCTCATCAATGAGTATACATCCGTCATCAAGAGGGAAAAGGGCAAAGTCAAAACTCTTGAGAGCACTCATGCCAAGTTAGAGCTTGCCCACTCCGACTTACTTAGTAAGTACAATGACTTGCTCAAACGGCACAATGAGTCACTTGTACTTGCTAAGCAAGTTGAAGAGAGCCACAAAAAACTCAAACAAGAGCATAGGGAGTTGGCTCACAAGTATCAAGAACTTGAATTTGCTTATGAAGTAATTGACCCAAGTCTTGAGAAAGTTGTTCATGAAAAGGTCAATGCTTCTACTTCATGTGATGACCTACTCATTGATGCATATGCCACTAATGTTGTGCCCAAGCTTGCCTCTTCTAGGGAAAAGGAATTGATGGATCAAGTGGCAAGCCTCAAGAGTAGTGTGGAGAAACTCTCAAGGGGAGAATACATCCACAAGGAGATTCTCTTTAACAATGCCCGTGACTATGGTAAGAGAGGTCTTGGTTCTTTTCCGGAGCCAAACATGGCCACAACTCCTTCTCCGGAGATCAAGACAAGCTTCATCAAGGAAGTTGGCTCATATTGCCAACATTGCCAAGTCACCGGGCACCAGACTAGGGAGTGCACTTTACCATCATGTCCTCTTCCTAAATTACCCAAGAATTGCTCATCAATGTTCCAAAATAATCATTTTCTCTTGAGTAAAGTGAAGGGCAAGGTGAAGGCCAAGTTCATTGGCAAAATTGCTAAGGAGTCGAAGAAGAAGCTCCCCAAGCAACTTTGGGTTCCAAAAGCTCTTGTCACACATGTGCAAGGCCCAAAGCTTGTTTGGGTTCCGAAAACTCAAAAATAAATTCTCATGTGTGTAGGTGAACTACAAAGCCGGTGGAAAACATTGGGTACTTGATAGCGGTTGCTCTCAACATATGACCGGCAATGATAGCATGTTCACCTCACTTGAAGACCCCGGCGATCATGAACATGTCACCTATGGTGATAACTCAAAGGGGAAAGTCTTAGGTTTGGGTAGAATTGCAATTTCAAAAGATTTATCCATTTCAAATGTTTTGTTTGTAGAAGCACTTAGTTTTAACCTCATTTCTATTGCACAATTGTGTGATCTTGGACTAACGTGTGCCTTTGACAAGAATGGTGTTGTAGTGACTCATGAAAAAGACAAGTCATTGGTATTCACGGGGTTTAGGCATGGCAATATCTATTTGGTGGATTTCTCTTCAAAGCAAACAAGCACCATGACTTGCCTCTTCACCAAGTCGTCTCTTGGGTGGCTTTGGCATAGAAGAATTGCTCATATTGGCATGAGCAACCTCAAGAAAGCCCACAAGAGAGGGATGATCACCGGCATAAAGGACGTCACTTTTGACAAGAACAAGCTATGCAAAGCATGTCAAGCCGGGAAGCAAGTTGCAACTCATCATCCTATCAAGACGATGTTGTCTACCTCCAAGCCGCTCGAGCTACTACACATGGATCTCTTTGGTCCAACTTCATACAAAAGCATTGGTGGTAACCTCTATTGCCTAGTAATCGTTGATGATTTTTCACGTTACACTTGGGTTATGTTTCTAGGCGATAAGGGTGAAACTCCGGAAATCTTCAAGTCATTTGCAAGAAAAGCTCAAAGGGAATACAATTCCCCAATCGTGAAGATCCGGAGTAACAACGGCACCGAGTTCAAAAATATGAAAATTGAAGAATGGTGCGATGAAGAAGGAGTCAAACATGAGTTTTCCGCCACCTACACGCCTCAACAAAATGGTGTGGTGGAAAGAAAGAACAAGACACTCATCACCCTAGCAAGAGCAATGTTGGATGATTATGGCACGTCCGAGAAGTTTTGGGCGGAAGCAATCAACACGGCGTGTCATGCATCCAACCGTGTGTATCCTCACCGACTCCTCAAGAAAACTCCATATGAGCTCATCACCGGGAAGAAACCAAATATATCATACTTTCGGGTCTTTGGTTGCAAATGCTTCATTTATAAGAAGAAAAGGCTCGGTAAGTTTGAAAGTAGATGTGATGAAGGTTTCTTTCTTGGTTATGCATCAAACTCCAAAGCATATAGAATATTCAATCAAACCTCCGGGTTAGTTGAAGAAACATGTGATGTGGAGTTTGATGAATCTAATGGCTCCCAAGAGCAGGTTGTTGGCTATGAAAATGTAGGGGATGAAGAGATTGAAGAAGCCTTAAAGAAGATGTCCATTGGGGATATCAAGCCGGAAGAGGTGCATGAAGACAATGATCAAGGGGGAGGAACTTCCTCATCTTTGCCAAACACCTCCACGGCACCCCAAGTGAATGAAGATCAAGATAAAGTTGATCCACTACCCCAAGAAAATGTGTCAACGCCAACACCCCAAGTTCAAGAACAAGAAGAGCAAAATGTTCCACCACAAGCACAAGTCACTCATGATCCACCCCAACAAGCATCCACGCAAATACCGCTAGTGAAGCATGGTCGCATCTCCAAGGATCATCCAATTGGTCAAATCATTGGTAGTCCTTCCAAAGGAGTAAGAACTCGCTCTAAGTATGCTTCATTTTGCGAACATCACTCGTTTGTTTCTTGTATTGAACCCACTAGCATAGAGGAAGCACTTGAGGACTCGGATTGGGTGATGGCCATGCAAGAAGAGTTGAACAATTTCACCCGCAATGAAGTATGGGTCCTCGAAGCTCCTCCGAAAGATAAGAACATCATCGGCACAAAGTGGGTCTTTCGAAACAAGCAAGATGAGCATGGGGTGGTGGTACGCAACAAAGCAAGACTTGTAGCAAAAGGGTTTTCTCAAGTCGAAGGGAATTCGAGATGTCCATGATTGGTGAATTGACTTTCTTCCTTGGTTTTCAAGTCAAACAAATGAAGGAAGGGACATTCATCTATCAAGAAAAATATACTAGAGATATCCTGAAGAAGTTCAAGATGGATGAATGTAAGCCAATTAAGACTCATATGGCTACAAATGGGCATCTCGACTTGGATGTGGACGGTAAACCTGTTGATCAATCCCTCTATCGTTCAATGATAGGGTCTTTGCTTTACCTTACCGCATCTAGGCCCGATATAATGTTTAGCGTGTGCTTGTGTGCCCGTTTTCAAGCTAACCCTAAGGAATCACATCTTTCGGCTGTGAATAGGATCCTTCGGTATCTCAAGCACACCCCTAGCATAGGTTTGTGGTACCCCAAAGGCGCTAGCTTAGATCTCTTGGGATACTCGGATTCGGATTTTGCCGGAAGCCGTGTCGATCGCAAGAGTACCTCCGGGGGTTGCCACTTGCTTGGGCGCTCTCTAGTTTCTTGGTCGAGTAAGAAGCAAAATTCCGTGGCTTTATCCACCGCGGAAGCGGAATATATAGCTGCCGGTGCATGTTGTGCCCAAATTCTATATATGAAGCAAACCCTTTTGGACTTTGGTGTGAAACTAGGAAGAATACCACTCCTTTGTGACAATGAAAGTGCCGTAAAAATTGCCAAGAATCCAGTTCAACACTCTCGCACAAAGCACATTGATATTCGCCATCACTTCTTGCGTGATCACGAAGCCAAGGGGGACATTTCCCTTCAAGGTGTGAGATCCGAGGAGCAATTGGCGGATATTTTCACAAAACCTTTAGACGAGAGTACCTTTGTTAGGCTAAGAAATGAGCTAAATGTGTTAGATGCGGCAAACGTCATGTAAGTTGCCATGTCATATAGAAAAATGCATACATATAGAACACTTGTCTAACCATGGTAAGATAGTGATGAGCAAGGGTTTAGTTAGAGGTGGTGGTCCACTTATTTTCCTCTAGGCTTGTAGAAAGGCTCATCATGATGAAGCTTTCCGTGGGATCAAACTTGACAAGTAGATCTTAAAATTCTCGCTATGCATTACTTGTCATATAGTTGTGCATCTCATGTTTACCTTTCTTTCGCATGTGTTTGTAATTTGCATCATCACTGCATGCGTAAAGGTCACAAAGGAGATCACTTGATGAAAATGAGACTTGTTTTACGTGCAAGATCTTAATTCATGAGAAGTGAAAAGAGTAAAGTGTTAGGTGCGTTATTGCCTAGTGAGCAATGTCATGGTGAGTTTGAAGTTTTCCTCCTTCAATATTCCTATGACATGGCTCATACATTTTAATTTGGCGCTTTGTCTCTCTTGCGACTTATCCTTGATTTTGAAAAGAAAAACTATTTAAGTTATTAAGCTATCCTATTTTGAGGGGTAAGGTCGCCTATGCAAGTCCATTAAACTTGAGTTTAGTTGAATCTTATAAGTTCATTGGACTTAGCATAGAAAAGTGAGCTGAGAGAGGGTTTTTGGGTTCACCGGTTAAACCGACGTTCAATGGATCTATACCCATCGGTTTAACCGGCGTTACTAAGTGTCAGCCACAGCTCAGTCATTTCAGGCGTTCAACCGGCGTATACAAAATTTGCAGCATCGGATCAACCGATGAACAGGGCACAATTTTGACCTGAAAATCAACTGTTATTTGCATCGTTCAACCGACGAGTTCATTTTTCAGATCATCGGTTCAACCGGCGTACAGATACAGATTTGGCAGTGTTTCTGGTAAACTACACCGACGCAATCAACCGGTGCTCAAAACCTACGCGTCGGATCAACCGGCGATAAGAAATTCTGCGGGGTCCACATGTCATATGACTTTCTCTCCCACTCGCTACCGCATACTCATCGTCATCGACCCCTCGCCTTCGCCGCTTTCGCCCCCACCGTCGTTGTGCCACACCGCCGCCACCGCCCGCCGCATTCCCGCGCCGGCCGTCGTCGCACCCGGACACCTTGCGCGCCGCCGCCGCCGACCGCCGCCCGCGCGCAGCCGCATTCTGCACCCGCGCACCTTCCGCGCCGTCCGCCGCCCGCGCCGCCGCCGTCTGCCGCTCGGCCCCAGCCGTGCCCGCGTCTTGCGTTGCTCCGCGCGCTCAGCAGTGCCCGAGCACCGCCTGCATTGCGACCGCGCCGCCGCCATTCACCACTAGCGCGCCACCGCACCAGCGAGCTCTGCGCCACCGCGTCTTCTGCCGCACACACTCGCCGCCGCATTACACCGCATTCACGCCGCGCTTCCTTTCGCTTGCCCTAGTTCGTAGCGCCGCGTCGTGTGTGATCGAGATGGGTCGTGACAAGAGGAAGGGGAAGGAGATAGTGGTTGAGGAGCCCGCGCGCAAGCGGACTCGCGCAGCGAGAGAGGCCGAGAGGGCCGAGATGGTGGCTAAGGCCGCCGAGGAGCAGGCATCCGGCCGTGCTCGTCCGTTTGCGATCAGAGATTCGCTCGCCAGGGGCAGAGGCAGAGGCAGAGGCAGAGGGATGGGCAGAGTCCGAGGTGCCAGGGCCACCAGAGCCGTGACAGCAGCAGCAGCAGAGTCTGAGTCAGCGCAGTCACTCTCAGCGGCAGAGTCCGATTCAGATTCAGAGACAGAGCAGTCTGAGCAGTCTCAGGGGCAGGACACACAGCAGTCACCAGCTCTACGACGTTCTGGCCGCACTCGGCAGACGTCCCCCGCAGAGGAGACTTCACCTGCGACCGAGCGTCGCACCGGACCTAGAACGCGAGGAGGACACCAGCCACAGGAGCCTCGCAGGTCCACCGCAGCAGCAGCAGCAGCAGCTCGACGAGCCGAGGCCCTAGCGGCCGAGCGCGCAGTGTTCCGCATGGACACTGTCGTGCGTCTGGAGCCAGGTGTGCTACTCCAGAACTTGACCAAGGCCAATGCGGCGAAGGTCAAGAGGCTCAGGTGGAGTGTGCAGGAGGAGGAGTGGTTCCCGGTGACACGAGACAGCAGGGTCGATCGCAGATTCTGGACGCTTCTTCAGGCCAGTTTCTACGAGACCTATCAGAGGCGGGGCCACAGGATCTTTCCTCACAGAGTTCTTGATTGGGTTTCTTTGAGGACAGCTGCAGGGGGAGCCGATGTCAGGGAACATTTTGATCACTTCAGGGGTCTGCCCAGGTTGCTCTCGATTGAGAGGAACAGGTATATTGAGGACTGGGTCAGAGTCTTTTACGCCACAGCTTGGATTGCCCCAGAGCGCAGAGCTGTTCACTTCATGTTTGGGGGGCAGGTGTTTGGTTTGTCCAGAGCGACACTCGCAGGGATTCTTGGAGTTGACCTAGTTGACGTCTCTTTGCACGAGATGGTCTATGGTGATGCTGATCCACCGCGCAGAGCCATGATTGGCGGGATTGCACCTTCACACGAGGCGATCTCACAGTGCTTCCGCCAGCCCTTTCCGGCTTCTTACGCCAGAGTCCCCAGTCTGCTGACCCCCGAGGCATACGCTGTTCACATGGCACTCCGGAGGACGTTGCTCCCGAGGAGTGGCTACCCAGAGGGGTTCACAGGTCTGCAGCAGCTGCTACTTCTTCACATACTCACTCATGAGCCATTTGACATAGTTGACTTTATTTTGGCTGAGATTGAGGATGTCATCACTGATGGGATGGGGGTCGTGCGTCAGTTTCCTTATGCTCACTGGATCAGTTTCATTTGCTCTATGATAGTGCCAGCTGAGTCACCCATCAGTGCAGTCTACAGACAGGACGAGACTCCCTGGTTCCCAGTTTACCGTCCTACAGCACCCTCGGACCGGAGGAGAGGCAGGCAGGCTGATAGAGCTGCCATGGCACGATTGTCACCCGAGGTACAGGCCCGAGTGGCCCAGGAGGATGAGGCACTGCTTGCCGCAGAGGCACAGCTTCCCGGAGGAGATGATGAGATTCATTGGTCAGACCTAGAGTCAGACTCCTCCGAGGACGAGGAGTATTTCCCTGCACCTGCTCCAGCGAGTCACGATCATGAGGCAGGGGGATCCGGTGGGCCAGCTCCAGTGTCAGCTGCTGCTGCTACCACAGTTTCAGAGTCACAGGTGTCTCAGCCGTCTGAGCTCACCGCACTTTTACAGCAGCTAGTCACACAGCAGAGGGAGGATCGCCGTGCTCAGGAGGAGGCCAGGAGAGCCCATGAGGCCCAGCTTGCAGAGATCCAGAGGGAGGCCGCCCGAGAGCGAGCTGCTACAGAGGAGCGGTTTGTCGGACTCATTGACCGAGTATCTCAGAGAACAGACGCTCAGTTTCAGCAGATGCAGCAGGGCATGATGGCGATGTTCGGGATGATTTCACAGCTATATTCTCACACCGGACTCGCCCCACAGCAGCCAGCACAGTTAGGCCTTCAGGGCGCCGGAGCACCACCACTTGCAGTTACACCCGCTCCGGCCTCCACTGCTCCAGCTTCCTCTGCGACCCTAGAGATTATGTTCTCATTGTCAGCACTGCTTGGGTCTGCGAGTCGTCCCCTCTTCTCTCCGCTGCCTGCGACCTCACTTTTCCAGGAGTCACCCACAGCAGTGCAGTCAGTTGGCCTCCCCGTCGTGCCACAGCCACTACCTTCAGGGGGAGGCGGAGAGGTGTCCTTAGCCCAGCAGTCGTCACAGCCGGCAGCATCAGCTCTTACCACTTCAGATATTGACACATCTTCTGCTGAGCCGGCTACTACATCCACGGATCCTCTCCCCGGCAGTGCTAGCACCAGAGCCTCGACGACAGCTACACCTCCAGTCAGCTCAGCACCTGCCGGCACCTCAGATCAGCAGCTACCTTCAGTCTCCGAGGATCCACCGTCCGACGACGACGACGACGATGACCCAGATCGCTTTCTAGCAGTACCTCGTCAGCTGGATCCGTAGATCACTCCTTTTTGGGCTTTGATGCCAAAGGGGGAGAGGGAGTCAGGGGGAGGGTAGCATTAGAGAGAGAGCTCGATCAGGACCTTGATGTTTCTTATTGTATTATATTTGGTGTTAGTTTATGGATATGTACATTTGTCATTTGAGCATGCTGAGCTTTTGAGACATATCTATGGATTTCGTTTGAGCCATTGAACTCTTTGATTCTCTCTTTTCGAGTTTACTTGTGTTTATTCGTGCTCTATCTTTCTCGCTCTCTCGTTATCTATGTTTATGTTGTCATCAATCACCAAAAAGGGGGAGATTGTAAGCATCTAGGCCCTCAAGGTATGTTTCGGTGATTAATGACAACCATTATTGTGACTAATGAGTTTGTGCAGCTTTATAGATTATTATCGCTCATTTGGTTATATGTCAAAAGAGGCCCCTAATTTTCATTATTCAAAAAGGCGATCTCGGCATTCAACTCAATAATATGTCAAGACTAAGAATCTTTCTAGTCCTAAGTGTCAAAAGGTTGAGAAGGACACTTAGGTTAGCATAGGTTTTATAGTTTTGTAGTGATCGCACTATTAAGAGGGGTTTAGGCTTAGTAACTTGAGCATGGACATGGTCATTTGAAAATGGATGCACACAATGGTCACTCAGGTTTCTAGAAGCTCAAATACGTGGTTCTCAACTTATATCTCAAGAATATTTGGATTTCATTCAAGACGCAAGTCAGAAAAGGCAAAATCAGAAAAATCCTTAACACCGGTTTAACCGACGCCTCAAGTTTTCTATACGTCGGTTAAACGAGGTTAGCAGATCTGAACAAGTCAATACACCGGTTAAACCGACGTTATTTGAAATTGGACGTCGGTGCAGTTGTCCAGAGACTTGGTTTTCAGTTGATCAGTGGACAACTACACTCACCGGTTAAACCGACGCTATTTGAAATTTGACGTCGGTGCAGTTGTCCAGTGACTTGGTTTTTCAGTTGTTCAATGGATGATTACTTTCACCGGTTAAACCGATGCAACGACGGTTAATCTTCCCAAACAGTAACGGCTAGTTTTCAAAAGGGGAGTTTACATTCACCGGTTAAACCGACGATGACTATTGGAGGGACGTCGGATTAACCGGCGCTACGCAGTTTTTCTGGCAGCTTTTTCTCCAACAGCTCTATTCGTGTGAGCTGCCTATATATACCCCTCCAATGGGTCATTCTACTACTCTTGACACCAGGCAACATCCAAACACACATACTATAGTCAAGAGCCACCTTGAGCTTCAACATTTCATACACTTGTTCATTCAATCATTCAAGAAGCAAGATTAAGGATTTGAGTAGAGAGAAGCTTGTGTGCATCCATTCTTGGTGATTGGTTCTTGCTCAAGTGAAGGCCTTAGCTTGTTACTCTTGGTGATTGGCATCACCTAGGCGATCTTGGTGATCGAGGTGATTCTCGCGGAGCTTGCCAAGGATTGTGGAAGCCCGGAGAAGAGATTTGTACGTGGCTTGATCTCCACTACACCGGGATGGTGAACGGAGACTCTTAGTGAGCGCCCTCGTCTTGGTGACTTGGGAGGTGACAATACTCTTTGTGAGTGTCACAACGTGGATTAGGGGTGTGTGCCAACACATCGATACCACGGGAAAAAATCCGGTTGTCCCTTGTCCACTTTACTTTTTCAAGCATTATCTTTCATGCAATTCATTCATGTGCTTGATTTAGAAATCACTAGTTAGCTCTACCTTGCTAGGCTTTATCTCTTTTCATCTTAACTAGCTTGTGTAGGTTGTTTAGTTATCCGGTTGGTGAATTGAGGCCTTTCTAGTTCTTGCATAGGTTAAGGTTGTTTTATCTTGTTTTAGAAATTGAAAAAGGCCCAATTCACCCCCCCCCCTCTTGGTCCATCGATCCTTTCAGACGTCAAGAACAAGATTTGCTACAATTGTGGCGAAAAAGGTCACATCCGTCCAAATTGCTCCAAGCCGGACAAAAGAAACAAGGACAACAAGAATAAGCATCGCTATGATTCGAGCGATGATGAAGAAGAGGAGAGGAAGAACAAAAACAAGAGATTTGGGAAGAAAAAGACCCATGACAAGAAGACCAAGCTCTTCCCAAAGAAGAAAGGGCACACCAAGAAAAGTTTCTTGGTGGAAAAATAAGAGTGGGTGACCGATGTCTCATCAAGCGAAAACTCAAGTGATGAAGAAGATATTGTCACTATCGCCCTCACCAATGAAGAACCATCTCTATCTCCGCCTCCTATGTGCCTCATGGCAAAAGGTAACACCAAGGTATGTGAGGTAGATAGTGAAGATGATAGTGATGAAGAGCTTGATTCTAATGAATTCACTAACCTCATCAATGAGTATACATCCGTCATCAAGAGGGAAAAGGGCAAAGTCAAAACTCTTGAGAGCACTCATGCCAAGTTAGAGCTTGCCCACTCCGACTTACTTAGTAAGTACAATGACTTGCTCAAACGGCACAATGAGTCACTTGTACTTGCTAAGCAAGTTGAAGAGAGCCACAAAAAACTCAAACAAGAGCATAGGGAGTTGGCTCACAAGTATCAAGAACTTGAATTTGCTTATGAAGTAATTAACCCAAGTCTTGAGAAAGTTGTTCATGAAAAGGTCAATGCTTCTACTTCATGTGATGACCTACTCATTGATGCATATGCCACTAATGTTGTGCCCAAGCTTGCCTCTTCTAGGGAAAAGGAATTGATGGATCAAGTGGCAAGCCTCAAGAGTAGTGTGGAGAAACTCTCAAGGGGAGAATACATCCACAAGGAGATTCTCTTTAACAATGCCCGTGACTATGGTAAGAGAGGTCTTGGTTCTTTTCCGGAGCCAAACATGGCCACAACTCCTTCTCCGGAGATCAAGACAAGCTTCATCAAGGAAGTTGGCTCATATTGCCAACATTGCCAAGTCACCGGGCACCACACTAGGGAGTGCACTTTGCCATCACGTCCTCTTCCTAAATTACCAAAGAATTACTCATCAATGTTCCATAATAACCATTTTCTCTTGAGTAAAGTGAAGGGCAAGGTGAAGGCCAAGTTCATTGGCAAAATTGCTAAGGAGTCGAAGAAGAAGCTCCCCAATCAACTTTGGGTCCCAAAAGCTCTTGTCACTCATGTGCAAGGCCCAAAGCTTGTTTGGGTTCCTAAAACTCAAAAATAAATTCTCATGTGTGTAGGTGAACTACAAAGCCGGTGGAAAACATTGGGTACTTGATAGCGGTTGCTCTCAACACATGGCCGGCAATGATAGCATGTTCATCTCTCTTGAAGACCCCGGCGATCATGAACATGTCACCTATGGTGATAACTCAAAGGGGAAAGTCTTAGGTTTGGGTAGAATTGCAATTTCAAAAGATTTATCCATTTCAAATATTTTGTTTGTAGAAGCACTTAGTTTTAATCTTATTTCTATTGCACAATTATGTGATCTTGGACTAACGTGTGCGTTTGACAAGAATGGTGTTGTAGTGACTCATGAAAAAGATAAGTCATTGGTATTCACGGGGTTTAGGCATGGCAATATCTATTTGGTGGATTTCTCTTCAAAGCAAACAAGCACCATGACTTGCCTCTTCACCAAGTCGTCTCTTGGGTGGCTTTGGCATAGAAGAATTGCTCATATTGGCATGAGCAACCTTAAGAAAGCCCACAAGAAAGGGATGATCACCGGCATAAAGAACGTCACTTTTGACAAGAACAAGCTATGCAAAGCATGTCAAGCCGGGAAGCAAGTTGCAACACATCATCCTATCAAGACGATGTTGTCTACCTCCAAGCCGCTCGAGCTACTACACATGGATCTCTTTGGTCCAACTTTATACAAGAGCATTGGTGGTAACCTCTATTGCCTAGTAATTGTTGATGATTTTTCACGTTACACTTGGGTCATGTTTCTAGGCGATAAGGGTGAAACTCCGGAAATCTTCAAGTCATTTGCAAGAAAAGCTCAAAGGGAATACAATTCCCCAATCGTGAAGATTCGGAGTGACAACGGGACCGAGTTCAAAAATATGAAAATTGAAGAATGGTGCGATGAAGAAGGAGTCAAACATGAGTTTTCCGCCACCTACACGCCTCAACAAAATGGAGTGGTGGAAAGAAAGAACAAGACACGCATCACCCTAGCAAGAGCAATGTTGGATGATTATGGCACGTCCGAGAAGTTTTGGGCGGAAGCAATCAACACGGCGTGTCATGCATCCAACCGAGTGTATCCTCACCGACTCCTCAAGAAAACTCCATATGAGCTCATCACCGGGAGGAAACCAAATATATCATACTTTCGAGTCTTTGGTTGCAAATGCTTCATCTATAAGAAGAAAAGGCTCGGTAAGTTTGAAAGTATATGTGATGAAGGTTTCTTTCTTGGTTATGCATCAAACTCCAAAGCATATAGAATATTCAATCAAACCTCCGGGTTAGTTGAAGAAACATGTGATGTGGAGTTTGATGAATCTAATGGCTCCCAAGAGGAGGTTGTTGGCTATGAAAATGTAGGGGATGAAGAGATTGAAGAAGCTTTAAAGAAGATGTCCATTGGGGATATCAAGCCGGAGGAGGTGCATGAAGACAATGATCAAGGGGGAGGAACTTCCTCATCTTTGCCAAACATCTCCACGGCACCCCAAGTGGTTGAAGATCAAGATAAAGTTGATCCACTACCTCAAGAAAATGTGTCAACGCCAACACCCCAAGTCCAAGAACAAGAAGAGCAAAATGTTCCACCACAAGCACAAGTCACTCATGATCCACCCCAACAAGCATCCACGCAAATACCGCTAGTGAAGCATGGTCGCATCTCCAAGGATCATCCAATTGGTCAAATCATTGGTAGTCCTTCCAAAGGAGTAAGAACTCGCTCTAAATATGCTTCATTTTGCGAACATCACTCGTTTGTTTCTTGTATTGAACCCACTAGCATAGAGGAAGCACTTGAGGACTCGGATTGGGTGATGGCCATGCAAGAAGAGTTGAACAATTTCACCCGCAATGAAGTTCGGGTCCTCGAAGCTCCTCCGAAAGACAAGAACATCATCGGCACAAAGTGGGTCTTCCAAAACAAGCAAGATGAACATGGGGTGGTGGTGCGCAACAAAGCAAGACTTGTGGCAAAAGGGTTTTCTCAAGTCGAAGGTTTGGATTTTGGTGAAACTTTTGCTCCGGTCGCAAGACTTGAAGCTATCCGCATCCTTCTTGCTTACTCTTCACATCATAATATTAAGTTATATCAAATGGATGTGAAAAGTGCCTTCTTAAATGGCTTTATTAACGAACTTGTTTATGTTGAGCAACCTCCCGGGTTTGAAGATCCGAGGAATACTAACCATATTTATAGGTTGCACAAGGCACTCTATGGGCTCAAACAAGCTCCAAGAGCTTGGTATGAGAGGCTTCGTGACTTCCTAATCATGCAAGGCTTCAAAATCGGGAGGGTGGACACCACCTTGTTCACAAAAGACGTCAACGGGGATCTTTTCATTTGTCAAATTTATGTTGACGATATTATCTTTGGCTCAACTAATGATTTACTAAGCCATGAGTTTGCTACCATGATGTCTAGGGAATTCGAGATGTCCATGATTGGCGAATTGACTTTCTTCCTTGGTTTTCAAGTCAAACAAATGAAGGAAGGAACATTCATCTATTAAGAAAAATATACTAAAGATATCTTGAAGAAGTTCAAGATGGATGAATGCAAGCCAAGTAAGACACCTATGGCTACAAATGGGCATCTCGATTTGGATGTGGACGGTAAACCAGTTGATCAATCCCTCTATCGTTCTATGATAGGGTCTTTGCTTTACCTTACCGCATCTAGGCACGATATAATGTTTAGTGTGTGCTTGTGTGCCCGTTTTCAAGCTAACCCAAAGGAATCACACCTTTCTGTTGTGAATAGGATCCTCCGGTATCTCAAGCACACTCCTAGCATAGGCTTGTGGTACCCCAAAGGCGCTAGCTTAGATCTCTTGGGATACTCGGATTCGGATTTTGCCGGAAGCCGTGTGGATCGCAAGAGTACCTCCGGGGGCTGCCACTTGCTTGGGCGTTCTCTAGTTTCTTGGTCGAGTAAGAAGCAAAATTCCGTGGCTTTGTCCACCGCGGAAGCGGAATATATAGCAGCCGGTGCATGTTGTGCCCAAATTCTATATATGAAGCAAACCCTTTTGGACTTTGGTGTGAAACTAGGAAGAATACCACTCCTTTGTGACAATGAAAGTGCCGTAAAAATTGCCAAGAATCCGGTTCAACACTCTCGCACAAAGCACATTGATATTCACCATCACTTCTTGCGTGATCACGAAGCCAAGGGGGATATTTCCCTTCAAGGTGTGAGATCCGAGGAGCAATTGGCGGATATTTTCACAAAACCTTTAGACGAGAGTACCTTTGTTAGGCTAAGAAATGAGCTTAATGTGTTAGATGCGGCAAACGTCATGTAAGTTGCCATGTCATATAGAAAAATGCATACATATAGGACTCTTGTCTAACCATGGTAAGATAGTAATGAGCAAGGGTTTAGCTAGAGGTGGTGGTCCACTTGTTTTCCTCTAGGCTTGTAGAAAGGCTCATCATGAAGAAGCTTTCCGTGGGATCAAACCTGACAAGTAGAATTTAAATTCTCGCTATGCATTTCTTGTCATATAGTTGTGCACTTCATGTTTACCACTCTTTCGCATGTGGTTGTAGTTTGCATTATCATTGCATGCGTAAGGGTCACAAAGGAGATCACTTGATGAAAATGAGACTTGTTTTTACGTACAAGATCTTAATTCATGAGAAGTGAATAGAGTAAAGTGTTAGGTGCGTTATTGCCTAGTGAGCAATGTCGTGATGAGTATGAAGCTTTCCTTCTTAAATATTCCTACGACATAGCTCATACATTTTAATTTGGCGCTTTGTCTCTCTTGCGACTTTTCCTTAATTTTGAAAAGAAAAATTATTTAAACTAGTAAGCTATCCTATTTACTTTGAGGGGTAAAGTCACCTATGCAAGTTCATTAACTTGAGTTTAGTTGAATTTTATAAGTTTATATGACTTAGCATAGTAGAGTGAGCTGAGAGAGGGTTTTTGGGTTCACCGGTTAAACCGACGTTCAATGGATCTATACCCATCGGTTTAACCGGCGTTACTAAGTTTCAGGTTCAGCTCAGACATTTCAAGCGTTCAACCGGTGTATACAAAGGTTGCAGCATCGTATCAACTGGTGAACATATCACGATTCAGACCTGAAAATCAACAGTTATTTGCATTGTTCAACCGACGAGTTCATTTGTGGAAGCATCGGTTCAACCGGCGTACAGATGCAGATTTGGCAGAGTCCCTGGTAAACTACACCGATGCAATCAACCGGTGTTCAAAACCTAAGCGTCGGATCAACCGGCGATAAGAAATTCTGCGGGGTCCACATGTCATATGACTCTCTTTCTCCCACTCGCAGCCGCATACTCATCGTCATTTCCGTCGACCCCTCGCCTTCGCTGTCGCTTCCGCCGTCTCACCTCCACCGCGCTGCGCCGGCCGCCGTCTCACCACTGCCCGTAGCGCCGCCGCGCGTTGCGCCGTCTGTTGCCCGCGCATTCCCGCGCCATCTGCCACCCGCGCAACCACACCACCGCCATTCGCGTGCCGCCGCCGCCGTCTGTTGCCCGCGCGAAATCGCGCCGCCGCCCGTGTCACCTTCGCCATTCTGGTTCTGCACCTCCACCGCGCCGCCGCCGCCTGCACTCGCGCACAACCACCGCCTTGCAGCTCCACCGCGCGCCACCTGCACCGCATTGCGCCATTCGCACTCCGTGCACCGCCCTCACGCCATCACGCCATCGCCACTGCCACCAAGTGCCACCCACGCACAACCTTCACCGTGCCGCGTGTCTGTTACTGACGGTGATCGAGATGGGTCGTGACAAGAGGAAGGGTAAGGAGATCGTGGTCGAGGAGCCCGCTCGCAAGCGGACTCGCGCAACGAGAGAGGCCGAGAGGGCTGAGATGGTGGCTAAGGCCGCCGAGGAGCAGGCATCAGGCCGTGCTCGTCCGTTCGCCATCAGGGACACGCTAGCCAGGGGCAGAGGCAGAGGCAGAGGCATGGGCAGAGTCCGAGGTGCCAGGGCCACCAGAGCCACGACAGCAGCAGCAGCAGAGTCTGATCAGTCGCTTTCAGCTGCAGAGACAGATTCAGATACAGAGACAGCACAGTCCGAGTAGTCACAGGGGCAGGGCACAGAGTCACCAGCTCTACGACGTTCTGGCCTCACCCGGCAGACGTCCCCCGCAGGTGACACTTCACCAGCGAGAGCGTCGCACCGGACCGAGGACGCGAGGAGGTCACCAGCCACAGGAGCCTCGCAGGTCCACAGCAGCAGCAGCAGCAGCTCGTCGAGCCAAGGCCCTAGCGGCCGAGCGCGCAGTGTTCCGGATGGACACTGTCGTGCGTCTGGAGCCAGGTGTGCTGCTCCAGAACTTGACCAAGGCCAATGCGGCGAAGGTCAAGAGGCTCAGGTGGAGCGTACAGGAGGAGGAGTGGTTCCCCGTGACACGTGACAGCAGGGTCGATCGTAGATTCTGGACACTTCTTCAGGCCAGTTTCTACGAGACCTATCAGAGGCGGGGCCACAGGATCTTCCCTCACAGGGTACTTGACTGGGTTTCTTTGAGGACAGCTGCAGGGGGAGCCGATGTCAGGGAGCACTTTGCTCATTTCAGAGGATTGCCCAGGTTGCTTTCGATTGAGAGGAACAGATATATTGAGGACTGGGTACGAGTCTTTTATGCCACAGCATGGATAGCCTCAGAGCGCAGAGCAGTTCACTTCATGTTTGGAGGCCAAGTCTTTGGTCTGTCCAGGGCTACGCTTGCAGGGATACTTGGAGTTGACCTTGTTGACGTCTCTCTGCACGAGATGGTCTATGGTGATGCAGATCCTCCACGCAGGGCTATGATTGGCGGGATTGCACCTTCACACGAGGCGATCTCTCAGTGTTTCCGCCAGCCATTCCCTGCTTCCTACGCCAGAGTTCCCAGTCTGCTGACCCCAGAGGCTTACGCAGTTCACATGGCACTTCGGAGGACTTTGCTCCCGAGGAGTGGCTACCCAGAGGGGTTCACAGGTCTGCAGCAGCTACTGTTTCTTCACATTCTCACTCACGAGCCGTTCGATATTGTTGATTTCATTTTGGCTGAGATTGAGGATGTTATCACTGACGGGATGGGCGTTGTACGACAGTTTCCTTATGCTCACTGGATCAGTTTTATTTGCTCTATGATAGTGCCAGCTGAATCACCCGTCAGTGCAGTCTACAGACAGGACGAGGTTCCCTGGTTTCCCGTCTACCGTCCGACAGCACCCTCAGACAGGAGGAGAGGCAGGCAGGCTGATAGAGCTGCTATGGCACAGTTGGCACCCGAGGTACAGGCCCGAGTGGCCCAGGAGGATGAGGCATTGCTAGCAGCTGAGGCACAGCTTCCAGGAGGAGACGATGAGATTCACTGGTCCGACCTTGAGTCAGACTCCTCCGAGGATGAGGAATATTTCCCTACACCTGCTCCAGCGAGTCACGATCACGAGGCAGGGGGTCCGGAGAGCCAGCTCCAGTGTCAGCTGCTGCCGCTACAGTCTCAGAGTCACAGGTGTCTCAGCCGTCTGAGCTCACCGCACTTCTGCAGCAGCTGGTCACACAGCAGAGAGAGGACCGTCGCGCACAGGAGGAGGCCAGGAGAGCTCATGAGGCCCAGCTTGCAGCGATACAGAGAGAGGCCGCCCGAGAGCGAGCTGCTACCGAGGAGCGTTTTGTCGGTCTTATTGATAGAGTATCTCAGAGGACAGACGCTCAGTTTCAGCAGATGCAGCAGGGTATGATGGCGATGTTCGGGATGATCTCACAGCTATACTCTCACACCGGACTCGCCCCACAGCAGCCAGGACAGTCAGGCCTTCAGGGCGTTGGAGCACCACCACTTGCAGTTACACCAGCTCCAGCCGCCACTGCTCCAGCTTCTTCCGCGACCCCAGAGACCATGTTCTCGATGTCTGCACTTCTTGGGTCCGCGGGTCGCCCTTTCTTTTCTCCTCTGCCAGCGACGTCACTTTTCCAGGAGTCTCCCTCAGCAGTTCACACAGTCGCCCTCCCAGCAGTACCACAGCCGTTACCTTCAGGGGGAGGTGGAGAGGGTTCCGTGCTTCAGCAGTCTACGCAGCCGGCAGCTTCAGCACTCACCACTTCAGATGTTGACACATCTTCTGCTGAGCCGGTTACTACTTCGACGGACCTTCCTCCACGACCGCTACTCCTCCAGTCAGCTCAGCGCCTGCCGGCAGTTCAGATTAGCAGCTCCCGTCTGTCACTGAGGATCCACCGTCCGACGACGACGACGACGATGACCCGGATCGATTCCTTGCTGTACCTCGTCAGCTGGATCCGTAGCTTGCTCCTTTTTGTGCTTTGATGCCAAAGGGGGAGAGGGAGTGAGAGTCAGGGGGAGGGTAGCATTAGAGAGAGCTCATGATCAGGACTTTGATGTTTTCTTATTGTATTATATTTGGTGTTAGTTCATGGATATGTACATTTGTCGTTTGAGCATGCTGAGTTTTTGAGACATATCTATGGATTTCGTTTGAGCTATTGAGTTCCTTGATTCTCTCTTTTCGAGTTTGCTTGTGTTTATTCGTGCCTTATCTCTCTCGCTCTCTCGTTATTTATGTTTATGTTGTCATCAATCACCAAAAAGGGGGAGATTGTAAGCATCTAGGCCCTCATGGTATGTTTCGGTGATTAATGACAACCATTATTGTGACTAATGAGTTTGTGCAGCTTTATAGATCATTATCGCTCATTTGGTTATATGTCAAAAGAGGCCCCTAATTCACTTTATTCAAAAAGGCGATCTCGGTATTCAACTCAATAATATGTCAAGACTAAGGATCTTTCTAGTCCTAAGTGTCATAAGGTTGAGAAGGACACTTAGGTTAGTATAGGTTTTATAGTTTTGTAGTGATCGCACTATTAAGAGGGGTTTAGGCTTAGTAACTTGAGCATGGACATGGTCATTTGAAAATGGATGCACACAATGGTCACTCAGGTTTCTAGAAGCTCAAATAAGTGGTTCTCAACTTATATCTCAAGAATATTTGGATTACATTCAAGACTCAAGTCAGAAAAGGCAAAATCAGGAAAATCCTTAACACCGGTTTAACCGACGCCTCAACTTTTCTATACATCGGTTAAACGAGGTCACCAGAGTCTGGACAAGTCAATACACCGGTTAAACCGACGATATTTGAAATTGGACGTCGGTGCAGTTGTCCAGAGACTCGGTTTTTCAGTTGATCAATGGATGACTACACTCACCGGTTAAACCGATGCTACGACGGTTAATCTGCCCAAGCTGTAACGGCTAGTTTTCAGATGGGGTAGTTTACATTCACCGGTTAAACCGACGATGACTATTGGAGCGACGTCGGATTAACCGGCGCTACGCAGTTTTCTGGCAGCTTTTTCTCCAACGGCTCTATTCGTGTGAGCTGCCTATATATACCCCTCCAATGGGTTATTCTACCACTCTTGACACCAGGCAACATCCAAACACTCATACTATAGTCAAGAGCCACTTTGAGCTTCATCATTTCAAACACTTGTTCATTCAATCATTCAAGAAGCAAGATTAAGGACTTGAGTAGAGAGAAACTTGTGTGCATCCGTTCTTGGTGATCGGTTCTTGCTCAAGTGAAAGGCCTTAGCTTGTTACTCTTGGTGATTGGCATCACCTAGGCGATCTTGGTGATCGAGGTGATTCTCGCGGAGCTTGCCAAGAATTGTGGGAGCCCGGAGAAGAAGATTGTACGTGGCTTGATCTCCACCACACCGGGATGGTGAACGGAGACTCTTAGTGAGCGCCCTCGTCTTGGTGACTTGGGAGGTGACAATACTCTTTGTGAGTGTCACAACGTGGATTAGGGGTGTGTGCCAACACATCGATACCACGGAAAAAAATCCGGTTGTCTCTTGTCCCTTTTTACTTATTCAAGCATTATCTTTCATGCAATTCATTCATGTGCTTGATTTAGTGATCACTAGTTAGCTCTACCTTGCTAAGGCTTTACCTCTTTTTATCTATCCTAGCTTGCGTAGGTAGTTTAGTTATCCGGTTGGTGAATTGGTGCCTTTCTAGCTTTGCATAGGTTAAGATTGCCTTACCTGGTTTTATAAATTGAAAAAGGCCCAATTCACCCCCCCTCTTGGTCCATCGATCCTTTCATCGAGGCAATGAGGCCCCTTGCGCGCCTCAAGGACGTCCAGAGGTTGACGGGGTCCCTCGCCGCCCTCAGCCGTTTCATCTCTAGGTTGGCGGAGAGGGTGCTTCCCTTCTTCAAGCTAATGAGGGGGTCCGGTCCGTTCACATGGACTGAAGAGGCAGAACGTGCTTTCCAGGAGATAAAGCAGTACCTCACCTCCTTGCCGGTCCTGGTTGCACCGGACCCAGGTGAAACACTGTTTCTTTATCTTGCAGCGACGGCCGAGGTGATCAGCATGGTGCTGGTCACCGAGAGGTCCGAACTTCTCCCGCAGGGGGCCTCCGCGGACCCTCCTGCAGGAGAGGGAGGTGCGGCCTCCACCACTCCAACAACTGACCCTACTTCGGGGGGTCCGGCCGGGTCCTGACCCGGGGAGTCACAAAGCGACCAGGGGTCCGGTGAGACCCCAGCTCAAGCTGAAGGATCTAGTCCGCCTGGCAGAGTCAGGACCGTCCAGAAACCGGTTTACTACGTCAGTGAGGTCCTTCACGAGGCAAAGGCCAGGTATCCTGAAACGCATAAGCTTCTTTATGCCATTCTCGTTGCGTCCAGGAAACTCCGCCATTACTTTCAGGCCCACAAGATTGTGGTGGTGACCTCCTATTCTTTGAGGGCCATCCTTCGCAACTCCAACGCCACAGGCAACGTCGCCAAGTGGGCAGCTGAGCTTGCTGGATTCCAACTCGACTTCCAGCCGCGCCACGCCGTCAAAAGTCAAGTCCTAGCTGACTTCGTGGCGGAGTGGACACCAGCACCAAGTGCCTCTGGGGGTCCAGACCAAGGGACGGACCCCCGTGTCCGGAAGTCAGGGCCCCGGCGTTCACCGGACCTCACTGGACCCTCTTCTTTGACGGGTCCGCCCGCAGCAAGAGGGCAGGGGCTGGCGTGGTCCTCATCGACCCACATGGCGAGCAATTGAAATACATGGTGCACCTCGATTTTGAGGCCACTAACAACATGGCGGAGTACGAGGCCTTAATCTTTGGGCTCACAGTGGCTCTGTCCTTGGGGTCCGGAAGTTCCTGGTCAAAGGGGACTCCCAACTCGTCATCAGGCAAGTCCGGGGGGAGTGTTGGTGCAACAACCCTCAGCTCGCAGCCTACCTTATTCATGTGAAGAGGCTGGAGAAGGATTTCGATGTGCTGGAACTGCAACATGTTCCACGCGAAGGCAATTCAGCAGCTGATGCCCTCTCCGCGAGCGCATCGACTCAGGCACCCGTGCCTGAGGGCGTCTTTCAGAGGCGTCTGCTGAAGCCTTCCGCCCAGCCTGCCGACCTGGGCGAAGAGGGTCGGACTAGCACCTCGAAGTTAGCGGTCCCGGCGATGCTCCATCCGTGGAGCCCGCCAAGGGTTGTGTGCTCCCTTGAGGGTCCCGAAGGCCTCAGGGAGCCGCACCCAGTTTCTCAGGTAGGTCCCGATGCATGGATCTCTAAGGTCCGGGACTACCTGAAGGATAATTACCTTCCTGAAGACCAAGCATCTGCTGAGCACATTGTCCGGATGGCTAAGCGATACACGATGGTAGAAGGGGATCTCTACCGACGTGGCGCCAACGGCATCCTCATGCGGTGCATCACCCGGGAAGAGGGCCGCGACTTGCTCGCGAAGATCCATGGAGGCGAGTGCGGAAGTCACTCTTCATCCCGCACGCTGGTTGGTAAAGCCTTTCGGCATGGCTTTTACTGGCCGACAGCGCTCCAGGATGCAGCTGAGTTGGTAAGGACCTGCAAAGCGTGTCAATTCCATGCAAAGCAGATGCACACTCCAGCTCAGGCACTGCAGATGATTCCTCCCTCTTGGCCCTTTGCCGTATGGGGGTTGGATATCTTGGGACCTTTCCCTAGGGCCATCGGCGGGTACCGGTACCTCTATGTTGCCATTGACAAGTTCACCAAGTGGCCGGAGGCAACCCCAGTGGTCAATATCACCAAGGCGTCAGCAACTGTTTTTCTTAGGTCAATTGTGTGCCGGTTCGGGGTCCCGAACCGGGTCATCACCGACAATGGGACTCAGTTCACAAGCCAATACTTCCAGGAGTACTATGAAGACATCGGCATCCAGCTCTGTTTCGCCTCAGTGGCGCATCTCAGGAGCAATGGCCAAGTAGAGAGAGCCAATGCTGAGATCCTCAAAGGACTCAAGATCCGGACCTACCGTGATCTTGAAAAACATAGCGCAAGGTGGATTGATGAGCTTCCAAGTGTGCTGTGGGAAAACCGGACCACACCTAGCCGAGCAACAGGGGAAACCCCTTTCTTCTTGGTCTACGGGGCCGAAGCGTGCCTTCCTCCGGAGATCACCATGAGCTCTCTACGAGTCCAGTCTTTTGATGAGAATTTGCAGGAACAGCAGCGTCGCCAAGACGTGGACCTCGGCGATGAATGGAGATGGCGAGCAGCAGTCCGAAACGCACGGTACAACTAAGCGCTCCGGCGCTACCACCAACGGTTCGTGCATGGTAGAGAGCTCCGGGTCGGGGACCTAGTCCTAAGGCGAATCCTGAACCGAGAGGGCATGCACAAGCTCTCCCCCAGTTGGGAGGGGCCCTTTAAGGTAACAAAGGTGTGCCGACCCGGGTCTGTTCGTCTGGCTGCGGAGGATGGTATGCAACTACCCAATCCATGGAACATTGAACACCTCCGTAAGTTCTACCCCTAGGGCCTAGTTGAGAGGAAAATTTTTCCTTTGTAATTGGTAGCCCCAACGTGCGGACCAGGGCGGTGGAGGTCCGCCCTCGTAAACCCGGCCCCTGGCGTACATCGCACAACTTTTCTGTACCAATTCATTAAGGGAAAATTTGTTTCTCAATATGTCCTTGATATCTATGCAATTCTGTTTATCCCTGTTTTCCGTCGCCCTAACCCCCCCACGTGGTCTTTCGCGTCTGTGCCGTTCGAAGGCCTACCAAAGCTGTTACCCTACGTCTCTGCCTGGGACCCCTGTCTCGTGGAAGAAAAGGAACCGGACACCCGGGAGTTGGCTTCAAGGAGACATGCTCGTTCTTTGCTGGGGTCCAGGGCTGTGTAGCTGCTTAGCCTGGTTCCGTACCCTAAGCCTACACGCCCTGCCCCCATAGGACGAGTACCGTTGTACCTTGAACAATGCACCCGGGGACCGGGACCCCTTACATTCCCGAGCTGTGGCTCCGGTGCTCTGACTCGTTACGCACCGCAGTAGGCCTTCGCTGGCCGGACCGGGACCTCGTGGGACGTCTACTAAGTGTCGATTTGAGTCACGTGCAGGACCTCGCTCTTATGGCAGCCAGTCCCGATCTATCACGACTACCTCCCAGGGGGCCACGGGACCTCGGACCTCGGTGTACTCAAGAGCACTTTACAGATCGATAACCGGGAAAACAGCTAAGTTTTTCGCACGAAATACTTAAAACACTTAATGCATTACTAATAATATATACAACATTACGAAGTTATGTTACAAAAATAACTAAAAAGATACTGGCACTACTGCCCTGGCGGTCCGGAGGCACTCCCACCTTCTGCAGGTTCGGGACAGCGCCGGAGGCGAGCTGCGACCATGCCCACCGCTTCCAGGACTCCTTCCCGTGCGGCGGCCGCCGTCGCCCGGAGGGGTCCGACCAGAACAGGAGTCAGCTAGATGGCGGGGTCATGGCTCCGGAAACTGGTGAGAATGTACTCCGCCACCCCCCGAGCAACTTCGCGCCCTTCCGTCTCCAGGAGGTCCTGGATGTTGGCCTCCACATCCCGAAGCCGCTCGGCAGTGGTGTCCAGGGCCTGGAGTGCGGTGCCGAGGGGTGAAGGGGCCCCTGACACCCAGATGGGGTTGGCCCCGAGCGCCTCTAGCAGAGGGTTCACCGCGCCAACCCATCTTGTAATCCGATCGGTGCTAGCGCTCCGCTCCGCCAGGAGCTCCTCCACCTTGGCCTCCCTCTCCCGGAGGGCCGCTTCGCGCCCCTCCAGCCTCCGGTCCCGGCAGCCAGCTCCTCTTCCACGGCCTCTTCCCGCTTCTGGAGCTCCTGGAGCCGGGCCACCTCCTCGGCCTCGCGGGCCGCCAGCCCTTCCTCTCTCTTTGCCACCGCCGCTGCCAAATCTGCCAGGGTGGACTTTTCCGCCTCGACGATTGCCGACGCCCTCCTGACTTCGGCCGCCAGCTCTCGGGCGGTCCGCTCCCTGTTCGCTACCGCCTCCATCCTCTCCTCCACGGCGATCAGCCCCTTAAGGGCTTCCGCTTCCCGCCGCGCGGCCTCCTTCTCCCGTTGGAGCGCCGCCGCCTCCCGGATGCGAGCTTGCTCCAGCTCTTCCTGCAGAAGCTCGCGCCCCTGCACGAGCTTGGCGCGCTCCTCAGCGTAGCGGGCGGAGACGGAGTTGATGCGGTCGCCCAGACGGACCTCCCAGTCGGAGAGACGGTGGCGCTCGGCCTCCAGCTTCTCCCACTCCCGGCGCATGCCAGCCTCCAGCTCCTGCTGAGCTTGATGGCATTTGGCTATGAGCCGGGGAAGTGGGATCTCCGCCGTGCTTGGGAGGAGGCGCCTTCCAGCACCACCTCTGTCTCCTCCTCCTCCTCCGCCGGTGGTGCGGAGCTGCTGGCAACCTCGGCGACCCCTGGTGCCGTCACCTCCGCCGCTTCCGCTGCCTCCGGTGCCGCCACCTCTGCTACCTCTGGCGCTGCAGCCTCCGCCATGGCAGCGGCCCCCTCAGCTGCTGGCTCAGCTGGTGAGGGCCCGGCCTCGTCGTCTAAAGCTGCTGCCGCTGTCTCCATCGCTGCAGCGGCTTTGGCGGCCTCCTCCTGGGGGGCAGCTTCGGGTCGTGGCGGAGTGGAGGCCTCCGGCTCCGGACCCATGGGCCCGGTAGCTTCTGGAGCTGCTTCGGGCGGGGGTCCTGCTGGGGTCGGCGCGGCGGGTCCTGGTGCTGGCTGGGGGCCGGGTCCCCCTGACGGATCATCTGAAGATTGGGGCCTGCCGTATCACCAATATGGTTAAGGACCGGAAACCAAGAGAGATAAAGAAAAGTTCTTAGAAGACTGCTTACGTATAGTCGTACCACTCCCATCTGGCTCGGGCGGCTCGAGGGAGCTTCCTCCCTGCCGAGGAGCCCCCGGACCTCTGCTGGGAGTCCTCGGCCACCGGTGCTTCTGGTGGTGGTGATGGGGACTGTGGCCTGGCCTTGGGCGGTGGTGGTGGCGTCACTGGGCGCCGTTCTGGTGGTGGTGGCGGAGGAGTCTGTTGTCTCAGAGGAGGCCGTTGCGCTTCCTTCGGTCTCCTCTCCGTCTGCCAGTGTTGTGGCGGAGGTGGTGGAGCCCCGCTCTGCTCCTCCGCCCCCGCCGTTTTCTGGCGTTTGGGCGCCGGCTCCCCGACCAAGGAGCCGTCGCCTCGCTGGAGCCTCCGGGATTTGCTCCCTTCGGCTTGGCTGCTTCGTGCGGGTACTGCCCCCTGAGCCTTGTCGCTCCCTTGGGCCGGGGCAGCACCCGCATTGTCCTTATGCCGGTGCTCTGGCACCGGCACCTTCTCCTTCCCTTTCCCGCAGGGGCCGGACCTCTGGGCTCCGGCTCCCCGGGACTCTCGTTGGTGCATTGCTGGCGGACCGGTGAGGCGCCAGGGATCTGGAGCCCGCAGTTGGGGTCGCCCCCCAGTTGCCGGACCGCCAGGCCGCCCTCGTCCAGGGTCGGCATTGACGCCAGGACCGATGACTGCAGCGCCTGGTCCTCGCACAGGGCCTTCACCCCGCTCGGGAGGACCAGGGACTCTGGAATGAACGACTCGCCGGTCATCGCCCGGACCGCCGCCTCCAGCTCCGTCCTGGTGAAGTCGCCGCCGGGCCCGCGCGCGATCCTGCAGCAGTCGTTTAGCCCCGTGTACACGTAGGCCATTCGGGACCGCTGCTGCAGGGGGGCAATTCGCCGCTTTAGGAAGTCGCCCAGCACCATCATAGAAGTCAGGCCGCTCCTTGCCAGCTTCTTGATCTGGTACAGCACCGGGTCGAGCTCCGCTGGTATTGTTGGCCTGGCCTTCCATGTGCTCCGGTCGCTCTGGGGACCCTCTGCCGGCAGTTCCAGGCGGTCGTAGGGGTCGGTTGCCGCGATGACCCAGCCTTCACGCCAGTCCTCCCACTTGGAGCTGGAGAAGGCGGGGATGTAGGAGCCGGCCATCCCGTGCCGGAGCTGGAAGTAATAGGCGCCGATCTCGCCACGCTTAGACTTCCCGGTCCCGACTAGGGAGTAGAAGTGTTTGAAGATGGTGGTGCAGGGACGCACCCCCACAAACATCTCCATAAAGTGGGCGAAGACCGCCACAAGGAGGACGGAGTGGGGGGTGAGATGATGAAGTTGGAGGCCGAACTCCTCCAGGAGCAGGAGGAAGAAGGAGGAGATCGGAGGAACCAACCCGCACATAATGTACGAGTTGAAAAGGACGAACTCCCCGGCAGCAAGGTCGTCGAGGGGGATTCTGCCGGCCCTGACCTTCCCGGCTTGCGCCGGCGCGGTCCATCCCAGAAGGCGCCGCACCGCGTCCAACTGAACCTGGCTCTGGAAGCGGCGTGGGAAAGGAAGCGAAGACATGGTGAATGCTGGGGATGGATTGCAATGGAACAGAGAAGAGAAGGAAGCCGAGCGCAAAGGGGCTGGTCGCAGAAGGGATGCGGAGATGAAGGGGCGTTGCGGCGTCTGTTGTTGGCAAGAGCGTAAAGGTAGCCGTTCCCTTCGGCGCATACCTTTATGCAAAAGGCCGCTGCCTTCTCGCGCCCGCGGCGACCGAGGAGAAGCCGAACGGTTGTCTACACCAGGCCCCCTCCTCTCACACCCAATGACTGGTGGGCTCGGGCCCGCCAGTCAAAGGCGTGACCGCTGGAGGAAAGGGGGAAAGGCGGAATCCGAACCGCCCAGGCCGCTGGACGGGCTCGAATAAGACAAGAATCTGAACCGCCTGACGCGCACGACGCGGGCGGGGGACGCCCCTCGGGGATCCCGCTTTGGGCAAAAAGACATCCGTGCCCTTTTCCGGCGGGAACAAACTGTCCACCCGGCGCGGTGCTGGGATCTGGCCCCACCTGCGGGTTCGTCCCTCTCCGAGGTGGGCCCGGGGGCCTCTGTCGGTACATACAGGCAGGGGTACCTTCTGCTAGGGTGTCCAGGCCCTTAAGAACTCACAAATACGTAATCTCCCCCTCGGCTCCTGGGGGGCGTGGCATACGACCAGGGCCTGACAGCTGGGACCGTGGTCTCCGGACCCTCCCCGAGCTGCTCCGGGTCAGGGGTCTCCGCGTCCCCAGGAAGGTTGGAAGAGCCCTCGGGTAGCTCCTGTGGACCCAGTCTCCTCAGGGGGGTCCGGGGGCGCCACGTGTTATGGTCCGCCCATCACAGGCCAGCCCGCTCCGACCGGCCTTGGGGGCCCGGACCCCCCTTCCCCCGCGAAGAGGTCCGGCGCTGCCATGTGCCGTCCTGCGGAGGGAACGGGGCTGGCCCTGCCGCGTGCCTGCGGCTGGAGGCCCCTTGCGGGTCACCTCTCCACCTACCAGCATTTAATGCGGTAGCTGGGCCGGGCGCGCTCAAGTCAAAAAGAGCAGCCTGCCACTGACACACAGGGCAGGTAGGCTGACACAACGGTAAGACCGCCTGTTTCCAAGGCGGCGCGTCGTATCACCGTGCACAGTGTACAGTCCCGTCACGGCGCTGCGCACGTGATGATGGCCTGTAATAGGCGAGTCAAGGCGTGCGCTGTAACAGTACGCACGCAACGGGTCAGCGCTGTTTCACCGCCTGCCGGGAGGTTCCATCCCAACAGTGACAGCACGACTTCACTGTTGGGCAACACTGTCACCGGACACTGTGCAAGATAAGGCTGTACACGGCCATATCCTGGCTGTGGATACGCACATCAACTTCTCGATCAAAGAGGACTACGGAGAGGAGCTCGAGGAGATGACCTCCATATCTCTCGTAGAACAGGCTCCTGTTGGCCGGACCCACATGTCGGGGCCCTGCTCAGTGTAAGCACTCCCCTTGGACTATAAAAGGGAGAGTGCACTCGCTAGAAGAAGGATTCAGACACACAAACACAAGTCCAGGCTAAGTTCCAGGCAGGCCTACACAATCAATACAACACCAAAGTGGACATAGGGTATTACGCTCCGGCGGCCCGAACCACTCTAAATCTTTGTGTCCTTCCTGCGCTCATCTGTCCACCGATCGTGCGCCCCTAAGTCTCCTCCAAACCCATCCTTAACTAGGATTAGGCGGGTGCTTTCCGCCACCCGGCTGGAGAATTCCTCCGACATTTAGAATGATTGCAAATATTTTTAATAAAAAAAGTCTTGGAAATTTGAGGAAATCCTAAAATGACGGGTTGTTAGAGATATATACCAAAAGAACAACGCCGCTCCTTCAATAATATAATCATTTACATACGTGGAACACATGGAAAGAATAAAGCCGATAAATATGTCAAAACCCTGTTATGGGTTCATGAAGTCACAGTGCCCAGCGAAGCAAAGGAATCTGCCTTGAATCCGGATAGCTGAGAAAATCCGATGCAAAATATGTGCCACGATCAGGGAGGGAAGTTTGATTTGAATTTGGTTGGTCCAAGGGGCCAAACGGTTCTACTAGGGGTTAGTAGTAGGCCCAACGGTTGCTCGTAAACAGCCCGCCTTGGTTCTCAACACTAATCATCATATTATCTCAGTCCACCACGTTATCGCTGAAGAGCTTGAACTTATCGGCGTCCAGCACGAGCTTCCGCACCGACGCGACCGCTCCGATGACCCCCACGCCGGTGAAGACGGCCATGATCGCCACGTTGGCCAGGTACACGGGCGAGCGCCTGGGCGGCGCCAGCGCCATGTTGTACATGACGACGGGGAGCACGAAGTCGAGCGGGATGAACCCCACGGCGCCGACCACGCCCACGATGTCGCCGAAGAAGGGCAGCATCGCCGCCACGAACGCGCACGCCGCGACGTACGCCGTCCGCAGCGCCACCCGGGGCACCAGGTTCCGCCGCGAGAACCGCCCGTGCGCCACGTCCGCCGAGTTCTTCTCCATGATCTCGTACGCCACCTGCGAGTACACCTGCGTACGTGCATCCACCACCGCGTTCTTCTCGGTCAGAGGTCAGTGATCGCTGCGTGTGCTCGATCGATGCCTCCCTCCCTCTGGCTGCCAGTGCCAGCCATTGGTGGGCAGTGGGCAAGAGATATGCATGCATGTCTTACCAGGGCGATGGCGAGGAGCTGGAGGAGGACGAGGACGACGGCGAGGCCGAGCAGCCACGTCGGGGCCAGCGAGGGGCCCTCGTCCGGCATGAGGCTCTGCAGCAAGTTGGACTGCACCTGGTTGCCGAAGGCCCAGTAGCCGGTGATGGCCGGGAAGTAGAACGTGAAGAATATCACCGCGTAGCACAGCACCAGCGCCTTCATCATCTTCCCGGCCGCCGGTGGCGCCAGCGTGGCCTGCTCACGTCGTTGGGCGTTACTAGGTTTCAACACGTACTAGTACGCTGCAACAAATCTCTCGACATTCTGAAAATTACTGTCACCTGGATTTCTGGCAGAATGCCGTTGCCGAAGACGGAAGCGAGGATGGAGATGGAAAGGAATGCGTTGAAGGTCTTCTCTGACTTGGACGAGCTCAACGAGTAATCCTTCGCTGGAGCGTTGCTCGACACACCTGTGAAGCACGGAAGTTACAATGATAATTCAGCTTTCTGTCCAAACAACATGAAAATTCATGCGCTTAGCCACTTGTCACTCTACAAGCACCTAAAGACGAAGTAATTCCTAAACCGAAGTGCAAATGTAAACATGAAGATTCAGGATAAGATAAAGACAGCTTTTCTAACAGTACCTACCTGCTCGAATGCAGGCGGCTGAGACAAGGATGGTGTAGCCGAAGCTGAGGATCAGGGAGCCGAGGTTGATGTGCCGCAGCGAGTGGAACGACGGCAGCTGCGAGAGGAAGGCCAGCACCACGGCGACGATGATGATGAAATGGTACAGCTTCAAGGGGCCGTGCGGTGCCAGATTTGAGTACATTATCTGCGTCGTGTGCAGAATTGTAGGGTATAGTTAATGAGATTTTAATTTGAGACTATCGACGCCTCCAAAACAGAAACGTGACAGGGTTTCGCTTAGACATAATTTTCGAAAAGAACAAAGAAAAAATCATTAAAAAAGAGCAAAGAAAGCGTTTAATTTAGCTGACATGAACCCTTCAAAATATTAATCCTTCCATATGTAAGCTGTCTTGCTTTAAAAGAAGATGTAAAGCTGTCTGACTTTCCCCTTGGACTCGAAGGCCAAAGTCCAATCATACGTCACCATCAAATCTAACTGTATGACTCCATGATATACTCCAACTAGCATCTTAGAGAAATACCGTACAAACTTCAAATGAACATGAATGGTCTGAAAAAAGAATGAAGCCAAGTACCTGTAGGCAGTCGGCGGCGAGCAAGATGCTCCCGGTGGTAACGCCGGCGTTGATCGCGGTTTGCACGCTCACCACCAGGTAGAACACCCACCCAGATCCTTGAAGAAAACAAAACCGGAGCGGAGATTAATCACACCATTAATAATCATCTCGGTCAACTGATCACCGCCGCCTCCGGACGTGATCGATCGAACTGTGCACAGGTCAGCAGACAGCCCGAGGAAAGAATCCAGAAGCTAGCGCATTGATTTCTGACGGAGAGGCGTGCGGTGGACGAGCAGCGCTCGTCGTGCGTGTGCGGGTGCCTAGTGCGTACCGAGGACGTCGGCGGCGAGCTCGCGGAAGCGGATGTGCCGGCGGCCGCGGGCCTCGCAGTGGTCGAGCACCCTGGAGACGAGGAAGTAGGCGTAGAAGGTGACGGCGAAGACGGCGGTGAGCGCGGCGAGGCCGAGGCCCCACCCCATGCCGCGGAGCGCGTACGGCAGCGTGAGCACCGTCGGCCCCACGATGGCCGTCGTCTGGTGGAACCCCGCGTGCCACCACGTCCCTGCACAGGCGGCGTCCGTCAGCCATGCCGCAGAGGCCGCGATGGCGTCCGTGGAGATGGATGGAGCTACCGAGGAGGATACGCAATCGAGTGCGTGTACCTTTCGACTCGAGCACGAAGGCGGCGCCGGCGTCGGCGGGGGGCGGCGCCTTGCCGGCCCGGTGGTGCGCGCCGGCGCCCGCGGCCTCGGCGTCGAACACCGCGGAGGACGGCGTGGCGGCGCGCCCCGTCGCGGGCGAGAGCAGGAACGGCGTGCCTCCGGTGCCTGCCACTGCCATGGCGTGCCCGCGCGTGCCGCCGCTCGCCTAGCTTGCTTCGGGTCGCCGCCCCTGCAAGATCGACTCACTCACAGTCGCACGGGCCGGGTTCACGTCGATCGCTTCATCGGCGCCCAAAAACCACGCACGGACCAGCCCCAGATCGATAGAGATTGATTGATGAGTCCGGCCGAGAGGGCCGGAGACGATGGTGAACAGCTCGGAATTGCGTGGCGCGCGGGTGAGCGGAGAGAGATGGAAGCGTTCACGATTGCGCTTGCAGCTCGTGTCTGCTACGGATTGCAGCTAGGACGCGCGCAGGCAGGGGTGATGGAGTTCGCTTGCTGGTTGAGGAGGAGAAGCCAGGCCTGCCGCGAGGCTCGAGTGGGTTTGACTTTCCGAGGGTGTGAAGGAGGAGGCCGCATGGGAAATCCATGTGCCGCGTCGTGCGGCCCCCATGCTTGTAGAGATCGATGCCTCACAGTCAGGGATTCCTCAGCTCTCCCCTCGTGAGCTCGTCTCTGTTTCTTGGATTACCCGCACAGACTGAATCAGGCAATCAGCAACCGGCTCTGTCCGGGGGCTGCTCCAAAGGCACATCTGACAAGGGCTTCTAGTGGTTGGCTCTTGACCGTTTTCTTTCGCTAAAGAACACGTCCAGAAGACACCAATTCAGGCAGTTTCTCTGCCACAATCAGTCACAAGGCGCCAGGCACCAATCTTAATGGTGCTGACGTCGTACCTTGCAGCAGCAGAATCGATCGCATACGACGAGGTCAATCCAGTAAAAATGCTAAACAAGATGCATCATGACATGGCTGCCTCCATAGCCAACTCAAACTGAACTACTGGAGGATACGCAGGGCGAACAGCGTGCCCTGCTATGCCCGTTTCAGTTTCATGAGCTAACTAATAGATTCATTCAGCAACTTCTGACTTTACATATGGTACCAACTTGCCGGCAATGATGCATATAAAACCGAACTGGTTACGTCAGTGGAGCCCGGACCTATTTTTTTTTTTCTTTTCCAGCTCCAACTTCCAACTCCCAAGCTGTCGATGTGCCACCAAGTGCCAGATTTGCCCAGCGAAAACACACTAATTCACCTGTAAAATAAGCACACCGACGCAAAACTCGAGTTGGGAATTGGGATACCAAATCCACTACTGTACAGTATGTGATATGTTGACTTCCAGTGGTAATAAGAAGCTTGCAAATACCACATGCGGACGGAAGATCATATCAGGCGACCCCAAAAGAGCCATCTGACATTGACATTAGGCCGATGCATAAAATATTTACATATAGGTATACACTATATTGCAAGCGAATTGCACCACGGTATCACAAACCCTTAACAATCACACGCGCCGAATGCTACCTACGGTGTGGTAAATTGCACCAACAACACAAGCAAACGAGATGTACAGAATTCTCGCAAAAGGAAGAGACGGGAGGAATCGTAGCCTGGAGCCGCCGCCACGAAGAAACAACATATGCTGAATTAGTACGCGCTTTGACTTCCAATTCTTCTCTCAACATCTGGAGCCGTACTGTTGCTACGCGGTCAGGCTTCAAGACATGATTGTAGAGTTGCTTCCATTGTCACCAGGCAACATATTATTAAACTTTGGACTCCAACTGGCAGATTCAAGGTGAAAAAACTTTAGCAAAAGCAGAGACTCAGGAGAGCTAACTTGTCTCTTCAGGGATGTGCATGCCAAAGCCACGTTTCATTTTCTCGATTCTGATAAATTGAAAGTTGAGAAATGATTAGTATCTGGAAACCCTGTCTTAACAAAACTTAATCAAGCTACACATGGCAATCTAGTATTTTCAATGTTCAAGTACATGGTAGCAAGATTCTAATAGAAAAGAAGCAACAAAACTAGCTACTGATTATGACACTAGACGAATTCAGGAAGTAAATGTGAGGATGCAACTATGCTTTCTATGCTCAAAGTTTATACTCAGCCTCGTTGGTAAACAAATGGCTAATACCTTTGTAGTTTCCTTGTACACTTATTAGTTTATTACCGCATATTTTCCTATAAGAAAGTAGAAAGGGCCATGCGTTCAGTGTCAAGCAACTTACGTAGGAGCAAGCTTTCCAAGACCACGTAACTTCATGCCAGTCGTATCGTCAACTACATTTCCTGATATCTCTACAGAATATGACTTTCCAGACATACGAGGGAGCCCTCTCCCTACAAGCAAATCAAAATCTTTCTGGTGGAGCTCTCTGCCATTTACAAAAACTCCAGTATCCCCGCCAGCGCAGTTCTTGGGCATCGGATAGTTGAATTCTTTAATAAATGGCTGCAAGAAAAGAACATCCTGTGAGGACATGGAAACAAATAGTGCTTGAGCAAGTAGTACTTGCAGATAAATCAACTTACAGGGATAATGCCTCTACATTCTTGCCCAAAGACACCCCAAAATCCAGCACGGTAGTCGTACCTGAATTACAAAAAAGGATATGTTACCATGCTTTAGATAAATCCACAATGCACTGTGAACTGAAGTTCATGTAAACCAGTATCTTTGGTGAAGATTTAGCAGAATTCATTTCCTAGACAATATGCTCGTCATACTAATTTATGATCCAAGCCACTAATAAGTTGTCTCCAAAACGTAATATTTCCCATCAGTTTCTATAATGATATATCTGTTCACAGGTACAAAAGTTTCAAGACGAACATACTCATACTGCTCACATAGCCATCTAAATATTCATAGAGATATGGTTGGTCAACATCAAAATAATTTACAGCACATGTTCTAGGATAAACTTATTCTTTGTCGGGTGGTAGTAATATACTTGTCAAATTAACACCTTCAGCTCAAGTGAACTGCTATGAATCAGCATCTATTTTGAAAAGAGAAAAAAATGAGCAAGAGAAAATGTTGGTAGACTTCTATTCAAAAAGTAAATGAGAATGCTTTAAATCATAAGAAGCATAGCAGATCATTAGAAGTTTAGAACAGTTTGGTTTGGTCCTTTAGGTGTTATGTAAACAATTGCACAAAATGTCTTGAGTAAACTACAATGACTTCATGAACCGGGTGGGCTAGTGATAAACTTATAGGTATAGCTTGTTATTGCAGACCGATGAACTATGGAACATACCATCTGAACACGCCAAGATATTTCTTATTGACATGGCTATAACTTTGAAACTACAGCATAAATTAGCAATTTCTTAATTAAATCAACTATTTTTCACTATTGCCAGAAAGTAGCCTTAATTTTCTATTTACTGAGGTGCAAAGGAAATTGTTATATCTTGATTTCTGGGTGAACAGATATTGAACTGAAGAATTACTGATATGGAAAATCGCATGCTTTTGTGAGGTTTGAGCTGACATCACTTGAAGCAATCAGTAATGAAAACAAGGATTGTTCACAAGAACCTTCCTGGTTTCTCAAATAATGAAAGAACAAAAAAATGCTCCAGAGATCACCTCAAGTGGAAGTGACCGCTTTGGCTGACAAAGATTAGCTTGTTTCTTCTTCAGTACAGGAAAGCCAATCAAAACCAATGCTAGCAGTACAAACCAGGCATGATAATGTGATTAGAAGGAGATTGTCCTAGCAGAGTTCGAACCAAGTCATTATCTGGTTTCCACTGATAAACTAGGACTCCACTGAAGCATAAAACCAAAAGCCATGTGTTTTGTGGCTCTTCATTGTCTTAATACTTCACTAAAGGATTCAATGTTGTCTGAGTAAGGTGGATGCTGCTGAAATAAATACGACTAGGGCAATTGATGTATGATTGTATGCAGCATAAGCTAAGGAAATACAGTTTTGCATAAAACAGTCTGAATGGCTAAGAGAGCAAATGACTTACCAATATGAACCAGGGCCAATAGGACCAGCTTTCTTCTCTGCTTTCCGGAGAGTTCGATCAGAGATTGGATGACCATTGATTGAAACCTTAGCACTGTCTGCAGACTGGTTGAATAAAGAAAGGTCCTTGAAACCTTTCTTCAGGAAACCAGTTAAAAAGGATGAATCCCCATTCTTACCAATTGAAGACTGTATCTCATCTACCTCGGCCTCAGATGAAACACGCGAACTTGAACTTGTGCGCTCATTAACTAATGAGTCATTCTTGGCTGGTGTATTGCCGTTTCTACTATCTGAGTGCAGCAGTTTACCAGAGTCACCTTTGATGTTCTCTTGTTCACATCTCTTAGTTATGCTCTCAACTTCAAGAGTATTGTTGTCATCCTTTTTGTTGCATTTTTCATCTCTCTTACTAATGCCTTGAACTCTGAAGCTACCATTATGTTCATACTTTATGCTCATACCTTCATCTTCAAGGCTGCTGGTAACAGCATTACTGGTCTTATGTTTGTATTTGTTACCCACAATTCCATCTTCAGGACTTCCAATATTACCATGTTTACCTTTCCGTTCATGTGTTCTTCGATTACTGCATTCATCTTCAAGCACCCCTATACGGCCTTCTTTACTCTTCTGTGTGCATTTCCTACCAAGACTTTCATCACCTCCATTGGCTTCATAATCAGCTTTGATACTTACGTCATATTCCTTTCTTTTGATTTCATTTCCACCACTATAATCTTTCCGTTGACTGGAGAATGGATCAATTTGTTTGTCCTCTAAAATTGGACCATGTGGACTGCCTGTATCTCCTTGACATAATATATCCTTTGGGTCATTTGAAAATCTAGACCTGCTTGCAGGCAGTGATTTTAACTGAATGCTCCTGCTTGACCCGTGCTCACTGTCTGATCTATCACAACTCGCGGTAGAAGATGGTGACATATTGTCAGAAAAATCCTTCTTCTGTCCGTGGCTGTCATGTGCTTGCAGTTTATAGAAATTAAAATTGTCATCATCCTGATGTTGATACCACCCAGAATTCTTGGGGCCCCGGCGATTGGTACTTCTGACACTTTTAGGTACTGGGAAAGACGATGGCAGGGTCACCGGATGGACTTTCGCTTCCTTAGGCTTGAAAGTAATAATCTCTGAACATGAACCGCACTGAACCAGATTCTTCTTGCGGCCTGTGGATTTCCCCTGAGGCAGCTGCAGAAGATGGGAACAGGAGCTGCAAACAACAAAAGGTGCAGCACCCCTTAACGGCCGACAAAAATTCTCTGCTTTCTTCCTGAAATACTCCACCCTCCTCTTCGACATGGAAGGATCCGAGTACAGAGATGAAGCCACAGATCTCCGGTCAAGCTCCGACGAGAATGGCTGAGACCTATCATACCGAAAGGACCCCTGCTGCCCTGCAAAGTACCTGGCCATGGGAATGTGCTCCTCGGGCGCCACCACTCGCTGACCCTGAAGGCACTGCGCGCATTGGCAAGTGCTGTGATGGCGACTCCCCTGACCAAAGCCAGAGTTCTCCCGCCGACCATCAGGGTATTGTCGGAACCGACCGCTCGGCTGCCTCGCGTACGTCTCGTCAGAGACGGAGCGCTGCCATTGGTCGTACGGACTCAGCGGTAAGCTAGTCCTGTACCGGCCGGCGTAGCGCGAGCGGTAGTACTCCGGCCCCCGGCCCGCGTGCGGCGGCGGTTCGGCGTGCGACGGGCGCAGCGAGATAGTGCGGCGGCTCATGCGGGGGCGCTCCGGCGGCTGCCCCGTGAGCTCGCAGGAACGGGTGATCTGGTCCCGGATCTCGTCGAGCTTGCGGAGCAGCTCCAGGGGGTCCTGCTTCAGCGCGCCCCAATCCAACACGCCACTCCGGTCACTGCATTGCCCGTACTGGACCGGCTCAGGAACTCGGCCCCTCCTTCTGTACTTCATCTCCTTGGGCTCGCTCGCCATGGCGCCTCCGAAGGCTGGATTCCCCCTCTTCCCCGAACTGAATGTCTCTGCACAACCACGAATCGGTTGAGTGGAAGATCGCGGCAGCGAGAAGAGGAATGGTGGACGCCAGGGTGGATCATAGTACTTAGAGGTATAAGGTTTTAGGTGGCCAGAGAGAGGAGGAGGAAGAGCTCGTTGCGGTTGCGGCGTCGGTTACCTCGACTTGGAGACCTCGCGAGGAGGGCCGCAACGGCCGGCGCAGGGACGCGGAAGCACCTCCGTTTCGCCGCTAGAGTTCTCCGTGGCGGCGGTGGCGGCGGCTCGTCGGGCTCGCCATTGGCGAGACGAGAGCAGTGTGGCGCGACGGTCGAGTGAGGCGGCGAGGAAGACGATGAGGGGGCCAAGTGGAAGAGGGGTTTTGTACCCTGGAGGCTTCCAGGGACCTGATTGTGAATCCAGTCTTCTCTGGGGGCACGCGCGTGATGGAGCCTGGCGGGCCCGGCGGGCTTCGGTTGGGAACTGGGCGTGACCTGGCTGGACCGCCGACCTGCGGGGCCCGCGTGGAGGAGGAGGTGGTGGTGGTGGACAGCTGGTGTGACCTGGATTGACTAAAAAGGCCTCTGCTTTGCTAACGCTACGCGCAAATGGTCTACTTTTGCGAATGGAATTATACAAATACAAAACTGTGATTACTAAAGCGGGCACAGCGACAGAGTTATCTGACCTTGGAGAGAGAAAAACAGGCATCTCACAGCGAAAAGACCTTTTTTTAGTGCTATTTATTAGGGTTGCAATTCTTTATTTTTGGTTGGCAAATGCAAAATGCTGATAAAACCAAGAACGCCCAGCACAAACTACGTACTCGTCCCTGCCTAATAATAACAATAGAGAAGAGGAGGAGGAAGACACGGTTTGACGGAAACGGGGTTCATGTTTTCTGACCCGGACTATTGTTCCCATTTGCTATTCATTAAACTATAAGAATACTGTCTCCCAAAGAATTTTCCAACCACCAACGACTTTTGCTCCAACAAATTGCTGGACGAACGAACTGGTTGTATGAAAAAGAATCATGCATACAAACCCAGGCACACCGCGACAGGGCAGTTGGGATCAAATAATTCGACGTGAAAGGCATGTGCAATGTCTAGCTCGGAGAACGGAGAGCTGGTGCCGCTGGCTAGTGATGTAGAAACACACACACACACACACACACACACACACACACACACATATATATATATAGCGCCGCCTGTCGTAGGCGCCCCACCGATGAACGGTGGTTAGCTCAGCTAGCGTGCATCGGTGCATGTATATATCGTGGACCTCGATTTTTCTAAAAAAAACGCCGTGTATTCTTCTTGCGCTGCACCTGCATTGCGTTGCGTCGCGTTGCTTCAATGATACTCGTACAGGACCCCCAGCAAAAGCAATGCAATCATGTTTGTCAACGACATGGCAGACGACTGGACGAGTGAGTATGCGTGTGGTACGTATGTGGACCGAGCTAGAGCCATGCGTGCATGTGGTCTGCTCCACTTGTTTATTATTAGTAATGATCACTATTATTGTCAGATTATTCCGTCTGCAGCCGATCGATGTCTGACGGGGGGGAAATGCGTGGGTCGCCGATCCATCTCCTTCTGAAGAGGACGTTTTAGCCGTCAACGAGTGCTGACTAACACCAAAAAAAATCTTTAAAAAAAAAAGCTGAGAGAGATCGATTGATCCAAAACTGTGCGTGCCGCGCTACTTGTAGCTATCTGCTTCCAAGCGTGACATGAACGTGTGTATTGGCTACTCCAGTGTGTACACCGAGCTGTACTTGCAAGATTTGATTGATTTTTCTCTCTCTACAAAACACATGGCAACTTGCACGGTTTTGGCTGCTTCCCTTCCGAGCGTTTCGTGAACAAAGGAATAAGAGCCTCGCTTGCTTTTGAACACAAGAGAATAATAATTCAGGCTGCACCTCGGAACTAAAAGGGTTTCATCCTATGAATTTTGGGGGGTCGGAGCGGCATATATCCCAAACAAGTCGATTAGAAAGAGACGGGAGCATACACGGAGCAGAGACGCGTCACGCATGTACTAGCTAGCTGTGCGCGTCATGTCATGCACTCATGCCTGGGAAAGAGACAGAACAGCGAGGCCACGCCACCAAACCCTGCTGCAGACCGATCTTGCGGGCAGGGGCGAGGGGAGCAGACGCGAAAGCAGCTGAATCACCACCTAAACCCGGCACGATCCGCCATCATCAGCCACGCAGACAGGCAGACAGCCCCGACGGGAAAGAGATGTTTATATATAATATCTATCCATCTGTCTCCACAGCCACGCAAGCCACGCGAGATTCTTTATTCTCTTCTCCTCCGGGCGGCGGCGCTGCGATGCGAGCTGCCGCCGCCCGTGGCCGTGGGCCATGGATGGCTACTAGCTACCACAGTCCACATGCATATCAAAGTCGAGCGTCGATCACTTTGCTAATAACCTCCCCGTTAATTGCCCGATCAGTACGGCCGACCGCACCGACGTACGTGCGTGAACCGCGGCATCGAGCAGGTCAACACGGCTGTCAGGATGTGCGGCACAGTCGTTCTGCCGCAATATACTAGTGATCAAGTGGGCTTCTTCCTGTTCAGCGCTCCAGCTGAATGTGTGTGCGTGAGTGTGTCTGAATATACTAGTGATACGTATCCCACAACGGATTCAGAGCAAAAGAAATACTGGAGCTAGCAGTAGCACCAGACTACCAGCACATGGAGGAGGAGGAGGAGGAGGATGTCTGACATTAGACTCACCAACAACCTGCCCCAACCGCTGCCGGCCCAGTGGTTCCAGGAGGATTTGCATATTGTTTTGAGCAGCGATTCGTTTGGCTGCTGAGGCAGCGGAGGATGAGAGGAGGACGTACCAGCTGTCCTTTCTCTTTCGGAAGGAAGGAATCAGCTTGTGAGCTGAGGCCCACGCCGCGAGAATGGGCCCCGGGGGGGGGGGGCGTGGGCGCGTGGCGGCGGCGAGCCGAGAGCCACAGCGCGTGGGTCCGCCGGCTGGGGCCCACCTAGTTAGCTGTCTGACTCGTATGAGCTGGGTTTGCCATTGGGCCCGTGATTGTAAGCGGCCCACGTCTGTCCGCACAGCCCATCAGGTGAACTGTGCCCTGAGGCGCAAGAACCTGGGCCGGATCTGCTCTCCGTGTGTTCACAAGCACGGGTCCAATACACAATCTACCCCACCCACCCACAGGCTCCCACCTCCGGTTGGGCCAAAACTGCCTCCTGGCCGGGCATCAACCCAGCCCGCCTAAGGGCCCGTTCGTTTACTTAGGAATGGTTGCCTGGAACGGTTCCAGCTGGAATGGCAGGTTTATTTATTCGGTTAGTTAGGATTGGATCTACGAACCATTCCACCTTATCAAAACTATACAAATTAGTGAACCATTTCAACCGGGAATCGATCCAGGAACTCGTTTCGGAGTAACCGAACGAGCTTGTATAGTAGCAAATGATCAGCTGGATTAATTCCGCACGAGAAACAGCCTGGAATGGAGGTAACCGAACGGGGCCTAAGCGCAGTACGTAGTGCACGGTACATCGTTCGCCAAACCCCAAACGGCATCGCTTGCTGAGTTGCTGATCCCAGCACCGGAGAAGAATTATCACGGGCGGCGACCTTATAAATCTCGACCCATGCATCTCATGTCGAAAAGAAGAAAGCAAAAAAGGGAAGGGCGATCCGTGACCGATCCATCCATCCATGACGCGTCGTCGGCGGAAGAGGAAGACGACGATACCGACGGAGATCAAGAAAAGCTGAGGCGGGGAGCGCCGCGCATGTGAAGAACATAACTCACCGGCCGGCGCTAAGCTCCGCAATGGGGCGGCCGCCGCGCGGCGGTCGAATTCATCAGCCTCGTCGTCTACACGCGCATCCCTCGTATATATCACCCTAATTAATGCGTCCGAGAGGCTCCTGCTCCTCCCGTCATCATGCTCAAACGCAAACACAAAAGGCTAGCTGCTAGTCTTCTTCCTCCTCCAACATCTTGTTCGCCAGCTGCCATCCCTGCGAAACCATCCTACAAAACATGGCCATCAGTGCATGATAGCTGCTCAGTTCTTCAGCCTGCTGAGGAGCTTGCTTGGTTGCTTAGCTACTCTCATGCGCGCACGTACATACACACGTACTGCTTGTGAGCCTCCATGCATGTGTCCATCGTGAGTTCATCAAAGCACCAGCGCTAGTCGATCGGGCCCCTGTGATCATACCACGGTGACCTGATCATGGACAAAGAGGTATGCAACGCTGCTGCGCGTGTAAGCAGCGTATGACGATGCGCGCGGCTGCCATGTTTTCAAGTTTGAAAAGTTCTCGCTCTCTACCCAAAGACCACTGATCTGCTTGTTTGCAAACGATGCTCCGCGTCGCAGCAGGGGAGCCACCACAGTCACCTGGACAGCTTTACGCCGCTGGACGGCGCGGCGCCGGGGGACCAGACCGGAGGTGGCGCCGAGATGGTCGACTACATTCTGGGCCAGGCGCCGCCGCCCGCTCAGCCGCCGCCGCCGCAGAGCCAGGTGTCCTTCGACAAGCTCAGCTTCTCCGACGTGCTGCAGTTCGCCGACTTCGGGCCCAAGCTCGCGCTCAACCAGCCCGCCGCGTCCGCGGGCGCCCACGAAGGCGTCGACGACCCCGGTGACGACGAGGACGACGACGACGGCTACTTCTTCAGGTTCCAGTCCCTGTCGTCCCTCCCCGGCGGCGCGGGACAGCATCACGCGGACCGTGAGGGCAGCAAGACAACGGCCGACGACGGGGGCGCGCACGACGGCGGCGGCGGCGGTGGCGTCTCCGAGAGCACGACGCTGGTGCAGCATGCCGACGGCGGCGGACGCGCGGAGAAGGGCGGGGACCAGGGGAAGAGCGGCCGGCGGAAGCGCCCCCGGACTGTCAAGACGAGCGAGGAGGTGGAGAGCCAGCGGATGACGCACATCGCCGTCGAGCGCAACCGCCGGCGCCAGATGAACGAGTACCTCAGGATCCTCAGGTCACTCATGCCGGGATCCTACGTCCAGAGGGTACGTTGAGATCAGCGGCTTTCAAAAAAAAAATCAGTGGCAAATTAGTGTAGAAGATGAGGAGTCACTAGCGAATACTTTTATCATTCTAAATGGAAGACATTTTAGTGTTGTCCTAACTTCTAGGTTAAATTTTTCTAACCTTGATCAAGTTTGTAGAAAAATTATTAACATCTGCATTACTGAAGAATACAAAATCAAGACATATTTTATGGTAGATTTAACAAAAAATAATTTGTTATTATAGGCGTTGGTGCATTTTTTCTATAAACTTAACCAAAGTTAGAGATGATTTAGAATGAAAACTAGAAACAACTTACATTTCGGAATGGAGGGGATAGAACTTAGGGTTTCAACTTTGAAAAAAATGTTGTTTGGTTTTTTTAAAAAACAATTGCTTTGCTTGCTCATCTATTGTTTTTTTTAGAAAAGACTTTGTTGAATTTCTTGCATCGTGTCTAGCAGCGTTAGCCATGTAGAGCTTTCTTGGGTCAGGATTCACGATGTGAGGGTTTATTTGCTAGACATGGGGCCAGTACCAGAGGTGGAGGTGAGTGGCGCTAAGATGAGGTTGTTGCTAGGGTTTGGAGGAGAGATCAAAGGCGATCTTAACAAGTTTATCGAGTGCGGTACTTGAATATATCACTTGAATGGTGCTGAATTTTTATTATTTTTTATAACATTGAAAACTATAGATTTGTATGACAATTGATCATGCCACTACGAAAATCACATATATTGTGCGAATCATGATCTGTCGCAAGCAATTGCATACTATCAGATTATGCTATACGGTTATTTCATTTGATTTTTAAAAATTAAAGACTTCGAATAGCATCACTCTAAGTTTATTGTACTATACCACAGTTCGGTTTTTCACGAGTTGAAATTGAAAAACAAGCCCAATTTAGAAACAAATCTAAAACCGAGAAAACCATAAAATCCAGCTATTATGATGTTAGATGCCACTTCAAAGTTTATGACCAATTGCAGATATATACTATAAGTTTGACATGTAGCTTGTTAATGTTTACACGCCAACTTGACATGTGAATTGGATGTCAATTATATGAGCCTTATAAGTTTAATCAGTTATGCTACGTCACCATTTTGGCTCACACGCTAATTAGTATAACATATACTATGGGCCACCAAAAATAATGAAATCGAATAGGGAGGTAAATGGAAGTCATAGTCACTTATCAGCACGAAGATAACTGGAAAAATGATATGTGTAAGAAGTGAAAAGATATATATACAGTAGTTTTGTTGTGAAATTGTTGGTTTTTCTGGTAACAAAATGCAAGTTCAGTAAAGGAGTAGATACAATCGTACAAGTACATTGTAACTGACTGACACGTATGCTGGCTGCAGGGAGACCAAGCATCCATCATTGGAGGCGCCATCGAGTTCATCAGGGAGCTTGAGCAGCTGATCCAGTGCCTAGAGTCGCAGAAGCGGCGGCGCCTGTACGGCGGGTCCGGCGACGCGCCACGGCCGGTGGTGGACGCAGCCGGGGCCGGCGCGCCAACGTCCACCCAGCAGCACCACCAGACACAGGTGCCGCCGGCGGCGGCGTTCTTCCCTCCGAGCCTCCCGTTCCCCGTGGCGTCGTCCGGCGGCGGTGACGGCGGCGCCGCCAAGATACTGGACCTGGAAGCCGGCGGCGCCGACGCCGCCGCCGGGCTCCGGGAGGAGGTGGCCGAGAACAAGTCGTGCCTGGCAGACATCGAGGTGCGCGCGCTGGGCGCGGACGCCATGATCAAGATCCTGTCCCGGCGCCGGCCCGGGCAGCTGATCAAGACCATCGCCGCGCTGGAGGACATGCAGATGTCCATCCTGCACACCAACATCACCACCATCGAGCAGACCGTCCTCTACTCCTTCAACGTCAAGGTACATCACATATTCAGTGTGTGTGTTGAACTGTCGATGCGTGCGGATTGAATATGTTTCGTTCTGCCACGTCATAGATCCTCGGCGAGGCAAGGTACTCGGCGGAGGACATCGCCGGCGCCGTCCACCAGATCCTCAGCTTCATCGACGTCAACTACGCCCTGTGATCTCTTGCAGTCTCTGTGCCAAGACCCACGAGACGAGAGGGGCCTCCCATTAACGTTGACAGTGACTTGTCTCTTTAAATACTATGAAAGTGCTATTTCCCCCACGTTCTATAAGTGCTTAATTATATAGCATAATAAACTGTGTTTTGTTCGTTTCTATGTATGCAAACTTATTGGAGGACAGGTAAAAGATTAGTAATAGTTGTAGTATTATATTCAGAGACAATGTGTATGATTGAAGTGTACTGCAATTATCAGCTAGTTGAACAAGAAGATGCTTTCTACCGTGACATGTCTCATGGACCAATGCCCTTTTCAACCTTTTCCCTGTAGTCAGTGCTTTTCCTGGGTGTCGCCGACTATGTTATGAATATGGCTGCCATCATTACAGGATGATCCTAGCTAGATCCCAGTAGCCCACAAAGTGCCGGTGCCGGTGCCGGTGAAGAATAAAGAGAAAAGAACAGTGCAGAGAGGAAAGAAAGCAGCACCTCACTGCAGCCCAATGTCATAAGTGATGCATGAAATCTGCAGGACTACGCTACCTTAAGATGTTCAGATAAAGATTCAGAAATACTGTAGCCAGCTGGGGCGGATATGAGATTTGGCTGTGTTTCCTATGGAGTCTAGACTCGAGAGCATGAATGCATTTACTTACTGCGAACAGAAATCACAAGACAGGCAGGCAGCAGCAACTTCACTTTTTCTGATACCTCTTGGTACAACTGCATATGGATTTACAGAGATTCTAGCCACCAGCAGCACTAGAATATGTAGTATTATGGCAAGAGACTAAAACAGAATGTTTTCTTTATCTGGAGACTAAAACAGAACATGAAAGAAAAGATAATTACATGGAAGAACTAGCAGCATTTCCTTTTTTGTCAGAGCCCATAGGCGGTACTGAAGTAACTTTTGGTGGTGTTCCTACTTAGTATCTGCAGTACCTTGACGTTCAATGGGTTGACGAATCGAGGTGTCTTGAACTGACTCACAGCACCGCCAAGGCTCAGGAAGTAATCTAGGATCTCCTCGAAGGTTCCCTTCTTAAGAATCCGTAGCTCAAGGGGGCCAATGGTCCTAATCTTCCTTGAACCCATGTAGCCCGCATCAACGAAGGCTAGATCCAAGCAATTTGCACAGCTTCGTAAGACATCCTCGCTCGCATCAGAGCTCAGCTCCCAGAAGATGACATAGCGACCGGGATCACTTGACTTCTCCACGAAGCTAGTAAAATCCACAATTTCCAGCTTCTCTGCTTCCAAGAGCTTTCCTGCCTCCTCAACAGCTAACTGGAGGTCTTTCTCGGTGTTCTTGTCGATGTTGATGCTCAGGACTAGGCTTCTGCGGCAGATGAACTGGAGCTCAGGTGTTGAGTTGTGGAAGCCCGCTACCTTCACAATATCTCCTAGCCTGTAGCGGTACAGACCTGCAACAACATGGCCAAAAAGGGATTGCAAAGATATTCAGAGATATGATATATTTCTCCAGCAATTTAAGCAAACTTTTATATTCAAGTCATTGCACCTAAGCTCTAAATGTATCTGAACATGCCGTGAACAATGTGTTAGGAGAACTACTATCTCAGATAATAAAGCATCAATGTACGTTTGGTGACTACTAACATCAAGAGATTGTGCAGCTATGAATACCTAATACAATATGAATTAAACTGTAATGAATAGGCTGCAATGAGTGGACCACAAATACAAGCAATAATTACTTCATGTGCTGAAGGCATAGCCTTGATGTATTCATCCCAACTATGTGCCTTTTGGTTTTCTGTTCAAAAAATGCTTTTCATTGAAAATTAAGCATAAACCATTAGGCATCGGATTATACTTCTGAAATATCTGAATCAGGTGGCAGTGGTAGAAATAGACCATATAGTTGCAAATGAATCTCAATTCAGGATTGTATGGTAAGTTGGTATAGAAAGAATGTACCTCCAAAGGTAGTTATTACAACTTCATAGATTTTGCCAATCTTGACTTCAGTCAGGCCAACTGGATCTGATTCTATGTAATGAATGGATGCACTATTCTCCGACTCCTGTCCTTTTGGTTTCTCCAAAGGAATGAACTCGAAATAACCAGTCTGAGGGAGCACAGCATATGTCACCTGTTCAGGTGGCAGTGTGGGGTTTATATTAGCGCCAACCCATCCTTCAGATGCACCGTAATCTGCGCTTATCAGTGGTAAGTGGCCAGCGTAATGTCTTAATTTCTTTAGATATGGCTCCATGGATCCTGTCATGATGCCGTAGACATACTTTGCGTTTGGCCAGAGTGCTGGGATTACGCCATACCAGTTGCTCAAGCCCATACACTTCCTGCGGATCGACTCAGCAAGTTCAGGGTTGGGCTTCAGGATCTTCATAACAGCTTCACGAATCGATGGCGCTGTAACTTTCTCTGAGAGAACACCATCTCTTATGTCAGCACATAGATCTTCCCAAACCTCCTCAAATGTTTGAAATGCATGGACTAAGCTGTGAGCAAATGTTGAGAACACCTGATGGACCTCGTCAGAGTATATCAACCCACAAAGCAAGTGACAATATAAGGACTGGTGGAAGTCAGGGCCAAAAACAACTTCATCAGGACTGCAGCACTGAGACTGGATATCCTTCATCCCTTCCTTGTAACGTGGCCTCCGGTACAAGTTAGTTGTTGCAGTTGTAGCAAGGATGCCACCTTTTGTTACCACTTGCTTGCTACCATAGATAAACTGCAAGGCTTTTCCTTTGCCTATGGGATATTCACTGTAAAAGGAACAAAATGTTGTTTTAAAAGTCTAGGATGCAAGATATCCAAAAACCAGGCAACAATTTAACTATATAAATAAACAATTCATAAACATAACTGAAGCTGCTCACCGGTTCCTAAATGCATAAGAAGTCTGGAATATTTGCAGTGTGGTCTCAAGCAATTCATCATTAAATGGCAAGAACTTGGGCTTTCCCTGTGTTGTACCAGAACTAGAGCCAAAGACAGAGGACAAGGTTACAAACATGGAACTTCATAGATCAACATTTACAATAAGAGGACACATTTTCAAGCAATAACAGTACCTGAGAGACAGGGAAGTGACGGGCTTCCCAGTGAGCAGTGGTGAGGTATCACCATCAGCAATCCTTTGGATATATGGCTCAACATCGCTGTGAACGCACAGGGGGATGCAGGATTTGTAGCTCTCTACATCCGTCCTCCCATTGAGGCCATAGTGGTTCAGATATTCAGCATTAGCGTTCAACTCAAGGATCTTTCTTAGTGTATCCTGCTGCACGCGTCCAGCATCACGTGTTAATGTCTCAAACTCATTGATTGTCTCTTCACAGCTACAGATCGGCATTTGTACTGGCAGAATCTTGGCTTTATGTCCACAAAGAAACCAAGCAAAAAAATTGTAAGAAAAGGCACCCAAATTATACAAGAAGAGCAAGCAAAGTTTAGCTACTTAAATGGGTACAGCTGAAGGCATTGCTGTTGCAATTTTTTTTAAAAAAAAAACCTTGAAAGTTAAGATACAATGCATGACAAAATATACCTAGGTGTACAACCACTAACCGAGCTGGAAACCAAACCTGCAGCGCAGTTTGGAAGTCTATCGACAGAATAGTAAGAAACTATTGATGGAGACTGAACTCTACCCCAACGTGAGAACTGTCTAAATTCACTAACTTTGAAACGAATACCATTGCAGGCCTGGATAACAAAGAACAAAAGGGAATAAAAGCAAAAAAACAAAAGTGGTATGATGTACACCTACTAAAGCCAACAACCAGAAAAATAGGGAAACTTTGCAAACCACCTGTAGAAACATTGATAGAATAATGTTAAGCTGGTCTTCACTTTCCGACACGAACTTATACTAATGCGATCCATCAGAATCCCGAGAAAGTAGGTATTATCTCTCAACCTTTTTTTTACTACAGATTCCCGAAGCATAAGAATTGCAACATGAGACAAACCTATAAAAGCTAGACATATACTGACAGGAGGAGAACAGCTTGCTCGGCTATCCGAACTATGATTCCTGATGCCAGTTTTACAATACAAGCAATAAAGCAGTATCCTAAATAACCAAACATAAACATAGCAACAAATTAACGGCAGATGATCAGGCAATTTGCAAGCTTACAACTCACTGTACAATTCTTTTGGTGCCCAGAGCCCCATATTAGCAATGACACCTACCACTGACCACTCTACCACATCCTTTACACATCAGTCATATAGATACGTTCCTTTCGTGAAATATAGGACCAACCATAGGGATATGGATGATTAAAAAAACTAAAAACAAAAATGCAGATTGGTGGTTGATTAGCTGGATTATTTAAGTAGGGTTCCTAAGGCCCTAACAGCACAGCACAGAGAAAGAACATGCCGCTGCGAAGGGGGCGCAAGAGCCAAGAGATGCCCAGAAAGGCACAGGCAAGGGCAGCCTTCCCTGACGAACTGAACAGGAATCCACCACGGAAGGAGAGGAGGGCGGAGTAATTGCCGCAAGCCTGCACGGCTCACTGCACCTGGTACTGGCTAAAAGAGGAAGCAAATCCGTAAAGTTCACTGTGCAAGCATTGCCGCAGAGGGATACAATGCGTGCTTTGACTGTTCGCTTCGGGTGCCAACGATCTGTAGGGTGTAGGCAGGCTGCTCTGCATTCGGCACCCACCTTGGCACCAAATTCATGGGCTGGTATCTGTTCGTCTGGAAAAAGCTGCTCCTGAAGCATCACGAAATAGGCAAAGAGGAATACTCCTATATGCGGTGAATTTGTGCCGGCAATCTCGTTTGCCCGCCATGGGCGAATCAGAGCGCGAGTCAACCTGCGTCAGGAAACACAGAGCGCCCTTTTAATAGCTCGCTGACCAGAGATTCTCGTGAGGATTTTTACCGCCGAGGGAATCGGAAACCGAGGCGGAGCATCTGGAAGGGCCGACACGGGGTGTTCGGCTATTAAAAAAATCCCGAAATTTTGGGAAAAGAAATGTGTACGGAAAACAAACAGTGTGGCGGATTGGAAAAGGAGGATCGAGGCCACCAGCCCACGGGAAGAAAGATTTGAATTTGGTTGCGCACAGTCACAGGTCGCAGCGGAGAAAGGTAGTGGCTAGAACAGAGCACAACAAAACAAACTCTTCGCAACAATCCAATCGTCCAGCGAGGCGAGGCAGGGCTCCTTACCAGGATCAGAGGAAACGAACCCGAGCCCGGATGGATCTGCACTCCCGCCGGCACCGGCAGAGGGGAGCGGGAGCGGGCGGCTCCGGCGCGACGCCTGCCCCTCGGCGCGGCCAGGCGAGGTGGCTCCGCCCGCGCGGGCCGGTGAGCGCGGGACCCTGGAGGCGGTCTCGTCCGTGACGACCGAGGGCGGCGGTCCGGCCGCCGGCGAGCCCGCAGGGAGGGACGGCGAGGCGGGAGCAGAATGGGACAAGGATCCCGGGCGGGGCCTGGCTCATGGGATTGCGGAGGGTGCGGCAATAGGCGACAGAGGCGGGCGGAGGATTATAAGGAGCTAGGCGAATGAACGGAGGCCGGGCGGGACTGGGCGGCGATTTCGGGTGTGTCGGGGGTGGCCAGTGGAAAAAGCGGGGCAAAATCAGAAGCCGGGGATGGGGATTTGACCCCGGCCGGGTTGCCCCACCCGTCCCGCCTCCTTCCTCCTCCTCCTCCTCGCAACAACCCGTTAAGCACCCGGCCTGCCTGTCTCGCCGACCCGCATCGATGCGGCCGGCCGGACGGCGGCGCGTCGTTGTTGCGCCTCGCCGGTGGCGCCCTCGTCCCTCCAAAACCTGACTCGCCGACCGGTGGGCCCGAACAGCCGTTTATCCATGCATGGCATGGACGGGAGCGGGACGGACGCAGCCGAGGCTTTGCACTTGAACGACATGTCCCGTGTCTTATTGTAAGGCACGTACGAGTACTAGGCAAATGCTATTATACACGATATATAATTGTACGTGACCAAGAAATTTCTGTAAAATAAAATAGTACGCTATATACAAATTACAAAAGACCGTTGGAATTGACGTTCAGAGATCGAAAGCACAAGGGAAAAGATATTCTTACTCTAAGAAGCTAAAGGACATCTGACCTTCTCATTTTTAATCTTTTTTTTGTGATGAAAAAAAGGACATCTGATCTTATCAATCCTGAGAAAACAATTGTTCATGAAATGGGCACTACCCATTCACTTCTACTCATAAAGCAAGCTCCACATAGTATGTTCTCAGATTATATAGATACCACTTTACAACAATATTCCAACTTTAGAAAGCAGTACATCCTACAACTTTTTTAAGGCTTGCCAAAAAGAGGACATGATAATAATCTTTCCACTAATCACTATGGAAAACATCAAGGTTTAACCCTTCCAAGGATAAAAGTGCAAGTAAATCACTCACCGTCGATTCAAGCAACTGAAAAGTTGGCGTCGTCAACTAGTGAACTAGACAAGATGTGGCACAGAGCGAAGGGATGAGAAGGTTTGATGGTGAAATAGCACTGTGAATCAACCAACCATTAGGAGAGGTGTAGTGGTGAGAAGTATGGGATGAAAGAAGCAACTCCTCCTCCCTGCCATTTTATAGCCTGCATTCGGGGGGGGGGGGGGGGGGGGGGGGGGGGGGTTGGGGGCTGTGCCGAATAGCCAAGTAATCTTTTCTATTTCTTCTCTCTTTTTGTTCACAATCTTTTTGTGCGCCATATCTGTACATTGCCTTTGAGCTTGCAAGCACACTGACAAGGGGACACAGTAGAGACGATTATTACATGATATATGTATGAATTGTTTTGAATGTGTTTCTCATTTTAAAAATGATACATATGTGGTTTCAACATATCTTTAGTGATTATATCATCCCATTTTGTTTTTATTGATATATCATGACTTACCAAGCAATGGTGGCCATATTTAATTATTAGTGATCTCAACATATTTGTAGTGACCTGTTTACATCTAACTTTCTTTTTTTCAAGATGCTGACTCATCGTGTCTGCATTAGTTAGTGTTGCCCAATTTTTTTTTTCTTGTGGGCGCTATGTCTATTAAGTGTGGGGGTAACCACGGAGATGATTTCATCATATCTGCATTAAGTTGTTACTGATTTTCTTTTTTCATTAGAAAGAATAATGTTAGTGATCACAACATATCTGTAGTGGTATATTTGCACCCAATTTTTCTTTCTTCAAGATATTAAGACTCGCCCAATAATTACATGTTTACTTGCTTGCAGCGGTACCGTGGGCGTTGCATTGGCGTGTCTAGTAGTGTGCGTATGTGTAGTGACTCCCGAAATATTATGGATGGTAAGATCATTTAATTGCAAGGCATACATTAACTAAAAGTACCTTTTTACCCTTCTGGAACTCTAGGTGCATAGCCTCCCTCTCTCTGCATGCAAATAGCAATGGGTTCCTTTGTATTGTTGTTATCTTTTATGCCTCAACCTTCAAGTACAAGTTGTAGTATGTATTGTTGTTATTGGTCGTTTGGTATGCCAAAACCCCGCACAACTGGTACAACTTAGCACAACTTACTTTCTCGTTATGGTTTTATGATGGTAATAGGTGTAGGAAAGCATCCACCTGCTTCTGAATTCTACCTCGTCATGGAGAACCTTTCGTTCTCACGTGAAAAAAATGTGTATACACTCGACGAAGCACTAAACCATAGTAGCATACGTACATGGTAATAGCAGCGGGCGGTCCATTTCATACACCCCAAATATCAATGGTGACCACCAAACCAAAATAGTAGACAATGACATTTTCTTTCCGATGATTAATTGTGGAAAAGATCACCAAACTCAGCCCTGTCCACTTGGCCAGAAATACCATGTTGAAATCAAAACCATATGCTCCTGAAATTAGGTGATGAAGCAATATTACTATGACCTTAATTTACCTAGGACCTACTCCCTTCATTCCAAATTATTAGTTATTTTAGTTTTTCTAGATTTATAGCCTTTGTTATGCACCTAGATATAAATCTATATGTAACGACTAATAATTTAGAATGGAGGGAGTCACCATTGAACACCGTATATATGTACATGTCGTAGAAAAACAGAACTGCATGGATGTTAAGATGCTTCACTTAATTGGCAGATTCCCTGTCCCTGCCGGAAATAGAAAATAACCGAGGAAGAAGGGCACGTATGTATGGAGTACTATATGTGCAATGTCCCGTAGTGGCAAAGGGAGGTGGCAACGGCTGTCGGGGGCGTGTCTCCGTGCTCTGCACCGGTCAGCCCCAGGCTCAACCGGCTCGGATGCACTGGTGGGTCTGGGTGCACATCATGCGGTACGTACAGCCACCGGCAGCGCGCAATGCAAGCCGGTCGCTGTCAGGGGACCAGTGGGTTCGGGGCACCTGCAGCTACAGGCTGCAGCGCCCATGTTCTTGTTGCAAGTGCTCGCATCCTCCTCGACCACCTCCGAATCAAATCCTCGTTCGGAAAACCGTTGCCGGAGAAAACCACGGAGAGCTGAGCAAGCTAGGAGGCACGACACCGCGCGCGATCACTGTTCGAGAGGCTTCCCGTCGAGGCGGCCGTTGCATGTCACCTTCGTCCTCGATCGACGCCGGCCGTGCGCGCAGCACCTGCTGCGCGCGGCTGTCTTCTCCACCTGCTGTGGCTGTCGATGCAAGTAAGTTGCCGATGGGCGATGGAGCTATAGCCCAGGGGCCGGGCCAGCGGCCATACGCGTGCGGCGTACGTGGCCGGCCTCGAACCAGACGGACCCGGCTGTAGAGCGCCTCAGGAAAGGGACTGAACAGAGAGGGAGAGCTAGCGCCTAGGTAGTGGGACTTGCTCAGATGTGGCAAGGCCACCAGCAGGTTGGGAGCCAGGGCAACTAGCAGGCCTCGCGATTGGCCTCGCCTGCTCGTGCTTCCAGTGCGGAACCGAGTCACGCCATGAACGAAAGGTTGCATCGCATCGGGTCCCAGTAGCGCCGAGAGCTAGCCTCAGGTGGTGGTGATCGATCGGGCACCGAGCACGCGGCACGGCGGCAGCTAGCCAGCGACTCGGCGTCGGCCGCGGCGAGGAGAGCTCCGACCGGTTTCGCTTGCGCTGCGGACGGAGCGGGAACCGCGCTAGCTTCTCATTGCGCGTCGCTGTACGGCTTTGTTTTGTCGACGACGACCACCGCCGGCGTACCCCCTCCACTTGCGCTACTGGCATTCCGTTCATTATCGGACCACCACGCTACGCCTACGCGTACTAGCTAGCATGCGGAAGCGGTACAGGCTTTTCTTTTGTTTTGTGCGCAGCTCACTTTGTCACGACGTGTGGTTATTTATCCGAGTTCTTCCGATCATTCCTACTGGTGCTTGAGAATAGTATTGCTCTGAATTTTCCCTACGATAGCTCCTGATGAATAGTAACCTGAGGCTGACTTCAGTTTTGGCTCGGCAAAACCGTATCTACAAAAAAAAAAACTGCCAATACGGCAATACCTATACTACCTCCGGTCATTAATACTCCTCGATCTGGAGAGGGTCGAAAGTGTTCCAAAATTTTTTCCGAAAGCTTCCAAAACTTTGACAATCATAAATTTTAAGATATTTACATTAGAAATTTTTTTGAAGCGAATTTACATTAGAATGTGAAAATCTTTAATTTAGATTTGTCTCCAAAAACACTTCCGTAGTCTCAAAAAAATTGCTGTATTTTATAAATCATTCTACTTAAATGGTGGAATGAAGTAAATATTTGAGGTCGCGTCACATGAAAAAAGACGTCAAAAAATTTCGACCAGAGGGACTTTCACACGCGGAATAGTCGAAGGGCATCCATTTTTAGGCACGCATGACCGTTGTGCCAATACGACCCACCCAATTTGTATGATTTTTACAGATGCGTAGCCATCACACCCATCAGCCATGCATCACGCAGGCCTGAAAATGGATGGTCCGTTGCCCTCTGGTTGCTTCCTCTACTCCACGAGCCATAGTCCAATATGGGCTTGCGTCTCTTGATGCGAAGTAGTTGCTTCATATGCTAGATCAACGCCTAGTTGTTCCGTTGAAGGCCGTTTTTTTTTTTCCCTTTTTGAATTGATGAAGACAATATTTACCTTCAAGGACGGATAGTAAAACCTCACATATCGATTAGTTTTTGCTTAGCAATGATATATAAGTCAGCACAAAAAAAATTAAAACAGAAATAACAAAAGGCATATTACTTTTTTCCCTCCAATCTAATCATGGCACATGTCCATGAGATAATCATGTGTCCCTAATCCACAACCTGAATATAAAATTGATTTATATACACCTCTTTTGGTGCCTTCAGATAGCGCTGGTCAATCATTCAATCAAAGCCTTGTACTTTTCGCACATATGAACATGCATAGCAAAGCAGCAACTAATCCAATACACGCCAAAGTCAAAGTCCGGTCAACAAAACAAAAGGATTTTTATTGGGTATTTTTATATAAATCAAATAACCATGAGATTTTTTAATTTTCATCCTCGATGATCGATAAGCGTGGCACTCGAGGTCGTACTGCATCCAAGAGATGAGACAAAAAGGCCCGAAGACAAAATCCACCCATGCATGAGATTGAGTTGTTCAAGGAACAGGCTGCTGAGTGTTCTATTGAGTACGTTATCTTTATTCGGAAAAGTAGTATAAAGAAGAACTTTGAATTTATCACCAATCGTGCTTGATTCTGATCGACAATATTATACACTACTAGGATTATTTAATTTCACTAGATGAATCACATGCTCTGAAAAGGCAAACACGATTGCTGTTTACAATGGTCTAATTAAGACAATGTGCATACTAAAATAAATCTTTACTATATTTACACAACAATATAGAAAAATAATGCTCCCTCCTTCAAAATGTAGGCTTTTTCATTTTTTATAAGCCGAATCTCTCTAATTCCGACCAAGTTTATAGAAACATACACCAATATCAACAACATCAAATTAGTTCCATTAAATCCATCATGAAATATATCTTGACAATATATTTATTTGGTTATGTAGATGTTGGTGTATTTTTCTATAAATTTGCTTGGTCAAAGTTTGATTTAGAACAAAACTAAAACGACCTATATTTTGGAATGGAAGGGTATATATGTTTTGAACTAGTTTTTCAAGGCAAAAAGAGCCACTATTGGAAACTGGTGTTACAGTCATGCTTCATTACAGAGAAAACCGGTTTTTTGAAGAAAAAGAAAGGAGTGGTTAATTTCAGACAAATGGCGGCCTCGAAGTGGTCAGGAAATGCTAGCTTCATGAACCGAGAAGACACATAGAGTGCTTTTAGAGCAAGTATTATGGCAGACTGTAAGCAGACTTAATGCTGAGGTGGAGGAGAGAGGAGAGGGATGAGAAGTGGGTTGTAACCTTGTAGCCGACTTCGACACAAGAACTAAGAAATTTTATGAAAAGGATAAGCAGGCTATGTATTAATGATAAAAAGCTAACCATTGTACCAGTAGGGTGAAAGATTGACTGTATTATTAACTTGCTCTCAGTCTTTTCTAGACTTATATACGTACGGGGAAATAAGGCCCGTAAGCCTTGCAGTACGACACCAGCTGTTCGCTGACAAAACATCAGCATCATCCTTGTCTCATCGATGCGTGCATGTTCACACAACTGATGACGACATGCATGATTCGGCTGCCTGCTCCTTCCGGCCGGTCGTTCCATGCATTCCCGTGCTGCAGCACGCTGGCTGGCTTGCCACTGTTTGTTCAAATCCATGCGTAGGGCGCAACAAGGTGCAAGCATGAGCTCGCCACGTTCACTAATAAAATTAAACAGAAGCAACGCCCACGCAAGAGTTTTTTTTGTGCTTAACTATTGTGCTCTATTATTGAAACTAAATTCCAACCTCCAGATGCCTCGATTCTGCATGTGCTCGTGGTTTGGCTAGGGCTAATACGGCCTGTGGTGCGCGTCGTCTTCCCTTCGGTTATCCATCAATTTCAGTCAACCTCTCCACCACCAGTTAATTTCTCGATCCCTCTGCTGCAACAACCCCTAATCGTTTGTGGTATGCTAAGAGATTGGCCTAAGAAAACGCACGCCTGCAGCGTGCTGGCAAGTTTAGGACGCGACATGCATGCATGCATGATGCATGGCCCGCTTTTAACAAGCCGACACTGATGAGATTTGACGCAGGATTAGATCGACACATGGAATGCTTTTGGCTATTTGGAGGTCTGTTCAAAGGAAGCAGATGATTTGTTTGGTGCGGATCAGGGCAGATAAGACCCCGGGAGGCACGGAGCATTTCTAAGGTTGCATTGGGACGATCGACGACTTAACCGTCACCAGGGAGAACTGATTTGATGTGCCACGTCAGGGTCAGTCATCGGCTATCATTGCCAGCACTGAAGGTTGTAACGGCATGCATGCATCGGTTTGTCCGATCCTTGCATGCACAGCATCAGCTGCATTTCTTCTATTGTGACCCTTCTCTTTCCAAGAATCACTAGAAAGGACGACTGCAAACAAGAGCTAGCTAGCATTTTTTTTTCTTTTTTTTTCTGAAATGACTAGCTAGCCTTACACTTAAGGTTCACAATTTTCACTACCCTCCTGGATTTTTTGCACGAAGCGCGCTAGGTCAAATAAACTGAACATGTTTTTCATGTTCGCCAAGATTTATTTGAAGATAGGTCCATGAAATCATTTTTCAGTGCAAAAGTCACATAACCTTAATTTACTAGCTCCCATAATACGCCGCACGCACCAGCTGAAGTCATAGAAAACACTACACATATAATTTACCAATTCCCAACTGCCTCAGAAACTCTTTCTCTTTGAACAGAAAGCGACGGCGAAACAGAAGGATCTTGCTTAGCTCGTTGTTAACAGACTTGAAGAATACATTGCCCTAAGGAAAGAAGCGGATTTGCACCGGAACATGCACGCCTACGTCATGAAAGGGAGGCCACAATAGTCCACCCCCACAAAGAAAAACATCAGCAAAATGGCCTCCCCGTACAAAAAAAAAGAAAGAAAGGAGGGAGGCCATCGTCATATTCAATGCACAAATAAGGCGTCCAAATCGGATCCGATGTGATGCTTACCTGCAAGCAAGCGAGCGAGCACCAACAACCTTCTTCGCGGTCCTGCCTGCGGATGCAGAAACCTTGAAGGAAAAAAAAAAATGAAATGGGAGGAGTAAAGACGAGGGCAGAGAAAGGCCAACCAGCGCCGTTGATCTGGCAATAATTGGGGAAGGCGCGATTGCTCGAAAGATGCACGGATCGGAGCCGGCCGCTCGCTCGCGGTCCTGCGACTCGCATGCATGCTCCTGTGCGTGCAGCTAGCTCGCCGATCGAAGCGCTCCGCCGGCCCGCACTGCACGCTGCCCAGTCTCGCACACAGCGCGGCGCGAGCTAGTGCGGTGCTGCTCCTATCCACGGCCAACCCCTGCCGGCCATTCACTCCGCCGCAGAGGTGTTTTCAGATGTGAATTCTGAGCTGAACTGAATGAAACCGATGCAGATGCAGCTTGGTTCTTTGTTAATTTGGAGTAGGAGAGTCCTCGACGCCATGGTGGTTCGGTCAGCTAACTCAGCTGTTCCATTATACTAGTGGTGTACCTCAGAGCAGATTACAGTGTGTAACTACATATTTCACGCATTCAGCATGCGGCGGTTTAAAGTAGGAAGAGCTAGCAGCTAGCTTGATACTACATCATGTCCGACTCTGAAGTTAAACACATGCATGATCAGATTTGAAGGGCCGGCCGACCAAACACATGATATTTATGGAGCGAGCGTGTTCAAGAGGAGGCAGCAGGGAGCGTTTGTTGGGCATCATCGTCGTCGACGGTGCGGTGCCCAATTAAACATATGGAGACCGGAGAATCGAAGCATGAATCACGTGTGCTCAACGTTCAGTACTGGCAGGTGCTATGTCCTGGCACCTGCGGGCCGGGCCGGGCCAGCCACGCAAAGATTCCCTGGTTTCAATGTCCTCTGTACCAGGTACCACCTGCGGCCTGCCAGTACTGACGTTGAGTAGCCTGTACTAGTATTCTTGTATAGGAGTATGTACTGGTACCAATCAGCGCGTGCTAGCTGTGTACTAGTCAGTTGAGAATAATCAGACGAAGGCAGGGCAGGCAACCAAATGTGTTTTCTTCAAAAAAAAAAAAACTATTGTCAGATGGTACCCAAACACCAGCCTGGTATTGACAATTGTTCAGGCAAAGCGTGATGGCATCATTTACCTGCAGTTGTTTTTGAACCCAAACGGTACTCGCAGCTGTTTTCTTCATCCAAACCGTACCTGCACCTGCGACCATCAGGCAGACGGGGCATGGGGTCAAGCAACCCGTATGGTTTTGGCCAGAAAAAAACACTACTTCCCTCATGGTCTTCGTGCGACTTTAACACACCGTGGAGTCGTTTATATCAGCGTACGTACACTGGCGAACTGATGACGAGTCTGTCCGCTGTCCTGCTCCTGCCCCGACGACGGTACGGTGCCTGTGTCGGGCGACCCATGATGACGTCATGCTGTTGACGTCGAGGCATGGCCGTGCACCGAACGGGCGCGGCAAGTCCAGTCCGTCTCCCGGGGGTCCGCCCGGGCCCGGCCACTGTGCCTTGCCGGCCCTGCCCCGGCGAAACAGCTGGACATGAAGCCATGATGGCCTCATTTGGAGCAAGCACCCACGTCCATATGCATGCATGTGCGACAAGTCTGGCTGTTGTCATGCATCCTCGCATTCGATGGTTCGGACGGAAACAAGTGGCTAGGTTGCTGGTAGCTAGCGAGTGCTCTGACAAGAGTCCAGGTGCTTCGTGTCCGCCCCAAAATTTCAATCCTCAAGGCGTGGAAGTGGAATGGATGGGCCACGCGGACCCCGCTCGGTCATCACGTGAACCTTATATTTCGGGGGTCAAGAGCCGCGGCGGCGGAGAACAAGAACGACCGAGAACTGGCGAGGAGGGTACGTGATCGGAGAGCCAGATGCTGCAGGGCCGCCGCCGCTGCTTTGAGTGGAAACCAGTACAGGCTCGCAGCAGAGATGGATCCCAACGTGCTCGTGGGCCAACCAGTACTGTAATAAGCCCATCGAACACCTTCCTTCTCTTGATCTTTCCCAAGTTCCCATCGAACCCACCAACAATAAAGTAAGTGCTCTGCTGGAACAAAGTCCTTGGGCCGCACAATCTGCGCAGGATTGGCACACTAGGAATGACGACGCGCTCTGGAATGGGCTGTCTCAGCCCACTGTTTCACCGAAAGTGGGCATATCCGTTCCCTTATCCGCAGCCCAAACATACGGTCCCGCCGCTGCCACTTGCTTCCGGCCATGTGGCCTTTCCCGGCCTTCTCTAGAGAAGCGGAAAGCGACGGGCCCCGATCCTTCCGCCCGCCACGCCCCCACGAGGCCACGGCACGACGCTGGCCAGCGACCGACCGGCCACTTCACCATGCGGCGCGTTGCGTGACCTGCCAGCACCCCCTCCCCCGTCCACGCAACACCGCGACGGCGACCATTTTCCGGCTCGCCTCGCCGGCGAGAGAAACCCATTTTTCGTGATCCAGATTCCAGAACGCGTCCCGCTCCCCCCGGCCCCGGCGGACGACGACCCGCGTCCATGTCTTGCTGGGGCGCGCGGGCCCCGCGGCGTTTACCCGGAGCGCCGCTGCCCGCGTGTCTGGCTGCAGTTGCGCGCGCGCGCGCGCTGTGGTCCATGGGCCATGACGAAGATTGTTGAGCGGCGGCAAGAAGCCGTGACTGCGATCAGTGAACGCAGAAGAGCTTGGCCCATCCGAGCTAGAAAGGCCAAATTCCAGTCCACATCTACTGCCTGAATTCCAAAAATGGTGCAAGAAATCGCCTCCCCCCTGCTGCCAGAATTGCGGATAATTTGGCGACCCAACAACAGCCAACAAAAGCCTTTGCAGAGCAACGGAAAGCATCTTTCAGCAGCTTGATTGCACATGATTTTACGACAGAACCAAGCACTTGCAGCATGAACACTCGTTCAATCAATGTGGAGTTGGTTTGGTACGTAGTGTCGAGTGTGCACGGACCGGTCTAGTCTTGCATGGTCGAAGGCCACAGAAATCAGAAATGTGTGCCCGCGGCGCGAGACATGATGCCCACCAACCAATCTGGGCACCAAACCCCAACCCTTACGAACCAAGCAACGCTCTTTTTTTTTTCTCAAAAAGGAAAAAAAAGCGAAAGATACCCTGCTGAAACGCAGATCACAGCTTGTATATATGTTTAACGATCAAAATGCAAGTGCACGTTGCAGTTCGCAACACGAGGCTCGGTAAACAAACAGAAAAACGCCAGGACCCAACATGCACAAATATCCAACACCCCATTTTCCCCTTAAGTTCTTGTCAAAATCCAGTTACATTTTTCATATGCTTCTTCCTGGGAAGAAAAAAAAAAGAATGGGAAAAACGTGAAGAGGGCCGCCATTGATGGGGAAGAGCCCAGCAGGCTGGGAGGCGGGAGCGAGCACGCCGTCGCGGACGGATCTAGGTTTCCGTTAAGCTCCTGACGCACTAATCCACTGCTCCGCGTCCCACTGACGTGCGGGTCCACTTCGTCCATCCCAATGATGATCCCGCGGGCAGATGAGCACGGACGGCGAGATCTCTCCGGCCGCGACCCACCACAGTTTGCAAAGTCTCAGAAATGCACCACGCACTCGGCTCTTTTCTGCTCTGTCTCTCTGCAACATGGTCCCACATCACCAACATTCCTTCGATGGTCCTACCGGCACTAACAATCTAGGCCTCACCCGCGTGCACGTAGCATTTCCGCGCCAAAGCGGGAGGGCTAATCGCGGCCGCAACCAGACGGCCAACAGCTTAATACCCATCGCCTATTCTATTCATCGTCCCCTCTCGCCCCTCACCGTACACGCACACACGCTCGCTCCCCCCCCCCCCCCCATCGCCGCCGCCGCCGCCACCAAAACCCCAACCCGCGCCGAGCCCGTCTCGGCCACCATCTTCTCCCCATCCTCCTCCTCCTCGGCGGCGCGGCGAGCCGCGGGCGATCCGGCCGGTGAGGGGGGCGCGCGCGGGGCGGGGGCGGAGGCGGAGATGGCATCGGAGGACGTGGTGGGGAAGAGCAGGGGCGACACGGCCGTCACCACCATCGTCAACCTGGCGGAGGAGGCCAAGCTCGCGCGCGAGGGGGTCAAGGGGCCGGGGCACCAGGTCCTCACCATCTGCAAGTCACTCGTCGCCGGCGGCGTCGCGGGGGGAGTGTGAGTCCCTTCAATCCTTCCCCCGCCCTGGTTGTCTTCCGTGCATCACTTCTCTCTCGTCGTCCTCTCGGGCTTGGATTTATCCTCACGTGTGCCATTCAGTGGGTCTAGGTGTCTTCCTGATTGGATTCGGTTTTTTCTAAGTTTTTTTTTTGTTAGGTTAGCGTTTGATCCGTGTATGTGCATAGGTTTAGGGAATTCAGGATTTCCATGTAGCTTGGCTACGAGATGTGTGCGTGATTGGCGTGGCTTCAACTTGAGGCGTTATCGTAAGTCGTTGTTGCGGCACGTGTGATCTATGTTGGATTCGCGCGGGGCTTAAACCCTACACGCGACACTCAGATCTCCTTTTGTTGACTCGTCAGTTGGTTTGATTCGCTGAGATACCACGCGGCAAAACACATTTGCCATCCGTATCATGCCATGGAGTAGTCTGGTTCTCCCGATTTTAATTTCACCGTGTTACGGGTGATTTCTCTCTCTGATCTAATCCAATAGTCGAGAACATTTAGTTTTTTGTTGATTGATCTACCACGATTTCTCCAGTCTCCAGACAGATTCCACTATTATTTTAAAGTAGTTTTTTGTTGATTGATCTACCACGATTTCTCCAGTCTCCAGACAGATTCCTGGCCAATTTGCCATAATGGTGGACCAACAAATGTTGGCTTGCTTAATCTTAAATTCAGTGTTTGTCACTTGTGCATTTTGTTCCTTTTCATTTTTATTAAATCGCTAATGATACTTCTGGTGTTATGCACAGAGTTTGCCTAATTGGAGTCGGATTTGCTTTGATGAAATATTTATTAAACCCGTTTACTAGATGTAGTGGCATGTCTGTTTGGTTTGGTCAGTAGTTAACAAATCCAACTGAAAAGGAATGATTCACCTGCATCACAATTTTCCAATTGATGTCTGTATCCAATTACTTTACATTTTTTGGAATTAGTTTTGATGCATTTAGTGTTTTTTGGTACTGTGGTTCTTCATATTTTCATCTACTCATCTGTCATCATTGTTATCATCTGCATCTGGACCACTGAAGGCCCACCAGTGTTTAGTTTATGTGAAATATGTTTGGTTGGTAGAAGACTATGTCGACTTGATCCTGTCTTCCTTTGTTAGAACTAGTTAAATTATGTTGATTGTCAACTGAAGTCAGACCTTAAACTGTTCTGCTATTTAATTGTTTGTCTATCATTTTCTAATACTGTATGCTCAAACGCACATGTAAATTAAGAATATCTTATGGATATATAGATGAAATAATCATTTGCTATTCATTGCGCTACATTTTAGCTTGTACATCAGACAAGACTATTTGTCTGGGTAAATTAATGGTATATATGTGTGCTCTAAATTACTTTATTTACATTTTACACAGGTCACGTACTGCTGTTGCTCCGCTCGAACGATTGAAAATCTTGCTCCAGGTGAATCTTTTGTGCTGAATTTTTAGTGTCATGAATACTTAATAACGTGGATAATTGATTTTCCTATGTTATTCTTACTGTGTCAAAATCAATGGTATATGGTTAATTGAGCACTGCTATATGTATTACCTGCTTTGTACGTTTGGAATTGAAGAGATTAAAAAGTTGGGTTTTAATGAAGTTGTATAAATCTGTTGTCCAGGAAATAATTTTATTTTGCTAGTGATTCTTTTAATACTAGCATAAATGGAGACAAGATGCAAACTGAATCTCAGCCTGTAATTTATCTATTTTGCTCTTATCTGTTACAATGCAAGATCTGTCTTTATTTTTAGTAACACAAGTAAATTAGCTTATGGAGCACATTGATTGCTGCTGTTGTGAAAGGTGAAGCATTGTGATTTATGAGATACGATGTTAAGTTTAAGAGGTTGCACCTGTTGCTCAACCCTAGTTCCACAGTTGCTCTAGTTAATACTTTATGCCATTTGAATGGAAATTGTGTCCAACTTGCATGGATTTGACCTCTTGCTTAAACTTTCAGGTTCAAAATCCACACAGTATCAAGTACAATGGTACAATTCAAGGTCTCAAGTATATATGGAGAACCGAGGGCCTCCGTGGACTTTTCAAGGGCAATGGTACCAATTGTGCAAGGATTGTTCCAAATTCTGCTGTGAAGTTTTTTAGCTACGAGCAAGCATCAAAGTATGTACCTCTTTTTTTTTTTGAACTCTCGACTTAAGTTGTGCTGTTCTGGTGCCATCTACCTACTCTTTGTAATTTTCAGACCATCTCTCTGGTGCATGATCACTGTTTTGTCCTGAAATTGGTTAGAAGATTTATTTTTTACTCATCATTCATATGTTGACAAAGCAGTAATTGAATGTCGTTGCCTTTCTCTATTTGTTTTTACAGGGGAATTTTGTGGGCTTACCGTCAACAGACCGGGGATGGTATGCCTTTGTGCTATTATCTTAATGCTCAATTTAGTTTTCCTGCACACTCATTTATTTTCAAGTGAAGATTTGTCATCATGTTCTTGCACAGTCCTTTAGTTCATGTGTCATCATGTGTACCCAGTAACAGCTATATCGACTTTCCTGTTTTGTTGAAAAAATTGGAGATCTCAATTTAGAAAAAAAATAGCTGATGCATCTGCGTATACTCTTAGGCTGCCGGGTTTTTACCCTGAGAATGAGTACTGCCACTTTAAAGTCTCCTTTTCCATTTAACTTTTTTCAGACCCAATTCTTTTTCTAGAATTTATCATAACAATCTAGGAAACTTATTTCTCAAATATATGTATATTTTTAGTTCTTAATCAGCTGTCAGCTCCAGTTATTAGATATAGATATTCCTGTTTCATGGAAGTTTGGTTTTACCCATTCCTTCTAGTCACTGTTTGTGCCTGTTGCAAATGTTTTGCAAGTGTATTGAAAATTTCACCTTCTAAGTATAACCTTAAATGTGACTTTTATTGGTTGTACGACTGTGTCACCCTTTCAATAGAGATTACACAGTTCACAAGTTTCTGCTCAGAAGCTGATACTATTTGCAAATTGCATTGCCCTTTTTGGTGCGAGTTATTTCTTACTTGCATGAACTCAAATTAAATAAATGGTTGCTTGTTTAACTTTGTTGTCATGTGAAGTTGATAGAAGTTTATTTGTTGCACAGAGGATGCTCAGCTTAGTCCACTCTTACGCCTTGGAGCTGGAGCCTGTGCTGGTATCATAGCCATGTCTGCTACTTACCCAATGGATATGGTTCGGGGTAGGATCACCGTTCAGGTATTCCATTGTTTTTATTGCTACTTTGAACTTGTATTATATTTCATTTGCTATTTTACTAACTGTGACCACACATCTGCAGACAGACAAGTCTCCCTACCAGTACCGTGGTATGTTTCATGCGCTGGGCACAGTTTACCGTGAGGAAGGCTTCCGTGCTTTATACAGAGGGTGGCTTCCATCTGTAATCGGAGTTGTAGGTTCCTTGTAACTATTAGCCTTTCCTTTTACACATCATTGCTGTGTACTTACCGCTTTATGCTTTGTCATCTTCATGAAGGTTCCGTACGTTGGCCTCAACTTTGCTGTTTACGAGTCTCTCAAGGACTGGCTGCTCCAGACAAATCCTTTTGGGCTTGCAAATGATAACGAGCTGCATGTAGTTACAAGGCTTGGGTGTGGAGCTGTGGCTGGAACTATTGGCCAGACTGTTGCGTACCCTCTTGATGTCATCAGAAGAAGAATGCAGATGGTCGGCTGGAACCATGCTGACTCTATTGTTACTGGACAAGGCAAAGAAGCACTCCAGTACAATGGTATGATTGATGCATTTAGGAAAACTGTTCGTCATGAAGGTGTCGGTGCTCTGTACAAGGGTCTTGTGCCAAATTCAGTGAAGGTAAATCTTTCAAATGGACATTTCAAATTTCTATAAGGTTTCAAATTTTGCATGAAGTTTGACAACTCTGAGGTACTTCTGTTACTAATATTCTGTCCATATGTTTGGCCATTTTCAGGTGGTGCCCTCAATTGCCATTGCATTTGTCACTTACGAGGTTGTGAAGGATGTGCTAGGAGTAGAGATGAGGATATCAGACTGAGGGGATTGGAGTAGCGCTGGGTGTTATCGACTGCTATTTTTGTAGGTGTTGGAGTTCTGTTTTTGTAGGCAGGGCGGGTAGAAGGATATGACTGCGGCTCCATTCAGCATCAGGCCCTCTCAGCCCATGTTGGTATATCCTGCTACTGGCTTCAGGTCCTAAATTGTTGCTAGATCATGGAAAAGTAATAAGTTGGCTGTAAAGCTTTGAAGCATTTGCCTAACTCATAAAAAATCTATTCCTTGTTGATGTATCGAGATTGAACTTAAAGCGGTATTGCTTGCTGCTAATAGTTGATTCTAATGATTTTCCTTTGCCTCGGTAGTGTTTCGTGTGGTTGCCGATGACAGTCGTGATAATCATCGTGACAATTCATTGTGCTTTTTCCCCTGGTGACAGCTTTCTGCGTGCTTTATAGTACTTGTCAGTGTGATAATCCTAGTGACAATCCTCGTGTGACTGTATGTTTACTCGTCTAATCGTCTGTTTAATTCCTGAACGTGATTGCAAAAATGCCGCAATAAATGTTAGGATTTGATCTTCTATTCGAACTAATGTTTGTCTACATGTCTGTTTAGCCTGTTTACATATCGTGTAAATGCTAGCCTGTTTACGTGCCGTAGTGGCTAGCTATGTCCGAAATACTGCATAGTGGCTAGCTGTATCCGTCTAATCAGCCATCTATCTTGTTTAATGACCGTTTAACCTGTTTAAATGGCTGTTTAGTCTGAATAAAGAGCTAATATGTGTCCGTCTAATCAGCCATCTATCCTGTTTAATGACCATTTAACCCATTTAAATAGCTGTTTAGTCTGAATAAAGAGCTAAATGGTACGTTTAACCTATTTAAATAGCTGTTTAGTTTGAATGAAAAGTTAAATGGTAGGTGGCCGACTGTTTATCCTTTACAGTGTCTGTCTAATCAGCCATCTATCCCGTTTATTAACCGTTTATACTGTTTAAATAGCCATTTAGTCTGAATAAAGAGCTAAATGGTAGGTGACCGAGTTTAGGCTAATACTGATTCGAACATGTGTTGACGTCTGTGAAGTGTGAAGTGATTGTCACAAAATCATTGGTCTATTAGACAAAAATGTCATCGAAATACAACAGCGCTGATCCTGCATTCTCATTGCTTATGCTAGTTCGGAGTCTGAAGCGTGACCCCTGCCGGAACCGGGAACGCGCCGCCGGCTGGACGGTACCACGGCAGAATTCAGATTGCCGTCGGACTTGATCCTCTGCGTTCGTCTGATGACCTGCGGCTGCCTAACTACCCCCATCGACTTGGACTTCTGCGGCGGCCCTGCAACGCCATTCTCATACATAGCAAATAGCATCATTGTACAAACCAGTAGCACCGGACATGGAGCTGGAAGCTCTCAACGACGACAGGATCAACATGGACAGAGAGCTTGCCTGCTAGCCTGGAGGTGACGTTGCGATCCACCTTCCTCGGCGACGCCCTGCTGCTGCTCCGGTCCGACAGCGACCGCGCCGTGCTGCGGCTCGACATGGACAGCGCTTCCGTGTCCGACAGCACCGCGCCGAGGCTGCTGCCGCTCTCGTCCCCGCACAGCGAGTTGCCGTCGCTGCTGGAGTCGGAGGCCTTGTCCCTGCCGATGTGCAGGATCGCTGCCCTGGTCCTCTCCTTCTCCACGACCCTGTACGCGAACATCTGGAACGGCACGTCGGAGACGCGCGGCGCCGCGTTCCCGGTTTGCCACGCCGGGAACCTCCTCAGCAGGTTCGCCTCGATCTCCAGGTAGTCCACCGACGGCACGGGCGGCTGCGCGTCGGGCTGCGCCTGCGGGTCCGCCGGGTTCAGCACCAGGAACCGCTTCACGTAGCGGAGGACGCGGCAGATGGACGCGAACGCCGGCCGCTGCGCCGGGTCGCCGTGCCAGCACCGCTTGGTGAGGTTGGTCAGGTACTTGGGCGCCTGTAACGGGAACAGCGGCCGCTCGCCGGCGCGGATGTTCTTGCTCATGTGCTCGCCCTGCAGGTGGTTGTCCTCGAATGGGATCTTGCCGGTCAGGAGCTCGAAGCAGATCATGGCGAAGCTGTACACGTCCGCCTTCTCGCTGCACTTGGCGGCCTCCTGCTCCAGCACCTCCGGCGCGTACCAGATGCAGGGATTGGCGGCAGTGGCGTTATTGGCATTTGCATTGGCCAGCGCTCTCGGGCTCGGCCTGGGGCTGGCCGCGGTCACCGTGGATGGCCCGAACCCGGCGACCTTGACGTGCAGGTGCGCGTCGGCGTGCCGCGTCTTGACGAGCAAGTTGGACGGGTTGAGATCGCCGTGGTAGATCTTCTTGGAGTGCAGGTACTCCATGCCGCGCGCAATCTGCAGCATGGCGTCGACGACGACCACGGGCGGCAAGGGTATCCGCCGCTTGGCGCTGTTCACCTCCTTGACGTGGGAGGCCAGGTCCTTGGTCATGAGCTCATCCATAAGGAGGAAGAACTCCCTCTTGTCCTCGTCGTGGAAGCAGTACCGGCAGTACGCCACGTTCGGGTGCGCCACCAACGTTAGCAGCGCGACCTCGGCGCTCACGGCGTCGGCGTCGGCGCCGACGAAGTGCTTCACCGCGAAGGCCTCCCCCATCCACTGCACCTCCTTGAGGTTGCCCGCGAGGCGCCTCCGCACGTGGAAGTCGCCGTGCAGGAGCAGGGACGCCGGGTGCACCTTCCCCCGCGGCGAGGTCAGGAGATCGGCGAGCCGGTGCTCGTTCCGCGTCAACGGCTCCGGCGAAGCCGGGCTCTTCCGTTCCTCGAGGAGCTGTGACAGGTGCCACCTGTCCTCCTTCCACGCCGCGTCCATCCTGGCGGCGAGCTCGCGCGTGGCCAGGTACCGCCCGCCGAGCCTCTGCCGGAACAGCCTGGGCTCGAGCATGTCCCTGTCGTAGTCCTTGGCGAACAGCAGCCGCCTCCGGGCGAGCTCGTCCGGGTCGGACCCGGTCACCTCTGAGACGGCCTCGACGGCCTCCATCACGACGGCGACGCTCCAGAGCAGGCTGTGCAGGTGCTGCTCGACGCAGTCGGCGCCGTGCGTGAGCGCGGCAGCGCGCGCCCACCAGCTGTCGCGCGGCTCGAGGCAGTGGCGGACGTAGCCCTCGGCGTCGCGGACGGCGCGGTGGAGCTCCCGCAGCGGGGCCTCCAGCGGCTTCCACTTGGCCAGGCGCTCGTGGAAGCGGAGGTGGGCGCGCACCTCGGCGGCGACGGCGGCGAAGGCGAGCGCGCAGGCGTCGGCGAGGAGGCGGCACTGGCGCGGGTTGATGCGGAGGTCGTCGGCGAAGGCCATGAGCGCGTGGACGCCGCCGAGGGCCTCGCCCACCTGGCGGAGCTGCTCCATGGGTCGGGTCGGCGATCCTCAATCGGTGCTCATCCTTTGGGCCTCCCCCGGTTTCGGCGCCTGGAGGGAGAGGAGGAATGGGAAGATGGTTTGCTAAGAATGGACGCGCACCCCCTCTGCTGCCTTGCAGCTCTCCTCCTCCAAGGCTCCAAGCGTGCCTCTGCTCGTCCACTCCAACGAGACCGCGTCGCTTGATGCCGCTCCGTCGCTCCAGCCATTGGCGCGGCATCCGCCGCTAAACGAAAATGGTGCGTATCGCATGCAAGGCCCAAATAAGATTCTGGGCGCCGAGGCCCGAGAGCCCACGAAGGAGACGAAACTTACAATTGATCCTTGGACTAGCTACAGCCTACAGAGAGCTGATTTGCCACGCCGCGTTATGCTGTTTGGGATTCTCACCTCTAATCACATCACATCGCAATACGAAAAAATCGGAATAAGGCTAGCCGGAGAGCAGAGACCAGGCGTTCACAATCACACGCTCCCATCAGTGTCCACTCCGAAGAGCGCAGGCTCAACAACCAACCACACACCTGAGGCGGAAACTGAAACAGCAAGGTGGGATGCGGACCGCCTGCCTCATCGCTGTCTGAGAACCCTGCACCTTCTGTGATCTGCAATGAACCAGGCTCAGTAAAATATCTGTACTGCCGCACAAACGAAATCCGCTTTGCCACAGGATTTGGTACCGTTTTTGTTTGACTAGAATGCGCACCGGACGTCCAGATCATGCGTGATCAGTGCACAAGTCCAGCCCGTCCTCCTCCTCTTCCTCTGCTGCTACTCTTTTTTTATGCGGTAACCGCGCACATCAACTCGCACACGGTTTCTCTGCAACTCACGACCTTGTCCGTTCTAAATTCTCGCGTCAACTTCAGCAACTCATGAGCACATCTGTTGCCTTTTCCCCCTCTCTAAAGCATGCTAAAGGTTCTTAACAAAGTAACAAATCCTGTCTGAAGTGATCATTGCATACTAAAAGTAATTTTATTTTGCAGCATCACCAACGCATAGCATAACCTCTCAAAGAGTCCATCCTTGCAACAGCATAGGCAGAACGAGTATACGATCGCTGATAAGGTTACCTGTCTGTCTGTCCACCCGTTTCTTTTCTTGATGTGCGCAGAGCGAGTGCCCCCACAGAATCCAACAGGGCAGAAAGGAACACACGGCGGCTCCATGGTGGAGCAAAAGGCCATCGCCAAATGCTACGCGATGCATGTATCAAATCGGAGAGGAAAGGAGCCAGGGCGGCCGGGCCTCCAGGCCACCACACTCACACACAAGCACATGACACAAGTGCTGGGGATATCGCTTTGTGCCACCCGTGCCTTTCTATCCCGAGGGAAGATCGCCCTGACAAGGACGCCCTCAGTGCCCTCCCCATCCGTCAAATCTGCGTCGCCTTTGATGAACACGGGGGGAAAGATCGCGGGCACTTTGGCATCATGCGTCGTCATGCGGCCACAAAAAGGGCGGTGATCGCGGCGATTAGACTCGTCAAACCCCGTCGTTCTCCGCGTAATAATAAACAAAGCGCATTGTTATCTTAGGATTGTTTCGTTGGTGTTAGGGTTTGCGTTGTGTCCGGGGGATCGGATGGATCATGGATGTGACCGGGTCAGGCTCAGGTCAGCAGTGAGATCACCCATCCATAGTGGGCACCTCGATCACCTTATGAAACCGCACTGTTCCATTCCATCATCCTTATAATCGTGGTGTTATGGTGCTGCTTTTCATTTGCTACACACAAGGCCACCACCCCACCTTGTGGTGTCACTGTTTACTCTTCTTCGACCGATGGTCATTCTTTCATTCTTTGGCTCTGGTCTGATGTGATCAAGATGATCAAGTTGCTTTGATCCAAAGTCCAAACACATAATGGTAGCATTGGTACTAGCCCTTTTTGGGCCCTGCGATAACTATACCTCTTTACTAGCCTTTGCCTTTACTAAAAGAATGTTAAGAGCTAAGGTTTCTGAAATTGCTCTTTTGTATACATACTCTATTTGTCAGGTGTTAGCAGCTACTAGCATGTGGGCTGCCATGCCATGGCAGAGAAGGCGACAAGTGGCATGGCAGAACAGCAGGAAAAGCAAGCATCCGCTGGAGAGAAGAAAAGGGCACCGTCGCCTACGCGGAAAGATCAAAGATTCCTGGGCATCAACTAACATGACAGCAACATAAAAATATGTAGAGAGAGATGGAAGGCCCACGGAATACAGGTGGCTACGCATATGCACACAATGACAAATATGTCTTCGCCCCCGTTTTAGTATAGTTTACTGAATTACTGCTAAATCACAGGGTTAAGACCTACGCAATGGAGTTTGTCGATAAGCGAGGCTGGATTTCTAGAATCAAACTTGCCCCCATCGACCCGTGTCCAGAATTCTTGCAAGTCTACTTCATCCTCGTGCTCATTTTGAGCTAGCATGCAAAAAAAAAAAACTCCCACCAATAACAATGCTGGTGCAGTGAGCAAACAGCAAAATTAAAGTTTATAGCTGGCACTGTGGCACAATAGAGTGCGAGACAGCCAAAAAGAGTGGATACTGGGGCAGCACTGAGAAACACTAACAGCTTTGCGGTTCGTGCCAACACAGAAGATGTACTGTGCATGTTTGAGGAAAAGAAGAAGAAGCGAAGAAGGCATCAGGAAAGGATATGCTCTCCGGAGCCGCCCAGGTTCGGCCTCTCTCGTCCATGTTTCGGCTCCACTCCCAACTGTGAGCAAATGCACCGCACGCATGGAACCGAAATGGCTGGTTTGATGTGGACATGCCGAAAATCTAGTGACCAATGTCCCAACAAAAGTAGAAAGAAAAAGAAGAACCGCAGTAGATGGCTGGAAGACGTGTCACGTGTGGATTGTTTTGTTGTTTAGTTTGGCGCAAAAAATCCATGTTTGTGCCAGATGAGGTGAGCACAGTATCCTGACATTTGTCAAATTTTTTTGAAAGGCGACATTTGTCATCAATATGCATATATTTTCCCAAATCTTGCATGCAAAAGGAAAAGGCTGAAGCACTGCGTGTGAAGAAAGGGGCCGCTGCTGAAATTGGCACTGCTCCTTTTCCCAGTGGAGGATGGAGGACGGCGAGCACGCACACTTGGCCATCGGAACAGGGGAAAGACACGTGCAAATGCTAGCTACTCTCCTACGCGGCAGCTAGGTGGCTGTCGAGATGGAGTGGTCTTGCTCAACGAGCAGACAGGCGGTAGCATTAGCATATAGCATATGGGTAGCGCCACATTATTGAGCTGGATGATGGGTGTGGCTGGAGATAGATTCCCCATTGCCGGCTGCCGCGAGCTCTGGCTCCTCCGATCCTGCTTATCCGCCTATCTGATGGCCGATGCCGGCCAAAAGGGGGGGCTAAACATAGCCGGCCGCCGCCGTCCTGTCACCGATCAGCAACGCGGAATTTGTTCGGTCAGGCAGCGGGAGGGGGATCCGAAAGGGGCGGCCATGGGCAGCTCGCCAAGCTCCGCCGTTCATCAGTCAGTTGCCCCGGTCAAACCATTACCTAAATGCACTTTCTGTTTTTTTTTCTTCTCTCTCTCCCCTCCTTTTGAAACGAAAATACTAAACATGTTGCAAAACGTCATGAGATTGGAGTTGGGTTAGATGGGGGTTTATTTAAATCCGATCATATCGGATGTTTGATGCTAATTAGAAGCAGTAAATGTAAACTAATGATAAAATAAATTCCATAATCCTTAGATATCGCGAGACGAATCTATTAAATCTAATTAGTCCGTCCGTAATTAGCCCATGAGATGCTGTAAATATATGCTAATTATAAATTAATTAGATTTAATAGATTCGTCTCGTGAATAAATCTTATAATTGGTATTAAAATATTCGAAATAAACTATAGGAACCAAACGTCTTGTAACCCGTGGCCTACATTTTTTATGCAAGTATGTGATCTGGAGCCTCAGCCTCAGGCAGGTCGCCAAGAAGAAGAAGGAAAGGGGAAAGGAGGCAAGGGGCGGCGGCCCCACCGCGCGCGCACAACGGGCGGTGGCGAACCGCTGCCGCGGCCGTGGGGTGTCCGCCATGCGCGCACGCGGGCTGTGGCTGGCTCATCCCCCGCGCAGCGCCGCGCCCCGTGACACGGAGTCACGGACACGCGGGCCCGCGCGACAGTATTGGCCTGGGACGCGGGGCCGAGGCGGCGGCGTGCGGGCGTGGGCGTCGGTTAAACGTTGCCGTCACCCACCCACCGACCCTTCCCCGGCCGCCGCCTCTTTTAACCACCGTTGTTCCGTGCCACCGCACCGGATGCACGCACGCATCGGCCTCGCGCACTCGACGCCACGCACCACAGTAAAAAACGCGACGAATGACACGGTGGCAGAAAATTACTAGCTCCGTAAAAAAAAGATCAGCACCGTGAATTTTCACAGCTCGCTGCTACTAGCAGTACTGTGATTTCTGGATGGAGATGGAGACACGTGAAGATATCGGTGGGAGAGGCGTAGGGGGAGGGGACCAAGAGCCGGACCGGAACAAGAGGAGGCATCGTCTTTTCTCCGCGCCGCGGCCACGGACGGTGGCTGTTGGCCCGCCTGGCCCTGGCGTGGCCGCAGGCGGGTGGCTGCAGCCATTTGCCGCGGCCGCGGGGGCGCGGCGCGGCGCCACCCCACCACGTCTCCGCGCGCCTTATTATAAGCTGCCTCCCCCCTCGCGTCCTCGGTTTTTTCCTGCGCACACCAAACCGCCCCCCATCCCCATCTCTCCCTCCCTCCCTCCCGACCCGCCTGCCGCGCCCGCCCGCGCGCAGCCGCCGCATCCCTCGGTCTCCGACCTTCCTCCTCACGGGCTCGCCGTCCCTCCTCCCGCTCCGCCGCCGCAGGTGAGCCCGCCGCTTCGAGGCTCCTTCCGTTACCCCGTGCTGTTTGTGTGCGTGCGTGCGTCCCTCTCTGCTCTCTCCATCTCGTTGGATTCGGTGCTGGATTGGTAGAGGGAAGCGTGGCAGATCTTAGCTTTCGTTGGTATGGCGACGGATTACCACCGACCGGGGTGGCCGGGGAGCGGGGAGCCGAGCCGACCCGAGCCTTCCGTTCCCTCCCGGAGCTGTCCGTAATGCTATTTGCACGTTCTCGCTGAAACTCCGGCGCCAATTCCTTCCGTGACGGGAGAAACGAGAGTTTCTTATTGTGCTATATATGTTTATTTCCTGGTTTGATGTTAGGTAGGGATCTAGTCTAGTTTCGGGGGCTCGATAGCCAGCGCGCTGCTTCGACGAGAGGTGCTGATTCAGGACGGATCTGTAGCCACTGCTGTCCTGCTATGCATTTCCAAGTAAATGAGGATTTGTGTTCCTCTACGTCCTTGTGCTCCACGAGATCCTCTGTGCCGATTAGTTTAATTTGGAAACAGAGTTTGAGTTGAAATCGGTTTCAATTTTTTTATACAAAAAAGAAAGAAAGATGAACTTGTTTTTTGTCCTTGTTAATTTGTGAGTAAATTTCGTGCAGGTACTTTAGGGTTGATACTTTATTTTTAGAAACAATAGAGGGGGAAAATACACACAAGGTAAAAAATGCGTCCTTGAGCTACCTGTTCTTGTCGGACAAAGTGTTTATAGTACTAATCTGATGTAATTTTCTGCCAACGACAGACGAGAAAGTGGCTATGTAAAAAACACGCACGAATCTGCACTGCAAGTTGTATAGTGCGATCTGCATAGTACCTGCTACATGCATTAGACTGCAGTTGTCCATCTATGCAGTTCTGTACTGTTGTTTTGTATGGTCATAGTTGCCATCATTTTTTTACCAACCAAACCTTTTCCTTTTTGTGCCTAGTGGTCACCTTTGTTGACCTTTCTGGACATGATATAAGCAGATTTGAGAAGAAGAATTCGGAGTTTTATGCTTATAACTGTTGTATCATAATTTTTGTACTGCCAATCACCACGCTAGTCATGTGGAATTTGTCCGGTGAGCTATATTAAAACTCTTGCCTAAAACATGGAACCTCTATTTCTCTCTAAACTATATGGATTTGCGGTGCTAGTATTAGCTGTTTGTCCATTGGAACGTGTGATTTATCTAGCACTGGTATGGCTTCAGATTCTAGCTTTCTCTTGTCCTTTTCTAATCTACTGTTCCTTTTCTGTACCAGCAGGTCTGTTGGCCCTTCTAGAAACTGAAGCTCAGCTCAACCTCATCATTCTCCTCTCAGTCTTGAAAGTGGCGAGAAATGGATCGTGATGATGTAGCTGGCTTTGTTAGTGGAGGTTGCAAAAATTTCTGCCGAGACTTCTAAGTTCTAACCCAGTAGATGACAATAGAGTTTTGATTTCCGGAAGTCAGGCAGCAGGTTCTTTTCATTTCATATTTGGTTATGTTTCTTGATTGGAATGGACAGGGCCTCCCCAAACCTTGGATATGGTGGTAATATTAACTCCCTGAACAATCTTTGTCACTGGAGCACAGTTCAACAAGCAGTTGAATACCAAGATACTGCCATTGACATACTTGTGGATTCCAACTTCTCTAAGGACAATACAAGAGCACTGAAAAGGAAGTGGATTGATATGGCTGGAGTTGAAGTTCCTGAAAATCCACTGCTCACCCTTGGTTTGGGCCGTTCACCAAGTTCCTCCGAAAATAGCAAAGTTAGCTCCCCCACAGCTTGCATAATGTCTCCATCTTCAGTGAAAGAGACTGATGAGGAGTCATCAATGGATCTTGGTCTAAATTTCAATCTTTGTCTTGGTCATGATATGGTACATCATCACAAGAAACCACATCCTGGTGCTGAGCACACGCCATCAGCAAGTGCTCCAAAATTGAATCTTCAGTTAAGTTTGTCCACCTGTTCGCCTGAATCAGCTGTGACCAATGCAAGTACTGCAGCATTAGATGTTCATCATGGCTTAGAGACAGTGGTGCCTAATTCGGTGACAGATACTACCGGGAGAAAATTAGAACCCTCTAGTTGGGTTTTTGGGCATTATATGGCTTCATCATCATATGCTTCTGAAGCAGCCTACAGCTTTTCTTTGGGAAAAATACCCCAAAAGGTTGATGATGCTGTGCCTTCCCCAGATGTCTCATCAGCCATTACAGCGAGTGTGAAAAGCCCAGCTGCCTGTACTTCCGGGGCAACTAACCCCCTAAAACGCAACACAAATACTAAATGCTGTCAGTTCCCAGGATGTGAAAAAGGAGCAAGAGGAGCCTCTGGGTATTGTATAGCCCATGGTGGCGGGAGGCGATGCCAAAAACCTGGTTGTCAGAAGGGAGCTGAGGGAAAGACCATCTATTGCAAAGCTCATGGTGGTGGTAGGAGATGCCAGTACCTTGGTTGCACAAAGAGTGCCGAAGGTCGCACTGACCATTGCATAGCTCACGGTGGTGGTCGCCGTTGTAGTCAGGAAGGCTGTTCACGTGCCGCACGTGGAAAATCTGGCCTGTGCATCAAGCATGGAGGTGGCAAGAGGTGCCAGAGGGAGAACTGCAAGAGAAGTGCAGAAGGATTTTCAGGCCTTTGCATCTCACATGGCGGTGGAAGGCGTTGTCAGTTTCTGGATTGTACGAAGGGTGCCCAGGGAAGCACAATGTTCTGCAAGGCACATGGTGGAGGGAAGCGCTGCACATTCCCAGGTTGTACCAAGGGAGCTGAAGGTAGCACTTCTTTCTGCAAGGGGCATGGTGGAGGTAAGCGCTGCTCCTACCAGGGTGGTGGTGTATGCCCAAAGAGTGTCCATGGTGGGACGCAGTACTGTGTTGCTCACGGTGGTGGGAAGAGGTGCTCAGTTTCAGGCTGTACCAAGAGTGCTAGAGGGAAGACAGAATACTGTGTGCGCCATGGTGGTGGTAAGAGATGCAAGTTTGAGGGTTGTGCAAAAAGTGCGCAGGGGAGCACGGATTTCTGCAAGGCACATGGAGGTGGCAAGCGCTGCTCATGGGGCCAGGAGGGTTCAAGCTTTGGTGTCGGTGGGCCGCCATGCGATAAATTTGCTCGCAGCAAGATCGGTCTCTGTGCAGCTCACAGTGCTTTGATTGAGGACCATTGTGTCCATGGTGGCGGCTCATTGGGTCCTGCTATCAAACAGTTTACGACTGATGCCAAACCTGATGAGATGAAGATTGCTGCAACAAAAGGCGATGTCGACATGGCAAACGGTGGCAACGAAGCCATCATGGTATGGGGCGACCATGGTGTTCCGACAGACCCCGGCACAACCCCGTTTCCAGAGGGTAGGGTCCATGGCAGTGGGCTGTTAGCTCTACTCTCTGGAAGAAGTCATGGTAGCACCAGTTGCCCTGAGAATGGCGCCTCAACTTCTGCTTCCGTGCGCTCCTGGATGTGATGTGAGGGAGGTACAATTTTCATGGAGGACTGCTTCCTGTATTGTGTTTGGTGGCGACTGGCGAGCCGAGGGTAGTATTGTTGTTGTCTCGCAGTCACCGGGGTTGATGCCGGGGATGCTTGAATTCACATAAATGGCTATCCCATGTAGCAGAAATAAGGGGTAGCCAACTTGTATTGTGAACTATGTTGGGTTATTGTAATTAGTGTTGCTGTGGTGTCTCTCACTGTGTTGCGCGTCCACGTTGTTTACTGTTCCGAGGCTGCTGTTAGCAGGAATTTACTTTTTCATTGTGAAGAGTTTCTCTTGTAGCTGGTGTCATAAACTTTGCGAGTTTGGTGTCTCAAGTGAAGAGCAGAAAAAATTTCGGTCAGCCTGGTGTCTTTTAGTCGTGCATAGTCTGAAGTCTGAACTCATCACGCTTTCGCTGCTGCTACTGTGTTGGATTTAAGAGGCCTGGACGACTAAGGATGGCCAGTCGGTTGATCGTAAAGCCATGGCCAGGCACCACTTGTTGAGACAAAGCTCATCCCTGAATCTGGTTTCAGAGCAGCATTCCGCGGCTCACACGCAAAGTCCTGGGATGCCACCTTGAGCATTTGTCTGAGCTTGTGTCTGGCGGAGTGTGCGCCGGCGACTGAATGGTACTACTAGTAAACTGTGGCGGATAGAGGAACCAAACAAGTCCATGCCTGAAAACCAGGCGGCTCTGCCGGCGCCGCGCCCAGCAACCTGCATCCCGTGCCGCGGCCGGCGCCCGCTGCAAGTTGCCCGGGATCTGGAGCCCAGCTCCCCGTCACGGGCATCTCGCGCGGCGGTGTCCACGTCCACGGTCCGAGGTAAAGCGTCAAGCTGACTGGCTGAAGATGGGCACCTCTTGTGACCGTGACCTCGACGTGCAAACCCGACGCCACGCAACGCAGCGCGATGCAGAACGGATTGCGTGGGAGGAGGCAAGGCCCAGCAGCCTTGCCCTTGACTAGTATTCCTACCACTTGTTTGACATCACCTTGAAGATCGCCGCTGCCCGCGGGCCGGATCGTGACAGCCCGCGCCCGGCGGTGCTACAGATCAGCGGAGCCGACGACGAGACGGCACGCATCGCCGTCGCCTCGTCTCGTCTCGCCGCACGTGCGTTCCAGTCCATCGATCAAAGCCGCTCTCGATTTGGAGAGGTGCTGACAAGGAACGGACACAAACGGTGGCGAGCGAGGGCGCGAGAAGGATCGCAGGGCGCGCTCTCCCCGTGTGCATGCTCCGTCTCGCTGGGATGAGTAGTTGTATGGGTCTGTCTGACAGGTGCAGCGGGAGCAATGCGAACGGCGGCAGATCCACCGATAGGCCCGCCGCGGCGGCGAGTTACTGCGGAGCTGGCGGTTTCAGAGCCCTGGCACGCGATAGCCAGTGACTCGGCGCCTGCTTCGCCATCAGCGAGATGAGAGGACGGACGCGGACAACACGGTAAGATCGATAGCCAGTGACTCGGCGCCTGCTTCGCCATCAGCGAGATGAGAGGACGGACGCGGACAACACGGTAGGCACGGAAGAGAGACGCGAGGAGAGGGCCCCGCCCGGCCGCCGCCCCGGCACCTAAAACCAAACCTGCCGTAGCTGGAACACGCGTGCGCGGTGCGCGAACAAGTCGTCCATCATCACGGGGCGCGCGACAATGACATGCCCCAACACTCGTGCGACGCATCGTCACGGGGTGACGGGGCAGCTTTGACAAAACGATGCACGGACAGGTAGAAGGTGCCCATCGCCGGCGCCAAGGCAGCAGCTTGTCAGGTTCTATCAAGCAGACATCGTTCTTCTATTTCTATCAATGCAATGCGCATTCTCGAGTATCATCCATCATCATCTATCAGTTAAGCAAGAAGGGTCTGGTCTGACCACCGATCAGGATAGGAAAGGAGAGTGTGATGCCAGCTACCATGAAGTGTCTCCGGACGAGCGGTTGCGACTTGTGGATGCTCGCTCCAGCTCGGCGCAGCAGCGGCGTTGATGGGCGGGCAGGAGACGGTAGGAAAGGAAGGTTCAGAGCGGCGGCTGGTGAGCAGCGTCCAATGACTGCAACCCAGGCGTCAACGCCCTCGCCCTCCCTCCCAGAAGCCGCGACGCAGCTGCCTCCTGTCACAGGCTCACAGCTCCTCCTCCCACTAGTCAGCCTCGCCTCCCGTCCCACTCCCACGTTATCCAAACCACCACGCTCCGCCGCCTGCCGCCGCTGACTCCTCCCGCCCCACCGCGCCGCGTCGGGCGTCTACACGCGCCAGCCCGCGGTTTGGACGGTACGGGACGGCACGGCCGCCAACCCGTGCGTCCCGTCTCGCCTCCACGCGCAAACCCCCGACCAAACGCCAGCGCCCCCCCACGACCAAAAGGCGAGGGGGGCCATTCTCCATGTCGTGCTCGCCGCCGCCTCCTCCCCCTCCTCCGTTTCTTCCCCGCTTCCTCCCCAGCCCCGCCCCACTCCACTGACTGCGCGCCCGCGCCCGATCGGCCGCCATGGGAGGCCGCGCCTCCCGCCACCGCGCCCAATCGCACGACCAGGGCCCCAACACCTCGCAGCATCACCACCACCAGCATAACCGCCCGAAGCCCAAGCAGCACCGGCCGCAACCCCCGCCGCCGCAGGCGCCGCAGACCCACGCTCCCCCTCCCGCGCGGCAGCGGCAGCAGCAGCAGCAGCAGCACCCGGACGCCGCCGCGGCGGCCGCGGCCGCCGGGGTGGGCCGGGTGCTGGGGCGCCCCATGGAGGACGTCCGCGCGGCCTACACCTTCGGGCGCGAGCTCGGCCGCGGCCAGTTCGGGGTCACCTACCTCGCCACCCACAAGGCCACGGGCCGCCGCTACGCCTGCAAGTCCATCGCGGCGCGGAAGCTCGCGCACCGGGACGACGTCGAGGACGTGCGCCGCGAGGTGCAGATCATGCACCACCTCACGGGCCACCGCAACATCGTCGAGCTCCGGGGCGCCTACGAGGACCGCCACTCGGTCAACCTCGTCATGGAGCTCTGCGAGGGCGGGGAGCTCTTCGACCGGATCATCGCCAGGGGGCACTACTCCGAGCGCGCCGCCGCCGCGCTCTGCAGGGAGATCGTCTCCGTCGTGCACAGCTGCCACTCCATGGGGGTCATGCACAGGGACCTCAAGCCGGAGAACTTCCTCTTCCTCAACAAGAGGGAGGACTCGCCGCTCAAGGCCACTGACTTTGGCCTATCGGTGTTCTTCAAGCCCGGTAAGCAAGCCACCGCTAATCTAATCATTCACTGGTTTCAATACTTCTGACAGGGATGCCCATCAATTTGAAATGGACATTATATTGTATGATTCTGCTTCAATTGAATAGATGCTCATGTGGGAGTTCAGCAGATACTGATTCCATCAACTGCAAGACCGATTAGGGACGAAAACTCAACAAATGTTATAAGTACTAGTGTTACAGAATGTTGCGAAAGTCTTTCAGGATTTTGTTATTGTAGGATAGCACACAGCAGGAGTGAAATGCCTTGTGTTGTCGTTAACTAAAGGAGAGATCGGTGTTGTTTCATCTTTAGTACTTCAGCTGATGGTATGATCAAGCTCAACTGAAACTGAAAACTGGTGGTATCTGTAATGCAGGTGAGCAGTTCAGGGATCTTGTGGGGAGTGCGTATTATGTCGCCCCAGAGGTGCTGAAAAGGCGATATGGAGCTGAGGCAGACATATGGAGTGCCGGAGTTATCCTTTACATCCTGCTATCTGGTGTTCCTCCTTTCTGGGCCGGTACATTCTTCTGCCTCTTGTACCAATCAGCCAGATTTTGATACCATTATCCTTCCTAACACTTGGATGCTTTGTCTTCTTTCTTCCGCTTTAACCAGAGAATGAAGATGGCATATTTGACGCTGTTTTGCGAGGCCATATTGATTTCGCATCTGATCCCTGGCCTTCAATTTCCAATAGTGCCAAAGATTTGGTCAAGAAAATGCTACGGCAAGACCCAAAGGAGCGGCTTACTGCTGCTGAAATTTTGAGTAAGTCTATTGTCAAACTCACCCCTCTCATACGTTGGCATTGGCAATCTTGGTTGTATAGATTGGTAGGCTCATGTTTATGATGTCAAGTGCACTGCCAATTTTATCTTTGTCTGTTGAAGGTGTTTGTGCTGTCTTTTCAAACTGAACCTTCATTCTTGCATATAGTGCTCAATCTAATACATTAAGCGTACAGACCATCCATGGATTAGAGAGGATGGAGAAGCACCAGACAAACCACTTGATATTACAGTAATTGGTAGAATGAAGCAGTTCAGGGCAATGAACAAACTTAAGAAGGTTGCCTTGAAGGTAAACAGATCTTCAGAATTTTGAGTCATTGCTTCTCTCTTTCTTAGCACTCCAGTCCTCAAATCATGATACATCTTGGCATTGCTTCTGTTATAATCAGGTTGTTGCAGAGAACCTGTCAGAAGAAGAGATTGTGGGATTAAAAGAAATGTTTAAATCCCTTGATACTGACAACAGTGGGACAATAACCCTGGAGGAATTAAGAACTGGTTTACCAAAGCTAGGCACCAAAATTTCTGAATCAGAAATAAGGCAGCTGATGGAGGCGGTAAGTTCTTTTCTTGTATCCCCATAGCATTGAATCCTAAAAACGACAGCATGCACCAAAAGGTTGTACCGGATGCCCTTTTATATCTTAAAAGGGAAGAGATGAAAGATGCCTTTCTGAATTTATCTATTATGATGACTTGTATGAAATTGAACCTTCCACACTGCTGCTAGAAGTAGTCTGATAGATCCAGTGCTTTCCCTTTCACCTCCTTGATTGTTATCTCCCATTCCTGCAGGCTGATGTTGATGGAAATGGTACCATTGATTATGTTGAATTCATATCAGCAACAATGCACATGAACAGACTAGAGAAGGAGGATCACATATATAAGGCATTTGAGTATTTTGATAAGGACCACAGCGGGTAATTTCACTTCTAACTTTACTTTTGGTTACTTATCTACCAAGTCTGTCTGACCTTTTACATTAATTGGCTTGCTGCTTGCACATTCCTGCACAGGCACATAACAGTTGATGAGTTGGAAGAAGCTCTGAAGAAGTATGATATGGGTGATGAGGCAACAATTAAAGAAATTATTGCTGAAGTGGATACAGATCATGTGAGTAATTCCATAGAAACGCCCAAAATAATCCCACTTGCTGTTGTTTCGATTCCAATCGTATGATGCATTGTCGCTGTTTCGAAGAGTTGGATAATTCATCTTTATTAAAGAAAAAGTACTATTTTATGGAATAAAGTAACAAATTATTTAAGCCAACGACAGCACCTTATTAAGTCCTAGACAGTGATCCAACATGTTTTGCTAGTAACCAAGAAATCATAATCTTTTCTTTTTGATGATGAAACAACATTTTTTTCGAGAGGAAATCAACAATATTGCACCAAATGAGCAAGGGTGAAGTGAACTAATCGCTTTGTCAGCAGGTTAAGTTCACATGAATTCCTCAATTTGCTTGCTAATGCTATTCTTCTGCTACCTAGGATGGGAGAATCGACTACCAAGAGTTCGTTGCCATGATGAAGAATAACAGCCCCGAGATTGTTCCAAATCGGCGGCGCATGTTTTAACGCTCGCCTACATTTATTGTAAAAACGGCTTCTTCGAAATTTTCCACGGTCTTTGTAACTGTTGAGGAGAGCAATACCTACTCCAAGTGGAATTTAGTTAGGCATCTATGCTGATATTCCATACTTGGACGGGGTGGCTCTCCCCTCGTGTGCCCTTCAGTATGGATGGTTGGTGGTTCTTTCTGGTGCCTCCTTGTTCTATCATCTCACTTTACAATTTTGCCATGTATCTATCCATAATGGGGTGTGCCTTCTGGTCAAAGTTTCCTGCCCCTGTAACTTTTATGTAAGAAAAGGGCATGTAAAACAGTTTCAAATGATCATATCAGGCAAAAGTAATGAAGTGCCATCCAATCTTGTGTTTTTTGCCACTTGATCACTTATGCGAGGACCTGGCCTGTAAACAGTCCCAAAATGATCATGTCAGCAGATTACATTTTGTAATGAACATAGCTCGACTTCAGAATTTCCATCTCGTACAGTGCACTGTATTGCAATCAAGATGTGTTTTACAGATTTTTTTAGCTCAACTTCTGGACATTTTGAGCGGCCAAATGCATTGCTGTAGGAGCAGTTTGAAAGGCACGTAGCTGATAACAAATGGGTAAGGTAGTTGCCAACTGTTTCACATTTCAAACGCGTAAGAATATTCAGTAGGTGCAAAGGTTCGAGCACTTTTGATGCTTTCTGTAATCACCACATGAGCAACACCTCTTGCAACTGCTATTCCAGAAAGAAAACTCTGAAAAGCTATTTCCGATATGCTTTTATTTTAGATGCTAAAAGCCGAAGCTTCAGGCAAACAGAATTACACTGCAAGCATGGTATCTGCTGATATGAAATCATTACATTTCGGTCATTAGCAAGATGACAATAACATTAATTCTGAAATGAAAGATGACTACAGATACTCTGCTCTAAACCAACAGCATACTGAAAGCGGCCGACAGGTCAGATGTACAATATCAAGCTTCCCTTCCTGCATGAAATTTACAGTGACACTTGCCCCAAGCAAATGCGAGCTCATCAGCGAACTGCAATCTTTTTCATCTTCGCTGATTTGTGCTTAATGAAGAGAGCGGCTAGCATGCTTTTAGTGCCAACAGGAGCCTTTTGGATTGCACGCCCTTTAGGGTTGTCAAAAGAATGAAATGTCGAAAATTCCTTTACACCAGATTGGTTCTGAAAATAAAGATGATCTGTTAAATATACATTTGTCATAAAGAGACAAAATCTGCAGTTCGTCACCTTTTTAATTAAAAAAAGGATAAAGATCATGTCATATTCTAACATACCATAGTGCCAACCTTTTGCATAGCATCAGGACTGGTGCTCCGGTTAAACTGCAGAGGCCTGCGCATAGGAGAAGCAGACCGCTCCTTACCTGAAACATCATATATTCATATGGAACATTCATTCTCCAAACAAAAATTAATAAGAAAACGACTTTGGAGTTAATAAAACATTTCTGTCCCCCATGCCCTCTAGGAAATTAAATTGCAGAATGATTATTACACAGAAGGTTTAAATCACCTGATGCAGGTTTTGATGCTAATATGTCCACTAGGCTGCAAAAAAGCAGATGGCAGCTAGTTTAAATCAGAAGTACATAACCCCCTTTTGCATTAACAAACAAACAAGAAGCCATTTACACAAAGCTGAACAAAAGTGGAAGAAGTCTAACGCAAATGTAGGTTTATGTGCTGCATTTGCTGTGGTGCTGTTCTCTGAAGCCAGATGCCAGGAAAGGGTCTTTGCTGCACCGATGAAATAAAAATACTTTTAGTTTAATATGCTGCCTAGCATAAGCCATAAATGGCAACATGAGCAAAGAGAAAAAAATAAGAAGGCCCACCTGAGGGATAAGGTCTAGGTTTTGATTCCTGATCAGTGTCTATTGGCAGGTGCCCATGAGCCGGGGATCTCTTATGACCAGTAGCTAGCTTGGCAGATAAACATGGGGAATCAAAATTCAGCACCTTTTATATTGTAGTTTCCAAACAGTGCATAAAATCTAAGTTTTACATTCACCTACATGGTAGGATATAGTGCTTGTGGTGTTTTACGTTTGTCCCCATCATTTGCTGCTGCCTGAGGCCTTCTTTGTCTGTGTAGACTTGACATGTGAAGATTTGCTACAGATTTGTAAATAGGTCAGTATTTTAACTGTCATGGTTTCATCAGCATATACTGCAAGTATAGCAGATAAGTGGGCAATTACCTGGTTCAGTCGTGCAACTTTCAGTTCAAAAGTTGACACCTCAGAAGCTTGCTGTTCGAAAAGGTCTGTCAATTTGTAGGCAACAGTACCCAGATGATCAACTGCATTGACAACGGCTCGTACAGCATAATCTTTCAAATTGTCTAGCACCCTGATGTAAATTAACAGGTTCAGTTGTCATAATATGGTCATGAATCTGAATGTTACAATTGAAAATGTGCTATGTTGAAATAAGGGTACAGTGCAAGTTCAGAGTTCAGTACACCATCCTATCATTAAAAAGAAGAAAGTGCACATCCTATATTTCTGAAATATATCCTGCACTGATAAATATGAGAGGGCCCCTTTTGCTGAATTTCATTGAAGTGACAAAATTCACACTACAAACAGTACACGGGCAGTTGTCAGATAATTCCAAAATTCCAGATAATACCAAAACTCTTTATTCTAGTCTAGCCAGTGGAATTCGTTTTCTAGTCGCACCACCACATCAAGGTCTCTTCCTCGCACCTGTTGCTGTCCTGTGCCATAGCCCATAGGTGGCTCGGCCCTCCTATTCCGGAGACCCTCCTATACCTATCATAGGAAGTCAGGTAGTTGCTACTCCCACATGCTGCACCAACGCTTCAATTGAATTCAATCCCTATGCGAGATGACAAAATAGAGCTAGATAGCATGCAAGATGCAATCGTACGAGGAGAAAGAGAAACCATGGCGCTGCGGCGAGATAGGAGCAATTCGTTTGTGGCAATAAAAGATGCCCGGAGCTAGTCAATGCAGGAGCAGGACAGTGACTCACATCTGCTTCTGCTCGCTGTGGAGGTAGGACTTCTCGCAGTACTCGGAGGCGGAGTAGAGCTGCGGCCGCAGGTTCTTGAGCTCCTGCACGCGTAAACTCGCACCATCATGAACCAGAAATCCAGGCTCCAAAACCCAGCCGGATCCCCCGCGAAACGGAGAAAAAACGAACAGCTCAAGAAGCAGAAGATTCTTCTTTGTGTGCGTATGGGATCTGGGAATGCAGGGTTCCGGAAGCACCTGCAGGGCCTTGATGAAGCTCTTGCTTCGCTCCATGGACGCCTCGTCGACGGTGGTGGGCCCCACCCCCGCGACCCCGCTCCAGCTACCGCCCGCCGCCGGGCCGTGGCGCGCCGCCTGCATTCCCCCGCTTCCCTTCGCTCCGGCGGGCGGGCGGGCGTCTGGCGAGGGCGGAACAGCACGAAGCGAAGAGGGGAAGTCAAGCAAGCGCTCCACTGGAGAGAGTGGAGTGAAGGGGAAGGGATGCCTCGCCAACCGGAGGCAGCTCAGCGCAGCTTATTCTACTGCCCACCACCACCGCTCTCTTCTTGACTCCATCCTAGCGCGTGCGCGTATCCCGTGTGGGCGGTGGTGCGCGGAGGAGGAGGAGGGGCCGTGTCTCTGTTGGCGGTGGTCCGCGGAGGAGGATGGGTCCGGGGCCGGGAGAGCGACCGCAGCGGTGGGTTGATGGCGACGGACGGACGGGACGGGGGGCCGCCGCCGGTTAATCCATCTCGCTGTTCGGGCTCCGGTTTGGTTTGGTGTCTAGCTGATGGAGGTTGCGATTTGGCAGGGGAATCATTGCCCACTCATCGCGCCCCCGCCTCGCTGTGGTTTGGTTGCTTCCCTTGTCTCCGACTGACAGTCGCACTGTACTACTACTACGGCCGCGGATCTTGCTGGGCTAAACTAAACGCCATTTCATGGCCGCATTCACCTGGACTCTGGGAGATGCCATCTTTATTCGATTCCAGGAATGATCGGCGTAAAAATAAAATTTGCCTTTTTCTGTTGAGGATCTGGGTAGGGTTTTTTTTTTCAGGAAAAGAAAAAGGGGATCTGGCTGCTGCAGGAATGGTACGGAGAGGCAGCCTGATTGCAGAAACAGTTTGCGTGGGGCTCGAGCTGGCTGCTGCTGGTGAGTTGGTGAGTGAGGCAGGCGCCATGTACCCTCGAGTTCGCACTGCACCTGCACATCCTGAGGAAGCGAGGATGAGTAAGGTCTCCGAGCAGTCCAGCGGACGAGCGGTGGGTGCCGTTCATCAATGCTTATCGGCTGGTTCCGTTCGGTCGCCATATTCATCAATCAATGCAGCAGCAGCAATCATACTCGAAGTGGGTGATTTCTGAATGATTCCGACAGAAAATACTCGATCAATTTTCTGTATTATATCCTCCCGCTCGTGGTTTATTCTTCTTCTTTTTTAAAAAAAATATATGGACAAGCTCTCGTGATCCATGCAACATGGCTATTTTACTGGGTAAATAAATATATCAGTAAATTGCCTTCTTGTTGTCGAATGTCGAGATAAGGTGCGATCTTGTAACACGAAAATGGTTAGAAAAAAGCTCAACTTACTCCCTTCAAGTATAGCTAAAGTTTGAATGATCTTCTAAACTATATTTGATTCAATTTACCCTCTAAACGTATAATTTAGTTTATTTTACCCCATAATATAATTTATTATTTTTATTTCTCCATACACAAGTTGAATTTTAATTTCAAATTTTGCAAGATAGTAGTGGACATCACAATACATATTAAAAAAGTTTGCTATGATTTTTCATTATTGTTTTTATATAATTTTGAACTCCAATGATTAATTTATTATTAAATATCCTAACCTATCAAAATAATGATAAAAAATTATGGTGTATTTTTTCTAACATATTTTATGATGTGTAATATTATCTTGTAAAATTTTAACTTAAAACTCCACCTATGTGTGGAGAAATAAAAAGGAAAAATTATATTAGGGGGTAATTTGAACCAAAGGGTATAGTTTGGGGGGTAAAATGAACCAAACGACAATTTAGGGAGTTATTCAAACTTTGGCTATAATTGAGGGGAGTAATTTAGACTTTTTCCAAATGGTTATGATCTTATAAAGGGGTACGCTAATTTGTGGGTGACCGTACGGAGCCTTAAGTACGGTCAATTCCGACCAGGTAGTTAAACTACCGTCCGCACGTATCCCTTTCTCTCTTTCTGTTTTTTAAAAAAATTACATACAAATATTTATATACACAAAGTTTGATCAAATCGCAAAGATAAAAATTGTAGAAAGAGAAAATTATAAAGGTCAGAAACAAAGAATTATAAAAAAATTGGAAAAAAAAAGTTTGGGAAAATTTTGAAATAAACTTTTAATGAAACTTCAAAAAAAATTGAACAAAACTTCAGGAGAAAAAAATTGGAAACAAAATTTAAGAACAGATTTGGGATATTCCGGGAAAAAAATTGGAAGCAAAAACTTGAGGTCAAACTTAGGAGATAAAGATTTTCAAAATTTTTGAAAAATAAAAAAAATAGAAGTAAAAATTTTGGAAGCAAAACTTAATACCCAGTTTGGAAGAAAAATTTGGGAATAAATTTAATCACCAGCTAGAACTAGACAAAGTAAAAGAAAAAATAAAAAGAAAGAAAATTATGCTAGAGGAGAAAAACTCATTTAGGGAGTCCGATTGACCGTAAGTTTTGGAACTTACGGTGAACCATAGATTCAGCACTGGGGCCTTGTTTAGATCCCTTCAAAATTCCAACTTTTTACATTCTCTCTCCATCACATCAATTTTGGGACACATGCATGGAGCAGTAAATGTATGTAAAAAAATAACTAATTGCACAGTTTAACTGTACATCACGAGACGAATCTTTTAAGCCTAGTTAGTCCATGATTAGATAAAATTTGTCAAATACAAATAAAAGTGCTACAGTACCAAAAAGTGCCAAAAGTTATAAAAATTTGGAATCTAAACGGGGCCGGGTCTTGTAAAGCAGATGGCTGGGGAAAATAAATGAATTCATGAAAAAGAATTTCAATTTAGGCCTACTAATCTAATTGGGCTGGCTGGATATTGCATCTGGGCCGGTTTTGTGGGTCACCAACAAAAGGCCCAAATTTTGCGCAGCCGGCAATCCGGGTGATCTACGGCTCTGCCCTGCCCCGGCCGTCGTACACCATCGGGGTGTGCGGCTCGCTGACGCTGCTCGTCTCCGACCCGCCGTGCCTGGAGACGAGAACGAGCTCCTTGAGGTCCGCGCTGGAGGTACGGATGCGCGCGAGGATCTTGCCGAACTTGGCCTTGGGCCGCCGCCTGACGGCGATCGACACGTCGTTCGGGAACAGGTCCCTGCGCACGAACGCGTGGTACATGGTCGCCGCCAGCACGCCCGCCACCGTCACCGACGCGACGCCGGCGAGCACCACCGCCAGCGCCCGCGTCAGCGCGTTGCTCACCTCCGACGCGAAGATCGCCGTCGCGATGGCGGCGCTCGTCATCGGGAACGTGTACGCCCACCACGCCAGCGAGAACCGGACGCCCCTGAAGAACTTGACGCGCACCACCAGCGACAGGTAGAGGAAGAGCGAGATGTAGTAGGCGACCTTGGCGCCGTGGTTGAACTCGCCGCAGATCCTGGCCCAGGCCACGGAGGCCACGCTCGGGGTCGCGATGAAGAGGAAGAACACCGGGTGGAGCTCCCTGGGGAGCGGCACGTTGGTGGGGAGTCGCTGGTACAGCGTCACGAACAGCACCAGGTAGTGCACGAGCCCCACGGCGAAGAAGAAGATGGCGGCCTCGCGGAGCCCCATCCGGGCGCCCAGCAGAGCGCCGACGAAGTTGCCGACCACGGCCAGGTGGCTCGTCGGGTTCGCCACCCTGGACAGCCGCCACTCGCCGCCCGACATCCACTGCCCGTACACCTTGAGGTCCAGGACCAAGAGCGGCGCCATCAGCATGTACCAAACCACGTGGTGGATCGTCCACACCGGCTCCGGCAGGCCCTTCACCAGGAACAGGCACGCGATCCACGGCGAGAAGAAGAAGTTGACACGGATGGGGTGGTGAAACTCGCGGCGGACGGCCTCGAAGTAGAAGACCACCTTGAGCAGGTAGATGACGGAGACGAGGCCCATAAGCGCGACGGAGAACCACCAGAACGCGTCGTTCACGTCCCGGTTGACGTGGAGGAACGCCGTGGAGGGCTCCAGCTCCAGCGTCTTCCACAGCATCGCCTGGCTGCTCACGCCCATGCACATCCCGAACACGCTGATCGGGAACCGCAGCAGGAATGGCCACGTCGCGTCCTCGGGCAGCACCGGCACCTCCGTCGGTCGGAGCGTCTCGAGCTCGGGGCCTTCGAGGGCGGCGAAGTACCGGTCGGCGGTGGGGACCTCGTCGTCGTCCGTATCGTCCTCGGAGACCTTGGACTCGGCGGGCTCGTTGTCGGCCGGGTGACGCGAACCCCCCCGGAGGCTGGAGAGCTGCCGCTCGAGGCGCCCGGCGAAGGTCTTGAAGTGGTCGAACCGGCGGTCTCGCATGCTATCGCTGCGCGCCAGCGTGCCCTGCTCCTGCTCCGGCGGCTCCTCGCTCCTGATCGTGAGGGTCGGCTGAGGGTGGTACCGCGCCTGCTTCGCCTCCTCGGAGATATTGAGCTCGGCGTCGGCCTCCTTGGTCTTTTCGGGCACGCCGGGGTGGTGCACGTCGCTGTAGACGTACGCGCTGTGCCGCGCGAGGTGCGGCGCCGGCGGGGGGGCCGTCACGCTGCAGATCGAGATGGAGTACGGCGTCTCTACCTCCTGCACGTGGACGCAATGACCGTGCGGTACGCTGGCCACCGTGCCCATCCCCTTCCATCCAGCTGCATCAGCCGCAGTCTCCAAGCCCGCTGCAGCCGCGTCAATGAAGCAGGTCCGCGTCGAGGGCACCGGAACCCGAAGCGGCTCTGGCGACGGACGCCTAGTGACGCCATCCGGTCCTGCCATTTGAGTGCTCTCGCTGGACGCCGCCATGGGATGCTTTGATGCTACACAGAAGCTGGAAGCTTGTACTGCTAATGTTGAACAAGGACGAAGCCTGGGTTCAACTCGCAGACAGGCGCACAGAGCTACCTCCTCCTCCTCCTCCAGTCTAGCTAGCACGATCGAGCTTGTCCATGGAGAACTGGGGATCATGAGGAAGATGGCTATATATATCCATATAGACGCGCGCAGTCATTGGATGGAGATGGACTGCTTCTAGCTCTGGCAGGTGATTTTCCTGGAAGAGACGGGCCGATGATGCCAGGTAGAGGCTTAGAGCTAGGGGTGCAGTAGAAAAGAGTTGGCCGAAATTGAAGAGATCGGCGCCGCTCAGAACAAGAATGCAGTCAAAAGTTCAGGGCACACGGCCGTCTCAAAATGGAAACAATATAGAGATTCATCAGTGCGGCCTCTCTGCTGTCGTGCCGGACAATTCACTCGAGATCATCGTTGGATGCATGGGGGTTTAGTTTTCTGCGATTGACCGACGGCGACAGGCTCAGCTTTCTTACTAATTCCACCATGTTCTTGTCTTCCCCCTGCATCATGGGATATGCAAGCAGCCTAGAACTTTAAGGAAAATTATAGAATTGAACATACATTCTTTGAACATATTAATGAGCCCGAATTCCCCTACTAATTCAACCCATTTTACATAAAAAAAAGGGTTACATGACCACAACTTGCCCTGAGCAGCATCAGTCTGGTCCATCAAAAGCTGCGCCTGCACGGGCTAGCAATGTTATTTATATAAAAATACATTAGATGGTAAATATTTCATGAAATGTCTACAATTTATATGTGCCTGATGTGTGTGTATTGACTGTCTTCTTTATAATACACCTCCTTCCTTTACGAAATTAGAGTGTTGCACGAAGTTATTATTCATGGTAACTTGGTTTAACCTCGCGATCGGTATTTTTTATATGTGTCCGACCATCCAATAACATATACGTTGCTCCTAATACTATTCCCCCACATAATTGAGAGGGATGGAAAGGGAAACCAATATTTATTTGAAAATCATATGTGACGATGCAAGACAGATGCTTTGGGTTTTTTCTTATATTTCTTATATCATGTGGTAGATGTGTGTAGGATTTTTTTTTTGGGAAAAAAACAAGATGCGTGTAGTTTAGAAGGAGGTAAACGTGCATCTTTATTAGTTCTTTTTGTAATGGTATATGTTGATAGTTTAGAAGCATTGGAGACACTTTGGGGTTCTTTCTAATGGTATGTAGGTAATTTAAGAGAATGTATAGGCTCATTGGGGGTACTTTGAGTTCACTTTTCAATGACGGCAAATGTGGGTAATTTAGAAGAAGGCATAGATGCTTAGAGTTATTTTGTTGATGACAAAAGTGGATAATTGAATAAGAATGTATTAAGATAGTCAGGGGGGGTTTAATAGCAAAGGTGCGTAATGTATAAATAGGTTAGATCCAATGGTTCTTGTTGTCTATGATGACTAGAGTATATATGCTAAATCAATGGACGTGTGTTTTGCGTAGTTTCTCCCTCTTTTAGCTTGTCTAACATGAGGATTAAGTGGAGGTTCCAAAAGTAATATTCAATTAATAATGGTGAGATGACATGAGCAAATTGAAGTGGTTTGAAGCTTAGCCGGGCAGCAAATGAGCCGTACGTAACAGCCACTCAGGCAGATGATTCATCCCTTCGTCGATTGGCTTCAAACCACTTGAGCCATTTTCTTTTTGTCCGATTACCTTATCTCTCTTTTTTGTTTTATACAGCATGCAAATGTCCATTTATGCTGTCCAAAAGATTATGTATTTGCATGATGATATGTATCTCAGCACAGGGGTACGAAACGTATTGGGCTGGACTAGTACAGGTGGACGAATTTGTGGTGCCCAACAAAAGGCCCATGTGCATTTTGATTTGGGAGCCCAGACAGCGTCCTAAGTTGGTTTCAGAGTTTCAGACATTCAGAGAAAAGGTTTCTTACTGTCAAAAGGGAGAGAGAAAAATGTTTCTTTGAAGAAGGATTTCAGAGGAAAAGGTTTCTTACATGATGAAGAAAAGGTTCATGAGCTAGCCTCATAAACTTGCAATTAAAAATATATAAAAGAAGTAAAAACCAAATGTACAAGAAACTCAGTTGAACTAGTGCCATTCCCGTGATTGCATCCTTGTCATGGCAATCGCTCAAAGGACACATATCTCTAGCTGCCTGTCGGCTAGCGTGCCACGTACGCGAGCATCTGCACGGATGAAAATCAAATCCGAAGAACTCCTCTGAAGCCTGTACAGGTGATCGGGAGTTGAGTAATAGCTCAACTACAAATCGACGCGGCCGTCTGCTCATCCATGGTCACCGCGCCTACGGCTCTTCCCCGCCGCGGCCGCGCGCCATCGGGGACGGCGACTCGCTGCTGGTGTCGGAGCCGCCGTGCCTGGAGACGGAGAAGACGAGCTCCTTGACGTCGGTGCCGGAGGAGCGGAGGTGCGCCAGGATCTTGCTGAACTTGGCCTTGGGCCGCTGCGTGATGGCGATGGGCACGTCGTTGGGGAACAGGTCCCTGCGCACGAACGCGTGGTACATGGTGGCCACCAGCACGCCGGTGACCGTCACGGACGCGATCCCGGAGAGCCCCACCGCCAGCGCCCGGGTGAGCACGGTGGTCACCGCCGATGCATACAGCGTCGTCGCGATGGCGGCGCTCGTCATCGGGAACGTGTACGCCCACCACGCCAGCGAGAACCGGACGCCCCTGAAGAAGTTAATCCGGACCACCTGTACATGCATCCATCGTCAGAGACACAATTTTATTTACAAATATATAAACGATGCGCGCGCGTGTCAGCAAGGTGTGCGGCACGCAACACAACGTAACGCACGGACACGTACCAGTGACATGTAGAGGAAGAGCGAGATGAAGTAGGCGATCTTGGCGCCGTAGTTGAACTCGCCGCAGAGCCTGGCCCAGGCCATGGACGCCACGCTGGGCGCCGCCACGAAGAGGAAGAACACCGGGTGGAGATCCTTGGGGAGCTGCACGTTGGTGGGGAGCCGCTGGTACAGCGTCACGAACAGCACCACGTAGTGCGCCAGCCCGACGGCGAGGAAGAAGATGGGGGCCTCGCGGAGCCCCATCCGGGCGCCCAGCAGCGCGCCCACGAAGTTACCGACCACGGCCAGGTGGTTCGTCGGGTTCGCCACCTTGGACAGCCGCCGGTCGCCGCCAGACATCCACTGGCCGTAGATCTTGAGGTCCAGGCAGAAGATGGGCGCCATGAGCACGTACCAGACGACGTGGTGGATCGTCCACACCGGCCGCGGCAGGCCCTTGACGAGGAAGAGGCACGCGATCCACGGCGCGAAGAAGAAGTTGACGCGGATGGGGTGGTAGAACTCGCGGCGGACCGCCTCGAAGTAGAACACCACCTTGAGCAGGTAGATGGAGGAGACGAGGGCCATGAGCGCGACGGAGACCCACCAGAGCGCGTGGTTCACGTCGGGGCTCACGCGGAGGAACGCCGTGGCGGGCTCCGACTGCAGCGCCTTCCACAGCATCGCCTGGCTGCTCACGCCCAGGCACATCCCGAACGCGCTGATCGGGAACCGCAGCAGGAACGGCCACGTCTCGTCCTCGGGCAGCGCCGACACCTCCGTCGGCCTGAGCGTCTCGAGCTCGGGCCCCTCGAGCGCGGCGAAGTAGCGGTCGGCGGTGGGCACCTCATCGTCGTCGGTCTCCTCCTCGGAGATCTTGGAGTCAGCGGGCTCGACCTCGGCCGGGTCCTGAGGCACCCCGCGGAGGTTGGAGAGCTGGCGCTCGAGGCGGCCGGAGAAGGTCTTGAATTGGTCGAAGCGGCGGTCCCGCGTGCTGTCGCTGCGCGACACGGTGCGCATGCGCTGCAGCGGCGGCTCCTCGGTCCTGATGGTCAGCGTCGGCTGCGAGTTGAACCGCGCCTGCTTCAGCAGCTGCGGCGGCGCCTCCTCGGTGGCCTCCGCGTGTTGGCGCGCGTCTGGCTCTGGCGTCGCCTCGGCCGGCACCGGCGCCACGCGCACGGCGTCGCCGCCGTCGCTGCGGACGGACGCGCACGCGCCGAGCTGCGCCAGGTGCAGACCCGACGGCGACGCCGGCACGCTGAGAGAGACGGAGTACGCGGTCTCCGTCCCCGGCGCTCGAGCGCGATCACCGCGCGCCGCCGCCGGAACCGCCTCCTTGCCGGCGGCACCGTCGACGGAGCCCGCGAGCACCGCCCGCGGCGGAAGCCGAAGCGGCTCCGGCGACGGGCGCCCCCTGGCGCCGTCCAGCCCCACCGCCATCTGGATGCCCTCGCTGGTCGCCATGGCAGCTCAGGATCGCTCGCTCGCGCTTGGCTGCTAGGAGTGCCGCCGCCTGCACACACCAAACAGGAGCAAGCAGCTGGAGCGCGTGAGTGTGTGCAGCTCGGCTCGCGCCCCGTCTCCGAATATATAGAGAGACCAGAGGTCGACGACACGGTGGGAAAGCATGGGGAGTACGGGGAGGATAAAGAGGGGAGGAAGATGCTCGCTTGCAACTGTAGGTGCGTGCAAGTGGAGCAGCGTGCGGCGCCGGCGGCCGGTGACGCGGACGCCGGCGCACGCACGTGGCCGCATCCGGAAGGTTCGGGGCACGTATCCCAAAACATCCTTTTCTTATTTATTTATTGAAGGGAAAAAATTTCCATGTGTCTTTTTTCCTGTACGTACGAGTATGAAGTTCCTCTGATATTTTTCATGTACGTGCTCCCAGTTGAATTCTGCAGTCGCACGGTTAGGGTGCCGGTGTCCTCTGGCCCTGGCTGATGCGTGCGTTGGGATGCAACGCGATCGGAGCGGAAAGAGACGGGACGCGACGAACGCGACCGCCATGATCGGGGTCCGATGGAAAGCGCAGGGGCAGGGCTTTGACCTGCGCCGTGAATCCGTGATGGTTGCCGGCGGAAAAGCTCGCGGGGGGGCTGCGCCTGCGCGGCGCATGTAACTCTTTGCTGACCAGACTGGTGACGAACGGGACGGGGGGCCAGGGCGGAGGAGGTCGCATCTGCACCGTCGGCGAAGGGGTGGCCTTCAGCACGGACTCGGGCAGGACGAAAGCCGTCAGCCTGGCTACTTTTTTTTTTCTCCGTTCCGATTGATTGTTAGTTTTGTACAACCCGGTTGGGGCCACGTCAAATTCGGTATATGTACACACACGAGTGATGCATGGTGGCTAGGTTAAGATATCCGAATTTAATTTATTGGGTTTAACTTCTCCCCCTTTAATTAGAAGCCGCATGCATGGCATGTGCGGTCATCTATTTCTGAGGGGACGCATGTTCACGAAAATGACATTTGTTTGTGAGAGGGAGGTTTGCAAATTCTGGGAGGGGGCCTCTACTTGTGAATGGTTGCGTGTTCATCCAAGGACATATTTGTTTTTGATGGTTAGGGTATATTTGTGAAATGGTGTCTACTCGCGAAGGGACAGCTGTTAGTCGAAAAGATATGTAGTGCTTCAGCAGCTATAAAGGAAAATTTATGCATATGGCTTGTTTCCGAGATGCGTATTTGTGCAGTGCATCTTTTCGGGGATACATATATATATATATATTGCACACGTCTTTCTGTGGTTTATTTTTGTTTCTTTGTATTTTAGTGCATCGTGCTTCTGATCATATTTGCGCAAAGTTTATAACTTTTGACCAGCGATTAGTCAAATCATATGCTTGTTTTATGTATCGAGGTTGAACCAACATCGTGTCTACTTTTTTGAGGATTTTAAAATTCCAACAAGCCACGAAATTAGCGTGCGCACACTACTTTCCCTGGATGACACCAGCAACCGACCTAAGGCAAACATGATCACTAGGTACGTGTGGTCGTAAACCCCGAGTTGTGTGATGGTTACATAGCATATATACGTACAAAAACCGGTTGAATAAGTAGCAAACCGTTGCTGTCTGCAGCAGTAAAATAAAAGAGAGAAGAAAACATAATAATAATAATATTATTATTAATAATAATAATAATATGTGTAGCCGTGTCGTTTCCGTGCAAGAAACTAAAATCAAATTCGGGAAAGTGCATGCGGTTGCGGTTTGCGTTGTTCCTGATGAGGAGTAAAGAAACAAAGGTTCGGACGATCGCCATCGCTATTATTATTGACTATCCTGTGTCATCCACGTCAACGCACAAGATGACTAGATGAGCAAAGACAGACGGCCCGTGCTGGGAGAAGCAACGCAAAGACGGAGCATGGAATGGACGTGCTCAAATTATTTAGTATTATATATGCATGCAGCATGGATACATATGTATATATACGCACCTACTATATATACTAATATACGGAGTGTGCATATACAGTATGCTAGTAGCAGTAAGCATTGCCTGGGGCCGCGCTTGGGAGAAGACAGCTGGAAGAGATCGAGTACACTACTCGTGAAGATACTTGGTGGCTTTGGCTAGCACAAGCTCAGAGCTCCTGTGCTCCATCCATGGAGGGAGTGGGTCCCTTTAAAGCTCGTTCGGTTACTCTGAAACTGAGTTCCTGGATCGATTCCCGGTTGGAATGGTTTACTAATTTGTATTTTGATAAGGTGGAATGGTTCGTAGATCCAATCCTAACTAACCGAATAAGGTCTTAGGTAGTGTTTGGTTGAGGAACGAAGTGGAACGGAGCCGCTCTGTTCCGTGTTTGGTAAACTAGAACGGAGCGGCTCTGTTTTTTTTGTTGCAGAGTGAACTGGAACAGAGCGGCTCCATGCTGTGTTTGGTTGAGGAGTCAACCTATGCACAGAGACGGGAGAGCGAGGCAGGAGCGAGTCCGAAGCGGAGCGGCTCCGTCCGCCCGATTTTTTGGAGCAGGCTCGTTCGGCATCTGATGGAAATATTCCCGTTGAAAGCCGCTCCGCTCCACAAGTCTGACAGCCAAACATCTGCAAAATTAGGATGGAACGTTCTACTGTACTTTGCTCCGAAACCAAAAGCACCCTTATATAGGCGTCGGATCGGTGGATATGCCAAGCGGAACGGCTGCCTGTGAGATGCGAGCCTTGGAAGACGGGACAGGTAGTCGAACTCGAACCCCCAACTGTACAAGATCGCAGACGAGATCAGCAGAACAAACTGAACAAGGGTGGAGTCAAAAGTTGAGGGCAGGCAGCTAGCTAGCCTCTGTTGTCGTGCCGGACCCATGGGGCCAGAGATCTAGCCTTTCTACGATACGATTGACCATCAGCTGAAGGAAGCAGAGCTTAATTAAATTAGCTGGCGGGCGGCCTCATTAATCGTAACCACGTTCCGGTCTCGTTTCCCATGCTTTTGCTCCCCCTTTGTCTCAGCCTCCTGTCTCTGTATTTTGGCTAAAAGAAATTGTTTGCCTAGTTGTGGCAACGACAAGTCGAGAACCCTCTGGGTATAGCTTGACGCGAAACCTTGTCCGGATTCAGCGAATATGAGTAGCATCTTCTTCCCGTCGTCACGAGTCACAACCTTCCTTTATTTCTCACCCTCTTCCCATTTGATAACCTCCAATGCCCACCTCCCCTGCCATTTCGGATGCAAATCAATCGCTGCTCGCATGGCTCTCGGTGTAAACTGAAGTGGAGAGTTCTACTCACTCCAATGTCCAATCACATATAAGTCACTGCATTTTTTATCTGTGGAATTTCAATTTTGAAAATGATACCAATATATTTGTTTCAAAATGTAGTTTCATAAATGTGTATTTTTACTACGTCTAATATATATTTTGCAACAAAAAAAGTATCAATCAAAGTTGTGTTTTGAAGAACGTGTTGATATAAAAAAAACATGGCTTATTTATGACTAGAGTAAGGTCTGGATAATTTTTTTGACAAAAAAAAGCCTATTGTGCCCACCTAGTGTCAGCGGCACCTAGCACGGCATCAAACTTGTTTGTCCCTCCAAGTTGTTTAGGCAGGCGCCATTTTCATCTTAAACTTGTCGAGGCAGGCGTCATTCAAAAGTTGTTTAGGCAGTACTGCTAGTTGATGCATCAGTACGTACTTTAAAGGCTTCAATTCATGTACTCCTATATGAAATATATGTAGCAGAGGCATACCTGTTATACTTGTCTTGGTCCGGAAGTCAAGGCTTACATTCATGCACAGAGAGATCCAAAGCATAATCCCCTGGTGAATTAAAATATAACCACGGCATATGGACAGCTGCTAATCAGCTGTACTGGCTAAGTACGGCACTGGATCTCATCTCTGATTGTTGAACTATTGTTGAAGCGCACCAAAGCTAGCAGCAGGTTCATCTCTGCTCCCTAGACTAATCAAATCACCTGACGGAAAGGCGAACGAGATCTATCGATCGATTGCTGCTTTGGTCAACGCACAAGACAGGTGCTGTCGATCTTCTTCATTTTTTTTCTCCCATCGTCGATCACTAGTAAAAACAAGCAAGCTAATGCTAATCACAATGGGGATTTCATGGCGAGTTTCATAGCATTAATTACCATAATACATCAATATTTTTGATAACGTGGCACTGATTTAACGAGGGAAGAGAAAGAACCAGTTTCATCCCCATAACATTCTGCTAACTCATTTCCAAAACGTTGAAAATAGCGTGAAACGACCACTGTGACCGCCGTTGTTTCATGGGGGATCCCGTGCGCCAATAGATCAACTAGCATTTAATTACACTGATTAGCTTTAGAAACAATGAAATGAAAATCTCCATTGAGGCATAGTGTTTCATTCATCCCCTAAGCTGATGTGACGTTCTTAAAAATAGAGATACGAAACCTCCCAGTGTGATTAGCCTAAGTGTTAGTACTACTGGCAGGCAGCGGCAGTGCACGGAGTACTTATCAGACAGCAGCAGTTTGAAGCCAGCTAATAAGATTTGACTTTTAGGCATGTATGGCTAATCTTGTCTTGTGATACACTTCAGACCATCTGGCTTATGCGTAGAATTAAGTACAGATATTGGTTACTACAGGCAGCTAACCTGCTTAGCTCGAACAAAATGACAAATAAAGATAAGATCAGAACGGAACGGAACTAACCAAACGAATGTGCGGGCCCGACATTTTTTAGGAACTCATAGGTAGCTAGAAGTTAGTGTGTTACAGCGACCAACCGGAACAAACAACATAGCAGTAGCACTAGACAAACCGGCAACACAGTCGTACAGCACACGTAACACCACCGAACAAAAGAACAAAGCAGAACCGTACCACACGCACTCACTGTAGCTCCGCCCCTGCACGCACGAAACCCTGAACTGAAGCTACCAACGCATCCGATCCGATCCGGCACGTACTCTAGATGACACTTGCTTGGATCTGGAGCCGCTCCCGTAGTCCCGGCCCCATCCATGGATATCGTTGTGACCTTGCATATATTGTCCATCTATCTGTGTGACATAACCAAGATCTCGGTGGATACTCATCCAACAAAATGACAACGAATCGAACGACACCGGTGTATGGCCAGGTGACAACTTTACAATAATAAAAGGATTGATCCATCACACTCACGCATACCGCCAGTGCAAGAAAGTTTCTTTTTTTTTGAGAGAGAGAGAGGAATGCAGGGGAGAAGTTCAAGGGGGCAAAAATGAATACTGACAAAATGGAAAGCAGCAGGTCGCCGTCGTCAACTGATCGATCAAAGTCCAAGCAAGCGAAGGCGTGAGGCAAGTCGACGTTGATCCGGAATTCCTGTGTCCGGTTGGGCGGTTGGCCCAGATTTCCGGTGCCTCGCCGTCGCCGGCCGCCGCTACATCCCAAAGCGCGCCGTGACGGTTTGACGGCGGCGGCGCGGCTGCTTCGAATTGAACTTCAATTCTTCAACGGCTCGCGTGTTCAACAGGTGTGAAAATACGTAGCCTGCATATATACAAGAATTTATTAAACGTTAAGAGATCAGGTCATCCGAGGATTGTTCGTTCACCAAAAAAAATATATAAAAATCCCAGAAGAAGTAGTAGTAACGTATCTCATCACGTGCTTGCTTACCGGGCATGTTGTAAGCGTCATGTGCTACGTACGCACTCACTCATCGTACAGTCTCATTCGATTGGAGAAAAAACAATCCTTTGAGTTGTACTAGTCACGTTGACGTAGCACGTCATCCTTGTGTATATTGTACTCAGTAGATCTTCTTGGTATGCGTGGTGTGTAGATCACAGTGCCAGCAGCGGAGTATTGTAGGGCAGAGGCTGACGCGGATGCGCATGTGCAGGGTACTTAACCGACTGCTATATCTTGTATATATGATTATTATTACTGGAAATGCAGTTGCAGATCGAAGGGAGATAACGTCCGTACACGGACGCATGCAGTACGTATACGCCGGTGTGGTCGGTCACCAGCTAGCGCTGATGGGCACAAGTCAACTCTTAATCACTAGTGTTACTTGTATGCGAGGTAGCTAGAGCCAAACTACAACATAGTTGGTCAGATCTACATATACTAGCTGCCGGTCGAGCTGCGGCACATCCATATGCGTGTGCGTGGTGCTAGAGAATCGCTAACGACGTGCGCATGGACCCTAACCGGAACTTGTGCTGTATACATCCATATCCGGAAGTAAAACCACCAATTTCTCATAGTAATATATCATCAATCTCGTACATTAAAAGATGTATTTTAAAAAACTAATCTGATTGCCTTATTTTATACACTGAGAATGTATATATATAGTTTGATGGATTGTGTTGGTCAAAATTCATAAAGGTGGCCTATGACTAGCGTACGGCAAACGGGGTAACTTGGCTAGCTCTACGTTATACTCGCTCTGTTTTTATTTACATGTCGTATTAGGTTTCTCCTAAATCAAATTTAACCAACCTTAATCAAATTTATAGAAAAATAATAATAATATTTACAATACCAAATTTGTTTAATTGAATCCACCATAAAGTATACGTTGATAGTGCATATGTTGGATAGTATAGTTGTTGCTATATTAATTTATAGACTTATCAAAGTTAGTTTAATTTAACTTAGAACAAACCTAATACGATACGTAAATAAAAACGGAGAAAATACCACACCCAATTATTTCCGGTCGTCACCAGCAGACTCGGAGAACATTCATAGTAAAACACAATAATGCAGGGCTGGCATTGGCCCGTGTAGTTTCCTGGAACAATATAATTAAGTATAATATAATACCGTGTTGGATATCGACTTCAAAGTAAACTTGGAGTTTTTCTCTGGCCGATTTCCGTTGCACGCACATCTGAATTCAATGGAATCTGAAGCCGTCTTCGCACCGTCGTCGTCTGTGAAAACCTGTCTTGCTGTCCAAAAACAATAAATTTTCTGAGCTCGATCGATGGGGATTTGAAGATAAATACCTACCGATTTACCAAGACTGACTCTTAACTTAACGGTTCAGAAGTCCACATGCATGCAGCGTGTTTATGCACACTAAACGACCAACGACGTGGATGCTTGGAGCTTAGTAGCCGTCTACAGGCCGGCTCACTTTTCCGGTCGTCAAGAGATCGAGGAACATTCAGATGCGAATTCCAATGCAGGAATGTCCTGTAGACTACACTACCTACTAGTATCTTTCCGGACAATTAAATAGTACAACGCACCCACGGTGTCGGATTGAATTCAAAGTAAACAAAAAGTTAAGTGAAAGCACGAATTTTCTCCGTCGAGGACCCCTAGCTAGCTTTGCATGCACATCAGAATTGAATGGACTCTTTTGCACCGTCGTCTCTGTGAAAAATTGTCTCGTCCAATAATATGGATTCCGAGTTCGCCGATGTGGGGATCCCAAGACGGATACCTACCGCCTGTACCTACTTTCCCGAACATTAATTTCCAAGGCGATGGCTGACGGATCGATATACGATGGATGTACGCGCGTACGACGACGGGTGAATGGGGAAGAGTTGTACGAACGTGCCGGCCGGTCATCAGATCAGCTAGCCTTGACGCCTGGGCTCTGCCTAACCAGTGGCGCACGTGTGGGGAGCAAGTCGATGGAGTCGCACGACAGCATGCCATGACTGACTGGAGCTAGCAGCTCCGACGGATTCCATGGCGCACGCGCGCGTTTCTGGGGGTCGTCCATCGTCCGTGGCGCCGAAGCTTCATCCCTGCATGCAGTCACGCAGACCAGACCAGACCAGCTTCTTCTTCATCTGATTATTTCCTAGTATTTAGTAGCACTAAGCTAGCTTTGCAGAAGCATGCAGATCGAATCAGTTAATGAATCAGACAAAGCGTGCAATTCCCTCAAAAGAAAAAAAAAAGTAGACAAAGCGTGCAAGCATCAGTCAAAAAGTGCGCGCGCGAGCGTGTGTTATTAGTGTGTATAATAAACTGCCTGCGACCGACAGATCAGAAGTCGTCAGCATGCATACACAGAGAAATGCAGATCGATCTGCGCATATATACCAGCTAGTACCCGTGACCTTAATCAGTTTAGCTTCTATAGCGGCTAACCATCCCAAGACATTATCGTTGTGACTGATCCGGCGCGGATTGATAGAGAAATTTTGTAATGTAGTAGTGTAGTTGTTAATATATTGATTTTTCTATGAAAAAACAGTTAAAAAGTTAGAGGAATTTGGGCAAAACATCACCATTGGGAGTACTACAATCTTCAGCCTCTATACATCGATTGTGCCATCGATGGCAGAAAGTTCCGCGATATTGCGAGTAGACTTCGGTTTCAGTGGACATTACGGAAGGTGATGCTGATGCATGCTGTGGTGTGGAATGGAAGGTGTTGTTCAAAAGTGAGCCACTGACCTTACTTGATCAGCGAACGTTGATATATAGCTAGATGGAATCAAAGCGTGCAGGGATCCAAGACACGGAACAACGTACATACACCGACGGCACCCGATTCGCATGCATTGCACCCAGGCTAGCTAGTTTGGGGACTGCTTCACCTGAAGGGACGACCGGCGCGTTGATCATATCGGTCGATCCATGGGCAACCATGCCATGCCAGTGCATGCCATCCGTCGGTCAAGTCTTGCCGTACGTCGTCCAATGGGGCGGCAACGCACAGCTCTAGCGCTCGATTTGTCCGCGCGCAGGACACGCACAGCGCCCCGTCCACTCAACGGTCGAGCGCGGCTAAACTGCTCCACCGGCCGATGGCCCCTCCGGCCGCGCGAGCCGGGCGACTTCACCGGCGACGACTGGATCGCACATCCATCAAAAGCACCCGTCTGCAACAGCACGGGCCGCGCACGCGGGTCGCGAACTTTCGCCGTCTCCAAGCCCCACGCCCCTCGATTTTCCACGCATTGTCTCGTCGCCGCCGCCGTACAGGTGCCCCGCCGGCCCCGCGCACATTCTTCGCGTCTCGGTGAGCCCCGGCAGGCGGCAGCCGCCTCACTTCCTCAGCCTGGACATTTTCAAGAGCTAGGAAAAAAGATGGCCCGCCGGGCGGGAGGCGGCGCGGTCGCTGCGTGCCATGATCGTTGGGCGCACGGACTTCTGGATTGCGTCCTCGCATCTGCGCCTCGGCCAATCGGGCTGCCAGGAAGCCGAAGATGGTCTCGCGGGTGCAGCCAAGGAAGACCGACCGAGCGAGCCTGAGGCCGGGGCCTCCTCCTGCGGTACAGCGTTCAAACCATCGACGTTCAATGAGGTTCTACAGACAGTACGGTGATTTAGGTTTAATGGTGTGTTTATTCGCTCTACTTCGCTGTTAGCAAGCTTTTCCCAGAAGCAAGTAGCTATCTAGCCCTTCGGATCTTGCGGTCCATTAGGGTCTTTGGTTGGTTGATGTCCTTGTTTCATCACAAGAAGTCTCTGATGATTGGACTAATCCAAAACAATCTCGAAGAGAAACAATGGTCATTTAGTATCAGACAATTAATGTAGTTTGCCCTATGACAGTTGACATCTCAGTGCGTATTACTGGCGCGCGACAAATGGAGAACAGGGAGGGGCATTTTGCCTTGGACACAACATCTTACTATTACTAATAGTTGGAACCTCCTTTTGAAATTACTTTGGATTCTAGGTGAACACTCTTACCAAATAGAGAAATTCTCATAAAAAATAGAAACATTCAGCAATAAATTACCCACATCTGTCACTATAAAATAGGCTACGAAATATACTAAAGTAACCCCTAAACATGTATCTAAATTACCCACCTCTGGCATTATAAAAAATAATCTAAAGTAACTCAGTAACTCCCTAATCTTCATACAAATTACCCACGTATGCCATTATAAAAAATAATATCAAATAACCCCTAAATTTTTATATAAATTATCTAATTATATCATTATTAAAAGTTAAAATAACTCCTAAATCTAAATCTAAGTTATATAGTTATAATAAAATCTTAAAGTACACTACTATAAAATTATAAATGACTATATCTATCATTATTAATATATTAATTATGTTATTGCTTATATAAAAATACTACCCATGGTGCGTGTTATGTTATGGGGAAGATATAAGAATACCAACTTTTATATTGTTCACATAGCTTTAACAGATTGTTTAATTAAATACATATCAAATATATACGGAGGTCAAAGTGAAAAATATTGTTAAAAACTAAATATATTACAACTAGATAATGATGAGTATGTATCTTTAGAGTATTGTACATTAGAACATTAGCTATATAGCTAATAATATAGCTTATATGAGCTATAATTTTTATTTTTATATTAATTCTAATTAGCCCGTCCGGTAGCACAGGTTGACAGACTAGTTAGGCTAAGCCCAAAGCTTTATATCATGCCGTTATATCTAGGATTGACATATCACTTAATAGAACATTAAATTGATACGTAGAAACAACTTGTGTGCGTGTGTGGTGTGTTGAGCCCAAACTGGATCTCTACGAAAACAAAGTTTTCTCTTCTCTATTGTTGCGGTCATTCGGACCGAGACTTCGCGACTGCGAGCGAGGACGCTCATTTATTATTGCCATTCTGGCCCAACACGGACGAAATGGGCACCTCTCCTCTTGCGCGGGGCCTTGCCATGCACGGAAGCGCATTCATTCGTCCACACGATGGTGTGGAATCGGCCCAAATCAAAACGGGCCCAATATTGTCGGCGGAAAACACGGCCACGCAACAACCTGGAGCGAGCGAGCGAGCAACCCAACCTGAATCGGTTTGGTTTCATGAAGCGCCTGAGTTTATGGGTAATCCTGTAACGATCGGTTGATTGAATAAAGAGCTACCCGTTACCCTAAAAAAAACCTTTTAATTTCTTCAGCATGGGTGCTGCATCCCCATCTCGCCGCCGGCCGCCCCTGCCGGCGGGGCGGGTCGGGTGGATGATTGAACTGGTGGCGTGGGCCCGTCCACTTGCGCGAATCTCACATGAATGCCGGAGATACCGACACACTCTCACTCACACAGTGTGGGCCGCACCGCACCGATGGATCCATGTACAGGACCGCAGGACTGGACCAGATCTTAAGATACACTCCCCCGCGGTCCCTCCCAATCTCCCATCGTCCAGTTCTTATTCTACACGCACGCCTCCGGCCAGCCGATCCACACCCACTTCACCGTTCCCTGCGCTGAACGTACCACACCAACACCACACACACCCTGCTGTTGGGTGCGTGCGCGCGTGCTGCTGCTTCTGCACCGGCAAGCGCCAGCCGCCAGATGGATCCGATCTGGTCGCGGGGGGCACACGCTGCTGCGGTGGCTTGCTTGCTCGTTCCGATCCCGATCCTCTCGCCCCGTTGGTCACTCGAGACTACTAGCTACTCCGTACTCGTTAGCGGCTGACCCAGCGTCAACGAAGAAGAAAGCTAGTGGTAGATCGGAGCCGGCCGCGTGCATGCATGGCCGCTGATGGCCCCAACCTAGGACGCGTGCTCGCTGCTCTAGCGAGCTGGGCCGAGGACCACCCTAACCGTCGTCGCCCATGCATGCTGCACGCACGGATTGGAATTGGATGGATCCTCCTCCGGCCGGTGTACGTGCTGCATGCGAGGCCCGGCCACGCCGGAGCTAATTTTGTAGCTTATCCCGGGAGGGGGCAAGTAGCAACTGTGCGACACTGCTCGGAATGAATGAGTGGCAGCCACCGGACGCTCTGAGTTGCCATTTGGCTAGGCTAGCCAATCACGCCCAGGCCATGTGCACCAACATATATATATATACATACGCTAGCATCCATCCATGATCCATCCATCAACTTGCTTGCATCGCAAATCGGATGATCCAGCATGCTGGGCCGGCATAAACAAACCTGGTTTGTTTATTTCTTCCTCCTGATAATTAGGCTACTGATTATATATGAACAGTACACTCTAATAATGGTAGAAGTATCCGCAAAAATAATAGTAGCACTCACTCAGTTCCAAAATTTTAGTCGTTTTGGCTTTTCTAGATTCATAAATTTTGCTACGCACCTAGATATATATATTAAAAAAAACTGCAGCCCTCTTCTGCTGCTAGCTGATTATTGGCTGGTCACGTTGTCGGCCTAATTCCCTCCTCCTCCTCCTAGGGTTACTTAGTCCTTACTATATACTAGTACACACTAATGTCACAGCACTGATGATCGACGGTGAACATTATTTTATGCTGGGTGCCATATGTTCCCCCAACTAGAAGTGGCCTGGCCCAGACTGGCTTTTCCACGGAGAGCGACACGCACGTACCTTCCGAGCGCACAACGACCTGCAACGAGTCCTACTCTAGAGACAGAAGGAAAGGGGAAAAAGGGGACCTAACACCACAATATAATGATCGATCACAATCAGTGGGGATTGAGTTGATGGTGATCGAGACTCGAGCAGCTGGCCCCAGCAGCCAGCAGCAGTATCAGGAATCAACTGTCACCGTATTAAAGAAACATTTGCATTACTATATGCTTTTGAGGCGACACACTGGCTGCATATGACCCTGGTCCTTGTCATACTTAATTGGATCTAATTGGATTCCCTTGCAGCTACTGCTAGTTCCATCAACAAAGCTAGCGATCGAGCAGCCTCCCATTGAGACCCATTCCTTCAAGGTGGCCAGATAAATGAAGGGCCATTTTTTTTTTGCGTTGTGGCCGATCGAATAGGACACCCACTAGTACATCTAGCTAGCTACTTAGCTAGTAGCTTCTTCGATGATCGTTCATGCATGGCATAGATCGCCCGGCAAATCGTCGTGCAGCAACTGATGGCTGGCCGTGGTGTACATTAACCTAGCTACCTGCTAATCGATCAAACAGAGACCAAATCGACGACCTCGCTCGGGCCGTCAGTCGCCTTTAGATTCTCGGCGCTGCTTTTCCCTTGGTTCCTTCAGAGCGTTGAATGGAAAGGTCGTACGGTCCACACTAAAAGGCAGGAGGAACGACTAGTGGTACTAGCTAATTGCCTTTTTGCGCTAATGCATGCCCTCCACGATATCTCGTCCTGTTGCTTTTGACCTAATTCTTGGCGAACGCATGTTTCATAGCATGCAATTCAACTCGATCTACTGATGCAGCAAAGCGAGTAGTAGTGACCTATTATTCATAGGAGAATATTTGCCTTCAAAGTAATTTCATAACATTACATATGTCATCACTACTTGCTATATTATAGGATTCGTGGCTCGAGTGCATTGGTTTTGAGTCAAATGATCATAGATGTTGTAGCGAATTAGCGATCCACTTGAGGCCACCCTACGTACGAATATTGGCGATGTTAATTGATCCGTCCGTCATGCTATTACACCAGACATGCATTTAGAAAAATAAGACGGTGGCGGATCGGTCCATTCCATTTGTTAAACAGGAGCAAAAAATAGGTTCAGAGTAACTAGGATAAGATGATCCATGGGTAAATTATTAACTAGTCACTCCAGACACACCGACACTCTCCATCTCTGTACATGTTCCGTGCTAGTTGAGCTAGAGCAGCTAGGAGCTAGCATTATTCTGTTTCTTTAACATCAAGGTCGTAGCAATAAATAGAAGAGAATGTACCAACACATAGAATATTCAGAACCTGACCACTCCACTAACACAAACTTGTTGGAGATACTAGGCCGGAGCTTGATCCCTAGTACTCATATAAGTCATATATAGTATAGTTGACATATCGTACATGAGAAGAATATGGGATCACTTCAGCGTACATATGTTAGATATAGAACAGGTAGCTAGCTCAAGCGCTAGCTGGAGGCTATACCAGATGGTGCATTGCATATATACAGAGATGACTAGTATATGGCTACCGCCTAGCTAGCTAGCTAGATGGAGTAGAGAGTATCTTCCTGAAAATCTGCTGCTGCTGGCATGTTGGGGCGAGCAGTAGCGCACGCGGAGTCGCGGACACAGGGACGATGCCGTAACAGTAGAGCTGCAGCCCACAAGGTGGGTGGCCTGGTGGGGGACGCCAGGACGCCGGAGAATATTCCACCAGCAGGCATAGGCCTAGCCGTCCACACGCAGCGAGATCTTATCCTCACTAATGGGAACTCCTACTACTCCACCATGCATCTACGTGTACCATGTGGACGGAGTGTGCCATCTTTACTGACAAGTGGGTCCATGCTGCAGTCGACCACGGGCCATGCTCTGGACCGGCGCCCGCAAAGAAATTGACCAGCAAGGTCTGGACCCACCAGCAGGGCCGGCACCAGCAGTAAAGATGGCCAAACGTGTGGTCCAGCACGACACGATTAGGCACGGATAGCAATCGTGTCGTGCCGTGCCACCACGCCGTACCGGCGCCGCAGTCCATGCACTGTACGATTGGCGCGCGGTCGTGCCGTGCCGGCCCTAGCCCGTGATGGTGGCAGTGCCAGTGGTGGGCGCGGGGAGGCCGGCGGGGAGGGGGGAGGGGGGGTAGCACCGGCGATGATGGGCGCGGCGTGACGACCGGCGGCGACGGGAGCGGGACGGCAAGGCCGCACCCCTCGTGGGAAGGCCGTGGCGGCGGGGAGCCCGGACGGCGAGGCCGCGAGGGCGGAGGGGCGCTGTAGTGGCGAGGAAATGGTGAGGGTCGAGGGGAGCAGAGGGGTGCGGCGGTGTCGAGGAAAGGATGAGGGGTGAGGGGAACAGAGGGGTGGCAGGGTGCTGCTGGGCTCGCATGAAGGCGCAAGAGAGAAGAAAGAAAGAGAGGAGCGGCGGCGGCAGCGTCTGGTTGGAGGGAGATAGTGAGGGAAGCACTGAAGATTAAGATTAGGGTTCCGAGTGGAAGTATTTATACGAGATAATGAGTTTTTGACGGGTCAAATCGTGCTGTTCTATTAGTCGTGTCGTACCCGTGTCGGCACTGCATGCTGTAGCTTTAGCCTACGCACGACACCGTAGCCGTGCCGTATTGACACTGGCGCTGTATCCATCGTTCGTGTAATATTTTTTAATGTCGTATTCCGTCCAATGAGATCCGCCCGTTTGGCCATCTATAACCAGCAGCATGCCGGCCAGGCCAGCAGCGGTGCCAGCAGACGCGAACAGGTCATCGACACGTCAGGGCTATGGACATTCCGGCCGTACGTCGCCCCAGGGAATGGACAGCCGGAGATTCAGACCGCCCGTCAGAAAAAGTTGTTTGTCAGCTGCCGTGCGACTGTGCCCATGTAATCCAGTGCCGTCACATCAGCCTCCGTCTTCGACACCATAACCCATGGAATCAGCCAAGGCATCGGTGTCGATCGATCTATCGACCCACCTTGCAACTTGCAGGTGTCAACCCTCTAGGTAAAAAAACCTTGTAAAAGTAAAACATAGTCAAGTTATCTACAACCTTTTCAACAGCTTGCTACATGCATGCATGATGCCTTCAAGTGCTAATTCAATCTACCAGAAAGATTAGAGCACGGCACTTAAATATTGATGCTTGCACCCAACCAAAAGTAGGTCGTCGACCAAAGCACACATGCATGTTAGCATGTAGTCAGCAGAGTAGTGCACAAGAGGAGGCGAGGAGCCAGCTGATGAACGCTGAAGAGCCTTTCTCCCCAAGCAAAGAGCTACTAGCTAGCATGCACTAGCAGATCGAAAAGTCCAAGCGAGTCGCTACCAGCGGCAAGTAAAGAATATTTGTGCAGCGCGCCCCAAGGTGCCAATCGAAAGCAACACGTCGAAAAAGTTTGAGTAGAAAACAAAACGGTGACCGGAAAGCTACAGCATGGGCTGAGACCGTGACACGAAAAATAAAGCTCGCGCCAATGGGCACGGCGAGGCGATGACTTGGTTGCTAATCAACCCTACAAGACATTTGCAACATAAATTAAGAAAAAATTACTCCTACAGTGCAGTGCGTGAGAACTATATAGTAGAACGGACATGCTTGCAGTGCATGCACCTTTCTCCAAACTTTTTTTTTTCACTTTCACAACCTCCCCAGTTGGAGTTTGTCTGTGACTTCTCAAAAAGGCTGCACGGATGGCAACTTTGCCACGTTGGAGGCACCAATAGTCGCCGCCCCAATAATCGCTTGCCTCTTGGTTAAGAATAATATATGTGTTATGTTTTGCATGCTTGGTGTGCCGCCACACACTATCAGCCACTCAGTCTCCGCGGTGCTCATGCATCATACTTTTCGGATGCACAAACCTCTCTTATGAATTGTATTTTAAGTGCAAGCCTAGCCAACCGAGTCGAGGCACGCTTTGTAACATCAAATGTTCGATGTTGTTTCTAAAGATTCCCACAACGGCAGCAGCTAGCTGAAACCTGACCATGATCGAGTGTTTAGTATTCCACTGATCTAGTTGGCCCTTTTCAGTCCAGCGAGTTGGATCCAACCGTGCGTTTTAGTTTAGCCTTTGTACGTGCTTGCCTTTTGCCTTTAGCATGCTCACCAACTTTTTACCATCTTTTGTTTTTCTTTACGAGTCTAACATCAACCTTTTCCCTAAGTACCACATCAGGTGCAAATGGTTTTCGCACCGTCCTTTTCCACGGCACGATTTGTAAATTAATTTCCACCGCTGGTTAATTATTCCCTCCTCCCAGGCCACGAAAATTATATTGTGCTAAAATGATTTTAACTATTTGGTACAAATGCAGCTGATTAATATAATTGGGAAAAATAGATAAGGTGCCAATCAGACACACGCGAGGTGTTGTCTCGTTGTTTGGTAGGTACAAAACACAACAAAGTTTCAAAAGCCAATAATGAGATGTTCACTGACTCATCGACGCATGAATCCAACGGGGACGTCAAGTCTCGTTGGAAATGAATCAGAAACGGGAGTACGCCCTTGCGCTTTTGTTAGAATAGAATATAGAGGGAGAATACCACAATCTGTACTTGGGAGTTGGGACTGGCTTCATCATCAGCGCATGGTGGCTGGCATGCTTTCGATCGGACGGACAAGAAGGCGCCATTTTTATACATAAGCGCTTGACCTAACATGGCCACCAATCTGGTTGGCCCATTGGGTCACTTCACTATCGCTCGACCTGGTCCAGTGCCTGCACATACAATACTCGTTCCGATTCGTACGGATCGCAGCCAAAACAAAACCATCGCTAGGGAACTACTGTGAAATTGCTATGAAATCCACGGCGCTGTCCTTTTCCCCTTGGAATGCTCGCTGGGAGCCCAGCCCGTGGCGGCCGTGCCACGCCTTTATCTGCGGCGGCAGAGCCACCACATGCATGAATCTTCCTTGCTTTTGCTTTGCTTTGCCGAGTTGCTCGATCAGGAGGAGGTCGAAACCGATGTGCCGAAGGCAACATGTACGCAGAGGACCAGCAGGGGCAGTAGTGGGAGCTAGCGGCGATCGAGCGGGCCAGTACAAAACTGGTCGAAGGTGACTTGGGTGGCCCGGCTGCCGAAGTGCCGAGTCGGATCCACGCCCAAGTGCGGCGCGGGCACGTCAGCCCCCACGAACACGGCGCCGACCACGCCCCAGGCCGTGCCCTTCACGGCCTGGCCTGGGTCGCCGCCGCCGGCTTTTCATAAAGAGCGCATGCCCGGGCTGAGGGCCGGCGGACAAATTGCTCCTCCGCAAATCTGAATATATGCAGCTGGGCACCACTCCACCTACCCACAAAAGAAGGGACGGATGATAATAGGCATATGCCGTGTGTGATCAATTGTCGAGCTAGCTTGAAAGAAATGCATGGCAGTACAGTGCTGCAAACTCAATACCAACAACACTACTACCAAATGTGTAAACTAGAAACCTTGCAAACAAAGGAAACCGGGGTTGGGCTCTTTCCTTCAATTTGTCTAGCCATACCAAAGTAAAATTTGCGCAACAACATGACAATCGGCCTACTACACGCCAAGGTAAATTTGAGTTTTGAGCGACGTATCTCATCCGCTAAAATCATAAAAGTAACCATCAGCCGGATGTTATAAAGTGAATATGTTGGAGGTATCGGTTTGGAACAGACGTGAAGAATACTAAAGCCGTTACCAAATTAGAGCGGACAAAAGATGTACTCAAAACGGTATGGGTCACATGCATACAGTGGATACTGTGGTGAGAAAATCAGCTCTCCAAATACATGACCCCACTAACTCCCACATATGGGATTACTTTAGGGCTCCCATTTTAGCATCTAATTGTAAAAACAATATTGTTTGTGCCTCTATTACCTTATAGTTTTGAGATCAACATCTATTGCTGCTAACTTATTTTTCATGTACAAGTATGAAGTATCGGAAATACAGAGAACCTTTTTTTTTCAAGACAAAGCGTTACACTTCAAATATCCAGCGTTGGGCTGAAACAGCGCCAACTCAGCCAGATGCAAAAAGTTGCTTTCCATGCGCCCAAAACCCCATGTTCGCCGCCAAGCAATGCCAATGCCACCTCCCTCCGCCGCCCCTTGCCCCCCTATATAAACCCACCCAACCCCCTCCGCCGTTGCTCATTTCATTCCCCCCACACCCCACTTGGCATTTCCCTCTCATCATCTTCGCCTCCTTCCAGTTCGACGGCAGCGCGATCGGGATAGGGTTTGGCGGTGATCGCGGCTCGGCATGGAGCAGAGGAACCTGTTGGTGTCGGCCCTGGGCGTCGGCGTCGGCGTGGGGCTGGGGCTCGCTTCCGCTAGGTGGGCGGCGCCGACGCACGGCGAGGGAGGCGGTGGCGCCGGCGCCGGCGCCGCGGAGGTGGAGGCGGAGCTGCGGCGGCTGGTCCTGGACGGCCGCGAGAGCGAGGTCACCTTCGACGAGTTCCATAATTTCCACTACTACCTCAGGTAATGAGGTTTGGTTTGGTCTGGTTGGTGGGATTCGAGGAAGATTCGCTTGGCCGAGGCCTAGTGCGATCCGATGTGGAAAGCTGACGCGAGAGCGATCGATTTGGGTTGTGCTGGATGTCTTCTGAATTTGATGGTTTACTCCGCGCTTCACTGAAGTGTAGTAGTGCCTGTGCTCTACTAGTAAATCGTTGCATATGCTTCGCGATTTTTTTTCTCGTCCCCATTCCCCAAACGATGGCACGATCAGGAGCCGTGTTCTAGAGAAAGAGGATGGGGTTGCTTGATTCGATCACACAATATCTTTTGCCGCACTAACACTTTTACTCTGTTCATCTGGGGACGGGATTTTCAGCTCTACTCAGTTCTACGATGCCACTGACACGGACAGCAGCTGAACTGCTAGTGTGATTTTCTGCAGCGATCAGACCAAGGAAGTGCTCATCAGCGCAGCTTTCGTCCACCTGAAGAAAGCGGAATTGTCAAAGCACATCCGGAACCTCTCCGCTGCAAGCCGCGCCATACTGCTCTCTGGCCCCACAGGTTCGTCGCTCCCGGCGCCATAATCCATTGCTTGGAGAGCTGCGACTCAGCGTCCCTGTTTCACTGATGGTGATTTTGTTGACTGCTGCCTGTGCAGAGCCTTACCTGCAGTCACTTGCGAAAGCTCTGTCCCACTACTTCAAGGCGCGGTTGCTAATTCTGGACGCCACCGACTTCTCGCTTCGGGTCCGTTGGAACTGTTACTACAGTAATTTTGACTTGTAGTTGCCATGCTGTGTTCTCACCTCTGTACTGCTGAATGTTTATGCAGATCCAAAGCAAATACGGGGGCTCCAGTAAAGTCATGGTGAGTCACAGTTCCAGGGATTTGATAAAATAATGCTGATTCATCTCCTCTGTTTCTAACGACACAGTTCCTGATCGAGCGTCTATGCCTGCTGTTGTTTATTCAAACGAATAAGCATAGTACATGATAAATCATGAGAACACTATTTCGCCTTCAGAAAAGCACTTGCTACATCTCTTTGTTTTTGTTTAAGAAAAGAGATCCAGCGACTCTAGTACAGTAAGTTATTTGAGTCAACCACTAATATGGGTTTGTTGTTTGACTTGCTTCTGCAGCTCCGTAATCAGTCAGTAGCTGAGACCACGTTCGGGAAGATGTCTGGTCTCATTGGATCATTTATGACATATCCTAAGAAGGATGAGTCTAGAGGTATGTGAGCATTGCAGATTCCCTTTGTTTTATGTATTAAGGATATATTTTAACGTTTATCAAGCATGCAACTTTAGATCAAAACATCAAGTATGTGCAATTGGATCTTATCACCCCCTTTTGGCCTGTTATATTTCCAATACTTCAAATGAATTTATTCTTGTCAAGCAATGGTGCCCAAATTTTGTAGATTCTGATTTGTTCTGATTCTATTGTGCAGAACCGTTGCGTCGGCAGACAAGCAACACGGATTTAAGAGCAAAGTAATATACTTTGCTTTGTTGTTTACCAAACCTGAATAAATGGTGATAGCTTTTGTCATGTTACTCATCCATTGTTTTCTTCAGAGGCTCTGATGGTTCTACCAGTATGCCTTCACTTAGGAAAAACGCCTCTGTATCATCCGACATGAGCGATCTTGCCTCACAATGTTCAGGACATTCAGGTGAATTTTTTTGGTCATCTATCTCCTTTTTTTCTGTTTAGTTATTTTGATGTCACATATGTGCAGAGTTTAGTGTAGACAGCTCCTAGATCACACTTAGTCTCCACCAGTTTGAGACTGCTCGGCATCTGCTTTTCTGGTAAAATATGTACATATGTCGATACTAGTTATGACATATAAATGCCATGTGTTATATTCTCTATGTGGTTTCTTGAACGGGATTGCATCTACTGTTAGACATGCTGGTTACTTTTGGCATACATGCAATTAGGCGTAAGAATAGAACTAGAAAACCCTATGACTCAGAAGTATCTTACAGTTCTTTACTTTTTCTTCAACTCAATTCTTTCAGTGAGGCGAACCAGCAGCTGGTGTTTCGGTGAGAAAGTTCTGATACAGTCACTCTACAAGGTGAATATACTTCTTGACTGTAACTTGATTCGCTTTGTTTAGTTATGATATACTTATCTGGCAGCCACTTTTGTAGGTCATGATTTCAGTATCTGAAAATGATCCGATTATTCTTTACATAAGGGATGTCGATCATTTCCTCTCAAAATCGCAAAGGACTTACTCGATGTTCCAGAAAATGTTGGCAAAATTATCTGGTCAAGTGTTGATACTCGGTTCTCGGCTACTTAATTGTGATGCTGATAATAGGGATGTTGACGAGAGAGTTAGTACCCTGTTTCCTTATCATGTTGATATCAAACCTCCTGAGGAGGAGACCCATCTAGATTTTTGGAAAAACCAAATGGAGGAAGATACAAAGAAATTTCAGATGCAAGATAATAGAAACCACATCATAGAGGTACTCTCAGCAAATGACCTAGACTGTGATGATTTGAGCTCAATCTGCTTCGCAGATACTATGGTTCTCAGCAATTACATAGAGGAAATCATTGTCTCAGCAGTCTCTTACCACTTGATTCACAACAAGGACCCTGAATACAAAAATGGAAAGCTCATTCTATCTTCTAAGAGGTTTTGGCCACTGATCCTAATTTTTCTCATTTTTTTCAAATACCAGTGATCTTGACCTCCTGCTCGTTAATTCATAACGATACCTTTCTTTAGATTCCATAACATAGAATTTTTTTTACAGTTTGTCCCATGGGTTAAGCATTTTCCAAGGTGAGCACGGTGGGAAAGACACCCTGAAATTGGAAGAAACAAAGGTATGCAAATGTCTAGTGCAACTATACCAAAATACTAGTGTACAATTGTATTAATTACTCCCTCCATCCCAAGAAGAATGCAACTTTCGCATATCAAGGATTCAAACAGCTTCAAGTTTGATCAAATTTATACAAAATAGTATTAATATTTATGTTACAAAATAAGTATTATTAGATTAATCATGTAATATATTTTTATACTAAATTTATTTGGAGATATAAATATTAGTAATTTTTTATATAAATTTGGTCAAACTTGAAACTGTTTGACTCCTCAAGGATGCGAGAGTTGCATTCTTTTTGGAATGGAGGAAGTACGCTAACTTCGATCATATTGTGACCCAGGATGGTTTGAAAGGAGCTCTTGGATCCAAGAAAACTGAGACAGACAAATCAGCCACAGTTCCGGTTGGTGATGGTCCTTTGCCACCACCAAAACCAGTAAGTCCTAATCAGTTGACTGTGCCCTTTGTTCTACCCTTCTACTAGTCCAGGTTTATTCTGCAAATTTTCTCTCTGACCACTGTAAAAATTTAAGTTTTTTTTACCTTGATGCATTTTCATTTTTTGAGCAGGAAATTCCAGATAATGAGTTTGAAAAGCGCATCAGACCGGAGGTTATACCAGCGAGTGAAATAGGAGTGACATTTGATGACATTGGAGCCCTGGCTGATATCAAAGAGTCTCTTCAGGAGCTGGTTATGCTCCCTCTTCGACGGCCCGATCTTTTCAAAGGAGGGCTTCTGAAGCCCTGCAGAGGGATTTTGCTGTTTGGACCACCTGGAACTGGGAAGACAATGCTTGCTAAGGCTATAGCAAATGACGCTGGTGCCAGCTTCATCAATGTATCGATGTCCACCATCACATCGAAATGGTTTGGGGAGGATGAGAAAAATGTCCGGGCATTGTTCAGTTTGGCTGCCAAGGTAGCTCCCACTATTATATTCGTGGATGAGGTCGACAGTATGTTGGGGCAGCGCGCTCGGTCAGGTGAACATGAGGCAATGCGGAAGATCAAGAATGAGTTCATGAGTCACTGGGATGGTCTCTTGTCAAAGTCAGGTGAAAGAGTTCTTGTTCTTGCTGCGACAAATAGGCCATTTGACCTTGATGAAGCCATCATCAGGAGATTTGAGCGCAGGTCTATTCAAACACTACCTTTTCTGAGGCGTTATTGTTTCAATCTAAGTTTAGCGCTTGTGATGCTAATGTTTGCTCTTATTTGTTGTACTGAACAGAATCATGGTTGGGCTTCCAACTCAAGAGAGCAGAGAGCTGATCTTGAGGACACTGTTGTCCAAAGAGAAAGTTGATGAAAATATTGATTTCAAAGAACTTGCAACCATGACCGAAGGTTACAGTGGCAGTGATCTTAAGGTTTGTGCGCTGCTTTGAAACAAAGTTCATAGAGTTAGTATCCCGCATCTTAGTATCGTATTAGATAAATAAACATTTTTCCTGTATTTCACAGAATCTCTGCGTCACCGCTGCATACCGCCCGGTTAGGGAGCTCCTGAAGAAGGAACGAGAAAAGGAACTAGTAAGTGCTGATTATCTAGTTCCTTGCTTAAGTACTTAACTGAAGATGCAGCAAATTACTGCTGGTCATGTAACCTTGTCCAATGAATTGATGCTTCAGCAACGAAGGGAGAAGGAGGAGAAAGAGAAGGCAGCAGCGACAAAAGAGAATGCAGAAGCTCCAGAGAGTAAGAAAGAGAATTCTGAAAGTAAGGAGAATTCAGAAAGCAAGGAAGAGAAACCAGATGGTAAGGCGGATAACTCAGAGGCAAAAGCTGAAGGTTCCCACAAAGAAGCGGCCATTGACCTTAGGCCACTGACAATGGAAGACTTGAAGCAAGCAAAGAACCAAGTGAGTTGCCGGCACCCTGATTTGCTTGCCTTACCAATAGAGTGCACATATCACTGAACCCATGATTTGCTTGCTATATATACACCATTAAAACGGGCATATCATAACCTATCACCAAATGTGTCCCATGATGCAGGTTGCAGCGAGCTTCGCCGCTGAGGGTGCTGTGATGAACGAGCTGAAGCAATGGAACGACCTCTATGGCGAAGGGGGCTCCAGGAAGAAACAACAGTTGACGTACTTCTTATAGGTTATATAAGCATTTGGTGGATCGCGGAGGACAGAGCATTGGGTGGATCAACGAGGAACAGAGCATGATTCTTAGTTGTAGCTAGCTTCTGTGAGGTGGATGGTCAATTGTAGGACTGGTCGTCATGAACAATTCTTTTACATTTGTACATGCGCTTCGCTAGACTTGTAATTTCCTTCGTTTGTTAGTCTGTATGTACATTTAGATTGAACAGCTCTTCAGCATTATTAGTACAAGACCACATGTTGGACGGGTTCTGATACTGTAGTTCATTCCGTTCCTCTGAATCTTGCAACTGCATAAATGTTCTTGCAATCCAAGCAGGACACTTTGTGTCATGCCGCTCACACAGTTCGAATTGTGACCAGTGAATATTGCAATTGAAAATCGGGTTTCGATCCATGGAGAAAAAGAGAAGCACATCGAATGCAATTTACTAAGATCCCAAAAGGGAATTTAAAACATTTTTCTTAACAAATGTCGCAAATGGTACTGCCATCTCACAAACAGAAACAGGTTGTGCAAGATTTTTGGGACCAAGTTGCTAATCCTATCCGAGGGCAAACTTGGACGATACAGCACGGGCACAGAGCTGTGCATCCATAGGTCCCTCGTTCGTTTCAATCACTAAATTTACTGTAGCCGTGGGTACAGATGTAATGGAACCAAGGCCGATCACACATCCACGAATCCACGAAACACCTCGTTTCTCTGCGAAGATTATGGTTGTTAGGGAGGCCTCAAGAAACAGCACGCCTCTCTGCTGGGATCTTCGCGATGAAGTTTCAGTTTCTGCGGAGGATGTGGCAGACGAGCCCCGATCTCGCAGACAGTGTGAGTGGCCTGGAGAGATGCTGGGACGCGACTGCAGATCGTGTCCGAGGGGTAAAACTGGATGATACCGCACGTAGGAAAGCAGTCCATCCCCAGGTCCCTCGATGAAAAGGGCAAATCGCTTGTCGAGTAGAAATAGAAGAGAATCGGCAAAGTGAAATATATCAGCAAGAACGGATGCTCAGCGAATACGAACCAAAGGTAAAAGTCATCATATCGCCATGGAGGCGATCGATAGACGTATATACAACCTCTTCATTGCACCCTACCATGGAAACAAAGCAGGAAAAACACTAGAGCAGAGGAAGATCGTGAGCAAAAAAAAAACAAAAAAAGGGTAAAGATCGCCAAGGCGAAGAACTGAAGACGAAGGCGGCGCGCGGCGGCGGGGACGAATGGGGCTCTAGGGTTTTGGAGTTGGGTTGTATAAATAGAGGAGCTGGAGGGGAATAACGCGACCCGGAACCGGCCCGGGCGGGCGGCCACGGTCATTGGACCTTTTGGGGCAGAAGTGTTAAGCTCTTTGGGCTGCCTAGCCCGGTGGACGGAGTTTTACAACTCTGTCTCTATATAAACGGGCTTGGGCGCGAACTAGTAGCACGTATTTGGGCCCAACTTAACTGACGACTGGGCCTGGTTTTTGGAAATCAAGGCCCGAGAAGATCAGATAGCTTGGCCCGTCCAGAGCAGTGACCACTCCTCCTCATCCGCCCGGCCGAGTCCCGAGGTCAGTCCATGTCGGGAGCCCAAACCGGCGGCAAGGCGGCAAGGCTGACGCAACTGGGATGGCAGAGCCCGACACGCGCGCCGCCCCTTCCGCGTCTTCTCTGGCTACAGGTCTGACTGTCTGAGGGCAAGTACAACGGGTCGTCGAGACCCGTAGACATGCAATGAAATTTTGCAAAAATCCCCTTTTGCGACTGCGGTAAACGCGCCCTTGTCGTCTCGTTCGTCTACGGGCGGAGCGCGTGCTCCGAGGCCGGAGCGACGACTCGGAGCCCATTGTAGGAGCTGCTGCGGAGAGACGCCGGAAGCTCGGATCCACCGCGCGCTGGGGGAATTTCCTCTCTAGGAGGTCAATTCCGGCGGCCTGCCTGCTTGTGGCGGAACTGCCTTTTTTTTGAACGGCGGCGGACTGAGAAAGAAGATGATCCGAATTTGGTGCTCCCATGGTAGATTCAACTCGGGAACAACTCAAACGGGTCGCTAATGGTGTGGTGAGGCTGTGTGTTCAAGGAATTTAAAGGAGGGCAAGCAACCACGGCGAATTTCACCGGAGAAGACAGCTCGGGCAAAGGGGGAGAATGACGGGAGGTTGAAGATGACTGTCTCACCGTGGTTTTTATTTGAATTAGCACTGCCCCAGGATTGACCACCTCATGCTAGTGCTTGGTGTGTTGTCCTCCTGCATGTAGGATGCGTGGAGTGCTTTGAATTTACACGGGAACCGACTGACGATGCCGGCCATGGATAAGCTCGAGCTGCCCTGTTTTCTGTTGTGTTCTGCTCCTTTCTTTTCTGAACCCGTAACTTCAGGCCCAAAGATCTCCAAAATTTGTGTATGAACTTTGAAATCGGCCAATAGGAGATTTGTAGAATTCATATTTCTCTTCAATTTTTGTTACAGACATATGGCTTAATTCAACCTATATCTTTCTCAAAAAGGGCTCTGAATACGTCAGACTTAGTGTGCATTTTCTGAATTTGAGTTGCACTCTCTCTGAACCCGAAACTTGCAGCCCTTGGATCTCCAAATTTCACATGTAAACATAAAAAACGCTCAACATAAAAGTTGTAGACCTGACATTTGGCTACATTTTTTGTAACATTCCATGTGAATATTAGTAGGGTTTGTTTAACAAAAATCGTGAATTTCAAAAACTTTTGTGTATAAATATGATTTGAATGGTTAAGGCATCTTGTTGGGTTGGATTTGTCGAATTGGATAAAACATTTGTGTGAGATTTGAATTTGGATAAGCCATTCAAATTCAAATCTAAATACTAATCACTAACACCCCTACTGGGCCACCAGCCCACGCAGCCCGGCCCAGTCCACTTCCTCCCTTCCCCTTCTTTTTCTCTCCCCGCACGCGGATCAGCCCACGCGAGCCGGCCCAGCCCAGCCTCGCGCACCGTTTCGGCCTCCCTTCCCTTTTCCGCCCGGGGCAGCTGACAAGCGGGTCTCGCTTGTCAGCTTTCCCCTTCCTCCCGTCGCCCACGCCCCCGGTCTTCTCCCGCTCGCCCGCGTCGCCGTTCGCCGCCGCGTCGCGACAGGAGTCCAACCGCCGCTCCCCCTTTTCTCTTTTCTCCCCCGGCCGCGGCCCCGCTTCCCTTGCGTCACCCGGCAGCCGCGCGCGCCCCTGTCCCCGCTCCGCGACAACCCGCCGCAACCACCCGCGCGCGCTCCTCTTTTCCCCCGCCTCGGCCGCCCGCGCTGCCGAGCCCTAACCCTAGCCGCGCCATGGGACCGCCACGCGTCCCAGCACGGACGCCCAAAAGCCCTCGCTGCCGCCGACCCCGAGCCCTAGGGCCGCCCCATAAAACCCCCACGGCCGCCGCGGAAACCCTAGCACCTGCGCCTCTACGCCTTCCCGCCGCCACCGCACGAGGAGAGGAGGAGGAGGAGAGCTCGGGGACGACGCCACCGACGCCGCCGGAGCCGCGGAGGAGCCCGAGGACGACACCGAGCCGGCGACCGTACGACGACATCGACGCCGCGGATCTCCCTGCACGGCAACAACCCACCTGCCTCGCCTCACCGCAGCCCCAAGTTCCCCCTTCCTCGGCCCCTCCGGTGAGGACCACGACCGCCGCCTTGTTCTCCCCCCACTGCTGCCGGCGTGTGCCTCTGGCCGCCGATGAACCCACCGTAGTAGGCCGTAGGATTCCCCTGTCCCTCCGGCCGCCGTGCCACTTCTTCTTGCAGGAGCCCGACGCGCCGCTCATTCCCCCGCTACCGCCGTCGCCCCTCGCCGCCGCGTCGTGCCGCGGGCCCGGAGCGCCGGTGCCCCGCGCACGGCACGGCCGCGCCGCGGTCCTGGGCAGCCAGGCACCGCGCGCGTGCGTGCACGCCCCGACCGAGCCCAAGCCGAGCTGCTGGCCCAGCCTCGCCACACCCACGCCACGGCCACGCCGTGCGCAGCCGCCTCCGCGACGCGACCGCGACGTCGCGTTCGCGTCGCGGCCAGGTCACAGGGGCGTTTCCCCGAGCACCTTTCGGGCGCTCTCTCACCCGCACACACGCACACACGCACACGCGTCTGCCACACCGGACCCGAGCCCCGCCACACCGGATCCCACCGTCGCTGACGCCTGGGCCCAGCCTGTCAGAGAAGAGAAGGAGGACGACGCCGCCGGCCCGCGCGGAGGAGAAGATGAAGGGACGGCCCAGTCAGAGGAGAAGAAGGAGAAAAAGAGGGCCCAGCCCAGGAAGGAGGAGAAGCCGGTCCGCGGTGAGAGCCGAGCCGAGACAGACGTGAGCCCAGCCAGCCCTTTCGCCCGAGCCGGCCTGCTGAGCCGCAGGCCGAGCTAAGTCACGAGCCGAGCCGAGCCTTCTGGGCCAACCAAGCCGGCCCATTACCCCTTTCGGCCCAGAAACCAAACCGGGACTTTTCTTTTATTTGCCACCTGACCCGTGGGGCCCGTCTGTCAGCCTCGGGCTGAGGCTGACCGGTGGGGCCCCTTGCCCGCTGACCGCGGACCCTGAGACCGTTGACCGTTGACCGTTGACCGGTCAACGTTGACCGGTCAACGCTGACGTCAGCAGGGCCCACTGCTGACGTCATCACCCGGGACCCCCCCCTCTGCTGACGTCATGCTGACGTCAGCATGCCACGTGGCACATCCAGGTGCTGCCACGTGTCCCTGTTCAGGCTTTTATTTTCTGAAACCCTTTTATTAATTTCAGAAAATAGGTTTTTCCTTAGAAAATTCATAATAAATTATCCGGACCTCCGAAAATTATGGAACCAGTTTCATAATTCATCTAAAATCATGAGCTACCTGTTAGAGTAGGTTTTGTGATGATTTGGAACTTATTTGCAACCTTTTGTGCACTTTTGCACTTTGGACCCTACTCTTACTCGTATTTACGAATAGGACCTGTCCGCGAGGAGCTGACCGACGACCAGGACTACCCGGAGACTCAGGAGGACTTCGAGGAGACGCCAGGTTCACGCCCATCTACGAATTGAACTCCTATTAGGCATATGCTTGTAGTTATGCTATTGCTGTATGTGTATATATATATATGTATATATTTCGAGATAAACCTGCATGGCCTCTTTACGATCCATACTCCTTGTCAACCCATCTTAACTTGTTTATTATATGAAATGCCTTGTAAATCCTTGAAAGTGTATGTGTGGGATATGGCTGGATAGTCTTGGCGTGCGTGAAGTGGTTCTCTTCAGGAGTTGGTGATTAGGGTTTAGCCGGGAGTGGGCGACCTAACTCGATCGTGGATCGAGGGCTTGGGGTGTGTATCTTGGCACACCCTACGGAGTACCTGTGGCGGGTACAATTTTGTTACGTGTTGAGGTGTTTGGGGCACCCGTTAAGGGTGCAGTTGCGGACCACCGTGGTGGATACGCGAGAGACGAAGATGCCCGCTCCGGCAGTTAAGGACCGAGTGAGAGTAACCATGACTTGTGGGACTTTGTAAGCGTGCACACCACTTACCCATTATGAGGGTGGGCCCGGTCCGGACTTAGCAAGCGCGGTACCAAGCCGGTAGGAGGATCGAGTATCAGTGCAGGGGAAGGAGGTGCTGACCTCACGTTCCCCGAGACGCATGGGAGGCTTCACAGTCCCGGGGCGACCTCTCGCGGGAGGATGCGCCCAAGACCCGGGAAAACCGGATGGTGCCGTGGCTCCTATTTCCGTTTCGTAGACCGGTGTTTCGTGCACTAGTCGGCTGATCTCCGGCTAGTGTCGATTCGAGTGGGACCAGGTGTACAACCCCTGCAGGGTGAAAACTATACGTATAGCCGCGTCCTCGGTTATGGACATCCCTACTCCTCTGTTGCTCTTATTAGTTAGTGTTACTCATGATTTCTACCTCCCTCTAGAATTTTGTCCTGCCAGGGGGCAGTTGAGATGCGAGGAGAGGGAGTTCTCGCATCGACTTGGTGGTTTTGGAAGGTGTGTGTGACCGGGAGTCCGGAATGCCGGAAGAGCCCGAGTCGGAGTTGAAAGGAGATGTGTATTCTTATATATATTATATTGCATGCATAGGGAAACCCCAAGCTTTACCCTTGAACTCTGTTATACCCGTAGTATAGACCACATAAAGCTTGCATACGGATGGTGACGTGAACCTATCCCATTCCTTGGGGATAGCCTGGTACGATGCAGGATCCGACCCGGAATTCGACCCCAACGACGACGGATGGTACGACTGAGGCCCGAGCTACGCTCAAGTCGCCTGTGGAGGTGGAACCCGAAGATGGAGGACGGCCGAAGACCTAGCTACCGCTATGCGCTTTCTGCTTGTTCGATTTAGCCGAAAGGCTTGTAATAAATTCCGTACTACAGATCCGCTGGATTTATGTAATAATTAAACCCGTGATTGACCTCTTAATGAGCACGACTGTGATATTATGCCTGAAATGAGTTCTGTATGTGATAGCGCTTGATCCAGGGACTATCACGACGATACAGGGAGTCGGATTCCTCGATACGGGAATCCGGTTCATTTCAGTTGGTATCAGAGCCATGTTTGACCGTAGCACGAGCCTTAGACATGGTCGGTAGACCTAGGAAAATCTATACTATTCCATCCACTTATTATAATACCTTGGACTAATTTCCGTCAACACCTTGACTCAATTTCCCTCCACTCTTGAGTTACTCTCTTACCTACGCTGACTCAATTCTCGCGTTCCTACGCAGGGTAGCAACCGCGATGGCAACTACGATGGAGAGCGTGACCCACGACCTCGCGCTGTACGAGGAGTACCACCAGAGAGGCGTCTTCAGGTGGTTCGAGCGCGTGGTGGAGCACATCGGCATCGACCTGGCCTACATCAAGCTCGCCCTGAAGTCGACCACTGCTCCCCCATACTACTCCAAGATGGCCACGCTCGTCGTCCTGCCAGACCCCGCAGTGCCCGCCTTCAAGGGCAAGATGATCCACAGCTTCGGCGTACTCACCGAGACCGCTGTCCAGTCAGCCGCTCGGAAGATGACGATGGAGCTGCTCGCCCAGTTCTGGCAGACCAAGTTCGCCAACTCCTCTTTCCGCCTGCTACCTCGGTCCGTCCTACCCAATGAGGATCCCGAGGCCGTCTACCTGGAGATGTACTCTGCCCCGGTTCAGGAGACTGGAGGGGACCAGCCCATGATCCACACCACCGGCTCTTACCTCTACGACCTGGACCACCTAGCTGTGAACCTCTCCTCGGAGAGCGATCAGCTACACCTGGGTTTCTACGACAGTGTGAGGCACATCCACGTCCTGCAGCACGAGATTCAGGGGTGGAACCAGCTCTACACCACGGCTCAGAGGGAGGCCCGTCGCAACCAAAGGAACTACATGGAGGCGCAAATGATGCGTCAGACAGAGACCCAGCTGAGGAAGGCCGCCGAAGCCAAGCTACTCCAGACCGAGACCGAGCTCCAGAAGCTCCGGGAGGAGAAGGCCGAGTGGAAGCTCAAGGAGAAGGACTACCTCGACACCATCAGCAAGCTCAAGGACCGAGCCACCGACAGTGAGGCCGAGTGCCGCCAGCTGCAGACTCAGGTGGACGACCAGCAGGACTTCATGACCCTACACGGCTACTTCGAGGCCAAGACCGAGGACCGGGTGAAGGAACTGGAGACCCGGCTGGAGAGGAACAAGAAGAACATCGCCTTGCTGACCCGCACCGCTGTGTACCTTCGCGACAAGGCCGCACGCGCCTTGCAGACGTGGGAGATTTCGACTCCATCCGCGTCGACGAGATCCACGAGCTGAGGAATCAGCTGCCCGAGGAGAGTCAGCCCCTGGTGAGGAAGGAGGACTTCAAGCTCATCCCCACGGAGCTTCGCCTACACCTGTGCCCCCACGAGGAGATGCCGCCCGCGATCGAGACCGAGGAGGTGGTGGAGGCCGTCGCCGCCATCGACGCCATCTTCCCGGAGGACTACCCAGAAGCATACAAGCGCGTGTTGTCCTACAAGAAGCCACGCGTCACCTTCTACTAGGGCGTGAGTTGGTGTCTTAGGTAGGAGTAGGTGTAGGTAGGTAGCCGCCGATGGTCCATTCCGGCGAGAGAGTCTCATGAGTCGTGTTTTGAGCCGATAACTGTTTCCGGCTAGCGTCCTATGATGTCACGAGTCTAGGTAGACACGTAGGAGTCACCACTCTTTTGTAAACATTCACGATGTATTCTTAGAGTGTGAGTGGGGGTGTAATCTTGAAGGCTTTTGGGTTGACCTCGAGATAACACCGGTGATTCCTTGTACTGCTGTTGATGTCTGAATGGATGGATGTTATGACTCTTCATTCTCGTATTATTTTATTCGATCGTTATTTTCATTTAAAACATTATCGCCTTTATTTTTGCATTTTTCTCGGATAATTGGCATGTTTGCCCATGTGTGATTCTTTTATTTTGGGTGGTGAGTGCCGGCTTTACGCAAGAGAACTTCCCCTCAACCTACACAGGAAATGTCGATCCGGAGATCCGATCGCTTGATGGCTCGTTTCGAGCAAGCCGCCCAGGAGGAAGCCGCAGCCGAAGCACGCGGACGAGGTCGCCCGTTTGGCCGTGGGCGCGGACGTGCTGCCCCAGCACGTGCCCCGGCAGCAGGGCGTGGAAGAGGCAGAGGACCTGCCGCGGGTGCCGCACCCCGCGCCTTTGGGGAGGCACGCCGTGGAGACGAAGCTGATGAGGAGGAGGTCGATGAGGAGATCGACGCTGAGCCAGCTCAGCAGCCACCGCCGCCACCGCCGACACTCGCAGAGATCATGGACAGGCAGACGCAGCTTCTTCAGCGTCTGACCGAGTCAGTTGACCAGAGGAACCACGGGCCAACCGCCATGGCCCGCCTGAAGAGGACCTCCAGCGCAAGATCGAGAGGTTCATCCGCCTGAAAGCCCCGACTTTCAGCTACGCCGAGGACCCCTTGGAAGCCGATGACTGGCTGAGGGTGATCGAGACCAAGTTGGACCTCACCAACTGCACCGACGAGGAGTGCGTGCACTCGCAGTCCACCAGCTTGAGGGAACTGCCAAGTCGTGGTGGGACAGCTACTGCGACTCCCACCATGACCCAGCACACATCTCGTGGGAGGAGTTTGCCAGGGCATTCCGTGAGCAGCACGTGCCCCGGCAAGTGATGATCCAGAAGGCTCAGGAGTTTCGTACCATGACCCAGGGTACGATGAGGGTGGAGGAGTACGAGCGTCACTTCACCAAAATGATGAGGTACGCTGCAGACGACACCAACACCGAGGAGAAGAAGCAGTTCTGGTTTCTCCGAGGACTACACCACGGCATCCGTCAGATCGTGACGGGATGCGAGTACCCATCCCTTCGCAGCTTGGTCAACCGTGCCATTGCTGTGGAGAGGGAGAGACTAGGATGGGAAGACCGTCAGCGCAACAAGAAGCGCCAGACCGACCACCAGGTTCGAGACCGACCCTTCCAGAAGACAAGGAATGCGCCACCTCTGCCACCGAGGAGCGGTTTCCGATCCGGCTCCAGTCAGCCGGGCAGGAACTTCAGTGGAGGAGGCAACCACTACTCCGGCAACAGGACCCACGGAGGACAGAACCAGGGAGGAGGCAACTATCACCGCCAGCAGCCGGCACAGAGGACCAACAGTGGCTCGACGCCGTTTGTTTGCTTCACCTGCAACAAACCGGGCCACAAGTCCTATGAGTGCCCCGAGAAGAAGACCTCGACTCCAGCTCGCGCGCCTGGCTCCACCGGCAGGCCCGCTCAAGCTCCGCGCTCCGCAGACCGTGGCCGCCTCACCCACCTGACAGAGGAGGAAGCCCGGGATGCCCCCGACGTCGTGACAGGTGAGTATCTTATCAACGGCTCTAAGGCCTTGGTGTTGTTTGACTCTGGAGCCACTTGCTCCTACATCTCTTCAAAGTGTGTTGCACAAAAATCCCTACCGATGACCCCGAGAAGCCACCCTATCATCACTAGCTCCCCGCTGGGGGATCATAGGTGCACCTTAGCATGTAAAGGAGTGAAGATCATGATTCAGGGACTGCCATTCACAGCTGATCTGACTGTACTGCCGTCTGAAGGGATAGATGTTATTTTGGGAATGGATTGGTTGACAGCACATAAGGGTGTCATCTCTTGCTCACCCAGATTAATAACCTTGGAACACCCTAGTGGGAGGAAGGTCGAAGTGGAACCGTTGAAGTCTCGAGATGTACCTCAGGTGTACAACTTGAACAGCTTGGAGAAGAGGACACTCGAAGATGTGCCGGTGATTTGCGAGTATCCTGATGTGTTTCCCGAGGAACTACCGGGACTACCACCGGACAGGGATGTCGAGTTCGTGATTGACCTTGTGCCAGGAACGGCACCGATCGCGAAGCGACCCTACCGCATGTCCGCGGAAGAACTCACCGAGTTGAAGAATCAGTTGAAGGATCTGCTAGATAAACAGTATATCAGGCCTAGTGCATCGCCATGGGGATCACCTGTATTGTTCGTGAGGAAGAAGGACGGAACCATGAGGCTATGCATCGACTACCGATCGTTGAATGCCGTGACAATCAAGAACAAGTATCCGTTGCCCAGAATCGATGATCTGCTCGACCAGTTGAGAAAGGCCAAATTCTTCAGCAAGATCGATCTGAGATCCGGATACCATCAGATGAAGATCCGGGAAAGCGATATCCCGAAGACAGCATTCGTGACCAGATACGGCCAGTACGAGTTCACTGTAGTATCTTTTGGACTGACCAACGCACCCGCCTACTTTATGAACATGATGAACAAGGTGTTCATGGAAGAACTAGACAAGTTCGTCGTAGTCTTCATCGACGACATCTTGGTCTACTCCGAGACAGCCGAAGAACACGCTGAGCACCTGAGGGTAGTACTCGAGAGGTTAAGACAGAACCAGCTGTATGCTAAGTTCAGCAAGTGTGAGTTTTGGCTAGAGAGGGTTGCCTTCCTAGGCCACGTGTTGACTGCTGAAGGGGTTGCCATAGATCCCGAGAAGATCGAAGCAGTGTCCGAGTGGCAACAGCCGAAGAGCGTGACCGACATCCGAAGCTTCCTGGGTTTGGCAGGTTACTACCGACGATTCATCGAGAACTTTTCCAAGATTGCCAAACCTATGACCGAGTTACTCAAGAACAACGTACCGTTCGTATGGTCATCCAAGTGCGAAGCCAGCTTTCAAGAGCTCAAGTCCCGACTTACTACCACTCCAGTCCTCACCCTTCCGGACATCCGAAAGGACTTCGTCGTCTATTGTGACGCTTCTCGTCAAGGCCTGGGTTGTGTGCTGATGCAAGATGGCAAAGTTGTGGCGTATGCCTCCCGACAGTTGCGGAAACACGAAGAGAACTACCCTACCCACGACCTTGAACTCGCAGCTGTAGTGCACGCCTTGAAGATTTGGAGGCACTACCTCATTGGCAACAAGTGCGATATCTATACCGACCACAAGAGCCTAAAGTATTTCTTTACTCAGGCAGAGCTGAATATGAGACAGAGGAGATGGTTAGAGCTGATCAAGGACTACGACCTAAACATCCAGTATCACCCCGGCAAAGCTAACGTCGTAGCAGACGCCTTAAGTAGGAAGCATTATTGCAGCAATCTGTTAGTTCGAGAGGAGCAGCCAGCTCTGTGCGATGAACTCGAGAGACTGAAGTTAGAAATAGTAGAGCAAGGGCACCCGAACACAATGACAGTCAAGTACAATCTGGAAGATCGAATCAGGCAAGCACAGCGACGATGCCCGGAACTTCAGAAGCTCAAACGAGCAATGCGAGACGGGAAAGCGACCGACTACCGGGTCGACGACCAAGGAACCATATGGCTGAAAGATCGCATATGCGTACCCCAGGATCAAGGGATCCGTGCCGAGATTCTGGACGAAGCGCATAACTCCAAGTGCGCCATACACCCGGGATGTACGAAGATGTACCAAGACCTGAAGGACCGTTTCTGGTGGAATGACATGAGAACGGACATAGCCGAGTTCGTGGCTAAATGCGATATTTGTAGAAGAATCAAGGCAGAACACCAGCGCCCTGCCGGTCTACTGAAACCACTTGATATCCCCGTATGGAAGTGGGACGATATCTGCATGGACTTCATAACAGGGTTACCCCGGACTCTGAAGGGCAACGACTCCATTTGGGTAATCGTTGATCGCCTAACCAAAGTGGCACATTTTATCCCCGTCAAGACCACGTACCCCGTGAGCCGATTATCCGAACTGTACATAGAGAACATTCTGAAACTCCACGGAGCACCGCGAAGCATAGTATCAGATCGAGGCCCTCAGTTCACCGCAAAATTTTGGCAGAGTTTGCACAAATCCATAGGGACTCGACTAGATTACAGCACCGCCTTTCATCCCCAAACCGATGGGCAGACCGAGAGAGTGAACCAGATACTCGAGGACTTGCTTAGAGCATGTGTGCTAGCCTACGGGAGTGATTGGGAGAAGAGTTTGTCCTATGCTGAGTTCACGTACAACAACAGCCATCAGGCCAGTTTGCGAATGTCACCTTTCGAGGCACTTTACGGCAGAAAATGCAGAACCCCGCTGATGTGGTCAGAAACCGGAGAGAGATCGTATTTTGGTCCAGACTCTATATTAGAGGCTGAGGAGAATGTCGCCAAGATCAGGGAGAACCTGAAGGTAGCGCAGAGCAGACAGAAGAGCTACGCCGACAAGAGGAGAAGAGACCTCTCGTTCGAGGTCGGAGACCACGTATACCTGAAGGTGTCACCACTTCGAGGCACCAAGAGGTTTCACGTCAACGGGAAGCTAGCCCCGAGGTTCGTTGGACCGTATCCGATCATCCAAAGGATCGGAGGACTGGCGTACAAGCTAAAGCTACCAGAAGAACTTGCTGGAGTACACCCAGTTTTCCACGTATCTCAGTTACGCAAATGCTTGCGAGTACCGGACGAGACAATACCACCAGAGGCAGTGGACTTGCAGGAAACGCTTGAGTATGTTGAGTATCCCGTGAGGATTCTAGCCCGGGCAGATAAGGAGACTAGGAGAACCTCCGTTCCTTACTGCAAGGTTCTCTGGAGCAATCACACCGAACGGGAAGCCACTTGGGAGAAGGAGTCCGATCTGAAAGAGAAATACCCACACCTTTTCGAGGACCAGGTAAACCTTTAATCTCGGGGACGAGATTCTTGTGAGGGGGGGAGTCTGTAACATACCATGTTAAGCTTAGAGTGTTTGATTAGCAAAAATTGTGAATTTCAAAAAACTTTTGCGGATAAACTTGTTTTGGAACTGCTGTTGGGTTTTTCTTGATTGGAATTTTCCATTTGCTTTTACAAATGTGTGGGATTTGAATTTGTTTAGGCCAAACAAATTCAAATCCAATCTTTAACCTTTCAAACCTCTAGTGGGCCACCAGCCCAACCGCTCCTTCCCCCCCCGCGCGCAAACCAGCCCACGTGCACGGCCTGCACGGCCCACGGACCACCACTGGCCCAGCCCACCGTCGCACTCCCCCGCGCACCCCCTTTACCTTTCCCCGGGGTGGCTGACGACCGGGCCCCGCGAGTCAGCTTTCCTCTTCCTCCTTTCTCCCGTCGCGACCCGAAGCCTCCGCTTCCCTCTGCTCCGCTCCACTCCGCCCTGCTACGCTCCGCTCTGCCCCGCAGCACCCCGCCCCGACCGCGTCGCCGCTCACCCGCTCCGCGACAGGAAGCCCAACCGTCGCGCCCTGCTTTTCCCCCTCGCCGCGCTCCTTTTCTCCCTTTTCTTCCCCGCCGTGGCCCCGCTCCCGTGCGTCATCCGCCGGCCCCGCGCTCCGCCCCGCTCCGCGACAACCCGGCGTAACCGCCCGCGCCGCGAGCCCTAGCCCTAGACCTAGCCCCGTACCGCAACCGCGGCGATGCCGCCACGCGTCCCGGCCCGGCCGTCGAGAAACCCCGGCCGCGGCCGCACCTGAACCCCCAGCGCCGCGTATAAGAGCCCCCGAGGCCGCACCACCCCAAACCCTAGAAACCTCGGCCTCACTTCCGCCGCCGTCGCTCGGAGAGGAGAAGAAGGACGAGCAGGAACCGCGCGAGGAGGTGGTGGACGACGAGCTGCGCAAGGAGGAGAAGGCCGACGCCCCGGAGCTCCACCAGGCCGGCGCCCCGTACGACGACCTCGACGCCGCCGCTCGCCCTGCACGGCCCCGATCCGCCGGCACCGACCCGCCACCGCGTCGAGCCTGTCCCCCTTCAATCCCACAGGTGAACACCACGGCCGCTGCCCCTCTTCCTTTCCCCCACTGCTGCCGGCTAAGCCGATGATCCCTCCGTAGCATTCCCTAGGACCCCTTCCCTTCCCGGCCTTGGCGCCGTTCTTGTGCAGGGACCCGTCGCGCCGCCCATCGACCCGCAACCGCCGTCGCACTCCCACCGCCGCTGGCCTCGCCTTCACCGTGCCGCGCGCACACTCACCCCCGCACAGACCAACACGGCCGAGCCTACCCGCACTCCTGGCCGCACCCCAGCCTTACCTCGCCACGGCCCCGCCACGGCCTTGCCGTGCGCGGTGACCACACGCCGGCGCCGCGACGTCGCGTTCGCGTCGCGGCCGATCCTTTGGGGCTTTTCCCCGAACACCACCGGGACGTCCGTCCCCGCACGCACGCGCGCGCACCCATCTGCCGCGCCTGAGCCCCACCTGCCAGTGAGAAGAGAAGGGGAGCAGAAGCAGCCGGGCCGCGAGGAGGAGGCAACGAAGCAGCCCAGCCCAGCGAGGAGGAGGAGCCGAAGGGAGAAGGCCGCCTGCCGCCAAGGCCCAAGGACCAGCCGGCCCAACCGTTTGGGCCCAAAACCGAGCCGAACCCTTTCCTTTTTCCTGTGCAGACCTGACCCGGAGGGCCCACCTGTCAGCCTCGCGCCGAGGCTGACCAGTGGGGCCGCTGACCGTGGACCCCGTGACCTTTGACCGTTGACCGTTGACCGGTCAACGTTGACCGGTCAACGCTGACGTCAGCAGGGCCCACTGCTGACGTCATCATCCAGGACCCCTCTGCTGACGTCATGCTGACGTCAGCATGCCACGTGGCACATCCAGGTGCTGCCACGTGTCCCTGTTTTCAGGCTTTCTTTTCTGAAAATCCTTTATTAATTTCAGAAATAGGTTTTTCCTTAGAAAATTCATAATAAATTATCCGGACCTCCGAAAATTATGAAACCAGTTTCATAATTCTTCTAAAATCATGAGCCACCTGTTAGAGTAGGTTTTGTGATGATTTGGATCTTATTTGCAACCTTTTGTGCACTTTTGCACTTTGGACCCTACTCTTACTCGTATTTACGAATAGGACCCGCCCGCGAGGAGCTGACCGACGACCAGGACTACCCGGAGACTCAGGAGGACTTCGAGGAGACGCCAGGTTCACGCCCATCTAAGAATTGAACTCCTATTAGGCATTTGCTTGTAGATATGCTATTGCTGTATGTGTATATATATATATATATATATATATATATATATATATATATATATATATATATCGAGACGAACCTGCATGGCCTCTTTACGATCCATACCCCTTGTCAACCCATCTTAAATTGTTTATTATATGCAATGCCTTGTAAATCCTTGAAAGTGTATATGTGGGACATGGTTGGATAGTCTTGGCGTGCGTGAAGTGGTTCTCTTCAGGAGTTGGTGATTAGGGTTTAGCCGGGAGTGGGCGACCTAACTCGATCGTGGATCGAGGGCTTGGGGTGTGTATCTTGGCACACCCTACGGAGTACCTGTGGCGGGTACAACTTTGTTACGTGTTGAGGTGTTTGGGGCACCCGTTAAGGGTGCAGTTGCGGACCACCGTGGTGGATACGCGTGAGACGAAGATGCCCGCTCCGGCAGTTAAGGACCGAGTGAGAGTAACCATGACTTGTGGGACTTTGTAAGCGTGCACACCACTTACCCATTATGAGGGTGGGCCCGGTCCGGACTTAGCAAGCGCGGTACCAAGCCGGTAGGAGGATCGAGTATCGGTGCAGGGGAAGGAGGTGCTGACCTCACGTTCCCCGAGACGCATGGGAGGCTTCACAGTCCCGGGGCGACCTCTCGCGGGAGGATGCGCCCAAGACCCGGGAAAGCCGGATGGTGCCGTGGCTCCTATTTCCGTTTCGTAGACCGGTGTTTCGTATACTAGTCGGCTGATCTCCGGCTAGTGTCGATTCGAGTGGGACCAGGTGTACAACCCCTGCAGGGTGAAAACTATACGTATAGCCGCGTCCTCGGTTATGGACATCCCTACTCCTCTGTTGCTCTTATTAGTTAGTGTTACTCATGATTTCTACCTCCCTCTAGAATATTGTCCTGCCAGGGGGCAGTTGAGATGCGAGGAGAGGGAGTCCTCGCATCGACTTGGTGGTGTTGGAAGGTGTGCGTGTGACCGGGAGTCCGGAATGCCGGAAGGGCCCGAGTCAGGAATGAAAGGAGATGTGTATTCTTATATATGTGTTGCATGCATAGGGAAACCCCCAGCTTTACCCTTGAATTCTGTTATATCCGTAGTATAGACCACAAAAAGCTTGCATACGGATGGTGACGTGAACCTATCCCATTCCTTGGGGATAGCCTGGTACGATGCAGGATCCGACCCGGAATTCGACCCCAACGACGACGGATGGTACGACTGAGGTCCGAGCTACGCTCAAGTCGCCTGTGGAGGTGGAACCCGAAGACGGAGGATGGCCGAAGACCTAGCTACCGCTATGCGTTTCCTGCTTGTTCGAATTAGCCGAAAGGCTTGTAATAAATTCCGTACTACAGATCCGCTGGATTTATGTAATAATTAAACCCGTGATTGACCTCTTAATGAGTATGACTGTGATATTATGCCTGAAATGAGTTCTGTATGTGATAGCGCTTGATCCAGGGACTATCACGACGATACAGGGAGTCGGATTCCTCGATACGGGAATCCGGTTCGTTTCAAGTCCCATTTTCCGCCCTGGGATGCAGTAACTACCTAGCGGACAAGTCAGGTGCCTAGCGGACAAGTCCGCCAGGTCTGGCGGACATGTCTAGCTGGTTTGTCGGACAAGTCTGTTGCTCGGAATGAAGTGCTCAGTCAAACTGGAAGTTTCGAATTTGTTACCGGAAGTTCCGGTTTATCATGAAGAAACTGACTTCATAGCACTTGGTGTGCGGACTGAGTGGTTGAACTAGCAAGGCAGTTAAAGTGATGATGGGCTACGCACCACTACACTATCATATTCAAGACTCAAGTTACATCAACAATGGAGAATATGGACAAGATAACATTCTTTATGTAAAAGTGGTAAACTTGTATTACTCTTAATCTTTTTGTTTACCAATCTTTATATCTTGCTCAGCTTCATTGCCCATGTTATGTCAAGTATAACTAGCCTCTAGTTGCTCAAGCATGCCTTATATGCCTATTTTCAAAATATTATATGCATGCTATATGTCTAGCTAGTTTGACATATTTACCCTTTCATCTTCTAGTGTCTTTAAGATTGAATGGTACTATAAATCATCTTGTGTTGCCTAATGTCTTTCTTGTACGAGAGTGTCTCATGAAACTAGGTAACTCAAGAAAGGCTTGATCCAATGTTAAAAGCACAAGGTAAAAATGCACTTGTTGGTCAAATGTTGATTTCAAGTAACAATTACATATCTATGTGTATGTAAGGTTATTCATGACATGCTTCATTTTATATGTTAACTATGCATACTTGTCATGATAGAAGTATAGAATGAAGTTCTCCGAGATCGTAATTGAGAGTGTGCACTTCACAAGAATTCAATTCTTGTTGCACATAGTAAGGGGGAGCTTGTTCTATATTTCAATATGAGGACTAATCTTCTTTTGAGTGTACAAGTTCTTAGGTCCCCTTTGTGAGAATGTGTTTCTCATTGTGACGATGCTCAAGAAAACAAGCTACAAACAGAGAGAAACTCTTGAACTTAAAAGTTGCTTTACTTTGAAGTTGTCTTCCATATTGGCTATAAGCCAAAACCGGAAGTTCCGGTTTGACATCCGGAAGTTCCGGTTTGGGCAGAGGCCATTTCTTACTAACTCCTGAGTTATTCATGTCTACAGCAGTTTGGTCTCAATGAATATCTAGAGTAAGGGTGACATCTTGCATCTGAGGTCAAAATTATGTTATTGGACAAGATTTTCACTTCTTTATCTACACATACCTAATACATCCTACAATTGCAAGTATGTACTTCTAATCATGCAAAGAAGGCTTAGGTAAGAAAAGAGGTACAATTCTCAACTACTCATTGTAATTGCATCTAGGCCTTAATGTTAGGTCTGATTGATTGGGTCAAAATGGCAAAAGTCAATTTGAGCTCTGAGTGGTTTGGAAAAACAAGTTTTTGAAAAGTTCTAAAGTAAGAGCATGTCTCTATATTCCTATATTGATGTATATATGGGGTAAGCAAGCAAGCGAGAGCGAAAGAGCCACAAGGGGAGCAGACGGTGAAAAATGAAAATGACATGGGAGGGCGGCGGTTTATATAGCCGGTCGACCGAGAAATCCGCACCGCGCACAGTAATTGCCTCAAAAGGCGCGCCGAGTATCCCGCAACCGAACACGCGAAACATTTTGAATTTCAAAAATCGAAAATCGGCGGCAAATTGCCAAATTCAAAATACGCAAAAATATTCTCCCGCGCAAAACCGCGAAATTTGCGGGCCCACAAGCTGACGGCTCACCTCTTCCGAGCCTAGGGGAGACTTTTTTGACACCGCGCCGAATTCGAGGGATAGGCTCATCAAAGGTGACCCAACCCCTCGAGGGGCTAATATTGGGGATCACCGCGGAGGGTCACGTCACCCCTCACATTTCCCGAGGTGAGCGACGTCACTCGTGGACCCATCTTCATTCGCAGAACCATTCAACTCCATGACCCCTCGAAAACCTTTGGAGGCGGCAGGATACCCTTCGCCACCCTCCGGACGGCGAAGGTCAATAGGTTGAGTTTTCTTGGATTATCGGACCTCCAGAGGCGACAAAACAACCTCCGCGACCCTTCGGGACACCGAGGGTCGACGGCTCAGTATCTGTGACCCTCCGAATATCGGAGGGCAAGCAGCAAATTATCGCGATCAGGTACGAATGTTAGCAAACACATCGGAGGCCCAGTGAATAAACACGGCCCACTGAACGAGCACTACACGAGCACGACCCATTACGATTGGTGGGCCGGGCCTACGGTGTCTGGCCCATGTGGACAGCTGGGTCCCGGGCAGGGATGCGCATTAATTGGGGTTGCCGTTGGAAATGACAGTTACAACCCTCAGTCAATTTTAACCCAGAATATTCTCTGGATATCCTAGGTGATAAGGGGTATAATGGTCCTCGTAAAAAGTGCAGATCGTGCCCTATAAATACCCACCCGCATTGATGGGACAGGACATGCCTTGATCACTACCCGACACCCTACCTACCTACTGTGCTGGGCTACCGACAGTTTGGTATCCCAACAAATATGATAGATATTTATAAAAAAAATATCTTAAGATAGTGTTAAGGACTTAGCCTAAGGGTATACACCCGTGGAGGGCCAATATGCGGAATAGGATGCTAAATTACCTATCCCAATAAGAAATGTGACGTAGCCACCAAGGAGCTGCATAGTCGGACGCTATCAGGACTCTACTCAGATCAAGATCTCACGAGATAGAGTAGGATTCAAATAAGGATATTTTACCCATATAGATATAGGACTTGTCATTATAATCCACCTTAACCCCACTATAAAAGGAGGTAATAGGTTTCAGATCAAATCATCCATAGCTCTTAGCCATCAAGCATATTGTAAGCTAAGCGCTATAATCAAGACACCACTATACAGGACGTAAGTATTGAATCTGAACCTATCTACATCGTAAATATATTGAATCTGAACCTATCTACATCGTAAATATTATCTTTCTCTACTCGCCAAGTTGCCCCTAAATCATCCAAGGACTCGGCTACAAGAGTAACTTGGTCTATGATTGAGGATAACATCTTTGACAATTAATTAGCTAATTACTCTCTGAGCCGATAAATGTTTATTGTTTGACTGTTTTTTACCACTCATCTTCTTAAAAAAATCAGATTTTAAAATAAAGTAAAGTCATACTTAAAGTGCAATACATAATAAATTAATTCATATTAAAATTAATAATATTCATAAAATTTTGTGAATAAAATGAAGGTTTGAAAAAAATTCAAATGATAAACATTTGTGGACAGAGTTCGTAAGATCCAAACAAACCCTAAAACACGAGAGGATGTTTTCTTCACTGCATATGGTTGCCAAATAAGCGTCTATATTGGCTAAGAACATATGGAGTCAGATGTGCGCGTTAAGCCAAGTGTCTGCTGCAACAATGGAGCGAACAGATCCGAAGACACTAAATCCAAAAAAGAATCAGTCCAGTTGGTTCCGATTTTGGCATTGTGTTGTGTCATCCCTTTGTCCTGTCCTCGACCATCAGGATTCCAAAACCGCCATCTGAACTGATCCATTTAGGGCCTCTTTTGGTAGGTTGCATATGACGGCCAGGCTCGCTTGATGTAGTCCACACATGTTTGGTAGACTAGCTCGCTAGTTAGAGGTAACATAGGTTTGGTAGACTAGCCACACAGGTTTGGTAGACTATGTTGTTGGTAATTGCCACCAACACCAATGAAAGATTGATCATTTTTCGTAACGAAAGAACAACTATTTTCCACGTAAAACAGCAAACCAATTCCCTTCTTATGTGAGGATGGAACGGGTACGCGTCTATCTCGATCAGGACCCCTCACAAGATTTTATTTCTATCGCTATTTACTTTCTGGAATCGGCTGATTACTGGACTCCATCGATTCTAGTTCGGATACTCCGACATCGTTCTCCTCGCCATGCAACGTCGATCACGCCCATCTTGTCTTTTGCTTGACACTTTGTAACACGGCAGCTGAACACTCGTCACATCCCGATTGGCTTCTCTTTGGAGGCGATTGGTTAGTTGCATATCGGCCAACCAGGCCCGCTGTATGCAATTTCACTGTGTTCGGTTGCCTGTAATATTGCTTCAGGAGCCTGTCCCAACTAATGCAAACAGTAGCCTCTGGACAGACTCGACACATGTGAGTGAAATGAGCTTCTCTATGGAGCCAGATAGGTTTGATGCAGGCACAGGAATTGAGATGTGTTTTTTGTTTAACTTTCTAGTTATATCTTTTAATTTATATATATGATTAAAAAACTAATTGTAGCATTGTGTTATTGATATTTTTACAAACAAAACTAGACCACACTTATTTATATATTTTTAATATATATATATTATTTTTATTTTGTGTTTCATATACAACCAATCAAACATAATCTCATCTTGATCAACATGTCCTATCATATGCAACAAACCAATTATGAAATAGTTGTATCTCTAGACACCGGAGACCACGTCAAAGAGGGCCTCCAGCCATGGGACCTCACTGCTGACGAGCTTGGAGGGGATAGGAACTTGGAGAGCTCACCTAGGGCTGTCACGGAATGTGGGGAGGCATGTGTGCACCGGGCGACGTGCAGAGGCGGCGGCGGTGGATGGCGTGCGTCGTGAGGAGGTCGCCGGGCACCGGACTCTGCCACGAACCTCTTGGGATCGTGCGCGAGAGTTTGGGTAACAAATCTTGGGGCTCGGTGAGGTCGCTTCGTCCTTGGAATCGTGGGTGCAGCGCGAGAAGGGTGTGGCGGCTCATCGGGGTTGTCGTGGTTGGAGGAGGGGAACCAAGGTGCGCTCGGGGGTGACTTATATAGCAGCGGGAGAGCTCTATCTGCAAGGAATTAGAGTTTGTAAGTAGAGATAGATGAGAGTCCAAGTTAGAGGGGAGGGGATTTGAATCGATGGAGAGATTGGGAGGAGTCTATGGCCATCACGAGTTGGAAGAAGGCCCTGACGGTTGGGGTCCACATGTCGGCGAGTTGGATGCACGGGGCCGCGTTCCAGTGAGACAAGTGAGGAGAAGGAGGGCGCGACCTGGTGGGCTGTCGTCTTGGCCCAGTGCGGGTGAAGGGAGAGACGGGAGGGGAGCTGGGGCACTAGCCTGCGCAGCCTAGAGGGAAGGTGGGTGGGCCTCGGCGAGAGGGGCTCCAGCCCAGGGGGGAGAAGGTTTGAGGGTGTCACAGTCTCTTTTTATATGATGTTTCTTAGATCATTTTGTTTAGAGAGTACAATATATTGCTAGTGTACGTTACATGGAACATTTGCAATTTAGTATCCATAGTTATATTAAATGGGAGTGTACTATAAAAAATTCACAATTATAAATATTTATAATTTTACATCAGTAAACATGATTCACATGTTCAGAACTAACAATAAACGTGAACAATACAGAACTACACATGAATGGCATCAAATAGAACTACGAAAGATATGAAAGTCCCAAAGTTACATAGAGAAATAACCAAGGTTGCAAAAGCAAAATGCCACATGAAACCCAGCTGGAGGAATGAACATGTTACAGATTTCAGCACCAGAATCAAAACATTATTTGATTAATGGTTTCAGCCCGGGAATCTTCACTCTCTGTGTTTCAACGCTCATGTACGGTCATTTTTTGCCTTTTCCTTTGACGTTCTTATTGCTCTTCGCAACCTATGACAAATGAAATTATTCAATGTACAATCAAGCTATAAAGCGAAACATGTTAGAACCTATTGCTTCGTACAGAATTCAAGTTTACTTAAAACATATTGAAGTTTTTGCACTTTGCAAGAATTATAATTTTCAAACAACATACATTTGGGAACCCTATCTATTGAATTTTGAAGTAAATACTCCCTCCGTTCTTTAATTGTTGTCATTAGTTATTTCAAAAATGAATTAGTCGGCAACAATAATTTAAAGGCGAAGAGAGTATAAGTATTTTGAAAGCTAAAATTATGTACTTGACATTTTTTTTAAAAAATCACAATTAATGAATTCCTAATTTTTTTTACCAGTTTTGCATGTGCCGTCAAGCAATTACGGATCATTATGACTAGATCCAGCTTGAGCTCCACTAACACATTTCGTCACAAATGGTTAGCTTTTATTTTTTGTGTTCCACCATAACCCCTCTTCAGCTATTGACCTAATTAATCCTTCTCCACAAACCACGATCACTACAGAACGATTTCTCTAAGGTACTGATAAATATTTTTCTTCAAACGATCGCTGCAACTGCGACAATCAGATCGCTGTTGAAAATTCAACTTTTCCGTGCGGTTACACTAGAACAACTGCATGTAAAGATGGCACCTTCACAAGCGAGTGCTAAGGCCAAATGCTTTGGATTCAGTGTTTACAGTAGAACCATTTTACATTGTAAAAATATTTTTTTATTTAGTTTTTTTGCTATTGAGATCAATGATAAAACTGGAACAGGTCCTAATTTACAATTTGTATGAGGTGATACATAATTCACATAGACTCCCTCAATCTAATCATACAAAAATAGGGGGGCTTCCAAAAGATTAGTGAAGAAAGTAAAAGACCTAATTGCCCTTTTTTTTATTACCGATCGAATTAAGTATGCCACCCAAAGGGCTATATGAAATTCTGTTACGAAAACACCCATCTTGCATAGATACCGGTCTACACATAAACAAGCACTATAGCTATGTAAATCACAAGAAATTTCCAAATATGTATAAAACAAATGACTTTGTTAGGTTGATCAAGAAAAAACATAAGAGATGTTGTATAGTTCTTGAAAGTAAGTTGCACATTTAACTGAAAGAGAATATTGGTAGCATAGGCAGAATAAATTAGCAATAATGGACAAATATGTGTGCTTCTCATTGCAGATGCTAGCTGGAATATTAATAGATATTCCTGGTTCCTAAAAAAATGAAGTACCAGATTGGTTTGTTCTGAATTACCTTCTCTGCTCCCGCTGTCAAATTGTCGCTCGAAGGTGGTCGTTGAGGATGCCTTGCTCCATCAAATTTTTGCACAGTGGTGTTATTTGCATCTGAACTCAAATTGCAGCGTAAATAAGATCGGGTAATAATTAAGATGGTGATCAATTGCTTCCCCGCTGACATTAGACCAAGTTTAATGTCCAATCTGTTTTTCTAAAATTCGGGTGATACAGTGATTCCAAAGAAAATAAATATGAATAGAATCTGTGTGGTCATTAATTAGGGATCTTCAATATGCAAGGCAAGAATGTGTTGGGGCTTCCATTCCAATTCTTTCAATGTTTTCTAAAAAACAATAATTGAGGAGCAGCACCTTTCCAAATATTCATAAATCGTATTGATAGATTTTGTGTTTGAGTAAATATTTTCATAATAGAATTATTTCCTTTCTACATTACAGTGAAATAAATTAATAGTCTATTATACTCAATTTAAAGTCAGTTTTGAATGATTTCTGGTAAATAATAAAAAGGCTTGTAGTAAGTGATAGCAGCATGCAGTTACAGGTCTACTTTGAATGATCTCTGGTAAATAACAAAAACTAAATAATTCTCCATATCTTACTTGCAGGGGTGTCAAGGGCGATGCTAGCAGCGGTTTCCAAATCGGTGGCGGCTGCAACAGCATTGAACGCAGCATCTTGGGCGTTGTTTATGGCTTTTTCAACGGCTTCCCTGGCGTTCTTGAAACTATCCTCATCGGTGACCTTGGCGGATTTGGTGACGTTCTTGATGAAAGATTCGAATTCGGCCTTGATGTTTTCAGCAGCACGCTTGACCTCGGTAGCAGCGTCACTGATGGTTTTGGCAGCAGTAGGAATGATCTCCTTGACTGAATTCCCTTCTGCATCACCACAATCCTTTTTTTTTTAGATGACACTTTCTAGTTCAAAAAGGGACGGAAAGAGTAACTGAATAAAGCAAATCATCGATGAAATATGTGAAGACATTTACGCTTACCAGGTGCTGGACAAACACCTATCCACAATGCTGCTCCCCCAACGGGGTCATTTTTGACAATATACTGTTGCTCTCCACTAACAGGAATGACGACCACTTGATGAGTGCGCTTTAACGCCTCGTTTGGGTCCTCATTATCAAATGTAGCAAGGATTGATGAAAACCTAACCAATTTCGTTGTCATTTCTGCAGTTCAAATAGGAAGATTCTGAGTTTAGGATCAATTATGCCTATTAGTACAAAACTGAACTAGCAGACGACAAATAAAAAAGAAATCTTGGCAACCACAAAGATTAACACAACAGACCTCAAAAGAAATCTTTGCAACCACAAATAACTGTTTGTTGTCACTTTCTACTCGGTTCATAAATAGCATTTCCTTATATTGTCACGTCATAGCTTATTTACCTAGCTTGTTTCAATTCACAACTTTCGACAGTTAATCTTAATCATTGATTTTAAATAATTAGTTCCGAACAAATAATTTTTTATACTCTTCCACAACTTAAAGTATATCTTTTTAGTTGGTTCCTTTCTATTATTAACCATTTGATGTTATCAAATGGATTGCTAGTATTAGTTCCATGTATCACAATAACCAGTCTCTTGTATGAATTAACTGCTTATCTTATACTCTCTCTCAACAAATGTGTCGTTTTAAGTTTGCTCCTAAATCCATCATGTTAAATTCAATTAGTTTATGTCAAGAATCGCATATATATGATAGTCCACGTTTAAACAAATTCTAATAAAGTTATTTTGTCTGAATGTAAAGAAAAAAGTGGGAGGGCATGAATAATTTTCAATAAATCTAAAAAGTTCATTCATTGTCACACTCAATTTAAGGATAAATCGGGTACACTTGTATGTGGTATCTATTAACGCCAATATTTGATGGATCTATGGCAAACTTCAAACTGCAGATCAGAATTAAAAGAGAGACAAATATTTAGAAACGAAGGTATATTTGTTTTCCAGTTCTACTGTCTCAAACATGCTTGATCTTTTAACACCTTAAAGCCTACAGTTGGGTCGATCTCTTTATGAGATAGATATATATGTTCTGAACAGTGTCAAGTTAACATGGACGATTGTTGGTTCTACCTGGGTGCTTAGCAAATAGCTTATCTTTTTAGTTTGATCGGCTTGTTCTCCATTGTACACTTTTTTATCTAAGTTATAGCCAATCACTATACTGAACATGGGTACTTTGCCTAATGTTTAAAACACTCGGTGAAGGCTTTTTAACACTCGGCAAAGCCTTTGCCAAATGTTTTTCTCAGCAAAGAACGCTCGGCAAAAAGTTAGTCAGCAAAAATGTCTTTGTCGAGTGATTGTTTCTTTGAGGTACTAACTGAATTCAAATGAAAATATTTTTAGCTACAATGTTGCATAACTTTTCTAGATCTTTTCTTCATCCAAGATCGTTTACAAATATGAATTTCAAATGTGAAAAATTTTGAACACATTTTAATGTAATAAGATGATTTTAAATGAAATAGTTGTCAAACTATAAACTTTTATAACTTTTTGAAACCTACAACTTTAAATTTTATTGTTTGTTCATCTAAGGTTGTTTGAAAAAATCAAATTTTGAATTTTTAAAATTCAAACATAGTTTTTATTGATAAGATGACTTTAAATTAAAATTTGGCCAACTACAAAATTTTATAACTTCTCAAGATCTACAAAGTTTATTTTAGTTGTTTGATTATTTCTTTATCAAATATAGTAATTCTAATATTGTTTATAAATCTCATACATTTATTTTTTATTTCATAAACTACAAGAGAGATATATAAGTTTTGTGAACAAATTTACCTTTATTTGTCATATGAAGAAATAACCAAAATAAAAGTATTTTCATTTGAATTAATTTACTATTTTAAAATATAATTAAAAATTATCTTTGTCTAATGCTTTAAAAAGGCTCTCGGCAAAGAGCCTCTTTACCAAGTGTAAAAAATGTACTTGGCAAAGAACCTCTTTACCTAGTGTCCAAACAATCGCACTTGGCAAAGAAATGGAGTGTCAAGAAAAAAGCGTCAAACAAAACTTCACCTAGTATTTCTTTTTTTAACACTTGGCAAAGAGGCTTTTTGCCGAGTGACCGGAAATAAACACTCGACAAACTATTTGACCCTCGGTAAAGAGCTTTTTCCCGGTAGTGTGAATAGAGATTTCTTTTATACATTTATACACTGTTCGTTGCATCGGACTGGTTCATGACCGATTGCTTTGGAATCTGATTAGTCTTTGTTAGTTTACAGAGTTAGTCGTCTATTCTAGCCATTATCAACGGATTCATGGGATCAACGTGAGTATTGATCTCTCTATATTTCAGTGTTAATTAGGAATGCCTCGAATGTAGTAGCGTATAAGATCTTACATATAGTTCAAAAATAGTCTTTATTTTCCATGTGTTTCACATCATATCTTACCTTGGAAATTTTATATATACTTCCTCTGTTTTTTAATTGTTTGAACTAGCCGGCGACAACAATTAAAAAATGGAGAGAGTAAAAAATATAACAAACTTGTACAAATTTTTATAGAGATCAAATACAAATAACCAGTGCCAATAGTTAGACTCGGAATGTTAGCAATGATCATTTTAGTATAAGATCTTTCATATAGTTCAAAAAAAGCTTTTGGTTTCCATGTATTTTCACGTCATATGTTACCTTGGAAATTTATTAAATAAAAAATATAATAAACTTATACAATTTTTATGGAGAACAAATACATATAACCGGTACAAATAGTTAGGTTCATACTGTTAGAATAATCATTTAGTATAAGATCTTACATGTGGTTCAAAAATAGTCTTTAGTTTCCATGTATTTTCACATCATATCTAGCTCGGGAAATTATAATAAATAGAAAATATAACAAACTTGTACAAACTTTTATAGAGGACAAATAATAACTGGTACCAATAGTTAGACTCAGACTATTAGGAATGATCATTTAGAAAACATACCAACAATTCAATATTCATTCCATAACAAGTACCAATAGATACCGATTTTTATGCTGTTTAAAACACCGATATATCAATACCAAGCTCTTATCAATACAAAAATCTGTATATCTGTATGAATGCTCAAAGAATATAGAGAACACCTCAGATATGTTTCCAATATTTTAATGCACATGGACGGTCAGTACACATTAGAAATGTTATAACGTTAATGTTGTTGAATTTTGAAAATATAGCTCGACACTGGTAATAATGAAATATATAGGTACATATAGATATACATATAATAGAAGAAAAATGTCCCGTGGTTATAATCATGGAATATAGTGTGAACTTACCAGCTGTAGGAGTACTTGTCGACATGTTTTCCTCTGTATGATCGACAGTATCCACTAATTCAAGTCTTGTTAACTGGTTTCAATTCACAATCTTTGGCAGTGCTTGGTACTGCTCAGGCTTCCTATGTAGGCCTATTTATAGAGCATGTGCTGAAGAAGGCTGCGATATGGTAAACCATATCCTAAGTTGTTAGGTGGTCTGTTATTATCTCTGAGAATTGTATGTATTAGCTAGATGTATTATATCTAACATTGTGTAACTCTCATTTTTGCATCCTATTAGCTAGTAGTGTGTCGTAACTCTTGTATCTATTTGCTTGTCTTATCTCTTAACCCCTGGAAGAGAGCTTACCTCAGGAACATAAAGTGGAAGCTAAAGTCAAGACTAATTTGCAGCATTGTTAATGGTTGATTGGTGGTCGGTGAGAAACTGCTGCAAGTTAAGACGATGTTAGAGTTTCCTGTAGTTAGTCATTCCGTTTTTTTAATTATTGGTGTTGATTACTTTAAAAACTAAACTAACCAGCAAAAAAAATTTCAAAACAAAAGTATTTACAAATTGTTATCAATGGTCAGCGACAACAATTTGTAGATGGAGGGAGCATGTAAACTTATACCTTACCATGACAGTGGTCCTTTGTTGATGGGTATCTTATTCTTAGATGTCATCGGCACTTACGTCACATGATTAATTAGATCGGGGATGCATGTGACGACTCCGGGAAGGTTCCGAAAAAATAATAGTATTAATCAAATAGAAAACTAATTACATAGTAGAGACAATTTACTAGAAGGTATGGAATTCGCACAAGGGTACTAGAAGATAATCCATTTGCATATGTCCACCGATCTTAACTGTTACATGTGATGAACGAGATGACAACTCTATTATTTGACTACTGCCTCCTTCACAAGCACATTTATTATTGACTTCACGTACTTGCTGGAATTATTGGTCAAGGTCACTTAAATTTCATAATTAAATAAATATTAAAAGATCGTTCATTGTCACTCAATTTAAGGATGAACGCATCTAAGACCCATGAGGGATATGTTTCGGTGATTAATAATAACTATTATGTGTTACTAATGAGTTTAGTGAGGAAATTAATTTTATCTCATGGTACACAGTGAACATGATGATGATTAGGGACTCCTACACACCTTCATTTCGAAGCTCTCTAAGGACATTTCTAGCTTTAAAAGGTCATTCATTATAACACTCAATTTACAGATAAATATTCCACTATTACAAGTGAAGGAGAGAGAGAAATTAATGAATTCACCCCCCTTTGTTGTGTAATCGATTCTGATAACCCAACAGGGTCCATGCCACTCTTAACCACGAGCCACGCTCTCCACTAGAGCTCTTCACTTGTCACTACACATCACCGTGATAGAGCATTCCTTATGCTTCGCTACAAATCAACAATCAAGCTTGAGCTCTCGCCATTGTTCTGCATTGCTGCAAGATCAAAATTGTCAAATTCTGTTTATTACCTCTAATAATCGTATGTATTCGCTAGTTGCATTATATCTTATTCCCTTCATTCCACAATACATGTTATTGATTAGTTTATTTTTAAACTAATCAGTGACATATATTATGGACCTAAGGGAGTACTACGTTATTGTGTAACTCTCACCTTCACATCTCTTTCAACTACTCTTGTATGTATTAGCTTGTCTTGTTTCTTAACCCCTGGCTGATCAGAGCTGACCTCCAGAGTCTGCAGGAAAGCAAGTTGGCCGACGCACACACCATGGTGGTGGGGCCCCGAATCTCTGTGTAACCTAGCCAACTGCCGCGCTATTTTATTATCATATGTGAACGCAGGTTCCTTGCCATATTCGTGTTGCTTTATCAATGGGCATCATACTGCTAGATGTCACCTGTACTTATGTCACATGATCAATTACGTTCTGGTATGCATGTGACGACTACACGGAATGTTGCAAAAAACGAAAAGACAATAGTGTATCGATTAAACAGAAAGGAATTACAGAGTAGAGACAATTTAGAAGGTATGGTTTCCAACAAATAAAGTGTACTAGAAGATAATCCATTTGCATACGTCCACTAAATAAATCTTAACTGATGAGAAACGATTACACATGTGATCAACGAGACAGCCAGATAATTTGACTAGTGTACCTCCTTCAGAAATGCGTTTATATTGACCCTGTCATCCACCTCTCGTATCTGCTAGAATCACATTGGTCAAACTCACTTGAATTTCACAATAATTTTGAATAAATCTTAAAAGTTCATGCGCATTGTCACATTCAATTTAAGGATAAGTCAGATATATCCAGGATTTCAGTTTCATATATACAGAGATTTCATCGGTGTCAACAAAAGCATATATAATGTTTCATTACATCTTAATCGTCCTTTAAAAGATTACTTTAAGTCCAAAAAAAAAAGCAGTGGCAACCGGAGTGTGCAACCTGTATAGAATTGTAAAGCATTTCTACCGTTAGATAAATAAGTAACTAGGGTTACAAGGAAATAAATGAAATTTCTTGTAAACTCTACGATAGTGATATCGTTCTTTGACACATGCATTGAAACTTTGTAAAAAAATCATATGCGACATCTATTCCTTTTTATTTTATCTTAGCTAGTTCAAAAATGAAATAACCAAGGTCAGTTAAAAATGTAGTAGGTATTACCTCGGTTTCTAAATATTTGTCACTGGCTAGTTCAATTTTGATGTAACCAGTGACAAGTATTTAGGAATGGAGGTAGTAGTATAAACCAACATGTCAAAAGGACACTTGCATCTTAATACGTGAATTGTCGTTGATCAACGGTGTCGGGGGTACATCTAGGAATCATGGCGTTGTGTCTGAAACCACACCTCTTCCAATTGTATGTGCTACATACATACAAAATATAGGATCTCTGCAGAAGCATACATAAATCAGTATGAACATTCTATGAGTCGTGATTGTTGTACGTGTATAGTGACTCGTGCATGAGCTAAATTGGCACATGCTCCCTCCACTCAACAAGCAGATGCGTACGTGACCTAAATAGTTTTTAATACAAGAACTCCTTGAACTAGTGAAAAGTGGCTGGAGTAGACCTTGCGGAATTGAAAGGGCTTAAGAATGGCGGCGCGCGCGTTCAATTCATTAATTGTTCACGCCGTGGCGCTGCGATTGCCACCCCCATGGCGTCGATCACAATGTTCATTGAGATTTGCCAAGATGTTGTTTAGATTCTAGGCTGATGTTCACTGAGATTTGCCTAGATGTTGTTTAGATTCTAGGCTAATAGAGTACTCCCTCCAATTCTTTTATTTATCGTTTGCGATAGTTTAAAATTTAACTAAGAAGATAAAAAAAAGAAAACTGAGAGAATACTTAATAGTTTGTTAATAGTTTATTTTGCCTCTAGGTAGGTTAATAGATTGTTAATATATTATTAGTAGGCTATAAATAGGTAGAATTATCTTTTCTGTTATTGTTAGTGTTAGCAAAGATGAGTGCTAATAGGCTAATCTGTTGTCGTCTTCGTGAGGGCAACGAGTGCGTGGGGTCAATGACAGAGCAAGTTCTCCTTCTGTTAGAAGGACCTAAGGGGACTAGGCCGGACCGACAGTACGGTGGTGGCGGGCGAGATGACGGAGGTGACAGAATGTGCTGCCTCGCCGGGCAATGAAGGACGTTCGGTTGGACGACATTAGGGGTGGTGGAGCTTGTCGAGCACAACGGGATGGCGGCTAGCCAGGCAACTTTAGATTTCTAGAAGGGGTCGAGGGGTGGAAGAGCTCGTCTCCCGCAGAGCGTCGGGAGAGAGGAGGCGGGCATCGAGGAGGAGGCAGGGGCCGCGGTAGGGTTGAGGGTGAGATTTTGTTTTATATTAAAGTGGGATGAGATCTCAGATGTTGAATATAGATCCAACTGTCACAAATTTGATAGATATTTATAAAAAATCTATCTTAAGACATATAGACATTCCCATAGACCCAATAATTAGTGTTAAGGACTTAGCCTAAGGGTATACATCCGTGGAGGCCCAATATGTGGAATAGGATGCTAAATTACATATCCCAATAAGGAATGTGATGTAGCCACCAAGGACCTGCGCAGTCGGCCGCCATCGGGACTCTACTCGGATCAAGATCTCACGAGATAGAGTAGAATTCAAACAAGGATATTTTACCAGTATAGACATATGACTTCTCATTATAAACAACCTTACCCCCACTATAAAAGGAGGTAATAGTTTTCAGATCAAATCATCCATAGCAGTTAGCCGGCACTATAATCAAGAACATCACCATACAGAACGTAAGTATTGAATCCTGAACTTGTCTACATCGTGGGTATTATCGTTCTCTACTTGCATTGCCAAGTTACCCCTAAATCATCAAAGGACTTGGTTACGCGAGTTTCTTAGTCTATGATCAAGGATAACATCTTCGACAATTAGTTAGCTAATTTGTTAATTTATCTGTTTAGGAGACTTTTTGCTAAAAGCTAGCTTTCTAATAATTACTCTGTGAGCCCATAAATATTTATCGTTTGACTTTTTTTTACCATTCATATTAAACTCATATTAAAAATTAATAATATTCATAAAATTTTGTGAATAAAATGAAAGTTTGAAAAAAAGAGTCAAACGATAAACATTTGTGAACGGAGTTCGTAAGACCCAAACAGACCCTAAAACCTGAGAGGATGTTTTCTTCACTGCATATATGGTTGCCAAATAAACGTCTGTATTGGTTGAGAACATATGGAGTCAGACGCGCGCGTTAAGCCATGTGACTACTGCAACAATGGAGTGAGCATATCCGAAGACACCAAATCCAAAAAGAATTGGTCCAGTTGGTTCCGATTGTTACCGGCAATTTGCGCGCCGACAACGATGAAGATAAATAACGTGTAACGTTGCGTCGAACGACTGCTTTCCACGACAAAGCAGCAAAGTTACCTCACTAACGCGGAGACGAACGAGTGATTTTCACGACAAATCACCAAAGCATAAGCAAGAACAAAATAGTAGATTGAAAACGAAATATTATATTGAATGATTTGAGTTCTGGGCCTTCCGGCGGACTACAAGCTGAGTATTTATATGGCCTATGTCTAATCAAAGATTTATTGGAAATCTAAGCTAACTAACCAACTGATTCTATCTCTTGCCGGTAACGTGATTGACTCAAACGAAGTCCAACTAGTCCTGATCCTCTAAACTTATCTAACAGAAACGACGATTGCCTGCACCAGCTACGTACTTGAGCCCGGCCGTAATTCATTTTGACGTGTGTCACCGAGCCGGACTCATTCGTCACGTATTAATCAAACTGGCCTGAACATGTACCCTGCATGAGCTTCACAACGTGTCCGGCTCCAGCTAGTAGCGTGTTTTCTGCTCGTTGACCGATCTATGTATGTCCTTTTGATGAGCCGCCTGCATAGATAGAACGATCTCTAAATACTTCCCTCAGGCTTTGTTTGGATACTCCCGTACTGAAGTGGATTGAGGGGGAATGGAGGGGATTGAAGAGGAAATTAGTTCAAATTACCCTTCAACTCATTCCAATCCCCCTCAAACCACTCCAATCCGAAGTTATCCAAACTAAGCCTCAAGTGTCAAATTTTGCTGTCAACACCGATGTTGGCATTGTGTTGCGTCGTCCCTTAGTCCTGTCCTCGACTATCAAAAGTGCCATGTGAACTGATCCATTTAGGGCCTCTTCTGGTAGGTTGCATATGATGGCCAGGCTGGCTTGATGTAGTCCATACATGTCCACACATGTTTGGTGGACTATGTTGTCGGTAACTGCAACCAACACCAATGAAAGAATGATCGTTTTTCGTAACGAACGATTGTTTTCCGCGTAAAACAAAAAATCAATTCCTTCTTACGTGAGGATGGAACGAGTACTCGTCTATCTCGATCAGGACTCCTCACAAGATTTTATTTCTATTGCTATTTACTTTTTGGAATCGGCTGATGACTGAACTTGATCGACTCTAGTTCGGATCCTCCGATGTAGATACGCGACTTCTGCATGAAACAAATATGCACCAATTTCTGATTAGCCGGTCGTTCTCCTCGCCATGCAACGTCAATCACACCCATGTTGTCTTTTGCTTGACACAAATTTGTAACATATGGCAGCTGAGCATTCATCACATCCCGATTGGCTTCTCTGTTTTTTTTTTTTGGAAACTCCGATTGGCTTCTCTCTGGAGGCAATTGGTTAGTTGCATATCGGCCAACCAGGCTCACTGTATGCAATTTCACTGTTCTATTGCATGTATTGCTTGTGGATGATCGACACATGCGAGTGAAACGAGCTTCTCTCTGGATCCAGGTTGGTTTGATGCAGCCACATGAATTGAGATCTGTTTTTTGTTTGATCTTCTAGTTATATCTTTTAATTTATATATATGATTAAAAAACTAATTATAGCATTGTGATATTCATATTTTTACGAACAAAATTAGACCATACTTATATATTTTTTTAATATATATATATATTTTTTTATTTTTATTTTGTTTTCATATACAACCAACCAAACATAATCTCATCTCAACATGTCCTATCACATTCAACAAACCAATTATGAGATAGTTTTATCTCTAAAGCCTAGCTCATTACAGCCTGGATGGAAGATACTCAACCTGGGCACAAAAAACAGAAACCAAAAACCAAAAAAACCAAAATTTACAAAACCGAAATAAACTTCGGTTAACAAAATCCAAAAACCAAAATTTCGGATTTTGTTTTCCCTTGCATAACTTCGGTTTTCATTTTTCAAAAATCAAACTTTCAAAAAAACCGAAAAACCGAACCGAAATATTTCGGTTAACCGAATGCCCAGGCCTAGAAGATACGAACCAAGCTACGGTGAGAAGAGAACCAATTGCCCCCTTTATTCACTCATGCGGTACGAACAACATCTTTGAATCTTCTCTACTGTCGCAATTCCTTCAGAATCAGCATATAGTTTTGTATCTTGCGCATAGACGATTCACCCATCTCACACGTTTGCCTCATCACACGTTCATGTGTCTTCGTCAAATTTCGCTTCATCATGAAACGTGTGCTGCACCATAACGAACCACGTTTCCAGCCCAATTTCAGCCACCAGCCCACCGTCAACTATCCAGCCTCCTGCATGCACAAATCATTCTCAAATGTTGCAAAACACATTAGTAACCAAATTTTGCCACTAACAGACTTACACAGTCCACCAAACACAAGCTCAAGGTAACCAATCGAAATGAACCAAACAGCCAAGCGTGTAGCAACGCGGCAGCCTCTAACGGGCCAAGTTGTGGACCCGAGCCTGGCCCAGCTAGGTGCAGGAAACCAATCGGTGATCTGCTAAAGGATACTGGAACTAGTGTTTGAAGATAAAAAAAATTTCACCCGATCTTGAATCTTATCAATGACAAGGTCCAACTCAATTGAGGTCATTTGTAACTTCCATACTGGCACGACTCGTGCTGCTATCATCTTATGTTTGTTAATAACAAATACCAATTGTTTTTACTTTTTCTAGTATATATATCTGCGTTTCGCAATACTTATCACCGGTTAGTTCATTTTTGAACTAATCGGTGACAAGTATTGCAGAACAGAGGTAATAGTTATGTAGGAAACTGGGTTTGTCTCAGTTGGTCACAGGGTGCTGAATGTGTTGCATCCCCATCACTCATATTCAAATCCACGTAGATAGGAAGTTGGATGCCTAATTCTTCTTAATAAAAACCACCTTATCATTCCTAGAATGGGGTTCAATTTTTTAGTGTGTTTACATATGTGTGTGCAAGGTTGGGACTATTTCACTTGATTAAATATTTTTTTATCAAAAAGTGTGCAGGTAAAAAGAAACGTGTGAGCAAAACATTTTTTCTTATTTACCGAACACGAACAAAATCCGCCAACATATGAAAAAATGTTTTCATTTTTTTTGGACCACTGAATTATGGGGATAAATTTGAAAATTTATTATTAAATTGAATGGTGCATATAGTATGAATAGATGGTGATCAAGTAACAAAGGTTCAACAAGATTTTGATTTTACACTACAGACCAGCAAACATGTAGGTGTGACACACATATAGATGTAAGAAAGAAAATAATAAGTTGGATATGTTTTAAATAAGCCATGATTGCTGCTTAATAAGTTTAATAATGGAAATTTAAGATTTAATATTTTAGCTCTCGCTTGGATCAGCTAAACCCTACATACATAGTCCAAAAACCCATGAATCGATCCAACAAATTACACAAGGAGCTACATTATATATATGTATGATGACGATGGCATGCCTACTAGCCAATGTTGAAGGTATCAGCGAGGAAGGTCATGGTGACACCAATGAGGCTCTTCAAGTGAATCTTGTCAGCCGGTGGAGGGTTGTCGATGCACTTGACCTTGACGTAGCTAGTGATCTCAAGGTACATTTGGTTCAGCTGTGAATTGTGTAAAAGCAAGTTTTTGTAAGAAGTTTGTTGTAAAAAAACTGATGTGAGATGTTGATTGTGAAAAAACAAAAGGCTATTTGTTTCAAACTGTTGTGAAAATTGTAGATTTGACAAAAATCGTCAGTAATGCTATTACGGTATTGATATGATGTTCATATGTAAAATAATTGTAAAGTGGTCTTTGCATTCATTGACATGTTTTATCATGAAATTAATATTACATATAAGTGCATTGTATATCCCAAAAGACTTGTAACCTTGACTATGTCTTATGCCGCTCTTTCATTAGCTATTGAAGTAGTTATCCTATCATGAATGTTGTTCATAGTAACTTGATTCTCTCCCTCTACCTCGTGGCCCTTTTGACTTTGATCTTCATCATTTGATGGTCCACGCATATACTCGTCATTTGTGTCACACCTCTCAAGCTTCTTATCATGCAATTAACTACCACGAATGAAATTGTGCAATGCCAAAAAGGCATAATGATATGTTTCTGCTGTTTTGTTGAGAAACTCGGCATGGCTTTCAATATGCGTCATCTTTGCTTGAGGACCCCAAATGCTCTGTCAATGATATTGCGGAAGGGTGAGTGCAAAAAGTTGAATAGCTTATGCTTCTCTTTCGGTGGACGTCCATGACAATTATGAAATTCTGATATATGGTGTACTGTCCCTTTGAAAGGTGCAAGGTATAGTTCGGTTTGGATAACCAGAGCCCACAAAGGTGATATTTATTTGAAAAGGAACAAAATGTATCACTGTAAAACATAGATAATTGGAATGAACAAGGTAGTTTTAAAAATATTTTTTACTTTTAAAAGGGACATGAAAAGAAGAAAAGTTTGCCGATGTATGGTTAAGAATCCGTGCGTCATATGCAGATATACAAGCCACAAATGGCATATACATTCTACGATGTATATCTGAAAGGATCGAAATGGCCTAAGAGAGGGGTGAATTGAGCTTTCAACATAATTTCTATCAAATTAAAGCAATCTTAACCTATACAAATCTAATCGCCTAATTCACAAGATTGTTCAAAATAAAGTGCGTGATAGTGAATAAATAACCTAGAAACTACTCATGCGAGACATAACAAGTATGATATGGAATGCGAACAAGTAACGGTGCAGAATAGTAAATTGGGCAAGTAATGCGAATAAGTAAGTGAGGAAGGGCAAACTCCCAAAGACGAGGTATGCACATGATTTTTACGTGGTTCGGACACGAAGTCCTACATCCACGACCTCTTGCCAAATCGACAAGAGAGACATAAAGTCTTTCCACTCGGTCACGTAAAGCTCACACCATAAAGGCGTCCGGCTTGGAAAGGCGTACGTATCGAGTCACTAAAATCTCAACACCACCACCGACTTTCCCGAGCGTCACCTTGATTCCCTTCCACTATGAAGCTTCAATGGGTGTTCATGAAAACAAAATGAAGACAAATAGTAAAAAAAGTAACATGCGCGTATATGAACACGGATGTTGCAAAGGACCATATATTCATTAATCACTTTGATTTATAAAATACATGGTACAAAGTTTTTGTCTTCCTTTGTCTTCTGCGTTGTTGCTTGTGGAAGGTTCTGACTTGAGAGATTGTGTAGTCCGCTGATTCCCGGGGTCTTGTGCGACTCGCCCGGTTAATTACATCTACAGAGTCGAGTTTGTAGAAAACCTCCGATTAAGCTGCGCGTCATGGTCATCATATCGTAGAGTAGTGTGTCTCTTATTATGTGGATGGATGAAGTGTGTATGCTGATGCGGCGTTTGTATTGCCGAGACTCAGTCACAACGACACCATTGTCATATCGAGGGTAAACAGGTTGTGTTGATGAAGGGGATGACTTTTGCCTCGTCGGTGCCCAGTCATGTATCCGTCAGTCCTCATCAATTCGAACGGAAGTGTCGCCTTTGCCTCGTCGGTGCCCAGCAACGTAAGCATTCGATCCCGTTCACAAGGAATGTGTCAGTGTAGTAATGATCCGAGTCCTGCCGATGCTTGGCCGGAGTTTCATCTAGCCTCGTCGGTACTAGACAAAATATAATGAATGTCATGAGAGAGACATTAGTATGCTGCATCATCACTGTGTTGGATGCCAACAAAATACGTCGATGAAAGTGGATGGCTTCAGCCTCGTCGGTACCGAGTCATGTGTCTACCTGTCTTCATCAACTTATTGAGTGAATTGTCTTCGCCTCATCCGTGCTCGACAATATGATGGGTCCCATCGACATAGGATGTGTCGGAGGACTAATAATTTGATCTAGCTAATACTTAGCTAGAGTTTTGTCTAGTATTTTTAGTACTTTAGAGAAATGTGATAAATATATGGAAACTGTGAATGTGAACATCAGTATTGTGCTTTGCTTGAAAGATCGCCATGAATACTTTGATATTGTATGAGTACTCGGATAAAGGTACTTCGAATGAATGGTTGTACGTGAGGAGTCCAACTACTAAGTACAGGGAGCATGATCATGACATATTAATCATCACATTAGAGCATGTAAACACATGATACTCATGTAGGAGTGCAATAGATGTATCTGCCCTTGCCATAGATCTCGAATATACAATAGCAGTTCAAATCATGTTTGTCATGATAAAACACCCGTGCATGCAGGCATGGGTAGGGCTATCGATATGAACCATGTGTATGCTTGTTTGGGTATCAGCCTGCTGAGAGGATCCCAAGGCGTCTTCCGATGATGCACGTATACTTAAGATTTGTTTTATTTGCATCACACTTGCCGCAAGAATCATGAGTGCATGACACATTTTGCTTACAAAAATATTTCATTGTGCAAGCATGTGTGTGCATTGATTTTATCACTAACATCTGGAAGCTATGGGATGGCGTATGATTTTATTTGTATCATCATGCTTGCGGCAAGAATCAAGTGTATGAATACCATCAACAAACATGGATGAATGTATACGCACAAGTGTCCTGTCTTGGGTTTTTGACAGTCGCGATGTAATCATCCGGAACGCATAGCCAGGTGCATTGTTCCGGGTCTTTATCGTGAACGCACACCTAAGTGCATTATCCCGGGTCTTTGATTGTAGATCTGGTTGATGCGCACTTCGATTCTTCGTATAGAAAATAGGTAGACTGTCGGTTCTCCATAATTCAAGGCTACCCGTCTTACTTAGAAACGTAAAAGCAGACCGTCGGTACTTCTCCTCTGGAGTTTACCCGTCTTACATCTATTACGTACAAGTAGACTGTCGGCTCCCCATAATTTTAAGACTACCCGTCTTACGCTATTCATCTCAAAATATAAAGATCCTCATAGATGACATGGATCTTGTCGAAGCAATGTGTCTTCTTCAACATGTTGACGCAGCATCATGTATACATGTATGCTTAGAAAGCTCTGACGACACTGCAGATTGCAGATCGTGTGCCATGCATGCCCCGACGATGCCGAGATAGTTGCTGCACGTCGTCGGTATGGCGGAGCTTGGCTCCGATCAGCAGCGCCGATGCATCTTGGCGTCAATCGCAGCCTCTTCTGCGCGTAGCAGGCAGCAGGCATTGACGCAACAGCTCGGGATGGATGCTTCAGTCACGGCGATGTGCAGGTACGTGGCACCGCTTCCGCCTGCGGGCGATGGGCTTCTTGTATGCGCAGTCTGGCGACGCTCCTCGCCAATCGGGGGCACAGATGTATAATATGAAGGAGCAGCCCTGCGTCGCTCGCCTCTGTTTGCCGCCGCAAGTTGGAGACGTGTTGCACTCTTGATCGGCATTCCAGCAGCATGGCCTCCGGCCGTCGTCACGCGTACGTACGGCTCTCGGCCTTGCCTTCGTGTGGTAGTGTGGTGGCTCACCGGGACTTGATATGAATGGCAGCATACGGCTCTTGCACGGTGTACAGCTTGGCCGGCAGCACAGCCGTAGTGCTTATGCTGCCGGCGCCTGTCAACCTCGCCCTTCTTCGTAGGTTTCCATCGGCCAAGTATCACGTCTCCACGTATGGATGGTCATGTACATATTTGGAGTTGGCGTGTATTAGCCTCGGATGTACATGACGACGTGCATGTCCGCGGCCATGAAATGCAGCCAACTGGCAGCAGGTCAGCTTGCTGGTGTGCCCACCGGTAGCCTTTGGCGATGCAGCCCGAGTTCATCGTCTCCGGCCGGCTCCATGCATGAACGGCAGCCGCTTGATGACAACTTCCCTTCCAACTTTGACAGCAACAGAGTGAGGCACGTACGTGCAACAGCGAGGTGTGCCGCTGCCTAACGAGGTGTATTCTGGTGGGTGGCAGCCTCGTGGTGACAGCCTTCTCTTTTCTTGGCACGATGCATCATCTTGATGAGTGGTGACGGCGCCACTCCTTCACCTGCAACACAATGCTTCGTCGTGGTCTTCCCGCGGCAAGCAGCCTTGCGGCGCTTTGGCCTTTTTTCTCTTCTCTATGATGCATCTTGATGGGTAGTGGCAGCTTGACGGTGCCACCGGTTGACCGTGCCTCCAGGCCAGCAAGTAGAAACACAAGATGTGGAGGAGCAGCATGGCACATGGACTTGATCGGCAGCCCGGCTGCATGGTTTCTCCGACCGTCACGCATACGTACAGCTCTCGGGCGTTGCCTTTGAGCAGCCGCCGGCAGTTCTCCGGGGCTTCACGTGTGATTTGTGAATGGCAGCCCGCTGTGGGCCTAGCGCGCAGCTCGCCGGCTCGCCTTCGATCATGTCGTCGCAGATGGCGGTGTTGGCGTGCAACCTGGCGGCGCAGCCATGCGGCTTTAGTTTTTACGGAGGGGGCAGCCTCACGGCGCCTTCGACCTCCCCCTTCTTTGTGGGTCTCCATCTGTTTTTATAGGCAAAAATTAGGGTGAGCAGTAGGCCAAGCGCCACCGAAATCTGTTGAGACTCGTGAGAGAATCGCGCTCGGTTGGATTAGTCTGTTATCGAAACCAGAACGGAACCTTGCGGCCTTACGCATGCACGTATATGTGGCCACGTAAATCACTCACGTACGTGTCTATCATTCGTTTCCTCCAATGACACAGCTAGCTGTCAACGCGTGAACGTTCCTGACTTGCTTATCAGGTTCCTCATAGTTTTGAAAACTGATTTTATCTCCAACAAAGAGCGGACACTTAAAAGTTAGTTTTACTTCTTTCTCCGATGACTACATGGCCAAGAGATTTACCACATACGTGCATGCACACATATGAGCAAGTTGGCTGCAATATACATGCCAAGTACATACTTGATTATTTGAATAAGAATTTCATCAAACTGCTAGCATGTTAGAAATTATGATTATCACTCTCGCTTCTAACTATTTAAAGCAAAAAATTTCATCGAACAATGGGGTTTCCTTTCCCGCACAAAGTACCTTTGTTCTCCACAAACTTGTCGGAGACTCAAGCGACGGTGTACATCACCATGAGAGACTCAAGATGCTTGATCACGTAGAATCAAGATGAAATCCAACTCTCTATCTCTATGATTTGAAGTCCTAAGATCTCTCACACTTACAAATATGAATAAGTTACTCTAGGTGTGGACTAGAGTATAGAAGATGTGCTTGAATGCTCTTGGGTAGTGAGAGATTTTAGCTATCTCAAATGAACCCATGGGTAGCTTTTATAGATCTCCAATTCAAAAATTTGTCGATAAAAACAGATGTTGGAAAAAGCACTTTTCTGCCAGTGTATGTTGGAACTTCCAGCGCTCTCAAAGACATACTCGTCGGAAGATCCAGCGCATGTATATTTCAGCTCACCACTCCGTTGTATTTTGACCATATCTTTTCACCACGAGCTCGAATTTTGATGATCTTTGGCTTGTTTGGAAAGCTTATGAAAAACTCTACAAGATACATCTTGAGTTCATCTTGATTGAGCTCTAGAAGTTAATTTTAATACGCTGAACTGTAAGTGCATCTAGGCCCCTAATCAGGTTTTGGTGGATTAATGACAGCTTGATTAAAATTAGACTAATGTTTGCATTGAGCCTATGAGCAGGACTAAACTCAAATTGTTCAATGATTTGCTCATATTCACCAAGGAAGGAGTTAAAAGTTTGAAATCACACACAAAAGATCAACTCCTATCCTCAATAACCAAGGATTCAATCTTCGAGTTTCAAATATCTATCATCGACAAAAGCTTATTGAATGATGCAAAGCAATCAATGACTAAAGGTGACTTGATGGTGAAGAACAAGCATGTCTTAGTCACGATGGACCATGTGCAAAGGAAGAAGAGCAAGAAGTGTCTTGGCGCCGAGGTACCTATGCGATGGAGAAGGGCAAGATGAGTGTTGTCTCATGGACCGATCAATGTCACAAGAAGTCATGTGGGCTAAGTATCGATTATTGGTTGATGATTGGAAGATGGCTTGGGAAAATATGAAGTAAGTATCGATTATTGGTTGATGATTGGAAGATGGCTTGGGAAAATATGAAGATCAAATTGAGTGGATTGTTGAAATTCTATGTCATCATCCCAAGGGAAGAATGTCAAGCTTTATTGATCATGAAGAACCCTCATGAAGCAACACTGAAAATCATATGGCATTATGTTACAAATGAAAGCTCAAGAAATGAACCTATGTGTAATCTTATGTTCTTTAGTATAGGAATGCCGTACTATCAAGAGGGATATTTCATGATAAGTCAAGAAGTCAAAAAGTGTTCAAGTCAAACCCTCGAATTAGAGAGAGAGTCTCTAGGTCTTTGGCTAAGCTTCTAAGTCTGGGAAATCCGAAAGTTCCGGTTTGATAACCGGAATTTCCGGTTTAGGGTAAGTTTGAAATAGTTACTGTTGGCTGTCCAACGGCTTGTTTTTGGAAAACTGGAGGTTCCGGTTTGCAAACCAGGAGTTCCGGTTTTGGTTCTGACAAACCCCAATGGTTAGTTTCTAAAGGAAGAGTATAAAAGACCACCATTCTCCACCTTAGGCTGCTGCTGGTTGTATACACGAAAAACACTAAGTCAAAGTGCCCTAGAGCTCTCCCCAACCCCTCTTTGTGAGGTTTGTGAGATTAGTGAACATCCAAGTGGTTTGGGTTTGACAGAAGTGATTAGCAAGCGATTAAGGGCTTGAACACTTGAAGCACTTCGTGGTGATTCGTGAAGCATTTGTTACTCTTGGAGACTTGGTCTCCTAGATGGCTAGACGTCGCCCTTGAGCTCCCAAGCTTGTTGTGGTGAGACTTGGGAAAGTCTGTGAAGGCTCAGCTTCACCTCCGCAAGGAAAGAAGCGTGATAGTGGAAGTGAGGAAAAGGATTGAGAGAGACCCATAAAGGTTGTGAAAGACCTAGCCCCTCAACGGAGACGTAGGCAACTTTATGAGAAGTTGGTCGAACTTCGGTAAACAAATCCTTGCGTGCTTTGTACTTATTTATCTATCACTAGTTTATATGCCTTGCAAGTGCTAGTAGTTTCATTCCTTTTACACATACATGTTTAGACCTAGCTAGTGTTTGCTCTTTATTTCAAATACTGCATAGATTAGTCTTTGTGACATATCTACTGCTTTTCATATCCGCAAATCCATACCTTATTTGATCACTAGTTGTTTGTGCCAAGTGTTACCTTCTGTCAGTCTGTGCACAGAAATCGAAAGTTCCAATTTTTATATCAGAAGTTCCGGTTTTAGTTTCTTGTTTTCTCTGCTAGTCTAGGTTGAGAACTAACCAGAAGTTCTGGTAAACTTATCGGAAGTTCCGATTAGTTCTGTTGTCTAGAGGGTTGTTGTTAGTGTTCAGTTTGAATCTTAGTCCAAACCAAAAATTCCGGTTTGTCAACCGAAAGTTCCGGTTTTAACTGTTTTAATCCGCTGCGTGTTTAAGTTAAACTTCAGGAATGCCTATTCACCCCCCCCCTCTAGGCGACCTTTCAAGTGGTATCAGAGCCAGGTTCTCTAAAATTAAGCTTTACCGCTTGGAGAACAAATGATCTTGTGAGGTAAAATGGCTTCTAACTCTTTCGATACCACTAATGCATCAAATATGTGCATTTCACATCCTTCTAGGAATCCTCCTTTCTTTGATGGCACTAACTATGCTTGGTGGAAGGATGAGATGCGCTCTTATCTTCGTGATATGAGCCCCAAGGTATGATGGATTGTAAATGTCGGTTGTCTCAAGATTTTGATCCATGCAATCTAACAAGTGCTCAAACTATATGTGAGAATCTTGAACGTCTTGCTAGACGTATTGTATTGGATGCTTTGTGTGATGATGTTTATAGGGATATGTTTATGCTGAAAAGCATCCACATCGTGTGGAAAACACTTGAAGAGAAGTACACATCATTCACACAAAATGAGGCTGCAGAAGTTGAGGTTGTCTGTCTGGAGCAAACCGGAAGTTCTAGTTTGGACGGACCAGCAGCTCTTGAAGATAGCAAGATTGATTCACCTCAAGTTGAAGAAGCTGATTCTACTGAGAGTGAAAGTGATGATGAAGACTTCAGCTTCGACAAGCTAACAAAAGAAGATGTGTCAAAGCTTGTAAAGCTTATCAATCAACTAGAAGAGCAAGACTACATTATTGATGAAAAAGAAAAGCTTCTTGAGAGGCAAGACGGCTACATCATTACAAAAATTGAAGAAATTAGAGCATTCAAGGAAGAGAATGAAGATCTCAAGGCTCAAATCAAGATGCTCACAAGCAAGAATGAAGCTCTACAAAATGAGCTCTTAATCTCATATGGAAGACATGTGGACTCTCTCATAGAACTTCAAGTTCAAAATGAGGTTATGTTTACGTTGGTAACATCCTATCAATCTCATCAATACACTCGCACACATGCACCACATTCTATTAATTTATCTTGTGCTAACCCTTGTTACTCACAAGCTATGCAATCTAGTGTTGAGCATGTTGTTGTAGAAACTTGTGATGATCTGATTGCAAGTGAGAATGACAAGCTCAAGCAAGAAGTTGAAAGGCTCAAAGTTGAGTTGAGTCAAGCAAAAAGTGGAGTATGTGGATAACCACTTCAAGATAACCGTGGAAACATGATGAATAAGCTTGAGGAGGGATCAACTGCCATATGTACTCAACGACCTTGCAATAACTTGAGATTTCAAGCCAAGAGTGACAACAAGAGGTCAAAAATGAGTGCTCAAGTGAAGCGATCAAGAGGGACACCATGTATCCAAGTGTCCCTCGAATACTCAACAAAGCTCATCTTCTACAAGTCATAGAAGACTCTCTCAGAGAAGATGCTATGGATGCAAAGAAAAAGGACATGAGGTTGCCTCTTGTCCAAATGCAAGCAAGATGCTGCAGTCCTGGCAAAACCGGAAGTTCCGGTTTCGGCAGCTAGAGCCAGAAAGCAGCGAGGTGGACAAGTCAATAAAAGGTATGTGCCCACTCAAAGGGAAAATATGGGTAAGATGAGAAGCAAGGCAAGTCAAGAGAGAACTATGTCAAGCAAAGTCAAGCATCGAACTTCCTACACATGCCGCGACAAAGGTCCCATGAGCAAGGATTGCCCTATAGTAACTCCTTCAAACACAATCTTGCTCAATAACTCTATTTCTCATTAGTTGACCAAGGACAATTCTAGTGCTAGTAAGGTGACGGGTTCCCCGATACTATCAAGAGAGTTGTTTGGAAGTCAAAACCCAATGTGACTAACCCCCAAGGACCCAAGAAGATTTGAGTACCAAAGTGTACTTGAGTTTGTGTAGGTCTCCGTGATGCATTGATGACTTGGCATTCATTAGTGATTGAGCTCATTAGAAACATGCCAAGTAAAACATTCAATCACTACCTACTTACGTCAATGACATTATGGGTAACATCATCTCTTCCGACTTATGCTTGTCTCATACTAAATGTTCTAATGAAGTTGCATGCATTACTTTTAAAGTCTTACGTATTATGTGTGTAGAAAGATAACAACTCTCTTTGAGAGAATGTGTTGAAGTGAGTTTGCATGTATACATAATACATACATGGTGCAAAAATACTGTTGAGACAAGATATAAAGAAGAAAAGTTCATCTTTGAGCTAAAAGAAGGATTCTCAGGAAAAGACAAATTGGAAGTTCCGCTTTGGATACCGGAAGTTCCGGTTTCACCGGACATGTCCTATTTTTCGATCGGACAAGTCCCATTTTCCGCCCTGGGATGCAGTAACTACCTAGCGGACAAGTCAGGTGCCTAGCGGACAAGTCCGCCAGGTCTGGCGGACATGTCTAGCTGGTTTGTCGGACAAGTCTGTTGCTCGGAATGAAGTGCTCAGTCAAACTGGAAGTTTCGAATTTGTTACCGGAAGTTCCGGTTTATCATGAAGAAACTGACTTCATAGCACTTGGTGTGCGGACTGAGTGGTTGAACTAGCAAGGCAGTTAAAGTGATGATGGGCTACGCACCACTACACTATCATATTCAAGACTCAAGTTACATCAACAATGGAGAATATGGACAAGATAACGTTCTTTATGTAAAAGTGGTAAACTTGTATTACTCTTAATCTTTTTGTTTACCAATCTTTATATCTTGCTCAGCTTCATTGCCCATGTTATGTCAAGTATAACTAGCCTCTAGTTGCTCAAGCATGCCTTATATGCCTATTTTCAAAATATTATATGCATGCTATATGTCTAGCTAGTTTGACATATTTACCCTTTCATCTTCTAGTGTCTTTAAGATTGAATGGTACTATAAATCATCTTGTGTTGCCTAATGTCTTTCTTGTACGAGAGTGTCTCATGAAACTAGGTAACTCAAGAAAGGCTTGATCCAATGTTAAAAGCACAAGGTAAAAATGCACTTGTTGGTCAAATGTTGATTTCAAGTAACAATTACATATCTATGTGTATGTAAGGTTATTCATGACATGCTTCATTTTATATGTTAACTATGCATACTTGTCATGATAGAAGTATAGAATGAAGTTCTCCGAGATCGTAATTGAGAGTGTGCACTTCACAAGAATTCAATTCTTGTTGCACATAGTAAGGGGGAGCTTGTTCTATATTTCAATATGAGGACTAATCTTCTTTTGAGTGTACAAGTTCTTAGGTCCCCTTTGTGAGAATGTGTTTCTCATTGTGACGATGCTCAAGAAAACAAGCTACAAACAGAGAGAAACTCTTGAACTTAAAAGTTGCTTTACTTTGAAGTTGTCTTCCATATTGGCTATAAGCCAAAACCGGAAGTTCCGGTTTGACATCCAGAAGTTCCGGTTTGGGCAGAGGCCATTTCTTACTAACTCCTGAGTTATTCATGTCTACAGCAGTTTGGTCTCAATGAATATCTAGAGTAAGGGTGACATCTTGCATCTGAGGTCAAAATTATGTTATTGGACAAGATTTTCACTTCTTTATCTACACATACCTAATACATCCTACAATTGCAAGTATGTACTTCTAATCATGCAAAGAAGGCTTAGGTAAGAAAAGAGGTACAATTCTCAACTACTCATTGTAATTGCATCTAGGCCTTAATGTTAGGTCTGATTGATTGGGTCAAAATGGCAAAAGTCAATTTGAGCTCTGAGTGGTTTGGAAAAACAAGTTTTTGAAAAGTTCTAAAGTAAGAGCATGTCTCTATATTCCTATATTGATGTATATATGGGGTGTGCACATATTTTCTTACCTCGTATCTTTGATCTATGTGATCAAGTCATTGATTCTTGTGGTTATAGTTCTTCATGTTTGATTGCCATCTAATCACAAGAATCTTGACCTCTCCTTAATCTTCAGACTCATTATATGCTGGAAAATGTTTTTAAATTCAAAAGGGCATCAATTTCCCAGTATTGGACTCATTTGGGCTGAAGTCGCACAAACCGGAAGTTCCGGTATTCGCGTTTCACTCAGCCCCGAGTTAAAACTGCTCCTTCATCCTTTTACCTTCTCTCTCCTCCTTTCAACTCCAAAAACCGCCACCTCTCATCCATTTCATCTCTCAAGGCAATTTTGGATCCTCTTCAACAAATCGTCAATCTTTGAGGTGATTCTCCTCCACCTCCATCCGGAAACTCCGATTCCAACCTTCAGATTGCGAGTTTTCTTCTTGAAAGGTTTTGAATCCAACTTTTCCCTTATTTTTGCCCGATCTACCTAGGTGCTTGGTAGATTTGAATTTCCTTGTAGTAGTAGCCTGCTAGGATGATTTGGAAACAATGTGGAAAATTTTGTCAAATTCTATTGGCAAGATCTACTAATCTCGATACTTAGGCATTCTGCCTAAACCGGAAGTTCCGGTTTGCGAACCAGAAATTCCGGTTTGCGAACCAGAAGTTTCGGTTTTTGTAGAACTGCAACTAAGTCCTGGATCTAGTCTCATTTGTTTCCACATTGTTCTATTTGAGGTTATTTACTGTTAAAATCTATCATTAGCACCTGTCCTTGACAAACTAAACCAAATTGTCAGTCTGACAGTCTCTGTCAAAATCGGAAGTTCCGGTTTTTCCAGAAAACTGTCAGCTTCATATTGAGGGTCAGTTTTGTTGTTTTTAGATCTTTGTGATCTAACTTTAGTTAGTCTATGCTGTCCAGGTGTATGCGGAAATTTGACATCTGTAATCACTGGAAAAAGCTCAAAAAGAGAAGCATCATGGAGCCAGGACACAAGGAGGGCAGTGGATCGGGTTCAGCTGCTCCTTCTCAGGGGCAGCAGAGCTCAGTTCCCCCTCAGAATCAGTCGGATGAGCAGCCCTTCATAGTTCAAGCAAGAAGAAAGAGGCAAGCATCTCATGAACCCATTATCGAGACTCAGTCGAGTGATGATGATGAAGAAGAGGAGTATCAGCCTTCTCTCACTAGAACCTTTGTGGCTGCTAGTGAGAACATGGAGATTGATGACGATAGCTCAGAAGAGGCTGAGGGCTCTCAGGATGGTGATGAAAGTGCTGAAGAGTTTGAGGATGGCAGCGAGATCCCAGTATCTCATGAGGCAGGGATGAACTTTGGAAAGCTGGAGCTCAGGAGGCCTCTGAATCCCTCATGGAGAGTGAACTCCAAGGTCAGCTACAAGGGAAAGACTGACCAAGTCAGGAAACTGAGGGAGGTTGATCCAAGGCCTAACAAAGACAGGGGGGTGGAGTCAAGGTTCTGGACCTTCTTTCAGATGGACTTCTATGAGAATGTCATTCTCTCTAAGAACCACCCGGTGGCAATGGCTCAGTGGATCAATTGGAATGCCTTAGCTGCCAAAGACATTCCAATCTTCAATAAGATCATAGCAGCCTGTGAAGCCAACCACATCAAGGACATCATGGGCTTCAAGCAAGACTAGAGCAATGAGGTAATTGCACAATTCTATGCAACTTGCTTCTTTGAGGAACATGGTGACACAAGGATTTTGCACTAAAGGACAGAATGTGAATGGTACCAGGTCACCTATGCTCAGTTTGCCAGGCAGTTTGGCTTTGGGAAGAAGGATGCCAACAGGGTGAGGATACATTTGGCCAACCCTTTACCTGCTTCAGAAATCAGATCCTTGTACCCTAGAAGGGAGTAGGTCAATGCTGGTACGATTGAAGGCATGTATCCATTCTTTGTGTACCTAAACAGGATGTTCAGGAATACCCTTGCACCTAAGGAGGGTGATGCCTCAAAGGTTGCAGGGTACACAAGGAACCTCCTGGCGGCAATGAAAGATGATGTCCTCCCCTTCTCTGTGTTTGATTTCATATGGGAGAAGATCAAAGCCATCTCCAAGTCACCCTTGAGGAGCTGTGCATATGCCCCTTACATTATGTACATGATCGAGTATGTAACTAAGGGGCAGTTTGAGTATGACATGGAGCACGTTCAGCTGAATGTAAAGCATAATGTGCCTGTTCCCAGAGATGACGACAGTTCAGCTGGTGTGGCTCCTAGTGCACCTTCTCCTTCGAGAGTTGCCAGTGGCAGAGGTGGCCCTTAGAGGCAGTCTTCCTCTCCAATCAAGAAGCTGTTCAACATGCTCTTTGGAATGTGCAGATCTCAGCATGACATTCAGGTTGCTCAGCACAAGGAGAAGTAAGAAAGGAAGAAGATGAACAGGAGAGTCAAGAAGATTCATACTCACTTGCAGATTCAGCCACCTTGCTCTCCCATAGCTTCTGACAGCCCTGAGTCAGAGGTTGAGACCTTTGAGGCATGCACGACTCATTTTCAGCAGGAGGATCTTGCTCCACCTACCTTGGTGCCGACTACTCGAGTGCGGACTTTTGGTTTGGTGGGAGTAGCTCTGCAGCACCTCCACCGTTTGCCTCTCCTCCTCCTCGTGATCATCCGAGTTCGAGTCAACATCCTCTAAGAGGTGACGATGATGATGAAGCATCTGAGGAAGAGGAAGATGATGAAGAGTAGAAGGCCTCCCCTTTATGGTGTTGGATGACAAAGGGGGAGAAGTTTGGGTGATTAAAGCTGCTGCAGTAGTTTCCTTTCTGTTTTCTGTCTTCTCTCTGTCTGGGGCAAACCGAAAGTTCCAGTTTGACCAGACAGACTAGTATGCTTATGTATGTTATGTCTGTCTTCTCTCTAGCATAATAATATTCTTGATTCATGTATGTTATGTTCTGAAATGGTGTTAAGTCAAAAATTTTGGAAGATCCAGTTTCTAGGGTCAGAAGTTCCGGTTTTTGACCTGGCAAATGGCTCTATGTGCTAAGTGTTGAGATATCGGAAGTTCCGGTTGGCCGTCCAGAAGTTTCGGTTTTAGCAGACTTTGCACACTTTGCTCTATTTGTTATTATTTATGGATAAATCTCGCAAATCAGGATGTTCATTTCTTATATATGTTATTAAAGTCCTGCATGATACAAATATAGAAAAATTCTCCTTTGGACTTCAATCTATGTGCAAATTGGCATTGTTAGGCCAATATTTCGGTTTCATTCTCATGCACATCTTGAGGGGGAGCAATTTTCTATACACATCTATCAAAATTGCTTTTCTTGAATATCTTTTACTCGCTTTAATCAAGGTTGTCATCAATCACCAAAAAGGGAGAGATTGTAAGTGCATCTAGGCCCCTAATTGGGTTTTGGTGGATTAATGACAGCTTGATTAAAATTGGGCTAATGTTTACATTGAGCCCATGAGCAGGACTAAACTCAAATTGTTCAATGATTTGGTCATATTCACGAAGGAAGGAGTTAATAGTTTGAAATCACACACAAAAGATCAACTCCTATCCTCAATAACCAAGGATTCAATCTTAGAGTTTCAAATATCTATCATCGACAAAAGTTTATTGAATGATGCAAAGCAATCAATGACTAAAGGTGACTAGATGGTGAAGAACAAGCATGCCTTAGCCGCGACGGACTATGTGCAAAGGGAGAAGGGCAAGAAGTGTCTTGGCGCCGAGGTACCTACGCAATGGAGAAGGGCAAGACAAGTGTTGTCTCATGGACCGATCAATGTCACAAAAAGTCATGTGGGCTAAGTATCGATTATTGGTTGATGATTGGAAGGTGCCTTGGGAACATATGAAGATCAAGTTGAGTGGATTGTTGAAATTCTAAGTCATCATCCCTAGGGAAGAATGCCAAGCTTTATTAGTTGATCATGAAGAACCCTCATGAAGCAACATTGAAAGTCATATGGTATTATGTTACAAATGAAAGCTCAAGAAATGAACCTATGTGTAATCTTATGTTCTTGAGTATAGAAATGTCGTACTATCTAGAGGGATGTTTCATGATAAGCCAAGAAGTAAAAAAGTGATCAAGCCAAACTCTCGAATTAGAGAGAGGGTCTCTAGGTTTTTGGCTAAGCTTCTATGTTTGGGAAATCTGGAAGTTCCGATTTAGGGTAAGTTTGAAATAGTTACCGTTGGTTGTCCAACGGCTAGTTTTTGGAAAACTGGAGGTTCCGGTTTCCAAACCGGAAGTTTCGGTTTTGGTTCTGACAGACCCCAACGGCTAGTTTCTAAAGGAAGAGTATAAAAGACCACCCTTCTCCACCTTAGGCTGCTGCTAGTTGTATACATGAAAAACACTAAGTCAAAGTGACCTAGAGCTCTCCCCAACCCCTCTTTGTGAGGTTTGTGAGATTAGTGAACATCCAAATGGTTTGGGTTTGAGAGAAGTGATTAGCAAGCGATTAAGGGATTGTTACTCTTGGAGACTTGGTCTCCTAGACGTCTTGTTGTGGTGAGACATGGGAAAGTCTGCGAAGGTCCGGCTTCGCCTCCGCAAGGAAAGAAGCGTGATAGTGGAAGTGAGGAAAAGGGGCAAAGGTTGTGAAAAACCTAGCCCCTCAACGTTGACGTAGGCAACTTTGTGAGAAGTTGGCCAAATTTTGGTAAACAAATCCTTGCGTGCTTTGTGCTTGTTTATCTTTCACTAGTTTATATGCCTTGCAAGCGCTAGTAGTTTCATTCCTTTTACACATACATGTTTAGACCTAGCTAGTGTTTTCTCTTTATCTCAAGTAGTGCATACATTAGTCTTTGTGACATATCTACTGCTTTTCATATCTACAAATCCATACCTTATTTGATCACTAGTTGTTTGCGCCAAGTGTTACCTTGTCAGTCTGTGCACAGAAATCAGAAGTTCCGATTTTTATATCAGAAGTTCCGATTTTAGTTTCTTGTTTTCTTTGCTAGTCTAGATTGAGAACAAATCGGAAGTCTGGTAAACTTACCAGAAGTTCCGATTTGTTCTGTTGTTTAGAGGGTTGTTGTTAGTGTTCAGTTTGAATCTTAGTCCAAACCAGAATTTCCGGTTTATCAACCGGAAGTTCCAGTTTTGACTGTGTTAATCCGCTGCATGTTTAAGATAAACTTCAGGAACGCCTATTCACCCCCTCTAGGTGAACTTTTAGGAACTTTCGGCGCTTTCTTAAATGTACCCGTCGGAGTAATTTTCTTATGAGTTGGCGTCTTCATGTTTTGCGCATAACTCTTCACTCAGAGCTCAGATTTTGATGGTGGATTTTGATGGTCTTGAACTTGTTGAAAAGCTTATGAAAAACTCTACAAGATACACAGAGAGTTGAAATTGATTTAGCAATGGAATCTTCTTCAAAACACCAGAACATCCGACGCATGTGCACACCCTTTTTCAAAACTAGTCGTTGGGATTACTCTACCATTCAGTTTGAACATCAACTGATAATCCGGCGTGTACGCTTGGTTTTGGTCTTCAGAACATATTTTTGTTGAATTACTTCGGCGTATTGTGATGTCAATGCCGAAATATCCGGTGTGCATTCATCCTTCTGAGGGCACTTCGGATGATACCTTTCTGTTGAATTATTCCAGCGTTGAAGACATCCATACGCCAAAATATTCGGTGCACTTGAGTTGATTCTTATGAAGACCGGGACTTCTGAAATTACTCCGGCGAGTTCAAATCCAAACTCGTTGGAATACCCGGCGTATAGACTTCGACAGTTTTATACTTCTTTGGCCATATCTTTTCATCCCAACATCGATTTCTACTAACTTGGACTTCATGGAAAGCTTATGATGAGCTTTACACATTGAGTATGATCTAAATCCATACAAACCTCATCTCACAAACATTATTAGTCCAAATGTTGTGTTGTCATCAAATCACCAAAACTATAGATTACGGTAATACCTTGAATTGAGCTTGCAATATCCATGACAACACTTGTAGTTAATCACTCATCAGCTGGCACAACAACCTCAACGTGTGATTCATATATCGTACCAATAGCTATTTTGAAATGAGGCCAGATATGATCCTATTTCAACTTTTCATGTTCATCGCTACAAGGTGGATCCCTCGGTTTGATGTTCCTTTTTCCTAACTTAAGCAAACACTTCAAAACTTCTATAAACTTCATGTGAATTGTCCATGTCTGTATGAAATGATTTTCAGCTTGGAAAAATGATTGAGGTGCTCTAGTAATCCATAAAAATATTACCATTGATTCAATGGATGTAACATTTCTAGAGGAAATCATACGAAGACACCAATATTGCATGAAGTGCCATAAAAAGTTCTTGACTCATCCGAAACATATTGTAAAATATCTTGGATGCTTGAAGTACTTAATTGCCCAATAGTGACAAGAGTCTGAGCCGAGACTCATTGTAGAGAGCACCTAGATTTCAAATAGGACAACATGTTGAGATGATTCATTTAATAAAAGAAGTGAATGTTGTCCCTTTTGTACCAATTCTTTCATGCTTGCATCCATCTACATAGCAAAAGTAAATTGTTCAACCACACAAGAAAAAAGTATTTCAACCATACAAGAGAAAATTGTTTTAAGCATACAACGAAATTGTGTCAAGCATACTCGAGAAATTTTTTCAAGCATGCAAGGCAAATTATTTGAACCATACAAGTGAAAGTTAATTCATGCATACAAGGGAAAAAGTGATTGCAACATACAAAACAAGGGGAAAATGATCTATGTAGCCTTCTTCATCTCGTGCTCGCTCAATCAAATCAAACCTTCCTTCATTTATTTCAAGCGCAAAAAGTGTCCCCCTAAATTTAGACTTCAGGATCAATGAGGTGGCTATGTTCATCAAAGCAGCTTTTTCTTCAATGTCACATTCCTTCACCATCTTCATGGCATGTGCAATGGTTGGAACAAGGTTGGCTTGTGGAGGAGTTGAAGATGCTTCAACATTTGAGGTCATTTTTTCAGCAACACTTTCAATATTCATGCATGTGTTCATGTACATCCAAAAAAATGGGCTCCTATCCTCCTTATCTTTCGCCATACTTGGCAAGTGTTTGCGCTTCTTTGTCGTTGCTACTACTTTTGGTTTCTCACTGGCTGCAATTTCCATAACATCATCATCACTCAATTCATTAGAGGAATGATCTCTTGGATAGGATGCAGAACCACCGGTGACATGCACCTTATCAAACAATAGATGTAAGTCATCAATGTGCCCCGGTCCATGCTTTCGGAACTTCACATCAATTGGCAATCTCCCTAGTTCTAATCCTCAGTTATGACTTCTCTAGTTCTAGTAAAACAACCATTAGGCCTATTCCCAACATATAGAGAGCATGTACCATGGGAGGGCCAGCGTGGGAGAGGGGTGACATGGGGCACTGGTCGGGTGCCAACGTGGGGTGCAGGACAGAGATGGTGGCACCAAACGCAAGATTTAGCTATGGGAGCAGGTCGACGGTCAGTGCAGGGGAAAGGTGATGTTCCATGCTCTTCGGGCGACAGTCAACAACCTCAACGTTGGATGGGACCAGCATGGGGAGGTGGTTGTCGGGCGATGTCAAGCCCAGGAATCAAAAGATTTTGCTATGGCATCCTTGGCTCCTCCAGTGACAGTGACGACCTTAGCTCCTCTAGCAACGGTACAGGTGGGGAGGAGATGTACCTACATGATCGTTTGAGTCGACGCTGGCCACCTGGGTCAATGCTTGCGGCATGGGTTGCGAACGCTAGCTCTGTTAGTGGAGGAGTTTAGAAGGGACACCATAGTTGAGAAGAGAACAAAGGAAAAAATAGGGAGAGAGAGAAAAGAATCAAAATGGTAACCCTTTACCGATGGCAATGTGGATAATTTTTGGGAAAGACTAAGTCCGTAGAAGTTGTACACTACAAAAGGTGATGTGTTAGAAAAGATGTTATGCTTTGAAGGTATTTGGTTCGACTTCTATTTTTCTAACGCAGAAGCATGTTATTAAGTTCAACCAAACATAGCCTCATCGTCGTGGCTCACATACTTGCTGATTTTCTTAAAGTGGTGTTCCACATTCTTAGGCTGTGCGATCTACATGTACCCCATGCTACGTGCAAAGCCAACCTCGATCATGTCCGCAAGCATCAGTAGTACCAACGGTAGACTGAACTCCTTCAGCATGGACAACCATCTATGGCCATGTTTGGATCCACTAAAGTTTAGCTACTAAAGTTTATCTTCTATTATCTAGTTCCAACTAGCTAATAAAAGTTAATAGATAATACACAAGTATCTCTTCTATTATCTATAGGTGTTTAGATGCATTCAGCTAAACTTTAGTAAATTTTCATTATGTAACCATTATCTAAAGGTATGCAAACAGGTCCTATATGATCGTGGATGGGAGACACTAGCGTGACTAGCAATGCACAAAAGAGGATTTTTGACGTGTTGCAAACTTGCCAGCGGAGATAGATGAGAGTCTGGGTTTTTCAGTAGTCGGGATCCCCTGCCATTACCTCCAGCCACTGACTATTGGCCCAGGGCCCACCCATCAGTGACGGTAATGGCAGGGGCGAATGGCAGGGTAAGTAAAATAACTAATTGATATTACGAAAAACATGTAAAATTGTCTGATGCAAAGAAATTCTTTCGTCGTATTGGATTCAAAATAATCATGTGGATAAAATTAAAATTTTATCTATTAAATATATAAATCCACAATTAGGCAAAACAAAATATTCTATAATGATTTGCGCTTCAAATTATTGATAGATACGTACATGAAAAGAGGTAGTACATGAACAAGATAGTACATTTCCAAAATTGAAACCTTTCCTTTTATCATTCTCTGCCAAACCGAGGTCAAAAATCCCAAACCAGCGCGCGCTTCAAACCCAAAACCTCTACTAAACCCTAAGAAAAGGCCGCCGCCACGCCACCCTCCCTCCCATTTTCGGCGCGTTCAAAACCGAACCACCCAATTTTTCCGCGCGCGGCTCGGGGATGGCTCCGTTCGGCGAGGGCGGCGGGGAGGGCAGCGGCGGCGGCGACGGCGACGACGCGCGGCGGGGGTGGGACCCGCTGCGCAGCGGCAGCGCGCCGCCGACCATGGAGGGCGGTAACGCGGCGGCGGCGCTCGCAGCGGACGCGGTGTTCGGCGGGCCCGCTGCGGGGTCGTTCTTCTCCGGGGTGGACGGGCTAGGCGCTCGGCTCGACGAGGTCAGCAGGCGCCGCGGCGGCGTCCCGCAGGTCAGTCTGCGGACTGCTCTCATTGATGTTTTTTTTTTCCCACTCGGGTTCTTTGCATTGTAGATTGGATTGGGTTTCCCGTTGGGTCTCTGCTCGAGGTGATGTTTGTTTCTTTCCGTTGTTTCACATTATCGCCGTGTTGTTGGTGGTGCGGAGGGAGATTGCGGACGAGATGTGGGTTGTCGAGCGGATCATTCTGCACTTTTACTTTTTTTTTTATATTCTGGTAGGATAGGTTCATATCGTTCTTCTTTAGGTTTCAATGTGCCGTAAATTTGGAAGAGATATGAACTTTGTTTATTTACTGTTTCTACTTTTACGGCTTCAGTTGAGATTAGAGCTCTCGGTTCTTGCGTTCCTCTTTCCATTCTTTGTTTGGATGTTTACTTGTTATATGAAGTTCTAGGTCGTAGCTTCCGTAACCTTTTCTTTTATTTTTGCGAAACTCTATCTTTGGTGACTTCACTTAGGAATTGCATTTTCTGTATGCAATGACCGGCGCTAAGAGGTTTCCAATGTGCCCTAAATTTGGAAGAGATATGAACTTTGTTTATATTCTGTCCCTTTGTTTTACGGCTTCAGTTGAGATTCAGACTCTCAGTTCTTGCGTTCCTCGTTCCATTCTTTGTATGGATGTTTACTTGTTATATGAGGCTCTCAGTTCTTGCGTTCTTATTTCCTTTCTTTGTTTAGATGTTTACTTGTTATATGAAGCTCAGGTTCGTAGCTACCGTAACTTTTTTATTTTTATTTTTGCGGAATCGTAGCTTTCGTGACTTCACTTTTGAATTGCATTTTCTGTATGCAATGGCCACGCTAAGAACGTACTGTTTCTTGGCCTGCATCCTTTTTAAGACCTTTTGTTTGGATGGAGTTGCATATGCTTTAATAATTTCCTTCAAATCATGTTCAAGTTTCAATTTTCTTCTCAAAATATGTTTATAGCACCTCTTACCTCGTCTGTGATTTAGTAACTTTTTTACGTGTTGTTTTATTGCAACCATTGGGGAAAATAAGCTTTGAATCTTTTTTTTTTCTGACTGCAGTTTGCTCATAATCTCATCATATATCCGTGTTTCGAATAACTTCTTGTTTTTTTATTTGTTTCAGGATCGTTTTGGTCATTCTGTATCACAATCTATGAGACCACCAGGCCTCCTGTATAATGGCACAACAGAGTTGGAAGACAGGCAATTCAGGCCGAATAGAGTTGACAGTGTTGGTCCATTGGCGAATTACCCTACACTTGATGTGTGTTCTCATTGGTCTGATACAGATACAGACAGTGTTGAATTTCGCAGACATGTACAGAGTTGCTTTTTGTCAGACTCGGAGAAGATGAATCCTTATGGCACTAGGGACCTTAATGCTCCGTATCTTTACGAGTCTGATCTTTCAGATGGTTTATCTGGGCTGAGGCTGACAAATAATACCGTTATTGATGAAAGGAGTTATGAGGAACAGCTACAAGATGAAATGCTCAAACGTCGGCAAGATCTCTCCACTAAACTTCGTGATGATAATCAATGTCATATGGATGGTAATTTTTTACACACACCTAGGTCTGGGCGCATGGACATCCATTCTCCGCTCATGTATGGTGACGGTATTTTACGAAGGCAGGTCAGTGCCTTAGATGGTTCCAATGTTTCAAGGTTGAATTTCCATCGTATCAAGGATGTTGATCATTTACCTTTCGCTGAAGAGCTAGCTACTACGGGGTCAGACAACTTGCATAGAGATACTAATCCTGTTCGCAATGCAAATATGGCAAATATGATCAACCCCATGAGCAATAGATACAACAGTACAGACTTTGAGTTTGTCAGGAATCGTAAGGCATTCCTTAATGATGTTCTTGCCCAGCAATATCTGCAGGATTCCTTAATGATGTTCTTGCCCAGCAATATCTGCAGGATAGAAGTCTGTTTTACTCGGTATCTGGTCCCGCTTATAAAGATGGCAGTATCTATCACGAGGACCCTCGTTTCCCCTACTTAAGAATGCAACGATCTCGATCCCATTTTCAACCAAACTCAAGGGACATTCAATCAGACCGTGGTCGGCAATCATCACGCTTTTTTCATAGGAGAACGGCAACTGGTTTAAATCTGGGATCACAGGTCTATCATGACAATTCATTACTAAAACACCTAGATTTGCCCTTGGATAATGTGGATAAAAATGGGGTGGATTCATTGGAGCTGATCAATGTAGTTGGCCATGTTAAGGAAGTTAGGCAAGTATTATTCCTCTTTGCCGTTAATACTTTCTGTTTCAAATTTTCTTCATGTTACTCATTTGTGTAAAATGCAGTATGGATCAATATGGAAGTCGGTTTATCCAACAAAAACTGGATCATGCATCAGCTAGTGATAGGGAGAAAATCTTTCCAGAGATATTATCCAATACAGTTGCTCTAGCTACTGATGTATTTGGCAATTATGTTATCCAGAAGGTATGCTTGTCTTTTATGTCCTTGATGTATGATTTATATTTTCAGGCTGTACTGACATTTGGAATGTCGATTCACAGTTTTTGGAGTTTGCTACTGAGAGCCAATTAATCCAATTGTCAGAGCAACTCAAAGGTCACATTTTGGACCTCAGCCTCCAGATGTATGGTTGTAGAGTGGTTCAGAAGGTCAGTTCGTTGTTAAAGATTTATTATATAGTAGATAACATGCCTGTGCTTTCATGTCCTGCATGCTGGGAAGTCTATCCTGTTGGTTCTTTCTTCAGTACTTGCAAGGCTCCTTTCTAAAAATTAGTCCTGATTTTGGAAAATAATAGTATATTTTTTTTTTACGTAACCTGAAAGTTCACTATTCTTAACATGAATGTTTACTCCAAGCAATTATGTGTTTCCTTTCCCAAGATTGTTTATGGACGAGACCCCCCCCCCCCCCCCCCCCCCCCGAGGACTCTCTAAATAGTGGTGTGGAATTTAGATAATTAGATATACATATCTCACCTGGAGTTGTTGTTTCTTGTGCAATAGTTTTTAGTAGATTTTGTGAAAGTATTGATGGCTTTTTTTATTGAACTGCACAAAGGATTTTGGATATCAATTCAGCGATCAATGTTATGATATCATCAACTCCATCATAAGCAATTTAGGTCTGATTGAAACTCCTCTATAGAAGACAGAAATTTACTCAGAGCAACATGCTATAGAACCCACTTATAGAACAGCTTGATTGGTGTTTCACCTCTCTAAACTGGACCACACAATTTCCAGATACTGCTTCTTCCAATGGGCAAGCCAACGTCTAATCATCTCCCATACATCCAGATAGGGATAAAAATACTTGTAGGCTCAAATCTTTAGATTTCACAATTACTGGATTTTACCCTTGGCTTATGGAAATTGTTCAGGGATGTTGGAACAGTGTCATCATTTTCCTCCTGCCTGTGTGCCGTTGTAACATTTCTCCTGCTAATACTCTCACAGGATGTACGCATGAGCCTGTCTAAATACCTACTTCTCTTTCCAACCCTTCACACTTAGCACATGACTCCCCTGTGTCTAAACCCAATACCATCCAATGGGGTTTTCTCTAACCCCAATTTGTCAGTGTGTTTGCACACCCCGACACTTTCTTTCTAGGAGAATTTTCTAGTGTACTATTTGTGCTAGACCCACATTCATTGATAGTGGCATACAATGGATTTGGGATTTAAGGAGCGGCATATAAGAGATTTTCCCTTTCTACACGGGATGCATCTGCTTTACCCTTCTAATTTCTTTTCTTATGTTATTCGCCTGACTGGATTCTGTACGGCTACATGGCTACCCACATGAAAGCCTTAAGCTTCATTTTGTTTTGCTACCCTTGGGTTTGTCTTTTACATTTATTTCTTCAGTTTTATTTGCCTGCAAATTATTGCACATAAATTTATGGACACCTGATAAAGAGGTTTGGTTTTGAGCCTGCAGATTGCACTTTTCATAGTGCCAACTCCTTGTTGAGACACTTAGCTTATTACTTTATTGTATCAGCACAATACGAACATCTTATGCTGATTAATTACTCGTTAGCTGTGTTCATGGTGGAATGTATAATTAGTACATATTTAAAGTTACCAATGCAACTGTCTGCTTGAATCTGTAATGCTTCTGTTCCATGCAGCAGTTATTTCATAGCTACCACTACCATTCCCATCTCAATGCATATTTGTTCTGGACGTAGAAGTTATGCATCAGTTACCATACACGGTTGATTCTCCTAAGCTCATCTTTTCTCCATATTAGTGTAAATATCAGTGCTATTTCTTTATAATATTTTTTTCTCATACTGAAATCCAATCCTTTCTGTATTGTTGCTGTTTACTTTTTATCCTTTCCATTTTCTGTCTTGTTTTGTTTTCTTGTGGGTTTCATCTGCAGCCTACCCTGGACTAAAAGCTTTTGTTGTTTATATGGACAGGTTTTGGAGGTATTTGATATGGACCAAAAGATCAATGTTGTTCAAGAGCTAAAAAATTCTGTTTTGAAATGCATTGCTGATCAAAATGGTAACCATGTAATCCAGAAATGCATTGAGTGTGTTTCTGAAGATCGCATTCCATTTGTTATAGAGCCTATTCTTTCAGAAATAGTTGATCTTTGTACCCATCAGTATGGCTGCAGAGTTATTCAGGTATACAATGCACCATTCTGTTTCTCTAAATGAAAATTGAGACCCTTTCTCTGTAACAACTGATAACTTGATTTCTGCAGAGAGTTTTGGAGCATTGCCATGATCCATCCACCCAAAGTGCAATCATGGATAAAATTGTACAAAACACCTCCTCTTTGACAGATAATAAATTCGGGAACTATGTTGTTCAAGTATGTGACTCATAATATTTGTTTGTGTTGATTCAATAGTGGAATTGTCTGTTTCTATGGTACAGTGATCCACATTTGTAATTAGTTTTTGACTTTTTGTAATTAGTTTTTGACTTTTTGTAACACTAAGAAAATCAAGAAATTAGTCATTTTGTAATTAGTTTTTGACTTTTTGTACTGTATACATATATTATTTTGGATTAGGGTAGCTAGAAAACATTTTAGAAGAAACTCTGTTTCTCTTTACAATTGGCTGTTGGATATATTTGGTCTGCATGCCATATGAGTATCTCTGGGTTAGCCAATACATGCCTTTCTGTTATACGATGCTATATTTAGAAGATCACAAATGGGACACTAAATTTTAGACAAAAAAATTGTTTAAGAAAAACTGGCTGAGTTCCTTCCAGGCATGTAAAATAACCTTTCGTTCCACAAGTTGTAGCTTCTAACTTTTGAACTCATATAGGAGAGGGGAGGGACCATACTCCCTTCAGTTTACGGATATGTTTTCCTGACATGTCCCATGGCTTCTATAACATAGGTTACTAAGATCTGGAGCACAAGATTTGTTAAAATTTATGTGACAAAATATAGTTTTTTGTATTGACAGCATAAGATTTCTTCAGTGATGTTTATATTTTGTTTACCTCAAGTAGAATTGGTTTTGATTGGTCAAATTAGAAAACTATAATATAGTCCCCCAGGAATATGGTAAAGTTATGTAGCTATGAACTCTTTTGTGTAGATAATGAAATGTCGTCACATAAAAATAAGGAATGTAAATAGCTTCTATTAATTTTTTATTACGTTAGAGCATTACACAGGTTTTTCCGTTACTTTTGTATGTTCACACTTGCTTCTATTCCTCTATTTTTTAATGAAACTTTTGAACTTTTTTTAGCATGTACTGGAACATGGCAAGCCAGAAGAGCGTTCATCCATCATTCAAAAGCTCTTTGGGCAAGTGGTCAACTTGAGCAAGCAGAAGTTTGCTTCTAGTGTCATTGAGAAATGTTTGACTTATGGAACTCCTGAAGAACGTGATGTCATTATTGGAGAGATAATTTCTTCTAGCCAAATCTTTCAGGTCTGTCTTCTTTTTTGGGCTTAGTCCCTCTCAATATCCCTTAGAAAGAGAATTCGATCATTAATACTGTTGTCAAAGTGATTATTAGCAATGTCTAGGCTATCAGTTAATTAGGTCCAATTGTCATCTAAGTGTGTTGTTATTAGGCGTCACTTATGCATCACCCTTGCGGTTCAATGACCGACGAGATTGATCGTTTGGCTCCTGTTGAAATTTTGAATACGGTGTCTGTCTCAGTTCTTATGGTGTTCATGTGGAGGCTGAGGCAACGCTTTGGCTGTAGTGGCACACGGAGAGGGCAACGATGGTGCAGACAAAGGAGGGGTGGCAGATGTGTAGGGAGAGGAGAGGGGTGGCGGTTGCAATGGAAGGAGAGGAGAGGGGCCACAGCGTTGTGGGAAAAAAGAAATGTGAATAGGTGACATATTGATCCAATCTAATGGGCCATATTGCAGTGTGGCAGACTGGCAGTCTTTTATATTAGGCCTTTGGTCCATTATTTTGTTTATATTGACCATATAGGTATATATTTGATGTTATTTTTCTTCTATTTGTAAGACATTACCTGGCCTTCTGCCTTTCCTCTTAAAAGTTAAAAAAGGTGTCAGTCACCTTAACTCACCTTAATGATGATGCACAGGTGGTTAGCTATGTAGTTGGTTGATTGTGCATTGTTTTGCTTGTCTTCAATTACAGTGAAGGGACTAGCCCGATTCTTTTGTTTTTCAGTTAGTTTGGGAGAGCACTGTGTTATAACACATCATATTGTTCATGCCTGCAAAATAGGAGATACTAGGTTCACAATCTTGGGCCATTAAGGTTGGATCTTATGCATGCAATTCAAGTACTTAAGTTATGTAATCCAATCAGATAAAGCTAGCAATCTTGCAACACCTTAATTCCCCTGCGCCTCTTCTTTGATGTGTTCCCAACAACAACCAATCCCCAACAATTGGTAGTCAGAGCTATGTAGATGCCCGATTGGGAAGAGTTCGTTATGGATGCTGTTGAGGCATGAGTGCCACAGGTGGCTCCTCTCACCACTAACACCATCAATATGGAGCAAAAAGCAAATTTGTATGTCCTTGTTTGTTCTGGCACCACAAAAAAAAAATGCTCATGATGTTTAGAGAATGATTTTTTTTTTTAAAATATTGTTCACGTGTAGAACCAGGAAACCAAATAAACCGGTGAAATTGACTGCTTAACGCTCGACCGGTTCTGGCCAATTTGTGGCAATAAACTGAAAATGGTTCCCTGACAGTTGTCGTAATTGGTTCAATTTTTCAATCCCTGCCGAGTGATACTCTAATTTCTAAACTTTTTCCATCTGACACTTGGTGATTGGTTTGAATCTCCTAAAACATGTTTTCTTCTATATGATATTTTATCCATGAACCATGTCATGCACGTTTGTTTTGCAGGAATTGATGAAAGATCAGTTTGGGAACTACGTTGTACAGAGAGTCCTTCAGACTTGTGATGACAAGGACCTAGATATGATCCTTTCAAGCATCAAGTTGCACTTGAATAAGCTCATGAATTACACTTACGGGAAGCATATTGTTGCACGTGTTGAGAAGCTACTTGTTACAGGAGGTAAGCAGACAAATATATGTGTGCCACCAATATAAAGAAGCACGTTCTTTTGTCATGACTTGTTGATCTAAATTTCTAAAATTTGTGCCTGATTTCAGAAAAACGAGCAAGGATGGCGGCGTCTACGAGTTGTCAGAATCAGCAGTCAACAAACTGTACAGATGCTGATGCAAATAAGCACTTTTAAGAATTGATATCAACTCATACAAGCAATGTGGAGATTTAGTTTTGGTACATTTCGTAATAGTGTACTTAGCAGAGAAATTCATGGATGCTAATTTCGGGTACTCGAGTAGTTAGTGGAGGTTTAGGCTTTCGGCAATGTAAATCCGTTTGGCCATGTTTACTGTGTACAGCCGATATATAGATGTACATTGCTGGTATCTTAGGTTTTTTGGTAAGCTTTAGATTCTCAAGTGTGCTGTATAATATTTGTTTACTGGATTAGGAAGAGATCTACTTTGAAACCCATTGAGCTTCAGTTCTTTTGGTTGACAATATGTACATTGCTTGCCAGCTCATATGGAGCTTTTCTGCCTCTTTCCACTGTCGATGAGAATTTCACCTCTTACTAGAAAGTTGGTGCGACGTTGCCGCACCTGATTGCACAAGCTCTTGAGACTTGTGCTAAATATGTGAATTGAAAATATTATTGTACCTTCAATACGTATTTCTATCTAATATATAAAAGTATATGTTACATGTGATGCATATAAAATAACATATGTTCAGTATTTTTTAAAATATTTTTGTATATTGTTTTTAGAAAAACTACACATGTTCTACAAATCTTGCTATATCCATGTGAAAAAAAACAGGTTCAAATTTATTATATATTTTATGGTAAGAAAGAGGGTTTTACAATTCATTATACTAACTCATTTGAGTAGTAGTTTTATTCAATAGCAAGGATGAGCTTATTTTTTTTTTCACGTGCGGGTCCTATAGTAGATCTCCCACAAAATGAAACTTTGTAACAGGTAATGAACATAGACTACTCTATATAAATTAAAAATCACAGGAATCTAAAAATCATATTCAATCTATATAAATTTAAGTTCAAATTTATGACAATAATGGCAACAGAAAAGAGAGTTTTCCAGCTCCATCTAAATTATCTTTTCCCTAACATTTATTTATTAAGAATTTAATGTTAAAAATTATATATAAGAGGGGTTAGATTCTAGGAATATGATAGATTATTTGCATAATTAACTTATGAGAATTAATTTTCCAATATATTATACTACCTTTGTTTATAAATATTTGACCCTCATTAGTTCAACAGAAAAAGTATGTGCAAAAAAATAATTTTATTATTGTGTTTTATTTGTTCGTGACTGTTATTAATGAAGAATATAAACTCCAATGTATTAGCTTTATTCGTCATGTGAATAGACTGAAATCATAATTAATATCCAGTTGACAATGATTCACATTTAACTTAAGCACTTACATAAATATATATCATGGAAATGAGTCATCTAAATTGAACGAAGAAAGAAACGAACATGAACAGTCGTAGTTATTCGTGGCCAGATTGACATGTTTATAATCAGATCTTAAGTAGAGAGAGAGAGAGAAATAAGGACAAATGCTTTAAAAAATATAAAGCAGCAAGTTAAAGCTGCAATAGCTCTTTTGCCTAAGCAGCTGGCCAGGAAAGAGTCGCCGGTCTGGAAGATTCGAGTCACAATATTAGACAGTCTGTAGTCTGTACCTAGGATGATCTGAGAAACAAACTGCCATCAATTCATGATCCCACGGTGTAGTTTTTTTTATGACGTGGCCACATTCGTGGGCCAGATATAGGGTCAACTTTCATATATTAATTAAAGATTGGGTCTTATAGATTTCAATTCTTAAATTGGAGAACTAGGGAGAGTAGGAATAGTTTTGGAACCGTTCATGATTGTATGTCAAATGACATGAAGCTCTACATTAATCAAATGGCCTGGATGAAATAATCGCAAACAAGAGAGTGACAACTGCCACCCGACACTATTCATGAGAACTAAGGTCTTCTTTGGATCAAGGTTGGAGAATGTTACTCGTCGAAGGTTTGTGTAGGAAGATTGTACGCAACAGGGATGGCTCCGCTCTCGCTCCCCACGCTCCCCCTGTTCCTCAACCATGCCGCTCCGCCGCTTCCATCCCTGCGCCGCCGCCGTCCACTAGCTTTCCACATCTTCTGATCTAGTTCTCCATCGCTGCGTATCCCTTCCTTCCTCCATGGAGGGAGACCGTTCTTCGGTGGTTCTGGAGGACTTCGATGTCTCTGCTGGTCGCGCGTTCCGGCAGGAGGTTCTTCGGCGTTTTCGCTCTTCTGTTCATCATCCATCCGCGTCTTTGGATGGCTGTTTCTTTCTTCTGGCTGTTTTCAGGCGTTTTACCTTTAGACTCACTGAAAGATCAGTGAGCCTCGCTCTTCATTCGATTCTTGGAGGTGCTCCTGCTGGTTTTCACGTTAAATATGAATCTGACCGTCATTTCCGTTTTGCTGTTGCTTCAAAGAAAGTTGGGCTTTTCATTGTTTCTCATCGGAGGATGATTGCAAGGAACTTTGATGTTTATTTTCATCTTTGGAGGGATGGAGGAGCTGATTGGATGAGAGAAAGAGAACTGTGGCAGAAGGAAGAAGAAGAACAATGGACTGTCATCTCTTCGAAACGGAAAAAGATCAAAGGAAAGAATTCTCCCTATCATCATTGTAAATCAGTAAGATTTGCCACCAAGCTCATCCAAGATTCACCGGTGAGAAAATCTATCCCGAAGGAGGTTCAGACTAAGTATTCTATGAACGTAAGTTCCTCAAACTTATCCCGAAATTCTAGCTATTCTTTCAATTGGTTGGAAGCTTCTTCGGATTACTCTGAGGTTTCTAATAGCAGAATTGCTTTTGGTTCATTTGATATCCCGATTTTCATCGATTCTCCGAAGAATCAGTTTATTGGAATTCATGTTAAAAAGGGTGCTAGTTCTTCTGATTCATCTTTGCGGAATCATGCTCCACAGAATTTGAATATTTTTGAATCCAATTCCAATATCTTGGCTTGCTTCCCGAAGCCAGCTGTGGAAAGCAGCGCCCCTCGTTCCTCCTTATTGGCTCACAATGAATTGGGAGCTCCATTGGTCAGTTTGAATAAGGGCCTGTTTAGATCGTTATGCATTTTTGCAAAATTTTACTGTAGCAAAGGAATCTTACTAATTTGAAGTACTAAATGAATTTTATTTGCAAAACTTTTTGCATGGATGGGTTGTAAATCACGAGACGAATCTAATGATGCTAATTAATCCATAATTAAGCAATAATTAGCGGATGGTTACTGTAGCATCACTGTTGCAAAACATGGATTAAGTAGGCTCATTAGATTCGTCTCGCGATTTACAACCCATCCATGCAAAAAGTTTTGCAAATAGACTTCATTTAGTACTTCAAATTAGCAAGATTCCTTTGCTACAGTGAAATTTTGCAAAAATGCAAAACGATCTAAACAGGCCCTAAAAAAGATAATAACTCCCCTAAATGTTTTCGCTGCCTAGCACCGGGACACTTTGTCAGAAACTGTTCCTCTGATATTCGCTGCAGATTTTGTTTGACCATGGGCCACATTGAGAAATTCTGTTACAGAAAGCGTTCACGGACAAAACAAATATGGAGGCCCAAATCAAAGCCCAACTTAGCGGAAGTGGATCATAGCCCTCTCGCCGCTCAGCCAGCTAGCTCTTTAGGGACAGACGCTTCGTGTTCTCGCGAAGCATTTATATCCCAGGAACCGACGCCTCAGCTCTCGGCTGCACACTCAAACTCTTCGACTCCTTGTGTGTTTTCTGAGGAAATGGCGAATTTCGCTGCTGATCCCCGCCCCTTTCATCCACCAGGAATGGTGGTAGTGGATGGTGGACCTGACAGACCACCGCGTGTTCGTGTTCATCTAGCTGACATTGAAGAGGAGGGCCGCCTTCATGAAGAATTTGTTATTGCTGAGGAAGTGGATGGCCTTCTGGAACAAGGTGACTTCGACTTCTTTACTCATACTATCAGGCAGTATGTTCAGGATGATCTTGGCATCAATGTTAAGTCCGCTTCACGACATCCTTTTGGGATTGGCATCTTTGAGCTTAGCTCTATTCTCCAGAGAGACAGACTCTTTAGCGGCAACTTGCATAATATTGATGGCTTTAGAATCAGGTTCTTTAGACATGACAGAGCAAAAAATTACAGAGAGTACACGTATGATCGTCTGGGCTGGATCATGATGCTAGGCTTTCCCCTAGATCATATGAATCTTATGTGCATCAAGCAGGCTGTAGCAACTTTTGGAAAGTTAGTGAAGTGGCATAATAATCCAAGCATTAAAGGTTTTGTCTTAGTCAAATGCCTGTACAACTCAACCTCGAGTGTGCCAAGGAGCACAGTAGTCACGTTTGGGGAAACTCGGTTTGGTATGGCTCAATCATGGACACTGCCCACATATATTTTAAATTATGATCAGGCCTGGAATCATGATGCACTGATTCTTGAACATCCTGAAGATGAAGTTCCCTTAAATGGCATACCACATCCTCTTCCAGGGGAAAATCTGGCGATAGAAGGGGAGCAGGTAGTTAATTTCATCAATAACAATGTCAATGTGGGGGAACTGGACCTTGCTTGGGAAGCTGCTATCAACAATCAGAATGATCATGAAGCTTGGCCTATGCCAAATATTCCTCATCAGATTCTTAGCACTGAACAGAGTATTAATCAGAATGATGGTCTTTCATCTGAATCATCTTCAGTTTGCTCACAAATCTCTAATAGACAGCTTATCCAGTCATCTCAGACAGTGGAAAGAGAAGATCTTACCTTTGTGGATTCTACAAACCCTGCAATGCTACCAGCATGGATTTCTACATTCTTCAATCAGAATCTGAGGGACGCTATGAACACTGCCTTACCTCATTTAGCCTCACAGGGATGGTGGAACAATCTCCAGTTGGGACAGAACACAAATGTCAGTGTTCAGATCAATGTGAATTACATTGATCCAATCTCTGGAATTTCAAATCAATTGCAGATAAATCCTTTTCAGCTGGGTAATCAGAACTCTTCTTCTTCAGTGATTATACAAGACTGCCCATTAATGGATTCTCAACCTTCTGAGCCCCTGCAATTAGAACCACCAGCAGCAACTAGAGTCAGAGTTAAATGTCCTCAACCAGCTGAATTTCTGGCTGTCAAACAGAAGCAAGTTGTCAGAAAAGTTTATAGAAGGAAGAATTGGGAATCAAAGATCAAAGGAATCATTAGAGTTCAATCAAAAACCAAAGCTTCTTATAACAAAAAGAGGGTCAGTTTTGGATATGTCCAGTTTCTAGAGAAGATGGAATGTATCTCTTTGGAAGACATTCCTAGCAAGCCTCCTTCTGGGTTGTCGATTGAGAAAATAAGGTGAAGCAACAGAACCTCTGTCCCCTCCAGAAAGAAGCTTGAAACCACAAGGGAAGAGAAACGCTCCAAAGCAATTTCTCTAGATAAGGCTATTGAGGCCGCTTCAACATCATCCAGATGTAAGTTTGGAATTTCTGGTTCCTTTTCTTTCCCTGGTCCAGTTAAATTTCCATCTCTAGATGATGTGACAAATTCCCAGGAACCTTATCCTTTTATTGATGTTGAAAATCTTCAGAAGGTGGCTATCGATAGGTGTGGCGTCCCACCTGAGGAGGTGACGCTGGAGCATCTCACCGGTCAGAAGACTTCATCGGCCGGCGACTGCTCTTCTATTTGCGAACTTGTTATCAATGGATAATTTAAATCATATTTTGTTTAGAAAGCCCCTGTGTGGGTTAGCTTATGATGCCTGTGCTGTTGGCAACCTTGTTATCTCAATTATGGATGATGTATTGAACTGCTGCAAGGATTATGCTGGTGCTTTTGAATGCCATCTTCTACTTTGGTCTCAGTTTTTTGCCTGCTATTTTTTACTCTGGGATGCTCTTATCCTTATTGATCTGAGATCAGTAAGTTCCCTTATTTTATCCAGACCGGTTAATTATGGATAATTCAAACAGAACTTGGAATATTCTAAACTGGAACATTCGGGGCCTCAATGATGTTGACAAACAGAATGCAGTCCGTGCAAAAATAGAGGAAAGTGCTTGCGCTATTTTCTGTATCCAAGAAACTAAGATGGAAATTATTACTCACTCTTCTCTCAGGAAAATTGCTCCAAAACGTTTCAATAAATTTGCCTTCAGTCCCTCTAGAGGTGCTTCAGGTGGCATTCTTGTTGGATGGAATGAATCCTTTTTTGTTGGGCAGGTTATTGAAATAAACATTTTCTCAGTCACCATTTCATTTACTTCTAGACACAATGCTGAATCTTGGATCTTAACTACGGTATATGGCCCTTGTCATGGAGAAGACAGAGATAATTTTGTCCAGTGGCTATACAATCTTCAAATTGAGGATAATGACAACTGGATTTTGATTGGGGACTTTAATTTCTACAGATCAGCTGAGAACAGAAATAGGCCAGGGGCTAACATCAATGATATGAATATTTTCAATTCAATAATCAGTCACTTGGGCATTTTAGAAATCCCTCTAAAAGGAAGGAATTTCACTTGGAGCAACATGCAGGCTGATCCTCTCCTAGTTCAACTTGATTGGTGTTTCACTTCCCTTAACTGGACTATAAAGTATCCTAATACTATGCTCCTTCCATTAGCTAAGCTGACTTCTGACCATACACCCTGTATGGTTAAAATTGGATCAAACATCCCTAAAGCAAAAATATTCAGGTTTGAAAACTTCTGGATTAAACATCCCGGTTTTATGGATATTGTCAAGAATGAGTGGAATAAAGACCTGGGAATATCTAATTCTGCAAGTCTGATTGCTGGAAAACTTAAGAATCTGAGAAAAGTTTTAAAGAAGTGGAGTAATAATCTATCAAAGTTCTCCAAACTTCTCAATGAATGCAACAACGTGCTGGCTGTCATGGACAAATTAGAAGATCAGCGAAGCCTCTCAACTGAAGAAGCATGTTTTAGGTCCATTATTAAAAACCAAGTGAACAGAATTCTTAAATATAAAAATGAATACTGGAGGAAGAGATACACTATCAGATGGGTCAAATTAGGGGAGGAAAACACCAAATTTTTTCAGGCAGCGGCAACAGAAAGGTTCAGGACTAACTCAATTACCTCGTTGGTAACTGATGAAGGTCTTACAGTCTCAGATCATGATCAAAAAGCAGCCATTTTGTGGGAATCTTTTAAGAACAGAATGGGTTGCACTAACTCTCCTGTTATGCTTTTCGACATTGATTCTTTGGTCCCTACCTTTAATGATCTTGAAGCCCTGGCTGCCCCCTTTTCTAAAGAGGAGATTGACAACGCAGTGAAACTTTTATCCTCAGATAAGGCTCCTGGACCCGACGATTTCAATGGCTGTTTCATCAAATCCTGCTGGGAGATTATCAAAAATGACTTCTATAAATTATGTTCAGATTTCTTTGACAGAGGGATCAGCTTAGAGTCTATCAACAGCTCTTTCATCACTCTAATTCCAAAGATCAACAATCCAGTTAATGTTAATGATTTCAGACCCATCTCACTTTTAAATTCGGTGCTGAAGCTGCTCACCAAACTTGTTGCAAATAGACTACAACCTGTCATTATGAAGATCGTTCACAAAAATCAATATGGCTTTATTAAAACAAGATCTATTCAAGACTGTTTAGCTTGGTCCTATGAATATCTTCACCAATGCCATTGCTCCAAAAATGAAATTGTCATTCTAAAGCTTGATTTTGAGAAAGCTTTTGATACTATCGAACACCAAACTATTTTAACTATGTTACAGCGTTTGGGGTTTCCTATGAAGTTTATTCTGTGGTTTCAAGAAATTCTTAAGTCTGGTTCATCATCAATTCTTCTTAATGGAACCCCTGGTAAAGTCTTTCCTTGTAAACGAGGGGTCAGGCAGGGTGACCCACTTTCCCCTCTTTTATTTGTTCTTGGTGCTGAGATCTTGCAATACATTATCAACAAGGCCTGTTCAATGGGACTGCTCTCGATACCTATAAATCAACCTGCTGACATGGGTTTCCCAATCATACAATATGCGGATGATACAATCATTATCTTAAAAGCTTCCCAAAAAGAACTTTTCAACCTGAAATGCATTCTCAATTCATTTTCTCTCTCAACTGGACTGAAGGTTAATTACAACAAATCATGTTTGCTGCCCATCAACATAGATGGTGAAAAAATGGATATTCTTGCAAAAACTTTTGGTTGTCAGATTGGGTCTTTCCCGTTTACATATCTTGGGCTGCCTATGGGCACTACCAAGCCAAGAGTGGAAGACTACTTACCTCTCATGAACTCAGTGGAAAGAAGAATCTCTGTGACTGCTTCTTGGTTGTCAATGACAGGAAGACTAACTTTGGTTAATTCATGTCTCTCTTCCCTCCCAACTTACACTATGTGTACACTAAGAATCCCAAATACTGTGTTGGACACCATTGATAGAGCTAGAAAGGATTGCCTATGGAGGGGGAATGACATAAATGCAAAGAAAAAGCCTCTCATAGCTTGGGATAAGGTTACCACCCCCAAAGAAAATGGTGGTTTAGGGGTCATCAACCTTAAAATTCAGAATCAAGCTCTCCTATTGAAACATCTCGACAAATTCTATAATAAAAGAGACATTCCTTGGGTGAATCTTATATGGCAGACTTATTATTCTAATGGGCAGGTACCTCATGCCTCAAAGGAAATGGGATCTTTTTGGTGGAAAGATGTATTTAGACTTTCAGATCAGTTCAGAGGAATTGCTACAGCTAAAGCGGGTGATGGTACTACCTTCCTTATGTGGTATGATGTTTGGAATAACTTTTATCTTAAAAATGATTTTCCCAACTTGTTTGATGCAGCAAAAGAGCAAAGCATATCTCTTTACAACTTTCTTCAAGCACCTGCTATTTCCACAAATTTCATTCTCCCTTTGCAACCAGCAGCTGTTCAGGAGCTATCAAACTTCAATTCTAGAATTAGAGAGGTCCAGGAGACTTTATTAGGGAGAGATGAATGGACTTATATTTGGGGTAATGGTGTTTTCAAAGCTAGTCAAGTATACAAATTGGTCTTCAAAGATATTGTTCCACCTCCAGCTTTCAAATGGATCTGGAAATCAAAGGTATGCAACAAACTGAAAGTCTTTATATGGCTGTTGTTCTGGGATAGAGTAAACTCTAGAAATGTGCTGAAAAGGAGAAACTACAAAATTAATAATGATGATTATTCTTGTGTCCTCTGTGACCAAGGATGTGAGGAAACAAATTTCCATCTTTTCTTCGAGTGTCTTTTCAGTCAGCAGTGTTGGATCAGGTTGGGAATCAATTGGAATTTGCAAATCAATTTTTTCAATATGATGGCACAAGGGAAGAATGATTTCAACAGAGCATTCTTTATGGAGGTTTTTTTGGTGGCGGTTTGGGAAATTTGGAAACAAAGAAACAACAAAATCTTCAGAGGAATTGCTCCTTCCATCAAGTCTTGGTTCTCCAATTTTAGAAGTGGATTGACTCTCCAGTTGTACAGAATGGAAAATGTATATAGTGATCTTATTTCTAGTTGGTTAACTAGCTTGTAATTTTGCTCTTCTTTTCTTTTTTCTCTCTCTCTTTTTGCTCTGTACAGAACTTTTTTTTTTAATAAAATTACAGTGGGGGACTCCCCTACTGTGTTCCTTTGTCAAAAAAAAAAAGAAAGAATGGATAGAGGAAAAAAAGAGGTGAGAGTGGATTTTTTTTCCTCCACTTTTTTCTTCAATTCAAAGAATCCATAAAGAAGGAATCTTTAAAAATGAAAGCTCACATTGCATTTAATGGATTAAAAAAAAGAAAAAAATCAGCCATAAGGTCAATATGATGCGGAAAAACACACTCTTCCTCCCTCTGTGCGCAAAATAATTTGTTGTCATTTTCTCCATCTCATTTTATTTGTCGTTCACTACGGTCAGTCTCATTTTATTTGTCAATCACTACGGTCAGTTCAATTTTGGAATAGAAGGAATAAATGGAGCCTCATTTTTTTTTCCACAAATCCACAGTAAATTTACATGATGCATGTAATTATAGCCTGCCAATTACCTGGTAATTTCGAAGTGACCGATGTGATCAATTCTTGTCTACCCTCATTTTGTCCAGTGGAGTCATGTTGCTCGCATTAGTTTACTGTGATGATATAGGATAAGAACCCTACCTGCCTACTAATCTATTACGAAGAATCAATGGGTTCACAAACAAATTAGTAACGTTCATTCAGTTGCTCAACACAAGCTAGTAGCTATATATTGTTTCCCTTTCCATGAGCCCAAAATAGTTACAGGACAATGCTACTACGTCGAGGGGTCTATTAAATTTAGTACAAAACACTCTTCGAGTTCTAGAATGTTTCGTGTTAGATAATGAAAAGTTCTATTTTATTCATCAAGCAAATTAAATGAAAAGATATGATATCAAAAATTTTGATTTTTTTTTACCGTCCCGTTAGCTGTGCCAAACACTCAGAATCAGGAGAAGTGATTCTCACCTGATTCTGAGAAGTGATTCTCTGAAATGAACTAGAAGCTATGTGCTGAAAAAAGTAACTCCTCCTGATTCTGAGGAGCAATTCTCTATCCTGATTTTAACAATTTATTTTAGATAATCATAGAGAATCACTTTCAGCTACAGAAATAGCTCTATCAGAGAATCAGCTTCTCTAGAGAATCAGAATCAAGTTGGAGCTCTACCGAACGGGGCATAAGTTTGATCATTTGATTGATTAAAAAAATTAGAAACTACAAAAAAAAATTAAATATATATTATAATAAATTTAATCATAAAATTGAATAATAATTCTTAAAAAATTTTAGTAAAAAGTGATCAAAGTTGATTTTAAAAAAATCAAACGATAATTGAAGCTTGGAGTATTACTCTAGATTCTATATGCGCGAGAGCCTGACAAGATGTATTTATCTACATCCGAGAAGATATATTTATCCTTCCGTATTATTGCAAAAGTTTCGACATACACCATCTCTATCATGTAACCACGTTGCACCATGATCGAGAGAGACAGGAAACAGTGAAGTAACGGAATAATTTTCCTCAAAAATGCAAATTGATTTCTGGTTCAGTTGTCGATTGTGGAGGTGCTCTGGGATCTGAATTTCGTGTTCAATATTTACAGGTACTATTGTTGTGTTTTTTTGGAGCGCCACTAAATAATTGTTCTATGCTTTGTGATCCGTCTTAGATTTGAACAAGCCAGCGACCACAATCATAAATAAAAGACTGAAAGAGTATGCAAAAATATTTCCGTTTTGCTCCGAGTTAACGGCATTTCTCATTCGTGTTGTTATGGAAAGAAAAGAGTTGTTCCGACCAGAATTAAGCCACAAAATTTACTTGCACAAGAAACTATGACACTTTCTTCTACATCTAGAAGGAATAGGATGATATACATATCCAGCGTTATTTCACAGCTAGGGTTTTCGTGGCAAAACCTGCAACCAACTTGTCGGATGAATTCAGGCTGTAATTTCTGTGGCTTCAAACCTGCTCCTAACCAAGTAGTAGGTGGATTATTAGCTAGCTTCCACTTACATATATCTGCCATGCAGGAGAGAGAAATTTACACAATGGCGACAATAAACTTTACAAGGCAGTTTTCATGGCTTGAAACCTCCTTAAAACCAAGTATTTCTTCATCCGTTCTTTTTTATTATCGCCCACTAGTTACAAAAATGAACTAGCTAACAACAATGAAACAAGAAACAGAAGGAGTAGATGAATTAGCTTCAAACTATATCTGCCTTGCAGGAGACAAATTTACACAATGATGACTATTGACTATATATATACTTCTTTGTTATGATCTGCTAAAAGTTGTAAAAATGGCCATTGCAAACAAGTTCCGAACAGAAACGATCATCCTTTTCTATCCACCATGGAAATCATTCTTCACGGTTTATAGGCACCAATCAACGAGTAGAGACACTGAGTGAAATATTTATTCATAACGCAGCAAGTACATGGCTGCATGGACTAAAGACAGCTTATTGTATGTGATGATACATAGATGGAAAGGGCTATATGGCGTAATATGTACTCCCTCCGGTCTGAAATACATGTCACCGGCTAGTTCAAATTTGAACTAACCGGTGACATATATTTGAGACTGTAGGGAATAATAGACATCAAAAGGATCATTAGTAGCTATTGCATGCAAATCAGCATCATATGGAAGTCATGTTGCATCCTTTTTAACGTATCAGGGTTTAGGATTGGGAGGAATGTATTTTCCGTAATCCTTTCCATATGGATCGGGAGGAGCAAGATGGGTAGCAATGTCGTTCGTATTAGCACTGTAACCTGCAGAATCCGCTTGTCCCTCTCCTGCAAGCTCAACTGGCTTCTCTTCTGTGGCCATCGCTGTAGACGTTGCTGTAGTGTAAGGGCTTGTTGTGACGACAATGAGAACTGCACACAGTACAATGATCTTCATTGTCTTCATAGCAGCTGATTACCTGAGAGAATAATATAAAGGAAAGATGTCATACACAATTTTGGGAGAGAGAGATATTAATTATAAGTGCATGTGACATTTTGGCTAATTAACTTGCATTAGTTACTTTAAACTTGCTAGTATTGACAATATAGGTAAAATTGACACAAAAGCAGCCGTTCTAGTTATTCTTGTGCGTACCAGCTCCAAGGTGGAATGCTTTATAAAACTAATCTTCTCAGTTTGGTTCAAAATGTGCACTCGCGGTAGCCAATTTAGGTCCTCTTTGTTTGAGCCGCAACTTTTGAGCTTTCCTGAAAAGCTGACTGCTAGCTTTTCAAGCTAGAGTAAATTTTGACTTCCAGATAATATAATTGACTTTCTGAACTCAAAAAACTGCGAAAAGCTCTGTAAATGGAGCTTTTCAACATCACATACAAACTCAGCTTTTCTGAGCTTCTGACTTCCCGGAAGCTAGTGACAGATGTTCCTGTTTGTTTGAGCTTCTGATTTCCAGCTGAAAAGTTGTCCAGAAGCTCAAACAAATAGGGCCTTATAGGATGTGATAAATACTGCGAGTCAAGTACTTACTATTTGTTCTCTATATTTTGCCCATTAATTTTAGTAAATATCATTTCATTTTATACGGTGGTGGTTCGCAAACATTCAAATTTGAAATGATGGGTGACATCAATTCTTGTCTTCCTGCTGGATACAATCGAGTCTAGTGGAATTCGAAGTGCTTAAATCAGTTTACTGTGAATTTGCAAGATGATGCAAAAGAGCAATACTCGACTGCAGTTAAAGATGACATTATACCATAAATAGCCCTAATAGCACATTTTGAAAAAAAAAAGCTTAGTAAATTTCAAATTTTTTATGAAACAAGAGGGAAAGACTCCCTAATGATTATGTGTATATTGAAATTAAAACACAGGTCTCATGTTACAAGAAAGAAAAAGTAAAAGGAACTAGAATTATGAAAGTTGGTCTAGCCATAACTAACGTGATGGGAATATTTTATTCCTTGCTCTATAAAGTATCATGGCAAAGTTTTCTTTCACTTAGTACATGCAACCTTGAATTGAAGGTGGAGTTACCCGTTGAAAATCCAACTGTTTCTTTGACCATGTAGTCCAGGACATGAGAATTATTTCCTCCATATAAAAAGAAAAAATTCAGTCTCGCGCAATTGATTAACCGTAAACAATGAAGGCTTTCCATGTAGATAATTCCAATGGAGGTACACCATTATATTGGAAATTAGACTTTAAAAACAAATGTCTATGGCGTTCTCCAAGATGCAATGCTCACAAGCGTATCAGTCAAGAGGCATGTTTCTTGTTCCAAGTCATCCACGAGTATTTAACATTTTGTGAATGAGTAGCAAAGGAAAAAAAAATTGTGTAGAAGATGCATAGTTGTGACATGGATGCAGTGTTAGAAAACCCGTCAAAAGCATAACAAATAAGCAAAAACATAACAAAACCATGATTGTAATTTTTTAAATATCATCATCTAATGGACATCAAAGATTAAAAATGTGACATTGCTGTCATATTAGCACAAATCATCATAATCGTGATAACCAATACTATTCATTTAGTCTTTCTTGAATGTGCAGCTATGGTATTAGTTTAAGTGAATCTTCAAGGTCCTCACGGCAATTGAGTACATCCTTCATCTTACTATATATTGATGGCCACATCATCTCAACATGCATACTATTGATAACATGGCCATCCAGGTCTTTCCAAAACAATAAGAAAATTGAGCGCATCTTGAAGGCAAAGTTTTTGGAGTTGCATTTCTTCTTTCTTCCTCTTTCCTCCCATCACAGCTTTCCCAAAAACAAGAGCTTGATATCTTGAACATCAAAAACACAAACTTTCCTTCTTGAGGCTATGGAGGATCTCCATCTTGAGTTGGTACTATAAAACAATTTGTCCCAATTACAATATATGTGTTATTGTGGAAACAATTTGCATTGTCACAAGCACCAATTTACAAAAACATATAAGATGCTTCAACATCATTAGGTCCACACATATGAGACATGTCATTTTCCCTTGGTCTATTTTGTTAGGACCAAGCAAGCAAGGCTACCATTGATGGTGTAGAATATAATTGCTTTTCGATTGAAATTCTCTTTTCTATATTCATCCCACATACGGACCCTGTATTCCCATACATTTTGCATGTTCTCCATCAAAGGTTCTAGAAATAAATCTATATCACTGCAAAGTTGGTTTGGTTAGTTATGAGAGTTATTAGCATAAGATGCTTCTTCTTGTGGCAATACAAGCACATAACAAAATAGTCCATGTACTATGTGTGTTTATCATCAGTTGAAAGAATTCATTCCATTAGTCCTAAATCCAGTTCTGATATTTTTTTTTTATTGTTAGAGAAGCATGGAGGATTTGTCAAACAATTTCCTTTGCCTAGCATTCTGTTCGTGCAAGAATTTGCCCGAACGTAGATAGATATTTTCCTCAACAAAACGACAAAGAAATCTTGTTGAACGCACAAGTACGGAAGCTTTTCTCGACAAAACTTCAAAGATGAATAAACTAGATTGAAACGAAAGAAACGAGAAACAAACTGATATGCGTATGTGTTCTGGAGCTTCTACCTACGACGCCTAAACCTATATATCTCCGGCTAATGATCCTAACAAATCTCAACAGCACTAAATCTTGATCCTAACTAACTAAGCACAGCACGTTGCTTTTTATTTCTTCATTGCTTATCTCTTGAAACAGACCCGGACGCGTTTTTTCTACGTATCAAAGTCAGCCATCGTTGCATACGTGACTCGGCCGGACTTCTCTCGTAACAGACTCGGCCATCCACACATATGTATTTTCGGCCGAACCTGGCTTCTTCGCCCCGACATGCCTCCAAGTGTCAGACACGGTTTGATGTTCGTTAGTGCTCGGTCTTTGATCAGCTTGGAGTCGCATCCCTCCATTTTGCATGGCCGTCGACACGTGCGCGTTCCCGATTTGTTGTACCGTTCTTTGGCCATGCAACACGTCCATTGCTTCCGATCCTTCTCCCACACCTGCGAACACATGTTTGCGACGCCTCTTCCTTTATTTCTCGCACCTATCACGCCACGCACCTGCCGAACATCGCACGTACCTAATCCTGTTCCTGATTCGGCTTTTCACCTGCTCGTTAATCATTTTGCATCGTAGCCGAATCATCTGTCGTCTCTTCCCCGAGTGCCGTTCCTGTATCTGCGCCACTTGCAGACGCTTCTCAACGCAATGGGGTTTCACATGGAACCGGCCACGTGCCTTACATGAACTGGCCGATCCCTATATGCTCATGCATCACGTCCACCCGCCATGCAATCTTCACGCGCCAAACACGACGCTTTCACTTCAGCTTTTCGCCAACCGCAACCAATGTACCAGGCCGCGACTTGGATACGGCTGTACCTCGGAACCGCGTTAGCCGAATCCTGGACTCCATGCTCATCTTTCCACCTGTTAGACCTGCATACAACAATACGTATAGCACTTTTATACGTTTAACCAAATTTGAGCTACAACACAGGCCCCCCATGTTTTTCGAGTTAACTAGTTAGCTCGGAAAACATATTTCAGCAGCGATCTCCCCACAAATCGGCTATAATCCATTCGTCTTGCGCATGTCGATCGGCAACAAACCGATGAATCAACTTTATGCCGATCAACTCTTCCCTTGCAAGCAACGATTGCTTTCAATCGGCTCTCCATCACTTTCCTAATTCGCTATCTTCGTGATCTATTGTCAAAAATCGTTCTTTCCACCAAACCTTGCATTTGAACGATTTTTCTCTCCTTTTCCATCCAATGCTTTCAATCGGCCTTCATGTGCTTCATCAATTTTGTTCATCATTAACACCTTGGCCGACAACCCGTTCTGATAGGCAACCCTGCAAGCTTGTAAATTTATTTCCACCAGTGTGTCTACCGATGTAAAGCCCTGTCCTAGCTTGTCGAGATTGTCGAAGTCCTCCCATCGTTTTCCCTATGCTATCCCAGTAAGGCCGACGCCCGCCTGCCTGGCCGTCCGGCCACTCCATCTTGCTGTGCTACACCATCGTGTCGTGTAGCCGAGCTATGTCAGCCGGCTTTTCCTTCATACCATCACTGCTGACTTCGCTGCTGCTGCCCTCGGAATCGGTACAATCCTCCCTGGCTAGTCTCTTTTCTCTCCACGTCCTTTTGGGAGGCTGCATTGGTTTATATGAGTTGAAATGTTCATCTCTCATCGCTTTGGCTCTTGCTGCCTTGGCCTCTTCCGACCTTAGTCGCTGCAACCTCCTCCTCTGCGTGCGGCTTAAACCAGCCGGGCACCACCGCACCGAGTGTCCAGGGTCCGATGTCTCATGGTTGTGCTGTGATGGTGTATGGGGTTCTGACTGCTTGCTTGCTAGTCGCTGCATCAGGCCCCCCGAGTCGGTAATCTGCAGCTTGATACCGGGACCAACCACTCTCTGCCTGCGTATCATCTCCAAACGGTGTGTGCCATCGGTAACGGTTGCATTTGTCTCACTACCTGCCTGTCCCTTGCGTGGTGTAGCAGCTGCATGCTCATTCTCCTCTGGCGGTGTCTTTCCTTTGTGCTGTGCACGTGCTGCTTCATCATCTATCTTGCATGGTATTGTGCCGATCATGACAACTTGCCCGGCCTCATCCGCATGCTTGCTGGCTGCTGCTCCCGCTATATTCACCATGAGGTGTCCTGCACCATCCGTTGCCACCGGCTGCCATATTCTTCGATCGCGCCGCAGTGCTTCCGGCTCATGCAATACTATAGCATCACTGGCTTTTGACTGCCTGCCGCACTGGCCTCTTTGCGGCCAATACTCCCGTGCCATGAGACCGTTCCTTGGCTGCTTCTGCACCTCTTGTACATCCCAACCAGATGGTCGATCGGCGACGTCTTGTTTGCGCGCTTGAGCCACCTGATGCGTTTTGATAGCCCTGGTTGGGGCGATCGTCCTGTACGTCCTAGCCAGAAAGCCGTCGGCCGCTTGGCTGCACGTCCCAAACTAGATTGAAACGAAAGAAACGAGAAACAAACTGATATGCGTATGTGTTCTGGAGCTTCTACCTACGATGCCTAAACCTATATATCTCCGGCTAATGATCCTAACAAATCTCAACAGCACTAAATCTTGATCCTAACTAACTAAACACAGCACGTTGCTTTTTATTTCTTCATTGCTTATCTCTTGAAACAGACCCGGACGCGTTTCTTCTACGTATCAAAGTCAGCCATCGTTGCATACGTGACTCGGCCGGACTTCTCTCGTAACAGACTCGGCCATCCACACATATGTATTTTCGGCCGAACCTGGCTTCTTCGCCCCGACATGCCTCCAAGTGTCAGACACGGTTTGATGTTCGTTAGTGCTCGGTCTTTGATCAGCTTGGAGTCGCATCCCTCCATTTTGCATGGCCGTCGACACGTGCGCGTTCCCGATTTGTTGTACCGTTCTTTGGCCATGCAACACGTCCATTGCTTCCGATCCTTCTCCCACACCTGCGAACACATGTTTGCGATGCCTCTTCCTTTATTTCTCGCACCTATCACGCCACGCACCTGCCTAACATCGCACGTACCTAATCTTGTTCCTGATTCGGCTTTTCACCTGCTCGTTAATCATTTTGCATCGTAGCCGAATCATCTGTCGTCTCTTCCCCGAGTGCCGTTCCTGTATCTGCGCCACTTGCAGACGCTTCTCAATGCCCTGCGGCTTCACATGGAACCGGCCACGTGCCTTACATGAACTGGCCGATCCCTATATGCTCATGCATCACGTCCACCCGCCATGCAATCTTCACGTGCCAAACATGACGCCTTCACTTCAGCTTTTCGCCAACCGCAACCAATGTACCAGGACGCGACTTGGATACAGCTGTACCTCAGAACCTCGTTAGCCGAATCCTGGACTCCATGCTCATCTTTCCACCTGTTAGACCTGCATACAACAATACGTATAGCACTTTTATACGTTTAACCAAATTTGAGCTACAACACATTCGCAGGATGCTGGAACTTCCCGTCCATCTTACACTTAGCAAAACATTAGATCAATAGGTTAGCGTCGCTTGGGTAGGAAAACATACACTTCAAATGAGTATTCACCTTGTTGGCGGTCATTAAACGCCAACTTTATACGCCAACATGTCGAGTATTTGCAAGAATTTACCATGCACTACCCTATCTACTAACCGAGTTCCACGAGTTTTGTTGAGTATTCGATGCAGGGACTCAGGATAAGGAGACACTCAATTTACGTCGAAAACCCGGGATAACTCGGGATAATGCAAGCTTGAATCGGGAAGTCGACAAGTCGAGGCAAGGGGAGGCCGAACCCTAGCCCGGCCGGCCAAGCCTGGCCCGGCCAGGCAGGGTTGAGACCGGCCGGCAAGGGTAGCTGAACCCTGGCCCGACCGAGCCTGGTCAGAGCCCGGCCGGCCTATGGGCAGCCCGGACGGCCTGGGCATCGGCCACTCGAGGAACCCTTGCCATCCTACATCGTGCACGGACCGTGGAGTCCAGGCCCAGAGGGGTTTTGGTAACCCTAGCTAAGGGGGGCCAGCCGGCCTCACCTAGGCCCGGCCGGCCTGCCATCCCGTCCGCACTAGGATCCCTCGCTCCAGAGTGTCATCCACGTCGACTCCAAGTCATCTACGGAGGTCCACTCGTCAGTCCCTCTGGCTAGGGGTTCGGGCGGGCTCGTGCCACCCCGGCCGGCCTGGGAATCGACTCTAGAAGGACTTCAGAGAAGTTGCACTTCAACCTTATTGTTTATCTACAAATTTTGGTTGATGTGTGGTTCGCATTGTGATTATTTTGTTTTCGTGTACCTCTCGCAAGCTTCGGGCTCACATCGCGATGATATTGCGCCGGTAGATGTTGATGGGTTTCTCAACACAAGCGGTGGAGCCTTGAACAACAACCCCCACACTCACGCGGAATGACGACAGAGGAGATTGCTTGCTCTCTATTTGCTAATACCTCCTTTTTCAAAAGTTTGACGTTGGGAGAACTAAATTTAGTTCTCCCAACGTCAAATTTTTGGAGAAAGAGGCAGTATATGTGTAAACTTTTATGTGATTTGTGAATGGATGAACTCTTTGTTATTTGTGATATGTATGTGTGCTATGTGTTATCTGTGATATGTCATACGTATGTCGATGACTTTGTGATGTTTCATGCTGTGCTGGATGCTCCCCGCATGGGGAGGCAGCCGGAACAGAAAGTTTTTTAAAAAAACAAAAAACAGTTAAGTTCGAGGGTTAACCGTCGAATTTAAACCACATGGCACTTAAGAACGACGGTTAACCACCAAATATAAGTCCACGTCATCGCCACATGTCAATTAACAAAAAAGGGGAAAATCACTTATGTTCGAGGGTTAACCGTCGAACAAAAAATCACTTAGGTTTCCAGATGTGTCTTGTATACCTGTAAACTCTTTTGTAATCTGGATGGGCTATTCAAGGCCACATCCATTTCATTTGAATGGAATTCAGGTAGGAACTCTCTCCGTCCCGTGAACCTTAAAAAAAAATTCCATCCCCTCAAGCACATGTGCTCATGGACCATCATATTGGTCTAATCTCAATGTGGCGGGATGTTACAAAAGGACCTGACCTTGTCGGACCGGACACAACAAACCACGCATTGGCAAATGACCAGGAAGGTTCCCCTCTTGGCACATGTTCGTGTCCAGTCCCGGCTCATATGCCATACTATGGCTCCGCAGAGCATACACGCATCATGCGCCATATGTCCGTGCGACCTTGCCGCCACGCACCCAAGTCTGCGGGTGTTGGCTCTGATATCATTTTGTAACATTCATGTACCCACTCATATACTGTGTGGATTTCACTCGCCTAGGTTTATATGTTTGTCTTCCTCCCACTATAGACTCGCAAGGTGGGACTAAATTCCCACCCCTTCATGTAAGTTCTCATAGACCACTGTGTGTCTAATCTCAATGGGCCGGAATGTTACAATAAAAGCAGGACATCCAAAGATCCCACCCTGCATCCTAGGAAAAAAATTTCGGGAAAGAAAAAATTTTGGAGGTTGCTGATAAATATGAAATTTCAGAAATATCAAAAATTTCGGAACCAAATTCAAATAAATTTGAACAAAATTTGTTCAAATTTGATAATTTTGGCGAAAAAAATTCTTTCGGACCCCACCGATAAACACGAAATTTCGGAAATTTCACAGAAATTTATTTCCTGGGCTGCATCATGTGTGAGGTACTTATGAATGCTGACTGCCATGGTGTGATGTTGTTCATAAGAGATTACTACTCCATGGAAGAGCGCTCCATTTATCATCCTGCCTCCATCTGGTCCACTCCTCTCTGAAAGCTAACAATAAAATTTGTCAGCCGATACCAAACCCACCCCTTTGTTGAGACGTCAAAAGAAACGATCGGGTCGATATAGACAAGCAGGAAATGGAATTGTTTTGATTTTTTTGTTTAACTATACCTTTGAGGATAGATGATTACTACCTCCGTTTTAAAATATTTGTCTCTCGTTAGTTCAAAAATGATCTAATCACGGAAAAATATGTAAGAACGAAGGTAGTACCTTCCTTCTGAGTTGCAGAAGTGTTAAAATGCTAGTGCATAGAGTTTTGTGGCATATAGAGCATTGTAACTGCAAATGGGGTTCAATGAGAATTATAACTAGTGTGTACCACGGTAATATGAGCATTATAACCAGTCTGGCAGTCAGTATCATGGTAATATTATCTGACTTTATCAGAACATCTGTAATTTCGACACTACTGACGAGTGACATTTTCTTTTTTTTTTTTGCGATAAGGGTGAAATATATTAAAAGTGGAACAGAACACTCATTTTACATATAGAACCCTTGGAAAGATCTAAATTACAAAACAAGTCCGTAGACCGACTGACGAGTGATATTTACACACATGCACTCCCCCTTTATTTCACTAGCTCAGTAATTAAACATGCACACAGAAATGCAGACTCAAACCCAGACGAAGCTTTCAAAAACATAAGTGATTTTGCAGCTTCTGACAAGTGACACATTCACACAGGCACTCTCCCATTATTTTACTTGCTCATTATCATTACACATTCATGCACTAATGCAGACTCAAACCCAGATATTGGCTTGCCCGACATGCATGAATGTTTTGAAGTATTTTATAACTCATCATGGTCGCGGTGCTGCTTTTCAGGTTGAGGAAACTCATAGAAAATATCAAGCCCTATGTTTTTCTGAGGCAGGATTCCGTTCAACGAGGGCCAATTTGCAGGAACAATCTCTTTGGGTCCACTTATAATATAGTCCTTCGTTTCCCCGGGCGTAAAGTGTAGGAGCACATAGCTGTTACCTTTAAACAGATAAGCCTCGTTATCTACATGCGAGGCAAAGGCGGCTCCAATTTCTCTTTCAAATATGGTGTTGCGTAAGCACTGAAACCCCTCAGTTATGGGACGCATAGCGATGAGGCTTGGCTTAGAGTAGTCAATGAGAGCATACTCTGAACCTTTAAATAGGTAAGCTTCTCCTGTCACAGTGGATTCAAATGCAGCATCTATTCCTCCCTCAAAATGGGTCCCCTTGAAGAAGGGAAATTTCTGTCTAATGGTTTTAGGGCCTTCAATTATCCAATCATCAGTTGTCCCTGGTGCATAGTTTATCCTAGCAGAAAGATTCCCAGAAAAGATCATTGCTTCGTTATCATCACGATCATGGCACCCAAAAGCAGCATCTATTCCATATTCTGCAAAAACAGTACCCACAAGAGAGTGGAAGCTACTCCCTATGAAATGTGGGCCGTTTACGACCCTGTCACCTGTTGTTCCAGGAGCATAATTGATGAGAACATACTGCCCTTTGATGAAGATATAAGCTTCATTTCTCCGCGTAGAGCGGAATGCTGAATCGATGTAGTAGTCAACATCCGTCACTTCCTCTGTGTAATAGTCAACTAACTCATCGTCATTTGTGTCCATCGAACGCTTCTGCAGTCGCTGCTCTGGCACCATTTGAATTTCTAGTTTTCTAGTCTCTCCATTTTCATTGTAACGAGATACCGGGTACTGGATTTTGAGTTCCCTTGGTGGATGTGACTGAGGATTGAAGTGCGAGTTTATGTATAGAACATTATTCACTCGGGTACGTCTTGTATACCTCCTGCAATTTGAGATGCATGCATGTTTTAATCTTGCCCATTAGACATAAATACGGAACTACTGCAGAATGAAATGGAGGAATCAACATCAAAAGAATGACTTTTTTCGCTGGAATCTTGACAAATACTACTCGGCTACTACAACAATAATAATATTTCAGTTGTCCCAAGCAAGACAGGTGAACTAGACAAGTAAAATGAAAGTGACAGAAGAACATTCCCATTTGTTCAAAAATTTAATTCCATTTAGCGAAATATTGCATTAGGTTTTTTCCCCACAAAAAGGTCATTAATTTTTAGTAGGACTCACCAAGCAAAATTGACCATTGCCATTTGATTTCTTGAGTGCGTATGTCCTCAATATACTCCAACTAACTAGTTTTATGCCATTTCAAATGAAAAGTTTTTAGAATTAAAAACAACATTTTTTTCAGATTTAACATTTCAAATGAAAAGTTTGATGAAAAATGACAGATATTGCAATATCATAAAATAAGAGCTTCATAGGTAGAACCTGTCATTCGCGAGCTCAAAGAGTTGTGCAGATCGAATATATTGAGGAGCAATGCCGGCAGGGAAAGCAACCTCGTCTTGAGCAGGGTAGCGATAAAGGTCACCTAATGTTTCAGAGACCAAGATTCCTCCAGGAGCATATATCTCATAACGATATACACGGTCTACAGTGCCACTATTCACAGGAGGAAACCAGGAACTGCTTATGGTTGTGCTAACAAAGCCATGAGTTGTGTCCCTCCGAATGTCAAGAGGCCTCCCACCCGAATTCACATATCGCTCCAGATTGTAAAACACGCTATCTGGAGTGTTTTCTTGACGCCTGGCTTCAAATCCATGTTGAAAGACAAAGTCATATGGGGCTCTATCCCATCTAAATACGTGGCGCAAGATATCTATTTCTCCATCACTACTTCTGTACTCAATGTCAGGCAAAGGTGTTCCAACTGGGCACCTGAAATGGACAAGGGGAATTAATGTCATACTGAGTTGTTGGAGTAAATTCAAGGAAAAAATAAAAAGATATTTAAAATGAAAAAGTTAAATAAATAGATAAGGAATGTTAAGCTGAGATACAAAGATTTATGTGGGAATGTGCACATAGGGAGGGCGAGTAAACAGCGCTCTCATCCCACCCTCCAGCACTCCTTGAGCCGTTTCCTTGTGGCTGCATTCAAGGGCAGCAACATCCCCCGCACGGGTGCCCAAGCAGCGAGCTTGCAAATGTACGTGTAATGCACAAAGCCACAAACATCACATGGACTCATGTCATCGATACCTTTCCCAATCCGTTTTCACTCTATAATCTGACAGCTTCCCCCTCCTTTGTCAACAAGCACCCTAAACCTTCTTTTCTTATTTTTATTGGGGTTGAAACTTTCTTACTTCTTCAGCTGAATTGGAAACAGAAACATCTGACTTGCATTGGGGATTGTGAGGAAGTAAAATAGACCTTTTGTTATTCGTTTCAACTTAAGCAGTTGTCATGAGCGAAGGGGAGACCCTTTTTTTTTTTTGATTAAACGAAGGGGAGACCTTGTGAGGGAGCGAGCAACACAAAAGGCAAGCAGTTTTCGTCGTAAAAAAAAAAGGCAAGCAACTTAATGTATGATCATAAAATGGACAAAAAGGCAGCAAGTTAACCACGGGCGCACACCTGACATTGAAATAGTAAATTGTTTCCACCACGCACTCAGCTGCTCTTTCATCGTCTTCGGTCACGGGTTGCGATAAGAATGCAGCACCACCTCGCCATGGTGATCCCGGTGATATCGACATTACTTAGTTTAAGCTTGGATAAATCACCTGCAATGGCATGTTCAAATTGTACTTGGTATACGAAACATTTGTTTTTCATTGGATATCTCCTAAATCTTTTGTCAATTTACTTCCATTCTACAAAAAACTACGAAAGAAACACTTAAGCCATAAGTCATGTCCATCTATCGTTGCCTTCCATCGAACACTTCAATCCTTCAAATGAATATTGCATCTATCATCACAAATCATGTCCATCTATCTTTGCAACAACCAAAAAGGTTCAATTTAAGACAAAGGGAAACAAAAGAGAAGAGAATGAAAATTCCCTATGCGATTAAATTGGGTACATTTTAGTAGTTCCCCAAATAAATGGTTTGCACTCCTCGCAAACAAAAAAAAAAGCTTATGCGGTTACGTGGTTAAAAGATGTCGAGAGAGTAGTAAGATTTACTTTCCTACAGGATGAGCTTGTCTAGTCAAGATTTACCAACTCAAGATACCAAAAGTAAAAATAGATGATGAATTAAGCAAATATTGATTGAATTTTTCTTTTTTCTCAAATGTACTCTTCCTAGAATATTCTCTCTCGGAAAGTTCTATCAGGTGACTTCAAGCATTATTATTCTTCAGAGAAGGCCAACAAAAATAGACAAGTTAATTTATTTAAAAATCTTCAAATTAAACAGAAAAAAACGGTGTACCAAGAGCACCGGCCACCGGAGGGTCATCTCAATGAACCAGTCGTGCGTCGGGCGAAGCTGCAGGGTGGCGCTCTTGCTAGGCGTACAAGGCTGGTGCGACCGGCCGCCGGAGGAAGGGGCAAGCTGTCACATCCGGCCCAATCATCTGGTCTGCTCCGGCCCAATCATCGGGTCAGCCTATGGCCCATTGGTAGTGACCAGCTGTACAAGAGGAAGGAAGCATCGGGAACACAGGCATCGAAGAAAATAGAAACCAGTTTGGGTTTCCCGTTCGAGTCGACGACCTCATCGGAGGAGCGGCAAGGCGAGTTTCGTCGGAGTTCTCACGCCCTGCTCCTCGTCGGCAGCGGCCAAGGGATACGACGCTTGTCGGGTCGTGACACAAGCGACGCCGACGAGGTGGACGCGCAGTGGAGGCGAAGCTACCGGACTTGTGGGATGGGTGCGGGCCGGAGCTGCCGTACAGAGGCGCGAACGAGGCGGCTGGTGAAGAAGCGTTTGGGATCGATTTTACGAGACCTTGCTGGAAGACTCAGCTTTTACAGGGTGCCTAGTTGATGGGGCCCATGCGGCCATGCTCGGGGACGCCTGATTTGCGCATCCGCGCCCTTCCACTGCTGGAGATAGTCTTTGGAGGCAAACGCCCTGAACCTAAAGCTACAACTTTGATCCGTATGCTAGATGGATCAAGTCCAGAATCAACACGTGAAACAACGAAAATGAACTGCTCAGTCCACCGTAGCTACCATAGATCGAACAAACTACGGGACCTTTAATATGTTAATAAAATGGTAAACGATGACTGAACGTTGAAAGTAGTGAGATCTACAACAAACATTTTACCTGCGACTTTCCCGTTGCTGGGGGGAGGAGGAAGGGAAAGGCAAGGGTTTGTGGGGATAACGCATAGATGAGACGGCTGGTGCCCGGTGGCGCAACGGCCCGGGACATAAATAGATGTTTTCTTAGAACGTGTTAGGTTGTCTAACATTAACGTGGCTGGTTGTTAGAGGCAAAGAGAGGATGAGGTGTCTGATTGAAAGATATTTTTGTAAGATACTCTTGACTTAAATGGCTTGTGGTGAGACACAGATAGGAGGTGTCTGATTAAATTTTTAGTCTCGCTTTTGGTGGTTTCATTCAACGAGGCTCATTATTGAGGTGTCTGACTAATGAAAGATACACTCAATAACGTGGCTCATGGTGAGACGCGGACAGAAGGCATTTGATTATCGGATAGGGGAGAAAGGAATGAGGGCCGGTGGGGATAAGGCATAGAGGAGCCTGCTGGTGCCCAGTGGCGTAAGGACTTGTGATCAAGGGGCCCGCCACTTCCATGCGCTCTCAGCAAACAGCTAGCCCTGGCTCTCTCCTTTGTCTCTGCTGTAAATTAATACGATAGCCCACAAATCGTGTGGGAAGGGGGCGGCTCAAGCTCGGCTGATCGCCGGTCGTCTGCAGGAGCGACGGTCGATTACCTTTGCCACCTCATTTTACTTGCTGGGCTGTTGGTCGAATCGACCGCTATTGGGCTTACTCTTAGGGCGTACAGTATTTGGTTGTATAACTTTACGTGCAACAAGCTGAGCGGTGCTGATGCCGACAGGTCTACGTATGTTGTTAACTTATGTGAAGGATTTTCAGCTGGAGAGAGATGCCTTGGGTGATGTTGCTGTTAATCGTGGTGGGAATAGTGTAGCTCATGGTTTAGCTCAATTTGCCATTGCGTCTGGTCGCTGCCAAGTGTCCTTTTCCTGGGTTCCAGAGTGTGTGTGAGAGAGTTCCAGAGTTGCGTGTTTGCTTTCTTGACTACAACGTCCCACCCCGCCACACTTTTCACGCCGCAGGCGCGGCAGCCAAAACGAGCGCCGCAAGTGCGGCGGCTCGTGGCGCCTACGGCGCGCAAGCAAACAGGTTGACATGGAAGGAGAGATCTATTTGCTCTTCTGTTCAAAACTCTGGACCTGGTTAAGTAATGAAGGCTGTTTTTTTCTCGCAAAAAAAAAGGTGATAAGAGGCACAAAGCAGACGAGGTCTCTGATTGAAAGATATTTTCGAAAGATGCAGAGTAAGACTCAACATGGCCCGTGATGAGACATACACAAGATGCGTCTGATTAAATTTTAAGGCACGTTTGGTGGTTTGGCTCAACGTGGCTCGTGGTGCCAAGTATGACCAGTGGCGGAGGACGCCGAAAATTTTAGGTGTGGCGGACGGGGCTGCGGGCGGCGGCGCGCGGGGCCTGCGGCGGCGGGGCGGCGGGCGCGGGAGCCTGCGGCTGCGGGGCGGCGGGCGCGGGGCCTGCGGGCGGGAGCCTGCGGCTGCGGACTGGCGGTGGATTACTAGATTATGTTCAAATATTATACGGAAATAAAGGTTCATAATAAAAATATGGTTCACAAAGATGAAAAAACATAGTTACGCATATACTTACCGGCTACCGCACGTAAAGCCTTTGCCCTTATTACAGGAGAATTTTCTCTCAATCTAGCCTGAAAAAACACTGGGTATTAACTCTAGAACATCTAGACTAAAATGATATGTCAGGAATCAAGCACGTACCAAAAGAAGGGCAAGAATTTGGCATTGATACAATTTAGCAATATAGAAATTAGCTACCAGCAATTGATACAAACACTATAATGGCAACACATGATCACCTAAGGTCCACAATTCATAATGATCAGATTGTATAATTATAGACCAGACAAATTCCACCCAAAATCATTATCCTGTCTGCAATCAATAATAAAAGAACAGAGCCACAACCTAGGATAGATTTTATGTGCCAAGTAGTAACTCATACATCTTATAAAAAAGAAATTGTTGTAGAGAGACAGAGAGAGTGACATACATATAGAGAGGGATGCAAACGACTAATCACGAACAAGGAGATGGCAACGATCCGGAAATCTCTGCCCAAACCAAACAATCCGTGAAAAAACAAACACGGGGAAGGAAGGAACCGAAGAACAAGGAGTAGGAAGAGGCTGATCTGAACCGGGGCGGGGGGCACGCACGCGGGCGGCGGCCGGCCGGTGGCGCGCGGGGGCGGGGCTGCGGGCGGCGGGCGGGCGGCCGGCGGCGCGCGGGGGCGGGGTCCTGCGGCCGGCGGGCGGGCGGGGGGCACGCACGCGGGCGGCGGGCGGCGGGCGGCCGGTGGCGCGCGGGGGCGGGGCTGCGGGCGGCGGGGGCGGGCGCGGGGGCGCGGGGCCGCGGGCGGCGGGCGGGCGGCCGGCGGCGCGCGGGGGCACGCACGCGGGCGGCGGGCGGCGGCCGGCCGGTGGCGCGCGGGGGCGGGGCTGCGGGCGGCGGGGGCGGGGGCGCGGGGCCGCGGGCGGCGGCCGGCGGCTGGCGGCGCGCGGGGCGGGGCTGCGGGCGGCGGGGGCGGGGTCCTGCGGCCGGCGGGCGGGCGGGGGCACGCACGCGGGCTGCGGGCGGCGGCCGGCCGGTGGCGCGCGGGGGCGGGGCTGCGGGCGGCGGGGGCGGGGGCGCGGGGCCGCGGGCGGCGGCCGGCGGCCGGCGGGGGCGGGGTCCTGCGGCCGGCGGGCGGGCGGGGGCGGGGGTGCGGGACAGCGGGAGGGCACTGCAGGCGGCGGGCGGGTGGGGAATGGATAGGGTAAAATTTTTCTGTTGGGCTGGGCCGGGCCGAGGTATGGCGAACGCCATACCTCGCTACACTGGGCCCTCCGCCCCTGAGTATGACTAAAAGATACTACACAACTCTATTTCAAAATACTTGTCTATTTTGACTGTTACTATTCATGTTTTGACTGGCAATATTTGCTTTAGTTAAGCATGCATTGCGATAAAACTAGCAACATATATATTATCAATGCACTTTATACGTGTCATAAGTATTTGGATTTTACACAAATATTTATAGAAAATCGTTTTGTTGTTGTCGTTAATTGCAACAGTTCGTAACTATAACCCACATCCTTTTCACACGTAACGGTGGTGACGTATTACCATACAGAATCGACTGCTTTGTGTTTTGTAATTAAAAAAAGAGCTTTGCCATTTTTTTTTTTTGAAATCGGAAACAACTTTCCATTAACCAGTAACCAGCAAAAGATCGCTGGCAACCAAACCAGAGAAATTAGGTCCGTATCTTATTAAGTCTAAGCATATTGACACAAGTTACATCATTCTTCCATATCTTATTATTCAGATACTCAATTCTCATTCTATCCCTCTCCTCAATTGGAGCATAGGTAATTGGTTCTACAGGTTCACGGCGTTTTCTTTTTCTAGATTGAATAATCATGGCCATCATCGAAATTAACGTATACGCAGCAGCTGTGTAAATGAAAAGTTGCTGCTTCTTATCCATCTAAATTATACAGAAACAAGATAAAATCAATAAATTTTTAAAGCATAACAAGTAATCACACAAAGCATATATTCAGTAAGACATAATATGATACCTTCCGAGGCGTGCACACTGCCTTCCAAATTTCTCCTGCGAGCTGCCAAAATCAGAGACAAAGATCAAGACTGTGCACGCATAATGCAAGATTTGAATCAGAATCAAATACAGCGAGCTATCAGCAGGACAGGGCGCTGGGGGGGGGGGGCGCTGCAGGGGCTCCAGCGCCGGGGGGGGGGGGGGGGGGGCTGCAGGGGCTCCAGCGCGGGGGGGGGGGTGCTGCAGGGGCTCCAGCGCCCGGGGGCTCCAGCGGCGGCGCGGCGCGTGGGGGGGGGGGGGGGGGCTCCAGCGGGGCGGGGGGATTCCGGCGCGGCGCGCGGGGGGCTCCAGCCCGGGCGCGCGGGGGGGGGGGGGGGTGGGGCGGGCGGCGCGCGGGGGGGGGGGTCTCCAGGCAGGCCGGCAGCAGATCCACCAGGCAGGCCGGCAGCAGATCCACCAGCGGCGGCGCGCGGGGGCTCCAGGGGCGCGGCAGATCCGCCCGGGCGTGCGACGGGGGGGGGGGGTGCTCCAGTGGCGGCGCGCGGGGCCTCCAGGGCGCGCGCGGGTTGGGGGGGGAGGGGGGCCTCCAGCGGCGGCGGCGCCGCCCGGGGGCTGGGGCGGGGGGGGGGGGCGGGGGGGGGGGGGCTCAGGGGCGGCGCTCACCTGCGTGGGAGACGAGCGTGCGGTGACGGGCAGCGGGCGTGGGAGGCGAGCGCTCGCGTCCGCTCGTTTTCACGGAGCCAGTTCGTTCCGCATCTTGAGCGAATATTCCCGCGTGGGAGCGCTTCCGCTCCGCTCCGCTCCGCTCCACCGTCCGCCAACCAAACAGGTTCAAAAATAGAACCGCTCCGCTCCGCTCCCCCTCGTTTCCTCAACCAAACATACGGTAAAAGGCACACGGTTTTGCTATCTCCTCCGTTGTTCGGGTCACCTGTCGCCGATCCGCAACCCGCTAATCGCCCGTTTGCAAACCGCCACCCGCTATACCACGTCGCTCCTGGTCCTGGGAGCTCGTCTGGTTTGACGCGTGTTGTACTTCAGCCCACATCATACGAGTGTTTTTTTATTCACCGTGTGAGAAAAGGACGGCATGGTCCGTCTCGCCCATACCTCTCCTCCAATTCTAGAGGCTTTCATGCTCTCCTCCGTCCCTTCCATCTAGATCGGTCCCCGGTGACACCCCATGCTTTTTCATCAATCTCACCTGTCCCCATTGACCCTATCGATCGCCACTCGCAGCTTTTCCCCTCTGGTTCTCGCCATTTAGGTGGCAACGCGCTACCAGATCTGGCACCCGAGCCTTCGGCCTCCTCACCTTCTACAGGTTCGTCACCACCACCTATGTAGGTTGGATGTGCATCCACATCACCTAATCGCGTCACCTTGGATCCATCCGCCGCTCCCACTGGTTTGCCCTATCCGGTGACCTTACAGGCAGAGCACTGCCCAACATCCCAATGCAGTCCTCAATCTTTGTGAAGGCAGCAGGTCAGTAGGATTTCTTACCTTGTGAGCTTGTTACCTGGCTGTGCACACAGGCTGCTCCAAGTGGTAGTGCTGCGCCACGCCGCCTGCTCTTTTTCAAAGGTGCACACAGTAAGTTCTAAAATTTTAACCTTCAATATTTGGAGATTTGGTGCTAATGTGACTAATTTGCTTGGCAGCAATGTGTGTTTGATCTTAACCGAGGCAAAGAATTCCATGGAAACCGTCTTGTGAGGTGGCATGGTAAGTCTATGTTTTAATAGAGCCAATCTCCGATATCATACCAAACGTGCCCAAATACATTATTAGCTAATCATTTACTTTTTTTTATAAAGAGCAAATCATTTACTTTCTTTGTTTTCCTATTGCTCGACTTAGTACAACAATATTAGCAAAAGTGTAAATTGATGCCTTGCCAGATTGATGAGAAGAGTATGCATGGCGCTGGTGTTTAACCTAAGGAATACATGGCGCTTAATCAACAAAGGTATATTTCCTGTCAGTACACATAAATATTTTTATTGTTCAACCCAAGGAACTGAACCTTCATGAGCTGTAGCTACATAGCCTTTATTTCTGAAAAGCTCCCGTTTTTAAATTTATTTGTTTGTGTCGTTGTAGTAGATTTGTGGATATCTCTAACCGGTTCAATACAAAAGGGGTGTTGAAGAAGGATTCTGATATGTATTCCCTTTGCAAAAGCCAGTTTGTTTCAGAATAAATAAAATTGAAAAAAAAAATACTCCTTTACCGTACTTCTTACCCTTTACAGATCCTCGACTCCCATGCTTCATTATAAGGCCACATGAGATTAAGATTATTAAAAAAACTCAGTTTAGTATGTGTACAAACCATTAACCTGAAACACTTTAAAAGCAAAACTAAAACAAATAGACAAATATGTCAGTATGTGTACATGTGCTTTATCTAATATATTAATTAACTATTTACCTTAAAGTTGTTATTCTTCTTTTGCTTTGTCACAAACTACGCCAGATGTGATTACGCCTTGTATAGCGTTGGTGTTATTTTCACAAAGGTGCTCCATTAAGACAAGCCCAACGAGGTATTTTCCAGTACAAGCTTAGCAAGTGTCTGTTGCAAATTATCCTTTAATTGTTATAAGTCTGGATGACAATTTGATGAATTAGAAAAATACTAGAATCTCATCTTTTCCCTCATATTTAACCTAATATACATGCAAGACAACTCATCTAAATGTCTTCTTCTTTTTTAGGGCCTATATTATATATTGTGTTCATTACTTTTTCACATACAAATTAGAAGAAATGTTCAAAGAATCTTATCTTTCGTTCTTCAACAAAATGTTATCTTTCTTCTACAAATGGTGAGAAATATGTGTGAATATCTTCAAATATTTGCATCCAATACTTCTTTTCAGTAATTCTGAGATATGGAAGTCGATTAGCATAATATAATATATGCCAATATTATATAACTATAATGACCATTGTAACTGTAATTAATTTATGAAAGATCTGTGCCCTGATTTTTTTTGTGGTGCATGTAGGAAGTTCATATCACAATCTTCCCTCACAGCTGTTACGCCTAACAAAGCATTAAGGTAAAATGATTTTTCTGTCATTTATAGTTCTTTTATACTGTTTGTAAAAGCATGTCTTCAGGAGGTCTTGAGATTGAAATTTTCTTTCAAGCTGTGATATTTTACTTAGGTTTAGTTTCGTACATTCAATTGGTTGAGGTGCATTTACTGGGATTGCCAAACTGATTCTACCCACTTCCGAACAGCAATGATCCAAAAAGATCGAAATTAGGTGCTCCAAAAGTAAAAATGAGTATCGTTTACTTACAGCAAGAATTGTGGTTGAATTTGCTATTTATTTTTCTTTGTTTCTTTGGGACCTGGAGAATTGGACTGGCCAATAGCAAATCATCCATCGTCTCCTGACTCTCCTGTTAAGTCTCACAGTTTTGAAGAACATCCGCAAGAACTCGACTTTTAGTATCTGACTCAAGAGGAGGACAACCTTACCACAAGGACAACGAAGTTAGGTTGTTGGACAAATTAAGAAAATTGAGTCTCAGCAATCTGTACTTGCAATACCATCATTATACCAATTATTCCCATAAATGTTCTTCTCCTTTGAAGTCATTTTTCCTCAGGCTTGCATGCAGTGAATTCATAGAATATCTGGCATCAAGAGTAGGAAAAATGTAGCAAGTGTTAAGGCCCATAATGGCCCATATCATCATCTATATAATAGCCCTATGGCTAATGACGTGATCATCTCTCCCTAATCCCGAGGTTAGTAACATGGTATCGAGCATGGTTAAGATTAGGGTTTAGGTTAATCATCCTTCCGCCGCCGCCGCTGTCTGGGCGCCGTCAGCTGCCGTCCGGGTCGCCGTCGCGTCCCCTTTTTTTCGGCCGCCGTCGCGGCCAGCGAGCCGCCATCGCGGGTCGTGGATCCAGCCGCCGTCGCGGGTCATGGATCTTGCCGCCATCGCGGCCCCTTCTTCACAGCCGCCGTCGCGGGTCTTCTCGCTGTCGCGGCCTCGCGGCTCTTCCCGCTGTCGCGGCCACGTCCAAGACTTCAAGCGTCGTCGTCCTCGTCAAGGCACAGTCCGCGTGTGCACTGCTGCGCGCCCTCCTCGTCCAGGCGCGGCTACTGCTCACGTGTGCTGCTCTGTCCCAGATCTACGTTGGTGTGGTTTCACAGGTCACTGGTGCTGCAATCTGTTCTAGGCAGTTGTTCTTCTGCTGACTGGTTCTGCATCTCTATTTGTTACTTGTTCATTGCTGCTGGTGTCGGACTATTCACTGGTGCATCATGTCTGCCACTGCTATTGCTGTTAATATTATTCTTGATGGCCAAAATTATCCAGAATGGGCTTTTTGTGTTCAGACAGCATTAAGGGGTCATGGACTTCTTTTTCATTTGACAGAAGATCCTCCTACCTTGAAAGCTGATAATAGTAATTCTGGTGAGATTAAAACTTGGCAAATCAATGATGGCAAGGTGATGGCTGCCATGGTCAATAGTACTAAGCAGTCCATGATTATGAGCTTATCTAAATTCCAGACTGCCAAGGCTATTTGGGAGCATCTGAAACAACGGTATGTGCAGGATAGTGGAGCTCTTCTTCACACACTTATGCAGCAAATTCATGTTCTAGAGCAGAATGATATGTCTATTGATGAGTATTACTCTGCATTTGATCGTTTGATGAGCTCCTTGACTTCTATGGTCCCTGATTGCACAGCCACTTCCTGTTCAGCTCATAAATTCATTGAGAAGTTCTTCACATATAAATTTGTCATGGGAGTTCGAGCTGAATATGATGCTCTTCGTGCACGATTGCTTCACAATTCTGATAATCTCACCATGGCTAATGCACTGTCTGATTTACTTGCTGAAGAAACGCGCCTCAAGTCGATGTCTGCACCTTCTGATTTGAGCTCTCATAGTGTCTTAGCTGCTGTTCAGAAGTCGTATGCAGCAAAGAACACTTCCTCTTTAGTGCCTTGTGAGCATTGCAAGAAGCTTGGTCATCGGTCAGAGAATTGCTTTGTCAAATTTCCAGAGAAGTTGGCTGATTATCAGGCTCGTCGTAGTGCTCGTGGTAGAGGCACTGGTCCTGTCCCTCGTGGTCCAGTTGGTGATACCTCTGCATCTGCACCTCGAGGATCGCTCGCCATTGCTGCTTCATCACCTGCTGTTGCCTCGTCATCATCTTGGGTGCTTGATTCTGGAGCATCCTTTCATGTGACATCTGATCAGTCACAGTTAGCTTCTTCGGAGCCGGTCACTAATGGTGCTTCTATTCAGACTGCTGATGGTACCTTATGCCACATCACCCATCAGGGTTCTCTTGTTAATTCTAATTTTGATGTTCCTAAAATTTTCTTTGTACCTCAGTTGTCCATGGATCTTCTATCAGTTGGACAAATTACAGATCATAATTGTTTTGTTGGATTTGATGACTCATCTTGTTTTGTACAGGACCGTCGCACAGGGGAAGTGATTGGGATTGGCCGTCGCCGTAAACATGCTCCTCGCCTTTACATCTTGGACAACCTGCATCTTCCTTCATCCACTGCATCCTCAGCCCATGTACTTTCTGCTGCATCATCTTCTGTGACGTCGTTTGCTCAGTGGCACCATCGTCTTGGTCATTTGTGTGGGTCTCGTCTGTCCACTTTAATAAAGTCAGGGTGTCTAGGTCGTACGAAAAATGAGTCTAATTTTCATTGTAAGGGTTGTCATCTTGGAAAACAAATACAGTTACCATATTTTTCTAGTGATTCACATTCTACTTGTTCTTTTGATCTTGTGCACTCTGATGTTTGGGGTCCCGCCCCCTTTGTTTCAAAAGGTGGTCATAAATATTATGTTATTTTTGTTGATGATCACTCTCGTTATACCTGGATTTACTTCATGAAACGTCGATCTGAGCTGATTTCGATTTACAAATCTTTTGTTCGCATGGTCCATACACAATTTTCATCTTCTATCAAAATTTTCCGTTCTGACTCAGGTGGAGAGTATTTGTCTGATGCTTTTCGCCAATTTTTGACCACTGAGGGTACTCTTGCTCAATTGTCTTGTCCTGGTGCTCATGCACAGAACGGTGTTGCTGAACGTAAACATCGTCACATTATAGAGACAGCACGCACTCTTTTGATTGCCTCTTTTGTCCCCTCTCATTTTCGGAGTGAGGCTGTCTCCACTGCAGTATATCTTATAAATAGACAACCTTCATCCAAGCTTTCTGGCAAAAGTCCTGGAGAAGTACTCTTTGATACTCCTCCACGGTATGATCATCTTAGAGTGTTTGGGTGCACATGCTATGTTTTATTGGCACCCCGTGAGAGGACTAAATTGACTGCTCAATCTGTAGAATGTGTTTTTCTTGGATATAGTCCTGAACATAAGGGCTACAGATGTTATGATCCTTCCTCTCGTCGCATTCGTATTTCACGTGATGTTCGTTTTGATGAAAATCGCCCTTACTTTTATAACTCTGTTACACAATCTTCGTCTTCTCCTGCTGACTCTACCTCCTTTATGAGTCTTCCACCTATTGGGTCATCTGTACCGACATCATCACATGCACCAGCTCCTACTATTCCTATTTCACCACCATTAGTCACAACACCACCTCCACCTCCACCACCTTCAAAATATTCCTTCAAACCACCTGTCACACAAACCTTTGTTCGTTGTCCTCGCACCAATCCCACAGCCAGTCCTGATGCACCTGTTGCTGATGATTGTACTAACATTGATGAGTCTCATGTTGTTTCTGCTGAGGTACAGGTTTCTGATGAGGTTCAGGCTTCAGATGAGGTACCAGCTCCTGATGAGGTACAGGTTCCTCAAGGTCCTACACTCCGTAATCGTGCTACCTTGCGACTTGTAGACCGTTATGGTTTTCCACGTGTTGCAGCGGTAATTGAGGAACCATCTACCTATCAAGAAGCATCACTTATGTCTGAATGGAAACATGCTATGAGTGAAGAACTAGCTGCTCTTGATCGCACTGGAACTTGGGAAATTGTTCCTTTACCCTCTCATGCAGTACCTATTACATGCAAATGGGTGTACAAGATTAAGACCAAGTCTGATGGTTCTATTGAAAGATGCAAAGCTCGTCTTGTGGCTCGAGGCTTTCAGCAGACCCAAGGAGAAGATTATGATGAAACATTTGCACCAGTTGCACATATGACTACAGTTCGCACTTTTCTTGCTGTAGCAGCAGCTTCTTCTTGGACTGTCTCTCAGATGGATGTCAAAAACGCTTTTCTTCATGGTGATCTAAATGAAGAAGTTTATATGCATCCCCCTCCTGGTGTTGACACTCCATCAGGACATGTTTGTCGCCTTCGTAAAGCTTTATATGGATTGAAACAAGCTCCTCGTGCTTGGTTTGAGAGATTTGCTAATGTAATACAGGCTGCTGGTTTCTCTCCTAGTGACCATGACCCTACTTTGTTTGTTCACCTCTCTCCCCAGGGAAGAACTTTACTTTTGTTATATGTTGATGACATGCTTATTACCGGTGATAATCCAGATCATATCTCCCAGGTGAAGAAATATCTTTCTGAGGAATTTCAGATGTCTGATTTGGGTCCTCTTAGTTACTTCTTGGGTATTGAGGTTTTGCAAACTGGCAAGGGCTATTATCTATGTCAGCACAAGTACATACAAGATCTTCTTGCACGGTCTGGTCTCAGTGATAACCGCACTGCTGCGACACCTATGGATCTTCATTTACAGCTTCGTCCCAATGATGGGTCCCCACTTCAGGATCCTTCTCGATATCGACATATTGTGGGCAGTCTAGTTTACCTCACTAATACCAGACCTGATATAGCTCATGCTGTTCATATATTGAGTCCGTTTGTGGCTGCACCCACTTCAGTTCATTATGGGCATTTGCTTCGTGTGCTAAGATACTTACGAGGAACTGCAACTCTATGTTTATTCTATGATCATAACAGTCCTCTTCAGCTTCATGCGTACTCTGATGCCACTTGGGCAAGTGAACCCACTGAACGACGCTCAGTCACAGGCTATTGTGTTCTTCTTGGTTCTTCTCCTATTGCATGGAAATCCACAAAGCAGAAAGCTATATCTCGTTCCAGTACAGAAGCAGAATTGCGAGCTCTTGCTACTACTACTGCAGAAATTATATGGTTGCGCTGGCTGTTAGCTGATCTTGGTGTCTCTTGTAAAGATCCTACACCTCTTCTTTGTGACAATACTGGTGCCATACAAATTGCCAACAATCCTGTGAAGCATAAACTTACAAAGCATGTGGGAGTTGATGCCTCATTTACTCGGTTTCATTGTCATCACCATACAATTGATCTTCAATATGTGCCATCTGAACTGCAAGTAGCAGATTTCTTCACAAAAGCACAAACTCGAGAACAACATCGGCTTCACTTGATCAAACTCAATGCTTCAGATCCTCCTCTTCCACCTTGAGTTTGAAGGGGGGTGTTAAGGCCCATAATGGCCCATATCATCATCTATATAATAGCCCTATGGCTAATGACGTGATCATCTCTCCCTAATCCCGAGGTTAGTAACAGCAAGTTCTAGCTACTTTTGCCTAATCAGATGGAAATAGAGTAGATATTATGAGTTATCTATTGGAAGAAGGGAATTTATTCATAGCTACGTTTTCTAACTGTTATCTGATTTCATACAAGTAAAAGGAAAAAACATCAACAGTTAAGACCTGAAATCTGGATGGTCAAAACCAAACACATTACAATATCCAAACATAGAGATATGCGACTACAACTGGTAACTCAGTGAGAGCGATAAAAAGAACATTTCTAACCTTTTAACTTAGTTTCTTATTTCATTTTGTATCATTGTTTTTTTTTCCAATTTTTTGTTGATTATTCGATTTTGCACAAAGCCAATACGCTAGGGGCTAGCCAATGATAGCTTATGGTCTGCTTTGTGTGTGTTGTCAGTGTATGGTACTTCTTTGGTTCTCTTTTTTTTTTCTCTAATAGTTTGACAATAGATTATTGTTTACAATATTGTGCAGTTCAGTTATAAAAAAAATATTGTGTATTTTATGTTTATTTAACTATATAATTTTCTTTCTATGAAAGCAGAACCAAGGTGGTGGGACCAATTGTGAAATTGCCGCAATTCTTATTGCTATAATTGTGCCTTTTGTTCTATGGCCAATACTTGGCGTTGTTGGAACCATCCTTGCTCTGTTTCCTCTGTCAAATTGTTCTTAACCCATCTGCAGTGGTTGATGTGGTGCTGCATTGGGGAAAACCGAATTATCCCTGTTGAGGACTCCGCTAGCGAGCTAATACCTGGTCTGCTTGACTTAGGTTAACTGAGGAGAAGAATCATGGTGAGGATATGAATTATATAGGAATTTAGTTGCCACAATCTATCACTTATATACGAAGCGCGCATTTGCTAAGACTGTCAGGAACCAAGCATTGAACCACATTGCAAGAAGACTGAAGCGGCCTTGGGTGCACATGAATCGGTTTATGAACTGTTATGTTTTCTTCATGTATGGATGTATTGACTGTTAATATCACTGATCATGTGTTGTCACCAACCATCATCCAAACTTACATTTCATTTGTTGTATTGGTGTCAGGATTTTCTTAACCATATAAACTGTTCATAATTGACTCTGTTGATACATACCATTGAACGTACCTTTTATGGCAAAAGTTTGCAAGAGAGTGATTAATATTAGATAAAAATGATTTCATCTTTACTGCTTCATCATTGGATAGAGCGCCCAAATGGGCGCTCAATGCTCTAGTTGCTTACAAAGTCCGGGAGATCATGAACCCAGAACAAATCACCACCCCGACTAGTATCAGCACCTATGGCTGCAAGTTCATGCGCTACTTTATTAGAAACTCTTGGAATATAACGAAAAGAAACAGAATTGAAAGCAGAGCGAAGAAGGAATTTAATCTCCCTGAATATCATCCCCACATGGCTAGCATCCCAGCCATTCGTATTGATGGCATCACAGAGGATCTCACAATCAGTTTCCATCTCAATCTGCATCATACCTTGGCCTGAAGCAAAACTGAGAGCTTGAAGGCATGCTAGAGCCTCTGCTTGAAGGGCACCATCAACTGCTGCTATAGAACCAGCCCCTGCCGCCACACCTTCCCCCTGATCATTTCTTACAATGAAACCCCAGCCACCCTTTTGAGTACCCTCCCTGAAAGAGGCATCCAGATTGAATTTCAAGTACCCAGCTGCTGGTTTGGCCCATCTCTGCACTTGCCGCTGAGAGTGCTTTGGACTTTTTCTGAAAAACTGAGCAAACTCATTGCAATAGCACTGAACTTCAGCAGCAATACGATCAGAATGTTTCTTTTGTTCTTTTGCATTGACTCTGTTCCTCTCAGTTATCAGAACCCATAAGATGATAATGATTTTTAATTGCAGATCCTCCTTCTGCTCCCAGATATAGTAAAACACTTCCTGAGCAGAGGGTAGCGCAGCCATATGTACTCGAATATATTCCAGTTGCAATTGGCACCATACAGCCTTTGCAGCCTTACAATGGAATAAGGTATGCGCAGCATTTTCATCAAAGCGATTGCACATCGGGCAGAGGGTGTCCAGTTTAATTTTCCTAGCTTCAATATTCTTCTTCAGTGGTAGGCTATTATGAGCCAAACGTCAAGCAAACATTTTAACTTTGCTAGGACAGGGAAGGTTCCATATTTTCATCCATGGGAAAGTAGTACCAGTTGTCGGGTTTTGAGCAGTGCAGCCAGCATCAGTACCTTGCTCATGCTTTTCAAGTTCCAGCTGAACCATGTAAGCCGATTTTACACTGAAAATGCCTTTCGGATCAAAATGCCAGCTAATGCAATCATCATAATCTTCAGCAATTGGAATAGATAGGATGGTCTGGACATCATCTTGATGAAATGTTTGCCGAACAAGTGATTCATCCCAAGTTCCTAACACGGGGTCAATAAGCTCAGAGACCGACGAAATCAGATTTTGCCCCCTATGAGAACATGGTGCTCTAGAAATCCCTCTTGGAATCCAGGGATCAGACCAAATATTGATTCAGCGGCCATTACCCACCCTCCAGATCATTCCTCTTTTCACTAGTTCAAGCCCTTTCAGTATACTCCTCCATGTGTATGATATCCCATTTTTCGCTTTTGCCTGTAAAATGTCTCCATTGGGGAAATATTTTGCCTTTAGGATTTGGGCACATAATGAGTCCGAATTTTGAATCAGTCTCCACCCTTGTTTCGCTAGCATAGCCAAATTAAAAGCATGCAAGTCAGCGAAAACCAAGACCACCCGCATACTTTTGTTGCTTCATGACATCCCAATGGAGCCAATGCATTCTATTCTTATCCTGATTACTCCACCAATATTGACATATCATCAATCTCACCTGATCACAGAAATTTTTTGTGAGATCAAAGCAGGACATCGCATAAGTAGGTATCGCTTGTGCCACAACCTTGATAAGAATCTCTTTCCCAGCCATGGATAATAGTTTCTCACGCCACCCCTGTATACGATGCCAAATTCTATCCTTTATGTACTGGAAGGCTTTCATTTTAGAGTACCCGATATGCACAGGTAGGCCCAAATATTTTTCCGTCATGGCTTCGCTGGAAAGATTGAGAATTTGCTTCACTTCATTCTTGACTATTTGATCAACACCTTTACTGAACATGATAGAAGACTTGTCCTTGTTAACCTTTTGCCCAGAACAAGCGTCATACAGTTCCAGAATGTGATTCAGATGATGTGCATTGCTCGCTGCGGCCTTCATTAGAATGAGTGAATCATCAGCAAAAAGGAGGTGGGTTACACTTGGGGCCTCATTGCATATTTTGATACCCTGTATCTGTCCAAAGATTTCAGCGTGATGCAAAAGAGGGAAAAACCTTCAGCGCAAATGAGAAATAAATAGGGTGATAATGGATCTCCTTGTCGTAATCCTCTCTCCGGCACAATCACCTCAGTCAAGTCATTATTCACTCTTATTTGGTATTTCACAGTAGTCACACACTTCATAATTAGCTGAATGAAATCTTGATAACCTAGCTTGATCATCATTGCATAAATAAAGTCCCAATCCAACCTATCGTAAGCTTTACTCATATCAAGTTTTAGTGCCAAATAATTTCTTTTACCACTCCGTTTGTTCCTTAGAAAATGTGTCATCTCATATGCCACTAGTATATTGTCAGTTGAGTTGCTACATGGTACCTTCCTTTCAATTAATGTATGGGTGTGTTTGTGCTTAACTGTGCTACATGGTTAAAGTGATGTGTATGGGGTGATAATGAGACAACATTTGGAATTTTTCGATGCCAGAGTGAAAACCTACTGTATTTCTCTGGTCCAGTTTTTCAGTCCTGACTGGAAAAGGTAAGGTGATTTCATCGTTGCCAGAATCCATTTCTTTCTCCATCTTGCATTCTAAAGGTTCATTTCATCTCATTATGTTGTTACCATGGAATTTGTTCCTATCAGACCACAGTGGAAACTAATACTTATGGGACCATGATTTTTGCAAGTAGAAACTAATACTTTTCAGACCATGATTTTCATAAGGAATCACGGTTCTTCTCCTTTTATTGCTTTGAGATTTAAATGGTTGAGAATATCATCTTATGTGTTGTCAGACCATATGTTCTGTTACATATGTAAACTTCACCACACTGCATATGATTGTTTTTTATTTGTCACAAGTTATTGATGCCTATAGTTTGTGGTGAAATCTGTAATGCTCCACTACAGTCATGAAATTTACAACTTAGGTAATGAAGTGCTTCCATTATGCCTCAAATAATTTCATTTTACTACTCAAGTTTTTACATACACAAAAACAGTTTGGTGGGACGTATTTTTAAAGCAGATCTAAGCTAACATTTTCTAATCTGTTAGAATGTTCACAGGTGCTAAACGAGAACACAATTATGTGAGTTTGTGATTTTCACAAGGCATGTAGGTTCTTCTTTCTTCTTTGAGATTTAAATGGCTCAGAAGGTGACCCTGTAAACATGTTCTATTACTCAACTTATCGTTGTTGGATGATTTCTAAACTGAATCACTGCTTACTATTTTTGTTGATTTAGATCACAAATTATTTAATGCCTATAGTTTATACCTGCAGTTTATTGCGAAGCATACACATGACACGCGGCGAAGCGCGTGAGGCATTCTAGTATATAGAATAGCTGATACTATACCGGCCATTCTAGTGTGTACATGTTACAAATTTGACGCGTACAAAACGTAATTTCAGCTAGGTGCAAGTTATGTATACATGTTAATGATATTACATAGATAGATTGGCCCTATGCGTGCTTATTTTATCATTTCATTACCGACAAGATCTTGTATGTATAGTAATAAGATTGAATAGAGAAGTGAAGGTACAGAAGCTTCTTCAATATGTTATAGGATGTTTTGTTTAGCTCCTGATCAAGTGTCACTATTCTCTACCTGAGCTGCTGAAGGGTGGTCAGCAGACGTTGGCTGCGCTCTGATCCCATGCAAGCAAGAGGTCATTGACTAGTCCAAGCAGTGATTCAGTAGGACGGAACAGCACCGATTACCAAATTATATGCAATTTATCTTGCTGGCTCAGATTAGCCTTGCCTTTCTCTGTGCAAATTAAGTTTTTTTTCGTTGTTTCTTGAGAATGTTGAGTGTGTTTGGAAGAGGAGCATCTGCTCCTTGATATATGTATACGTACGTTTGTTGTCGTTTCGCAATGTTATTGTAATGAAACAGCAGCCTGAATAGTTGGATTGGTCTGTTATATCTTATGCCTTCCCGATAACCTGATCAAGCAAATAAAAGCTTTAAGAAATTCTTTTTATATATTTACTGAAGCGGTAGAGCCTACCGTCTGTAACCGGAAGGTCCCAGGTTTGAATCCCCAGCCTCTGCATATTATGTGGGTAAAGCTTGGCGCTTAAAGATACCCTTCCCCAGACCCCGCTCAATGCGGGAAGCTTACGACACTAGCTACGCCCTTTGCTGAAAGAAAGCTTAAGATTTTATACTTCTTGTTTGGCAGTAGTAAAGCTACATAAGATAAAAATTGATTAGTACTTATTTCCTTCCATGCCTAATTACATTCAATCTGCTGCCCCTTTATAGAACAGGGCCGGCCACCACTTGTCTAACAAACTGAGATAGTGTAAACTAATCCATCTCGCGAACGTGGGCGAGGTCGGGTGGTTTGTCTCGGTCTTTTGGATCGAGGCCACCTGGGTTCGATCTCCGCTAGTAGCACTGGGACTGTGTCCCAAATAAATTTAGAAAGCCTCTCGCGCGTGGAGCTACAGAGGGAGAATGACGTGCCCGTCATGTACAGAGCTCATAGGAGCTCTGGTGATCTCAAGAAGGACGCGCTTTGATTGCTGTGTGTAGTTGTAGGTTTGTTCATGTACGCGTAATGGTGTGAGCGTAAGTGTGGTGTGAGTTGGTGGTACTGAACAGATTCTACGGCACATATATTTTCATCTGAAAATTACATGAACGGTAGAAATAAATGTCACTGATACTATGCAATGTCACTGAACCTATGATTGCTGATCACCCTGACATTCTAAATAGAGTTACGAGGATCATCTCTAAAAGCGCTTTCTGAGGCATACAAATCCAAGATGATGAACTAGACTGTTGATACCATATTAACACAGCCACAGCCCACAGGTCACATTAGTCCACTGTTCAACCCTGCAACTCCAAGCATCTTACACAGAGCCTTCCAAATTCAGGCTTCGATTGCACTCCCTCCATTTTTTAAAGTTTGACATTTCTATAACTAACTAAAATTAGTTATAGAAACGTCAAACTTTTGAAAACGGAGGAAGTATTATACTAAACCACAGGTTCCTCATCACCCTCTTCCCAATCACGTTCTTGCCCTCCTCGCCGTATGCCCAGCTGCACCACGCGAAGTACACGAAGTTTGCCAAGCCATAGAACGCAAGCTACCAATAGTAGTAGCCGTAGTGCCCGGCATCCGAGTCGTCCACGAGCCAGCCCGTCCTTCCCCCTCGCGTGGTCGCCATCTGGACCAGTTTGAGTGTTTGACGATGAGGGTGCCGGCCAGTTTGCCCACGCCCATGGACATGTACATCAGCGACATGCTGAAGCTTGCCATGCTCTTGGGCAGCTCCTTGTAGAAGAATTCGATCTCCCCAATCACGGCGAACACCTCGGCGAGCCCCACGAGCGCAAACTGCGGCACCAGCCAGAAGGCGGAGACGGTGACCCCGCGCAGCGACTGCCGGCGCCGCTCGCCCTCCGCCACGGCAGACACGGCCATGGCCGCGGTCGCAAGGAGCAGGCACCCGCCGATGCGCTGCTTCAGGGTGAGCCCGCGCGAGTTGGCTGTGTCCCGCTGCAGCGCCGGTGAGATCCACTTGTCGTAGCTGGCAGGCCACAACGACATGGTCGCCATGTTGAACAACGAGAGGGAGCCGCTGGGGACGTTGAACCTGCTCGCCCCCACTCGGTGGTCCATTTCGTCGGCCTGCTTCACGGCGGTCCTCAGGTTCATGGCCAGGGCGAGGAAGATGGTGGACGACCATATCGGCAGGTGCTCCTCGTGCTTCGGCGCTATGTGCATCTTCCCCAGCACCTCCTCCAGCAACGTCCCCGACACTCGCCACACCGTCGCTTCGACGCCGTCCATGGAACCGGCACCCTCTTGATCTCCGCCGCCAGGGTGGTGGTGGTGTGGAGGGGCGGGCGGGCGAGGCAGGGGAGGAAGGCGGAGGTGAGCGCGGGCGAGGCAGGGGAGGGAGGCGGAGATCAATCCGACAAGATGCGAGAAGAAATGACGAGATTGTCCTTCATTAAATTAAAGAAAGAGAGGTGATACGTGTCTGATGACCAAAAATCTGTCGTCTTCAACCTCTAGCCGCTGTACCCGATGGATCGACGGTGCTCCTTCTCTTCTTTCCCATCCCCAGCGAGTTTAGAAGGATTCCAGGGAGGGAGGCCGGCATGGCGGTGGTGGTCATTAGGGTTCTGGAGGCGGTGGAGGGGCGGGGGAGCTCGTCGACGGCGGCGGCGACGGCGGACGGCGGGAGAGGAGGCGCGGGTGGCGGCAGAGGCGCGAGGGCGGCGGGGTGGGAGGAGGCAGACATGGGCTACGAGGTGGGAGGAGTTAGGGTTTGCATTTTTATATGGGTGGCGGATAACTTCATCATCTTTCCTTCCCAATGTGCTCTCCATGTTTACATATTCCGAGTATCTTTGGATGCATGGCCCTCTGTAGATTGCTTATAACTTCACATCTGTTTCTATTGATTGTCATGCTACATGTTTCTGAAATATGATACCCATTTTTTGTTAGACCACATATTTTTTCCACAATCCAAAAACTGAAATGAACCCTTTTGTACGCTCTCTTGAGTAACATATGTTGGGGTTCACAACTATGCAGGATTATGTTGGAGCAATATGAATTAGAAAACAGATCCTTTAGCTTAAGATCATCACAATTTCTTAACTTATTAATTTTGTTCAAAATAATTGTTGCCTCGGGTGCCATCGATTTTATTTTATAACCAATGTTGTCCTTTGAATACCATGTATTCGTTATAATTTTCTTTTACTTTTACAGAAATTGCATATGAAATAAATATGAATAAGGCAAGGCTCTTTACCACAACACTGTCCATCACAGTTACTAATCTTTATCTATTAATTACCCCTCTTGATTGTTACTTTTTTGTTTTACACATAATGGTCACATCTGCATCTATTAATTGTGGACCTAAGTGGTACTGTCATGTAATTTACTTTTATTGTTGCGAAAAGATGCTTTTCTCCTTTCTTAAAACAAAAAAAACTTAAGATACTTTGATGCAGGTTTAAAACTGAAACATTTTTTCCCCCACTTTCTTAAGTAACATATATTGCAGATTCTGTGAATGAAGAAACAGAAGGAAAAAAAGAAGCTACTGAACCCACTGTTAAAAGGGTTATAAGCACCGTATAGCTCCTCACTCTTTCGATTTATGATGCCCGTTTCTGGAATATACCTTGCGCGTGTTTGGGTACGCTTTTCTACAACCATGCTTCTGCGGTGAGCAGTGATCGAGAAAAGTCAGATTGTGCCTGCGTACATGAGAATCTTATCTTCAGTACAAATGCAGTCCACGTGCTGCTGCAGCGACTAGGAGAAGCTGACGAGACGCAATATGTTTGGCGCGATTATTTTTGATTCTCGCTTCCCTCCATCCGAAAGCCGATTATAATCGTATCCAAACACGGCCCTTCTACCGTAATGTATGACAATTAGGGATAGATAATCCAGTCAGCTTTCCCTTTCATTTTTTTATCCCGGAGTCAATTGCAGCCCACAGTGGATAATGCATCCACATATTTTGATATAATTTCAGTACTAATCTAGCCGTTGTTGTACTTTATTTACTCATCACGTTCTTTCTCTTATATTTGATTTGTGTAGACTCGCATGTCACAAAATCTTTGACCCATCTTACACACTCAGTTTTAAAAGTTTGGTAAACATGTATATATGAATACTGTGCCTACATATTTTGTTATAATTTTAGTACTAATCTAGCTGTAATTGTGCTTTATTTACTCATCATGTCCTCTCTCTTATATTTAGTTTGTGTAGATTCGCAGGTTATAAAATCTTGGACCCATCTTACAGATTACGATCTAGAGTAACTTAAGGTACTTAAACATTAATTTCTAAAGGCATCTATGGACGCCTCTAACTAATGGATTAACCTGTGTCAATTCTTTAATTTCTACAGCTTCATAATTACTATGCTCAATTCGGCACCACCCAATCGTTCAAATTTGGTAAAAATGTGTATAGATAATGTGTGTACATATTTTGTTATAATTTCAGCACTAACCTATTCGTTGTTGTGCTTTATTTACTCATAATGTCCTCTCTCTTATATTTGATTTGTGTAGGCTCTCTGGTGTCTGGTTATAAAATCTTGGACCCATCTTACAGATTATGATTTTGATTAACTTAAGAAAACACTAATTTGCATAAGCATCTATGGGCACCTCTAACTAATGGATTCATTTTACCTATTTCTAAACTTCAGTCATTTTATCAGTGAAGCGTCCCCCCATCAGGGAAGACTTAAAAGTGTTGCTTTATCAGTCCCAGGAGGCTGATAACACTTTTATTACAACAGATGGTACATCACCGTACACCTCTTCGCGGTAATGGGCAGTGAAGCGCCACTATCGCAAGGATTACAACTAAAACCCACACAACTACACTAACTACGAATAGGGGATCATCAGAGTCTTGCGCCATGCGGAGCTCCAACGGTGACCTCACCCACAGGCAAGACTGGGTGCAGGACGGAACCCTACTCTTCGTTCTCGGGGATGTAGTCGGGATCCTCCACTGTAAAGTAAGAACGGGGTGAGTACAAACGTACTCAGCAAGTCCAATCACACCCACGGGGGGGGGGGATACAACAGAATTAAATGCACAGGAAATATTCAAGAAAGGAGTTAGGGTTTATTTACGGAAAGCTCGGTTATATGTAAGGGTTCGTTTTGGAAAACATTTTCAAAATAAGTTTTCGAGTATCAAAGAACGTACGATGTGGATCCACACAGGATTCACGTTTTAAATCGCTACCGGACTCCCCGTCCGCCGTAGCACACGGCACAACCGCCGGATACTTTCCAGGCAACTCACACCAGTTCAGCCATTCCCAGAGAGAAACACTAGTTATGTGACCACACCGTAACTTGCCCAGTACCGTGGGCACGGCTATTCGAATAGATTTTAACTCTGCAGAGGTGTGCAACTTTACCCACAGGCGGGGTACGACAACACGAACACCTTGGTGCCGGTGCAGATCCCATCGAAGCCCTTACCCACCTTAGCTAGACCTGACTAGCCACCACGGGATCTATCAAGGGGTCATTCGACCTAACACCGAGGTTTAACCGGGGCATAAGTCACACAGAGCTTATCCCGTTTCCTTGATTACCCGTTGCTCCCAGCCCTCCTGATGGCTATCAAACCAACTAGTGGGGTTAGGCCAAGCCGTTGCCCATACAACGGTCAAGTGGTTTGCACGACAGGAAGCTAGGTGAGATGACACATCAACTCGGTCCTTAGGGGTGACAAGATGGATATCTCCCTTCCACGCTCAACCACACAGGTACGAGCACACCAACGGCAATTCACACAGAAATGCCATCCATCCCGTCTAACTCGCTTTTCAAAACCACATTTTATCCCTTCCCACACACACGCATTTTCTTTATAAATCAGGCGGTCAAAGTATGAGTATTTCAAACAAGGGTGGCTATCCTACCAGGTTTCCAGCACGCAAATCCATGCAATTTTATAAAACAGGCCACTGGGTTGTGTTTATAAAAATTAGGACAGAAACATGCATCAAAGGGCGGAATTGAACTTGCCATCGTCAAACTCTTGCGGGAGGTCCTGCTCGTAGCACTGTCCCTCGGGCTCGGAGTCGCGGAACTGCTCCTCGTTCGCTTGGTCACAGTCGGGACCTTCCTCGTTCACTCCGTGTCCTACGACGCAAACAAACAGGCACACGATCAAGCACAAGAACTAAAAGCTTTTATCGTTGAGCTTGGATCGGAAATAATTTAGTTACGGAGTTAGGGATGATATCTTTGGGTGGTTTCTTAATGGCATGGCTAAAACTATACTAGAAGCGGAGTGGTAAAGTTTCGGGTCAATCGGAGGTCGTTTCGCACATAAAATGATGCGCTAAAGGTGGTTTCAGGGCTTAAACGGGGGTCCAGGGGCTTGGTCGTAATTATCTAAAGAGGGCAGGGGTTTATTTGCGAACCCTAGAAATATCCAGAGTATGCAAAAAGGGTGTCGGGCGTAATTGGGTTTACGTAATAAAGGACTTGGTTTGAAATATCAAAAAGAGTAAGGTTTATTTAGTAAAAAGGAGTAACTAAGTGAGGGGGGGGGTTTCTTTGGGGTAATACAGAAAAAAGGGAGGGGGCTTTGGGCAAAAGCCCTCCTTCTTCCTCCTCTTGCCAGAGGAAAACAGAGGAGGGGGGGGGGGGGAAGCTCGGCGCCGGCCCCAATCCGGCGGCCTAGGGCTCAATCGCGGCCAGGGAGTGGGGGGAGAGGGAGAGAGGAAGGAGGGGGGGCCCATTCCCGGCCTCACCCCGGGCGGGGGTTGCGCGAGGCGGCGGGCCGGCGTGGGGCAGGCGGCGGCGGCCGTGCGGCTCGGCGGGGCAGCGGTGGAGCGCGGGGGAGAGGCAGGGGCGGCGGTGGAGGCCTGTGGGGGATGAGAGGCCGCGGCCGGCCTACTTATAGGCGGCCGAGCGGCACGGGGAGGGGGTGGCCGGCGGGGCGGCTCCACGGGCGGCCATTAATGGCGCCCGTGGCTTGCGGCGGGGCACGGCCGTGCACAGCCGTGCACGTGGGGGGGGGGGCCGGGCGGCGGTGTGCGGGCACAGGGGCGGCACGGCGGGCGAGGTGGGGTGCAGCGGCGGGCGGCGCGTCGCCACGGCTCGGCCGTGCGCGGTCGGCACGGCGGGCGGCGCGGCACGCGGTGCACGCGCGCGCGCGCGTGGGCACGGGCAGCCGGGCACAGGGCGGGGCCAGCGCGCGGGGAGGGGGTTCGGGCATGCGCTTGCGCGTGGGGGGGGAGGGCCGTGGTGCTCGGCCAGGGGGAGGAGGCGTGCGGCCTCGGGGCAGGGAAAGCCAGGAGAGAAAGAGAGAAGGAAGAAGAGGAAAAGAAAGAAGAAAGGAAAAGAAGGAAAAGGAAAAGAGAAAGAAAAGAAATGGGAGAGGGAGGAAAAAGAAAAGGAGAGAGAAAAAGAAAAGAGAGGAGGCGCGTGTCGGCGCCGGTCGCGGCGGCGACCGCGGCCGGTCGGCCACGCGCGCGCGGAATCCGCGCTTTGCGCGGGAAGTAACTTGCGCCGGCGCTATTCGCGGCGGTGACCGCGTGTGGACGGCAGGCCTCCGAGCGGCGCGGGATGGGACAGCGATACGGTCAGGGGTTAGGGCTAGGGTTTGACGACGAGTGGTTTTTAATCGAAACCTTCTAACGCGTGATTTGACTTGGTAAATTTTTAGGGCGCCACAATCAGGTTGGTTCATAAAAATTTGTTGACATAGGTTGAAATAGAGCTATCATGCTGTGTGGAGCTCAGGGGGGAAAAAGGTTAGTTGGATTAGCTATAACACAACTTTCTTTCCTACCTGATTTACCGTCATTTTTAATGTGCTGCCACATATATGGATTCCAATATGCATTTTAATATTGATCTTTTCTTCTTATATAATTTGTTGGCTAGATCTGAATCTATTTTAGTCTAACCACATATGATTGATATATGTGCATTGTAAAAATTAAGTGCAAAAAAACTCTCTTACAATTTTTTAGTGTGCATATATCGCAAATATTATCTCTGTTTTCCAATTTGCAATCGTGTGACCATGAATTATATGTATACGTTGTATATCACTGTACGACTTCTCTATGGGCTGCTAGATTGCTGCACCTGCATATCCCAAGCACCGTCCTAAATGCTGGAAAGCACCAAGATGGATGTTTAATAATAATATATGAAGGGACAGGTGTGGAGAACCTCTTTGGTGGTGATTTTGTTGTCATCAGATAGTTGAACAATCATCTCATACAATCTTGGTTGCCATTTTTACTTCTTTATTGCTTTATTAGCTAATATTTCTGTAAACCGTTTCATAGCATCCGGAGAATCAGTATTCTCTTCGTTTAACTGTATTAATGCTTACAAAGAAAAAGTGTGGTGTTAAAAATACCTCCATAGATAATAAGTATGGTGTTAAAAATCTTTTTTTTTTAAAAAAAAATACATCCACCACTCCAAACAATAAAGCAAAAAAAAAATCACTCATAGATATTTTGTAATACATGCCTCTTTCATATCAATATGTTATTTTCTCAACCAACAGAGGGTTAATATATTTTTATATTTTCTCATTTCATCTTCTTATTTGGATATATGCACTCCAAGATAAAGAAAAGGGACAAACAAACTGACTATCCTATTGTTTCAACCTAGATTTATCAATTTGTGATCATCAAGGAGAAGGTTGTTAATCCTTACTCTATTAGTATTGCTTAACTTATCGGATCCTAACCATTTAAATATCAGAATGAATTTGGAGTGTCCACATTGATGTTTTTTGTTTGTAGCCCTCAGATAGTCTTGACACACTGGTTGTGCTTTCACATTCCAGCAGAATATAGTAACCTACTAACATTTACACTCTATCATTATAATTTATCAGAAAATATATAAAAAAACTCATTCATCATGATTCTATCCTGGTTGTGCTTTCACATATTCCAGTAGAAAATAATAAGATAATTTTTACACTATTCCACTATAATCTATCCGAAAATATATATAAAAGAAACTCTTTTATCATAATTCTATAATTCGATATTCTTTTTCAATTGATAAGATATTTAATATAGGAGCACGTCAAATTGAACATCCTTCAACAAGCTATGAAATAAAAATCTATTATAAGGTAAATATTAGTTCAATTTTCTTTGAGCAACCTCATTGTGTTGTTTCATTATAGTAGAAAATTTTAGACAACGTAGTTTGGTGCTTATTTCTTTCTATGTACAATTAGTTTAATATAGATATCTACGTATGTGCTTGCATCAAATATTCTTTTCAAAAATGTTTTGTAGTAAAGCAAATTTTACGTCGCAGGCTGTTCATTTGGTATAGATATTTCTTGGCTCGAACAAGAAGTATAGCCACAGTGCTTCTCATAAGGTACAAGTTCTGATATACAGGTGCTAGCATCTGTATAACAAATATGAACTTTACTGCTCTAACTGTTTTTTTGCACATCATTTTATGTTTCAGAACCCCCTTTTGCCAAGCCAAGGCATGATCCTTAAGAATGTCATAAGAACCACCTAACTTCTCGTAATCCCATTTTGTGCGCCAACTAAGATTGACCATGTATTATCGGGAGCAGCTTATTTTGTGTACATACACCAAAGATGCTATGAGCCGGCTCCTTCCATCTATTGTATTCCCTACGAACACCAAGTGAATATTGTCTGGATCCTTTTTTTAATAGAAATTCTATCAATTCTATGCTTCTGGAACCAGCTTTGACTGCCTACTTATGTCTCATTGTGCTCATGTGATCATGTACTTACCTTTCTGCTGACACTATGTGTTATGATGTTTAACTACTATTTTGTTAAAATATTTATTTAATTGTTATAGTATATCATTGGATGTCAAATTTCATATTTTTAACACTGAAGAATTCAACGCTCGCGCATGGGCGCGGGTTATCTACTAGTAAAAAATAAATCAAGTAAAATAAAATACAACTCCTCAGAACCACATATTAGCATGTTTATCGAAATCTTCTTCTCAGGATATAAAACGACAACCATGGGATGAATTTGATCAGACAACACTTTTTTTGCCTGAAACCCCGAAACAGTATAAAAGTAAGCCACAATCATGCTGGGATAACATATCTGCAACCAATGCACATCAAGGCAATGCTGGTAGGATTTCAGAAAATATTGAAAAAGAGAGATCCGTAGGTTATTGTCGTAATTTTGTCCAATTGTTAGGTGTCAGATTTAATACGAATAAGAACATTGCAGTTTTGTAGCTGAAATAAATTATGTGAATTTTTATGTCAGATTTGGAATCTGCATATGAACTATCTGTATAACCAGAGCGATGAGCAAAACACGAATGCATATATTAAAGACCAGGGCTTGGAGGAGTGGCAGAATGGTGGGGCAGGAATCCAAATCACGATGACTGTGGAAAAGTTCATGGATAGGTTAAATGGGTATGACTAAAGAAATTATGCGAATGCCTTGCAGACCAAGGATATCCTTGCTTTGTAATTCCGCATATGAACAATGTCAGCAGTAACGAGACATTCGCACCAGCGAGGCACCATGGAGACGAAGTTCGTGCCAGTGGGTGCGGCGCCGGAGACGCGAGTGCAGCGCGTGCGGCAGAGGAGACACAGGGGCAGGGTGCGGCGCCAGAGACGCGAGTGCAGCGCGCGAGGCGGCGAAGACTAAGGGGCAGCAACTGGCCAGCAACGAAAGGAAAAAGATCAATTCCAAAATTACCCCTAGTGTAACTATTTTAGTTTATTGTTCTATCCAGTACAGAACGAACGACGGACTCAAATTCGGCAACTCTACTTCCCGTGCGTTTACCAGCTAGCCGAATCACTTGTGCCTCACGTACACGGCCACGTTTTGGACTCCAGTTTGTACGGCTCTAATCCAAAGTGCTGCACCTCTTTGGTCGTCTCCCTGCTAAGACATGCACAAAATAATTCCAAATCTTCATCTATGTTAGCTGCCAAAAATCACCATGAACAGTTTGCACGCCCTGTCCCGTGCCGTTGCCGGCAAACCCCGCCTCCAAGACAGCCGCCGCGGTGAGGCGGAGGCATGCAACATCGGGCTCCATAGGTCGATGCGGACCGGCGACGGGAGTGCAGAGACGACGCGCGCATCAGCCACCGGCTCGCCTTGCTCCGCACAACCGCCGCTCCTCTTCTTGCCTTCGATGTGCCGGCGGCGAGCCCCGCTTCCTAGACAGCCGCCGCGGTCTCCGAGTGCCGACTGCCGCGGTGGCCGTGCGGGTGACGAGGGAAGCCGTCCTTGGGCTTGAGGCGCTCGACGCGGCGCGGGGTTCCTCCTTCACGTTCGCCGCGGGAACCTTCTCCTTTCCGGCCTCCCTTGATGGCGCTGCGACGGGAGGTTGAGCTCGGGGCGCGCCGCCGTCGACGGCGTGGAGACGGAGGGAGGTCTTCATGTCTGTCACGCTCCTCTTGTTGCCTTCCCTGTCGTTGCCGGCGAGCCCCTAGACAGCCGCCGCGGTCTCCGGCTGTCGGTATGGAGACCAGGACGGAGGCACGACTAGGGCTTCCAATTCAATTCGTGTGGTGAACGGTCTCGTAGCCTGGTACTTCAGAAGTACTTCCAGAAAACAGGGTTTAACTACCTGAACTACTATATGTTGCCTTAATGCATGTTGAATCTATAAGAACCAATTTTGTGATCCTTCTTCGTTGATACTGGAAATGTTATGTTCATGGATGTGATCATGGCTCACAGCATTCCTGGGACAGATCAAGAGGTTCGGCTACTTACAATTTTGTGCAAAAATTCACCGTCCGTCACGCATAATAATAGATATTATTCGTTTGCAGAAAACGTTACCATACCGGAACCGTGAACCCGTTTCGTTGCCTGGACAACGCGACACCAGATCAACGAAGCCCAATGCTGAAAAGCAGCCAAGGTTAAATCAAACCAAAACAATACATACAGGCATCTTGCATTTCCCTGAGCCATGCCTGTTGCTACGGTCGTCTAAGAATATTGCCTATAAATAGCCCAGACCTCTTTCCCACCACCCATTGTCCAACCGTTTCCATCAGAACGATCGATAGTGTCACATGCTGATGTCCATGGTCATAATATGCTTTTCCACCGCACAACAAATACATTGTCCCGGACGCGCCGGCCTTTCCTACCACGCCCGTGCATCAGGCGGAACCAGCGTGGTTGTCCTACGCACACGCAAATGTAGCCGTCAACACCCGCCAGAAACGGAAAACTGCACCCATGTATGGTCAAGGCGCGCGTCCATACCTAGTACTCGATCCCTTCTTTCACAAATGTTTGACGTTTTCCGAACTAAAATTAATTATTTCTTTAATCTGAAGAAGTAGAAGCCCGCATGAGACATATCCCCATATCCTATTCCATGTTCAGTGACAGGGTTTGGGGACCTCCTGGGGGACAAGCTCCGCCCTTCCCTCCGTTTGTGGCAGGAGCAGGACCATCTCTCTCGCCAGCACCACAGGTATGTCCTGTGATTCTTGACCAACATGTCCTTTGCTTCGAATTAAGGAAGTTGTATGGTGTTGGATTCATTCTTGTAGTGTCGGGAGGTACTACCCGCATATATAGATCTCCATATGCCTAAATTGTCTCATGGTTATTACATTATAAATTGTCAACCATTTACTGTCCTTTTGAGCAACTTTTAGCTTCTACGTTATATCAGCTTTTGGGGTTTTCTTGACTTCATGTAAGCTAAGAGCAAAGAAAAACAAAACAGCTCTTATAGCCCACATATTATTCAGGGGTGAAAATGGACTTAAATGAGCTACAAATTTTCCAAATGTGGCTTATTCTGGAAAAGTAGTCAATTCCATTGAACTAAGGAGGGTGTAAGGTCATGTTTTTTCACCCGTAATTTGGAACGGAGAAAATCTACTGAGATACTCCCTCTGTTTTTAAATTGTTGACGTCGGCTAGTTCATTTTTGAACTAACCGGTGTCAACAATTTAAAAATGAAGGGAATATATAAATATAGATTAAACATGTCAATATAGTAGACAATGTGGTCACCATTTACGTATGACTAGGTTGAACCTACTTGCATTGAACATTCATCATGTTAATATGCTGTACAATACGGATCTGCTAAAGTAAAACATTTATGAACATTCAAATCAATAATGGACTTTTCTGTTTTTTTTAAAAAAATACTATATATAAATGCCACTGACAACTACATACATGAAGTATGTCACTCATTGCAAATTAGATTGAGTCAAGCTCATATATGACCGAAAAAGAAGGGAAAATAATTATTGAGACACTGAATATGAAAGATATATATGTACAGGTACAATAAGTACAAACAAAATTTTAGGGCAAAGAGGAGAAATTCTCTGACTCAAACTGACAAAATGTTTTCCTGAACATGTACCACTAGTAGCAATAATAATCCACAAAATGGTACTCGTGCCGTTTAGTTCAACTTCAGAGAAGTTGCACTTCAACCTTATTGTTTATCTACAAATTTTGGTTGATGTGTGGTTCGCATTGTGATTATTTTGTTTTCGCGTACCTCTCGCGAGCTTCGGGCTCACATCGCGACGATATTGCGCCGGTAGATGTTGATGGATTTCTCAACACAAGCGGTGGAGCCTTGAACAACAACCCCCCACACTCACGCGGAATGACGACAGAGGAGATTGCTTGCTCTCTATTTGCTAATACCTCCTTTTTCAAAAGTTTGACGTTGGGAGAACTAAAGTTCTCCCAACGTCAAATTTTTGGAGAAAGAGGCAGTATATGTGTAAACTATTATGTGATTTGTGAATGGATGAACTCTTTGTTATTTGTGATATGTATGTGTGCTATGTGTTATCTGTGATATGTCATACGTATGTCGATGACTTTGTGATGTTTCATGCTGTGCTGGAGGCTCCCCGCATGGGGAGGCAGCCGGAACAGAAAGTTTTTTAAAAAAACAAAAAACAGTTAAGTTTGAGGGTTAACCGTCGAATTTAAGCCACATGGCACTTAAGAACGACGATTAACCACCAAATATAAGTCCACGTCATCGCCACATGTCGATTAACAAAAAAGGGGAAAATCACTTATGTTCGAGGGTTAACCATCGAACAAAAAATCACTTAGGTTTCCATATGTGTCTTGTATACCTGTAAACTCTTTTGTAATCTGGATGGGCTATTCAAGGCCACATCCATTTCATTTGAATGGAATTCAGGTAGGAACCCTCTCCGTCCCGTGAACCTTAAAAAAAAATTCCATCCCCTCAAGCACATGTGCTCATGGACCATCATATAGGTCTAATCTCAATGGGGCGGGATGTTACAAAAGGACCTGACCTTGTCGGACCGGACACAACAAACCATGCATTGGCAAATGACCAGGAAGGTTCCCCTCTTGGCACATGTTCGTGTCCAGTCCCGGCTCATATGCCATACTATGGCTCCGCAGAGCATACACGCATCATGCGCCATATGTCCGTGCGACCTTGCCGCCACGCACCCAAGTCTGCGGGTGTTGGCTCTGATATCATTTTGTAACATTCATGTACCCACTCATATACTGTGTGGATTTCACTCACCTAGGTTTATATGTTTATCTTCCTCCCACTATAGACTCGCAAGGTGGGACTAAATTCCCACCCCTTCATGTAAGTTCTCATAGACCACTGTGTGTCTAATCTCAATGGGCCGGAATGTTACAATACAAGCTGGACATCCAAAGATCCCACCCTGCATCCTAGGAAAAAAAATTTGGGAAAGAAAAAATTTTGGAGGTTGCCGATAAATATGAAATTTCAGAAATATCAGAAATTTTGGAACCAAATTCAAATAAATTTGAACAAAATTTGTTCAAATTTGATAATTTCGGTAAAAAAAATTTGGAGCCTGGGCACCGCCTCCCAGGTGCTCTGCCGTCCTCCCACGTGTCCCTTCCGACGTTGGCACCAATTTTCCCAAGCATCCGAGGCCGACCGGCCTGATCGAGCCCGCCCGGGGAGCACCGACCTCGGTTAGGTCGGTCCCGAGGCCATCCGGTCTGTGCAGAGCCCGCCCAGCCTCCTAGCCTAGGTCTTTGACATGTGGGCCACCTTGGGACAGCGTGTCGATGATATGGGAGCCGAGTTGGAGCTGAGTTGGAGGGGAGGACCAATTTGCAGGCCGACTGGGCCAGGTTGAGGTCGCCTAGCCCCCCTTAGCCTTGGCTATCTCGGCCCCCTTAGCCGAGAGCCCTTCCGAGCCAACCCCTGGCCGGCCAGACAAGGCTTGGATCTAGACTCGGCATGTGAGGCCGGTCGGGCCAGGGTAGGCCAGCCGGGCTAGGGCAAGGCCGGCCGGGCCTCCCATCGGCTCGACGTTCCTTCAGCTTCCCGTAAAAGCGTCCATCAAGGGTCGGGATTACTCGAATTGCAATCCGACCCTCAGTTTTGTGGAGTTTTCGTTGGTTTTCAACACAAACCGAGTGCTTCCTTATACCCATTCCCTGCATCGAATATCCAACAAAACTCGTGGAACTCGGTTAATAGTTAGGGTGTTAACATGGTTATTTTCTTGTAAATCTCAATGTGTTAGCACATAAAGTTAGCGTGTAATGACCGCCAATAGCAATTATACCTAAAAGGTGATACTAGTTTATCGTCAAAATGAGTTGGAGGCGGATTTTGAAGAAATTTACCAAGACATTGAAGGTCCACCCATTTTTAATATAGAGGCAACGGTGTTACCAGATTCACCAGTGGGAGATATTGATGATGTAATAGTTCCCCAAAAAGGAAATGAAAGTCGAAGAAGAAAGTATCGCACAAGAGAAAGTCAACACGATTAAGAAGGCAACAAATCAATCCTGATTTCAAATACGATTGAGAAGTAAATATTTGTTCATTTATTTTGTTCTTTTTGTAATTTGATGTTTAGTATACTACTACTTTTATATTGATGTACTAATTGTTTTTTTCAATAACAGGATGGCAGCTTGAAAGATGAAGAATTTTGTGAAGGGTATGACAAGGAGCTCAGAAAAAGAAAAAAGAAAATCATAGGAGAGTCTATTCCAGGGTAGTGGTTCGCTCTCGAGCTGACGAAAGGCTTTCATGGAACACCTTCCACCTGATATGCAGGGAAAGACGATTTGTTTTCAGAGGGATGAGGTGATTACTCTAAAATATTATTTTGTATCAATATAGTCACTAAATTAATCTTTATATGAATATAATGTCTAAAGTGTTTCAATTTGCAGGATCATACCGAGAGTACGGAGGAGGAGAGTGGTGAGAGAGAGGAGGAGGCGAACGTTGAGGAGGAGGAGGTGAGGGGTAAGTAGGTGGCCAATGAGCAGGGCGATGCAGATTATGAGGAGGAAGATGAGGACAGATCCGGAGGTTGAGATGGATGGTCTTCTGGTGGTTGTCAGTTGGGGAATGCAGGGTCAGGAGATGCATGGGATGCATGGCCTACTGGTGGGTGGGTGGGTTGGGGAGGGGGGGGGGGGTTCAGAAGTTGGAGCTTCTAGTGCTGGAGGGTCTTGTCAGGCCCGAAAGCCACGGAGGACCCATTGGGTGCCTCCTCCTAAAGTTCCAGATTGAGAGGAAGATAGGATTCCGATCCTACCGTGTGGAGACAAGTAGTTGTGTGACATCTTTGAATTACAAATTATATGAAATCGATTAACACTCGTCTTGCAAATTTGGACATTGTGGTTGCAATTCTTGGATTGACACAGCTATTTGAAGGTCGAGGACGTCGCACACAGGTGAATAAAGTTTTGGGAAGTTTAATTAAATATCAGTGGTCTGGTGTGGTGACGGGTAATGGCATTGAGGTTCCTTGCATGTCTTGGGATTAGTACGAGCTTTCGTTCATCGCGGACAGCAGGAATGCCCAAGGTGCCGTGCGGCATGAATTCTGGGTATGATCTGTTTTCCTCATCTCCAACTTCACTTGTATACTACTGTGCTAACAATTCTTGATCGTTGGTTTTTTTTTTCATAAATGCTTCAGGTTGCCTGAAGATGGAAGCATGAACGATCGTGCAAAAAGTGTGTTTAATAAGAACGTGACTTCCTTGGTCAGGGATCAGATATACTATGCCTGGATCCAAGTTACTTCAGACTTCTTGTTGAAGTATGAGGGACGTCGACCACGTTCTAAGAGTGATACTTGACCGAGGAACAATATCTTGAGGTATGTGCTTCATTTGTCTTAGTTGATGTCCAAATGTTATTACTAACAATACTTGTTGGATTCCCTATCCTTCGCAAAAAAAAAAATACTTGTTCGATGGAATTGCAGTTTTCAGAATCGGTTCCGTGGATGGGATCAAATGAAGCTGGCTGGCGGGCTGTATGCAAGTATTGGGCAACAGTTGGATTAGAGATATTTCGATGAGAAACAACTCTAATCATGGGCGTGGGGTTTTCCTCAGATATGGTGGGGATGGCCACGTTCGTTTGGCCAAGCGCATGGTAAGTTATGGTCATTTTGCATCTCAACGAATATAATTTATGTTTTATGTTTTTTCCTTGTGTCTGTAGGAAGCTAGCTCTGGTGTTACGCCGAGTGTTCAGGTGTACTTTAGATGTCACAGGGGATCGGGTCCTTCAAACCCAGAGCAGCTGTGTTCTCAGTCGGCTTCTGAGCATGTGGTGAGATTTTTGCAACTAGCTACAATATATATACTTGTACGAGTCTTCCAAAATATAACTGCATCGTTTCATCTTTTTCAGGTGGCATATGGTGCGCAAATGATCTCGGAGCATGGGCCACGGTATGACTGGATGAACCAGCCCATCGATCGACAGGTTGTGGCTTGTGAGACATAAATCTCACCGTCCATGCATGAGGTTTTCTACCTCCATGCTAGTTATGACTTGTTTATTTCCGAGGATTATGGATTTGTGATATGAATTGGATGTTGATTTGTAGATTATATTATGACTTGTGAGACTTATATGTGGTTGGATGTGTATGTCAATTATGGTTGTGATGTGAATTTGAATGTTGGAGGGGTCGTTTATACCCAAACAATAGACAACGTTTTGGTTGCTGAAAAATTAAATATTTCCGACGGACCCCATACATCATCGAAAGTAAGGGCACACAAATTCCGACGACGCCCATTGTGCCGTAGGAAATAGATGGGCTTACTTCCGACGGTCCACCAAACCCGTTGGGAAGTAAAGGCTGACAGCGCTGGATGGCCATCCGTGGGCCCCGCTGTCCTTTACTTCCGACGATTCACCGTGGCTGTCAGAAATAAGCGAAGTTTCAACGGAAATTAGTGCTACTTCCGACGGAGGCTGTCTTAAGCCGTCGAATGTAATTACCTTCGACGGGTTAAGCTCTGTTTTCAACTATTTAGGCCGTAGGAAACTGGTCGGTTTCCTGTTGTGATCCTCTTGCCAATGGAGTGGAGTTGACGAGTGGTGGCGAGGAAAGCTCCGCCTGCCCCATGGCCCGAGGGAGGGCTAGTCACCGGTTGTTGTCACCGCGCATGCACGCGTGTTCTAGATGAAATGATTATTACTATTTCCGATTCGTAAAGATTGTCACCGCTTAGTTCAAAAATGAACTAATCGGTGATAATCTTTGTGAAACGGAAGGAGTATATGCTAAAGTCCGAATGATGAGCAGCCGAACACCAGCCTGTGTCGGCTGGCTGGTGCTGATTTGTTGCGAGAGAAAAGTACTGCTGGCTGATAAGGAGGAAACCATTATTATTACATTTAAGAAGCATGCATCCCATGCATTTATTCAAACGACGTCAGTGCATGCGGTGGTTATTGGCGGCGTCGGGTGACGAACTGGGTGGTGTTCTGGCGTCAGTCCTACGTGCCCATGCATGTCGAGGCACAGGATGCCACCCGAGCCGTACCCCGGGTTGGCCATGGCAGCCAGGCGCGCGTGGTCGGGGAGGCCCGGGTAGAGCACGCGCAGGCGCAGGCGCTGCATCCGCTCCGCGAACGCCAGTGCTCGCCGCGAGTGCTCCTGCATCCGCAGCGGCAGGTGCGGCAGCCGCTCCGACAGCTCGAAGGCCACCCTGGCGTTCATCGTGGGGCCCAGCAGAATCATTGCCCCGTCCACCACGTCCAACATCGCATTTTACAGGCTCGCTGGCCCGCAGATCGCGCCTGCAGTACAGTATATAGTAGTGAGTAGACACCATCATCATCATCACCGGCCGGCCGGTGCTAGCTAGTTCTTACCGGCGATGATGTCGGCGCCACCGCTGATGAACTTGGTGATGCTGTGGACGACGACGTCGGCGCCGAGGCGCGCGGGCGACACCACCACGGGGGTGAAGGTGTTGTCCACCTCGTGCGCCACCCGCGCCAGCATGGGGATGTTCGCGACGGCCAGTGTCGGGTTGGACATGGTCTCCACGTACACCACCCGCGTCTCCCCCGGGACCACCGCGGCGCGCACGGCGGCCTCCTCGTCGGTGTCCACGAAGGTGGCGCGCACCCCGGTGGTGCGTGGCAGGAACCGGGCGAGCAGCGCGTGGGTCTCGCTGTACAGGCACCGCAGCGCCACCACGTGCCCGCCGGCGCCCACCAGCTCCATTGTCACGGCGGAGATGGCGGACATCCCTGACGCTGTGCAGTAGGCGGCCTCCGTGCCCTCCAGGGCCGCCATCTGCCGGCCCAGCGCCTGCACTGTCGGGTTGAAGGGCCGGCTGTACATGTACATGATGTCGTCGCGGTTGGGGACCAGCTCGCCCGACAACATACGGCGCATGGTGCCCGGCTCCATCAACCTGAACGTCGCCGATGCCTCAATGGACATGTTCACGCCGCCGTGCTCGCCGAACTCGTGCCTCGCCGAGGCCAGCGCCGCCGCCGGGTCAGCCTCCTCCCTGTGGCGCGCCTTGGGCTTCATGTCAGTGTTGCTGCCGTTGACGAACAGGCGCTCCAGGGTGATCAGCTCAGAGGCGGCAGACTTTGACATTGGGATGGGAGCGTGCGTGCGTTGCTATTTTTTTCGTCGCTAATGACTCTACATCGAAGACGTGTAAAATACCCGTCTCCTTTGGGTGGGGTCACTTGCTCACTCGGCTGTGGACATGGCGCATGGACTGATCTGTGTCCTATTATCTTTATAATATCATTATGTGTACAACTACCGGAGGACAGGGCGTCGCCGAGTGTCAAGCGCTTTGCCGAGGGTTCAAAATCGGGCTCTTGGCGAAGATATTCTTCGCCGAGAGCACCCCTCGGCAAAGAATAACCGTCGACAAATCGTATTTTGCCTAGAGCCGAACACTCGGCGAAGAAAGGCACTCGGCGAAGACGCTTTTCCCCGAGAGGCAACCCCTCGACAAAGAAACACACTCGGCAAACAACTGTTACATGCGACAGAATCTGTACGCCGTTTTCTTCACCGAGTGGAGCCCGTAAAGCCCTCGGCAAAGACCCAAGCTTTGCCGAGTTCCCAACTCCTGCACTCGGCAAAGACCCATTTTGCCGAGTGCTTTTCTTCGGCACTCGGCAAAATATTTTAATTTTTTCCCCGTACCGACTCCAAACTTTTTCTATGTTCTTCCTACATGATGTTAAACAATCCTTGAAAGTTTCAATAATTATTGTAACAATTTGGTATATTATAAAATTTAATTGCATTTCCTTGAATATCTTTGGATAATTCCATTTGAACTACACATCATTGATATCATGATGTAAATTTTGTGAAAAGTCGTTATTCATGTTTTATGGTGTACATTGACACCTTATATAGTAAAATTTAATAAATTTTGAACGTCTTTTACACGAAAGAGGATTGCAAACTTAGGTTCAAGTTATTTTTTAATTTTAAAAAAATGCACATTTGGTCTAAAATCATGAAACTTGGTGTGGTGTCATGAAGTTATATGGATAGGTTGCGATAAAAATTTGACAAGAATTCGACAAAGTTTTGACATACGATGCTCACAAACTGGAGAATATGAGATTAGTTTTCTTATCTCATGTGTATGCCTAATAAGGTTTTAAGCACAATACTTATCAAGCTTTTAGGATATGTTATGAATTTTTTATGACAGTTTTCCCATGCGATATAATGACCTCTCAACAAATTTCAAGAGTTTTAGACATTGTTTATTTTTTATAAAAATAAAAAAGAAAATATTTCGCCGAGTGTTGTACTAAAGCTCTCGGCGAAGAGGCTGTTTGCCGAGAGCAAATGGGGGGCACTCGGCGAAGTGCATTTTGCCGAGAGCGGTAACAGGGCACTCGGCGAAGTTGATGTTTGCCGAGCGTCGCGGCACTCGGCGAAGTTTCTACTTTGCCGAGAGCCCCGATTTCGCTCTCGGCAAAGTCTAATTTTATCCCCTATCCCGATTCCCGGCTCGGATTGCGTTTTTTCACACCGACGCCCGCCTAAGACCGACGCCCGCCCATCCAGACGCACGGCCGCCGCCGCTCCTAGCCACCTCGACGGCCGGTCTCCACGACGAACGGCGACTCGGCCTCCTCGTCGGTCGGCGTCCCCGCTGCCCGGCAAGCCCGACGCCCGGCCGCTCCTCCGCCCTGCCGTCGTGCAGATCGACGGGTGGACGCACGGCAGCCGACGCACCGCGCCTCCTCGACGGCCGGCCTCCACGACGTGCGGCGACCCGGCCTCCTCGTCGCTCGACGTCCTTGACGCCCGGCCGCTCCTCCGCCCTGCCCTCGTGCAGATCTACGGCCAGGCGCCCCGACGTACGGTCGCGGCGGATCCGCGCCTCCTCGACGGCCGGCCACCCCGAAGCTAGGTGAGCACCACCGCCCCGCCTCCCACACCAGCCTCCCAGTGTTAGCACCCAAGGCACTCCCTTCGGCCATCCCTCCTTTCTCGTATTTTTTCTTGGGCGAGCGTTTGCGGATGCAATGGTGCTGCTTGAGCGCCAGCACGGGCTGCTGCTGGTGTGTATGTCGTGTAAGCACCACTGGACCAGCTGCTGCAGAGCGGAGGTTCATCCATCAGATCCTGACGATGGTAGATCTAGCTAACAACACCTTTGGATGGTAGGGATGGATCTTTGCAGTGTTGAATCGCTCTGACTCTCATTCATGCACTGGAATTTCTTGCCCTTTTCTTCTCACCTTCATCATGGTAATAATTAGCAATGATAATTCTCCTCTTTTTTCACTAAAGTATTGTATGGGTACTTACTCCATAGGGCATTAGTCTTCATGGCACACCACGGTGCAAGGAATGACGCCAGTTGGTGGGTTCATTGGGTTACTGTTGATCGAAACAGGATGGAGCAGAAATTTCTCCCTGAATACCATACACTTTATTTGTGAGGGATAAACTTAGAAGTGCTTAATTGTAGTAAGTTCAGTACGAGCTAGTTCAGTACGAGCTAATAATTAACTGTGTGGCTGGTGGTGGCTGGTGGCCAGAAATGTTTGGGAGAAACGCAACCACACACAGGTTTGAAATTGTGGGAGTATTATGTCGATCGGTAACAAGCGCATGTTTCGGCAGGATTAGTTGGTCAATCCTCGAGCGATCGAGAGCTGGTTGATGCAGCGAGCAGCCTCATGAGTTTCCGACTATACATACATTCATCATCTAAATAGTACTCCTGTTTTTAGCAGCTGGTAGATGAATTATTGCTCAATTATTGTACTCTGTTTTCTGCTTTTGTTCAATTATTGCTCAATAGACTCTAGCTTTCTTTCATGCTCCAGATTATGTGCGTACTCTAAAAATGCCTAGTAATATAGCAATGCAATTGATGCTTCTATAGAGTTTTTCTCACTAGGTGTTTTACTTTATGTATTAGAGGATAGAGGACCGTGAGTGGATGCACGCTGGGTGGTTAGGTCGGGGTCAGGTCACCGATGAATGGATCGACAAGACCGATGATTTTTTGGAAACGGTGTTTGGCCAATTTGCTAAAGGAGCGGATAGAATGTTCTGTCCATGCAGCAAATGCGAAAACAGGAAGAAGCAAATAAAGAATGTCATGGGGGAACATCTCTTTAAGAATGGATTTACGACAGACTACAGTCGGTGGATCTATCACGGTGAAGCCGGTCGAATTAGAGAAGAGGTGGTGAGACAACGGCTTGAGGATTATGATGCTGATGCCGGGATAGCAGACATGTTGGATGATTTTCACAGGGCACAGTTCGCAGATGACCATACAGAGGAGGAGCCAGAGGCAAGTGCAAAGGCGTTCTACGATATGTTTGAATCGGCACAGAAACCCCTTCACGCACATACAACGCTTTCTCAGTTGGATGCCATTGGGCGCGTAATGGCGTTCAAGTCGCAGTATAGCTTGAGTCGAGAAGGCTTCGATGCTATGTTGACGGTCATTGCCAGTATGCTCCTGGGGGTCACGTTCTGCTGAAGAACATGTACGATTCGCAGAAACTCCTTCGTGCATTGAAGATGCCGTATGAGAAGATACATGCTTGTCCGGAGGGGTGTGTCCTGTTTAGGAAGGAATATGCGGAAGCAAAGTACTGTCCGAAGTGTAAATCCTCTAGGTTCTTGGAGGTAGACTCCGGTGATGGCCGAAAGACGCAACTTCAAATCCCCAAGGTAATTCTACGTTACCTTCCGTTCATTCCGAGGGTCCAGCGGTTGTACATGAATGAAGAATCAGCGAAACAGATGACATGGCACAAAACTGGCAGACGTTACAATAATCCCGATAAGATGGTACATCCATCCGATGGTGAGGCATGGAGACACTTTGATACCATTCATAGTGACAAAGCTAGAGATGCTCGTAATGTGCATGTTGCTTTGGCAACAGATGGGTTCAATCCTTACGGAAGCATGGCTGCGACATACACTTGTTATCCCGTGTTCGTTATCCCACTCAATCTTCCCCCCGACGTATGTTTTCAGCGACAGAATGTATTGTTGTCGTTGATTATCCCTGGGCACCCGGGGAGTCATATGGGTGTGTTCATGGAGCCTCTCATCGATGAATTGGTCCATGCTTGGGAGGAAGGGGTATGGACATTCGATCAGGCAACCAAGACAAACTTCAAAATGCACGTGTGGTACCAGTACTCCATGCATGACTTCCCGGCATATGGTTTGTTCAGCGGTTGGTGTGTTCAGAGCAAGTTCCCATGTCCAGTATGCCAGGAGAATGTTAAGTTCGATTGGTTGCAGAAGGGTGGAAAGTACTCGGCGTTCGACAAACACAGACAATTCCTCCCCCTTGACCATCCATTCAGAAGAGACATCAAGAACTTTACCAAAGGTGTCGCGGTCACATACCCTGCACCTCCGATGAAGACTAGTGCCGTGGTTCGTCAACAGATTGATGGACTCGTGGTCAGACCAGGTGGCTTTGAAGGATATGGCGAGCAACATGTGTGGACTCATAAGTCGGGTTTGACTCGGCTTCCCTATTATGATGACCTTTTACTTCCACATTGCATTGATGTAATGCACACGGAAAAGAATGTCGCTGAGGCAGTTTGGGGAACAATCATGGATATTCCCGGTAAGACAAAGGACAACGTGAAGGCTAGATTGGATCTTGCAACGTTGTGCGATAGACCAAACCTAGAGATGAAGCCTCCTGGTCGCGGAAAGAACTGGACAATGCCTAAAGCCGATCATGTCCTTAGGAGGCCTCAAAAGAGGGAAGCACTAGAATGGATCAAGACATTAAAGTTTCCCGATGGGTATGCATCTAATTTGAGTAGAGGTGTGAACTTGTCTACTATGCGGGTCTTGGGGATGAAGAGTCATGACTATCACATATGGATTGAGCGGCTTCTTCTGGTGATGGTGCGAGGTTATGTCCCTGAGCGCGTATGGCTAGTGCTTGCAGAGTTGAGCTACTTCTTTCGCCAACTTTGTGCCAAGGAGTTATCTCGAACTTTGGTTGCAGATTTGGAAAGGTCTGCACCAGTGTTGCTTTGTAAGATGGAGAAGATCTTTCCACCTGGCTTCTTTAATAAGATGGAGCATTTGATTTTGCATCTCCCGTATGAGGCACGGATGGGAGGGCCCGTGCATGCTCGGTGGTGCTATCCAATTGAGAGATGTCTAAAGGTCCTTCGAAAGAAATGTGGAAACAAATGCAAAATTGAGGCCTCTATTGCGGAGGCATACATTCTAGAGGAGGTATCGAATTTCACTACAACATACTATGGAAACAACCTCCCTAGTGTGCATAATCCACCGCCTCGTTATAATGCCCACGAGAATGATTCCAACCTTAGTCTTTTTCAAGGGCAACTTGGAACCGCAAGTGGTTCAACCACTAAGACATTGAGTCATCAAGAGTGGCGCCATATAATGTTGTATGTGTTGACCAACCTTGCGGAGGTGGCGCCGTACATAGACAAATTTGTTTCTGAATTCTGGACTCAAGGAGTTGATCCTTCCCCGCAGGATCTTGACTTACTTCTTAGTCATGGTGCGGGAAATGGAGGGCCTGATTTCATTTCTTGGTTCAAACATAAGGTATCGTCCAATCTATCTTATCTTGGTTTATTTCCATTCATTTCATTCAAAATTTGTCTTACATTCGATCTACCGTGTGCCCAAACTTGTAGGGTCAAAGGGATACGTCTATGAGTGCTGAGTTGAGACAGGTTTCCGATGGCTTTGTCTATAGGGTGAAATCATACTCTGGTTTTGACGTGAATGGATATCGCTTCTGGACAAGAAAGTACGAGGAAAGTCGGCCCAATCGAAAGACCACCAATTCTGGAGTTTATTGTTCTGGAACAAATGGTGTCGAGTATTATGGAAGAATTGAAGAAATGTACGAGCTCAGTTTTGGTGGTTCAAAATCTCTTAACCCCGTGATATTTAAATGCCATTGGTTCGATCCGGAAGTTAGGAGAAGGACACATGCTAATCTTGGTCTAGTCGAAATTCGACAAGATTCCACCTTACCGGGAGACGATGTTTATATTGTGGCCCAACAAGCAAAACAAGTATATTATCTCCCGTATGCGTGTCAAAGCATAGAACATCTTAAGGGATGGTATATTGTGCATAAGATATCACCTCACGGCAAATTACCAGTTTCGAATGATGAAGACTACATCGTTGACCCGAACACAAATGACGGAGAGTTCTTTCAAGAAGAGGGGTTAGAAGGACGATTTGAGATCGACTTAACTGGGGATGTCGAAATGGAAGTTGAAATTGTGGTTGATGATGAGGAGGCACATGAGGTGGAAAACACGAATGACTTACAAATACTAGAAAGGTTACATTTAGGCAATGTCGATCAAGACATTGAGGAAGATAGTGTTGTGGGTAACAGCGACGATGAAAGCTATGATCCGGCTAACCCGGAATATGAAGATTATTTCTAATCAATGTAATACTATTATTATGTTTTATTTACTTTGCATTTCTTTTACCTTTTGTTTATATGTACTAATTTTTTACTCTTCTTATTTGCAGGTGATTGAACAAAGATGGTAGGCGGGATGAGGAGCGTATCTGCGCTCTACCAGAGGGGTAAGTCCAGGTTGTCTGGGCGGTCTGCTTCAGCTCAGGAGGTGCCTGTCAGGAGGAGGACAGAGGGGAGGAGGAGGAGGAGGAGGCGGCCTAGACAGGAGGAGGAGGAGGAGGAGGAGGAGCGGGTGGAGGCGCGAGTGAAGGAGGAGGAGGCGCGAGTGGAGGAGGAGGAGGAGGAGGAGGCGCAGGAGGAGGATGCTGATCTTGGGGGTCCACAGGGTTCTGGTACGGTTTCTGGTTCCGGTACCGTGTCAGGTTCTGGCATGTCCTCGAGTTCCGCTAAAGTGTACTTGCGAGGTCCGTCTTCTATACCTACGCGACCGATACCTTTGACTCGGCGTCCGGTGATTCAACCCGATGGAAAAGCGTAAGTAGATATCATCTTCCTGGTTTTATTGCAGTCGGAGTCACACGGAGGGCAACCGTGTAATGTGTTCAAGGGATGGGCTTTGTCTCACAAGGGTAAGGCGACGGCGGACATCGACTACAACCCGGATGACGGTCCTGAGGCATACAGCAACCAGAGTGTGCACACTCGCCTCACTGAGTATACCGATATGGCTAGGGATGTCCATGGCCCAGACTACGATCCGACGACCGAGGACCTTGACGTGGAGATTGTCATGAGGGTGAAAGGATCGAATGGCACTAACAAGGGTCCTAGCAAGGCTAACTACGCCTAATTGCAACAAGTATGAAATCTACCAACTACTTACAATAATAACAAGTGCTAGGGAGACAAACAATCACTCTACAACTACTCTATCAAGCAAAGCATAGCGGAAGTATCATGATAAACATGGTAAGTAAAGAGATAGAGTAGGGAGGGAATGATAGGAAGAGTGAACTCCCGAAGGTGAAGCCGACACGCGATGTAACGTGGTTCGAACTCAAAGTCCTACGTCCACGGTCCCCTTGTCAACTTGACAAGAGCAACACCAAGTCTCTACACCTTGGTCTCCACGTCGAGCTCTACACCACCATTGGTGTCTCTCTCGACGTCTCTACCAAGTGTCTCTACTTGGTGCCTTCTCACTATCTCGATGTGGGGAACTTCTTCCCGTATAAGATGTCGTAGTCACTCCACAACTCCTTGGAGGATCTAACGACGAGTACACCAGTTGTTGAGCTCTCTCAAGATGGATCACACAGGATCAAGCACTTGCTCTAGCTCTAACACATGGTGGGTCTAAGCCAATATCTCTCTCTTGATGGATCTAGCCTAGCACAAGTGATAGATTGATGGGAGTTCTCTTGGGACTTGTGCTCTAGGCTCCTGGGGGCTTGGACAGCTTCAAATGAACCAGGGAACCCCTTTTTATAGCCCTCAACTCGAGCAACTAGCCGTTGTAAAAGTTGCCCAGAAAAAGGTGCCTCATCGGATCTTCCGGTGGCATACTTTTTGGCTTCACCGGAAGATCCGGTGCGTACACTGTGCACCTCATCAGAAACTAGCCGTTGGAGGTCCGGTGTCTTCATCCGGTGCTCATCGGAGCATCCGGTGCGTTATCCAGGTCTAAGTCCCTTTGGTTTCCAACAGTTCTGGATAAACGTTCCGGTGACCTCCTCAGGTGCTCATCGGACCATCCGGTGCGTGTAGCTTTCTTCAGTCTTCTGGCCAACTCAACTGGAACCTTCCGGTGCGTTAAATCCAAACAGCACCGGAGGATCCGGTGTGTAGAACTCCGTTCCTGGCCGATTCCTCTGAGTTGAGTTCACTGTATCTTCCGGTGCTAACTCTTTTGATCACCGGAAGATCCGGTGTGTGTATCTTCAGCACACTGAGTTTAGCACTTCATATCTCGAGTTCCCGGAGTCCATTTTCCGCAATCTTGGACTTGTTGGAAAGCTTGTGATGAGCTCTACACATTGCATGTGATCTAAATCCCTGCAAAGCTCATCTTACAATAATATTAGTCCAAGAGTTGGGTTGTCATCAAATCACCGAAACTAAGACTTAGGGAAATGCCTTGCATTTGCCCTTACAATCTCCCCCTTTTTGGTGATTGATGACAACACAACCAAAGCAAGCAATAATTGATGCAAAATTGAAATTGAGAATGAAATCTTAGCTTGCTTGGCTTAGTGACCCTCATCAACACCCATGTGTTTCATGTTTGAACTTGTTCTTCAAATAAATTTGCTCCCCCTAAATGTGAGAATCCTCCCCCTAAATAATTGTGCTTAAGAAGTCCATCTTTTACACAATTTTGCTTGCTCTTGGGAAAATTCTCCCCCTTTGTCATCAAAGCACTAAAAAGGACTCGCAAGGGAGCATGTTAGTGAGAAACGTATGGAACAAGTTTAGTTACTTACCAATGTGATCCGTTTTGAAGTCAAGTCAAATGAGAAATAGAATTAAGCGCGTTGACTTGCATGAGATAAGTTCCATGGATCACATACGTATTGTGACTACAACACATAAGCTTAAGAGAATCATTAGTCACAAAAACAATGTTATAGAACAAACTCCCCCTAAATAAGTGCATGGTAGTTTGAATCACCACATCAAGGGTTTTCACTTGAAATTAACACCTTGGGGATTAAGTTCTAAAACATTGATGAGATTTTCAAAATATTTTTGAAAGAAGCCTTAAATCTCATGACTTTTCAAGAATTTGTAAATAAAGCGCATTGTGAGCAAACAAAATCAAGATACAAGGAAAGACACAAGATCATTGAAATGTAGGAATCATGTCTTGTGAATTTGAAAACAAGGATTTCAACTTCATGAGAACATGATTCCATTCATATAACTATCCCATGAGTTAAGTACTTTGCATTGATTGCAAGTCTTTTTCTCATTGGATACTCCTTTGTGACACTACCGCATGCAAAAGATGAGATGAACAAGACATGCAATACTACATGTTAGGATGCAATAATTTTGAAATTTAAATCTAACTTGTCAAGTTTGATCCCTTAGCAAGCTTATTCATGAGGATCACATATACTAGTAATCAACTCTAGTATCCATGATCATCACTATCTTGCCAAGGTTAGACAAGTTCCTATATGCATATGCATCCTACATGCTCACAAGTTCACATGACGTTTTCGGCGTCTATCACGTTAAGCTCATTTCGGAGCCTAACGAAGGTTTTCTCATCTAGTGGTTTTGTGAGGATATCCGCCAATTGTTCTTCCGATCTCACACTTAGGATAGAAATATCACCCTTTGCTTCATGATCTCGTAAGAAGTGATGACGGATATCTATATGCTTGGTGCGGGAGTGTTGGACGGGATTTTTGGCTATCTTCACCGCACTTTCATTGTCACAAAGGAGAGGAACCTTGTCAAACTTTAACCCGTAATCTAGGAGCGTTTGTTTCATATAGAGGATTTGAGCACAACAAGCTCCGGCGGCTATATATTCGGCTTCGGCGGTAGACAAAGCAACGGAGTTTTGCTTCTTGCTAGACCAAGACACAAGAGACCGACCAAGTAAATGGCAACCTCCGGAGGTACTTTTGCGGTCCACACGACTACCGGCAAAATCGAAGTCGGAGTACCCCACAAGTTCAAGATATGCCCCCTTTGGATACCATAAACCTATGTTAGGTGTGTGCTTGAGATACCTTAAGATTCTATGCACGGCCATAAGATGAGATTCCTTTGGATTAGCTTGAAAACGAGCACACAAGCACACACTAAACATAATATCGGGTCTTGATGCCGTAAGATATAGCAAGGAGCCTATCATGGATCGATAGAGGGATTGATCTACCTTCTTACCTAGAGGATCCAAGCCAAGATTACCTTTAGTGTCCATAGGTGTCTTGATAGGCTTGCACTTTTCCATGCCAAATTTCTTGAGTATATCTTGAGTATATTTGGCTTGGTAAACAAAGATACATTCCTTGAGTTGCTTGATTTGAAATCCCAAGAAGAATGTAAGTTCTCCTATCATGGACATTTCAAACTCCTTGGACATAATTTCTGCAAACTCATAGCTAAATTTTTTGTTAGTGCAACCAAAGATAATATCATCAACATAAATTTGACACACAAATAGAGCTCCATTGATGACTTTGGTGAAGAGTGTGGTATCAATCCTCCCCATCTTGAATCCTTTCTTGAGAAGAAAATCGCGAAGTCGATTGTACCACGCCCTTGGTGCTTGCTTTAGGCCATACAACGCCTTCTTCAACCTATAGACATGATTAGCATTGTCCTTGTCTTCGAATCCCGGAGGTTGTTCTACATACACAAGCTCATCAATAACACCATTGAGAAAAGCACTTTTAACATCCATTTGATAGAGTTTCATATCATGATGTGCGGCATAAGCAAGTAAAGTGCGTATAGCTTCTAGCCTAGCAACCGGAGCAAAAGTCTCTCCAAAGTCAAGACCCTCAACTTGTGCATACCCTTTTGCAACAAGTCGGGCCTTGTTTCTTACCACCATACCATGCTCATCTTGCTTGTTGCGGAAGACCCATTTTGTACCGATTACATGTTTGTCTTCCGGTCTTGGCACCAATTCCCACACATCATTGCGAGTAAAGTTATTCAACTCCTCTTGCATCGCCAAGATCCAATTGGGATCATCTAAAGCATCTTGGACTTTGGAGGGCTCTACACACGATACAAAAGAGAAGTGTTGACAAAAGGAAGCAAACTTTTGAGATCGAGTAGTTACCCCTTTGTTCAAGTCACCAATCACTTGGCTAATTGGATGATCCTTGATAGTGCGAGATGGCTCCATCACCAATGGAATTCTTGGAGATGAGAGTTGCTCTTCTTCATCTTGTGGTGGATCAACATTTTGTTGAGATGAGGTATGTTGCTCAATGAAGTGATCCATCACTTGATCGGTAGCTTCTTCATCATCTGAGTCATCATTTTCTTTCTCATCATCACTCTCAAAAACATGAGCTTTTGTTGATGAAGGTTGCGTTAGGCTTGCATCTCGCATGTCGGATGAGGGCATTTGGTGCTCTTGATGGTCATCCTCTTTGTCTTCGGGTTTGATGCTACCCGGAGTCATTGATTTGAGAGCATCCTCAATTGGTGTGTCACCTACATCTTTAGGAGCAAACACTACACCTTGGGAGCCATTAGTCTCATCAAAATTCACATCACAAGTTTCCTCAACCAAGTTAGTGGTTCTATTAAATACTCGATAGGCTTTAGAGTTGGAAGCATATCCAAGAAAGATACCTTGTGTGCACCTTCTTTCAAATTTACCAAGGTGCTTCTTGTTCTTGTTGTAGATGTAGCATGGACACCCGAAGACCCGAAAATAAGAGATGTTGGGTTTTCTTCCCACTAGTAGCTCATAAGCGGTCTTCTTGAGGATTCTATGGCAATAGACTCGATTTGAAGCATGACAAGCGGTGTTGATTGCTTCCGCCCAAAATCTTTCCGACACTCCATAGTCATCAAGCATAGCCCTAGCAAGGGTGATAAGAGTCTTGTTCTTTCTTTCAACAACCCCATTTTGTTGAGGAGTGTAAGTTGCCGAGAACTCATGTTTTATTCCTTGATCTTCACACCAAGCTTCAATTGAGGAATTTTTGAATTCCGAACCATTGTCACTTCTTATCTTCACTATTTCCGAACTAAATTCCTTTTGAGCTTGCTTGGCAAAGTTTTTGAAAAGCTTGGCAACTTCGCTCTTATCACTTAGGAATATGGTCCAAGTATACCTTGAGTAGTCATCCACTATGACAAGACAATATAGATTCCCACCAATACTCTTGTATGTAGTTGGCCCGAAGAGATCAATGTGCAAGAGTTCCAATGGTCTTGATGTGGACATCATGGTCTTGATGGGATGATGTATTGCGGTTTGCTTTCCGGCTTGACAAGCACTACAAAGCTTGTCCTTCTCAAACTTGACATCCTTCAATCCGGTAACTAGATCTTCTTTAATGATTCTCTTGAGTTGCTTCATCCCAATGTGAGCAATTCTCCGATGCCATAACCAACCGAGTTGAGTCTTGGCAATAAGACAAGTGATAGATGAATCTTTGTCTTCAAAGTCCACTAGATAGATATGGCCATGCCGAAATCCTTTGAACATGACCGACTTGTCTTCATTATGAGTAACCACAACTTGAGTCTTGGTGAAGGTGCAAGTTAGCCCATAGTCACAAAGTTGAGCTATGGATAACAAGTTGAAGCTCAAGGTGTCAACATAAAGCACATTTGAGAGGGATAGATCCTTGGTGATTGCCACTTTTCCCAAGCCACGTATTTCTCCTTGTGATCCATCCCCAAAGGTTACATGTTCTCTCTTCTTTGGGTTTTCTATCCGAGTGAAGATAGAGGGATTTCCGGTCATGTGTTGAGAGCATCCACTATCCATAACCCAATGTTCTCCACTAAGAGTATAATTCGGCTTTGATTCTCTTGCCATTAGACAATGGATGTCTTGTTCTTGAATGAAGGACAAGGTTGCAACACCCCTTTCTTGTGTTGCTTCTTTTTCTCCGTCTGGTTCTTCTCTCTTGCAAATATCAAAGGGAATTTCTTCATCTTGAATAGACTTTCTTGAACAATTTGAAGCCTTGTGCCCCCTTTTCTTACACTTGGAACACCTTCTTGCTTGATGCTTGCTCTTGTGTTGAAAGGCATGTCTCTTGGGATTGTAGACATAGCCTTTTGACTTGATTTTTGATTCAAGTCTAGAGAATCTCTTCATCATTAGAGCAAGAGTTTCATCCTCATCTTCGGATGACGAAGACTCATCTTCTTCACTTGAGGAATTATCTTGATTGACCTCATAAGTATTGGAGGCCACCATTGCTTGAGGAAGATGTTTTGATGATGATGTCTCTTCATTAAGACCAAGAATAGACATCTCATGAGCTCTAATTTCACCAACAAGCTCAATGGTTGGCTTTGACTCAAGATCTTCCTTGTGAAGCATAGCGGTGATGATGTTGTATCTTGATCTTGGAAGGAGCATAAGAATCTTTCGGTTGATGGTGCCAACTTCAATCTTCTCCATCCCAAGTCCATTTAGTTCCTTGACAAGAATATTCAACCGTGAGTACATGGAATGGCATAATTCATTGTCAAGCATGGTAAACATGTCAAATTGGGACTTGAGACGATGATACTTTAGCTCTTTTACTTTGGTGGAACCTTCAAACAAATCACTAAGCTCTTTCCACATCTTATGAGCACAATTGATGTTGCCTATTCTAGCAAACACATCAAAACTAATGCATTCAAGAATTGCATTCCTAGCCATAGCATTAGCATGAACTTGCTCGGGAGTGGGATCTCCATTATAGCCATCCTTGGTTGCTTTCCATACTTCGGAAGAGATTGCATCTAGATAGGCACCCATTCGTACCTTCCAATATGCAAAATTTTCTCCCTCAAAGTATGGAGGGCAACCACCACCCTTGTTCATTGCCATGCTCGAGACGGTGAAATCTCCAATCCAATGAGCAACGAGGCTCTGATACCACTTGAAAGGATCGAATGGCACTAACAAGGGTCCTAGCAAGGCTAACTACGCCTAATTGCAACAAGTATGAAATCTACCAACTACTTGCAATAATAACAAGTGCTAGGGAGACAAACAATCACTCTACAACTACTCTATCAAGCAAAGCATAGCGGAAGCATCATGATAAACATGGTAAGTAAAGAGATAGAGTAGGGAGGGAATGATAGGAAGAGTGAACTCCCGAAGGTGAAGCCGACACGCGATGTAACGTGGTTCGGACTCAAAGTCCTACGTCCACGGTCCCCTTGTCAACTTGACAAGAGCAACACCAAGTCTCTACACCTTGGTCTCCACGTCGAGCTCTACACCACCATTGGTGTCTCTCTCGACGTCTCTACCAAGTGTCTCTACTTGGTGCCTTCTCACTATCTCGATGTGGGGAACTTCTTCCCGTACAAGATGTCGTAGTCACTCCACAACTCCTTGGAGGATCTAACGACGAGTACACCAGTTGTTGAGCTCTCTCAAGATGGATCACACAGGATCAAGCACTTGCTCTAGCTCTAACACATGGTGGGTCTAAGCCAATATCTCTCTCTTGATGGATCTAGCCTAGCACAAGTGATAGATTGATGGGAGTTCTCTTAGGACTTGTGCTCTAGGCTCCTGGGGGCTTGGACAGCTTCAAATGAACCAGGGAACCCCTTTTTATAGCCCTCAACTCGAGCAACTAGCCGTTGTAAAAGTTGCCCAGAAAAAGGTGCCTCACCGGATCTTCCGGTGGCATACTTTTTGGCTTCACCGGAAGATCCGGTGCGTACACTGTGCACCTCATTAGAAACTAGCCGTTGGAGGTCCGGTGTCTTCATCCGGTGCTCATCGGAGCATCCGGTGCGTTATCCAGGTCTAAGTCTCTTTGGTTTCCAACAGTTCTGGATAAACGTTCCGGTGACCTCCTCAGGTGCTCATCGGACCATCCGGTGCGTGTAGCTTTCTTCAGTCTTCTGGCCAACTCAACTGGAACCTTCCGGTGCGTTAAATCCAAACAGCACCGGAGGATCCGGTGTGTAGAACTCCGTTCTTGGCCGATTCCTCTGAGTTGAGTTCACCGTATCTTCCGGTGCTAACTCTTTTGATCACCGGAAGATCCGGTGTGTGTATCTTCAGCACACTGAGTTTAGCACTTCATATCTTGAGTTCCCGGAGTCCATTTTCCGCAATCTTGGACTTGTTGGAAAGCTTGTGATGAGCTCTACACATTGCATGTGATCTAAATCCCTGCAAAGCTCATCTTACAATAATATTAGTCCAAGAGTTGGGTTGTCATCAAATCACCGAAACTAAGACTTAGGGAAATGCCTTGCATTTGCCCTTACAGAGGGTGGGAGGAGGAAAGAAGCACGGTCGCTACTGGATCGCCGACAGCGGAATCGACCCATCCACTGCTCCAACTCTATCTCAGATTCGAGCAAGGAGCACTAGCTCGAGCCCAGCCATACGACCTCGAGTCTCTGGGTACCAGGCCCTCCAGGTGATTCTTTATCCGACTTCACACTATTCATTGAATCATTCTTTCATCTCCATCATCATAACGTTGCAATGAAAATTGTGCAGCAACAACTCGAAGAAGAGAGGAACAAACGTATAGAGTTGGAGCAGAGGGAGGCGGCGAGGGAGCAGAGGGAGGCGGCGAGGGATGCAAGGGATGCGGAATTGATCCAGTATTTGCAGAGTATCAGCACTACTTTCGGTGTACCTCTACCACCTTCACTCTTTCCGTCAACATCCGGCACTCCGGTAAGTTCATTACGGTCTTTTGTATATATTGTTGTGTCTACGGTAGTTTAGTCATATATGTATTATTGTGTCTCAAACTTGTCTTTACAGAATCAGTCGGCTGGTTCAAATGATCTATTTGCATCACCAAATCAGGGGCTTGGAGCATCTCTGGGGATTAGAGCATCTTCGGGGCTTGGAGGCTCTCTGGGTGTTGGTGCATCTCCGGGGGCTGCGGCATCTCAGAATCGCGGCACTTCGACACCACCACCAAGCTGAGATGATTTGGTTTCATCGCTATTGTGACTTGTGAACTTGTGGTATTGTAACTTGTGGACTTGTGCTATCACTTGTGGATTTGTGGACTTATACTTGTGGATTTGTGGACTTATGGTGGTTTTTGTGGACTTGTGCTATCACTTGTGGATTTGTGGACTTGTGGTGGTTTTTGTGGACTCATGGTAGTAATTGTGCTATATTCATGTATATGCGTGATGTATTGTCTATGGTGATGCCTATTCTTAGTCTATTGTAATGTGTTGTGAATAATACGTGGATTAAAGAAAAAATAAAGAAAAAAAAACAGTAACTGGAGCCTTTGCCGAGTGCCCCAGGTTTTGCCGAGGGTTGGCACTCGGCAAAGTGACCTAAACTTTGCCGAGAGCCAACACTCGGCAAAGTTTAGGTCACTTCGCCGAGAGCCAGCACTCGGCGAACCTGGCCGACTTTGCCTAGTGCCAACCCTCGGTGAAGTTGGCCGACTTCGCTTAGAGCCAGCCCTTGGCGAAATTGGCCGACTTCGCTTAGTGCCAGCCCTCGGCGAACTTTGCTGAGTGTCGGCTCTCGGCAAAGTACCGGTAACAGCGGCCTGTTACAGGTACTTCGCCGAGGGCCCTGTTAGCAATCGGCAAACTCTTCGCCGAGTGCCCGAGGAACGGCCCTCGGCAAAGCCGCCTTCGCTGAGCCAAAAGTTGCCGAGAGGGCTTTGCCGAGGGCGGCACTCGGCGAAGCTTTCGCCGAGTGTATACAGCACTTCGCCGAGTGGTTCTGTCACTCGGCGAAGTCTTGTTCTGCGGTAGTGTACACTCTTATTTGCTTTTCTTTCTGGACTTCTTTGAATTTATTAGTGTTTAACTAAGTATATCTTTAGTATTGGATAAGAATGAATTGATGTGGCAATAAAGTAGACAGTCCACTGAGAGATTACTCCCTCTGCCCACTTATGTTTCATGTTCTAGATCAATTTTATTTTCCACGAAAGATTATCGCTGCACCAAACGGAATGCATGCTTTGGGAAAAAATAATGAGCCAACATCTATCCTCACTGGACACGTTTATCCAAGGGACACCCAACATCATCACCCAATCTCACATCGAGACCTTTGGACGTGGCTCACTCTTCAATAGCATTAATTAATAATATTCCTCATAAACAAAGTGATTAATCAAGTGTAATTGCATCAATTAACTGCTTCAATAATTTGTTAATTAGTTGCTTCAATAATATGTTTGATTTGAGCTAGAACTGCAAACATAGATGGACAGAGAGAGTATATATTATGGTGATGAGTAATAATCCATCTCTTTTTTGGGGTAAAAGATGGTGGTTGTGCTTTTAGTTTTCAAACATGTTTTTATATCGCATAAACTGTGCTTGTCACTTGTTTGTTAGGAAGTCATTGTCTGAAAAGAGTTTCATGTTCCTATATTGATCCTTGTAAATGCATAAAGGTGGTATGAAGAAAGTATCTAAAGAAGCATAAAACTATACTTGTCATCTATTCCACGCAACCAGATGCCGAAAATATTAACAACACTATGGGGTGGATGCAAGTTGGAAGTTATTTGGATGATTGACCATATGGAGCGAGCGTAACTACATTGAAAAAATAAGTGTTTTATTATTCTACAATCACGAGTACTCCTTGTGCTCCACACATTATTTTACTTCAGTTTTCCATAAAAATTCAGGCCTCATCACAAACGGTAGCCTTTTTTCATCACATGCGGTTCGGTTTGAAAACCGCTTGAGATGTGTCAGGCTATTGATGTATTCATATCACAAGCGGTCTGAAATAAAAAATCGCTTGTGATATGCACGTCGACATCACAAGTGGTGATATGGTTACCCACACATGCGGTCCTAGAATTAAGACCGTTTGTGATACAATTTTTTATTTTAAGCACATAAATATTTGTTTCAAAACAATTTGTGTGTGAAAAAAATATATATTGAGCGATGTGTTATATTACTGATGAATATTTAAAAAATGATACAAAATTTAATGTTTTATTTAAAAATAAGAGAACTTTTTATCTTTAAGGTGACACCAAATAATTATAATAATACGAAAATTTTGTCATAAAAATCTATAAATTGATATGGCATCATACTATGGGTTAGTGAAGTTCTGAAAAAAAATTACTTCATTTAAACAAAATTGAAACATACTTGTTCAAGAGACATACACATGAGTCAAATAGTTTAGTATAAAAGTAATCTAAACCATGAATTTTGTGAACAAGTAGGTTTCAACTATGTTGAAATCAAGTGATTTTTTTAAGGATGTAAGTAACAAAAGTATTATTTTCATGTCAATTTATAGAGTTTTTCGATAATGTTTGCATATTATTATAATTATTTGATACCACCTTAAATATAAAATGTTAGCTTTTTCCAAACCAAAACATTAAATTTTTGTATTGAATTTTGGTCAACAATATAATACATCACTGTAAAATATTTGTCCAACATTTAAACACAAATAATTCTAAAACAAAATTTCATGAAACTAAAAAAGAAAAATTTTATCTCAAGCGGACAGTCATTTAAAGCGCATGTGAAGATATCTATTACAAATGGTCAACTTTTTAAAGCGCTTGTGATATTTATTTCCCGCCTTCACATTTTCAGAATTTTCACTTCCCGCCATTCCTCATCCCGCCCCACCATATATACTAGGTAGGGTGGCGCGCGTTGCTGCGCCCGCCTGTCTATCGTGTGTTGAATCACAGTTGAGATTTTTTTGGGTACTATGGAGGTATTTTTTGAAAGGTCTACTACGGAGGTACTATATCTATATCTATTCACAAATAATTGACTTTTTAAAATTATTTTAATTCTAAAAACATCAATTATTTATGAATAGAGGGAGTATTTAGCATGAATAGTTGGGCAACCAAATCAGCAAGCACAGTTATGGAGAATCATATAATAATCATAGCCTTAAAAAATGAAAGTCGATATTGACTTGGATACCCAAAACATACAGCTAGACATTTTAGCCATTTATCTGTAGTCAAGTGAATCACACAATGCTAAAACCTAAAAATGCTATTCACCCAACAGCTAAGCACAAAAGGTTCCATGACTCAGGTGCTTGTGCAGAGTACACAAAAACCATTTGATTAGGTAGTTCAAAGGTCATGTTCCATACAAAATTGACACCTGGATCGGCAGCAACCTGGAAGCCCTTGGAACAACAGTCAAGCTCTATTTTGGAGCAGCTTTAAGAGCCTGTGAGAACACACAGATAAGAAAACAACTGACATTCTTAGTGATGTATATGTTGGTATTATGTTCATGGAAACATAGCATTTTTTTGAGGGGCACAGACAAAACAACTTTTCTTCATAACAATAAAAAAAAGCATAGGATATAAAATTGTGAAGTAGGATTGATAAAAGATCTCAACATTTGATCGAAAGAAACATCAAAATGACAGAAGTAAAATTTAGGTTCAATACCACGAGCTGACATCAATGGAACCTGTAACCATGAAAATTGTATGGATGATGTTTCCAGATTATCACGTACCAATTACCATCATAAATGTGACATGTCATTGCACAGAAGAGCATGGCTAAAGGCTGTTCGGCGGCAAGTTTCATCCTCAAAATATTCAGCATGTGGTCGCCATAGAGACTGACGCTGTTTCTCTACGGTGGTTTGAGGTAATGTAAGCAAACTGTGTGTATATAATGATCTTTGTACAAAGAAATGTATGTGGAAAGGAACCAATATATATAAAAAACTTACTGGCCATCAGTAATAAAAAATGTTTTGTAGTGGCTTTGTTCCATTTGCTATCTTCTGTAGCTTAACATGTGTGCATCCAGTGAAAATACCAAGAGCATCTGAGTGACAAAGAGACGTAATTTGTGTGATAATCCAAAAGAAACATGAAGAAACACTTGCTAATGAGTAGGGTGTAAACCTGAGAGGTATTCATTTTTCCCAAATCTGGAACTGTTCTCAAAGGGGACAACAATTTGTGCATATTTTGGAAAGGATTCCGGACAGATTGCGCCTCTTGAATCTTTATGTGTGACGTGAAACGCATCATGTAAGAATGAGGCACTGAACGATAAGCACCTCAGTAGTCTCTGACCTGAAAGAATTTTATGTAGTATACATGGTCTTCCTTTATTTTGGTCTTGGAGAACCCAGTTCCACGAGATCTGGCCTCTATTGCAGTGCCCTGCAAATATGTTTAAGGCAACAATTTTCATTAATATGCTTTGCATCAGCAACACGGTTAAGTTGTAAATTTTCAGCACCTCCTCATCGGGATCAGGTCAATCCATTGAAACTTAGGCGGGTTTTCATTGCCTAATTGCTCACAGATCCTGACTATGAAAGCTTTGATGGCCCACTGGTGTGATTGGGAATTAACACTCTTCAAGAGTTCGTATTCCATCCTGCATGTGGTAACGAAGCTATCAAGCTGGCATTACTGTAATTGAACAGAAAAGTAACCTAAAATCATGGCAAGGGGCTGAGGAAACATCCAGTAAAATATGGGAGTCATGGTTACTGAATGAGCGGTTTAGCATACAGTTCGTGTGACAGGTCATGTACTCTGTTCTTGCAAACAGGGGCAAAAAATCGGTTGGCAACAACAATTGGAATTACGGCAGGCAAACAGAATGAGTACACCGAGAATCTTGCAAGCAAATTGAAGCAGTAAAAAATGGCACTGTCATACTGCGAAACAATGATTAAATAAACAATGATTAAAAGGATACAATCACTTTACTGAACCTGCTGGTTTTATATGTTTGTTCTCGTTCTTGTGACAGCACAAATGCAGAATCAAGTATTCCTGCATAGGAAACACAACTGCTCAATCATAAAGGGGGGAATCGAACAATATATGCACCTAACAAAATCTGGCAACCTAGCAAAAAAATTTTATGGGGTCAAGTGTCACAAGAAAAAAATGCAGACGGGTTTGGTAGCAACATTTTAACTAAACAAACATCATAGTCATTTTAGTCATTGATATTTTGCAGAGGTTAGTTTTCATTTACATTTACAGGTTGTATAGTTACCTTAGTATGTTCCCACGTGGATGAGCTGAGATGCAAGTGGTCGCTGAACTTGAGTGGATGACGAATCAAGGAAATTGGAAGGACCTGTGTCCGGAGACAAATGGAGCATACTACAATCTATCAACATTTGAACCATCAACTCGAGTTATTTGACCTCCTATAAATTTTCCATGAAAGCATTTTAGTAGCTTGGGTTTAAAACCATAGAACGACCAGAAAAATTAATTTATCCAGGAACAACAAAAATAGTAGGAGTAGCAAATAAAGATTGTGGACAGGTTAGGAAGAAAGATGTGGCTGCACCTGCATCTTCATGAGTCCAAATCACAATTCCTCGTTTGAATATGGAGGGTAAACCACGGTTAGAACAGAAGGGGAAAAAAGAGAGATTGAGCAAGGTTAAACAAAAAGTCAAACAACATCCAAATAAATGCATTTGGAGTTAATTTAGATGGATTTAAAGTGCATGTTTGACAGGAGTCATACCTTTCTGGACCTCCACCTCGTTGCCACCTATTTGAACCTGACTGTAGATTCCTCATAGCAGTCAAACAGAAGTGACAATATATATTCGAAACCCAAGAGCGATGCCCTGCAAATAAAAAGGAGTGATAGCAATGAAAGATATGCTGGATCATCAATATTTGTTGGGATGGTATTAGCATGGTAGCACAAATATAAGTAACAACATATGGCGGAGCTTGGTGGAAAATTTCAGAGAGAGTAAAACGCAATAAATACCCTTAATAAGAAACTGAAGATGGCAAGAAGCATAAACACAAAATAGTGGTGATGACTCATAAGTCCACACTATTGATGGTGAAGCAGCACCATTCAGAAGTGAGTGCAATTTCCAAGCCAAGTTATGTGCATCCTGAACACCAGTATACATTCCTGCGCAAATGAATTCAGCATGGGCGTGTTTTAACCGTCCATGGCACACAATATGATTACTAACTCTAATCACTTGGTATGATAATGAAAAAAAGGTGGAAATAAGCTTCGAATTCAGCTTCAAAAACTAACACTCACCTAATCTAACTTCAAAAAGTAAATCTGATCCATAGTCCCGTCCAAAATAAAAAAGTTTGAACAACAGGCTATCGGAGTGGGGGACATCGGGTTCGGATCCGGTGTGGAGAACATGCAAGAAACGCGAATTACTGATTCTTAAGGGATGGGAAATGATTACCAAACGAAGTCACCCTCACCATCTATGTCACCGAGCGGGTTGATTATTGCTGTAGATTTCATCGTGGGGAAGTGGGCTCAGATCTGGCGGAGGCGATCTGCTGCGAGGGTCGGCGACGACGATGGGACGTGCACCTGAACGGGAGGGGGAGCGGACAGGCACAAGAATAGGAAGGGGAAGCGGCAGGTTGGTGAGCAAGGCAGCATGGTTTTTGCCACGGATCCATGCGTGACGACGGTTCTGCGGGGAGTAGGAGGTACTCACGTAGATCTGCACAGCGCTCGACGCGTCGACGACCGCACTTCCCTGCAACAGCCCTGTGGTGGTCGAGCTTCTCGCCGTGCTCCCCGAAAAGGACGTGCGGTACCAAGGCGGTGACGTCGGGGTAAAAGTCGCGCGGTGCTGTTCACACAGGCACTTGCGGTGAGAAGGCGGATCTCAAGCACCATGGGGTGCCCTCGAAGAGCGTTGCTGCAGCCGTGGGTCGGCGGGGAGAAGGAGCGAGGCGGCGGCCATGGTGGGGGAGGAGGGGACACGGATTTCATCTAGAGAAAAGCGGCGTAGAGAGCGGGTCGTGCTGAAGCGACGGTGGTGAGGGGCAAGGAGGCAGGAGGAGAGGAGAGCGGGGCATGGGCGGCGGGCGGCGGCGCCGCAGGAGACGCGATCGGGAGGGCGAGGTAGGGCAAACGTGAGGGCGTGGAATTCACGCGCAGTAACTGGGGACCCACATGTCGGCGCTCAAAAATGTGTGCATGTATTTTAGACCTTTGCTGAATGACAGGTGGGGCCAGTAGCTCCCAGGGGCGAGCTATTCCCCGAGCCATAAGGGTGTCTCCAACAGTGGAGACCGAAATTGGAGACCTATTCTTGAAATCGGTCGTATCGGGGTTGCCGAATGAGGATCGAAGAACGTCGTTCTCCAATAGACGATCGAAAATCGGTGGCGGCGCTGGACGGCAGTGGAAAGAGGTACGGCGGCGCTGGAGGAAGGGGCGGCGGTGGCGCTGGACGGGTGGCGGCGCTGGAGAAAGGGGTGACGGCGGCACTGGACGGGTGGAGGAGCTCCTTCTCCCTCCCCGCCGTCGGCCGAGAGCTCCTTCTCCCTCCTCCTCGTCGACGCTGGTGGGAGGAGTAGAGGAGGAGGCACTGCTGGTGGGAGGAAGGGGCAGCGCTGGTGGGAGGAGCGGTCGGCGACAGGCTTGGTCCTGCGGGTGCGGGCAGAGGACGGAGAGGAGCAAGAAAGAAGTGGTGGAGCCCATGTTGTCCGTACGAAACACTAGCTCGTGCTCGATTTATCGATCGCGATGATGGTCGCTCTATTTTTGGATCGGGCCTTTCGGTAGTTCGTTGGAGGCTGAAATTAGTATTTTCTAGCCCAATTTTAGTAGAAAGGGTCAAATACACCTTCTGTTGGAGATAGCTTAAGGAATTAGATATTTTGTATCCAATCTCATTTCCTTTCAACAGACATCCGCCGCCACTCTCGAGTCGTGCTCCCTATCTCTTGCATCGTTCTCTCCATCTTCTTCGTGTATTGGCGGTGATCCGGATACGCTACGAGGGGAGTGCAGAGATGGCGAAGCCGAGCGCGGACGACGCGGAGCTGCGGCGCGCGTGCGTGGCGGCCGTGGCAGCGTTGGGCGCGCGGGGAGGAGGTCACCTTCTCCATCCGCGTTGTCAAGGGCCGCGACATCTTCGAGAAGTCGGCAGGCACACCAGGCCACGCGTCCTCACGCTCACCGGTCAGCAGCTTTGCTTGCCTGCCGCTGCTTCGTTTTTGGGTAGGTACGCGCAGATGCGAGTGCTCCAAGAGGGAAACGAATTCTATAGGACCTGGGTCCTATGCAATGTTTGTGAGACCCAACTCAGGTCACACCACGTGGTACTTGGAACTGGGCCTTGGGCGGGAAGGAAATTCTGCCTTGGGTCAAGGAAAATTGACGCGGAAGCTTCCTTCACAACTACTCCACCGCTCAGACGACGGAAGATTGCTCGACAAGCTTCTTTTTCCTTCTATCGCCCAGCAACGCCCGCATCCCCATCGGCAAATCGCCGCTGTCCGACGGCAACAACCAGTTGATTCATCCTGATCTATTCGACGGCATCAATCTTTTGGTTCATCCTGATCCATCCAGCGGCAGTAAGTTGGTCCTCTCATTACTTAATCTCACAGTATTTATCTGGATTTTTATTTATCAACTTCATTTCCGATATATTATGCAAACACATCCTACGAGTATTTAACCAAAACAATATTATTGAGTTACCTCCTCAATATATATTAAACAGATGGACAAAATATGCAAAAAGAGGCATATATGCATGCAGGAAACAAAACCAGTGTGAGAGCTTGGTGTCACAGAGTTCAAATCTCTGCCGAAAGATGATATCTGTCGCACTAAAAAGTGCAGTTTCCAAAGAAGTTATTGAGCACTTGGAAAATGGTTTTGACAAGTTGATTCTTGAAGTTGAAAATTTACTAAGCAATGTATCGTTGGTTGAAAATAAATCTGCACAATGCTTTCTTGAATGCACAGAGAAAGTTGCAAAAGAGCGTATATCATTCAAAGCTCCTTCACACAAAAAAGGTCCACTGGAAAAAAGATCTAGAAGTGTCCTTGAGAGAGGAAAGAAAAATCCTCATAGTAAATTAGCAAGGAAAGGTATTTTTACTAATTAAAAAATCATCTTTCTCTTAGTAAAACGTATTTTACATTGATGTACCTTTTGCAGGAGAAGAACAACAAGGATCAAATATCGCTTCTACTGACAACACTACTCTATCAATGACAAATACTGTCATGCCGATTGGAGATATGTCCATATTCCTTCCACCCATTCAAGGAGAGTTTACAAATTTGCTACTTGGAACTCACCTTCAGGCTACCACAACAACATCATCTTCTCGTCGTTTGGAGTTTAATGAAGACTTCTCATCAACAATTGAGTAGTTAGATTTTGGATATTTAAGTACTGTTATTGTTAACTGCAGTTTATTCTCACTAGTAGTTGTATTTTGTTGTTTACTGTCATTGTAACTGGAGTAAGTACTAGTTAGTATCATCGTGAAGATGTAAAAATGAAGCTTTTTTAACCATTCTCGTGAGTAGTTATCTGTCATTGTGGGAGCAGCCTGAGGACCACGTGGCGTGACGTCGGCTGGGTCTCACAGACATTGCATACACTACCGGAAACAGTTCCTATGCCGAGTGTCGAAAGCTTTGCCGAGTGTCAAAGCACGGGCACACGGCAACGAGCGTCTTTGCCGAGTGCCGCACTCGGCAAAATGAAACACTCGGCAGCGCCACTCTTTACCGAGTGCCAGGCTGTCGCAAAGTAGCACACTCGGCAAAGGGATCCTTTGCCGAGTGCCCAACCGTCGGCAAACGACGTGTCACATAACGGCGCCTGGACCGTCGACTTTGCCGAGTGTCTACTGTCAGACACTCGGCAAACACGCACATTTTGCCGAGTGCCTAAACGTGAGCACTCGGCAAAAGTGGAATTATGCCGTGTGCTTTGTCTATGCACTCGGTAAATATTGGAAATTTTTTGCCATACTGCTTCCCAAAATTTTTTGTACTACTTCCACATTTAACTTAAACTTAATGTAAAAGTTTGAGCATTTTTTAGTATTCTAGGCATATTTAACAATTATATTTCTTTTAAGTTAATTTCTAATCATAATTTAATTTGAACTACATGTCATCCAAATAATGATGAAAAAATAATAGAAAATTCATATTCATGTTTGTAAACTTTATATAACACCCAATCCTAAGAAAAATGAGACATTGATCGCATCATATTCACAAAACATGCACATAAAGTTAGGAACAAATAGTTTTTGAATTTTATAAAATTCAAACATGGTTCAAAATTCATGAAACTTGACCGTGTAACATTATATCACATGTGGAGTCTATGATAAAAAATTAACAAGGTTTCGTGAAAGTTGCGACATAAGATGTATAGAAACCGGAGATTATGAGAACTAGTTTATTGATTTCATATATAGTTTCTTCATTTTTGTGCATCACATGTGACAAACTTTCGCAAATTCGTATAATTTTTTTACCACAACCTCCACATGTGATATCATGTCATCTCTACAAGTCTCATAATTTTCAGACAATATTTCGATTTTATAGAATTCAAAAACTACTTAATCACAACTTTAGTGAGCATGTTTAATGAACACAATGTTCAAAATTTCAAATTTCTTTGTGAAACAAGTTTAAACACATGGTCACAAACATGAGTCACCATCTAGAAATCATTTGTGATTTTTTGATTTTTTTTGTATTTTAGTTTGAGATTTTTGTTGAAATTGAATAAAAAGTATAAAATCATTAAATTTAGCAAATAGTTTCATAAACGAGTCCAATTAGTAGAATAACATGGAAATAACATTAGGATACAACTCAAAAATTTTGAGATAGAATTGTTTAAAAAAAAACCAAAATTTGCCGAGTGTCATTGTGGGGCACTCGGCAAAGAGGCCTTTGCCGAGTGTTTTGTAAAAGCACTCGGCAAAGGCCCTAATTTTGCCGAGTGCGTGGTTTTGCCGAGTGCTTCCGGATCACGGCACTCGGCAAACCCTGTGTATTATCCCCAAATCAACACCGAGACTTGTATCATTTCCATCGCACGACCGCACCCGTCGCCGTGCCCGCACGCCCGCCGCGCCGCGCGCGACGCCCCTCGCCCGCACGCCGCGCCCCTCGCCCGCGCACCCCCGCCCGCGCACCCTCGCCCGCGCACCCCCGCCCGCCGCGCCCGCGCGCCTCCTCGACATCGGCGCCCCCTGCTGGTCTCCCTCACCGGCGCAGAGAAGAGAGGCGACGCCCCTCGCCCGCGCACCCCCGCCGGCGCGCTCGCGCGTCCTCCTCGACGTCGGCGCCCACCCTGCTGGTCTCCCTCACACCGGCGCAGAGAAGGGAAGCCGCGCCCCTCGCCCGCGCACCCCCACCTGCCGCGCCCGTGCTTCCTCCTCGACGTCGGCGCCCCCCTGGTGGTGCTCGCTTCCTCGACGCTGCTGGAGCCGAGAAGGTGGTGCTCGCTTCCTCGACGCTGCTGGTGGTGCTCGCTTCCTCGACGTCGGCCAATCGCCCACCCTACTGGAGCTGAGAAGGTGAGGAGGTTGTGATTGTGAATGCATGTGAATTAAGCGATTTGTGATTGTGAATGCATGTGAATTACGCCGACAAGGATGTTGTTCCAGGCCTCGCTGATAGTTACGCTTCAATGTGTTCTGGGAATGCAGTGGGTAGAGTTGCTATGCACATCAATTGTTTTTAATTGTCTTGTTCAGTCTGATAATGTTCACAAATTTGCCATCACAGAACATAGTGATTTATCATTAGAGTTTTTTAGTACAGTTTCTTTAGTACAGTTCATTGGTAATTGCAATATCGTGCATGTATGATGTATTAATCTTCGACTCCTATGTCCTGCTGTCTACCATGTGCACTTGTATCTTTCCCTGTCTACATCCATGCTTGGCAATCACGTTTCCGGCTAGAATGTAGGAACTAATTTATGTAGGGTGTAAACAGATTCCAGTTTGGATTTTTTGTTCTTCTTAAAATAATGTGCAACTCTTCTTGGTGTTTGAAAATAATTTCACATGATATAGTCCCTTGATCGTACTTGTATAACATTTATTCCTTAATTCTAATACCTTTTTTGTTCAATTTGTGGCTAGTTTTGATGTTGCCTCTTATTTTGAGTTTAATTCAATTTGCTTAATGCAGTGCAAGTATATGTTAACTGTCAATGCCTAGATTAATTGCTGCAATGCCTATTATTTTGAGTTCAATTTGCTGTTGGTAATGCTATGTCTATGTTAATAAGTTGGTAATGCTATGCTATTCTAATAAGTATGATTACAGCAGCTATGTTTATGTTAATAAGTATGATTATAGCAAAATATGCTTATTTGGCATTAATTGTTAGTTAGAGCTAGGTCGATACATTTCCTATATGGTTAGCTAGCACTTTATAGGTTTTATGATGCCGTATGGGATAGGATGAAGCTCCTTAGCCGAAGAAGCTCATGGGATTACTGAAATCACACCCTGTTCACTATGTTGAACTTGTCTTGTTTCATCTCCTCAGACCATCCTTCTGCTTCCTTCATGCACCCTCTTCACATGCACCCTCCTCATCTGTAGAATTAGCCTAATAATGCGCTATATTGTGGAATTGGCAGGTGATTGCTTTTTTGCAATATGGAAGACCGATCGTGGATGTACACGGGTCGTTTAAGTGTGAGGGAGATTAGTGATGAATGGATAGCAAAGACCAATGCTTTCTTGGAACGGGTGTTTGGTGCCGAAGTTGCAAAAGGAGCTAGCAGAGTTGTCTGTCCATGCAGCAGATGCGGAAACCAGAAAAGGCAAACAAAGATTGTCATGGGAGAGCATCTTTGCAAGTATGGATGGATGGAGGAGTATACCCGGTGGATCTTCCATGGTGAGGGTGGACGAGTGAGAGAGGAGGCGGTGAGAGCACGCGTTGAGGAGTATGATGCGGATGCTGGGGTAGCGGACATGATAGAGGACTATCACGAGGCACAATTCGCTGAAGGGAGTATGGAGGAGGAGCCAGAGGCAAGCGCGAAGTCGTTCTACGACATGTTTGCCGCTGCGTTGAAACCTGTTCATGGTCATATAGATGTTTCTCAGTTGGATGCCATTGGACGGGTAATGGTGTTGAAGTCGCAGTTTCATCTGAGCAGAGACGCCTTCGATGCTATGTTGACGGTTTTTGCCAGTATACTTCCGTAGGGTCACATTCTGCCGAAGAGTATGTATGAGTCACAGAAGCTCCTTCGCGCACTTAAGATGCCGTATGAGAAGATTCATGCTTGTCCGAATGGATGTGTATTGTTTCGGAAACAATACGCGGATGAGAGGTATTGTCTTAAGTGCAAGGCTTCTCGGTTCCTTGAGGTTGACTCAGGTGATGGCCGCAAGAAGCAGCTTAACATCCCTGTTAAAATCTTGCGTCACCTTCTATGCATACCGAGGATCCAACGGCTATACATGAGCGAAGAATATGCGAAACAGATGAGATGGCACAAAACTGGTAAACGGTACACTCTCAACAATCGTGATAAGATGGTGCATCCGTCTGATGGTGAAGCATGAAGATATTTTGATCGCATGCATCCTGAGAAGGCTAGAGATGCTCGTAATGTGCGTGTTGCGTTGGCAACGAATGGATTCAATCCGTATGGTGAATTGTCTGCCCCATACACCTGTTGGCCGGTGTTTGTTATACCACTCAACCTTCCTCCTGGAGTATGCTTCCAGCGACAGAATGTATTATTGTGTTTGATCATTCCTGGACACCCGGGGACTAAAATGGGTGTGTTCATGGAGCCTCTCATTGATGAGTTGATCCGTTCTTGGGAAGAAGGTGTGTTGACATACGATCGAGCTACAAAGACAAACTTCAAGATGCATGTGTGGTACCTGTACTCCCTGCATGATTTCCAAGCGTATGGGGTATTTAGTGGTTGGGGTGTTCAAAGTAAATGCCCATGCCCAGTTTGTAAGGAGGATCTTCCGTTCGAGTGGCTGCGGAAGGGTGGGAAGTACTCGTCGTTCGACAAACATCGACAATTCCTACCTCTTGACCATCCATTCAGACTGGACTGTAAGAACTTTACCAAAGGTGTCACAGTGACAGAGCTTGCATCTCCTATTAAGACCAGCGCCGAGGTTCGTTGGTACGTAGATGGTCTCGTGGTCAAACCACAAGGTGACTTTGAGGGATATGGTCAGCAACATTTCTGGACCCATAAGTCTGGTTTGACTCGATTGCCCTATTATGATGATCTTCTTCTTCCGCATAACATTGATGTGATGCATATTGAAAAGAATATTGCTGAGGACATTTGGGGAACACTCATGGACATTTCCGGTAAGACAAAGGACAACGTTAAAGCTAGACTCGACATAGCAACGTTGTGTGATAGACGGAAACTGGAGATGCAGCCTCCTAGTCGCGGAAAGACATGGAGAAAGCCCAAGGCCGATTATGTCTTGAGCAAAGAACAAATAAAAGAATCACTACTCTGGATCAAATCATTGAAGTTTCCTGATGGGTATGCAGCTAATCTCAGTCGGGGTGTCAACTTATCCACTCTGCGAGTCTTAGGGATGAAGAGTCACGATTACCACATATGGATTGAGCGACTTCTTCCAGTGATGGTTCGAGGCTATGTCCCTGATCGTGTCTGGTTAGTACTTGCAGAGTTGAGCTATTTCTTCCGTCAGCTTTGTGCCAAGGAGTTATCCCGTTCTGTGGTTGCAGACTTAGAAAGATCTGCACCGATCTTAATATGTAAGTTGGAGAAGATCTTTCCACCCGGCTTCTTCAACAAGATGGAGCATTTGATTTTGCACCTTCCATATGAGGCGCGAATGGGGGGGCCCGTGCAGGGTCGTTGGTGTTATCCAATCGAGAGATCTTTAAAGGTCCTTCGAAAGAAATGTGGAAATAAATGCAAAATTGAGGCTTCCATGGCGGAGGCATACATTCTGGAGGAGGTGTCGAACTTCACAACGACATATTATGGTGACAACCTCCCTAGCGTGCATAAACCACCACCTCGATACAATGCCAACGAAAATGAGTCCACTCTTAGTATTTTCAGAGGTCAACTTGGAACCGCAAGTGGTTCGACCATCAAAACATTGAGTCCTCAAGAATGGCGTAAGATCATGATGTATGTATTGACGAACCTTGATGAGGTGATCCCGTACTTGAAACAATTTCTTGATGAATTCTGGCGTGGCGATGCACCGACACAGGAGGAACTCGATACCATTCTTGCTCATGGTGCGGGAAATGGATCTCCTGATTTCATTTCTTGGTTCAAACGGAAGGTATCTGCTCTATCGTACTTATTTGTACTCTATTTGTCAATCGAAATTGTTCTATCTTGCGGATCATGCAACAAACTTTCTTGTTTGAACTTGCAGAGTCAAAAGGACAAACATATGAGTGCCGAGTTGAGACAGGTTGCCGATGGCTTTGCTTATAGGGTCAAGTCATATTCTGGATATGACGTGAACGGTTATCGTTTTAGTACAAGAAGTTACGAAGAAACTCGGCCCAATAGAAAGACGACAAATTCAGGAGTCTTTGTTCAAGGTAGTGACGGTCACAACTATTATGGAATTATTGAAGAGATATACGAACTCAATGTCCATGGGTCGACACCTCTGAACCCTGTCATATTCAAATGTCATTGGTTCGATCCACAAGTAACAAGACGGACACATGCTCATCTTGGGTTAGTCGAAGTTCGAAAGGATACTGTCATGGCAGGAGATGATGTCTATGTCGTGGCTCAACAGGCCATACAAGTTTACTATCTCCCGTATCCCTGCAAAACAAAAGAGTATCTAAATGGTTGGTATGTTGTGCATAAGGTATCTCCGCACGGCAGATTACCTATCCCGAATGATGAGGACTACAACTTAGATCCAAGCACAAACGATATGGAGGTCTTTCAAGAAGAGGGGCTACAAGGACGATTTGAGATAGACTTAACTGAACCAATCGGAATGGAAGAAGATTTAGTTGTTGGCGAGGAGGAAGAAGAGGTGCAAAATGCACATGACTTACAACTGCTAGAACGATTACATTCAGGCAATGTCGATAGTATGGTCGTTGGCGAGCAGGAAGAGAGTGTTGACATGGTTGATAGTGATGATGAGGATAATGATGGAGAAAATCCTGATTACGAAGATTATTTTTAATAAATGTAATACTATGCTTTATTTATCTATATGTACTTATTGGTTTACTCTTTTGATCTATATGTACTTATTAGTTTGCTCTTTTGATTTCAGGTGAAAGATGGTGGGTGGTGGTGCGCTACGGACTGTGACCTCGCTTTACCGGAGGGTCAGGAGAGGGGATGCCCCATCGTCGGATGCGGGTGAGGGGTCGTCCAGGGGGAAGAGAGGGAGGAGGGGGAGTAGAGGGCGTGGTTCGTCCAGGGGGAGGAGAGGGAGGAATCCTCTAGTGGACGACGAGGCGCAGGAGGCGCAACACACAGAGGAGGAGGCGGAGGAGGTGGAGGATGAGATGGAGGAGCAGACAGGTCAGGAGACAGGTCAGGAGACGCCTCAGGAGGAGCCTGAGGATGCGGCCGAGGATGACGAGGACACGTCGGAGGATGCTTCCGGCGTTGCTGCCAACATCTACTTGCGCGGTCCTACAAGTCTTCCTCACCGGCCTATCCCTCTTCAGGATCGCCCTATAATTCGACCATCTGATGAGGCGAAGAAGTAATTAATTACTTTTAGATGTTTTTACTTACTTTTTATGTTCTATGTTCGAATGCTGTATTAAGACTAATAATCTTTTTTTGCAGTGGCTGGATCATAGTGGCACCAGGATGTCACAAAAGGCATGTGAATGGCATACTGGGGGTCTTGTGCAAACAACACTACCCCGGTATAGTCACTCACAATGGAGTGACGGGGCCGGCAACCACCTTCGATCACTACGCTAGCGCCCCCGATGCTGAAGATCGGAACAACAGGGTGTTCAACAACAAGGCTGAGCGGGTGAAGGCTGAGTTGTGGGTAAGTGTTATCAAAAAAGCAATTAATTTCGTATCCTTTGAATTAAGTCTCACACATATTTGTATGTATGCAGGATTTCTACAGGTGTCAGCCGGGATTCGAGCAGAGGGTAGATGTGATGATGACCACTATCTGCAAGAAGAAGGTGTCAGATCTTCTCTACGAGACGCGTGTGCAAGCTGTTATCACTTACTACGGCACAATCCTCGGGCAAAGGCTTATCAAAAGGGACGCAAGGACAACTATGCTGACTAGGCAGCAATACATGGAGGTAAATACATCGCTTGATAATATTCATTATAAGACTGCTCATTATGTCTTTTTAATGTGCTTAATGTCGTTTCAGATGATTCCTTATTGGTGTGCCTCTCATCCCGATTGTTGGGAGATGTTGGTCGACAAGTGGTGCAGCGAAGGGTGGGAGGAGACGCACAACATACACCGGGAGCGGCGTTTGTTGGCATCAGGTCCTTCTCACCATCAAGGCAACCGCAATCTTCCCGATTACAGGACAGCATGGGTAAACGAATCCGCCTATTAATTGTAATACTCAATTGTATGCGCATGTTTCTAATCGTCTTTTTTTTCTGTATGCAGTCGCAGGCACATGATGGCCAGGAGTGCAATATATTCACGGCCTATGCATTGTCCAAGAAGGGAAAGGCGACATCCAATGTCACCTACAACCCGCCGGAGGACGGGGCTGATTCGTACAGCAGCCCGACGGCCTATCAGCGGATCAGGGAGTACACCGAGATGGCTAGGCAGGTGCATGGGTCAGAATATGATCCGACTGTGGAGGACATCGACGGAGAAGTGCTCATGAGAGTAGGAGGCGGCAAGAAGCATGGACAGTACTTCATTTCCGACAGTGCGATCGACCCCACCACTACTCCGACACTCTCTGAGCTACGAGCTAGGAGCACAGACGCGAGTCCGTCGATACGGCCTCGGGTGCCGTCTTCTCAGTTGCGGTTTCAGCAACTCGAGGAGGAAACACGTCTAATGAAGGTAATATTCATCGAAAGAATCTTCACTCTATTGAAACATAATGACACTTGGGTAATTGTGCAGGAACAACTCTTACAGGAGAGGAGGGAGCGTGCGGAAGAGCGTGCGGAGTGGGAAGCGAGAATGGGTGCGTTGTTTACCTACATGCAGACATATAGCCAACAGCAGGGTGGGCCACAACCGCCGCCTGAGATCATGATGCCTCCTCATCCACCACCAGGTGGAGATGTGTTCACCACTCCGGTAAGTCCTTTAGTGTTCGTCTTGTCTATGTCTTGTGTATGTATGTGTTATGAATTTGTAATGTTTATGTGCCTTATCATCTACTTTTCTTGTTGCAGAATCCGTCGGCGGCTTCCAATGCATCCCTGTTTAACTCTCCAGCTGTCGGGAATCCTTCTCCTAGTGTCGGAAATGCACCTTCAAATCAGCGAAATCCATCTCCGTGGGGAACTTGGGAGCCGACACCTTGAGGAAGACTTGTTTGCACTAGGTTCATCCTTCACTCTCTCTAGTTTGCACTTGTAGTTTGATGTTTCATATTTGTTGTATGAACTTGTAGTTTCAACTATTGTGAACGAATATGAACTTATGTTTGGATGGATTTGAGATGAAGCGTATGAACTTCGATGGATTGTGTATGATTTGTGATGAATATGGAGCTATTTGTGTATGAATTGTGAATTTGAGTCTATGTGTGGATGAATTGTGAATTTGAATGTATTTGTGAATGAATTGTGAATTTGAATGTATTTGTGAATGAATTGCGAATTTATGATGAATTTTGTGACCTGGAAAATAGCAGAAACTAATTTTAAAAAAAACTGTACGCACTTTGCCGAGTGCAATAATGAGGCACTCGGCAAAGTGACCAAAACTTTGCCGTGTGCTCGTGCAGGCACTCGGCAAAGTGACCAAAACTTTGCCGAGTGCCTCCTCTGGCACTCGGCAAAGGGTTATGACTTTGCCGAGTGTCTGATCTGGCACTCGGCAAAGGGTTATGGCTTTGCCGAGTGCCTGGGGTGGCACTCGGCAAAAGTCCCCCGTCACACCGTCTCCAAGTGACGGCGTCAAATCTTCGCCGAGTGTCTTACTGGCACACGGCAAAGAGTTTGCCGAGTGCTTGAAGAAAAGCACTCGGCAAAGCTTATTTTGCCGTGACTTCTTTTGCCGTCACTCCTTTGCCGAGTGCCGCACTCGGCAAAGGCTTTGCCGAGTGTCGCGCCACCTTTTGCCAAGTGTACCTGGCACTCGGCAAAGGACCTGTGTCCGGTAGTGATAGGACCCAGGTCCCTCCAGCATCGAGTTCCCTCCACGAGGATTGGATTGGTCTCAGGTGAAGCTGAGGTGGTGTTACTGCTGCTTAGACTCGGCTAAAGTTCCAATTTTTTCCGTATTTGCAGGATTGTGATTTGGGTAGTTGGATCAAGCCAAGAGCTGTCAACGGGATCAAGCCAAGAGGTTTGTTTTCTGCACTTGAAATTTGGATACCTTCCGTTCAGAAAAAAAGCATTGGCCAACTAATATCATATTAGTACTCCAATGCTTTTTTTTTTCGGGAGTACACGATATGATATTGTGGAGCTAGCTATCTGGGCCAAGGTATATCATGAACAGCTTCTTAATTGCTTTTGTTCTGCAGGACCATCTCTGGGATACGTATTGCTTAAGTTGATTTCAAGAAAACAAATTCAATATGACACAAACTATGAAGATCAATTTTGAATAACCAGTCAAGTGTAGGGGAGGATTCTGCAATTTTCCAATTATCATTCTTTCATCACTTTGCTAAAGTATTTGTTGTGTTCATTTTTTCAGGAAGAGTGAGGGAGACTTGAAGCTGGGAATGTGGTTGACTCATGGAGTACTTAGTTAGATATGTATGCAAACTGTAGTTCGTGAGGACATGTTTAGATTGTCAAGATCATTATTTTTATGTGTCATTGTGGTGTATGTATGGAACTTGAACTTGAGATATATGTCATTGTGGTACTTTTGATGATAATAATACTATTATTATCATTTTGTGAATATGAATGTATATTATGTGATGCATATGAATCTGTCTATTTATTTTGAACCATAAATGAAAATTATAGCCAAATTTATATTTAAGAATGCCTGTGATTTATGGTTATCACAAGCTGTTAGAACTAAAAAGCGCATGTGATATGTATATATCACAAGCGGTTATTTTGTCGAACCGCATGTGATATGTTTATATCACAAGCGGTTGTTTTCGAAATAACAGCTTGTGATGTGTTGTTATCACAAGCGATTTTTGATTGACCGCATGTGATGTTATTTTATAGAGAATTGCTATACAACTTAATTCAGTTTTTTTACTAACCGTCTTAAGCGTTCAACCTCCAACCCCCTCCTCCCCCTCCCCCCTCCATCTCCGGCGGCCTTAGAGGAGCTCCGGGCAGGCCGGCCGGACCGACGGAGGTGGCGGTAGATGCGGCGGCGACGGAGGCGGCGAGGGCGCTGCCTCCGGGGCGGTGGTCGAGGGCGGATGAGAAGGGTAGGGGGCGGAGCATGGTGGGGGGGAGGTGGCGGCGCGGTGGGGAGGTCGGCGCGGCGGCCTTTCGGATTCTAGCGGCGGGGGCCCGACGGTGGCGACACGACGGTGAGGCGGCGACGGCTCGGGAGGTGGGGAGGCGGCAGCACGGGAGGTGGGTGGCGGTGGCGCGGTAGGTGGGTGGCGGCGGCGCGGGGAGGTCGGAGGTGGTGACGGCGGCGGCGGGAGGTGGCGGTGCGCTGGGGTGGCGGCGGCGGCGGGGTCAGGTGGGGGGTGGCGGCGGCGGGGAGGGGAGGGGTCGGGTGGGGGGTGGAGTTAGGGTTGTGTTTTTTATGATGGATGGATAAATCTGTGCCCTTCATCTTATAAGATGAACGGCCCAAAATTGTTAAGATGAAGAAGAAAAAATCTGAATTAAGTTAAATAGTGGGTTTCTATTTTATATCACAAACGTGCACTACAAGCGGTTCCTAGAATTGCATGTGATGTGGTTAATCGGACCGCGTATAATGAGCGTTTTTGTAGTAGTGCTCTCATCATGTTATAAATACAGGCCGGGATAGTTTGCGAAATAGCATGGTATCAATAAAATAACACAAGTAATACTTGTTTGGAATATATAACTCATAACATAAACAAAGAGTCCACAAAACATCACATAGTTTTACAATCATGGGGTGACGGTAACTGCTCCCATCCCATGGCCAGGTTCCTTCAATATTCAGGGGTCCTTATGTTGTTACCAAGACACACAGAGGTAGTTTGCGTAATATATAACAGGGTATTGAAATTGTTCCATACAACAATATGAGAGAAGTAAAATATTGTTTGGAATAACTTGTAACATAAACAAAGAGAGTTAACGAGAAATCACTCACATATAATATCTGTGTGGCCTCTGGTAGGTAAATCACTACCAACAATTATTTGCCTTTTCCGTATCCCATGATGTCATAAACTGTTTGTATAGTAGTGCAGACGAATATGATAATGCCACCGATGCCGACTGCTGTCAATGTACATGATCCTGCGGAACTTTAACGGGGAGTAGAAACGACTGTCCAGTGCCTCAGCTGTCTTCCGGAGATAGTTATCGTTTGGCAGATAATATGGAGAAAACCCAAAGGTAATCTGGGAGATTGTTCTCAATGATCCTCATCTTGCGCAGGAACGCCACGTCCTTGGCCCGTCTGGCGAGCTTTGACAGGAAGAAGCAGTAGGAGGTGATAAGCTTCTCTAAAATGGCTTTAGCTTTAGATTTTCTAGCAAAGTTACTTTTTTAGTGAAGTTAAAGTTATTTTTAAAATTTTTGGCAATAAAATAGATTATTTCTTATTTTGTAAAAAAATCTATATACTATTTATAATATTTATATCTCATTATTTTTTATTTATTGGATTAATGTCTCTCCTATTAATTTTCTTGGTGCAAGGGTATTTTCTAAAATTAGCATGAGCTAAAGCTGGATGAGCTACTATTTGTGACTTTTTCTCTCTAATACAAAAATAACTTTGACTTATGAGAAGAATCTCTTTTCGAAAATGATGTTTGGGAGGGTTTTAACTTTTTTTAGGAGAAACCAAAGCCAAAAACCCTCCAAACACCCTCTTAGTCACTACTGCCATGTACTTCCAAAACTCTTGTGTGATGCCATCTTTCTATTGACAAGTGTGTACTCACAGTTATTCCAATGTGAATTGATTAGTTATTCCAATGTGTACCCTGTCAAGACCAGACATAAGAACAAGATAAGTCTGCAAAAGACTAGTTGTAATCGCTAACTTATCCTTATTCTTTTCCTAAGAAGGATAGAAATAACTGGCTTCTTTGGCAACGGCGCCAGAAATACTTCTTAACGTTTCTTATGCAACTCCATAAGCGCACGTAAATATCAATATAGCATTTCACCGGGAGTATTTTACAGGTATCGTATTTAATACAAGGGAAGCAGTGTCTCTATCATAACTTAAAGAAAGAAAGAAAGTAATGGACAAAGATAGCGGGTTACGACTAGCTCAAGCAGGCATATACGTTATCTGGAAGAGATAACGGACACACACCTAGTCAGTTGCCTTATAGTCAAGCTAAGATTTCACCTTGTCAGGAGGTTTTAGGCTAAGTTACGACTCCTCTTATATACTCTACATCTATCACATCATATTTCCCAGGATTTCGATACAGCACACCCTACAAACCCTAGACTGCTTCACAGCTCTGGCAGGTGGGTATCACAGCAAGGAATCCACACAAGTAGATATCCCACCACCCAGATTCTAGCCGTATTAACGCGTCAGCGGGGTGGACTACAGAGACCGACAGGTGCTGTCACCACCAATGGTTACCACAACATTCCGTGTGATCACGCAAACCTTCAAAGTTGGAATTACTCTCGGACACCGCGTCCACAAGTAAAACCATGATCTTTCCCTCATATCAAGAAAAAGATCCCCAAGTTAATCTGACTATTCTCAACTAAACCTAACGGCAATAATCGAAGACTAACTCGGGTAAATCACCTACAGTAAAATAAACAGGTAGGGCGGGACCCAAATGGTAGTAACTATGCACGTATCTAAGCTCAAGGCAAGAGTAAACAAGTACTAGGCATATATCATGGCATATAATAGAGCACTTAAGCTACCTATATAGATATAAGATAAAGATAAAGTAAATTAAGCAACTCAAAAGTCCGACTCTAGGAAAATATAAAAGATACAAGAGCTCACCGGCCTCCAAAGGACTGAATCCAGAGTCCGAGCTATGCTTGACTCGACCTAAACTCCCAACAGAGCTACGCCTAAACTCAAACTAAAGGAAGAGCACTACAACTCAAGTGTAAATCTCGAAGCACGCTGTATGTGTGTTGAAGCCTCAGGGAACTCCTGCTTAAATAGGGGCCCGAAGTCGCTTACTCCCACACTGGTCGGCCTAGGTGGGGCCCGCTCGGCCTGAGCATCGACTCCAAGGTGCTCTCCCGTCCTTCCACGTGTCCAACTTGAAGTTGCCGCGCCAAGTTCCTCCGGATCCTAGGTCGGTCAGGCTGACCTAGCCTGCCCGGGGTGGCACCGACCTAAGCAAGTCGGTTCCCAGGCCGGCTAGGGTGCACCGAGCTCGCCCGACTCCCTAGCCAAGACCACTGCCCGGTGGACCTCCTTGAACAGCTTGGAGGTGACGTGTAGAAGATGTGGCAGCTGGGTTTGATGAAGTGGACCGAGGGCCAGGCCGACCGGGCCTAGGGTGAGGCCGATCGGTCCCCCTTAGTCGAGTTGGCCTCGGCCCTCCTGGCCGAGAGGTGTCCCGAGCCATCCCAGCCCAACCAAGCCCGTGCCCAGGCCGCCCGGGTTGGGTCCAGACCAGCCAGGCTTGGCTTGGGTCCGGTCGGGTCAGGGTTTGGCCCTCAGGTCAGCCGGTCCCTTGCTAGGTCGGCCGGGCCAGGGTTGGTTGGCCGGGCTAGGGCAAGGTCGATCGGGCCTCCTCTCCGCTCGACATCTTCCGACTTCCCATAAAAGCGCCCATCGAGGGTCGGGATTACTTGGCTCCCAATCCGACCCTCAATTTCGTGGAGTTTTCCTTTATTTTCAACAAAAATCAAGTGTCTCCTTCTCCCGAGTCCCTGCATTGAATATTCAACAAAACTTGTGGAACTCGGTTAATGGTTAAGGTAATAACATGATAAATTCTTGCAAAATCTCAACATGTTGGCACATAAAGTTGGCATTTAATGACCGCCAACACTAATAAATACCGATAACTCTATATCATCCTGAATAAATAAAGGGCAGTTCATTGAGTTGGCTAATGGGCCAATCCCATTTGAACATAGAAGTATGCACACTAGAGATGGGTTGGTACAGGGCCCCAGAAATAAGGGTATTTCCCATAGTATAGATATAAGGATCAAATTACATAGGTGGGTCACGTACCCATCGGGTACAATGTTTGCTGCAACTTTTTACTAAAGAGTGTACCTCACATCTACCACAATACTTGGGTTACACAGACATAAGGATCGATAATTCTCTCGACGACTAGGGGCATCACAGATAGGTTAACCATACCTTAGGTAACCTAATTTGACACCGGGTGATGTGATTGATCGCGCGACAGGCCAGGAAGTACTGGTTACGACTTGGGACAGTGCTGGTACACAACAGATGGACAATTCTAGAAAGCTCAAGGCGCAGTGAAGAATGGCTTCTGGGTAAGCTTCTTTAATCTTTTTTTTGTTCAATTGTAACTAACGTCTATTTATAACAATCGTTTATGTAGAAGCATTTCAAATTGTCAAGTGGTTCGGATCAACACCATGCTGACAATGTTCTTGAGAGGGACGCCGCTAAGGTCACCAGGGATGCCATCTCTTTTGCGCGCAAACAAGCCAACAACATCTATTTCAAGATCATAGGGCAAGTGATTAGATCCAAGCGTAAATCCTCATCTACCTACTTGACTGCGGAGCAATACAGAGAGGTAACAACAATTAAGTGCTAATAATATGTACTATTTTCATATAACAACACTACTTGACTGAGGAGTAGTAAGTGCAGGTCAAGTATTTATAAGACAACTATGGGCCTTAGCCCGTCTAGCCACCGGCACCCCCTAGCGACTAGTGGGCCTACGTCGGGTATAGGGGATGCCAGTCACAACATCTCTCCCTGCATGCTGAAACAGCTCGTCCTCGAGCTAAAAGTCAGGGTATGCTGAAATGTTCTGCGCCCCCTGCCTCTCCTATAAAACGGTTGTGCGCCCTCCCTGTTGCTCCCCTTGCACACCACATCGTCACCGCGAGGCTGCCACCGCCACGATTCACCACCGCACGCACGTTGACGACCCCCGAGATCAAGCGAGGAAGCTTCCCCGAGCTCCCCCGCTGCTCCTGGATGGACTTCCTCCGTGGATTGAGGCCCCGAGGATCCTCCCCATCGCCACCTGCACCATCTCGCCACATCGTCGGACTTCTCTAGACCTCCCTGGTCCCACATGACCGTCTAAGTAGCTTACCCATCTCGTTCTCTCTCTTTTGCCCTAGCTTCGGCGAGGTCTCCGGCGATCCTCCACTGTGGAAATCGAGTGGCGCCGTCCCTGGTTGTTTTACACCTAATCCCCTGGATGTTGTTTTAACCCCCTGTAGTTTTAGCTAGTCCCAGCATTGTTTATACAGATTTGCCCCTGGGTTTTTGAAATTTTACAAAATCATTGTACATCAATAATTTTAGTTGTTTTAGGTCAATTTAAAATTGCAATGTTTAATATAATTTTATTAAACTTTAAGTATCTTAATTAAGTGCTTAATCTCTTAATTAACTGCCATGGGTTAATTATTCTTTCTTGAACTAAAATAAATGGCTCTTTTATATCTTTAAATTCCTATTTAGAACATGATAAACTTTTTATTAAATGATTTCAATTTATGAATTAATTATCAACTTCCAAATTACCAAACTGAGCATCTTTGCCGAGTGCCGCATACACTCGGCAAATGAAGGCGCGGCACTCGATCGGCAAACTCTTTGCCGAGTGCCGCACTCGGCAAACCCCATTCGGCGAATCAAATGATGGCAAACCCCAGTCGGCAAATGACACCAAAGACGACAAAGACTCGGCGAATCAAATGACGGCAAAAAACACTCGGCAAAGAAAAACACTCGGCAAAGAAAAACTTGAAAAATAATCGAAAAAACAGCAAAAAAAAAATTAATCGAGGGAGGAATCCACCAGTTTGTGTCTAGGACCATACACTCGGCAAATGAAGGCGCGGCACTCGATCGGCAAACTCTTTGCCGAGTGCCGCACTCGGCAAACCCCATTCGGCGAATCAAATGATGGCAAACCCCAGTCGGCAAATGACACCAAAGACGACAAAGACTCGGCGAATCAAATGACGGCAAAAAACACTCGGCAAAGAAAAACACTCGGCAAAGAAAAACTTGAAAAATAATCGAAAAAACAGCAAAAAAAAAATTAATCGAGGGAGGAATCCACCAGTTTGTGTCTAGGACCTGTGGGACTCACTCGGGACCTCACTCTCATGCGTGTGCATATTTTTCCAACTTTGCAGCCGCAGGGATTCGAACTCGTGACCTCCTTCACGTGTGTGAACACCTCTACCACTCCACCTCTCTCTTGAATGTGTCTATATTACGTTTTATTTCCCCACATATTATAATAAACTGAGTGTAAAATGATTATTTGAGGCACTAAATAAATTCAAATAAAAATGTTGTGAACTACAAAATTGCATAACTTTTCGAGATCTACAACTTTCATTTTTATAGTTTCTTCATCCGAGGTCATTCAAAATTTTGAAAAATTGTGTTTGCCTAGTGAAAAAAAATACTCGGTAAAGAACTTCTTTGCCGAGTGTCAAAAGAAAACACTCAGCAAAGGGCTTCTTTGCCGAGTGTTTTTTTTAGTAGGCAAAGATAATTTTGAAATCACATTTTGAGATAGTAAATTAGTTCAAATAAAAAAGTTGTTAACAACAAAGTTTCATAACTTTTTAAGACCTACAACTTTCATTTTGTTGGTTTTCTCATTCAAGGTCTTTTGAAAAATTTAAATTTTAAATTTTTTAATTCCAATGTAATTTTTATTGACAAGATGAGTTCAAATCAAAAAGTTATCAACTATAAAAATTCAAGATCTACAAAGTTTATTTTACTTTTTGGTCATTTGTTTATTCTATATAATAGTTGTAATATTATTCACAAATTGTCGGTGTTTAGAAACTCTGACAGTGATCAAGTGATCACCAACACGGTCGCGAGAAGTGCAGCAACGAAATCACGAGAAAAGAGGTAGGGGTTTATACTGGTTCAGGCCAGAGCCCTACGTCCAGTGTTGAACCGCATAACGACTTGAGTTCGTGCTTCTCAAGCTGGTGAAAACGAACAGGGGGGTGTTACAATGTATCTCACTTGTTCGGTATTTGCCGTTGGGGGTCCTATTTATACTCCCACCTAGCGAATCTGGCCCCGATCCCTTATAGATTCGGGATCGAGTGCCTGTACATGGTATTCGAGAAAAAGCCGAGGTATCCGCTCCCTCCATGTGTGGCGCAGCCGGGTCGAGGCCGACACACGCTGCGTCGCGCCGCCCTCGCTCCTCTGGTCCGCCCGAGATGCAGCCCTAGCCATCCAGGCCCCGTCGCGTCTCTGCTGTGGGCACGTCTTTTGAGGGTGGCACTGTACTGTTTCGTCCCATCTATCGGCATGGGCCGCTGCCTGCAGTGGCTTCCAAGTTGGGCAAAGTGGTGAGTTTCGAGGTTGGAGGGCCCGCCGTGGCCCGCCTGGGCCAACCAACGTCCGCCTTGGTCCCCGTGCCTGTCTTTCCTGTCAAATAGAAAAGGACAAGGAAAACCAGTCTTGGTGCGATACGCAGGCCATCGAGTCCGTGTGGGGAGGTCGAGCTCGAGGTCATCGATCGACCCTCTGCGGGCCTGCGCTCGACCCTTGGCGGGGCTCGCACTTGACCCCACCCTTCACACGGATAGCGGAGACTTATCTTTTTGCCCCTGAGTGTGGTCTTGAGGAGTTATTTCGGTGCCACGTGGCACCCCGTTCTCACCCCATCGTCAGTAGCCCTTGAGCGCTGGGGTGTGGCGTTTCGCGCCTCGCTCCGGCGCGACCCAGTCATTTAATGGGGTGAATCTGTGCTTTTGTCTCCACCGCGGGGTCTGGGTTGAGGCTTACAGGGCATGGGCCCGGTACACTTCGACTCGGATCCCGCGGTGGGGCATCGCTAGCCCCTGAGCCGGCGATCGAATCATAGATTCGGTAAGAGGCTCAGTTCATCAGGATTCACACTCTCGTGCCCTTTTGATTGGACCAAGCCTGGGTTGTTTTTGTTATCAATGCCTCGAGAGCCCCTTGGCGAGCTAGGGAACGTGAGTCGCGCAGGTGGTCTGCCTCGACGGCCATGAGCCCTCGACTCGGGGAGCTTTCTAGCGGGTGAATTCGAGTGGAACCCAGGTCGTGCCTCTTCGATCAAGGTGCGACCGCGACTGCGGGGCCTCGATGGTGTTCCATGGACTCGACCTCTATTGCTTCGCAATGTACCCGTGGCGTATTCGACACCACGAACGGCTTCGATGCCAGCCCTTCGAGGGCCATGGTCAGCGATAGGGGTCGAACTCGAATACAGGTCAAAGGCGTCGAGGAGAATCGTGTCCCTCGAGTCTCGCCCATCATCGGGCTGCACTCTTTGACCTGTCCCTCGCTCATGTTTGACCAGGGGGTGGGGGGGGGCACTTCGTACCGTGCTGACGGTGGGCCCTCATCCCCTGATCTTTTGTCGTTATGGCTTCCGCTATAATTGCATTGTCCCTTAACTTACCGCTTCGGTTTCAGGGCGATATTCTCGCGGGCGTGGGCGCGGATTTTGGAGTGATGGGGCCACGCGTCCACGTCGTCGTTTGAATTCCGAACACCGCACCTGCAGGCTATAAAGGCGCGTTAGGAAGAGGTAGCCGAACCGTTTGCTTACTTCCCTGCTTTCTTTGCCGTTTCATCTTCCTGCGCTCTTGCCTTTGCCTGCATCTAAGCTTTCGTCCATGCCCATGGCGTCCACTGCTTCCACTGCCGCTTGCACCACCACCGCTATTAAGCTCAACGAGCTCGTGGCAGACGGGTACATGTCGGTGGAGACCCGCGCCCATTGCCAGTGCGTTTACGGGGAGGCGGAGCCGTGCCCCCGGGCCAACGAAGTGGTGGCGTTCTACCACTACTTCCGTGCCAGCTTCGACTTTCCGGCTAGACCTTTCCTCCGCGGTGTCCTCTTCCACTACCGGATCTGCCTCCACCACCTCGCCCCCAATGCCATTACCGTTCTCGCGGTGTTTGCTGCGTTCTGCGAGGCGTGGTTGGGCATCTGGCCCGACCTCAACATCCTGACCCGCTACTTTCGTGGGAACGCCTCTGGGGGCGCCTACCCGTGGGGTTCAGGTTCGTTCTTTTTGACGCTTCGTGTGTGTGTGTGGGGGGAGGGGTCGCCCCTTCATTCCTATCCCGCGCATCTCCTCGAACTCGGGGTGGAGGAAGTGGTGGTTCTACGTCGACACCACCAGTCTTCCCTAGATGCCGGCGTACTCCTCCGAGGGCGTGGCGGCCTGCGATCGATTCGCGTGGGGCCCCGTGATCGAGTTGCGGTCGAAGTACCAGCCCACGGCGTCTCGCATCACCTCCCTTCGCACTGCCAGTTTGTGCGGCATCCACGTGGTTCAAGAGTTCATCAGCCATCGCGTCACGCCGCTCGTCGTGCGGTCCCATGGCATGTGGAAATACGCCGGGGTTAGCGACCCCGATGGGCTCATCACGGAGGGCATCTCGATGGAGGAGGTCCGTCGCCGCCTCCCCTCCCTCGTCGGCACCGTTACGGACGACGTTTGGAATGGCCTCGGCAGCCTTCCTGGCCTGTACTGGGTGGGGAACCCCGTGACGGTTAGTTTTCGAAGTTACCATCAGTTCATCGTCCATTTGTTGTCTTGCCCGTCACCTCTTGACTCTTCCCTTTTCATTTGCAGGATCGCTTGGGTGCAAGCTCCCGCTTCCCGAGCTGAAGTGCCTCAGTGCAAGCTCCCGCTTCCCGAGCTGAAAGGGGCTAGTCGGCTTCAGGCTGAGCACGACGCCCACTGCGGCCGGTGGAAGAGGGCGGTGGCAGAGCACAAAATCCGGAACCAAGCGCGCCGGGTCTGCCGGCAGCGAGGCGAGGAGGTGAAGTCCGACTCTGACTCCGTGGGCCCCCTCGAGTAGTTTGAGGTGCGGGATAGCTCCGAAGAGGTATCCGGACCCCACGCTCCCACGGAGGACGATGTGGTTGAGTCCTCCGCTGAATCGGAGGGGGCGGACTTGGCCGACCCCAACGTTGGCGTCGAGGAGGGCACCCCCGACCAACAGGGATCGAGCGGGGCTTCCCGTCCTGTCGAGGCCACTCGAGCGTCCCTTCCGCCGGGCTCGCTGCTTCTTCGCCAACTCGCCCCTAGAAGTGCGCTCCAGAGGTGGGCTAGGTCGCGGAGGAGATGCACGTGGACAAGCGCACTCGGGGGGTCGGCGGCTCCGGTGGTTCTGACTCGGAGTCGCTCCATACGCTCGAGGCCCCTCCGACCCCGTTCGTGATCTCCGACGACGACGAGGGAGACTCGTCCTTCGTGGCCCCCGAGTGAGTTTCATCTTGTTTAGTTAATTTTTTGCTCTTCTCGTTCGCTTTGAGTCTTATGTCATGGCGTCGCATAGCTCACCTCCTCACTCGGTCCCGGGGTTGACGAGCTTGGGCCCGACCCCGGTCGATGCGTCCCGGCCGGTCTCCGGCCCTGAGCTCGGCGGGGCCGCTTCCTCGGTCGGTGTCGTCATCGTCGTGCCCCCATTCTCAGGGGGCCCATAGGATCTGGCGACTCAGGCGTCGCCCCGGGTCAGCATTCCATCGTTTGGCGCTGCAGGTGCTGGGGCTTCTTCCTCCCCCGAGGGCGGCACCTACCGCGGCCATCCCATCGTACGGTGGACCACAACCCTCGGGTGCTCCGATGTCGCTGGGGATCGGGGCGACCGTGGCTCCTGACCCTTGGCGGCTGGGGCGGCTGTCGAATGTTGGGGTCCGCTGCTTCGGCGTCCCGACATACAGCCTGGTGACCCGCGACTGTTTTAGGAGTCTGGGCACGATGGCTTCGAGCATCAAGGCCTGCCTCCTCTCGTGGTTGCAGATTTGCATACTTCCTACTCGCCTTTGACTCACGTCGTCTCGGTTGTTCTTATCGTGGCCTCATTGTCTTGGTAGGAGCTCGACAGCCGTCTGCAGCGGGCCGAGCAGGGGTCCGCCGAGTGGGAGCGTCGGCTGTCGGACGCTAATGCCTGGGCCGCCGAGTTGGTCAGGGCCGCTGACGAGCGGACTGCTGTGTCCGAGGTGTCCCGGAAGCGGGATGCCAAGGCCTTGCAACGGGTGCTCGACGACTTGGACGCGGCACGTGGGGAGGCCGACCAGGGGAAGTCGAGGCTTCGGCAGTCGGAGGCCGACACCGAGGCGGCCCGACGGAGCCTTGCTAAAGCCAAGTGCTCCGTCGAAGAGCTCATGAGGCAGCTTGAAGGTGCCCGCCGGGAGCGGGACAATGCCCAGAAGGCGGCGCGCGACTCGGCTACGGAGGTAGAAGGGATGAGGCGGACTCTCGGGCAGGTCACCGCGGAACGCTACGAAGCCACTCGCGACATGGCCGTGGCCCGGCAGACCTCGGAGTCCCACGCTGCGGAACTCGAGTCCGTGCGTACCGCGGTCGAGCCGTTGGCTGGGCTCTTGTTCTCCCCCGAGGATCGCCTGCCGACTTTGCTTGGCGTGTTGTCCTCGGCCAAGGCTCGGGTTGAGCGGTTCGCTGAAGTCGGGGCTTTCCTTGGGTGTCGCCGGGCGCTTGCCATCCCCAAGTCCTAGGTCCCGACTCAACCAGGCGAATCTGTCCCTAGGCTTTGCGCGCGGCACCCAGGGGGAGGAGCAACGACGCCTTGGGACCTAAGCGGATAGCGCCGCTCGCACCATCGCGCATACGGTGCAGATGAGCACTGTCCTCCGCAACGCTAGCCGCGTTGGGTCCTCATCTTCGGGCTACCGCCTTGAGGGGTCAACGCCAAGAGCCCCCGAGCCCAGTGCCGCTGGAGCCGCCCCAGGGGGAAGAGCCAGGGATTCCGCCGCCCCACGTTAAGACCCGAAGTAGTTTGTCTTTTGTTCTCATACTGTTGGATTGTGGCCCCGTGGTGGGCGTGTATCAGACTGGGCCTGTGTTTCCCGTGAACCTTTTTAATTCTTGTCTGCTTTCACGAATATCGTCTTTTTATGTTGACGTAACCGACTGCTTTTTGTTGGATGCTTGCGTGCTACAGCTTTTTTTTCGAACTTGTCCTGTCGACGCACGACTTTTCAAGGCCATGGCTCGGTTCGTCCCGTCGGGAGTCCCAAGGGCCAAATCGCGCGTTCGGTCTATAAATAGATGTTGGTGGATCTGAGGCGAAGTAGTGGTAGTCTTCCTTTTCCTTCCTTTTCCTCCCAAGTTCTTCAACTTCTTTTACCGCGTAGGTTTCGTAGCGATGAAGCGTCCTCAGGACCCCGGTCCCGCCAGGACCTCGAGCGGCTGGCTGTGTGACCTGGGGATCGAATGCCGCTTCGTCCCATAGTCCTGCCATGTCGCGTCCTATGTTCGAGTTGAGTGCTTGGGTGGAGCTTGATGCTCGACAAGCAATTTTCTCTTGCTTGTCGGAGCATTTCGCTAACTCCATTCTCGCACTTGCTCACTCTCCTCGGTTGCTGCTGCGGCCGTGTCTCGGGGAGGCCACGAGCCTCCTCACCCTTCGGAGGTGAGAAAAGGTCTGTGATGGCAACGGGCCCCTTGGCTGACTTGGTTGAGCTCCCTTGGAGGCGTTCCTTCCTGTCGGGCGAGGCTCGGCAGAGTTTCACTTTTTTGTATTAGAGGTGTACGCTGATATGTTGTATTTCTGAGGAATGAAATCATCTTTTTTGACTGCTCAAGAATACATGAGCTCGCCGCAGGTGCTCGATGTCCCATGCGTCGGTGGGTTCTTCCCCTTCCAAGTTCTTCAGTTTGTAGGCGCTGGGTCTCAGCACCCTTGAGACTACATATGACCCTTCCCACAGAGGAGAGAGCTCATGCCAATCTTTCGCGGTCTGTACCCTTCGGAGCACCCTGTCGCCGACTTGTAAGGCTCGAGGCTGGACGTTCTTGGCGTGATAGCGTCGCAGGCTCTGTTGATACGTCGTTACTTGCACCAACGCTGCTTCTCTTGCTTCATCGACCCGATCGACGGCACCCTGCATGTGGCGTTCTACGTCTTCTGGGCGACGTTCTCCGACTCGAGGGGATCCATACTCGAGCTCGATGAAAGGATCGAATGGCCCTAACAAGGGGTGCTAAGCACACTACTACTAGACAACGGTAATATAAAACCTAAGATGCTAGTAGAACAAAGCACTAGGAAGGTTACAAGTATGAACACTACTACTACTCTACTCTAGCATGCGGAACATAGCGGAAGCAACATGAGTAAATGCGGTAAGTAAAGAGATAGAGTAGGGAGAGGGATTAGTCAAGCAAACTCCCGGAGACGAGGTTGACACGCGATGTAACGTGGTTCGGACATAAAGTCCTATGTCCACGGTTCTCTTGCCAAACCGACAAGAACGACGCCAAGTCTCTCCACTCAGTCACGTCAAGCTCACGCCATCAAGGCGCCCGACTCGCAAAGGAGTACGTATCGAGTCACCAAGACATCGATACCACCACCGACTTTCTCGAGTGTCACCTTGACGCCTTCTTCACTTCACTATGCGTGTGAAGGAACTTCTTCCTCGTACAAAGTGTCGTAGTCACTCCACAATGGAACCGGAGGATCACACGACAAGCACACCAGCTCAAGAGCTCTCAAGATATTGATCACGCAGGATCAAGTGGATGAACTAGCTCTAGAACATGAAGAGTCAAGCCTATCTCAATCCCTAAGGTGATCTAAATGTAGCACAAGTGCTAGGAGTGGTAAGGATTACTTAGGATACTTGCTCTCAGCTTCCTGGGGCTTGGAAAACCTCAAATGAGGCCTAGAACCTCACTTATATAGGCCACCACCTCAAATCTAGCCGTTGAAAAAAGCTGCCAGAAAAAGTAAGTTCACCGGATCTTCCGCCGGAATCTTTTTCCTCTTCACCGGAAGATCCGGTGCACTCTCTGCATCTTTTTCCAAAACTAGCCGTTAGAACATCCAGTGTCTTGTCCGATGCACGTCGGAACATCTGGTGCGTTGACCATTCGAAGTCTTCACAGAATTCCATCCTTCTGGACTTTTGCTCCGGTGATGTGTTACGGTGCTTCACCGGATCATCCGGCGTGCATTCGCATCTTCAGCTTCTGGCCAAGTCAAATTGGGTTCATCTAGCACGTTATTCCAAAACATCACCAGAAGATCCGGTGTGTACACTCATCTTTTGCTCAGTCTTCAATATCTTCCGGCGAGACAAACTTTCTTCTCACCGGAAGATCCGGTGTGTAGAACTTCCGGACTTCGACTTCTTTTGGCCATAACTTGAGTTCCCGAACTTCATTTACTGCAATCTTGGACTTGTTGGAGAGCTTGTGATGAGCTCTACACAATGAATATGATATTGGCACCTGCATAGCTCATCTTCACAATATAATTAGTCCAAAAGTTGGTTTGTTATCAAATCACCGAAGCTCAGACTTAGGTTAATGCATTGCATTGACCCTTACAATCTCCCCCTTTTTGGTGATTGATGACAACACAACCAAAGTAAGCAAATAAATGGAGTTGAATGGAATTGAGAAAAGCTCTTAACTTGCTTGGCCCTTTTTTTCTTGTTCAACATGTGTTTGCTCTGCCTAAATGTGAGAACTCTCCCCCTTAATGATTGGAGTGGAATTTTGCTTGCATTGGGAAAATTCTCCCCCTTTGTCATCAAAGCACTAAAAAGGAACTCATGGGGAACAAGTTAGCGCATAACTGTATGGAACAAGTGTGATCTTCTTACCATTGTAATGATGCAATGAATGTGACACATAGTTGAGGCATCGACAAGTGTTAAATAAGTATAGGATGCCCCAAAAATGCGCGTTTGAAGGAAGGTTGATCGTTTTCGTCGTGACTACATGAGATATGCTAGAAAATTTGTTAGTCACTTGTGACAATGCTAATGTCAATGCTCCCCCTAAAAGTGTGGATTTTGTGTTTGAATCACAATCATAAGTTTGCATTTAGAGATAACCACTTGGGGAAACAATGACCATTAGCATCGCATAATCCATGAGTGTATAAGATAACAAGATACAAATTTAAAGATGTAATATCATTGAAATGTAGGAACCATGCCTTGAGAAGGTGAAGACTAGGACTTCAAATTCATAAGATCATGATTCCATTTGATTTGACCACTTTCATGAAATAAGTATTTTGCATGAATTGCAAATCTTTTTCTCATGGGGGCATTCCTTTGTGACACTACCGTATGCAATGAAAGAGATAGTAAGGAAATGCACTACTACATGTTAGGATGCAATATTTGAATTTAAATCTAACTTGTCAAGTTTGATTCCTTAGCAAGCTTACTCATGATTATCCCATATAGTAGTGATCAACTCTAATATCTTGCCAAGGTTAGACAAGTCCCTAATGCATATGCACATGCATCCTACATGCTCTCAAGTTTACATAATGTTTTTAGCATCTATCACGTTAAACTCATTACGGAGCCTAACAAAGATTTTCTCATCTAGTGGTTTTGTGAGGATATCCGCCAATTGCTCTTCCGATCTCACACTTTGAATAGAGATATCTCCTTTTGACTCGTGATCACGTAAGAAGTGATGGCGGATATCTATGTGCTTGGTGCGGGAGTGTTGAACGGGATTTTTGGTTATCTTAACCGCACTTTCATTGTCACAAAGGAGAGTAACCTTATCAAACTTTAAGCCATAATCAAGGAGCATTTGTTTCATGTAAAGGATTTGAGCACAACAATCTCCGGTGGCTATATATTCCGCTTCCGCGGTAGAGAGAGCAACGGAGTTTTGCTTCTTGCTAGACCAAGACACAAGAGACTGACCAAGCAAATGGCACCCTCCAGAGGTACTTTTGCGGTCCACACGACTACCGGCAAAGTTGGAGTCGGAGTCCCCCACAAGTTCTAGATATGCTTCTTTAGGATACCATAGGCCTATGTTTGGTGTATGCTTGAGATACCATAAAATACGATGCACGGCCATAAGATGAGATTCTTTTGGATTTGCTTGAAAACGAGCACACAAACATGCACTAAACATAATATCGAGTCTTGATGCCGTAAGGTAAATCAAGGATCCTATCATGGAACGATAAAGAGTTTGATCAACCTTTTTACCGAGAGGATCCAAGCTAAGATGACCCTTTGTGTCCATTGGAGTTTTGAGAGGCTTGCACTTCTCATGCCAAACTTCTTAATTATATCTTGAGTATACTTAGCTTGATGGACGAATGTGCCCTCCTTTAGTTGTTGATTTGGAAACCTAGGAAAAAGGTTAGTTCTCCGATCATGGATATTTCAAACTCTCTTGACATAGATTCTGCAAATTCATGGCTTAATTTTTTGTTATTAGATCCAAAAATGATATCGTCAACATAGATTTGGCATACAAATAAAGCTCCATTGACAATTTTAGTAAAAAGTATGGTGTCTACTCTTCAAATTTTGAAACCCTTCTTGAGAAGGAAGTCTCGAAGATGATTATACCATGCTCTTGGTGCTTGTTTGAGTCCATAGAGAGCTTTCGTCAGCCTAAAGACATGGTTAGCATTGTTTGGATCTTCGAATCCCGGAGGTTGCTCTACATTCACAAGCTCATCAATAACACTGTTAAGGAAAGCACTTTTCACATCCATTTGATAGAGTTTCATGTCATGATGTGCAGCAAAAGTAAGTAAAGTGCGAATAGCTTCTAGTCTAACAATGGGAGCAAAGTTTTCACCAAAATCAAGACCCTCTATTTGTGCATAACCTTTTGCAACAAGTCGAGCCTTATTTCTTGCCACCATACCATGCTCATCTTGTTTGTTGCGGATGATCCATTTTGTACCAATCACATTCTTGTCTTCCGATCTTGGCACCAACTTCCATACATCATTTTGAGTGAAGTTATTTAACTCTTTTTGCATTGCCAAGATCCAATTTGGACCATCAAGAGCATCTTCAACTTTGGAGGGCTCTACACATGACACAAAGGAGAAATGTTGGCAAAATAATGCAAACTTTTGAGATCGAGTAGTTACCCCTTGTTCAAGTCATCAATTACTTGACTAATTGGGTGATCCTTTATAGTGCGAGTTGGCTCCATCACCAATGGAACTCGTGGAGATACCAATGGAACTCGTGGAGATGAAGGTTGTTCCTCATCATGTTGTGGTGGATCATCAATTTGTTGGGTGGAAGTCCTTTGCTCAAGAAATTGATCCATCACTTGACTAGTCTCTTCATTTTCCGAGTTATCATCATCATCTTTTTCTACATCACTCTCATAGATATGAACTTTTGTTGATGATGATTGCTTTAGGCTTCCATCTTGCTTGCCGGAGGATGAGATTTGGAGTCTTTGATGGTCATCTTCTTTGTCTTCGAGTTTGATGCTACCCGGAGTCATTGATTTGAGAGCATCCTCAATTGGTGTGTCACCTACATCTTTGAGAGCAAATACTACACCTTAGGAGCCATTAGTCTCATCAAAGTTCACATCATAAGTTTCTTCAACCAAGTTAGTGGTTCTATTGAATACTCGATATGCTTTAGAGTTTGAGGCATATCCAAGAAAGATATCTTGTGTGCATCTTCTTTCAAACTTACCAAAGTGCTTCTTGTTCTTGTTGTAGATGTAGCATGGACATCCGAAGACCCAGAAATAGGAGATATTGGGTTTTCTACCCACTAGAAGCTCATAAGCGGTCTTCTTGAGGATTCTATGACAATAGACTCGATTTGAGGCATGACATGCGGTGTTAATTGCCTCCACCCAAAATCTTTCCGAAATCCCATAGTCATCAAGCATTGCTCTAGCAAGAGTGATGAGAGTTTTGTTCTTTCTTTCAACAACTCCATTTTGTTGAGGAGTGTATGTTGCCGAAAATTCATGCTTTATTCCTTGATCTTCACACCAATCTTCAATTGAGGAATTCTTGAATTCCGAACTATTGTCACTTCTTATTTTCACTATCTCCGAATCAAATTCTTTTTGAGCTTACTTGGCAAAGTTTTTGAAGAGCTTGGCAACCTCACTGTTATCACTTAAGAATATGGTCCAAGTGTATCTTGAGTAATCATCCACTATAATAAGACAATAGAGGTTTTCCCCAATGCTTTTGTAAGTAATTGGCCCAAAGAGATCAATGTGCAATAGCTCCAATGATCTTGTAATTGACATCATTGTCTTGGTGGGATGATGTACGGTGGTTTGCTTCCCGGCTTGATATGCACTACAAAGCTTGTCCTTCTCAAACTTGACATCCTTCAACCCAGTGACTAGATCTTCCTTCATGATTCTTTTAAGTTGCTTATCCCAATGTGAGCAATTCTCCGGTACCATAGCCAATCAAGTTGAGTTTTGGCAATAAGACAAGTGATGGATGAATCTTTGTCTTCAAAGTCCACTAGATAGATATGATCATGCTGAAATCCCTTGAACATCACCGACTTATCTTCATTATGGGTGACCACAACTTGAGTCTTGGTGAAGGTGCAAGTTAGACCATAGTCACAAAGTTGAGCTATGGATAATAAGTTGAAGCTCAAAGTGTATACATAAAGTACATTTGAGAGTGATAAGTCCTTGGTGATAGCTATCTTTCCCAAACCACGAATCTCCCCTTGTGAACTATCTCCAAAAGTAACATGCTCTCTTTTCTTTGGATTCTCCATCTTGGTGAAGATAGAGGGATTCCCGGTCATATGTTGAGAGTACCCACTATCCATAACATAATGTTCACCACCAAGAGTATAATCCGGATTTGATTCCTTTGCAATAAGACAATGAGTGTCTTGTTCTTGAATGAAGGACAAGGCTGCTACACTCCTTTCCTTTGTGACTTCCTTTTCTTCTTCCGGTTCTTCTCTTTTGCAAATATCAAAAGATATTTCTTCACTTGGAGTAGGCTTCCTTGGGCAACTTGAAGCCTTGTGTCCTCTTCTTTTACACTTGGAGCATCTTTTTACTTGGTGCTTACTCTTGTGTTGAAAGGCATGTTTCTTAGAGTTGTAAACATAGCCTTTTAACTTGATTTTAGCTTCAAGTCTTGAGAATCTTTCCATCATAGGAGCAAGCGACTCATCTTCATCTCCGGAGGATGATGATTTCTCTTCTTCACTTGAGGAAGTATCTTGAGTGACCTCATAAGCATTGGAGGCCATCATTGCTTGAGAATCTTGTTTTGTTGATGATGAAGTTTCTTCACTCAAGCCAAGAATAGATATCTCATGAGCTCTTATTTCACTAACAAGTTCGACGGTTGGCATTGACTCAAGATCTTACTTGTGAAGCATAGCGGCGATAATGTTGTATCTTGGTTTTGGAAGGAGCATGAGAATCTTTCGATTGATAGTACCAACTTCGATCTTCTCCATCCCAAGTCTATTTAGTTCCTTGACAAGAATGTTTAAACGTGAGTACATGGAGTAACATAATTCATTGCCAAGCATAGTAAATATATCAAATTGGAACTTGAGACGATGGTACTTTAATTCTTTCACTTTAGTGGATCCCTCAAAAAAATCACTTAGCTCCTTCCACATTTTATGAGCACAATTGATGTTGCTTATTCTAGCAAACACATCAAAGCTTATGCATTCAAGAATAGCATTCCTAGCCTTAGCATTAACATGAACTTGATCGAGAGTGGGATTTTCATCATAACCTTCCTTAGTTGCCTTCCACACTTCGAAAGATATTGCGTCTAGATAGGCACCCATATGCACCTTTCAATACGCAAAATTCTCCCCCTCGAAGTATGGAGGGCAACCACCACCATTGTTCATAACCATGCTCGAGACGGTGAAGTCTCCGATCCGATGAGCAACGAGACTCTGATACCACTTTAAAGGATCGAATGGTTCTAACAAGGGGTGCTAAGCACACTATTACTAGACAACGGTAATATAAAACCTAAGATGCACCCCACTCCCTCTTTCCCTGTCGGAAGAGCCCGCTTCCCTTTCTTCCTCCTCCGTTGGCCACCATGACCGAGAGCTTGAGCTCGACGAAGCCGGCGACTCAGCCCTCCTCAGCCCGTGCATGTTGGCACACGGGTAGCCCTTCCCCTAGCGCATCTCCTGGACCACTCGGCCCCTCCCAATTCGGCCCTAGCTCGCCGGATTTCAGAGTTCTTCTTCCCGGCATCCATGGTGACCTTGCTAACTCCGGCGAGCAATTACTCCCCAACGGTGAGCTCCCAGACCTCCTCCTTGAGCACATGTGAAGCCTACTTCCTCAAGCACCTCCCTAATGTGCTTCCCTCGTCCTTTTCCTGAGGAATCGCCGGATTTTGGAGTTGCTGAGCCGTCGCTGTGAAGTACACGCCACCCTCCCCGGTGCCTACCTCCTTGCAGCCCAAGAACGACGATGAGAACATCATGCCGGTCTTCCCCTCGACACGACGAATCTCAAGCAAGTCGCCGCTGCCTCTCCGGTGCCCTCCTCGCCGAGATATCCGCCGCCGAACTTCGTCTACCCGTCACCACCGCCACGGACCAACCTCCGACGAACCCCAAGCCGCTAGAGCCTCGGGGTATGGCTCCCCATCTCCCCCTCGTCGCGTTGGTGACCTCGCCTTGCCGAGCCATTGCTCCGACGAGCCGCAGCCCTTCTCCGGCGAAGCCCCGGTGAACTGCCCCCTGGCTCCGGCCAGATCTGACTTGGCGCCAACATGGCAGCCAAGTGGACCTCGGGTCCGCGCGTCAATGAATAGGCTGGCTATCCTTGAGTGGAAAAAGACCGGATCCACTTGTGGCTGGCCCAGATCCGGTGTGGCCAGACCCCGTGCAGCTCTTGTGCGCCTCCACTCATTAACCGCCACGTGTCCCTGCCCTGCGCAATAAAAATAAAAAAGTGAAAAATGATTTTCTATTCAACTATTAATTAACAGAGACATTCAATAATTCGTAGAAAATTCATTTGATCTCCGAAAAATATGATTCTTGTTGCACTGGTTTTGTCTTGAGCAGATCTACATTATGGAATGATTGCATGTCATGAAAATTGTTTGCAAATGCCTGGATCTAAATAAAAGCCTTTCTAGGTTTTTCCAAAATAACAAAATACATACAGAAACTTGTAAAACTCATAACTAAATGTAGAAAAATAGAAAAAATATGAAATAAGATGTTCTAGAATCCTTTGGACCTCTAGTTTTTAATAAAAATGTTAAGTTACATAAAAATAATAAAATTCAGTTTATTGTTACTGCTTGCTTGTTAATTATTGCACCATGTTTGTAAGGGCTGACCAAATTGTAACTCAAATAAGCGGGGACTCACGATTAAGTAAGTTCAACCCACCGATTAGAGTTACAATCCCAGCACCCTCCCAAGAGTGTGTATTCCAGGATCGGATACTCTCGGTTTCACGCAACATTCATCACAGGCAATCGACATACACATTATAGAAACAGTTGTAACATGAACACAAAAAGAGTAATCGGCAACATAGCCGTCAAGTTTACATCCCAAAATAAGTGTATCAAATAGTTCATCATGTCCTATGTCCCAAAAGCGATAACAACAACAAGTCCATTAATCTTCGGGCCTTGAGCAAGACCCGAGCGACGCAGCGGTACATCACAAACAGCAGTAAAATAAAAGTAGGTGGGCTTATGCTCAGCCCACGAGCATGCCCACACACGTCACGGCTACTCCTCCCCAGTACCGGAGTTGACCGGGTAGAAGAACCCATAAACCATATCGTCCTCACCTGAAAAACAACTTAAAAGTAAACATGAGTACGAAGGTACTCCGCAAGTCTTATCCATATAATAAACAAGGATCATGAGTATGACAGTAGCAAGGTAAATGCATAAGGATCTTTGCATAAAAGCATTTTTAGCGAGTGAATAAAGAAGAAGTAAACATTAGTTATCATGAACAATAGTAGTAATATCCCATAGACCGCATGAATAATAATGAAGTAGTGCTACGATGTCTCCAATGGTATCCAAGCATTAAACAAGAAAAAGACTCACCACCAAGCAACGACGGAGCTGCTAGAAGCTTGCCAATGGCAGACCTAGCGGAAAAAGATCCGTGTAGAAGAAAGAGACTTAGTTAGCAGCCAAGATGACTTGAGTCCATGCAACCTTAAGGCAAGCAAAGGAGCACAAAGGCCTGAGAAGGATTGGCAAGGTTGAAGAAGGAGAGAGCTCCCACCTGCCGGCAGCAACTGATAGCGTGGAACTCCTCGGGGAGGAAGAACGACCGGAGTGAGACAAGAGGAGTGGCATGGTGTGGAGGCTTGAAGTGTCTTGGGCAAAGTTAAAAGTGTGAAAGGAGGCTCCTCTTCCAACACATGCTTGCCGCACCGCCAAGACTGGCCAACAGGCATTGTGGATTCTCTGTTCGGGGGCAGAGATCAGGGATGACAAGTGGGTCCAGTTATGGTTTTGAATAAGTCAAAATTTGACTGGGATTTTCCAATTTTGAACTGTTAGGCTTGAAAGTGTTATCTCCCAATTTTTAAAAATTATTAAATTTTTTAGGGTGATAGTTCTCATCATATGGAGCAACTTTCCTATTGAAGTCTAAGTCCAGCCTATAAAAATTTATGGCTGGTCAAATTTAATTTAACTAGGAATTTGATCTATTTTTTTTGGGTTCTGCATGTCATCCAAAAATCTCAGAAAATTCTCCAAAATTCTTATTTCCCAAGCTTCACCTCTGGTAAAAAGTCTAGACTTAGATGAGCAATGTAGCTATAGGTTCCTTCACAAGGGTAAAAACTAGGGCAATTTGAATAAGTTTGGGTTAAAACTCAAATTTGGCTCTAAATTAAATTGCAACCTTCCCAAATTGAACACATGACCAGAAGACAAAATTTATGCCAAGAATTTGGGATGTGACAAACCCACCCCCCCCTTATAAAAATCTCGTCCCGAGATTTCGGAAAGACGAAACTAGAGGGACTAGGCGGAATGGATGGAAACATACCGCGTAGCGAAAAGTTCCGGGTAGTCACGCCTTATGTTTTCCTCTCGCTCCCAAGTAGCTTCTTCCACCGTGTGATTTCGCCATTGCACTTTGACAAATTTGATCTTGCGGTTGCGCGTAGTGCGTTCCGCTTCATCAACGATGCGCAACGGGTACTCCACATAGGTGAGATCCGGTTGAATATCCAAATGATCAATTTCCACCGCCTCTTCGGGAACATGAAGGCACTTTTTGAGCTGAGAGATATGGAATACGTTGAACACCACGGGAAAGTTCGCGGGCAACTTCAATTCATATGACACGGCGCCTCGCTTGGACACGATTCGAAACGGTCCAACATACCTTGGTGCCAACTTTCCTCGGACTTGGAAGCGTTGCATACCTCGCAGCGGAGAGACCTTGAGGTACACATAATCTCCCACTCGGAAGGATAGAGGTCGCCGGCGATAATCCACATAGCTCTTTTGTCGAGATTGAGCAATTCGGAGATGCTCTTGCACTTGCTTCACCTTCTCCTCCGTCTCATTCACAAGATCGGGACCATAGAATGGTCGCTTTCCCGATTCGGACCAATTTAGCGGAGTGCGGCACCTTCTCCCATACAACGCCTCGAATGGAGCCATTTGGAGGCTAGCTTGATAGCTATTGTTGTAGGATAACTCCGCCAACGATAAACATAGCTCCCATCTTTTTCCATACGTGAGCACACATGCTCGCAACATGTCCTCGAGGATTTGATTAACCCTCTCAACTTGGCCGCCGGTTTGAGGATGATAGGCTGAGCTATGAAGTAGCTTGGTGCCAAGAGCTTCTTGTAGACTATGCCAGAAACGAGATGTGAATTGAGTGCCTCGATCGGAAACTATGGTCTTGGGAACACCATGGAGACAAACAATCCGAGAGAGATAAAGCTCTGCATAGTCCTTGTAGGTGTATGATGTCCGTACGGGCAAGAAATGTGCCGACTTGGTGAGACGATCAACAATCACCCATATCGAGTCATATCCCTGAGAGGTCTTCGGTAGACCAACAATAAAATCCATTCCAATATCCTCCCATTTCCATGATGGAATAGGCAGGGGCTGCAAGGTACCGGCCGGCTTTAGATGGCTAGCTTTCACCCGTTGACATATGTCGCACTTGGCAACAAACCGGGCAATCTCCCGCTTCATGCGAGTCCACCAAAAACGTTGTTTGAGATCTTGGTACATCTTCGAACTTCCGGGGTGGATAGATAGCAGCGAGTCGTGTGCTTCTTGGAGAATATCTCACCTCAAATCAGCGAGCTTAGGCACAACAATCCGCTTGCCGAACCATATCACACCATCTTTGTCAATGGTAAAGCACTTGGCTTTGTCAGACTCCACATTTTTCCTAATGTGAGCCATGCCTTTGTCATCTTTTTGTGCTTCTACAATCCACTAAAAAAGGGATGATTTCACCTCCATAGAAGCTAGATAACCTTCTGGGACCATGTCGAGATGAAGCCGTCGGAAATCCTCACACAAGCTGTCATTGCCGGGTTGGACTTGAATGCAATTGCAACGACCTTTGCGACTAATCGCATCGGCCACCACATTTGCCTTCCCGGGGTGATAATGAATGCTCAAATCATAATCCTTGATGAGTTCGAGCCACCTACGTTGCCTCAGGTTCAGGTCGGATTGAGTGAAAAGATATTTCAAACTCTTGTGGTCGGTGTAGATGTTGCAAGATTTCCCAAGCAAGTAGTGTCACCATATCTTGAGAGCATGTACTACCGCAGCGAGCTCAAGATCATGAGTTGGGTAGTTCTCCTCGTGCTTCCGAAATTGATAAGAAGCATACGCAATCACCCTTCCATCTTGCATAAGCACACACCCCAAACCAACGCGAGATGCGTCACAATATATATCGAAAGTTTTCGCCATATTGGGGGTGGCTAAAACTGGAGCAGTTGTGAGATGTTTCTTCAAGGTTTGAAATGCTTGCTCGCAGTTCGGAGACCAATCAAACTTCACTCCTTTATGCAACAACTTGGTCATGGGTTGTGCAGTCTTGGAAAAGTCCATGATGAAGCGTCGGTAGTAACCGGCAAGTCCGAGAAAACTTCGGATATCAAAGACACATGTGGGCTGCTTCCATTTGAGCACTTCTTCCACCTTAGAAGGATCTACGGAGACTCCCTTCTCCGATAGCACATGGCCGAGAAAAGCCACTTCGGTCAACCAAAACTTGCACTTGGAGAGCTTGGCAAAGAGTTGGTTTTCCCACAATCTTCCGAGTACCACGCGTAAATGTTGCGCGTGTTCCGCCTCGGTCTTGAAGTAGACAAGAATATCGTCAATGAAAACCAAGATGAAGACATCCAATTTCTCCATGAAGATGTTATTCATGAGATACATGAAATACGCCAGAGCGTTGGTTAGCTCAAAAGAAATAACGAGGAATTCATAGAGACCATACCGAGTCGAGAAAGCCGTCTTCGGTATGTCTTCTTCCCGGATTTTGATTTGATGATAGCCCAACCTAAGATCAATCTTAGAGAAGACTCGGGCTCTGGAAAGTTGATCGAATAAGATGTCGATACGAGGAAGTGGGTACTTATTCTTGATAGTGACCGCATTCAATGGCCGGTAATCAACACACATGCGGAGAGTGTCATCTTTCTTCTTCACAAAGAGCGCGGGACAGCCCCACGGAGAAGAACTTGGACGGATGAAACAAGAAGTTCTTTCAATTGCTTCTTCATTTCAGCTAGCTCCGTTGAAGACATTGGGTAAGGCCTCTTGGATATAGGCGCCGTTCCGGGCTCAAGTTCGATAGCAAACTCGACCGCTCGGTCCGGTGGCATACCCGGCAACTCATCCGGAAATACATCCGGGAACTCACATACAACCGGAATAGAAGTGATATCCGGGTCGGCCTTTTCCTTCAGATGATATAGACCGACACCGTTTCCCTCAAGGTATAAAGTCAAACATCCACCGGTAGGATTCGCAATAGAGACTATATGCTGAGCCGTGTAAAGAACCGCATCATACTTCGTCATCCAATTCATCCCAAGGATCATGTCTATTCCTTTCATCTCAATCAAGAGCAGAGAAGCGGGAAAAGTTACTCGCTCCGCCTCAAAAGGTAAGGCGTGGATTCCTTCATTAACCATCATCTCGGAACCCGGGGCTTCTATCAATATAGGGTGGGGTGTTCAAGAGACCCTCAACTTGTGCTCCATGACATAACTTTTACTAATAAAAGAGTGAGATGCACCGGAATCGAAAAGAACTTTGGTGGGTCGGGAAAGAACCGATAACGTACCCATGAGCACTTCGGCTCCCTCCGGTATGTCCTCCGTTGTGGTGTAGTTCACACGGCCTCTCTTCGGCGCTTGGGGATGAGGTGCTTGCTGCGGTCGGGGTTGAACGGGAGGGCGTTGGGGCTGGTTTGGGGTAGCCGCTCCTCCGGTCCTCTTCCGGTTGGGACAATCCTTTGCATAATGTCCCGCATGCCCGCAATCATAGCATATGACCCCACTCACCATGCAAAGTCACCCGCTTACCGGTCACCGGGATCATTCTTGACCAACTCCCACCAACCACTACACATGATGCGGTAGACGCCAAAAGATAGGTATGTAATGGGGTACCAAGCTTGCCGGTCCCATAAGGCGGCACGTGGTGAGAGCGGTAGGTGTTGGGCCAACGAAGATCCATCGAATCGGTCCTTAGCTGACCAAAAGAGGCTACGCCCTCTCCCGGTCCATCATCATTATTATTATCTTCATGTCAAATTGAACCAAATTTCATTCAGGTTCCCTATCTCGCAAGTCGGTCGTTGTCACCGACTTGTCTTCTACCGAACTAAGCATGGCTAAGAAATCTTGAACATTGCAAGTGTTTCTCACCTATCAACTATAGCAAGGATATAGATAGGCATCAAATATCATATTAACCATGCAAGTCCAGAGAGATAGAAGTCATATTAAACACTTTTAGAAATAGGAACAATATGCTTAGGTGCTTATCTTGTTTGCAGGTAGAACACATCTCAAACATCATCCTCATCACAGCAAGGGGTCCCATCCTCTTGTTGTACCCACGTAGCTCTCCAATACGTCAACTAAACAAAGAATTGTACATCGTGGTAAAATGTATGCCATGCCATGATGCAATAATCAAATTGCATGAAAATTGATATGCAATAATATCATGAAGTGTAGAAACTAACAAAACAAGATTCATTAAATTTTAAGCATGATGAGGAAGTTATAAGCAAAACATTGCAGCAAGGTCTAAATGTAAGCTCAATGGACTTAATTATGGGGAGAAAATGCAAACATATATGTAACAGAGCCAAACAGGTCCTACCACTATTTTATTTGCATTGCACATGTTAAAATATGAATTTAGGAATTGGAATCATCCAAAAAGGAGTTAAGATGATTAAATTATAAATCAAACAAGTTTGCTGCATTGAAACTTAATCAATCAAAACATGGTAGTAGATGAGCTCAATAAATCATGAATAAATTACCAGCAATAGGTGACATTGAACATGAACTAATAAAACAAGTTTCATCATATTTCAGCTTATAGATAATATACAATTAAAATGACAAAATCAGCCACCATAACACTATATGCAATTGTTTGAGATACTTAACCATGGTATTATGGCATAAAACTTTTCCAGAAAATTATACTAAACATACGAGAGATATGTGCACAAGATTTACATTTACTAACTACAATAAACATGGTAATTGAATTAACAACCATAAACAAGCATATATCAATTTCTAGGATTGGAGTAAGTGACATGAACACGGACATAATTGTCTATGGTACAAGTAGCATTCCTACAACATGCAATTGAACTAGAGCAACCTATTCATAGCATGAGAATAATCATAAAAGCAATACTCATATGTGCTTGGATTAATTAGCACAAAAAGAGGATTTAACTCAATATTCACATATAAGAATATAGTTATTCTAGAGATGCATAGGACACAAACTTAATAAATCTTGAAACAATTCAAGGTGATAGAACATACATGTACAAACTTAATAAAGCTAGTTTCATTGCATTTCAAGTTATACACCACACAATAGAAATATTACTTTTAACAATAGAAATATTACTTTTAACTTCCATAAAGCAACATGCAAGCATTTGATGCACTTAACATATCTAATTTTGCATGAAACTTTTCTATACACTCAATCATAGCAGGAATGGATTTTCAAACCAAGTTTCATATTTTTCTGAGGCTCAAATTAATTATTATGCATTAACAATCTCAATGGAGTAATAAATGTATTGCATGCATTTTTACCATAGAACATAGAGTGCAAAATTCATATTTACATCACATGCAGCATCACAAACAAGCACACAAATTATCAAGATCAAATTTCATGACATGTTGCAATAATTAACAAGCAAGCAGTAACAATAAACTGACTTTTATTATTTTTATGTAACTGAAATAATCCATTTAACATTTTTATTAAAAACTAGAGGTCCAAAGGATTCTAGAACATCTTATTTCATATTTTTCCTATTTTTCTACATTTAGTTATGAGTTTTACAAGTTTCTGTATGTATTTTGTTATTTTGGAAAAACCTAGAAAGGCTTTTATTTAGATCCAGGCATTTGCAAAAAATTTTCATGACATGCAACCATTCCATAATGTAGATCTGCTCAAGACAAAACCAATGCAACAAGAATCATATTTTTCAGAGATCAAATGAATTTTCTACGAATTATTGAATGTCTCTGTTAATTAATAGTTGAATAGAAAATCATTTTTCACCTTTTTATTTTTATTGCGCAGGGCAGGGACACGTGGCGGTTAATGAGTGGAGGTGCACAAGAGCTGCACGGGGTCTGGCCACACCGGATCTGGGCCAGCCACAAGTGGATCCGGTCTTTTTCCACTCATGGATAGCCAGCCCATTCATAATCCGTGTTTATTATATGGATAAGACTCGCGGAGTACCTTCGTATTCACGTTTGTTATGTTGAAGTTTTTCAGGTGTGTGCTTGATATATGACCGGATAGGATGCGGTTGGTGATGCTTATGGACGGGGCATCATTGACATGTGTGATTTGAAAACTTTACTTTCCGCTGCGTACTTGACGATTGGATATATGAAAACTGAACCGAACTTGATCTAATATTGTTTTACTTATTTTTCGACTCTATGTTAGATGCTAAAACTTATTAGTTCGTATATGTTGCCAAATTATAAGTTGTATGTTTATAGTCTTGTATATGGTTCATGCTTATAGAACATGCTTCCGCTCTACTCTGGATTTTGTAATCATGCTGGAAGTTAGGTATAACTTGTATATTATAATTCGTACTTATGTAGCATGCTATATAGTCTTTTTCGTAACTTGTATGCTCTCATTCTTGTAAATTTCAGAATCTGTCCCGTTACTAATATTTTATTATTGATGATTTAAATGTTGTAAAAATATCTGAGATGATGTATGTAAATGATTCTTACGATGTATACTTGTTGTTGAACTGATGTGCTATGTCCTGGGCCCTTATCCCGAGAAGCATATCGGGGGACTACCGGGGTTACATCTGGTTTGATTGTGTTCGGCTTGCGAATCGGTGGATGATAGCAAGCTAATGCAACTAATTCGGATTTAACTTGGATGGTTCTCGACAGCGTGGTATCAAAGCCAGGTTCTATGGACAAAATCGGAGATATGAGTTTGGGTTTAAAAGTTGATTTAAAACTAAATTTTTTTCTTTTTCCTGAATTTTCATATGGGCAAACTGTTATCTTTAATCGGTGCACTTCTAGATTTTTGTTTTACTTGAAAGTTTACCAGCTGGTAGAATAGCTCAAGGGGAACAACTTTACTTTTGGGACCAAGGTCAAGAGAACCTTATAGAAAAAGATATGGCAGGTCCAATTTCCTAGAATTCGAATCTTATGGAATTTATTTGGAGGTTTGCATGTCATCTATAAATCTTGAAAAAATCACCATAATTCTTATTGCCTCTGATTTATGTTTACTAATTTTCTCAAGGTCAGATAAGTTGGTCAAGATGGGGTTCCTTCAATAGGGGCCAAAACTAGGTCAAATTGGAGTTTAAGTTTAGATAAATTTAGTTTGACCAAGGGGACCTATATGGGCAGCAACCCTTAAATGGCAAAATGTGGCATCATGCTAAAGGTCACGATTCAACTTCACATTTCCTTGGGGTAATGTTCCTAATAAAATAAAGCACTAGGAAGGTTACAAGTATGAACACTACTACTACTCTACTCTAGCATGCGGAACATAGCGGAAGCAACATGAGTAAATATGGTAAGTAAAGAGATAGAGTAAGAAGAGGGATTAGTCAAGCAAACTCCCAGAGACGAGGTTGACACGCGATGTAACGTGGTTCGGACACAAAGTCCTACGTCCACGGTTCTCTTGCCAAACCGACAAGAGCGATGCCAAGTCTCTCCACTCGGTCATGTCGATTTCACGCCACCAAGGTGTCCGGCTCGCAAAAGAGTACGTATTGAGTCACCAAGACATCGATAGTGTCACCTTGACGCCTTCTTCACTTTACTATGGGTGTGGAGGAACTTCTTCCTCGTATAAAGTGTCGTAGTCACTCCACAATGGAACTGGAGGATCACACGACAAGTACACCAGCTCAAGAGCTCTCAAGATATTGATCACGCAGGATCAAGTGGATGAACTAGCTCTAGAACATGGAGGGTCAAGCCTATCTCAATCCCTAAGGTGATCTAAATATAGCACAAGTACTAGGAGTGGTAAGGATCACATAGGATACTTGCTCTCAGTTTCCTGGGGCTTGGACAACCTCAAATGAGGCCGGAAACCTCGACTTATATAGGCCACCACCTCAAATCTAGCTGTTGGAAAAAGCTGCCAGAAAAAGTAAGTTCACCGGATCTTCCGCCGGAACATTTTTTCTCTTCACCGGAAGATCCGGTGCACTCTCTGCACCTTTTTCCAAAACTAGCAGTTAGAACACCCGGTGGTCTTGTCCGATGCACGTCAGAACATCCGGTGTGTTGTCCACTTGAAGTCTTCACAGAATTCCATCCTTCTGGGCTTTTGCTCCGATGATGTGTTCCGGTGCTTCGCCGGAGCATCCGGCGTGCATTCGCATCTTCAGCTTCTGGCCAAGTCAAACTGGGATCTTCTGGCATGTTATTCTAAAACATCACCAGAAGATCCGGCGTGTACACTCATCTTTTGTCTCAGTCTTCAATATCTTCCGGCGAGACAAACTTTCTTCTCACCAGAAGATCTGGTGTGTACAACTTCTGGACTTCGACTTCTTTTGGCCATGACTTGAGTTCCCGAACTCCATTTTCTGTAATCCTGGACTTGTTGAAAAGATTGTGATGAGATCTACACAATGAATATGATATTGACACCTACATAGCTCATCTTCACAATATAATTAGTCCAAAAGTTGAGTTGTCATCAAATCACCGAAACTCAGACTTAGGTTAATGCATTGCATTGACCCTTACACTCGATCGGGAGCGTGGCCCCGATCCCGTAGACCGAGAGGAACGGAGTGAGGCCGGTAGCTCGACTCGGTGTGGTCCTCAAGCTCCACAGTTTGCCCATTTCCTGGTTGCTTATGCCCTGCCAGGATTAAGCCGTTTGCCCTCTCCACCCGGCCGTTGATTCGGGGGGGGGGGTGTCACCAAAGCCCACGACCACCTCTCCGGTGAACTCGATCCACTTGGTGAACTTGTCGATGGTGACGATTAGATACGTGGAGCCTCTGAGCGTTCTTTTGAAGGGTTTGAGCAAGTTGATCCCCAAGCCGCGGAGACCCAAGTCAGGGCTACGACGGTCTTGGGGCATATCGCTGGCAGCCTTCGCACCGTCTTACCACGTCTTTCACGTCCACCACGGTTGTCGGCCGATGGAAACCTTGTCGGAGGGCTTTTCCGATCAGCGCTCATGGGGTGGCGTGGTGGCCGCACGTCCCCTCGTGCACCTCCCTCACGAGCACCCTTCCTTGCTTGATCGGGGTGTACTACTTGAGGACGCCTGCCGCGCTCTTCGAGCGAGTCGTCTGGCCTTGACCTGCTCTTCTGGGAGGATATCCCTGATGATGTAGTCGAGGTGCGGGGGGTGCCAGTTGGTCGACTCCTTCTCTTGAGATTCACTGCTCAAGGCCGCGACCTCGGACGCCTCGGTGGGGTACGCAATTCGGTCGATCGGCTGGATTGGCGTATGCTGTTGTTGGTTTATCGCGGACACCTCGTCTGGTACGGGCTCTCGCGCCAAAGCGGGCCGCGCCAGCTAATCGGTGATTTCATTTTCTCGCCTTGGCACATGTGCCAACTCGAAGTCGCCAAACTTGGACTCGAGCTCCCGAGCTTCTTGGCGGTGCACTGCCATCCTAGGGTTTTGACAGCTTGGCGTTTCCATCACCTGGGTCACCATCGGGTCGGAGTCCCCTTCGACCCGGAAGTGTCGAGCCCCTGATTCCACCGTCATTCGCAACCCGCGTAGCAGGACCTCGAACTCCGTCATGTAGTTCGTGGCTTGGAGATGTAGCCTCGGGACGTACCGCAGCTCATCACCTTACGGGGAGGTAAGGGGCACGCCGCCTTCCAGGTCGATATGTACCAGCTTCGAGTTTTCCGCGGGCTTAAAGCTACCCGCGGCCCGAGGCTTCTTGCTGTCGGGGGCTGGGTTAGAGCTCTCGACTTTCTTGGTCGGCCGCGTCATCTTTGCTACCGCCCTCTAGGTGAGCTTGCAGTTGGCTCACTCATTCTCGAGTGCTCGACCCGCGCTTGAGCTGACGGTGATGACGCCCTTGGAGGCCCGGCATCTTCAGTTTGAGGTAGGCAATATTTGGGACAGCCGTTGACTTGTCGTAACACGGCCTCCCAAGTATAGCGCGGTTGTCATTGGCGAAGTTGACTACCTCGAACGTCAACTTCTCACTCTTGAGGTTCTCCGGTGTCTCGAAGGTCACCGTGAGATCGATTTGGCCCGTCGGGTAGGCCTTGTCCCCGGGGATTTCCCCGTGGAAAGGTTGCCTCGACGGTCTGAGCGCCGTCCGAGGGATTTTCATGGCATCAAGGGTGCGGGCGTACAAAAGGTTGAGCACGCTACTCCCATCCGTGAACACTTTGGGGAGGCGTGTTCGCTTGATGATGGCCTCTGCTGCTAGCGGGAACCGATCCGACTGGTGGACCACCGCAGGTTGGCTCATCCGGTCGAACGTGATGCTCGACGCGGATCATAGCAGATACTGAGGGACCGCGGGCTCACCAGCATTGTCTTGCCTGTCGAGCAACTTTCATTGTCGCTTCCCCCCGCTCATAACTGGTCCTCTGAGGATTATGACGCAGGCCTCGGACTCAGAGAAGTCTTCGCCCCGTCGTTGTTTCTGGCGGGGGGTCTCTGTTCCTTCTTCTTCCCGTTCGGACCGGAGTCTGAGCCAAGAAGGAGCCGCCTCAGCGTGCGGCAATCCCTGAGCTTGTGGTTGACCGGCACCCTGTGATGCGGACATGGCTCGTCCAATATCTCCTCGAACTTCTTGCTCTAGCCGTCTTGCCACTTGCGGGCGGGATGATCGGCCGCCGCAATCAGGCGCTCGGTGTCCCGACTGCTCTCGTCTCCACGGCTGCGTCCCCGCTTCCGTCTGGCCAACTGCTTGGCCTTCTTCTTGCTCACCCCCGCCGGATTCTGAGCCCGTGCTGCTTGAGCCGGGGGTTCGGGTCCGAGGACTGCGGCCCCAAGCGCCGGGTTCGGGTGAATGCCGGCGCTCCCGGGAGTGATGTGGCTGTCGCAGTCGGCCACAAGCTCCAGACTTCCGAAGCGGACTGCATTGTACGGCATCAGTGTTAGCTCTAGCTCGAGCCTTTTTCCCGGAGTCGTCGTGAACTCTAGGGTACCGAACCTCACGACCGCACCTAGCGCCATTGTCGCGATGCCGGGCGCCATGACTTGCTACAACGATTCTCGCAACGCGCCCCGACCTGACGCACCAACTGTCGGCGTTTAGAAACTCCGACAGTGATCAAGTGATCACCAACACGGTCGCGAGAAGTGCAGCAACGAAATCACGAGTAAAACAGACAAGGGTTTATACTAGTTCAGGCCGAAGCCCTATGTCCAGTGTTGAACCGCATAACGACTTGAGTTCGTGCTCCTCAAGCCGATGAAAACGAATAGGGGGTGTTACAATGTATCTCACTTGTCCGGTATTTGCCGTTGGGAGTCCTATTTATACCCTGGCCTAGCGATCTGGCCCCGATCCCTTATAGATTCGAGATCGAGTGCCTGTACACGGTATTCGAGAAAAAGCCGAGGGATCCGCTCTCTGTGTGCGGCGCGGCTGGGTCGAGGCCGACACACGCTGCGCCGCGCCGCCCTCGCTCCTCTGGTCCGCCCGAGACGCAGCCCTAGCCGTCCAGGACCCGTCACGTCTCTGCTGTGGGTACGTCTTTTGAGGGTGGCACTGTACTGTTCTGTTCCATCCATCGCCATGGGTTGCCGCCTGCAGTGGCTTTCAAGTTGGGCAAAGTGGTGAGTTTCAAGGTTGGAGGGCCCGCCGTGGCCCGCTTGGGCCAACCAGCGTCCGCCTTGATCCCCGTGCCTATCTTTCCTGCAAATAGAAAAGAACAAGGAAAACCGATCTTGGTGCGATACGCACGCCATCGAGTCCGTGCAGGGAGGTCGAACTCGAGGTCGTCGATCGACCCTCCGCGGGCCTACGCTCGACCCTTGGTGGGGCCCGCGCTCGACCCCGCCCTTCACGCGGATAGCGGAGACTTATCTTTTTGTCACTGAGTGTGGTCTTGGGGAGTTATTTCGGTGCCACGTGGCACCCCGTTCTCACCCCATCATCACAAATCTTATGCATTCCTCTTGTAGTTTCATAACCTACAAGAGACATATATAAGTTTTGTGAACAAATTTACTTCTATTTTGTCATATGAAGAAATGATCAAAATAAAAATTATACATCTTAATGAGTTATACAATTTTGTAGTTCAAAACTTTTTCATTTGAATTAATTTACAGCTTCAAAATATGATTTAAAATTTATCTTTGCCTCGTGTAAAATAAAACACTCGGCAAAGAAGTTCTTTGCCAAGCGTTTAATTTTGCCAAGTGTTTTGTTTTTTCTTTGCGAGTATTTTTTCTTTTGCCGAGTGTTTTATTTTTGACACTCAACAAAGAAGCTCTTTGCTGAGAGCCAGAAAAAAAACACTCGGTAAACATTGTAGCTCTCGGCAAAGAGCCGTTTTTGGTAGTAATTATACCCTTGCCGAACCTCTTCGGTGGTACCTGCAGTACCCGTCGACACTACTCCGTTCGTTTAAAAAGGATAGTTTCATGACAAAGATAAGTTGGACCAGGCAGTCCTTGGTAGAAATCTTTATGTAGATGCCCCGCATGGGGCTTCCATCACTGGTGCTCTGCCGAGCACCAAGTAGAACCCACACATCTACTCACACACCACTTAGGGGCTCCCAGTCTTAGCCCTCCTGGTCTCTTCCCCGAGCTAGAGCATGGGGGGCCATTGTTCTTGATCCTTAGGCTCAAGGCTACACCATAGTACACCCACATATCCGAGGACGTAGGGTATTATGCTCCGGTGACTCGAACCTCCAGATCACTATGTCCACCTCCTTGAGCTTTGGTCCCTCCGCAACCATCGCGGTGCACATCCCCGTGATGGTACTGAGCATCGCAGTAGCGCCTAACCTTGTCGAACCTCTTCGGTGGTACTTGCAGTATCCCGATCTGTCACCCGTCGAGACTACTCCGTTCGTTTAAAAAGGATAGTTCCATGAACCTTCGGTTCGTTTAGGTCTAGAGATGAGGCAGCCTAATAAGGTATAATATATTTGTAGCACTTCAAGAGGTGTACTATATTTTTTGACAAATTTTTGTAAGATAGGACACCATTGAGATGCTCTTTGAGAGCAAATTCCATCGGGTAACAGATGGTCTCTGCGTAGATTTGAATTCAGGTTTGCAAATAATTCGGTAGGTTGGTCATTTGACTCCTATCATGGCTTTTAAAACCGGTACTGACCTTATCCAAAAAAAAATGTATGGACAATGACAGGTGAGCGGTCTTGAAGCTCAATTTATATTATCAGCAGCATATTAGTTGTACCAAACAGCATTATTGGTGCAATCGAGGTACTCGCAGCCTCCACTTGGCCGGACGGCGTTAACATAAGTAGAGGGCAACAAAGGAGCGCGAGCTAGCTCCCCGCCCCACACCATCTGCAAATCGAGGTACTCGCAGCGATCCTCTCCTCGACTCCCTTGTCTTTTTTGTTTAAGTTCTTTCATATTTTTGTTACGGGAGATTCAGCCTGTACGGCTGGCTGGTGCTGATTTTTTGTGAAAGTACTGCTGGCTGGTTCTGTGGCTGATAAGCCGTGGGAGAAAAACACTGTTGAATAAGTCAAAAACGATGAAATGAACGGGGCGATCATCTTTTGCCCCTTGGATGTTTATATAGTACAGTAGCTACGGTACAGAATTAGCCCGAACGGTAATCAATGATTATAGCATTTTTCGTGTGTAAAAAAAAAAATGCTACCTTAGGCTGTTCTGCTTCCTTTGTATCAACTGTCATTTTATAGCTCAAAGGATCCAACTGCCTGGTTGGGTTTGTGTGCTCGGTGCTGAGCGAGTTGAGTTGTATGGTTTTTACATTTTTGGCTTTAGTTCATCACTTTGCTCAGTTTTGATCTTAGTCGTGATTTCATCTCAGTTTTAACCTTCAACTCTTCAGAAGAGGAAAGTTAAAACTGAGCAAAAATTACGAGTAAGATCAAAAATGAGGAGGGTATGGCACAACTAAGGCCACGAATATAATTTAATTTCCTTATAAATTAGATCAATTCTCTTCTTCTAATACATTTTACGGCAAATCTCGCCATCCTTCGAAAAAATAGGATACCAGCTATTAATTTGACGATGGTGCATGAATTGTCAAAACGGAGACGGAGAAGAGGACGAAGTGAGTCATGTTCTTCAAAAAACAAGAGCAGAGTACGAAGAAGCATCTCGCCACCTTCCGCAACAGCAGTTGTAGACGACGATGAGGATTCGACTGATTATTCAAAACGGAGACGGAGAAGAGGACGAAGACGAAGTGAGCCATGTTCTTCAAAAAAAAAGAGCAGAGTACGAAGAAGCATCTCGCTACCTTCCGCAACAGCAGTTTTAGACGACGATGAGGATTCGGGTGATGAGTCATCCAGCACTGAAGATGAGGAATTCGAAGCTTTCAAGACATGGGTACCTGCTGATTTGGTGTCGCAGCAGGAACAAGAGTTGAATGCTGAATTCGCCATGCGAGAAAAGAAGCTGCGTCGTTTTCCTGTGAGCCTATCCGCTCTCTATGAAGAGTACAGTGACAGGGTAACCGTGCCCATTGGATATTATAAAGTTAGAAAAAACCATCACGATATTGAGGTGGTGAAGAATGTGGCTACACATTATTACTTCCCATCATCAGCTGACAGGATATATAGGGCCTTCTGCTCCGCCTTAGGAGACGTCCGCATCTTGTTCAGTGACCTCAGAGCACCTACCATCGAGGATGATGAGTTAAAGCTTAACCTGTTCCGTGATGGTTGCTTCTTGCTCCAGTACATGCGCCATATGTGTATCAGTGGCCTTGAAGATATGCCACCTTCTTTGGCGTATTATTTTGACACCAACCAAGCTGTCATCAACCGTGACATGATGCTACTGGAGAACCAGCTCCCCTGGGTGGTGATCCAGATACTTAGAAGCTACAAGGAGGTACCAGTGGAGGACTTCATAGCTAAAATGGCACGCACGCTCAGGATCCGCAAGGGAGCAGAGGACAATGATGGACCTTTTGACTTGGATGCCAGCAGCTACACGCCACCACATCTTCTTGGCCTTCTCTGGGCGTACAAAACAGGCAAAATAGGTAGTAACGCTGTAGTACCATCTAGCAACCAAAACAAGCAGCTGTTTTCTCCCTTTATTGAAGAAAAATGGTTCTCTCTGGTTAACTGTTGCTGTTGCTACAACAACAACAACGACAGTCCATTTGATGTTGAAAGCAGCAGACAGATGTCGAGGACTATTAGTGCCATAGAGCTTGCGGAGATCGGCATCAAACTTAAAGCCAGCAAGACAACAAAGTTCACAGACATGGGCATCAAGAAAGGGCTCTTTGGCTGCGAGATCTTCCTAGCCCCATTGTTGCTAGATGGAACAAATCGATGCTGGCTTGTCAACATGGCCGTCTTTGAGCTATACATGGCCAGCAGCGATGATACTGATAGAAAACATGCTATCCGCCCTTACCTTGTCGTCCTTGCTATGCTCATGGATCGTGAAGAGGATGTGCATAGGCTGAGATCAAAGGGCCTCATTAATGGGGCGCTGACCAACAAGGAGATCCTTGATTTCTTCAAGGGCCTTGTCAAGCACATAAGTGGTGGCCCACCCCTTGTCCACTTAATGGAAGAGATTGAGGACTACAAGCTTAAGAGGTGGATGTGGATCAAGGTGCACAAGTTTTTCTACAGGAACTACAAAATCATCCTTGCAGTGCTCTCCGCCGCCGGTGTTCTTGTTGGTATCTTCAAAGCACTCTTATCTCTCAAGCACGACTAGCAGCAAGGCCATTTTCCAAATGTTTTCACTCATTTCAGACTTTGTTGTGTTTAGTTTGTAAGCAATGGGTTTGTGCCACATTATTTTGTTCCAATTTTTTGTTTTACGTGTCTTCTGTGGAGGAATAAGAAACTTGATTGAACCATGTATGTGTGAAATATTCTTCAGACAAGTTGCCGATTTGTATTGATGATATTATCTCTATGAACCACCAACATTTACCCAAGCTTCACTTTTGTGACCCGCATCAGTCTCCCAAACGCAATTGCCGGTCATGAAAGTATAGCAGCTATGGGGCGCCACTCACTACAGGCTCATGGATCCATCTGAACTGCCCGCGAATATCGCACTTGATCACATGCAGCAACTCAGTGCCATGCATCCCCATGTCAAAGGGACAGAAACCCATGTGCATAAAATTGTATAATACTGTCGAAAGGATCGATGGACCAAAAGGGGGTGAATTGGGCCTTTTTCGAATTTCTAGTATTGAAAAACAACAACCTTAACATATCCAATACTACGGAAAGAGGCCAATTCACCACGGAGCCAAGAGCTACACTACCAACCCAGCATACTAATTGAACAAGCAAAGAAGCAATTAATTCAAGAAAAACAAGATACTCTACGAGAAATAATAACAACTAGGCAAGAAGATAAAGACATGACAAGTATTGAAATGCTAGGAAGTAAATGCGGAAGGAAATGCTCGAAGTAAAGTAAGAGGCAGAGGGACAACCAGATTTTTTCCGGTGGTATCAGTGTGTTGGCTCATACCCCTAGTCCACGTTGCAGCACTCACTAAGAGTATTGTCGCCTTCCAAGACACCGAGTCATGAGCACTCACTAGAAGTCTCCGTTCACCAACTCCGGCGAGGTGGATCTCAAGCTTCGTACATCACCAAGCTCCTCGGGCTTCCACAATCCAAGGCAAGCTCCGAAGTGGCACCAACAATCACCAAGATCACCTAGGTGCAGCCAAACACCAAGAGTAACAAGTCTAAAGCCTTCTCTTGATCAGGAGCCAATCACCAAGAATGGATGCACACTAACTCTCTTTCCTAACCAAGTCCTTAGCCTTGCTCTTGATGATGAATTCCACTACTAACAGATCAATTAAGTTCAATGGAGACTCTCAGCTGTAAGGTGTGTGAATGAACTTCTCAGGGTGCCAAGAGTCCTTAATGAGAGCCATTGGAGGCCTTTAAATAGGCTAAAAAAAAGCAATTACAACCATTATGAAAAAGTTACAGTTTTCTGCGTAATACGCCCAATGATCTGGCATTGCCTCCGCTCCCATCGTTGGATGATCCGGCGAATGTATCTCAGCCGTTTGAAAAACTAGTCGTTACTGTTCAGTTAATTCATCTGATGTTCCAGTTTCAACACATCAGATCATCCGGTGAATGTAACATTTTTCCTCCAGAAACTCTAGAAGGTTTTTGACCCCATCCAGAAACCATCCGGCGTTACACCAAGTATCGCCGGATCATCCGGTGAATAAGGGTTAATTCACACAGAGATTTCCAGAGAGAAATGCCAATTCGTTCCACGTTCACTTGACCCAACGTCGGATGATCCGGTGAATGTAAATTGTTTCAATGTAAATTGTTTCTGCCTCAGCAAACCACTAAACCAGAAATCATCCGGTGAATCTGTTCTCTTATACGCCGGATCATCTAGTGAATAAGAAAAATATCGATCTTCTAATTTTAGTTGAGTCTTGTGTTGGGCTTCGCTCGAGACTTGATATGTGTTGTATTAGAGTCCCTTTGAGCTGTCTAGTGACTAGAATTGAGAGAGTGTGCATCCAATTTAAATGACTGGCATCCAATCAAGGTACTTGGCTTTACCGCCCCCCCCCCCCCCCCCCCGGTAATAGTGTGATCTCTATAAAACTAGAAAATCTATCGTACCTAAGTGTCCTTCTTCCACCTTTGCGACACTTAGGGCTAGAAGAGTCCTTAGTCTTGAGAGAATCCTTTGAGTTAAGCTTTCAGGGACTTCAACATAAAATCCAATGTAAATATTATCCATTGAATAATCCATTTGAATTCCAACCAATTAGAATACCCATTTGCTGCACAAACTCGTTAGTCACAAATTATGGTTGTCATTAATCACCGAAACATACGTGAAAGGGCCTAGATGATTACAATCTCTCCCTTTTTGGAGACTGATGACAACACAAGCATAGTAAACGAGTAGAGCTTAAAGAAATAAAAGCGCACGGAGCTCGAAGGCTCGGCCAACATCCATAGCATGTATGAAACAAAAGTCAGGCACAAGTAGCAAATATACATGCCATGAATAAAAAACGTAGCAAAACCAATCAAGGGGTCCTGAAAGCTACAATAACTCCCCCTAGCTCTACTCCTACCCTCCCCCTAAGAAATCTCCCACTTTGGCATCGAAGCACCAAACGGATCGACTCAGGACTACTGCCTGGGGACAACCTCAAACTGTGAATGAAGCATCACCATCGTCGTTCGAGGGAGTAGAGTCTGACGTTGGAAGTCCCGACGACTCGACTGTTGGCACTGGAGTAGAAGCTGTAGTAGACGAGCGGGTACTAGCACTGCTAGGGAGGATCTCTGCTGAACTCACTACCGGATCAACTGGTGTAGGCTCTCGGGCCTCTAAAGTGACAACTGAAGAAACCGACTATGCTGTAGGTGCTGGTACAGCTGTCTCTCACCTGAATGTACTGGAGCTGTCGTCTTAGGGAGATTCACCGTCCGTGTCACTGTAGATGAGGCAGCTATGAATAGCATCACGTACGGTAGAGGAGAAAAAATAGGTCAACTCGCCGAAACCATGTAGAGCAGACATCGTGAATCCTGAGGTCGGTGGTGACACAGTGACGTGTTTTACCCGCGTCCCCAATGTGTCTTAACCCGTGTCGCCTTAGAACGATCCTGACATAGTGAAGTTCGTACGATGATATGGAGTGGATCATATCGTTCAAGAAAGATCAAGACAAATGTTGGCACATGAAGATGATCAAAAGGCTTGACGGAGGTTCATCAACATCGAAGGAGATGAAATGGAATGTGCAAGACAAATGTATAACTAGCTTGTAGGGAATTTCATTTCACTGGATTAAGGTTGAGTAGAGAAGACCTCTGACTGGCTTTAAGATAGATGGTCATACTATTAAGAGGGACAAACATGTTTGTACTTGGGTTGTCTAGTGTCACTTGGGTTGATGCTAGGATCGGCGTGGAAAGAAGAGTGAAAACCCTTTGAAAAATGATTTGCAGATGCTAACTAAGGCTTAATTAACGGTGTTGATCATCCCATGGAAGATCATGTGGAGTTGGCATTGTTTCGAGAAATTGTTTTTTCGATGTGCTAGCCCCTAACTATAGGATGGTTCTTGGTTTGGAATAATGTACTGATCCATTGTGTTTTCGCTCAATTATTCAAGGGGGATTTGTTGCATTTTGAGTAAGCTTTTCAAACAAACGTTGGTCAGGCTGTCCAGTGCAGCGGACAAGGTTTTCGAGTAGCTCGAGCTCACGCACTTCTTCGAGGGACATATGTGTACATCTACTTGTGGAAGTAAACGATGATGAAGCGTTCTTTACTACCCTTGTGTATCCGCTGGTGTCTATTATATAGAGCCGAAACCCTGGCTAGGGATTTACAAGAAAGGCAACCGAAACAACCAAATCAATCTAGGATTACATGAGATAACTTGGGCAGCAAGCTAGGGTTGTTTCGGTTGAGATTTGGCAAGATTTACAAGTAAGGGAAGTAAAGATTCTATCTAACCTAATACCCCCCCTCAATCACAACCCATCTAGGTTGAGATTGCGTCGAAATTCCAGAAGCCGTCGGTTGATAGAGCTTTTGTAAATCCGTCGGCAACTTGATCATTCGTGGATATAAACCTTACTTCCAACCGCTTACTGAGGATCCGAAAACGCACTGAGCATGAGCGATGTAGAAGGCTTTAGAGCTTATCACTGAGATGAGAATACCAAGCTCGGGGTGCCTGTTTTAGCCCATACAAAGATTTCTGCAGATGACAATGATAATGTGGATGAACAGCATCACCAAAACCTGGAGGTTGCTTCATATAAACAGTTTCCTCTAGAACGCCATGCAAGAACGCGTTCTGAACATCCAATTGACGAAGGCTCCAATTCTGCACGATCGCTAGAGCTAACACCAATCGAATAGTGGAATGCTTGACGACAGGGCTGTAAGTGTCGTCATAATCAACCCCGTACTGCTGTTTGAACCCTTTGGCGACCAAACGAGCTTTGAGCCTGTCAACAGATCCATCAGCTTTATATTTAATTTTGAAGACCCACTTACAGTCTATGAGATTCTGATCATTTGACGGGGGAACTAAGCGCCACGTGTTGTTCCGTTTAAGCGTAGAGAATTCTGCTTCCATAGCTTCTCGCCAATGTGGGTTAGCAAGTGCTTCGACAACAGAAGATGGTTTAGTAACTGGAGTCACCGAGTTGGCATAACGGACAGTACCTCCATGAAGCGCTTGGGCTTCGTTATTCCATGCTGAAGACGTGTGCGTGGTTCAGATGCGGACACCGGTACCAGGGCCATTTGTACCGCAGAGGATCCGGGCGGGAGATCATCTTGAGGAAGTGCAGTGTCAGAAGCTATCGGGGCATCAGCAGCAGGAGCGACGGCGAGGGAATCGGGCACAGGTGTTGTCGGTGAGGGCGCAGGTGTACTGCCAGACAGACCAGCAGAATGCGGCACCTGATCCGAGGTTGATGCTGCATGCGTATCAATCACATCACCGGATCCAAGGAAAGGGGCACCATTATTTGATGTAGAATCAACACCGCCCTGCACACCATGCTGCACAAAAGAGGGAACATGCAAAACTGAAACAGTAGAATGATTAGCATTATCAGTAATCTTATCATCCCCACATGATTGTGACGGTAGAAGAAGGACATCTGCCGTGTATCGGACACCGGCATTGTGTGGGAGCGCAGCAAAAGGAAAAACCTTTTCATCAAAAACAACATCCCTCGAAATATATATTCGTCCGGAAGAAATATCTAGGCACTTAAACCCCTTATGCATATTGCTATATCCAAGAAAAACACATCGAGTGGATCGAAATTGTAACTTATGACTATTATATGGATGTAAATTTGGCCAGCAAGCGCAGCCAAAAGTGTGGAGGGATGAGTAGTCTGGTGTGGCACCCGTCAATTTATGCAAGGGAGTGTCATGATCAATAACTTTGGATGGGGTTGTATTGATGAGATATGTGGCGGTTAAGAAGGCGTGATCCCAATATTTGAGCGGCATGGAGGCTGTAGCAAGCAAAGCTAGTCCAACCTCGACGATATGATGGTGCTTTCGCTCGGCTGCACCGTTTTGCTGATGGCTATGAGGGCAAGACACTTGATGATGAATGCCGATGGATTTAAAAAGCTGATTCAACTTCTCATATTCGCCGCCCCAATCAAATTGAAAAGCTAGAATTTTGCGATCAAACATGCGCTCAACTAATTTCTGGAATTCACAAAAGGCATTATAGACATCAGATTTACGACGAAGGAGGTAGATCCAAGTAAACTTGCTGTAATCATCAATAAAAGTAACATAGTATTTGTAGCGGCCAAAAGACTCCATGGCCGGACCCCACACATCCGAAAAAACTAACATAAGAGGTGCACTCGATCTACTGGAAGACATAGGGTAAGGCAACTGATGAGCCTTAGCCTGAAGACAAGCATCACACACTGAAGTGGAGGACTTATTGCTATCACATGGTAAACTCGATTGACTAATGACACGAAGAACAATATCGCGTGATGGGTACCCAAGACGATTGTGCCAACAATCCAATGGGACGCGAGTAGTATTGAATGTTTGCTTCGGGTGGAAAGATGAAGATGACGGCAAAGGATATAGCCCATCCTCACATTTGCCGTGGAGCATAAGTTTCACAATTTTCCTGGGCGGATTGAAACAGATTAAGCTTCGATTTTAGTCATTGTTGAAAGCGACGTCCATTAAGCACACTACATTGAAGCTTGAGTGATGCTGGATGATGGTACAGAGCCTCGATCCTGTTAGTAAACTTGTATTAAAACACTTTGAAGATCGGGATGACAGAAGTTATTACCATGATCCTAATTATTTCGAAGGATGATTCCTGCTTTCGTTTCAGTTCAACAAGTATCTTGCAACCTTACTCTCAGATTCTCAGTATTCATGAGACAAGAAGAAAGAAAGAAAAATTATACTGAACATGGTGAGGTTACAGTATTGGGTTAGCAGCAAAGTGACAATTTAGGGCCGCGCTTCAAGATGTGACTGACACTCAGGACATCTGTGGCGCACCACAGCATCCAATGCATCTGAATCACAAATTGCTGAAGCTTCACGTGTAATCTTGGACAGGAAGTCCAAGATCAGACCTTGCAATATTTTATTTTTTTGAGGTAACAGATCTTGCAATATCAGTGACACATTTTATACAGAACAAACCGAAGAAACACAAGGGTCATATTTCTTTTATAACACTTGGGTTCAAGAAACAATACATACAGAGACACAGCCACTACTCCTAATCAGCTCTGTTCAGCTGCACCAACCAGGTTTGGAGGAACATCACAATGGATCGAGTGAGTCTAGAAGGGACGACATGCTAATATTAGTCCCCTTCCTGTAATTAGATAATTAGATCTCCTCCTCCCCTCAATCATCATTAGATAATTAGATCTCCTCCTCGCTTCAGCAACCACGACGACCATTATTTTCTACTCTACAGTACTAGTAACAAACAAATCAAAGGCGAAGAAGAAGAAGCAGGCATGGACGCCTGCGTGCGTATGTACACGGCGCCAGGGGCAGGGGAAGAGGGGCTGCCGGCTAGTACATCAGGAAGACACATTCCTGACGATGTCAAGACTAAGAAGATGTACATGTACAGCCGGCCCTAGTCGCTCCTGACGATGTCAAAACTAAGAAGATTCAACTCGGCCCCTCCGACCCCACTAAGGTGACTTACATCAGGGCCGGGTTGGATCTCAAATAGGAAGACACGTTCATCAAGTTTCTACAAGGCAACCACGATGTGTTCGCCTGGAAGCCGACCAACATGCCTGGGGTGCCTAGGGACTTGATTGAGTACAAACTGAATGTAAACCCCCGATGCCAAGACTTTCAAGGAGAAGCTTCGATGCTTCGTGCCGGATTAGAAAGAAATCATCAAAAAGGAGGTAGTCAAGCGTGTCTTGATCGACAGAGGCAGCAGTCTCAACCTATTTTTCTACAAGATCTTCCTGAAGATGGGACTTAAAATGTTCGACTTGCAAGCCAGCGACGCACCCTATTACAGGGTCATATCTCGTTACTCAGCTCATCCACTCAGCCACATAAACCTCCCTGTCACGTTTGGGACAAAGGAGAATTACAGGACAGAAGTCTTGCGGTTCGAAGTGGCCGATGACAACTTAGCCTTCCATGCCCTCATTGGGCGACCAGGACTGACTAAGTTCATGGCAGTCCCCCACTATGCCTACCTAGTCCTCAAGATGTCGGCTCCCAACGGAATCCTCAGCATAAGGGCCGACCTGCGCAACAGGTATTCTTGTGCGCAAGAAAATGTTCTGTTGGCTAAGGTTGGTCAGTAGGAGGCCGACAAGAAAGAAATGCAGAGGAGTTCAACCGCCTGAAATCTTCCCTCCAAAATGAGAAGTCAGACCCGTCGCTACCCAAATCCAAGACCTAGATGGCGGCCCTAGTCGCTCCTGACGATGTCAAGACTAAGGAGATTCAACTTGGCCCCTCCGATCCCACTAAGATGACTTACATCAGGGCCGGGTTGGATCTCAAATAGAAAGACACGCTCATCAAGTTTCTACAAGGCAACTACGATGTGTTCGCCTGAAAGCCGGGCAACATACCGGGGGTGTCTAGGGACTTAATTGAGCACAAACTGAATGTAAACCACGACGCCAAGACTTCAAGCAGAAGCTTCGATGCTTCGTGCCGGATTAGAAAGAAATCATCAAGAAGGAGTTAGTCAAGTTTTTAGATGCAGGGTTTATTAAAGAAGTGTACTATCTGGACTGGCTAACCAACCCTGTACTCGTTCAGAAGAATAAGTAATGGAGAATGTGCGTTGATTATACCAGTCTCAACAAGTGTTTTCCAATTTGTCCTATTTTTCCAAGTGTTTTCGAATCAGATGAAGTAAATAACAAAAACCATAGTAAATAATTATATACCCCCTCTGTCCTAAAATGTATGACACTTCTTAGTTTATTTTTGTATTAAAAAATGTCATATACTTTAGGACGGAGGGAGTAGTATCTTATAGGCGGTAGCCATGGCGGCGGCGGCAGCAGCAGCAGCCTTGCTGGCGTCCTCGATCTTGTTCCTTGCCTCTTTTTTAATAAAGAAACTCTTCAAAAGCCACAATATAAGTCTCCCCCTGTCCATTTGTGAGCACTTTTTTAATAAAGAAACTCTTCAAAAGCCACAATAAATACAACTCTTATTTTGATTTTGCAAGATACAAACACACTAATTTCAAAATAAATACTTTCTCTCTCTCTCTCTCTCTCTATATATATATATATATAATGTCTGTTAATTCAAATTTGAATTAGTGAACGTCATATAAAAGAGATGAAAGGAGTATACTATATGCCTATTGGGCGAGGCACTCATATAATGAAGGGCGGACCCAGGCAGTGGTGGGGTAAGAATCTTCGCTTAACCTAGCCAACTGCGTCGTCATTAATCATATGGAACCAGATTCCTTACCGTGACAGTGTTGGTTTGTTAATGGGCATGGTACTCGTCTAGCTTAGATGGCACCAGCACTTAAGACGACGTCACATGACAAAGTTTATATCGGGGAATGCATGTGACTACGGAGGAGCTGAATTGAAAACTAACAATTTACAGATATGGAATTTCAATGAATTATAGAAACTTTATTCTCTTGTCGCTGGTAGAGTCAAGTCAGTTTGACGACGTGGTTGACAGTGGGAGACAGTATACTATAAGACATGGCTCCAAAAAATAATTGTACTAGAAGACAATCCATTTGCATAGGATTTCGAACTTTTAACCGTTTAGAAATGATTATATGTGACCAATGAGACAACCGTATTCTTGAGACTACTCACTTCGTTCATATATCGCTAGAAGCAATTTTGTAACCTACGACACATATATTTCTAGTGACGTTTAACAGAAATGTCACAATTAGAATAACATTTATGACAGTCTATAAATTTTATCACAAATTAGCAGTTGGTCCAAATCAAGACACATATTTTTATGAGAAAATTCTTTGAACTGTCATATAATGAAAATAAAAATGTCATAGAGTATGTATTCATTCCTTAGTAGGAGTCCTCCGAGCATTTATTTCAAAAACAAATCTATGTAAATTGAGTTGTGTCCTTATGAGAAACTCTATTGGAAAAGTTTCAAAAAGAAATTTACTCAAGACACGCGTGAGGAAGGGATATAGGCTATGTTTGGGACTCCTTCCATTTCAGAAATTTTGTGAAGTTGGTAAAGCATCTTATTATCTGCTTCAAATATTTATGAAGTTGAAGTTGCAGATATATAGATAGTATTCTGAATAACTGTTTTATATTTTTAAAATATAAATATTAAATATATTCAATTTAATTTATAAACTCTAGATTCAGTGTAAAGCTGGAGGGTGAAGTATTCCCAAACACCCCCATAGAAGTCTTTTTTTCTTCCTTCAAAATTGAATATTTTATATGAGAAATATATATGTCCTCAAATAGAAGTTTTAAGTGTTATTTGAGATATGTATAGTTTAAATTGGAATTACTTTACTTAACTTTAGATTCATAAGAAAAAAAATAAAAACATCCAAATCTGTTGAATACGACTAACATTTTCTCTTTGAATTCATGGGCTACAATCTTTTTGACCCGGCCCGCAGGTTAAGTTGTTCGGTTATCCTTGGGCCGATGGGTCGTAAGGCTCATGTGAACCGGTTTGATTTAGGATTGAGTCGGATAGTTCTTTACTAAAATTTCAAAGCAGGTTAAAGAACCTTATTTATCGCACCGCTCCATGCTCAGATTTATTGATTACTCCGTATATTGTTGGTAACACGGACATAAGGAGTAGCTTATGGGGCCAAGCTGAATATGACATGATTTTTCGTTCTACCATTATTGTATTACAGTAGCTAACTACTTTACAAATCTTTCCATAAAATAAATATGAGATTAGTTGTCCGAGGGCGTGGGGGTTTGAACGAGCTAGCTGCGGCGTTGGGATCTTTAATTTGTATGATGTAAGGTGATGTTTAGATCCTCTTAACTAAAAATTAGTTTAATACTTGAATGCTAATTAGGATATCACTACAAGAAACTGCAAAACATATATAGATGAAAACTCACATAGTTACCTCTAATAGATCGACATACTTATGTAGCACCAACATACTTATCCGACATAGTTAGTTCGACGTTCTTATCACTAATACAGCGCACCTGCTAACGCAACGGTTTAAAAGATTATTAATTCAAACTAACTACAGTTACGATTCTTCAATCTATTTCAAAATATGAATTATTTGATATTAATTATTAATTATGATATTTCAATTTATTTAAAAAATGTAAATAATTGATACTCATTACTAATTATGATTCTTTAATTTTTTCAATGCATTCAAAAATATAAATTATTTACTATTTAATGTCATGACCGTGATATACGGGTTGAATTCTAAGTACTATTTTTATTTAACTTTTACGGCAACAGTCTTATGCATCTTGCATAGACGTTGACGCGTTGCGCTTGCACGGTTATGCACGCAGGGGTGTGTGGCTTCTGCCGGTGGAGTGCGGTGTAAAGGGGAGTTACACAGGTTGTATGATTCTACGTGCTAGACATTGAGATTCTAATTTTTTTTAACATAATAAGTTTATTAGGTGATTGTGACATTTCCTTGTTGGCAGCGTAAAAAATAGAAGGTGATACCACACATGATGCAGATTATCTCTACATATTAAAATTTGGATATTCAATTAATTTGAATGTAATTAATTTATTATACTGGCACATGAATAGATATGTAACGAGGTGAGAAGGAACAGTAGATCTACAACGAGTACTCATACTCGACATAGATCAACGCTTCATGTTCATTTTGTCAACAGGACACTCATCTAGATATGTTGAGAAGCCGACATACTTAGGTATGCGGGTGCCACGTCATACCGACATATTTACAATGCTAAGTATGTGGACAAACCGACATTGCTTAACTGAATTAAGTTTGTAGACCTCAACATACTTAGGGCTTCTTTGAAATGCAGGGTAGAAAAATGTAGGAATAGGAAAAATATAGGAATAGAATAGGAATACATGTGCAAAACATAGGAATAAAAAACACAGGAATTTTGAAGGAGGAGTTGTTTGGATTGGTTGTAGGAAAAATGTGGGAATCTTCAAAAGTAATAAATTAACTTGGACCCACTCGTTGAGTTACCAAGGCATTCATCCACTCATTCCTGTACGATGTTATATGTGTCAGTAGATCAGCGCAATCAAGAAGTGATCCAAGCTCTGGTTACCATTTTGATTTGCCTCGTTCCTACGCATTGATGGAAAAAAGAGCTCTGAGTAGATGTTTTGTTTCCTGAGAATTTCGTACGAAATAGGTTGCAAAGGAATACTTCCTCCAATTTTCCTATGCTCCAATCCTGCAAGCCAAAGGATGCTACAGTATCAATTCTTATAGAAAATCAAATCCTACAATTTTCCTATAAAATTCCTTTGAACCAAAGGAGGTCTAATTTGACCGACATATGTTTCCCAATTTATTGTAGTGTATGTAGATATGAACTAATTTCAAAATTAATTTTAGAAATCATGACTAAATGATGATTAGAATCTATCATACTAATTATATTACCATTAGCCCGTTTTTCAATACAGCAAATGTGAGCAAAAGTAGTTACTAGTGTTGACTTGAAGCTCTACAGATGGTGCGTCGGCTGTGTCCATTCACAAAGACTCTGCCGCGACGTTTCTGTCCATGGGTGCATCAAACAGCATGGGTGGCGCTGGCCATGATCCCACGCCCGGCGTTTGCATCAGTCAGCATCCCAAACCGGTAAGCTCCTGCTCTGCTCCGATTCATTCCTGCTCAGTAGGTGCTCGATGAAAGGCCTCAGCCGGTTATGCTTCCAAAGTAGTACGTTGCAGAAGCTTCTCCAGCAGACACAACTGGGTAGGTTTTTACTAGCGTTTCAAAATACTTGGAGAGGAAGGTATTTGAGCACTTCTCCTAAGTTAACACAGTCTCCTTGTTGGCGTAGAACCACTGCTTCGCTTTCTCTAACAGTGAAAAAGAAAAAAGACGAAGACGTACCGCATCTGTAGAAACTTCACAGATGGTGAAGATGTTGCAAATCTCCAAGAAGTGTTGAAGATGAGCATTAGCATCCTTTGATGGCTTGCTATAAAATGAGCTTTGCTGCACTATGTTGATGAGTGCAGACTTTAAGTCGAAGCTCACCTCCCCGACATTAGTCTCTGGCCTCTTCGGTATGTTGGAGACGGACAGAGCCGAAAACTTGTGGATTGTCTTGTTGGTGGTCATGGGTTCGTCAACGGCAGGAACACCCTCAAACTGGTCAATGATCTTACGGACGACGGATTCCTTTGGTCTAGGCGTAGAATTTCTGGATTTTCTCCGTAAAAGTGCGTCAGGATCCGGCTGGTAATTGTCCGGCAGGTTGAAACTGGACATGCACTCCCCTGTTAAGACCAGACACAAGAACAGGGTGAGCCTGCAAAAGACTAGTTGTAATTGCTAAACTATCCTCACTTCCTTTCTAAGAATGATAGAAATAACTGGCTTTCCCGACAACGGTATCAGAAATGCTTGTTGACATTTCTTATGCAACTCCGCAAGCGCCACGGAAATATCAATTTAGTATTTCACTGGAAGTATTCTCCAGCTACAGTATTTAATCCAAGGGAAGTATTGCCTCTATCACAACTTAGAGAATGGAAGTAGCGAACAAGAATAGCAGGTTACGACTAGCTTAAGCAGGGATAAACGTTATCAAAAGAGATAACAGACACATACTCGGTCAGTTGCCCTATAGTTAAGCTAAGGTTTCACCTTGCCGGGAGGTTTTAGGCTAAGCTACGATTCCTATATAACCTATATACTCTATACCTATCACAGCACATTACCTAGGATTCCGATACGGTACACTCTAAAGTCCTAGACTGCTTCGCGACTCTGGCAGGTGGGTATCACAGCAAGGAATCCAAACAAGGGATATCTCAACCCCCAGATTCTTGCCGTATTATCGCGTCGGCGGGGTGAACTACAGCGACCAACAGATGCTGTCACCACGAGCGGCTACCACAACATTCCGTGCGAGCACGCAAACCTTCAAAGTTGAAATTACTCCGGACACCTCGTTCACAAGTAAAACCAAGACCTTCCCCTTATGTTTAGGAAAAGATCCCTGAGTAGATTCCGATTACTCCCAACTAAACCTAACGGTAGTAATCGGAAATCTAACTCAGGCGAATCACCCACAGTAAAATAAACAGGTAGAGTGGGGCCTAAGTGGTAGTAACTATGCACGCATCTAAGCTCAAGGTAAGAGTAAATAAGTACTAAGTATATATAAAGGCACATGATATAGAGTACTCAAGCTACCTATATAGATATGGAATATAGATAAAGTAACTCGAGCAACTCTAAAGTCCGACTCTTGGAAAACCGAAAAGATACAAGAGCTCACCGGCTCCGAAGGACTGAATCCGGAGTCCGAGCTACGCTCGACTCGACCTAAATTTCCGACAGGGCTACACCTAAGCTAAAACTAAAGGAAGAGCACTACAACTCGGAATTTCTCTGGCTTTGCACAAGAGTGGAGTGTGTGTTGAACCCTCAGGAGGCTCCAGCTTAAATAGGAGCCCGAGGTCGGTTACCCCCAGGCCGGCCGGCCTGGGGTGGGCCTACCTGGCCTGGTAACCGCCTCCAGGAGGCTCCCACATCCTTCCACGTGTACTATGTAGAGTCACGGCCAGGTTTCCCCCGAGTGAAGGTCGGTCGGGCTTGACTTAGCCCGCCCGGGGTGGCTCTAACCTGAGCTGGGTCAACCCCAGGCCGGCCGGGTGTGAGTCTAGCCCGCCCGGCCTCCTAGCCCGAGTGACTGCCCGGTGGACCCTCCAAAATGGCGCGTAGATTATGTGGAGAAGCCGTGGGAGTGATCGATGCCGAAGTGGTGGACTTGCCAGGTCGGCCGGGACCAATGTGAGGTCGGCCGGCCCCCCTTAGCTAGGGTTGGCTTGGCCCTCCTGACCTTGGCCTTTCCCAGGCATTTGCACCCTGATTTGGCCCATGCCCAGATCGTCCGAGACGACCACAGGCCAGCCGGGCTGGCCCTAGGCTGGCCGGGTTGGGTCCTGGCTTGGTCGGGTCAGGGCTTGGCCCCAAGGTCGGCCGGTCCCTCCCCAGGCCGACCGGGCCAGGGTAGGTTTGGTCAGCCTCCCCTTTGGCTCGACATCGTTCATCTTGCTATCAAAGCACCCGTCGAGGGTCGGGATTGCCTGGCTCGCAATCCGACCCTCAATTTTGTGGAGTTTTCCTTCATTTTCAACACGAACCGAGTGTCTACTTCTTCCGAGTCCCTCCATCGAATATTCAACAAAACTCGTGGAACTCGGTTAGTAGTTAGGGTAATAACATGGTAAATTTTTGCAAATCTCGACATGTTGGCACATAAAGTTGAGAGTAACACAAGAAGCCGAAGAACATTTTCAATAGCTTCCTGCTTATGTATCATCTCCTCGATATACTCAAAACATCTGTGGATGAAATCACCTTAGCGGCTTAGCCAGTATTTTTAACATCAACTCAGAAAACTGAGATGCATAAAACTTATTGCAACTAGTAAAAGTAATACTACCTTCGTTTCGCAATACTTGTCACCGGTTAGTTCAAAATGAACTTGAACTAACCGGTGACAAGTATTGCGAAACGGAGGTAGTATATAAGTACATATTTTAGTTTTAGTTTATGTTTTCTTTGTACCCAGTAAACAAAAAAGAATAAAGAAGAGAAGATATACTCACATTTCAAAGTTCTGAACCTCCAATATTGTTTGTTCTATGTCCAGTCGAGCATGAAAGGAGGGCTTTCCCGTGAAAGATTGCAAGTGTTGTGCCAAATGAACATGCCTCTAATTTAAGGATGCAGTTAGTACAGTTAAAACAGAGGTAAAATGAAGAGCACACAAACTCACAGCTATCTCGGGTAGAGAGTGCAATCGTCTCACAAAATCCTTCAGCTCAGAAACTGACTGAGTCTGTACAATAAAAATAATGTTAAATAAATCTATATCAAGCTGTAACAACATATAGATTTTGCACTTTTCTGTATGGAAATATATTACAGCCACATTATTACACAGTATTACCCAATTTAAAAAGTATCTGCAGACAATTTTCTTAAAAAAATATTTTTGAGGTACAGGGAGCCGAAATCTCTCGAGGAACAGACAAATTGGTGCTGCCCAGGCTGTATTCCCCTATACTTGAGGCACTAATCTACTGATCTATTGCTAAGACTTGCCCTGGCTCTACGATACTTATTCAAGACAAACTGCTAATGACACAAGACAAACTGTTAATGACACAATGCATATGAAATTTGTGGGATAATAGCATGACATTTTAATGTTTAAATGCCGATGATACGATAGTGTACTTATTAAATGCCGATGATATGATAATGTTTAAATGCCAATAATTTGTGATATCACACCAAACATTCAATTTATCAAACAATTCTAAGGATTCCTGGTCTAAAAGATACAATGTGTTATAGAGGCATTCTCCATTAAGGAAATATTAATTTAATAACAAGTACGCCAATAAAAATTCTAAATTTAAACATATGGGCTCATTGTAATTTTTAACTCATTTTAAAACAAATGTACTATCTGAAACATATATGCACTCAGGCATTTGCACTATTTTCTTCGACAGTATTAGTAAAGCATAATAAATATCAATGTCAAGATAACACTAAACACTTCAGTTCTTACATTAGTGGATTTTACTTCTGCGTAATCTTGCTGAATAGATGTTGCCTTTTGACGCAAGACCTGCAACCAATATAATTTAAAATCGTTTAAGTTTGATAAAAACGGTAGTAGCTGGAACATTACACATATTTGCAGTTAGGTATAAAATTAGCCAGAACAAGCAAAACCACAAAAAGGTTAGCACAAGTTCATTCAATGACAGACAAGAGCCAAAGTCAGTGATGTAAACCTGAACTACAACTTCAAAATTGAGGTCTCGAATCTCCTTGTATAACTTATCACTGAAAATATTGAAGATTAATATAAATATATGGCATAATGTGAAGCAAGTGTAGGTACAGTAATAAGCATATCTAGAAGGTTCAATTAACCATAAGTATTTAGAGGTGGACAAGGATCCTGATAGAAGCATATACAGAAAACCCAATACTTGCAGGAAAAAGAAGTGGAGATAACAATCTTAGAACTATATTAACATGTATTTGAATATATGAAGAATACTGTCGGAGGCTATATATATATATATATATAACAACGGATACTTACCTTGAATTCAGAGGAACCTTAACCTTTTTTCCATCCTGCTGGTTCCCCATGATGCTTGCATCAACTTCAACAGACCCGTTATTAATTTGAAGCATCTGCAAAACCAAACATGATCACAGAATTACACAACAAATATCCCAGACTTGCTGGCCCATGAGAGCCAAAATCACATCTGGAATAGGCAAAACGAGATAAATCGTAATGAAGCTAAGATGCTCTATCACCCTACTGCAAAAACTAGAAAAAGCATGAATATATGCAATTTCAGTTAAACTAAGTGTACATAGTAAACTACCATGCAGCCACCAGTTGCACACAGAAGCCTAAGCTCATGGAGAAAGGTGGGTCAGGATTCAAACTGTAAACCTCCGAGACCTTTAATTCTGATACCATACTAAGCTCCTATGACCAACCATTTGTATAAAAAAGTATAAGAGTGGTGAGAAAAGTAGACAATTCAGTTATATTTCAACAGTCTAAATCCACAAATTGCAATCCAGTGATAGGTATTTTCTAAAAGAGGATCATAGCAGTAAGTGTAATCTAACAATAGAAGGGCACAAGTCGCCAGGGCACAGGATAGTAAATCTTATTCCACATTTCTGAATTATATCTAAAAGCTAATTGCTTTCAAGGCGAGTTCACAAACATTCTATAGAAAAATCACTTATAGGGCGTTTGGGTCCATTCATTTTGGTGGAATTGGAATTTACTTAAATAGTCTTGGTTCAGATATAAGCTTATCCCAAATTCATGGGGTGGAGGAAGGGAAATGATTTTGTGTATCAGTAGAATTTGTTTCTACTCTACAACTTATAGAACGCTCTTCGACTCACTCCTCAATAGTAAAAACAAAGCATATAAATATCTCCGATATCTTGTTAATAATAGTATACAAATATATTTTGCATAAAACAATATTAGCTTAATTGATATGTGTCTAAATGACTATTGTTATAATGGAATTCAATTCCAGGATCCAAACAGGCCATTAGAGAAAACATTTGTTTACAACCAATAGCAAATCGTAAAAATTTTGCAAACATTATATAGAAAAATCACTTAAAGAAAATATTTGTTTACACCATAGCAAATCATAAAAACCAATCACACAACTATGACAACACAATTGCGTAGTGCAATTATGCATGCATAGTAGGACAATCAGAAAAGGAATGTCTTGATTAACTTTGGATAAAGCAATGCTAGAGTGTTGACTCAATTTTGATAAGTCAACACTAGAATGTGAATGTCAACACCCAAAGTTTATAGTGGCTACTTTATCAGAAGATCGTATATCTAGTGGAGATAGTCTTGGTGTGCTAATAATCTAAGAAACATTTTTATTCATCTGATCCATCACAAGAAACCATAATTAGGGGTGTGGAAGGTCCTATTGAATGAATTGCACCAACCAGTTCACCTAAAAGCTAAGTTGATAGGGAAAGATGGTCTATTCTTTTATATTCTAACACCCCCTCTCACTGGCAGGCTCTCTTAGGACACATACGTGGAATCAGAGTTGGCTACAATTTATTTTAATTTTTTTAAATTGCATCTGTCAGGATTCAAACTCGAGACCTCTGGCTGTGATATCATATTAAATGAACTGCACCAACCAGTTCACCTAAAAGCTTAAAGCTGATAGTGAAAATGGTTTACTCGTTTATATTCTAACAGGTCCCACTATCATTTAAATGTTTCTTCTAACTGGGATAATTCCATTTACGTGATAGAGGGGTCTCTCATCACCTCAAATTGTGGTCTGTCATGAATGGACTAGAGGGTCACATATTATTGTTAACATCACACATGACATTTACACATATTTCCTTATTAAAATGTCAGAGATTAATAGAAAATATTTCTATATCAAATTCCCATGAATAATATGGATAACAAGGATTTGTAGCCTACCTCATCCAATAAACCTTCATATGTTAACTGAGAGCACATTGGTGTCACCATGTCCACCTGAATGAGATAAGCACAAATTAGAAATCCTAGACGACACCAAAATAGTATAAGGATGTATGTGTATTGTTTTATTTTAGTAGATGGCTTAAGGGCAACAAATATGCAGTAGACAGCAGCATGGTTCTCTTTAGAGTTGAAGATATCAAAATGAATAGAAAAGACTTTAGAGTTGAAGATATCAAAGCAAGTAGGAAAGAATGTGTACCTCCCTATCCAACAAAATAACAGTGTTTATCTCTGGAATCCCCATCTAAAATATTGCAAAAAAAAGAAGTGGTCAGATTCAAACAAGCTTAGAGATTTTATTCACAAGAAAACAAGTCAATTGGTGTTACATCATCCATATTAACAGGATCCTCAAGTTGCATATGATTCAACAACTCCGCTGCCTTGGTTGAGGCCATACCCTTGGCCCTAACATTAGGAATAACTCCAAAGGCAAACTGGCAAAGCACAAGTAATACATGTAAGTGCATAGATTTAAATACTTAGTCACAAACAATTTTTCCATAATGCATGTAATTGTAAATTTGGTGAGAATGGTGCACTCCTCACAGAAAATATTAGCAAGTTAGCATGTCCATATTACCATTGCCGAGAAGAAATGCATCTTGAATTTGTTACTTTATTTCAGGAACATGACTCTGTATATCCATAACTGAAAGAAATAACAATACCTCTAACTTATGAATCGCTTTAGCAACATGCCAGATAGAACTTGTATCACCTTGGATAAGACACTCCTGAGAATAGTAAGTAACAAACTAAACTGAGATTCAGAGAAAAAATATATATGCTAGACCCAAATGCAATAATACCTGCAAACAATGTTCCAGTTCAAAAGAGAGGACATCCTCATCCAATGGAACAAGATACAATGGGTATTCTCCAATTGTCAACTTCTGATGTACTTTCTCTTCCTCTAAGACCTGCAAGTCCGAAGCACGACAGCGATCTTAGTTCAGCCCTCTTCCAACCACAACTTAATTAAAAGTTAATAAACATTCTTCAGTTCCATTAAAGTGAATCTTCGGTTCCATTACAGAAACGAGACAAGAAATCAGTAACTCCATCCAACCATACAGGAGCAGCAAATATATTAGTCCAGACAGGGGAAACAATAAACGGTACCTTCTCGCAAGCAACAGTGCGGCGTGGCACAAAGTAGAGGAAGTATTCCCTCTGGAGCCCTTTGGGTTCATCGCTCTTGATCTGACTTGCAATTAATTTCATGAAGCTGAGCTGAGACCGCACAAGATATATGATTTTCTGGCATTCCGTCTGCAGGGGATCGGACGAGAGGAGCCGCAGCTCTGCACCGTACTCCTGATAACCATAAGAGGCATTGTCAAGAACCATACTCGTGACTTGGTGTACCAGAGGTACCATGAGAAATACTAGTAGTGTTAAGATAACTAAGATCAGAGTAAAAGTAGAGCATTTTCTAAAGAGAAGTTGGTTAAGAGAAGGTGATCATCCTCGACAATTCACCGTTCCATCACCTCACCTTTAGAAGGGACGTCTGCACGACCAGAGACAGGGTCCCCGCCAGCTTGGGGTCGATGACAAGACACTTCTTCCCCCTAATCTGACAGACGCGACAAAGGAAATCAAATTCTTCAGTTCAGCATCAATCAACAGCAACGATAACCGGCAGTGGTGTGAGACGAGGGACTCACGCTCTTGAGGATGCTGAGCAGTTCCTTCTGCGACTGCTCCCTGCAAAAAAAGACCCACCAAACACAACTGTCAGAACCCGCAACAGGTGGAGGCAGGTGGTGCGGGAGGAGGGGATGGGACCTGAGTGCGGCGAGATTGAGCGGCGCGTTGTCGAGGTTGGGGATCTGCGCCATTTTGCCCGGGTACGGCCGCGCGTGGGGGGGGGGGGATCAAAGTCCAGGTGGATCAAAGTACGGCGGCGCGTCGGCGAGTTGGAGGCTACGTCAATCGAGCGCTCGGGCACGCAGAGGCAGTCCTCGGAGGCGAGAGTTGGAGGCCGGAGGGAGAGGGCGTCGCCTCGCCGCGGCTCGAGGAGGTGAGATCGGTGCTGGGATGTGGGCCTAGGGAAGGTTGCCGACCGGCACAAGCCGCCAGAACAGGCGTCATCATCGATTGAGCCGGATCCTGTGACGCTGGCAGGTGAATTTTGGATTGTAAAAAATGCAGCCTTCGTTCAAATATATATTTTGAAAAAAATATATATACTCTTTTAATCATACTTCACCCGCATAAAAAAGTTCAAGTCAAATCTTTTGTAATTAAAAGGAAATGAAAATATATTTATAAATAAATGGGGACCATATTTACAACTGTTGGTAGATGTTTTTTTCTTCCAAATATGTCATATTTTGTACTCCCTCTGTTTTGTAATTGTTGTCGTCCGCTAATTCAAAAATAAACTAACAGGCAACAACAATTAAAAAAACGGAGGGAGTATACGATAAAAGAGACATCATGAGATAAGAACAACAAAAATCTGATAAACAATGGAAAACTATTTCTAGTCATAACGGATTAAGGATGTGTTTGGAACCTCTAGAGATAATAGTTACTCCCTCCATTCCTAAATATTTGTCCGCGGTTAGTTCACGGACAAATATTTAGGAGCAGAGGTAGTAACTGCTAAAATTAGTTCTAGAGGTTCCAAACATACTCAGCTAATAGCCTAGTTAATTATTAGCTATCTCTCAACTAACAAATACTACCCCCGTTTCGTGCGAAACGGAGGTAGTATTTCATTAGTTGGAATAATTTATTAGCTAGCTAATTGTTATCTCTAGATATTTCAAATACACCCTAAATCATCATGTGTTGAAGCCTTTTAAGCGCTTTCAATTGAAATAGCCTGGAAAAAAAATATAACACCGAACGTTGACATATCCCATTACGGGGCTGGGATGTGGGCCTAGGCGACAGGTAGAACGAGCATGATCATCGATGTGAGCCGGATCCTGTGACACTAGCAGGTGGATTGCTTTGTAAGGTTGTTGCTTCGTAAAGTAGTAGCTGCGTCTTGCTTCGACGACTCCTGGTCGACCTCCTCACCTAGCTTCCGGACACTGCTTGGTCGGTCTGCTCGATGGCTCTTGGTCGGCTGTGTTCATTTTCCTCTCTCTTCCCCTCTATGCGTCTGATCAGCTTGTTCGTTTTGTTCTGACAAATGTAGTTCCACTCAAGTCTTCCCCTCCCTGGTTGATTTTGTATAGACAAAGTATAGTTATGTTTTGAACTTCCAATTATAGTTGTGTGGGTAAAGTTAAACTGTACTCCCTCCGTTCAGAAATATAAGTCGTTCTGGCACTCGAAATTTGTTCAACAATATAAATCATTCTCACTTCCCAATACACCTTTCTCACTTCCCAATACATCCCTATCTCTATCTCTCTCCTTCTCATTTCCTGTGCAATACAACTTTTTCACTTTTCCTTAATTCCTGTGCCTAACTCCAACACGACTTATATTTCCAAACGGAGGGAGTATGTATGTATGTATATAATTATGCAGCCATGGCGTTGAAGTACCCAGATAATGACGGTGTGGATCACAATCCAGAACAACCAAGATATTGAAGCAGCTCTTGTAGTTGCAACATCGAGGCAAAGTGCCGCTGGGAAGTTCTGTTGTTGGCCATTAGACAAAAAAACGTGACCTTGTCAGTGGCGGCCTTCTAAATAACGACTACTTTATTGAAAGGTCATTATTCAACTCCGACGAATTCCGCAGAAGGTAAACTTGCTAATGCAAATTCAGTTCTATTATGATATTCTGTGTTAAAATCTAAACCACTATATAATTGACAAACTACCTGTTGACGAAATGATTATGTACTGTCGATCTATGTTGAGTATGAGTACTTCTACTATATCTACCGTTTATTCAATCACACCCGTCGCGGATATAGTAACCCAAATCAATCCGGATCCTACCCTCATCATCTACCAAACTTTCCATACAGGCACTTTTTCCCACCTGACTAATTGTCTCGCGAGGAGATCTCGCCGGAGAATCGCATCTACTCGTCATGGATTCACGCACATTATGGTCGGAATTTCCATCCTTGGTAGGGTAACACAGATATCCGCTGCAGACGTGCAGTGGTATCCCTGCGATGTCACTCCTCCGACATGCTGTGTCGCTCCCGAGTCCTCTCTGGTGTGTCGCGCCTCCACTCCTCTGTCGTGTTATGCCATCCTCCGCGGTTCCTCTGGTATGCCGCGCCCACCCCGCGGCTTCTCTGGTGTGCTGCGCTCACCCCTGTGGCCTCTCCGGCGTGCCGCGACGATTCCCACGGCGTGTTGCGCCGACCACCGTGACGTCTTCAGGTAGGTCGCACCGACCACCGCATGCTCTCCGGCGTGACGCAATGACCCCACAGCGTGCTACGAAATTCACCTATGCGGCCTCTCTAGCGTGCTGCACCGACCACCACGACCTCTTCAGGTAGCTCGCGTCGACCTCTGCGGCCTCTCCTTCGGGATGCAGTGCTGCCCTCTCTTCCGTTCCTCCACATGGATAATTTGACCATTGTACAAATTTACTGAATTCATTCAATTTAATCTTCAGGAGTTTCGACGGTAATATTTATATAGTTGAAATATAACAATATCATTTAATTAACATTATTGGCAGTGGCAACCTCATGACTGACAACTCTTCATTCAATCCTTTTCTAGGTACTTCCATGTATTCTTTGGTTCTATTTGTACTTGTATTTATTCGTATTGACGAGTTACATTGCATTTATAGATCCTACATCAACGATAGACTGTTCCATGAAGCGACGGGCGAGATACAATTCTATGGATGCAGAAATGAAAGAAAACTTTAATTAGTATAGAATACTATGGTTAGTAGTCTCTACTTTAACTATTCTTATATTTTAATACAAAACACTTTGAATGTTTATTAGTGGTTTTTAATTATATTTTGCAGAATTCTGCTATTTTACGCAATTGTTTCTTGATCGATTTGTTAAAATATCGGCGGAATGAGTGCATCGAAAATATTTCAACAAGTATAAGAGCGACACTTAAGAGGATAAGTTTCATTTCAAAAAGAAAAATACTATTGATGCTTGTATGAAATTTATTCATTAAAATAGGATATGGAATGATGTGTATTAATTGAATTTTAATATTGTTCTTTTATGTTCTGCGAAGTAGTGCACTTTAATAATTTTTATAAATATACATGTTTTGCATTGATATTTTAAGTCGTTGCGTTAGCACGGGCATTATACTAGTATAACTAGGAGATGGCACGCGCCTTGCTGCGTGTGCAAAGGGGACAAAAGAGGTGGGGCCGTTGTTGTACTGTTTGCGTCGCTTGCGGTGGAAGGGAATTTTTCCTGGCGTTGGGTGGAGGTGGGGGCCGTTGCTGTACTGTTCACATCGCTCGCGGTGGAATGGATTTTTTTCCATGGCGTTGGGGTGGAGGTGGGGCCTGTTGTACTGTTTGCAGGGGTCACGGTGGGAAGAATTTTTTCTCTGGCGTTGGTTTGGAGGTGGGACCCGTGATACAGTTCACGTGGGGGGCAGTAGCGCGGTGGAGGGGATTTTTTCCCTGATGTTGCGGTGGAGATGGGGCCTGCTAAACTGTTCACGTGGGGCCAGGGTGAAAGGAATTTTTTCCCTGGCATGGGGTAGAAGTGGGGCCCACAGGACTGTGCGTGGGGCCACAAGGGAGGAGAAGGCTGGGATTCGTTCTGTGACGTTGGGGTTGCAGTGGGGCCCACGGTACTGTGCATGGGCCAGAAGGGAGGAGAAGGTTGGGATTCGTCCTGTGGCGGTGGGGTAGCAGTGGGGCCCACGATACTGTGTGTGGGGCCAGGAGCGAGGAGAGGCCAGTGATTCTTTCCGGTTTAATAAAGATAATAATATTAGTTAAGGGTGTGTTTGGCAGGGCTCTGCTCCGTCCCGGAGCTGCTCTGCTCCAGAACTCCAGGGTGGAGCAACTCTGCTCTGGAGTTTTTGTGGTGTTTGGCAAGGTTGGTGTTGACGGCTCCAGAAAAGAGGTTTTTGAGTGTGGAAAGACATTCTTACCCCTGTTTGTTGAATGTACGTTTGTTGAGCATGGTGAAGCATATGTAATTGTTTTTGTCTTTAATTCATGAAAGGAAATTGAAATATTCGCCCACGATACTGAGAAATGAGTCATTGTACTGATCACAATTACTAAAATATTACAAGACCATTGTCTTCATCTAACCTTCTAACTAAACATTAGATTCTAATTCCAAGCTAGAGAAAGAGATGTCGCTATTCTATCGCGAAATTCATCCATGGTAAGAAAGCTTGCTTCAGTTGTTGAATCATCAGAGGCATGTGGTGACACTGCATACTTGTTGTACCTATCAGGGATCGTAGGCACGAAGTTAGGATCTCGATCAAACTTAGCAAAATCCACATCACCACTTGAGTGCTCACGAATGAAATTGTGGAGGCCATAGTGGCAGCAACAATCTTTTTTTGTGTGTGCATAGTATATTTAGGCATCTTGTACAATATTTGCCATTTCATCTTCCATAGTCCAAATGTCCGCTCAATAATGTTACGAACAGACGAGTGCACCCGATTGAACTTCTCCTTTGGACTATTAGGTTCCATACCTCTATGCCACTCAGGCAAATGATATCTTTCACCTTTGTATGGAGCCAAGTATCCCGGGCGGTTAGGATAGCCCGCATCTACAACATAGTACTTCCCTTCTGGAGGATGTGGGAAGTGATCTTCATCTACCTCAAATGCATGGTACAATACACTTGTGTCATGGTAAGACCCCGGTTGACCAGCAGCCACATAGGTGAAACGCATATCAAAATCACAAACAGCAAGCACATTTTGAGTTGGAATGCCCGTCTTTCCAATGTACCTAACTTGTTCATCAGGTGAAACAGAGACACGAATATGAGTGCCATCAAGTGCACCAATGCAATCCTTGAAGTGTGGATACGCTCTTTTATCATTCCGAATCCTCTTGTGGATGGTGGGAAAATTAGGATTGGTTGGTCTCAAGTACTGTTCAGCCATCGCCACCAGACAATCTAGCACCTCATGGAATTTTCTACTAATAGTTTCTCCTGAGTGTTTGAACTTGTTTTGGCACCTCCAATTGGACTCACAACCGGAACAAATGAATAGGAAAATTGCAAGTATCTCATAAGTATTCATATGTTTGGATGGTTGTAGCCCGTACCTCTCAACCAATACATCATGAAGATCAATGAATATTTCTGTGTTCATCCGAAGCATTTTGTGACACTCTCCTGGTGTATTCAGGGTCTCTTGTAACCATCCAATTCCAGTTTGAATTGATACTCTTGGTGGAGCTTTATGCAAATACAAATCACAATAGATCTCAGCAAGCTTAGCACCTTTGGTGATAATGTCAAGAAACTGGTCACCATTATCACTAGAACTGTCACTCTCACTTTCTGACATCTGAAAATATAAGAAATTATTAAGTGACACAAGCTAAATTAATGGATAAGGGAACACATAGATAACAATCTCGAAAAAGATCATGATACATGATACAAGATACATGTTCAACAATCTGAAAAAAAAACATGAAACATGTTTAACAATCTGAAAAAAACACATGACACAAGTCAAACCATGAAACAGGGAAAAAACATAGGAGCCACACAATCTCTACTTTCCATACTTGCCCATATACTTCCTAGTAAGCCAGCTGAACCTAAACTCATTAGAAGGAAACGTCATGAACATTTCTCTCTGTTCCTTTTTCACAAATAATTCAGATGCAATGAAATATTCATTGGTCTCATAATCGGCACCACAAGCAAGAACGTGTCCCATCACTTCATCAATAGAATATTTTCCTTCTTTCTTGGAAGCATAAGAGCTAGCTGAAGTAGCCATGGATGTCACTGCCTCTTGAATGAGTAATGCAGTCCCTGTTTTCGGCTTCTTGCCTTTTTCTTGGATAAACCTTGGTGCTCTTTTGCCATTTTCATTGATAGGAGATGAATCCTCTTGTGTGCCCCCTTCATTGGTGCTATTTTGCCCAATATCAGCTGCATCCTCTGCTGTGTCTTCTTCATTGGTGGCATTTTGTCCTTCCTCAGCACTCGCCATATGTGGTGACCAATGATCTGTACCAATACTAATGATGCTACCAAAACACACTTGTAGTTCCTCTTCATTTTGGAGTCCTTGTTTCCTGAATTTTCCACAGCCTGGAATGTCCTGAAAGATGCAAAAACCACATAAATACACCTGAAATGAACACAAAGATGCAACATGTAAGCAACAGCTCAACACTTACCGCTCTAGCTTTCTTCCACCATTCGTCGTCCATAACGATGGTGCCCTTTGTAGGACACCAACCTGTTCCTGTTTGCCTCAACAACAATTTTTTCCATGCCTTGAAATCTTCTTTCAGCTTGTCCCATTTGTTTTTAATTTGCAGCTTGCTCACCTCAATACCGAGTCTATCTTTCATCCCTTTCTCAACTTCAGCATACCCAACCGAATTCAAATACGTGTTGGGACGATTCCCTCTACGAACTTGTTCAGCAAACAATTTGCAAAGTTCCCGAGTGTTCACAGCATTCCAATCAATTTCAACCATCTAAAACAACTTAGAAATCATCAATTTCTATCCTCTAAAACATCCCCAATAATATGTGGTTGACACCTCTCAGCAATATTTAAAAAAATGGAGAACATAATAAATTCAGAGAAAGCTAAGATAACTTATAAAACATTTCAGCAGACACTTCTGTTGAGAAGAACATTAGGACGATTAATAACATATAACCACACACTTACAATTCTGGTGCCTATGTTGCACTGACAATCAGATAAACCATTCTTTCTCATATTCCATAACATGTGCATAGTAAAAAGTACTAGCGGAAAGGATTAAGAGATCAAAATGTGTTATGGACTCAGGAAATGACTTGCCTGCATGTGTGCAAGAGTAACATGGGCACATGGCAAAACAGGTCAAAGAACGGGACCATCAAACTATTTGCAACCATCATTCCATTCCAGAATGTCATAATTGTGCTAACACATTAATAATTCCATTCCATTCCATCATTCCAAGGTTAGCAATTTCTTTTTAGATAAGACTAATGTAGTGGTTCGATTTCCGACACGATAATTTGAAATGATAAAATGCTACAGGACACCATCACTTAAAAAATAGTACAGCTTTTCAGATAAGAGTTGCAATCAGGGATCCAGCATTTAACCAATACTCTAAAATAAGCAGTGGACAAAAGATTCTTTCCATGGCATTATTGACAATCTAGTTTCAGCTACAAAACTATCCGCAATAATTTCAGCAAACAAAAATATTGCTGAAGCATTTTCAGGCACCATCATTTGCCATACTTGTCTGGAAGCAGTCGATTAAGTTCAGATATAAGATTAATCATCCTATAAATTCTTTTCTGGGAAGATCAATGTAGGGATCGCGATGTATTGCCTAAAGAAAACACCATTGCATATAGCCATGCACCTTAGCCTTTTGATGTTCATATTTCGTTGGAGAACATATACACAAAGGGAATGCATGTGACAAAATACACAATCTGAAATAACACAAGGGAACCACAGAGAGGCAATTGCAATTGCGCTAACCTTGCCGGCGGAGGGAGATACGGCGGCGTGGGCGGATGCGGCGGTGGGCGGGGAGATGCGGCGGGCGGGGGCCGATGCGGCGGGGGGCGGGGAGATGCGGCGGGGGGGGAGGGGGGGAGATGCGGCCGGCGGGGGGAGATGCGGCGGGGGGAGACGCGGCGGGGGCCGGAGGCCGGCGGGGGCTCGAAGGGCGGCGGGGGCCCGGAGGAGGGGCGGCGGCGGGTGGCCTCCCGGGCGGCGGCGGATAGGGCAGAAGGGGGGAGATGCGGCGGGGGGAGATGCGGCGGCGGGGGGAGATGCGGCGGGGGGAGTCGCGGCAGTGGGCGATGCGGCGGGGGGGGGAGGGGGGGGGATGCGGCCGGCGGGGGGAGATGCGGCGGGGGCCAGGAGGAGGGGCGGCGGCGGGGGGGGGGGGGGGGAGATGCGGCGGCGGGCGGATGCGCCCGGAGGAGGGGCGGCGGCGGGTGGCCTCCCGGGCGGCGGCGGATAGGGCAGAAGGGGCGGTGGATGTGGGGAGCGGGAGAGACGCGTTCGGGAGAGAAGAAAAGATAGAAACGAATCGTTTTCTTGTAACGAGTGGCAGTGGCGGGTAAATACATCCGAACTCCACGACGAAGTTTGTAACACGAGCGTTTGGAGCTGGAAACCAGGTACTCCCCAGCTCCGATCCAAAATGCACTACGACTCCAGGAGCATTTTGCTCCGAAGTTGGGACGTTTGGCTGGCTCTGGCCTGCTCCCCTTTGGAGTTGGACTCCAGAGCCATGCCAAACACGCCCTAAATATTTCAGATTCTAAAGGTTTTGTTCTATTGTTTATGAGTAGATTTTATATGCAACAATCATTTTTACTAATTCCTAGAGATCGAACATAAAGTCTCAGCAATGAACGATTTTTTCAAACAAAGAAGGGATAGAGCTATTGTTTTGTTCTACTGTGGCTTTGAGAATGTTAGCTTACGTAGTTCAACACTGGATGTAGGGCTCTGGTCTGAACCAGTATAAACTCCTGTCTCTTCTACTCGTGATTGAGTCGCTACACTTCTCGTGACCGTGTTGGTGATCACTTGATCATTGCCGGTGTTTCTAAACGCCGACAGAAGGGGATTGTTCTATCTCAAAGGAAGATCTTGATCTGCTAATAGAAACGGGAATGCTTGGGCGCCGACCATGCAGCTCACCTATTGATAACAGCGACCACATATGTGCAAAGGGATTATGCTTCAGGAAAAATAGGCATTTGAATCTAGAGGCATATTGTGATGTCGATTGGGCGACTAGCAGGGATGATCGAAGATCCATATTTGGATATTATGTGTTTGTTGGAGGCAATCTTGTCTCTTGGCGAAGCAAGAAGCAAGTGGTGGTGACTAAGTCCACTGCAGATGCTGAGTATAGATTGATGGTATTAAGTGTATGTGAAATGATGTGGCTTAACCACTTATTGGGTGAGCTTAAGGTGTTGAGGAATGAGACTGAGTCTTCGCTGTGACAATGTGGCTGCAATAAACATTGCAAACAATCCAGTTCAGTTTGACCGCACTAAGCATGTAGACATTGATCGATTCTTCATCAAGGAGAAGATATATAGTGGGGTCTTAAAGTTAGAATATATAAGTCTCGTAGTCAATTAGCTGATTGCTTTGTAAAAGGTTTAAGTCCTAATCAGAACAAGTGATGTATCAAGATCGGTATGATTGATATCTTCCACCCATCTGTTGATGTAAATACCATATAAGTTAGGGACCTATTTGAAAATAGAATGAATGAAATAAAGAAGGGTGTGGCCACGAGAGGCAACACACCAGATTTTCCCCCAAATTCAACATTCCCCTTCCCTGCCCTCTCTTCCCTTCACTTTATTAACAAATTCTCCCTTCTCCTTTCCCTAGTTAGTTGCTACCACACCAGAACATGATCAAACACAACTCGCATATTTATCATCCAAACCTCCTACATGATAGCCACATATATGCACAATGTTTCTTTGTATATGTAAATATATGTAGGCTGCGGTGGTTGGATCCGTTCTGACCCAACCAAATAGCTGCAGAGGTACGAAAGTTATAATGCATAGCATATCCAAGGGCCCTGCAATCATCGAAGCACATTACTGTAAAAGATTCTCTTTCACTTTGTATGTGTTTCCATACTATCACTAGTACTAGCTTTGCTTCTTCTGTTCTATTCTAACGCCAACCAGAACAATGCAACAAATCCCTAGTGTTCGAGCTTGTCTCGGACATCAAACAAATGTAAAAGTTATCAAACAACACATATAGTATTTGATGGTTCTAAGGATGAGGTAGGAGCATCACCACGAACAGCATTTGAAGGGGTGGTTGTAATATAAAAGTTCTAAAATTTTAATGAACGATAGTGTACATTTTTTTTCAAAGAATTAGGGACTAAAATCTGCTTCCAGTATCTTAAATTCTAAAAAAGAAGATGGGCAAAAGAATCATTATAGCGCTGAAGGGCTAAAGGTCATTGTTGGTACTACTTGAAAAGTGTGCTACACATCAATATCAGCGCTGCTCCAGCTCTGTTGGTGAACTGATTGTCAGAGGCATACGCATTGTAACTCCATTACCCTCACTGGGTGCTTCAAGTGTAAAAGATAATGTTGGCAACATCACCATTGGCATGAGCATCCTCAAGCTTGAGGCACTCCTGAAGCTGTGCCACCACCTCAGACATGGTGGATCGTTGTGTTGGAGCCCGTGTTGTACACTTGAATGCGGTATCTACAACCTTGCGAACACTGTTAAGATCATGCTCCCCTCGCATGCATGGGTCCACAAGACCCTCGATGTTACCATGTTCCCACCTTTCTAGTGCCCAATCAATGATGTTAGTGGGCTCTGGGTCCCGTAAGATTGCAAGTCTCCCTGTGACCAGCTCCAACAGGACAACGCCAAAACTATACACATCACTTTTGACCGTCAACTGCATATTTTGTGTAGTACCTATGCACATTGATTGTATGAACAATAAAATTAAAGAGGAAAAGAAATAATTTTTTAGTAAAAAAAAAGTAGAATTGACATACTCTGGATCGATGTATCCAAATGTACCAACAACTCTGTCGGTAGATATGTGCGTATGATTTTCATGAATGAAAACCTTAGAGAAGCCAAAATCTGCAATCTTTGCCTCGAGCTTGGCATTCAGTAGTATGTTTGTGGGCTTTACATCTCGGTGAACAAAGGTTGGGCTGCATCCATTGTGTAGATACTCCAGCCCTGCATATGCATCAGTGCCTCATGAATCTCTTTTCAAAGTAAATTGTTCACCATTCTAGTGGATATCCTTCTGTATACAAATTGCATGCAAAATAAAATCTTAATATGGGCACCTTGCGCCGATTCCACTGCAATTCTTAGCCTCTGTCTCCAGGTTAACAATCTTCCGTTGTGGGCATTTCCTAGAATTGGATAGAAGTAAGAAATTCATATAAATGGAGGTGCTACAACAAATGTTCCAAACAACTTTATTATATACCTGAAATGTGCTCCTGCAAGGTGCCTTCAGGCATGTACTCATAGACAAGCGCCATGTGCTCTCCATCTTTGCAGTAACCCATCATAGACACCAGATTCTTATGATGAATCCGTGTTAAGATCTGGGCCTGAACAAGCAGTGATCAGATTTCATGCGCTGTTAAGGATTTAATTGTAGTCCATATGCAAATTTCTATCAAAACACGAACTACATATACGCGAAGAAATCCCACCTCTGTGAGGAATTCCTCGGGGACCTGTTCGGGCAAACCAGATAGTAATTTTACTGCTACCTGTGTGCCCTCCTCCAGGACTCCGCGGAAGACAGATGCTGTGCCGCCCTCGCCCAGGAGAGTCTCAAAGTTGTTGGTGATAGTCTCCAGTTCGCTGTACGTGAACCGACGGTTCTCAAATTGCAGCGAGCTCTGCACGCGAGCAACATTGCTCGCTAAATGACAGTGACACAAAAAAATATTATATACGTTCGGGCATTCAGGATAATCAGGAAACTGTTACCACAGACATTTGATGCATCACCTCTATTTTGTCGTCTCAATATGTGGTAGGTTAGTTGTACAAGTGATACTATCACCACAACCAAAACTACTGGGATAGCAATGTACATGGCCAATTTGCTCTTCCCTTGACTCATGCGACTTGAATCCGAATTGTTGTCATAACTACAGGCACATGAGTAAAAAAGGTTTCAATCATACAGTCAGGTAGTATATCAGATTTGTGGACCAAAAAAAAAAAAATCCTACTTCAGAATGAGGGTGCCATCTTGAATTCTTTTGAGAATCCCAGGGGGAATGGATCGACTGAGATGGTTCCCGGTTAAATCTCTGAAACAAGCCAAATGTTCATATGTCTTTCTCGAGAGCGCAAACATTCAGAAATTGATAATCTTGCATACTTACAGAAATTGCAATGAAGATAGTTGTGAAAGGGAGTCAGGAACCGTGCCTGATAAATTATTATTTGACAGATCCCTGCAAGCCGTGTGTGGACCCAAGAAATGTATGGTATTTAGAAAATTGTATCCATTATATATGCGCATACGGGGCCAAAATTAGATCAGTAGCTTCAGACTCACAAGTATTGTACAGCAGTAAGGTTGGCGAAAGCGGAGGATATAAAGCCACTGAGACCAAGGGAGGACATGTTTCTGCAGCATAAATGAAAGTTTGAGATTAATCACTGGTGAGATTTAGTTTGCCTAACTTTGTGTGGCGTGACTAACCTTAATTAGCAGTCAAATCAAACGCTAGCCTATAAATTAAGTTAGGCTGCGGCAGCTTGCTTAAGCAGGTAACCGAAGGCACCCATATATAATAAGTGTAGCTTACCATTTCCTTACCTATTTTTTTCAATCATAATTCAACAAAATTGGGAGTACGTAATTCTGAATACTTACACTTTGGTGATTCTTGGACGACTGGAATTGACATAGCTGCATGTGAGCCCATCCCAGACAAAAGTGTTGGGGGCGCACGGGTCACCAATCCAGTTTTTGTGCACCTTGTACATGGCCTTGATCGCCATAATGGCGGACACTGTTTAGTTTACATATCCAAAGTAATTAAATTAATTTGTGTATGAATAATGAACTGATCGAGCAGCTCATGCATGCATCTCTGTCGACGACATGCATATATACATGAATCGAATCATGATGATGTAGCAGGTCTTTTTTGAGGTGCAAATTAAACATATACAGTATACATACCGTCTCGGGAGTCCGTCCCCAACTCAGCTGTGGAGATGACGACGAATGCCTCGAAGGCATTGATGATGGGTGGCAGTGTCGAGTTGGCAGTGGTTTTGAGGGTGAAACTGTATTTTGTTTGGGCATGAAAGGGTTGCATACAGTATATGGGCTCGGTGTAGAGGTATTTCGGCGAGTACGTCTGCGTGTCATCGTCGTCGTCGTCCCGGTAGTGGTAGAAGAACTGTCGGACGGTTTTGTTGGGAAGGAGCTGTAGCTCGGAGATGAACAGGGTGGACAAGTAACTGGGTGTCGGGTCCTTGGTCATGAGGTCGTACGTATAGGACCAATTCCAGTAAACTGTCATGGTGTTTCCGGTAGGTGGCGTGACCGCTGTCTGCATCACCTTCGACGGCACTTGGAACGGGTCATTGTCTCTGTTACGCACCGCGTCAGCTGTCGATATTGTTGTTGTGTTAAGACCATCTGGGTACCATCGCCTGTCGAGTGGGTCATCCGGGTACCTGATCCATGCATGTGGGTCAAATTAATATTGTTGAACACAATTAACTGGCTGCAGGTTTAACAGTTGGACTCTGATGTATCAATTGATCTATCTAGTATATATGAGTTTTAATAAATCATTCTTTATGGACGGACAGACAATAACTACTATACTATATACACGTCACCCGCACCCAACCAGCGCGTCCACCCACCCGTACGACCGCACTACCGCGCGCCTGACCTCCGCCGCCCGCACCCCCCAACTGAACCCGACACAAATGGACTCGGCGCACCACGTCCGTGCTCTGTCACGTGCCCGAATCAGTCGTCAGTAATTTTCATGCATGTTCTCAGTAAAACAGTCATGACTTTCTCATACGAGCTTTAATTAAGGCAAATTATATATCGATTTTGGATGAAATTAAATTTTACATCCGAAAGTGAGCGCTTCGTCGCTACCGATCAAATTTTCAAGGCCAAACTCCAATGTTTTGATTTTAAAAATGGCCTACCTTCCAATTTTGTTACTGAATTTCTAGGTCTGATTCACCTCAAATTCTTGCTGAAAATTCTGTAGGCTGCAGCTTACATCGGATCTAGATGAAATTTTATGTCAAGTCTCTGTCACCGATAGGAAGAGGAAAAAATATATAAAATACAAAAAAGAGAAAAATTCAGTAATAATCACTACAATTGTCAGTAATAATCACTTCAGACAAATTTTTGACAAAATATTACTGTCAACCTTCAGTTTTATTAAGGTATTTGCTCGTGAATTTGTCAGTAATAATCACTTTCAACAAACAACCGACAAATTATTACCATCAAACCGTACAACTCATTCAGTAATAATCAATTACGTCAGTCATTTTGTCAGTGATAATCACTTCCAATAAATTACCGACAAACCATTTTACCTATTCAGTAATAATCAATTACGATAAATTATTACCGACACTCATTGGCCGCGTGTTGGGTCGGCGCGTGTTGGCGTGCGGGTTAGTGCGCGGGAGAAAGACTTTGCAATACGTGTGGAGAGATCCATTTCTAACCTGATGACGAGGCCGCCGAAATTTGTCCTGGCAATCACGGACAGGCTCTGCATGGTGTTGGCGCCTGGGTACAACGAGCTGTTGACTGGTCTCAGTTCAAGAGCCGAGATGTACGGCACCCCGACGCCTGTGTTCACCAGGCAGACCTGCACGAAGTCGTCCGGCACCAGGGTAATGACCTCGAAATAGTTCCTGCTGTTGGTGTTCACGGTAGCCCAGAAGTTGACTCCGAGGTACAGGTCGAAGATGGGCGGCTGGCCTTGGTCGTCGTAGTTGCCGTACATGAACCAGGCGCGGATGAGGTACTTGCGCCCGGCCTCCAGAGACTGGAGCGTGTAGCAGTTGCGCACCCCCTCGGGGAAGCTGCGAAGGTCACGGTACACCCTCTTATTGTCGGTCCTGATGTTTCTGTTAACGCCGGCGCCGTCGTCGACGAAGCCGTCGTCAGAGACGTAACGCAGCCCGCTGGCGTCGTCCACGTAGCTCGACGTAGCCGGAAGCCCGCAGTCTATGCTGATGAAACCTGCTAGATCCATGCATTGAGAGGAAACCAAATGGGTTGAGATTTTTTTAATTAGAGCTAGCTCGCATACCGGTTGCGTCGGGCTGAGCACGAGCTTGCACCACGCCGGCGACGCAGAGTAGGAGCAGCCACGGCCTTGCCGCCATTGCTCTTGATTGGCATTATTGATTGCTCCGGGCACCTATGTGTACAACACTGCTCCCATGTGGACTGCTTTGAGTGCATTGACGCCAAGTCAAGTCCACCGTGTGGGCCACGCAACGTTAACTTGCTTGACTTGGGATCATCTTGGATGACATGATTCAAGTTACTTGTGTTGAATGGTCCACACTTCTGTTTGTCTGGTTGAATGGCATGATAGACCTCCATAAATCTGATTACTTCACATTTGAGATGAATAAAAATCAGAATAAAATCACATTTCAACCCACCAAACTAATACATAATTACGTTCAAATACATGACATATCTAAACAGTTCACATTCCAGCACCACACATCATTAACCACCAGTTAAGCAGTTTTGTGGTTAGCAAAATATATACTTGAGCCATTACAGCCTCTCAAGTACCAATAACACATATATACCACAAGTCGTAAACCACAATATTCTAGTTCATGTGGTTAGGAAAAGACTAACAGTAAGATTTACTACCAATTACTCATCAACATCAGAAAGGTACTTCTCGATGTACCTCGCAACCCACACCTTTTTTTATGACAAGCGCATTTTGTAGAAGCGCCTTGCAAAAGATGCGTTTTCACACAAATAAGCATAGTAGTGATCAAGATGTGGAGAGGAGCGGGGGCGGTGACCAAAGCCGCGTTCGCGGGAGGAGAGTGACGGGAGTGATCCAGGAGGGACTCGTTCGGTGTTTCTTTTGCCGTATTGAATGGTGCAGCATCTCTGTGGCATATTCCTGGAATCTGAACTGGTCCATCCAGAACCATGCGGTGCAATCCGTCAAGCAAACATGGCATCGTGGCTAGATCTTGTATAGTAGTGTGTCCGTGCGTTGCTACGGATTTAATATACATTCGCTACATTTTTAACCAGATTGAGAGAATAATAAAAATTACACCTTTTCTCACAATTACACCAACAATTGTACAAGTACTATATGGTAGAGGTAGATGAAAACTTTTTTCTGCATACCTATCATTCTTACTGGCTAAAAAAAATAAAGTAAAAAAATCCTAAGTCAATAGCGGTTTAATGGTTGCCTCTTAACAATGCAAACATAGTTATGAATTGATATACAAAGTCTAATATATGTGTTGTCATTGACATATTATGATTACCCAGAGTTAGAATATAATTTCATAAATCATACGCTAATGAAGCATATGCACTTTATGGCTCTCTTTCTTGTCAGTCGTTAGCTCAATAACTGAGAAAAGAAGTTTTGTGGGGTAACTTAGAGAGCACTCGTGGTGAGCAGCAGCTTGTCGAATGGGCGACGGGGTCCCAGTGCTGGCGGAGGGGAGGTGGCGTCGGGTGAATACCGACCAAGGTAAGAGCATCTCCAAAAGCACTCTATTCTCTTAATCCCAATCATTAATTTAGGGAAAAAGAGAAAATGAGCCTTCCAACAGCACCCTATCTGAAGCACCAAATCTTCCGCACGCGAAAAAGGTGCCCTCCCCGGCGAAAATATTCATCGTTTTACTGCTCCCAATCGTCACCTTCTTTCCATTCCTACGCGATGTTCTTCATTGGCGTGTCTCCTGCTCAACCGTGAATCTTCCTTGCCACCTTCTTGCTCACGCGGTCGCGCCTCCTGCACAATCGTTAATCAAAAACCCTTGTTAGGAGTGAGACTTTTGCAACCTATGGGTCGTGGATCGACCCAAAGTTTCACTAAATAAATTAAATATTTTTTCATCCTCACAAAATTAGTATACAAATATATTTATAAATTAACTAAAATTATCAAATAAGTACTCGTTTGCACCCTTAACCCTTGTATCCCAACCAACTGCCCAAAAGCTAGGTAGTGGGAACAGTGGACGCCGGTCGGACACTTGCCTGTTGGCCGCAGCTGGCACGTCGCTTCTGTGCACGCCCATGCCAAGCTCGCCGTGCCATGCGTGTAGTCTGAAGCTCAGCTTGTTGGCACGAGCTTCAGATCAGAAGCGAATAAAATACGAAGTGGAGTCATTGTTATGTGCAAATCACTTGAGGCAGCGGCGGTCTTCTTTTCTCCAATGGAAGAAACAGCAGCTACAGAGGCGGCCAGCATCTAAACGAACATGGTCTTATGAAGGATATGGGATTACCAAATTTAACTGTTTTTTAGGAAATTAAAGTATACTATTGGAGTATAAACTATTTTTTAGGAAGTAACACTTTTTGAAACATCCCTATTCCTATGGATTGGGAGATATATTTTAAGGAACTGTTGGAAATGCTCTAAAGAAAAACGTGAGCAAAGAAATTGACACCACGGGAAAGGCGGGTGGACGGATGCGGAAAGAGACATCGCGACGTACGACGAGACATCAATTATTGTTTTAAAGGAGTAGAGATTTTTAAGGTCGATCATAGAAACAAAAAGTAAAACATTTTAATTAGCAGGTTTGATCTACTTTTGTTCATAAAGTGTCTAAAATATAATGATAAAATTAGATAGTCCAATGCTCATGCATAGAAATTTAAACAATTCAAATATTCTATATTTATTTCTAAAGTTAATCTAATTTAAAAATTTATAAATATAACAATAAAATTATTTATTATACACTTGAAAAATGCATATATATTATTTAATAGTAAGTAACTATTTTTAAAAATTGATATAAAAAATTACTCCTTGTAAAAATAAGTTTACCTCTCATATATACAAATTTTTTAAGTGTAACTATAAGATAAAAGTAAAGTGTTTTTTATATAGCAAGTGAGATCTAGTTTTGTTCATAAAAAGGTGAGGAATATAACTATGAAATTAGATTATTCATGAAATCTATTAATCAAATGATATAGTAAAAATTAGAATGAAAAAAGTATTTTGATTTTCGTGTCCAGGTTGGATAGGATAGTGGGGCCTACAAGCATGCGCTTGTTGCATGTGTGATGCGCGGGAAGCGTGGTTCTTGGAGGTGAAAACGCGTTGGCGTAGGCGCGGCGGTAAAAGCCGGATGTGGGAAGAGCAGGACGCACGAAAAACGACAACTGATGTTTTAAAGATGTAGAGATGGATTGGTACTGGATGACTCATGTGAACATAAGAATCTTCTGGTGGAGAAGAATCATACCTAGAAGTCCGCAATCCCTTGCCCTTGTGTAGTTTGAGTAATAGCAGGCACTTTTCCTTGCACATTTTGATTCTCAACAATATGATCATGACGATAGTGGTCCCAACTTATAAAAGGCATATGAGTGTCATTTCATGACGTCACCACTCTAGGCCAATCGGAGTCGTAAAAGACACGTAACACAGAGTTGACTTGTGTACAGTGATCCTCTCTAGGAAATGTTGAGTCATGCCAGGACCTTCAAGGAAATAAGATAATTTAGAAAATAATAATAATTCTGGACTAACAATAAAAACAAGACAAAATCACTCACTCGTCGCTAGCTGGTACAATTACAATCTTGTCCTTAGGACGATCAGACACTTTAGGAGGAAGCTTCCAACGCCTCTTCCATGGCGGCCGTCCTCCTGCTACACTTCTAGTTGTTGATCCTCCTAATGCACCAGCGGCCTCTCTTTCTACCTCACCCTAAAAGTCCTCGTGGAGGTCATCTCCCTGTGCCTCCACCTCCTCCTCACCCTCTCCCTCATCCTCATCTTCACCCTCTCACTCTCTCATTTCCTCTTCCTCTCCCTCTTCATTCTGCAGAATAGTTAGAATTATGTAATCTATTACCTCCGTTCCTAAATATTTATCCGCGGCTAGTTCAAACTAACCGCGGACAAATATTTAGGAACTGAGGGAGTTTAATACATGTTAAAATTTGCAATAAATTAGAAGTTACCTCATCTTTTTGAAAACAGATAGTGTGACCCTGCATCTCTCGAATACGCATAAGATCTGCGCATCATTTGATTAATAGGGGGAGTGGAAATTACAAGGATAAACAAGGGAAGCAACACAAACACCTACACACATACAAACAGAAAACACCAACAAACACTAACACCACCACAAAAAACTGCACAGCAACACAGCAGAGAGGACAACCACTGCAAGCGACCTAAGACATTCCAACCTGCCCTCTAATCTCCAGATCAGAGAACCCTCTAGCTCCGACCATGTTCCACTTCCAGAACTCTTCGCCTTCTAACACCAAGGCTGAGGAAAGGCATGGAGTGGCCTGGTTGAAGATACAGGCATTCCGATATCTCCAAATTGTCCAAGCCCCCAAGATGATGAGAGAATCAAGTCCTTTGTGTACCGAAGTGTCAGCTAAAGTGGAAACCCAGCTCCACCAATCCTGGAACGAGTGATCATCAGGTTGGGGGCTCCATGGTCACCAGACCATTTCATTGGAGAATGAAGAACCAGAACTGGCAAGCGAAAAACACACCCAACAAGCAGGTGGTTGATGGTTTCTTTTTTCTTGATCGCATAATACGCATAGCTCTGCATGGGGCATGTTTCTTTTTTCTAATCTGTCTGTAGTCCAACAACAGTCGTGGGCAGCAAGCCATAGAAAGAAGGAGCATTTGCGTGGCACCCAAGATTTCCAAATATGCTCCCACGGTTCAAACTTAGTTGACCCAGGAAAAGAGCTTCGTAAGCTAATTTAGCAGAATAAGTACTCGAGCTGGCCAGCCTCAAAAAATGTTTGTCTGTGACACCCGGAAATTTGAATTTTAAATTCAAATTTCAAATTAGGAATTTGCATCACTCATCGCATCAAGCATTCATACTTTTATTTAAATTCCTTGTCTTTATTCGTGATTTTACAAATTATCGTTTTTCAAATTTTTGCCAAAAGTTTTATTTATGGAATTAGGAAAACAGTTTAGAAAAGAAAAAAAAAAGAAAACTTCTTGGGCTGGCAGCCCAGCCCTCCCTCTCCCCCTCTAGCCGAGTTGGGCTCGGCCCAGCCCCCTTCCCCTCTCCTCTCGGCCAAGTGGGCCGAAGCCCACTTCTTCTTTTCTTTGGAAACAACCCAGCCCAGCCGCCCCTTTCCTTTCTCCTTCTCTCTCTGTGACAGGTGGACCCCACCCATCATCCTCTTCCCCCACCTTCCTTCTTTTTCCTCCCCTTTCCTTCCCCACCGCACCGACGCCTTCCATAGCCGGCACCTTCCATCCCCGGCGGCCCTCCCCAATGGAAGTCGCGCGCCCTTCTATGGCAAGCGCCGCACACCTCCCCGCCTCCAATCCCCTATATAAAGACCCCCTCGCCATGCCCTGCTCCCCATCCCAAGCACATCGCCGCCGAGACCCCGGAGCGAGCTGCGCCGTGCCCCAAGCCCCTCTGCCCTCTCCGAGCACCGAAGGACCTCACCCGACGTTGTGCGCATCTCCTAGAAGGAATCCCTGCCTGAGTTGGAGCTCCGACGAGCTCCTATTGCGCCGCCGAGCCCGACCTCCGCCTCCACGCGTCGCGCGCCTCCTTCTGAGCTACCCCAAGCCGCCGCGACCCTCTAGGTACGCTCCACGTGGCCCCCGCTTTCGTTTGGACCCACGTCGGCGAGCCGCGGCGACCGGAATCGTTTCTCCGGCGAGCCTCCGGCCAAGCGCCGCCGCGGTAGGTGGGTGGCGCCGCCCCTGTCTCACCTCGGCTGGGCGTGGCCATCCGATCTGGGCCAACGGCCCAGATTAGATCGCCCTTTAAAGGGCCATGGACCGGGTCTATGGTCCATAGACCCGCAACCCCGCGTCCATGGTAGACTTGGTCTACGATTTTTGCATAGTAAAATAAAACCCTAAATTCCAGTAAATACAGTTTTGCAGTTAGGCCCCCGGGTTTTTAGAAAATTAGGTTTCTTTCTAAAGCAGTTCATTTTAATTTTACAGTTTGAGACCTATCTTTTCTGGAAATTATAAATCCAACCCTAGCTTCGTTTTGAATGGTTTTTATTGTTTAATTAAATCTAAAAATGGTTTAATTAATCTATTTTAATTATGTTTAATGTTCTAAAATTATATTTAAATGTTTTAGGCTTTAAATAAATTCTAAAAAATCATAATAAATTATTTTTGAGTTAAATAAATTCTGGAAAATTATAATTAAATGTTTTTAATTAATTTCTGATTTTAGAAAAATTACTAAAATACCCCTGAGCTTTGGGAATTCATAACTTTCTCATACTAGCCCCGATTTTGACAAACTTTATGTCAAAACGCTCGTCTTTTCGAACTCTATGCATTCATGTCATTATCATATCATCTTTTGTATTGTGCATGGTGTTTATTGTGTGTTTTCTTTATGATGTATGAACGAATGCGTAGAAGATGTTCCCGAGCAGTTTGTGGAGTACGTCGACTTCAAGAATCAAGTGTTCGAGCTCGTTGTCGAACCACAGCAACAACCAGGCAAGTGATCCTTAAACATATTGTTGACATAAGGACATAGTTTCAATGTGCATGCTTAATATGAATCCTATGGTAGGAATTCCTAGTATTTTGATTTACCATGTCCTTGTCAATGGTTATGAAAGTTTTACATTGTTAGATGCTTAGTCATGCTATACCTTATTCAACTTAGTGATGATAACTTGACTAATGAACATGATCATTTAAGTTGATAAAAGATGATACGTATAGCAAGATCGATGTTTACTTTTGATGCAACTATGGTTCGATGTAAGGATTCGAAGGAAAGGGATTTAATTGTTCGGACGTATTCTCTGAATAAATTATCCTTATGGTAGATACCGCTATTACGCATCATGGGGATGGTAATACCTGTACTTAATAGCTGCCGCTCCATTCGAATCATGGTTAAGGACCGGTTTATGAGTGGACCCATATTATTTGTCATGACAACCGTTTGCTCACGGTGAAGAGCACTTGGCCAACCCGTTCATAATTAGAGAACCTTTGGTGATGATGTGAGATTTGTTCGAGATGTTGATGGTTTATTTTGAGCATTGACCTTATGTTGGTTACTTTCAGTTATGTTTATTTATGCTTTCACTCTTTACTTTATTGTTGGGATGATACACTTAATGCTAATAAAATGAATCAAACTAAGGTGCTTTAGTGCATGAATCCTATGAGCTTCCATTGTTTAACCTTACATGTCATAAACTTCTCACACTTGCTGAGTACCATATGTACTCACTCTTGCTTAATATATGGTTTAGTTGAAGAAGTCCAGTGGGAGAACCAGGTGCAAGACGAGGATGCTACTTAGGTTAGAGCGTGTCGGGTCAGGAGCTTTTGTCCGTCATGGTGTGGTAGTTTGTGAGAACTTGGTATGTTGGACCTGAGGTCATATTGTAATAATGTTATATACTCGTACTCTGATTTTGATTTCCACACATGATATCGCCATTTGTATGAGTTGTGTGCATGCAAGTGGGAGCAGTCGGTTTTGCCATAAAAACTGGGTGTGACAGAAGTGGTATCAGAGCGAGGTTGACCTTAGGACGCAAACCTAGATAGTATAGCCTTGTCATGAGAGTCTTGTGTCTAAGATTATTTTCAAAACTTATTCTTCTTCGATTTCTATTCTGGAGCTCATTCCTTTCTGAAAATTGTTTTCTAGATGGCCCGTTGCAAGCTGACCACAAGGAAGTCCACTGGCGGATACATCCCTGCCCACTTCCTGGCCGTGAGGAGGGAGTTTCCACCAGTCCGGATGGATGCTAACATCCGTCGAGCTTTGGAGGATGAACCCGAGGACCTGGATGCTCCCGTTCAAGTGCCTCCGATTCCGCAGGAAGAGCCACAAGAGGAGGCTCCGCAGGAGGAACAAGAAGAAGAAGACCTGGAGGTTGACCCTGAGCTGGACAAGGAGCTGGAGCACGCTCTGGAGCAGGAGCGCGCTCAGGAGATGGAGGACGAGCTTGAGGAAGAGGAAGATCCAGAGGAGCTTGTACCTGAGGTGTCCGAGCCAGAAGAAGACCCTGCACCGGTGGATGTCCCTATGGACGAGAATTCCGTACCGGCGTACCCCGTACCTGAGCTAGAGCCTGAACCAGAAGTTCAAGAGGAGGAACCTGCACCAGAGACGCCTACACCTGCTGCATAAGGACAACCAGACCCGCACTATGAAGAGTACATGAACAATGAAGTTCCAAGGGTGTGGATGTTCGAGCATCACCGCGTGCCGCCCACCGTCACTCGCTCTTATGGAGAGGAAGGTGGTGCCATGGTCCAGTGGCTGAACCGCCTCCTGCACTCGCTCCACATCTACACGCCGCCCGAGTACCGTGTCACCGCAGTGAACCGTGCTCGTCGCTTCGAGTACGAGGCTGAAGTGCACATCTACAACGGCTCCCGGCTCCTCGGCATCCATACTTCTCCAGCTGTTCGGGGAACAAGGACTGAAGCTATAGAAGATGCAGCCATGGCAGCACTTACCAGTCTGAGCTTCCGCAATAGAGAGTACCTGCTGCCCACGGATCTACGCTTCCTGCCACGTCGCGAGCCGGGCACCCGCAATATGACATGTGCTCATATTCCTCAGACGGTGTCCGTGCAGACGCTCAACAATGCACTGGAGATGATGCTGGATGTGACCATCCAGTACAACATTGCCCTGGAGGAGATTGACAGGCTGCGCACGACTCTTGCTGCAAGGGAGAAGGTGCTGCACTCTTTTGATCGCTACATCTAAGGAGCAACCAATGGAATTGAGTTTCCACCGGACGATGAAGAAGATGATAGGATCACCTCTCCGGGCCACCCTCACCAGCAGCGTGATGATAGTGATGATGATGCTCACTAGGTTTCCCTTTTAGATACCAGGTTTTCGTTAGTTCGATGAGATGTAATAAATAGTTTGCAAGTTTGAAACTCTATGGTGTGATGCTTTGTTTGAATTGTGTGGTATGAGAGTTGCGAAATGCCTTAGCATTTTTGTTCGCATCCTCATTAGTTACATGATTAATAAAGTTGGCCAATTTTGATGCATATAGTTCGGGAAGTGTCTTAACCTTTTGAGTCTTGCTATATACTTATTTTTTCCAACCGTCTCTCTTCCAATAGCAAGATGGCATCACGAAGGAACGCAGACGCTGAGAACAATCAGGTTGATCCAATGGCCCAGTTGATGGAGATGCAGACTCAGTTCCTGACATCTATGACAAGAGTCTTCAATGAGATGAGGCAGACACAGCATAACATGCCTCCACCTCCGCCACCAGTGGAGCATCGCTTGGGAGAATTTCTGAGGACTAGACCACCTGTGCTCACACAAGTCAATGATCCTCTCGAGGCAGATGACTGGCTCAAGACCATGGAAAAGAAGCTGATGATCGTGAGATGCTCTGACCGGGAGAAGGTGATGTTTGCTGCACACCAACTTGCAGGCCCATGTTCCGATTGGTGGGACACCTATTCGAGCACTTACCAGGATGCAGATGCTATCACCTGGAATGACTTCAAGAGCAGTTTCCGTGGTCACTTCATACCAGCGGGACTCATGGAGTTGAAGAGGAAGGAATTCTCTGAGTTGAAGCAGGGATCAATGAGGGTGACTGAGTACCTCAACCGCTTCATCAATATGGCGAGGTATGCTCCAGAAGAGGTTAGCACTGACGCCAAGAAACAGTACAGGTTCATCAATGGCCTGACAGATGAGCTACAGCTGTATGTAGGCTCCAATGACTATGCTAACTTTCAAAAGCTTGTTGATAAAGTGCTGATCACAGAAAGCAAGCTGCATGATGTGGAGTGTAACAAGAGAAAGTTTGCATCATAGGGACAGTCTTCTCATGGCCAACAACGTCCTCGTATTATGCCACCGCCTGGAAACTTCTACACCAGGCCAACTTTTGTTTTGCGCCTTCAGCAGAATGGTCCTCGTCCGCAGTTCCAGATGCAAAGGCCCAATCAGAATCAGCAGATGCACAACACACCATTTCCTCAGATGCAGAGGAACCAGTTCCAGCAACAGAGGCAGGCACAACAGACTCCTCGCCCTACAGCTCCACAGACACCTCATCCTGCTACACAGAATACTCCCTAGACTCAGAACAATGCTGCAGCTCAAGGTAGTGCACCCAGGGGACCATGCTTCAAATGTGGTGAGTGGGGCCACTATTCCAACAGGTGCCCCCAAGCTATCAAGAGATCTGCACCGCTGACTGGAGCCAACCAACATCCTCTGCCGCTCAAGAATACTGCTCAAGGCACCCAGAACTACACTCGTGGCAAGGTCAACCATGTGACCACAGAGGAAGCCCAAGAAGCTCCAGATGTTGTCTATGGTATGTTCATGGTCAACTCTCATCCAGCCACTGTTTTGTTTGATTCTGGAGCATCACATTCTTTTGTGGCAGCTAAGTTTGTTGCAACACATAGCTTACCCATAGCAGACATGCGTTGCACTATGCTAATTACCTCACCTGGTGGTAACCTTAGTACTAAACGTATATGTCCCTCGGTTAGTTTGAACATAAGAGGGGTAGCCTTTCTAGCCAATCTCATCATTCTTGAGTCTCAAGGGATAGATATCATTCTGGGAATGAACTGGATGAAGAAGCATGATGGAATCATACATTGTGCTAGGAGAGCAGTACAATTGACCAGTCTGGAGGGACAGCATGTTGAATTTGTAGCAGCACCTATGAAGTCGGGTGCGGTGATCTTGAATCATGCCAAGGGTCAGACTTTGGTGGAAATCAAAGTGGTCCAGGACTTTCCTGATGTGTTTCCAGCCAGGTATGCCGCCGGACCGAGAGATAGAGTTTATCATTGAACTTATGCCCGGCGTAGCTCCCATCTCGAAGAGACCATACCGTATGGCTGCAAATGAATTGGCAGAATTGAAGAAACAGATTGCAGAATTGCAAGAGAAGGGTTTTATTCGCCTCAGTTTATCTCCGTGGGGAGCTCCTGTCTTGTTTGTGGAGAAGAAGGACAAAACTCAAAGGATGTGTATGGATTATAGATCCTTGAATGAAGTCACTATCAAGAACAAATATCCATTACCCAGAATAGAGGATTTGTTTGATCAGATGAGAGGTGCATGTGTATTCTCCAAGATAGATCTGCGATCTGGCTATCATCAATTGAAGATAAGGGAATCAGATATTCCTAAGACCGCATTTCGGACAAGGTATGGGTTATATGAGTATACTGTCATGTCCTTTGGTCTCACTAATGCTCCTGCCTATTTCATGTATCTTATGAATAAGGTGTTTATGGAGTACCTGGACAAGTTTGTGGTGGTATTCATTGATGATATATTGGTGTTCTCCAAGAATGAAGAAGAACATGCAGAACATCTGAGGCTTGTGCTGGAGAAACTCAGAGAACACAAGCTCTATGCCAAGTTCAGCAAGTGCGAATTTTGGTTGGACAGTGTGCCATTTTTGGGATATGTCATATCTGCTGGAGGAATAGCAGTGGATCCTTCAAAGGTGAAAGATGTGTTAGACTGGAAACCACCGCAAGATGTATCTGAAGTACGGAGTTTCCTTGGATTAGCGGGATACTATCGCCGCTTTATCCGGGACTTCTCCAAGATAGCCAAGCCAATGACACAGCTACTTGAGAAGGGAAAGGAATTTGTATGGTCAGACAAGTGTCAAGAGAGTTTTGAGGAGCTTAAGAAGAGGTTGACCACATCTCCTGTGCTAATCTTGTCAGACCTCACAAGAGTTTTGATGTGTACTGTGATGTTTCACGCCAAGGATTGGGTTGTGTGCTGATGCAGAATGGACAAGTGGTGTCGTATGCCTCTCGGCAATTGAGAAAGCATGAGTTAAATTATCCTACTCATGACTTAGAGCTGGCTGCAGTGGTACACGCACTGAAGATTTGGAGGCACTACCTTATTGGGCACCGCTGTGAGATCTATACAGACCATAAGAGTCTCAAGTACATATTCACTCAGACGGACCTCAATCTGAGACAGAGAAGATGGCTGGAAATGATCAAGGATTATGATGTGGGAATCAACTATCACCCTGGAAAAGCCAATGTCGTAGCTGATGCTTCGAGCCGGAAGAAGCATGGCAGTGTTTCTTTCACTCAAGTGATGCCGCCCGAACTCTGCAAGGACTTTGAGAAGCTAAATCTTGGTTGGGTTAATGAGGCTACCGTAATGGAAGTAGACTCCACCTTAGAGTCAGATATCCATCAAGCTCAGCAAGAGGATGAGAAAATCAAGGAGATCAAGCAACTCATCAAGGATAACAAAACAAGTGATTTCTCCGTGGATGAGCAAGGTACCCTATGGTTGGGTAAACGAATCTGTGTTCCGGATGTGAAGCATATTCGGGAACTCATATTGAGAGAAGCTCATGACTCAGCGTACTCCATCCACCCTGGCAGCACAAAAATGTATCAAGACCTGAAAACTCGATACTGGTGGCATGGGATGAAGCGAGATGTGGCAGAATATGTAGCTTTATGTGACACATGTCAGAGGGTGAAAGCAGAACACCAGAGACCAGCCGGATTATTGCAACCTTTGAGAATTCCAGAGTGGAAATGGGAAGAAATTGGTATGAACTTTATAGTTGGTTTGCCTCACACCCAGTCTGGTTATGATTCGATATGGGTTGTGGTGGATCGCCTGACCAAGGTTGCTCACTTCATACCTGTCAAGATGACCTACACTGGTGCCATACTAGCAGAGTTGTATATGTCCAGAATAGTTTGTCTGCATGGGGTTCCTAAAAGGATAGTCTCTGACAGAGGCACTCAGTTCACTTCAAAGTTCTGGGAGAAGTTACATGAGTCGTTGGATACGCAGTTAAATTTCAGCTCTGCATATCATCCACAAACCGATGGTCAGACAGAGAGAACTAACCAAATATTGGAGGATATGTTACGAGCCTGTTCATTGAAGTATGAGAAGAGTTGGGACAAGAGTCTACCATATGCAGAATTCTCATACAACAACCGCTACCAAGCTAGCCTGAAGATGTCACCATTTGAGGCCTTGTATGGTAGACCGTGTAGAACTCCATTGTTTTGGAATGAGACAGGTGAGAGTCAGGTGTTTGGTCCAGAAGTGATCAGGAATGCTGAGCAACAAGTGCAAGTTATCCGTGAAAATCTCAGAGTAGCACAGTCTAGACAGAAGAGTTATGCGGATAACCGAAGGAGAGATGTAACTTTTGAGGTTGGTGACTTTGTGTATCTCAAGGTGTCACCAATGAGAGGTATGCGCCGTTTTGGAGTTAAGGGTAAACTAGCTCCGAGATACATCGGCCTATTCTAAATTGTTGAGAAAAGAGGCGAAGTAGCTTATCAGCTCGAGCTACCGCCAAATATGGCCGATATACACCCAGTCTTCCATGTGTCTCAACTAAAGAAGTGTCTGAGAGTGCCAGAACAACAGTTGCCTATCGAGGAGATGGAGATCAAAGAAGATCTCTCATATGTCGAAAGGCCGATCAAGATTCTAGAAGTGGCAGAACGGGTCACCAGAAACAGAACCATTCGGATGTGCAAAGTTCAATGGAGCCATCACACAGAGGATGAGGCTACTTGGGAGCATGAGAAAGATCTCAAGGCAGAGTACCCCGATCTCTTTGCTTCTTCTTCCGGAATCTCGGGGCGAGATTCTCTTTAAGAGGGGTAGGTTTGTGACGCCCGTAAATTTGAATTTTAAATTCAAATTTCAAATTAGGAATTTGCATCACTCATCGCATCAAGCATTCACACTTTTATTTAAATTCCTTGTCTTTATTCATGATTTTACAAATTATCATTTTTCAAATTTTTGCCAAAAGTTTTATTTATGGAATTAGGAAAACAGTTTAGAAAAGAAAAAAAAAGAAAACTTCTTGGGCTGGCAGCCCAGCCCTCCCTCTCCCCCTCTGGCCGAGTTGGGCTCGGCCCAGCCCCCTTCCCCTCTCCTCTCGGCCAAGTGGGCCGAAGCCCACTTCTTCTTTTTTTTGGAAACAACCCAGCCCAGCCGCCCCTTTCCTTTCTCCTTCTCTCTCTGTGACAGGTGGACCCCACCCGTCATCCTCTTCCCCCACCTTCCTTCTTTTTCCTCCCCTTTCCTTCCCCACCGCACCGACGCCTTCCATAGCCGGCACCTTCCATCCCCGGCGGCCCTCCCCAATGGAAGTCGCGCGCTCTTCTATGGCAAGCGCCGCACGCCTCCCTGCCTCCAATCCCCTATATAAAGACCCCCTTGCCGTGCCCTGCTCCCCATCCCAAGCACATCGCCGCCGAGACCCCGGAGCGAGCTGCGCCGTGCCCCAAGCCCCTCTGCCCTCTCCGAGCACCGAAGGACCTCACCCGACGTCGTGCGCATCTCCTAGAAGGAATCCCTGCCTGAGTTGGAGCTCCGGCGAGCTCCTATTGCGTCGCCGAGCCCGACCTCCGCCTCCACGCGTCGCGCGCCTCCTTCTGAGCTACCCCAAGCCGCCGCGACCCTGTAGGTACGCTCCACGTGGCCCCCGCTTTCGTTTGGACCCACGTCGGCAAGCCGCGGCGACCGGAATCGTTTTTCCGGTGAGCCTCCGGCCAAGCGCCGCCGCCGCCCCTGTCTCACCTCGGCTGGGCGTGGCCATCCGATCTGGGCCAACGGCCCAGATTCGATCGCCCTTTAAAGGGCCATGGACCGGGTCTATGGTCCATAGACCCGCAACCCCGCGTCCATGGTAGACTTGGTCTACGATTTTTGTATAGTAAAATAAAACCCTAAATTCCAGTCAGTTTTGCAGTTAGGCCCCCGAGTTTTTAGAAAATTAGGTTTCTTTCTAAAGCAGTTCATTTTAATTTTACAGTTTGAACCCTATCTTTTCTGAAAATTATAAATCCAACCCTAGCTTCGTTTTAAATGGTTTTTATTGTTTAATTAAATCTAAAAATGATTTAATTAATCTATTTTAATTATTTTAATTATGTTTAATGTTCTAAAATTATATTTAAATGTTTTAGGCTTTAAATAAATTCTGAAAAATCATAATAAATTATTTTTGAGTTAAATAAATTCTGGAAAATTATAATTAAATGTTTTTAATTAATTTCTGATTTTAGAAAAATTACTAAAATACCCCTGAGCTTTGGGAATTCATAACTTTCTCATACTAGCCCCGATTTTGACAAACTTTATGTCGAAACGTTCGTCTTTTCGAACTCTATGCATTCATGTCATTATCATATCATCTTTTGTATTGTGCATGGTGTTTATTGTGTGTTTTCTTTATGATGTATGAACGAATGCGTAAAAGACGTTCCCGAGCAGTTTGTGGAGTACGTCGACTTTCAGAATCAAGTGTTCGAGCTCGTTGTCGAACCACAGCAAGAACCAGGCAAGTGATCCTTGAACATATTGTTGACATAAGGACATAGTTTTAATGTGCATGCTTAATATGAATCCTATGGTAGGAATTTCTAGTATTTTGATTTACCATGTCCTTGTCAATGGTTATGGAAGTTTTACATTATTAGATGCTTAGTCATGCTATACCTTATTCAACTTAGTGATGATAACTTGACTAATGAACATGATCATTTAAGTTGATAAAAGATGATACATATAGCAAGATTGATGTTTACTTTTGATGCAACTATGGTTCGATGTAAGGATTCAAAGGAAAGGGATTTAATTGTTCGGACATATTCTCTGAATAAATTATCCTTATGGTAGCTACCGCTATTACGCATCATGGGGATGGTAATACCTGTACTTAATAGTTGCCGCTCCATTCGAATCATGGTTAAGGATCGATTTATGAGTGAACCATGTTATTTGTCATGACAACCGTTTGCTCACGGTGAAGAGCACTTGACCAACCCGTTCATAACTAGAGAACCTTTGGTGATGATGTGAGATTTATTCGAGATGTTGATGGTTTATTTTGAGCACTGACCTTATGTTGGTTAGTTTCAGTTATGTTTATTTATGCTTTCGCTCTTTATTTTATTGTTGGGATGATACACTTAATGCTAATAAAATGAATCAAACTAAGGTGCTTTACTGCATGAATCCTATGAGCTTCCATTGTTTAACCTTACATGTCATAAACTTCCCACACTTGCTGAGTACCATGTGTACTCACTCTTGCTTAATATGTGATTTAGTTGAAGAAGTCCAGTGGGAGAACCAGGTGCAAGACGAGGATGCTACTTAGGTTAGAGCGTGCCGGATGAGGAGCTTTTGTCCGTCATGGTGTGGTAGTTTGTGAGAACTTGATGTGTTGGACCTGAGGTCATATTGTAATAACGTTATATACTCGTACTCTGATTTTGATTTCCACACATGATGTCGCCATTTGTATGAGTTGTGTGTATGCAAATGGGAGCAGTCGGTTTTGCCATAAAAACCGGATGTGACATTGTCTTCTAATATCTGAGAGTAACTCTCCAAGCCGGTGGAACTCTTCAGTCACTGTCCAAGTCACTATGCCTAGAATGTCCAGCAACCATCTTTGGTTATCCAATGCCTCCAAAACTGATCTCTTATTAGCAATCCACTTGGGAACCATGTTATATAAGGTTGGGACCAGTTCTTTTAGATTGTGAACCTGGAGCGATTGGTCCTTCCAAACTAGGGTAGTTGCTCCATCCCCTATCTCTGTGGCAACTGCCACCGAGAAGGGGTTATAAACATAGCTATTAGATTGGACTGGGAAGGAAAACCATGGCTTGTCCGATTCTATTTTCCTCAACCATAACCATCTTACTCTTAGCGCCCAATAAAGGTTTTGGATGTTAGAAATGCATACGCCTCCAAGCTCTTTAGGTCTTCTGACCTTATTAAATGCAATAAGACAATGACTCTGCATCACTTGAGGTATATGCTTCATAATCTCTCTTCACAAACATGAGCTTGAAGCACTATTATAAAATAGAATTTCCTCATCTCTTGATCCTTTTTACTGCCATCGTGTTAAAACAAAATCAAGTGAGACAAGTTAATACATCAATATTAATATAACATAATAAATAAAATATATAATTGAAAATGAAGTGAGACAAATTAGTACACCTATCATATTTGTAGTCATTCTTCGCCTCAAAGGACGCCACGGAAGTTTTTTCTTTCTAGCCGCTCGTTTTTTTTTCATAATTGCAACATCATCATGATCTCTAACTAAGGAGTCTGGCAACATATCTGTCTCTACATTAAAGAAGCTCAGTAGTTCATCATCTTGATAAATTTGATCAACTGCCTCATCTTGATGAGTAGTTGTTCATAAGGATTCACTTTGTACTCTACCTACCAAGTTTTGAGACTTGCACAAGGATATTTCATATAATATCCTTGTGATGGACTTAGTAAGCAAGAACAAAATTATCACAACCATGTAATGGTTCCATGTGCTTCACTTTCACCATGCCAATTTCATTTTCTCTTGTACCAAGCTTGGGATGAAAACAATCACAATCGAAGACCACCACTTTGAGATTTTTGTTCCCAGCAAAGTCAAACTCAAGTATATCATTAATGATTCCATAATAAGTAGTATCCTCCATCCAAGCGGCAACACCAACATTTGTTGTGGCTGCTAGAGGACGAGCAACTTCAAATTTGGTCGAATGAAAATAAAATCCATTGACATTGTACCGACCATAACTTTTGGTAGCCACAATTCCGTAAGATAGCTGCTTCAAGTCATCGTGTATGTCTCTAGATTTTTCACACTGCCAAAACACAATGATTAATAAGATAATTGCAATGTAACAAGGATTAATAAGGGGAATGGGTATTTACCTACTCTCTAAACCAAGTAAGGAAATTAGGTTTTCTGTTTAGTTCCTTTCGACACAACGCTTCAATTTATTGTTCGACTCATTTACACTTAGAAGGCCAAATAAAATTACCACACTCCCTGTTAAACAACTGAATTAGCTACGATTTAAAAATAAGCAGATGAGTAATTAAATAGACAAGTAATTCTTACATGAAATATTGATCTATCTCTTTCATATTGGCGTACATGTAGTACATAGCAGACATCCATTTAATTTCTGACAAATCGGTACAACGTTGATGCACCGACTGTCTTGCCCTTATTGTCAAAAATTTTAAGCTTCGTCCACATGGTAGTATGGTAACGCAACGTGGGTGCATTACCCTTCTGTTCCTCGGCGAAATATACACTTGTGAATGATGCTATCTCTTTGCATTAAAATTCTTCAGCAATGCACCCATTAACTTTTCTCTTCTTATATCCAACCATTGCACAAAGCCATTTTAATGTCCTGTGAATGTGATACATCATCTATATTGCACAGGACCACCAATCTTAAGTTCACATGCATGGAAGGTGGATAAGTAGATGTTGCATTGGATTGAAGGTCCTCATCGGCGGTGTGGCAGCTGTCGTCGCAGAGCCGGCCCACGGGCCTTGTGGAGTCGGCTGAGACACGACCGGATCTACCATTTTAAAGTCATGTCGGTATATAGATACGCATACACTAATGTAACAAACTTAAGCCACTCGACCTGGTCTATCATTTATCTGATATGCATCATTTCCACTGCAAGGATCATATTTACATGTAACATCTAAGTATAGCATAAGGAGCAAAGGACTGATCTAGTTTTTGCAAATTCTGAAATCTAGTTCAACAAACTGGCAAGTTGACAGGATACTCAATCTGAATTTTTTTTTTGACCAGATTCAAAGAGAAATGTACAAGACTCAGAAGTTTGAAGCATACAGAAATTAGTTCTATGAATTTTTGTATCATGTTGGTGTTATTATTCCTAAACCGTAGTTTGGAATAGCGCAAGAAACGCGATGAATTGAATACTATCTCTAGTTCCACAATCAGTAATTCCAGTCCAACAATACAGTAACAGCAAATTTATTAGTCCAGACAGGAGAAACAGTAAATGTTACCTTCTCAAAAGCAACAGTCGGCGTCGCACAAAGTAGAGGAAGTATTCCCGCTGGAGCCGTTTGGGTTCATCGCTCTTGATCTGAATCGCAATGGATTTCATGAAGCTGAGCTGAGACCGCACGAGGTATATGATTTTCTGGCATTCCGTCTGCAGGGGATCGGACGAGAGAAGCCGTAGCTCCGCACCGTACTCCTGATAACCATAAGAGGCCTTGTGAAGCACCATATATACTCATGACTTCTTGTACAAGAGGTAACAAGAGGAATACTAGTGTTAACAAAACTAAGCGCAGAGTACAAGTGTTAAGGGAAAATGATCATCCTGGACAATTCAACGTTCCATCACCTCACCTTTAGCAGCGACGTCTGCCCGACCAGGGACAGTGTCCCTGCCAGCTTGGGGTCGATGACGAGACATTTCTTCCCCCTAACCGGACAGACGCAATAAAGAAAACCAAATTCTTCAGTCCAGCCTCAACGATAGCCGGGCAGTGTGAGACGAGAGACTCACGCTCTTGAAGATGCTGAGCAGTTCCTTCTGCGACTGCTCCCTGCGCAAGAGACCCAACACAACTATCAGAATCTGTAACAGGTGGAGGCGGGTGGTGCGGGGGGAGGGGAATCGGACCTGAGTGCGGCGAGATTGAGCGGCGCGTTGTCGAGGTTGGGGATCTGCGCCATTTCGCCCGGGCACGGCGGCGCGTCGGGGGTGGATCCCTGCGTACTCCCCTCAGGTACAGGCCTCTGTTGGCGTTGGAGTGTTAAGAGTGACCTTTGGAGGTGCGGCACTCGATGTCACGGGTCAGCGGGGTCGGCAGCACGGCCGCCGGCGTCGGTAGCGGAGACGTATGCCAGCAAGGAGTACCTCTGGGTCGCCGCTGCCCGGACCAGCCGCCACAAGGGCACGATCTTGGGGTCTCAATGCTCTTGCTCGCCGAGCACGCCGTGGGGGGAGGGGCGCCGCTTGTGGAGGACGTCCTGGGGGTCGGGAGCAGGAGAACGATCGGGTCTTCGGGAGAAGAAGGCAGACGAAAAAAAAGGGAAGGAGAAAAAGGGGGAAAAAAAACAAAGGAGAGAAGAGTAAGGAAAATATTTTTAAAAAATATTTGGCAGCTTTTATATTTTTAAAAAATGAATGTAAAAACTAAAGAAATACTCCTCTATCTCTTTTCATATAAGAAAAACTAAGAGAGAGAGAGAGAGACAGAACTAAATATTCCTCTTAAGTTCATAAAGTATCACCATTAACCCCGCCTTGAAGAACATTCTTTAAATACTTTTCTATGATGTTCTTCCTGTGTTACATCTGTACACGCCATTAAGATATTCTTGTGTTTCTTCGCGAGTTGAAACAAAGAAAAAAAAGCATTCCAACATTTTTCATGTTGGCTCTAATATAATAGTATTAATAAACAGTTTAATTGCAGATTTTTGTGTCGATGCTGCAGCGGATTCAGCAGCTATATCACAGCATCATCATCATCCACAAGTAAATTCAAGAACAGATTGGATTGGTGTTACCTAGGTGGACGAAGCAAGAAACTTGGTGTTTTTGAATGAACGATTCAGATATCAGAGTCATCATCATGCTGTGAGACCCCATCCAACAAATTATACCATAACCATTAACCAGTTGTCCAAGAGATTGACCACAACTCCTGAAACCAGGTGGCCGAGCACGTTCCCTCTCAACATTCATCCATCGTGCTCTCCTCGTGTTTACATATTTTCTTACAAAAACTGCATTAATCTAAAACTATATTGACCTTCTTAAAATCTCTCCTGGGTTATTATTCTACCCTGGACGTCTTAGTCTTGCTACTCTACTTCAACAAGTAGTATACATAAAAGCTGTTCCGATTTGCTGAATCATTCTCTCCGCGATTTTAGTTTGTACTATTATTTTATTATTTTTGGCCAGAACTTTTTCTTGATAAAACGCAAAAGATTGGAATATTGATGAGTTCATTCTGATTTACAATACTTCCCAAATTTGAATTTGCGGTTCAAGTAGAAAATTGGATTTCAGAAAGAACAAGTTGTTTACTTCTTGAACTTTCTACTAACTTCTTTAGGTTTAATTTAGTATATTCAGAAATTAGTGCAGCTTTATTATGTAACAATGACCAAAAGAAGGACACGTATTTAACATTCACACCAACCAGATTAAGTAAAAAAAAAACATTCATATGTTACATCAAATAAAGGTAGTAGAATGATAATCCTAGCTCAATTGCAATGTTTACACATAATAAATTTACACAAATGAGGATGCACGCGGCTGCAACAGCTTCAAGATAGGTCGGCGCTCATGCTGGTCAAGTTGCCGCTGCAAATTTTGCTTGACTTCATCGCTATAGGAACCTTTAAGCCACACCTCCTTGAGGCGAAATAGACTATCCAGACCAGAAAATTGAAAACTGGACCCAATGGAGCAGTGAACCTTAAGCACCTCTAAAAAATGCAACATTCCACCAAAAATTACTTTCAGCTCAGAAGTGCAATGGATTTCAAGGACCTTTGTCTTATAGAATTCCAAGTATAAATTTGGCGCAACATAGAGCTCAGTAACTCGTATTGGCCTCACACAAAGACGCTGTAACGCATCTCTATTTGGCAATGCAAAAAGGACGAAAATTTCCATTCGTGCAAGGACGGTCATCTCAAGATCCAACTTTTGAAGATTACCAAGCTGCTCAAACCACCTGGCTGACAATATACGTACATGGCCATGCAGCTTGAGGATCTTGAGGGCCTTAGGTAGTGGGGATGTAGTCCCATCCAGACAAGCAAATCGATAATCATTCTTGTTTTTCGTGGGTTGCACTTTCACTGTTAAGGACTGTAGGTGGATGAGATCAGAGATGGCAGAAAAGAACTCACGGATGTTATCCACATTGATGCCAGACACCCCGAGCCTCTGCAGTTGGGTAAGTCTCTTCAACTCCTTGATGATCCCCTTTCTAGCTCCAACATTAATGACACCAAAGGTATGCAAGGCCGTCAAGTTGCCAATCGCTACTGGAACATCAACACACTCTTTATCATCAACTTGCATGCAACATATCTTGGACATCCAGATTGGTAGAGATGTTTTTGATGTCATGTTTCTAAGTGATGCTGCAAAAGTTTTAGAATCGCCTTGTGCTTGTGCCAATGAAGCCATTTCTACTGGTTCGGTTGCTGGTGGCTGGCATGTGACCATGATGCCACCTTCTTCCCATAGAGTCTTTCTGCCAGCGCGAACATATTGGAGGTTCCGCAGCTTGGAAATGATAGCCCCTCGGAATGCGACTATGGAGGTGTGCCTAACATCCAAAGTTTGAAGTTGCCTCAAGGCATGCAACGAACTTGGCAGACGGGTAATCTCTTGGCAGCCTCGCAGGGATAAGAACTTGAGGAGGGGCAGCAACACCCCAATGTGCTCCAAGTCATCATCTGTGACACCTATTGTGTCTTCCAGATCCAGCACACGAACAAGTCTCATCTTGTTGTTGGTTGGGTTAGACATAAAGAATGGCCTCCACTCACCAAGAACTGTAAAAGACCGGAGCCGTGAGAAATCTATGCTCTCAAACACGCTCTTGTCCCTATCCCAACTTGTCCGCACACTGAGGTGTCTCCCAACACGTTGTGAGTTCTGTTTGCAATGCCCCTCTAGTGCCAAGACAAGGTTATCTTCCATTGGACGTGATGTGATGTATTCATGGAAAAAACCATTGACTCGGCATTGGAACTTGCTTGTTGATTGTTTTTGAATGATGCTCAAGTTGAGAAGCTCGGAGAATAATCCTTTTCCGTTCTCCTCTGCAGTACCACTAATTGTGTCCCTAGAGTAACCCTCTGCAATCCAACGTTGTAGCAAACGCCTCCGCCTAATGTTATGGTCCGTAGGGAAAACCGGTAGATAGAAGATGCATGGCTTGAGGTAATCCTTGCAAGTTGCCAAGTAGGATTGCACCCAAGAAAATAAACCTCTTAAACTCTGAAATTCTTGGACATTGTTCTCCAAAATGGAAATAAAATTATCATTAACGGGCTTTAAGTCAAACGGATATTTCCCTAGCTCTTTATTGCAGTATTTTGCTGCGGCAACTATTACTTTAGGAAGCCCACCACACTTGCTCACGATGAGTTTTGCAATTTTCAGTTTTTCATTTTCTAATAGTCGATCATCATTACCCACCTGCAGTTATCAATAAAATAAATTTAATTAGAAACAAAATCAAGTTCAAATCAATACTATCGAGTTCTCCTTTAGAAGATATGTGTGTGTCTATATATACAGATACATACACGGAATAGTTATTTAGTAGCCAGTTACACAGTAGTACTCTTTGTTAAAAATAATCAAATACAATAATTTCGATAATATATGATATGACATTTACAACTTTTCATCAAGAACTACAATGTGATATCTAGTGATGTTCTAAACCGAGTGCATATTATTGCTAAATATATCAATCATTATCGGTAATTATTGTACAAAAATAATGGTTTTCTAAAAAGACTAAACAAAACTACTGATTAGAGAAGTTTCTAACTGCTCCAATATTTCTATATTTTGTTTTTAAATACTTTATAATTTACTTAAATCATCCTTTTTGTGTGTCTATATGATGGGTCACAACATTTATTAAGAGATGAGAAGTTATAGTGGTTGTAACGTGCTAAAAATAACTAAGATGTTGTTAGGTGATGAATACCCTAAGTTGTCACTGTGAGTAATGAGAACTTAAGATATTTTTATCATAATTTATTAAATTGGGCTATTGTGTACACAAGAAGAAAATGACTTATCCGTGATGGAGGAAATGATAGATGATATTCACAAGTGTGATATCCTGACTAATACCTAACAGGATTGATAGCACATTGATTCTAACAAGGTGCACACCTTATTTTCTAGAAAGACATCAACAAAGAATATGTGGACTAATTAAGTGTGCTTGCCCTGGTGCAATATAGGGATGGATGATCAACTGGGAAGTTCTTCGCAAGTGCGCATGAGTGAGAATATAATATGTGGGAAAGATTATAGTTGGTATGTAAGAATATTCTATACATTCTAGAGAGTTGTTATACATAATGACCGCTAGTCTAAAATCGTTACAACAAGTTGAGGAACCTGAGAATTTCTAACTGCTTTTTTATAGAAAAAGAAATATGCATACCAATTTTTAAATGGAACAAAACTAGACACTTGTAGAAGATGAATTTTTAGGCGAGTTCTTTCAATTCTTCTAAGAAGTTATAAAGTTTATTTGGTTTAAGTTTTTAATGCTTTCCATAGAGAAGAATCATCTATTTATAGCTTTAATTTTGGGGTTATTTCCCTTCTTATGAAGAAATATACTATGATATTTATCCAACATGATCATCCTATTTGTTTATTAAATGTGTGTTATAAGATCTTCACAAAAGTGCTGAATTACATACTTGTGAGGGTAGCAGAGAGAGTAATAGCTGCTTCACAATATCCACTTTATTACGGGTAGGGAGTTTTGTATGGGGTGGGAATTATCTATGAATCTTTAGATGAGTTCGAAGGGAAAAGAGTAATGTTGTCATGCTAAAAATGGATTTCAAAACAGCATACTGTTGACACCCAAATTTGCCCCTTATGGTCAGACCGCCAGTAGGCCTGATCTGACCGCAAACCTTAGATCTGATTTGCTTGTGATTAAATTAAATTGATTTGAACTCTATCTCTTAGATTCATGCAAGAATTGAACTTTTCTTAAATATGACACTACCTCAACCATATATAAACAAAGTATCATGCCCTATGTAGTTGGGATCAAGCAATTCACACTATCAATCGAAAAAACATCTATCCGTTCCCCAAATTAGGGGTCATCCAAAAGTGACCAAAGCACCTAGCTGCCAAACTGAGCTCGCAGTCACACAATGGGCAAGCAGGGCCTCATTGCCTCCATGCAGAAATATATAGTTGTTCTATATGGGCCAATAAAGCAGACGGAGATTAACCAATTCACTTGGGTCTACGCCGATGTGGACGTGTCATACTAAAGGATGCTATTGGTTTATGTCAAACACTTGTTATAACAAAGGGTAATCTTTTTTGTGTGTTTAATAAATACTAACTTTGTCAACGAAAAGGATTAATTGTTGGTTCAAGTATATCTTAAATCAATCTTTTATATCTCCTGTCAATTTGTTTTTTTTTCAAATTATTATTCTAGTAAGTTGTTTCAGGTATGTGTAAAATCAATCTTTTATATATTTTAACAAAAAAAATTCTAAACAGTTTTACTTTAGTATCAAGTCAATAATGTACTATCAAAATACTTCCGGGACAAGCCTCAAAATATGTACCTTTTGACGGAAGAGTTGAAAAGCAGAATCATCATTTAGACCTTTCAAGTTGATCACTTTTTTGATATTGTTTACTTCAGAAGAATCATTTTTGCTCTTGTTGCCCGTGCAATGTCTGGCCACACTTTCTTCATTGGTAACCACAAGGATAGTGGTCTTAGAGCTAGAAAAGTCGGACCAACCAAATGCTGCTTTCAGTGCATCCCAGTCATCTGTGGACTGTAGGCCATCAAAGACAATCAAGCAGTTAACACGTGGATGCAGCAACTCACGACACATTTGAACTGGGTCTTTCCCTTCAATGATACTGATCACCACGTCTTCTTTGGCTTTAAGATCATCGGAATGGAAGTCAAAAAGAAGGCGTCGAGACAACTCCGTGAGGCAGAATGGATGTGGCACATCCACCCAGCAGTAGTATGCTTTTTTCTTATAAACATTAAGAATGCTTATGTAATAGTTGTATCTGGCGTAAGTTGATTTGCCAACTCCAGCAATACCCCACAACGAAAACACGCCAGGAGAGTCAATACTCAAATGCTTCTCCTCTTCAGATCGAGTGTTTGGATCAAAGCTGCGGTTGCTCTTCCAGGCACGTGCCTCTTCGTCTTTGTAAAAGAAATAGCGATCCTGATGCTGCAAAAGCGAAAAAGATGTTACCAATGTGTACGCCTCAGATATGTATAGTAAAAGACATACTAAAAAGAGACAGAAATTTAAGTACCTCTGGAATGACCCATGTGTCAATGTCATCTTTGATGAACACCACAGCTTTCTTGCAAATAGCAACAACACAACCTTTTATAGTATCGGATACTAATGTTTCTTTAAGGGAACGCCAAATCTCACTGTCCCTTACGCCATCGATGACAAGAAGGTGCGAGTCATCTTCACTAAGAAGCTTGCGACAGCTTTCCATTACTTCAGCATCTTTCATGTTTACCACCCGGTCAATATGATGCAGCCACTGAGCCAGAAGTCCACCGAGATTGGGTTTATATCTTGTTATATAATCCTCGGGTATGATCCCATTTTGATCCAAGAGCACTCGCCGCCAGAAGTCCATCGGGTTGAACGGATCGCCAATGGTGACCCATTTGTACTTCTTGAATCTCACACCGTCGAATTTTTCATGACCATCCACAATTCTGTGCCACAGCCGTTTGACGACAGCGGTTTTCATGTTGTCATCATCACATTCCACCATGACCAAACCACCACGCTTTATTTTCCACAGAAGATCGCCCATGTCAATTTGATTCCCTGGCACCTGAAATAAATATATATATTAATAAGAAACCAGCAGATTTTCAGCGACATTCTGTTTTAGCTAGCTGCTTCCGATGTGTTATTTCCTTAATTCTTGTTACATATCCGAAAACTACATACTACCTCCATTTTTTAAAAAAAATATACTATCTCCGTTCCTAAATATTTGTTCCTGACTAGTATAAAAATAAACTAGGGAGGAACAAATATTTAGAAACGGAGGTAGTACACGGGAAAAAAAATGGTGCAAATGGATCATTGGATGCAAAAGTGCATGCAGCTTTCCTCTTTTGGGGTTTGAGATCGTCTGACATCAAAATGATTAAAGTTGAGATTAAAAAGTCAAACGTCATTCATCTTGAGAACAAGGGAGTATGTTCCAATAATCTACTACCAAACATTATACAAGACACACACATCGCCAGCTAGAGAGAACCATATCAGTCGTAGCAAGCGATTTAGCTAGTGAACAGCTTGTTATTGACTAGTCGTTGAGACAGCTTTTTTTCTCCAAATGAAAAATTATCAAATGATGACAATGCTTAAATGCTAAATAAGTTAAACAAACATGAACGACTCGCTATGAACAGAGGGAGAGTAATTATGAATTCATTTGAATCTTTACTTACCCTTTTGTAGAAGGCATAAAAAGATGGAAAGCTACTGAACTCCGACACGAGGTATGGTTGCCCTGTGCACACCTTCCCAATCCCAAGGTGTGGCGTGGTCACAATGATTCGACTGCCGTTGTTATTTTCCGGCAGATACTTCCTGGCAGTGTGCCACTCAACAACGTCAGACACTCCCTCCAGGACTAGCAAATAACTTTGCTCCTTTGTCACCTGCTGTAAAACTTCAGCAGCGTTGGTGACATCTTTGGCTGGAGCTTGATCACAGGAGCCCGTTTTATACAGGAGTTGAGTGATCAAGGTGTTGATGAACTCGTCGTGATTGAAAGGACGAGTGATCTTAACCCAGGCACGACGCTCGAATAGTTGGCAGATTTCAGGGTCACAATACACTTGGTTGATAATGTATGGTATCTCAAGATTGTTGCCACCATTTTCCCATACAGAAATCACTTGAGTGCTTCTTTCATCACGTTTGATCAAATCTTTGATGCCAACTTTCCGTATCTTCCAAGCGTCCTCCCATACTTGGCGTATGACCTGAAAATTCGACAACAATGTATCTTCGGAGGTGATCGGCGGCATGATGGCCGTCGTCCCCGAGAAGGTTTCAGTGCCGAGGATGAGGTTGTACCGCATATTGCGTTGGCTCAATTCTTCGACCCCGTCCCTGACGAGCTTGATCTTGATGGCCACCTCGTCAAGGGGCCGCGATGGTGACATGCAAGACGGCAGGATGCGGCAGCACCACGTGGACTTGTCCTTGTCGAGATGGACAACCAGCTCGATGCCGTCCTCCATGTCTAAGGCTAGCTCACGGAGCAGGCGCAACCAAGTTGTCACCACTTCGTTTTTGACACGCTCCTTAGTGGAGACGTTGAGGAAGGACTGCATCATCAGGAACTCCCCGGTGATGAACACCAGGTCCTGTTGAACTTTCACCTTAAGCTTCGTCTCCTCATCTATGGCCGTCTGGACACGGCTCAGTGTCCCCTCCACGGCTGCCTTGGTCAACCCAAGCACGAAACTTGCCATGGCCTAGCTAATTCTCTTTACAGCACCAGGTAGGATGCTTGCTCTTTGGTGTTCCTGATCTGGTTCTGGATTGTGTATCTACTTCATGCCAAGAACGGATTTTATAGGCTAGCTGGTAATAGTAATACGTACATGGTTTCTCTCTCTCACGCAAAGTTACAAAACGGGTGGAAACTGGAAACGTTGGGTCAGTAGAAAGCTAACTTGGTAGAAGACTCTCTCTCCTTAAGTCAAGGCCTGTACTCCACCTAGCAATCATAAATATTTCACTGTCAGTGGGTATCCATATTTTAATTGAACATATATAGAAAGAGTTTCATGTTTTGTTGGCAACAACTCACATTGTTTGTCATCCCTTGACTTAGGATTCGCATCGGTTTTTGGTGCTCATAAATTTGTGGCTCTATCTTCTTATGAAAGGGCAACACTCCAACCCATACACTAAAAAAACATGCACTATGGGTCAGCTAATGAGTGTAGTATCCATGTTAAAAATCCTTAGAAAAACATCGCTTTGCTAGGACTGTTCTGGATTTTAGTGCGGGTGTTTTATTTTACCAGTTTCGTTTGCCACAATTTATGCTGTTGTTCAACGCTCGATGCAGGATTCACATGGGGCTTCTGCGCTCGTATATATGTATATATACCAGTGGCGCGCTCTCTCATAAATTAATGGATACCAATTCGTTAGCTGACTTTGCACATTGTTTTATGTATGTATAGGTTGGTGTGCTGCCCTAATTTCACTTAATGAGAGAGCCACTCGTATATATACATATATATATCCGGGGGGAGAAGCCCCATGTGAATCCTGCATCGAGCCTTGACCAAACAGTGTAAATTTTTGCCAACAAAACGATTAAAAAATAAGACTGAATCTGATCTGTGGTGCACATTTTCTTTTTTAATTTTTGTGTAGGAGTGTTGCCCTTTCATAAGGATATAGAGCCATAAATTTTTGGGCGTGGAAGACCAATAGGAATCCTATGCTGAGAGTTGACCGAGAGTGCAAGTTGTTGCCAACAAATCAATTAAAATAAAAAACCTGCACTAACATCCAAAATTGTCTGAACAAAGCAAACTTTTCGAAAGATCGTCCACAAAGATACCGTCTAACTATGCACTTTTTATTTAATTTATACTGCACAGAAATCCTACTTTATTTAACACTACTACACAGAGATCTTACAATAATAGACCATAAAGTTCTCTAGTGAAGGGCATTTTATCCATCAATAAGTCTACGTTACTGCTGTAAAAGTATAACCGTGGCGGGCACAGAAAGCGAAAAGATGAGTTCCTCTTTCAATTGAGGATCGGAGAAGGGGGTTGCACTACATTGGAAGATATGGGCAGTAGGTAGATTGATGTGTTTGTGAAGGACTTTGTATTTTTGAGAAACTTAGTTTTACTGTTGGTTTTAAATGATATATAAATTACAGCCAAAAAATCAACTGAAATAAAAACATGTACTCACATCCAAAATAGCCCGAACAAAGAAAAAATTATAAGGCTCTTCCACGTATATAGGTACCGACAGATATTGCAAATTTTTAACTTATGGATAGGAGTACGACCGTTCATTTCGTGTACTCCCTCTATTCATGAATATTTGATATTTTTAATGTTAAAAAGTCAAATAATCATGAATAGAGGGAGTACATAACAGTCCTGCAAGGAACTGCCTTTTCTACTCAGCCAAGAGCTCATGCACGGTGACATCCTTAAAAAAATAAAACAAAGCACCCACCCTGACAGCCAGTCCAAGCAATTTGTTAACTATATGTTAATTAATAATTGAGAATTGTTATAGTGCTTGAAATTAATGAAATTCGTTTATTTGATTAGATTTGATGATTAAAAATAGAGAGATTTTACCTAAAAGGTGCTATAAATTATAGACTAGTAGTAAAATGGTAGGTCCATTTTTTAAAATTAATATCAATGCTTATTTAAGACAAAGGTATCTTAGGTGCCCACTATAGTTCTTTTCAAGTACTATAACAAAATCCTAGTTAGTTACTCCTTAGATTTTTCTAATACTGAAGTTTGGACACAAATACCAAGTTAAAATGAACTGTTTGCACTGTCTTAACAACAATAAATATAAAATAGACAGTATCATATTTAACTAAATTACTACCTTTGTTTTATAAAGATTGTCATCAGTTAATTCATATTAGCACCAGAACAATGTAGTAGCGGGCAATATAGTGCTCATCTCGATCTATTATGAAATGTGCTCATGCCACTGCAGTGTCATTTTGTGGTGGTGGATGTATACACTGAAAGAAAGTATCTCTTTAACCCCTAAGTTGGACGTTGATAACTCTAGTAATCACTTTGTATTTATGCTATAACACTTTATCCAACTAATGGTTTCAGAAACGGCACATTTAAAGGCTAAGTTTGAACCGTAGTTACCACATTGTAGTATTTTTTTCTAGGGATATTACGTATGTAAATTACTACCCCATTTCGAAATACTTATCACAAGTTAATTTATTTTTTAACTAATCGGTAACAAGTGTTTTGAAACAGAGGTAGTAGGATTTATGACTTTAGGAGTCGTATTTCTTGGCTGTTGATGAACGCTAAGTAACAAAATTCACAAGTTCGCACCCATGCTATCTTGTATCTTTGACAGGGATACAGTATTTGTTAGCTAACCGACGGTACAAGTTGTTGCAATTAAAACAAATAATTAAAATAAAGCATTTGCCCTGGCATCTATAATAATCCAAATAAAGAAAAAACAATTTAAGGATCTTTCATCCCTGATAGGACATTGATAACTCAGTGATCACTTGATACTTATGCTATAAAATTTCGTCCAACTAATGATTTCAGAAATGCCACATTAAAAGGTAAAGTTTGAAGCATAGTTAACGTTGTATTACATTAGTTTTTTTATTTAACTTTAATTAGTTTATTTTTGAAAGTATTTTTCTTTTTATAATATCATATAAATGAAATAATTGAAAACAATTTGAAAATAGAGTTAGTACAACTTTAGCCCGATGTGATTCTGCATGGAGCATTGAGGAGCAGTGTAAATTGTTATCAATAAAACGATTAAAAAATAAGACTGACCCGTGGTGCAGACTTTATTTTTTAATTTATCGGTTGGAGTGTTGATCTTTGAGAAGGAGATAGAGGCGTAAAAATTATGGGCATGGAAGACCAATAGAATCCTATGCTGAGAGTTGACCAACGCAGTGCAAATTGTTGCCAACAAAACAATTAAAATAAAAAGCCTACACTAACATCCAAAATAGTCTGAACAAAGCAAACTCATTCAAAGGATCATCCTACAGATACTACCTCCGTTCTTTGAACTTCAGCTGCCGCACACCTACCCGCCCGCGAGCTCAGGAGCGCCACGCTCCTGCCCACAGTTGCAGACTTCACCATTTCATACACTAACATGTGATTTAAATATTGTATCGTTTAAATGATCAATAAAAATAGATGGAATAAATGAAAATGAGTTAAACTACTATCAATGGTAGTGTTAGATTAGACTTCTAATTCAAAGAGTGTAGATAGATTATGATTCAACTCTATCTCTAGTTGGATTAAAACTCAAACTCTAACATTATATATCTATAAATATAGACTCTCCATATACATCATAGTCAGCAGATTGTTAATAGATATGTTCTTCTGTGGTTGTCTTCGCTCTCTTACCGAGAGGTTTTTCCATGTTAAATCTTTTGTGTCATTCTTTTACTCAAAAAGTGGTATTAGAGCCATGGTTTATTATTTAGGTTAGATAAAAAGATTTATTCTATCCGAAACTGCAGTTGTCACCGCGGCACTGTGAATCTCGATGTCACATCAACATGTAAGGTGATGAGGATTGCATGGAGCATATTATTCAACCATTCAAGAAGTCTTGACCCCATCCAATTTGATCTCTAGGAACTTATTGATGAATTTCTCACAGGAATTGCTCAATCAAGATTGATATGAGCTTATACATGTGAAGATGTTTATTCTTTAGAGGTGGTTTTCATCATCAGCTACTTTCAAAGTTGAAGATTTTTACTGGTTGCTTGCACAATGCCTCATTAAAAGAAAAGAGATCTACGTTTATGTCATCATTTGATCTGCATGGCTTTGAGCTCGTGATGAAGTTGTGGCTCATGCGACTTGATCGATAGTTGTTCTGGTCGTCGTTCGGTGTGGTTCACACATCGACACGTTGCTACATCTGATAGGGACAGCCCCGGGGTGGCCCGATCCTCACGGCAGTAGGTAGAATCCTAAGTGGTAGAAAGTCGATGGATCGAATTTTTGGTGCAATCAGCTCTTTTTGGATCGAGTAAAAAGTAATTGACTTTTCTAAGAATGAAAGAGATAACTAGCTTTATACCTGTCAAGGTTGGCTGCGACCAAGCGACGGGGAGAGGTACCGAAACCGTGACGATCTCGATCTCCAAACGATCGCAGAACCATAGGCCGGGACTAATCCACACAAAAGGACCGAAATCGTAGAGCACGAATTAGGGAGTCCCAGAGGAACCTTCGCGTATAGCGGCAAATTGGTCTCTCACAAGTCGATGAAGAACTCGCAAGAAATTGGGGTAAGAACACTCAGCTCTTGGCTGGAATACCATATGGTGGATTGCTTAATTCATAATCAGCTGATTGTTTTGGCACGAATACAAGGGTTATTTATACTAGGAACATCTCTCCTTGTGGGGTGTGAAAGAGTAACAGTTTTCCACTAAATAAAATTTGAAGAAAGGTGTAAAAAGAGTAGCTCCCGAGAGGCTTCGTGGGTTTCAGTTTCTCTGACCAGTCTCCACTAAAGTAGCCATAACGTTTTAATGGTAAGTCCAAATGACAAGTCGTTTATTGAAAATGAAAGTAGACTTCAATAGCTTTCCGTTCATATGCAGCACGCATCACGAAACTTGTTCAAGTGGCGCGTGAGGCTTGTGGAAGTTGACTCTGTTTCCAGCTGCTGGGGTTGATGCTTCAACTTCTGTATACTTCATCTTTGTTGGTGGAATCTTTGGTCCAGCAGCTTCTTCCACTTGTGTAAACCTTAATAAAACATATTTCAACATTTAGGATAGAATCCTCATTTATATTGTAAACAAATTAAGTAAGAAGAGAATTCACCTTTTGTTGTAATTTCTTTGCACGACTTCGTGTAATTGATCCTTATATTGGTGTAATAGCTGGGATGTCCTCATCATTCTCCCCCCTTGAAAAGGAGTCGTCCTCGACTCTTCAGTCCCATAGTACGGGGAGAGATCAGAAACGTTAAAAGTTGTGCTCACACCGTATTCGCTTGGAAGATCAATCTTGCATGCATTATCATTGATTCGTTCGAGCACTTTGAAAGGGCCATCGGCTCGTGACTGTAACTTGGATTTACATTGTGCTAGAAAACGATCTTTGCGCAAGTGCCCCCAAACCAAGTCTCCTTCTTCAAACATCATCTTCTTACGTCCTTTATTGGCACGCTTCTCATATAACTTGGTCATCTTCTCAATGTTAGCTGAAGCTTCATCATGTAGTTTCTTGACAAATTCAGCACGTTTGCTTGCATCAAAGTTCACATGCTCCTGCAAAGGCAAAGGCAAGAGATCGATGGGAGCAGTAGGTTTAAAGCCATATACAAAATTTTGTGGTTGAGTGTACTGCCCTATTATATGCAAATTTGACATGAGGTAAATTTTCTTTCCAAAGCTTCAAATTCTTCTTCAAAACAACCCGCAACATTGTTGATAAGGTACGGTTCACAACTTCAGTTTGTCCGTCAGTTTGTGGGTGACATGTTGTGGAGACAGTAATCTTGTCCCAAGTTTTTCCCACAACGTCTTCCAAAAATAGCTCAAAAACTTGGCGTCACGGTCCGATACAATGGTTCATGGTACACCATGTAAGCGCACAATTTCCCTGAAAAATAGTTCAGCAATATGTGAAGCATCATCGCTCTTGTGACAAGGAACAAAATGAGCCATTTTATTGAAATGATCAACTACAACAAAAATTAAATCCCTTCCCTTCTTGATTCGAGGTAAACCAAGAACAAAGTTCATAGAAATATCTTCCCATGGGACTTTAGGAATAGGTAAAGAAGTGTATAAATCATGCGGGTTCAGGCGGGACTTAGCTTTGTGGCAGGTTATGCAGCGTAGTACGTATCTCTCCACATCTCTTCTCATCTTAGCAAAAGAAGTGGTCAGCCAGCACTTGCTCTGTTTTCTTGGCACCAAAGTGACCCATCAATTCACCTGCATGAGCTTCCTGCAAAAGTAATAGACAAACAGAGTAATCTGGAATGCAAAGTTTGTTAGCACGAAACAAAAACCCATCATGCACATAAATTTTTTTCCAACCTTTGTCATCTCCACATTTGTTAAAAGGTTCAGCAAAGTATGAATCAGTAGCATATAAATCTTTAATACTTTCCAATCCAAGAATTTTGGCATCAAGTTGGGACTCTGCAACCTCATTGTCGACTCTGAAATTATCTCTCGGGAGACGGCCCTCTTGCCGCCTCCCACCTTCGACGATCCATCGTCGTTGCATTTCCAGTCGTACGTCAAGTGTGGGATGACACTGGGAAGATCCGCAACATTGGCATCCGAGAATTGATCATCCGTGAAGAAGGAAGCATTGACCTTCAGGTGATATCCTTATGGGAGAATGGTGATAACAATTTGGAGCTGCAGTACATCCTAAATGAAGTTTATCATGACTCGGAAATATGCAGAAGGTTCGACCGTCGTGCCAGGGTGAAGATCGCTCGGCCTTTCCATTAGGACGATTTCATCAACACCATGCTCACTCAACTCCTGTGCCAAGGATAAGTTCACTCGGCCTTTCGAGCCACTGAATTTTTGTAGCAGGTGTCAAGGGTGCAAAGGTATCTGCTTATCCTAGAAGGAGTGTCCAACGATGTAGAATGGAACATGGTCAAGAAGTACCTGCCAGAAAATCACAGCGGTAGTCTGATCATTTTGACCACACCACACATTGGGATTGCGATCTGTGCACGGGAAAGTGGTACCTCTTCTCGGAGCTGTCTCCATCACTTTATGCCTTCTTCAAAGGGTAAGCAAAGTCTTGAATGTATTCACATTTAAGTTATATATATTTGGTGCTAATTTGTCTTGAGTATATTAATCTATTGTTAGTATTTCAAGCACACAACATATATTGTAGCTTAATGTAAACAAGAACACCTTTTATTTCCTTTATCCTTCATATCAGAGAAACTCCAAAACAAATTCTTGGATTTGGGGAAGGATAACCCCATGATATTATAAAAAAGAAGAAGCTCAAACAGAGAGCTCGACCGAGAAAGATCACGAAAGCTGGCCTCCCTTGCAACACAAGGGTCTACCCTCTATGGCTCAAATTTTATACCCATGCTTTGAGCTCACAAACCTCTACACGAGGATCCGCCTCCCATAGGTCAGTCCGTCTCATATGCACATGACCATGGGAACTAGCTAGTCGCCTTTTTTAACCAAGACTGAAATTCACTTCCAGTAGGAATTGAACCCAGAATCTTGGAGGTGCTATTAAGAGTCTTGACCACAAGACTAGGATCCCTTTCGCTCATCTAGAAAGCCTCATCAAGGCACCCAATGGTGGTGCTATCGCTGGTCGGAAGATCAACTTGAGAGAAGACCTTGGTCTGAGTATCCACTATCATGGTGCTGGGCTTGTAGTCAAGCATGCCAGCAGGTCATGTACGTGTATACTTAGTTATTAACATCAGGCCATTATGATGGGCTATTGAAAATTAAGCAATACTACCTCCATTTATTTTTATTTGCCGCCCGCTAGTTCAAAATTGAGCTAGCGGGCGACAAATAAAAATAAACGGAGGAAGTAACATTCAAGGGTTCAAGTAGTATCGGAAATTAACCCAGATGCAATAACTCTGATTGGTTTTTTAATAATCCCAACGAAAATATTTTTTTTTGTTTTGTATTGTTGTTGTGTAGCGGAGATGCGTATGTTGTGTCGATGTTGCGGGCACACAAGAAGGGATAGAGTCCGGAACGAAGATACTCGTGATAGGGTCGAGATGGCTCCAATTGAGGAAAAATTGATTCAATATCGGTTGAGATGATTTGAGCATGTCCAAAGGAGACCTCCTGAGGTACCGATGCATAGAGGGGTTTTGGAGTGGGTTGATAATGTAAAAAGAGGTAGGAGTAGACCTACAATGACTTTGGACGAGGCAGTTAATAGGGATCTTAGGGAATGGAATATCCCTAAGAATTTAGCTACGGATAGGTGCGCTTGGAGATTAGCGATCAACGTGCTAGAACCGTGATGTTTAGGTATTTTTCTTTTTAGCTTTTACTTTACTTTTGTATTTTCTCTTCTAGTGGTTTTTCATGTTCTATCATTTGTTTATGGGTTTCATCTCTAGCCTACCCCCAACTAGTTTGGGATTAAAGGCAGTGTTGTTGTTGTTGTTTTGTTTTGTTTTGTTTTGTTGTGGTGCAAATGAATACTCGCAAAGATTGATATAGATAATAATTAAGTCCATCATTTGGGGGTCCAATAGCTTTAATTCATTCCTTCATCATACTAAATCTAAGTAGTCGGTTGTATGATGCTTGGTAGGAGATTATTGGAGTATAGTTTTTTTAATGTCGACACACTACACCGAAACTTGAAAGCTGCACTTTTACATCCAGTGATCTATTTGCAATAATTTTTCCCTTGCATGTATTGAGACCTATGTTTTTTGGATATAGCCAAAAAAGAAATGACAAAGCAGTTAGTTTTGGATACCATAGAAGCTACGACCAAATATTTTTAATTTAACAACAAGAGTATATTTGTTTCAGGTTCCAGAGAATCGCTCTGACATGGGTGAACTTTTATGGAAAATAAAGCGTGGTGGTTTGATCGCCACGAATTGTATTGACGAGAAAATGAAAGTTGTCCTCAAAAGGCAGTACTGCAGCATCAGGGTTGGGTGCGAAGAATTCGACGGTGTGAGAATTAAGACATACAGATGGGTCCCTATGGTCCATCCGTTCAACGAAATCGATTTATCATGGCGATTACTTGTGGATCTTGGTGATGAGTTCTACGATGGTGATTTCAAAGAATTGGCAGACAATCGTAGTATAGGACGTTCTATGGAGGTTAACAGGGTGATAAGGAGGATCAGGATCCTCGGCAGTCGACTGTCGCGACTGCCGGGTCGCTGCCACGTGGGCCCAGACGTGGGCTCCGTGTCGAGGCCGCGTGAGGGCAGTCGACTGCCGAGGATCTCAATCCGATAAGGATGGTAGAGGCAGATGTAATCGATAGTTGTCGTAGGCTTCTATGTGAGGATTACTCCTACTTCCTCGTCATCGATGGCATAATGACCAAAGATGCTTGGGATTCAATTAAAGAAACATTCTTCTCTGAACATATAAAAGGTCGTGTTCTTGCCATCTCCTATGATATATTTGTGGTGTTGCATTGTGTAAACAAGAACCACGAAGTGGTCAATGTCATGAGATATAATGGAAATGTGGAGAGAGAACATCCTATAAAGCTACTAAAATTTCTCTATCTTTTTTATGTCTTTTATGTATATCCAATATGATCCCTGTTAGAGGTACAAAGAGAAATCCTCGTTCGCACAGGCCTTATAAGACAGTATAAAAATTAAAATACATGTCAACATTCTATGTAACATTTGTCCTTCCTTTGTAGCAGCACAGTCCCATCTTCTCTTGTAGACACGAAGAGGCACACGCCTGGATCAGCAAGAGTTTCGATCCAAATATTGGTGGATCATGGCAAACCCTCAAGTTACTCATGAACAACTATCATCGTGTGGTGTCCGTGTGGGGTATTGCTGGAGTTGGCAAATCAGCTGACACCAGATACGCTACTATAATTACATGCTTGGTTTGCATATCCATCAGTATAAAACATACTGTTGGGTGGATGTGCCACATCCATTTTGCCTGACGGAGCTGTCTCGACACCTCCTTCTTGACTTTCACAAGTTGAATGCTTGATAGTTCTTGATTGCTTGCAGTCCATGGATGATTGGGACTCCTTGAAAGCGGAATTTGGATGGTCTGCCTTTTCTCGTCATAAGACCAAGATAATTGTTGTTACCAATGAATTATATGTGGCAAGGCATTGCGTGAACAACAACAACAATAATGTAGTCAACATCAAAGGCATGGATGTTGTTGCTTTTTTTCGCCTCTTCTGTCGAAAGGTACACACTGCATATATATGTCCTAAATAACTTACACTCACTATGATGCAAAAAGATTGTAGTTTTAGTTTTGAATTAAGTCAAATAAAATTATCATTGACTAGAAATTCATATGGATTAACAACATAGTTATGACATGTTTTTAGGTTTGTCATGGCATTATCTTTGAGTAAACTCATATGGATTAACAACATAATTATTCATGGCATTTTTCACTTGTTAATAAACTACGAATTTATGGAAATTATTTGTCAAAAGATAAAAAATTTTGATTTAAGATAATCTGGAACAAAAATATTTTTCGCAGACAATGGTAGTCATTATTCAACATACGAAAATGGTAAATATCTTTCTTGTAACAAGTGTTTTACACAAATAGCAACCCTATTGTATGACATATCCACATTGGCGTAAGGCTGACACAAGATAGCAGAAGGATTTGATAATCCTTCCTGTTAGGTTAGGAAGGTCCAGTAAATAATTTAAACTTTGTGGGCTGTATTGGCCCACGTAGATTTGCTTATCTCTATAAATTTACATGTATCCTATATACTTCATCACACTTTCCACAATTTTTTTAGAAATATAATTATGTTAACTCAATCCACTCACATATGACACCTTTAGTAAACAACATGCCAAAGAATTTAAAAAACTCAACGTTGATCCATAACAACTAATTAAACAAAAGAACACCAGCAATTAATGGCTAAAATCTCCACCATTAAAATGTCCATCATAATTTCAAGCATTCTGCAGGCCAATTTATGATATGACCGTCTTCCTCCTTTAATATTAGTGATTCAATCTCGCCAAAAAAAATTCCCCTGAATCACTTGTAAAAGGGATGGGTTGTTGCGTTATAAAACTCGACATTATTTCTACTTAGTTCTTCCCATACAGGGACAAGAACCTCTCCAAATGGACCAACAAATTGGAGTTTTTTCAGACTCATCTGAGATCCTCCCAAGAAATTGGAGAAGCTAGAGGTCTCTAAAATATATAACTAGACGAGGAACTGAACACCATAACAAACCTCATACATTATTGATCAAACTTCAAACGATTTAACTGAGAATACACTTATAAAGGCACTTACCATGGAACAAAGCGAATACTCATAACAATGTGAAGAGTATATTTGTATGTGCCAATCAACTGCTTTGTTGTCCATTTTGCCTCCTTTTTTATTACTCTCACGACAAACTGTTATCTCTTAACAAACATTGATTTGATCTTAGATAGTCAATATGAGATATTTGGCAAAATATATATGACGATAGAAAGGTAAACATGAGCTTGTTTTTAGTCACTTGTGGCCATTTTATTCAATTACTCATATCTAATAATGACTGAATGTTGAATAACATTTAACACTATCAAATAGTGCTACCTTATATATACACATAACTAAAGGAAATGATCGTGAAAAACTAAAACTAGTGTATTATCACTAAATTATATTAGTCATTAGTTGCAATATAGCATTTCTAAAACTGAACTTGGTAGTATTCTTTTCAACTTGATTTTATTACTATTGAAAAATTCAGTTTATTTTTGAATTGCAGATACATCGTCCTTCAACCGGTGCAGGATTCACTGAAGAGGAGCTAGAATTTTCAAAACGCAGTGTGGCCAAGTGCGGAGGGCTTCCTAATTTAATTGTTGCTGTAGCAGAATACTTCAACAAGATATCGATATCAAAGTCAAGATTGGAGCAGATGAAGCATTTTAAAGATCACTTTATGTACATTTTGGAGAACGATGTCAAAGGATTCCAGAGTTTAAGGGGTTTGATTTCTTGGATGAAGTCATGCTTAACTTGCAATGATTCACTCAAGCCATGCATCTTCTATCTACCAGTTTTCACTGAAGATAATTACATTAGGCGGAGGCGTTTGTAGCGACGTTGGATTGCAGAAGTTTACTCTAGGGACACATCTAGTGGTACTGTAGAGGAGAATGGAGAAAGATGACTTTCTGAGCTCGTCGAGTTGACCATCCTGCAACAAGAATCAAACAAGTCTTGGTTTCGGTTCAATGTTTTTTTTCATTAATACACCACTGCATATCCAATGGAAGATAACCTTGTTCTGGCTCTGGAGGAGAATTGCAAAGTGAACATGCAACAAGTGGGATGACACCTTAGCATGCGGAGATGTTGGGATAGGGACATGAACGTGTTTGCGAGCACTGATTTCACACGGTTACGGTCTTTTACAATTTTTGGTGAGTGGAATCCATTATTTTTCTCTAATCCAACCCATAACAAGATGAGTTTTCTTTGTGTGCTAGATCTGGAAGACACAGAAGGTTTTACAGTTGATGACCTAGAGCACATTGGGGAGCTGATGCCACTCCTCAAGTTTCCCTCCGAGGGTGCCAGCCCAATTCACTAGGTGCCTTAAGGCAGCTTCAAACTCTGGATGTCAGGCACATGTAATAGCTCGGATTTTCAACACATGGTTAGAAATCCGTTTCGATGTACATCTCCGCTATTCCTGAGAAATAGCGGGTACTTCCCAACAGTTAGTACAAGAAAGCGCAAAGTACAGAGTTGAAGAATAAGATTACATTGCAATATTCTCAACACAAGGTTTAATTACAACAAGGTGATTTACAACAAAGAGATTTACATCAGAGTCTAGCGAAAGACTTCATAGGACCATCTTTCAACCGTCCTCAGTTCGAGTGTAGAAGCTGAAACCCGATCCTCATCTTCATCCCCGTCGAAGTCTTGGCGGCACACTTACTTCACATGTCCATCGGAACCAGGAGTGTGGGGGTAAAGCTGTGAGTACATATCGTACTCAGTAAGCCATCGCCTAACATATCAACTTATGAGTGCATATGATGGATAGTTAAGGATAGACCCAGGTTTATTGCAGAAAAGCTAAGTTCACAACAGTTAAGTTTAAAACCTTTTTAAATCACTTTTCAAATCCTTTTCCAAAACATTTCCATATTTTAGTTTCAACCCTTCAGGATCTCCACACACACAATCTTCAGGGGGTTCATTTTAATCCCAGCTAATCTGCAACTGAGCCACAGCTCTAAGCCGGATACAAATCAGTTCACAAAATAGAGAGAAAAGAGATAGAACTAAAATCTAATCTATGTAACAGCTACTGGCTCGCCTATGATCGCGGGCACGGCTATACGCATAGATCATAACTCTGCAGAGTTTGCACACCTTCACCCATGCAAGATGTTATCATAACAATGGGCTAGTAGCTATCTAGCCTAAGTATAATAAACACACACATCAATCCATACAGTGGCTCTGACTGGAGTCCCCCGAACCCCCAGGTCTGGATCCCATATGCCCTACCGGACCACAGGCAATGGGGCATGGAGTTGTGACGGGCCTACCGTTGATCGAACGGGGTATCCCTCTCGTGAGTCCCGGGATCTCCTCCCTTGCCAACTCCCTAACACTATACTCCTCCACCTTCAGCTGAACTCCAGTCTTCGACACACCTTCTGAATTGAACCTCGCCCATACAAAGATACGTGGTATGCGCGGAATACACCTGTAAGACATGGTTACCGAACCGGTCTTTATGTTGCCAAAGTAGACTCTCTAGCTCCTCCTCAAACCACACTCATAGAGTCCTCAACGACTCCCCAAAGTCCTCAACGACTCAACTCAGTATGGCCACCACAGGCATCTCCCATTAGGGATTCCCAGAAATCCCTTCGGCCACACTCACATTACCTGCCCCCACAAAATAGTTTTGTTGCAGTTATTTACAATCACACACACAGCTGAACACAGTTCACAAATCATTTACACCAAAATCATTTTAATATATGTGATAGTGTGATTGACAGTAAAATAGTTAATATGCATAGCATGGCAGTATATCATATAAAAGCATTCCTAGGGTTAAGTAGGCAGGATAGCATATATAGCAATAGGTATGATTCTAAGCATAAAATAGTTTAAACCATTGGCATGCAAAGTGACTTCGAAAACAAAATATGCAAGTTTTAATTAGGATCAAGAGTGGTCAAGGAATGCAACGGCTTGCCTATAGGATCGAGACCGAATCCATGTTCTTAGTCCTCGTGTAGCGCAGAGTCCTTCAAATCAACCACATCCAACAACAGCTTCTCTGATTATAATGATTACGATAGCGAATAAGGACAAACAGAAACTTAAACGGAATTTAACGGAAACTACTAGGATTTCGGTACTAATCGGAAATTACCGAACGACTTTCTAAGGTAAAACTACCGTGAACATGATACTAACATGTAGAGAATGTCGATACAAGCCCAACGATACCTCACTCGTATTATTCGGAGTTATTGAGAATATTCCATGAATTTCCTAAGGTAGAAGATCGATTTAGGTATTTTTAATAATAATAAAATTATTATCATTTTAATTAATGGGAAATTATTCTGAAAAACTACTGCGAAACCTCAACCATTGCGTAAAGGATTTTATTACGAAATTAACGGTACCCTATTTGTATTTTTCTGATTTATGAAAATTATATTATTAATTTTCTAAACTAGACTTATATTCTTATGTTATTTTTCCTATGCGAAAAACCTAGAGAAAAGCCAGCTGGGCCATCAACCACTTGACTGCCAGCACAACACCCACGTGGCTGCCATATGGTACCATAGGGGTGGACCAGGTCCACCTGCCCCCAAAGCCGTCGGGCCACCCATGAGCTGAGGCCCATGGAGTGCAGCCCGCTATCCCCGCTTCCCATTGCTTGACCCTAGAGTAGTCCAGCCAAGAAGCTGAAGCCCACAAGACCTTCGGCCTCAGCCCAAAAGAAAACATGTCGATCGCTCCAGCCCGATCCGCTCCCCACGTGCAACGAGCCCACCAGCAAGTGAGCCTTGGCCCACTGCGCACGGGACCCGCCCGTCGGCGACCCAGATTCGTTCCCCACCTCACCAGATCGCCGGAACTCCCGATTCAGGCCACCTACCGTCACGCTCCGGCCAGCCCCGAGTAGCCCACGACGACACGCTCCCTACGCCCCCATCTATTTGGCACCTCGATCACCGGAAATAAGTCGAAGGCGAGGTCCCGCGGCGGCAACCCAAAAACTCCGGTAGACTCTTAACTTTCCGCTGCCGATTACTAAAATTGGGAGAGGGGAAACACACTATTGATCCACGCGAACCTATCTACGATGAGAGACAGTCGATTCGAGGTTCCCCGGAGCTTTTTACACGGCGATACCCATAGCTGCTCGCCTACAACTACGAAGGTCGAACGCTAGATGAAAGTGATTCGGGTTTCCGCACAAGGAATGGCTTTATGACGATCTAACTGTGTTTTAATCTCAGCCTCAAATTGCTACTCCACGACACTTGGAATTCAGAAACCAGAGTCAGCATGCTGTGAGACCCCATCCAGCAAATCGTGACCCCCCATAACTCCTGAAACCCCGATCTCACAGCATATTTTCATACCATCCTTCCATCTTTCGCGGTTTGCATATTGTGTGAGTAATAGACTTAGTTATGTGAGTAATATATATAGTTATTGGGCTGAATTAGCAGACTGGGCCAGCGTGCACCAGGTTGGAGTGTGGTTGTTGCATTATATAAACTAAGAGTGTGTAAGAGAGAAGGCATCGAATATTTGTCATATGAATTATCATCTTCTGAATACAATTACTGTTCTTCTAGTTCCTCTGTTCTTCCTTTCTTCTAGATCCAATCTCCTATGATCCTCTTCTTCTACTGTCCTCTGTTACTGATCTTAGTGAGGTTGCTAACATATTGTCATACAAAAACTGCATTAGTGTAGGACTATGTTGACCATCTTTTACAATGCACACAAAACAATATGAGCCATCCATTCTCTAGTCAATCCAAGGGTTAAGATAATACTTTAATTCTGAAAGTAGTATCAAGTAGTATAGAGTATTATGGTTAAAATTGGAAAACATTATAATGACACAATATTATTTTTTATTGATCTAAGACAAATGTAATCATGTTCTTCCGTTCCTTCCATGGCACCGCCGCCTCCCGTTGCAACGACAATTCCTCGTGACGGGGTTCTGCGAATGAGCGCATGATCCGAACTTGCCGCATGCATGAGAATAGCCATGGTGTTCCGCATCCAACGCCATCACCAATTAATGTGACCAATCCTGCATGCGCATGTGATCTTCTCGCAACTCGCTCCTTCGTTGTGAGCCTTTTCCTGGCTGATGATTCGGGCACACGATGCAAACGCATACATAGACGCCAACAAAAATCGTGAGGTGCGCCTGCCGTGACGCGCACACACGACGGACTCGACGCTTGATAAAGCCAGATACAGGAAGTGCCTGGATCAAAATGAAACGACTGGCCACTAGACACAGGGCCTCCTAACACAATAAAGCCAGCTGCATGCCACATCTTCAACTAATCCCAAATATCTTCCATATATAAGCTTCGTTGGAGGAAGTGCCTTTGTGTCCAAAGTTCGCCTGTTTCGCTCCTTCCAAAGTGACCGGAAGACAAGAGCAACCAGAGAATCAAATGGTAGATTCAGAGATCATTGCAGTTCTATTATGTAGTAAAGAATAAAAAGGGAACACATTTCAACATTCAAACTAACCAGATTCATTAAGTAAAAGATTAAACATACATACTTATATTACATCAAATCTAGCATAATAGTTCAGTCGCATAGTGATTACACATATATTTAGACCGATGAGGATGCACGTGGCTGCAACAGCTTCAAAACAGGTTGGCACTGATGCTGCGCAAGTTGCTGCTGCAAATTTTGCTTGACTTCATCAGTGTAGGAACCTTTAAGCCACACCTCCTTGAGGAAACGTAGATTGTGCAGATCAGAAAATTGTGTATAGGCGATTCACTGGAGCAGCAAACCTTAAGCACTTTTATGCCATACGCTATTGTTTGTTCTTCAAAAACAACCTTCAACTCAGAGGTGCAATCGATTTCAAGGGCCTCTAGGTGAATGAAATGTGACCGTCTTCTTGCGCTAACATAGAGCTCAGTGATATGAATTGGTCTCACACAAAGACGAAGTAACACCTTTTGATTTGGCAATGCTCCAAGAGTGTTAATTTCCTTTTGATCAAGTACAATCATCTCAAGATCTAGCTTTTCTAGATTGCCAAGTTGCTTCATCCAGTTGGCCGACAATATGCGTACACGACCATGCAACTTGAGGATCTTGAGAGCCTTGGGTGGTGGGGAGGTATTGTCATCCAAACAAGCAAAGAAATGGTCCTGCTTATTCTTGTTTTGCCCCTTGTTCTTGACAGGTTGCACTCTCACTGTTAAGGACTCAAGGTGGCTGAGAGCAGTGATGGCATAAAAGAACATGTGGATGTTATCCACGTTGATGCAACACACCCCAAGCCTTTTCAACTGGGTAAGTCTATTCAACTCCTTGAGGATCTTCTTTCCAGGTCCAACATTGATGACACCAAAGGTATGTATGGCTGTCAAGCTCCCAATCACAAAAGGAACCTTAACACAGCCTTTAATGTGATCATCACCAACATTGTTCATGCAACACATCTTGGATAACCATGTTGGTAGAGATGCATCTGGCATATTTCTTGGTGCTCCTGTAGAAGTTCTAGTAGCATCTTGTGCTTGTACCATCGAAGCCTTTGCAGCATCTTGTGTTGCTGCTACGGGTGCTGCAGCAGCCTCTATAACCTCTTCTACCAGTTCGGTTGTTTGTGGCTGGCATGTTACCATGATGCCACCTTCATCCCATGTTGGATTCTTGGTGCCAGCACGAACATATTGGAGCTTTCGTAGCATCACAATGACAGGTTGTGGGAGTATAACTATGGAGGAGTCCCTGACATCCAATGTTTGAAGTTGTCTCAAGGCACCTAGCGAATTTGGCAGATGGGTAATCTCCTGGCACCCACGAAGGGAGAGGAATTTGAGGAGTGGTAGTAGCTTCCCAATGTGCTCCAGGTCATCATCTTTAATACCTTTTGTGTCTTCGAGATCCAGCACACGAACAAATTTCATCTTCTTGTTGGTTGGGTTAGAGAAAAAGAATGGACTCCACTGATCAAAAACTGTAAAAGACCGTAGCCGTGAGAAATCTGTGCTCTCAAACACATTCATGTCCCTTTCCCAATTTCTTCGCACGCTAAGGTGTCGCCCCACTCGACGTGAGTTTAGTTTGCAATGCCCCTCCAGAGCAATGACAAGGTTATCTTCCATTGGACGTGAGGTGATGTACTCATGAAAAAAACCATTGACTCGGCACAAGGACTTGCCTGCTGGCTGTTGGATGATGCTCAAGTTGACAAGCTCAGAGAGCAACCTTTCTCCATTCTCCTCTGCAGTACCACTTTTTGTGTCCCTAGAGTAACCCTCTGCAATCCATCGTTGCAATAAACGTCTCCGTCTGATGTTGTGATCTGCCGGGAAAACAGGTAGATAGAAGATACATGGCTTCAACGAATCCTTGCAAGTTTCCAAGTATGATTGCATCCAGGAATACAAGCCTCTCAAACTTTGGAAACTTTCAACATTGTTTTCCAAAGTGTGTATAAAATGATTATTTAAATATATCAACAACCACATTTCAAATGTCAGTTTCGTCTTGAGGTATTCTGCTACAGCAACTATGTCTAGGAAATCCACCGCACTTGGTCAATATGAGTTTTGAACCAAACAGCTGCTCTTCAATCAATGGAACACCAACCTATAGTTAATAAATAAGCACAATTTTGAATAGAAATATATTCAAGTTGAAAATCAATACTAGTTACATAAGGAGCAGAAGCTCGTTACAAAAGAAGATAACTTTTTTGTTGTTAAATAAATGTACTACCTTTGTGAAAAAGGTTGTGGTTTCAGGTACATCCTAAATAAACCTTTTATATCTTTTGAGAAATAATTGATTTCTGTAAAGTCATAGTTTAGTAACAGTTGAAAATATATTATAAAAATAGTTCAATATCAAACCGAAAAAATTAATATGTTGCCAATACATATGAATTTTTTGTCAAAGATTTTTTTTTACTTAGTACTACCTCCGTTTCGAAAAGATTTTTTTTTACTTAGTACTACCTCCATTTTTGGACTAACCGGTGACATTCTTTGCGAAACAAAGGTAGTACAACATTAAAACTACAATCTTTTTGCATCACAGGGGCTATAAATTTATTAGGACATGTTTGCACAGTGTGTACCTTTTGACTGAAGAGATTAAAAGCATCAGCATCTAGGCCTTTCACATTAATCACATATGGGTTAATGTTGTTTGCGCAATGTCTGGCCACACTTTGTTCGTAGGTAACCACAATGATCTTGTATTCACAACAAAAGTTGGACAAGTCAAACGCTACTTTCAGTGAGTCCCAATCATCCGTGGACTGCAGGCCATCAAGCACTGTCACATCCCGAATTTTTGAGTTTCGGAAATTTGGCTAAGTAAATAAATTTATTTGACTACCATGCCAATGGAAGAAAATTTCTTAGGATTAAGTGAAATAGCACTCTGTTCTTTTAAATATATATATATATTACTATTGAGTTTAAAATAAAACCATATGATCAAAATTAGAAAATGGCCCTAATTTATTTTGAGAAATTAGAATTGCAAATGAATGGGATTTTTGATAAATTTCTTGATGTGTGAATTTATTGTGCAAATGTTTATTTGATTTCTGGGCCTATTTGCAATCTTATGAATTTTGATCTATTTGGATAAATGGAGTTTTATTCGAATTTCATTCAAATTCAGCCAAAATTGAATTTCCAGAAAAGTTTAAATATTTCTTTTCCCTCTCCTCCCTTCTGGGCCGATAGCCCAGCCTTCCCCTTCCCCCTCCCATTTTCCTTGGCCCAGTCCAGCTTTTCCCTGGCCCTCTCTCTCTCCCCGCGCTGGGCCTCGCCCCTCACCCTCCTCGGCCCAGCTAGGCCCAGCCGAACTGCCCTCCCCTTCTTCAACCTCGGGCCAATGGTCAGAGAGGGAGCGAGCCTCTCGCGCTCGCACGCGGCTGAGCTCGCGCCAGCTCACCGCCGAGGTCACCTAGACCTCTCTCCTCGACGTCAGCACCCTACGGACCTCCCCGTGTCGTCCGGACATGCGCCCCCGACCTTAGGTTCGGTTTGCCACTCCTCCGAAGCTCCGCACCCGCACACCCCTGCCGACGTCGCCATGCCGCAGCTCCGGACAGCTCCGAAGCTCGCCGCACCGCACACGTACGCCGTCCAACCCTTTGCCGACATCCGACCCTGCCGCCACGGCCTTAACTGCCGGCCGACATTTCGGCAGAGACCGAAAAATATCGCCGCCGGCGATATTCCGACCAAACCGACCTACACTCCCTATAAATAGGCCCGCACCCCTCCTTGCTAGCCTCACACCACGAGCCGAGCTCCATTTCGGAATATCGAGCTCCAATTTTGGGATTTTGCCCCTTCTTCCCGAGCTCCGGCCGCCGCGGAATTCGCCGCAATTCGACATCTCCGGTGAGCTTCGCCCCTTCCCCTCCCTCTGCTCAACCTCACTGTGACCCCCTCGACCCTTTGCAAGCCCCAATTTGGGCTATCCCACGCCGCAGCTCCGCGCGCATCGGGCACCACCCTCCCGCCGCCGCATGCCACTCTGCAGCCTCTCCACCCAAGCCAAGGGCCTAAACGTACTCGCCACACTCCAGTGTGCCTTCCCAAGCCAACAAATCGAGCCCCTACCTCGTTCCCGAGTGGTCTCGCAGCGCGTCGCCGCCTCTCCCATCTCCGGCAAGCCGCGCCATCACCTCCGACCAAAATCCGACGCCGAGAACCACACAGAGAGGTGCGCCATGCCCTGTAGATGCCCGGAGACCCAATCCCGACCAGCCCTGGCCCTTCCTCTCGCCGCCGGCGAGGTCTCTGGTAAACCTAGGCCGCGGGTGCCTCTGTTCAGGCCACCCCGACGTGGCGCCCCGTCATCGACCATGTGGCGCCATGTGTCACAGCTTTTGCCTAAATGGCTACCACGCAAGCACTGGGTCCCGCCACATAATCCTAGTCAGCACCCAACTAGGCCTCAACCCCCTTGTGCACTCGGTCCACCATACGCCATCCCAATGACACCCTGGACCCACACCACAGCAACCCGAGCCACAGCCGCTGAACCCAGCCCTCACCCTGGAACCCGAACCCCATGCGTCAGCCTCTCGGGTACACCAATGAAAATTGCTATGGCCACCCAGTCCAGTGTACCCAAATGTATATTTCTAGCCCTTTCCTTTTATATAAAAATCCAGGAAAATTCTAAAAAATAGTGTTGCATTTATAGAATATATTAGAGTAATTAGTTTTCTAAAATAAGCTATGCCTTTGCATAAATTAAATGTTTAGTTTATAAAACTTGGGAAAATTCTAATTATTCAATTTAATTGTTTGTAATTAGTTTCCTTTTCATATAAAAACCTAGGAAATATTCCTTCATGTATTATAATGTTTAAAAGTATTGCATGTTGCAGTTAAGTAATGTTTTGGCAATCGGATGGACATATAGTATAAAATCTAGAAAATCCTATTTATTCAAGTTAATTACTTATAACTAGTTTTGTTTTCATAAGTAAATTCCAGAAAATATTTCTCACACTTTAGAATATTACTTGAGCATGCTAAAATATTGCGTAGACCAAATAAATAATGTTTTATTGGCAATATTATGAGTATGTTAAATATATTAGTTTAAATACTAGAAGTATTTGTTCTTGCATCATGTATGCATTATAGCCTTTTCCCTGATTAGAAAAATATGGATAATTTCCCCCAAATCTGGAATACATTCCAAAGTGCATGAAAATGTTTAGCTGCTCTAAATAAGTTAGAATCTCCTAGGATTTGATAACTAAGTTAGAATAATTGTAGAAAATTGTATTCTTTTAACTAAAAATGTGTAGTGCTTTTATTATATATGAGAAATTAGTTAAGTTTCCCTAACAGTAAAATAATTTATTGCATTCATGACATAATTGAATGTTTCATAGGATTGAATATCATGTTTTTATTGCATCATTACCATGGCAACTTGATTAATATTTTCATGGTATCAAATGACATGTTTTCGAACTATTTTCTAAAAACACCTGGAAATAGGGAAAAACCCTAACCCTCTCTAATCCGAGTCCTATCTACCCAATCCTATTCCCGAATCCCACGTACCCTTCATCGACCCTTGGTTCCGACAACTTCTCAATCGGTTTTAATCAAGTTTATTCGATTATTCTTTATTGCATCGTATTTACGGTAGAATATATATACGATATGTTTATAGTGAACGACGTGTTCGACGAAGAAGATAGGGACCCAAACTTCGACGAAGAGTTCGACGAACACTTCGAAGGCAAGCTCTAACTCCTTGATCATGTTGATCCAATGATTTTCAAGCATCACCCAGATAAGCCTGTTTTAAATTATTATCATATGCTACTTTACTATTTTAAACCATTGCTTAGTTATGATCCTATGATGTTGATATCTATGATATTAATGTCAGTCACTTGCTCTTAACCCAAGATGTTGATATCTATTGATATTAATGTCAGTCACTTGCTAAACTTAGATTATACTTCACCATTACACTAGTAATGTTGAAATGACACCTTGCTAATAGTATGCTTAGGACCCTGCTACACTCGTTACAATACTTCATCACAATCATTCTTTTATAAATTGAGTGAAAATGAGTGTGTTTGGTGATTTAAAAATAAATGGGAAATGGTGATAATAACCTGGGATGGTGAAGTTGGTAATCTTGATCAGGGGTGATTTGGTGAAAGAGGATACTGTGTGATATGATTAGTTCTCCAGTGGGAGCTAATATGGAGATTGCCCCTATAAGGACCGGTTCGCTGTGACTGTAAACCTGGTATCTTCGTGCAACCAATGGATCCTGTATGGGCGGGTCTAGGTCTAGTCTTTCTGGTAATTACTGCATAAACCCACTAGGGGCTAGTAGGGCAATGAGAAGGCTAGGAGCCGATACTCGGGTTCTCGCTGTGTGCCCCCCGAGGTCTGGTCTAGAGACTGTGTGACCCTGGTCGTGATGACTCTGTGTGATTTAGACCCCTGGTTGTATCATGGTGGAATTGCAGAATTACTCGGGGAAGAATGACCTAGATACGTCACTCTGTGGCTAGGAGTGGCGTAGTCCATGGGTAAAGTGTACAACCTCTGCAGAGTATATCTATCCGGATAGCCGTGTCACGGTTAAGACAATCGCTATGGTTATGAGCTCACAGTGATTAGATTTGGAAAACCCCTTGATGTGTGAGTGAGCAGTGGATTGCTCGTGTTTTGGAAGATATCGAGATCAGATGTGGAGATCCTCTCGACTAAAACTTGGGAACTGACGAGATGGAGTGTGTCTCCCTCAGGTCCCACCCAACTATTATCAATCAAACTTCTTTCGAAAAGAGTTTATCAATGTGCCTTGCAAAACAGCCCTGCATAAAATTAGCTTTCTGCTAAAACTAAGCTCTATAGCCTACTCTTGTCCAAAGCTAGATAAGCATTTATTATCCCTTTGAGTAGTGTTAGGGCTTGCTGAGTACCTTATGTACTCACTCTTGCTTTATTTCGTTCAGAAGATGATACAGGAGTCTACGACGATTAGGTTTTCGGTTCTGCCTCCCAAGCTGCCTGTTGGTAATTGGACTCAGACCGCTTCGCTTCTCCGCTTCCGCAATGTTTTTGGCTACTCGATAGCCATGTTTTTGTTTTATAAACCATATGATATGTAAGACCTTATCGTTTTCAAATTAAATATGAAGCATTGGTTCTGTTATTCCCTTTGTATGTGTGTACCAACTACTGATCCAGGGATTGGTACGGTATGCACAGTGAATCCCAGAAATTAGGGTGCGACAAGGTGGTATCAGAGCAATGCTTGACCGTAGGACAAAATCCTAGAATTTACTTTCCCCAAAACACTCTCTATTTGCCAAGAAAACTATCTTACAAAAATTTCCTCCATAACTTTCCTATTCTTTTGCTTCTTACCTCCTCCATGACTGTTGCAAAATGTTTGCAAACTCAACCCACCGACGTCACCTAAGATCACTTGACGCAATAAGAATCTTCTACGACAACAAGGTTGAGGTGAAGAACTACGTCAATCGGAGATGATTGAAGAGCAGAAGTTCTGAAACCTAGAAGCCACCACCTAATCATAGCCTTACGAGGGTAGAACGTAGAACGACAAACACTTTGCATGTTAATAACTAAAATATGACTCTGTAATGTCTCTGTGATTTGTCGACTTCTTATTCGTTCTTTGGATGAGTGTATGTATGAAAAATTAAGGATGACAACTAGACAACATAAAAAAAAACAAATGGGCTGATTTACCCCACTATGGACCAGAATGCCTCCGAAAAGGTCTGCTCGGATCCAAGCTCGTCTGGAACATTTTGTCAAACCAGCTGAGGATAATGTGCAACGTGACCATGTACCCAGAGATGGACACACCATTCGAGAAAGACAACGCAACAACCGCCGACAGAATCTCAGAAGAAGTCAACAACAACAACATGAGGAACATCAAAAAGAGGAAGTAAATGGGAGTATCAACAATCAAGGCAAATAGGAGATCCCAGAACCACCACCCATGCCACCTAATTTGGCAGACGTGATGGCGAATCAGACTCAACTATTGCAAATATTAGCTGAAACAGTGCAGAACAACTGTGGCAATGGATCGCAACCCCAATCCAAGATGACAGAATTCATGAGACTTAGGCCACCGACTTTTGACAGCACTGATGACGACCCACTTGCAGCCGATGATTGGCTCAGAAACATAAACAAGAAGCTCGAGTTAGTCACAACAGATGATCGACAGAAGGTAATGCTTGCTTCACATCAACTAGTAGGATCTGCTGGTGAATGGTGGGACAACTATCGAGAAGCAGTTGAAGATCCAAACTCGATCAAATGGGATCAATTCCAAGAAGCTTTTCGCGACTATCACATTCCAGAAGGAATCATAGAAATGAAAGCAAATGAATTTCGTGCATTAAAGCAAGGAGCTATGACCGTCAACGAGTACATCAAGAAGTTCATGAAATTAGCTCGTTATGCCCCAGATGATGTGAACACTGACAAGAAGAAACAGGATCGCTTCAGAAAAGGATTGCTTGGTGCACTACAAACTCAATTGGTCACTCATATTTATCCGGGTTTCAACACCCTAATGAACCGAGCTATTCTCCTCGAAGATGCTCGATCCGACCTTGACATCGAGAGAAAGAGGAAACAACAGTATCAGGAAGTCAAGCAACAGGAAAGATCTCAGAAGTCTAAGTATGGATTGACGCAGAAGTCTCAATACTACCCGGTAATGAAGTATAGCACTCCAGATAACGATCAGCAGCAGTCACCTGAGACAGATTGCAACCCACAAATGGCAGTAGAGCAGAAAAGCAACCCCAATATGGGACAAACCTCGAACTTTGTTAAAGCTTGTTTTTATTGCAAGGACCCAGGACACTTAATAGCTAATTGCCCGCACTACAACAAGTTAACTCAAGCAACGACAGTTTCTGGAGAAAAATCAGTTGTCTCTAGTATTAGAAGTGCCAACACTCAAGTCACAGGACAACAGAAGAAGACACAATCCTTCGGACGTAGTCAACTCAACCACATCAGTACAACCAGAATATGAAAACGGTGAGTACCTCGTCAATTGAGCTTTTTCAACTGGAATCATCTATGTTTGTGTGATCCAAGTTACTTGTCAAGTATGGATTTCAATATAGTCTGCTAAAGAATCCAGCGCAGTCTAGGTCACTCAAAATTTGATTAAATGGCAGTAAAAAGAGACCCATAGTCAACCCTTTTTGTTAAGTGGTGTAGAACCCCCATGATTTTGGACAATGGAAGATGATAATGAACTATGAAGTATCTTGAGAAATGTTCCCTCACTCAGATGAAAAGGCATCGAATCTCGGGGACGAGATTCTGTTAAGTGGGGTAGTCCTGTCACATCCCGAATTTTTGAGTTTCGGAAATTTGGCTAAGTAAATAAATTTATTTGACTACCATGCCAATGGAAGAAAATTTCTTAGGATTAAGTGAAATAGCACTCTGTTCTTTTAAATATATATATATATATTACTATTGAGTTTAAAATAAAACCATATGATCAAAATTAGAAAATGGCCCTAATTTATTTTGAGAAATTAGAATTGCAAATGAATGGGATTTTTGATAAATTTCTTGATGTGTGAATTTATTGTGCAAATGTTTATTTGATTTCTGGGCCTATTTGCAATCTTATGAATTTTGATCTATTTGGATAAATGGAGTTTTATTCGAATTTCATTCAAATTCAGCCAAAATTGAATTTCCAGAAAAGTTTAAATATTTCTTTTCCCTCTCCTCCCTTCTGGGCTGACAGCCCAGCCTTCCCCTTCCCCCTCCCATTTTCCTTGGTCCAGTCCAGCTTTTCCCTGGCCCTCTCTCTCTCCCCGCGCTGGGCCTCGCCCCTCACCCTCCTCGGCCCAGCTAGGCCCAGCCGAACTGCCCTCCCCTTCTTCAACCTCGGGCCAATGGTCAGAGACGGAGCGAGCCTCTCGCGCTCGCACGCGGCTGAGCTCACACCAGCTCACCGCCGAGGTCACCTAGACCTCTCTCCTCGACGTCAGCACCCTACGGACCTCCCCGTGTCGTCCGGACATGCGCCCCCGACCTTAGGTTCGGTTTGCCACTCCTCCGAAGCTCCGCACCCGCACACCCCTGCCGACGTCGCCATGCCGCAGCTCCGGACAGCTCCGAAGCTCGCCGCACCGCACACGTACGCCGTCCAACCCTTTGCCGACATCCGACCCTGTCGCCACGGCCTTAACTGCCGGCCGACATTTCGGCAGAGACCGAAAAATATCGCCGCCGGCGATATTCCGACCAAACCGACCTACACTCCCTATAAATAGGCCCGCACCCCTCCTTGCTAGCCTCACACCACGAGCCGAGCTCCATTTCGGAATATCGAGCTCCAATTTTGGGATTTTGCACCTTCTTCCCGAGCTCCGGCCGCCGCGGAATTCGCCGCAATTCGACATCTCCGGTGAGCTTCTCCCCTTCCCCTCCCTCTGCTCAACCTCACTGTGACCCCCTCGACCCTTTGCGAGCCCCAATTTGGGCTATCCCACGCCGCAGCCCCGCGCGCATCGGGCACCACCCTCCCGCCGCCGCATGCCACTCTGCAGCCTCTCCACCCAAGCCAAGGGCCTAAACGTACTCGCCACACTCCAGTGTGCCTTCCCAAGCCAACAAATCGAGCCCCTACCTCGTTCCCGAGTGGTCTCGCAGCGCGCCGCCGCCTCTCCCATCTCCGGCAAGCCGCGCCATCACCTCCGACCAAAATCCGACGCCGAGAACCACATAGAGAGGTGCGCCATGCCCTGTAGATGCCCGGAGACCCAATCCCGACCAGCCCTGGCCCTTCCTCTCGCCGTCGGTGAGGTCTCCGGTAAACCTAGGCCGCGGGTGCCTCTGTTCAGGCCACCCCGACGTGGCGCCCCGTCATCGACCATGTGGCACCATGTGTCACAGCTTTTGCCTAAATGGCTAGCCACGCAAGCACTGGGTCCCGCCACATAATCCTAGTCAGCACCCAACTAGGCCTCAACCCCCTTGTGCACTCGGTCCACCATACGCCATCCCAATGACACCCTGGACCCACACCACAGCAACCCGAGCCACAGCCGCTGAACCCAGCCCTCACCCTGGAACCCGGACCCCATGCGTTAGCCTCTCGGGTACACCAATGAAAATTGCTATGGCCACCCAGTCCAGTGTACCCAAATGTATATTTCTAGCCCTTTCCTTTTATATAAAAATCCAAGAAAATTCTGAAAAATAGTGTTGCATTTATAGAATATATTAGAGTAATTAGTTTTCTAAAATAAGCTATGCCTTTGCATAAATTAAATGTTTAGTTTATAAAACTTGGGAAAATTCTAATTATTCAATTTAATTGTTTGTAATTAGTTTCCTTTTCATATAAAAACCTAGGAAATATTCCTTCATGTATTATAACGTTTAAAAGTATTGCATGTTGCAGTTAAGTAATGTTTTGGCAATCGGATGGACATATAGTATAAAATCTAGAAAATCCTATTTATTCAAGTTAATTACTTATAACTAGTTTTGTTTTCATAAGTAAATTCCAGAAAATATTTCTCACACTTTAGAATATTACTTGAGCATGCTAAAATATTGCGTAGACCAAATAAATAATGTTTTATTGGCAATATTATGAGTATGTTAAATATATTAGTTTAAATACTAGAAGTATTTGTTCTTGCATCATGTATGCATTATAGCCTTTTCCCTGATTAGAAAAATATGGATAATTTCCCCCAAATCTGGAATACATTCCAAAGTGCATGAAAATGTTTAGCTGCTCTAAATAAGTTAGAATCTCCTAGGATTTGATAACTAAGTTAGAATAATTGTAGAAAATTGTATTCTTTTAACTAAAAATGTGTAGTGCTTTTATTATATATGAGAAATTAGTTAAGTTTCCCTAACAGTAAAATAATTTATTGCATTCATGACATAGTTGAATGTTTCATAGGATTGAATATCATGTTTTTATTGCATCATTACCATGGCAACTTGATTAATATTTTCATGGTATCAAATGACATGTTTTCGAACTATTTTCTAATAACACCTGGAAATAGGGAAAAACCCTAACCCTCTCTAATCCGAGTCCTATCTACCCAATCCTATTCCCGAATCCCACGTACCCTTCATCGACCCTTGGTTCCGACAACTTCTCAATCGGTTTTAATCAAGTTTATTCGATTATTCTTTATTGCATCGTATTTACGGTAGAATATATATACGATATGTTTATAGTGAACGACGTGTTCGACGAAGAAGATACGGACCCAAACTTCGACGAAGAGTTCGACGAACACTTTGAAGGCAAGCTCTAACTCCTTGATCATGTTGATCCAATGATTTTCAAGCATCACCCAGATAAGCCTGTTTTAAATTATTATCATATGCTACTTTACTATTTTAAACCATTGCGTAGTTATGATCCTATGATGTTGATATCTATGATATTAATGTCAGTCACTTGCTCTTAACCCAAGATGTTGATATCTATTGATATTAATGTCAATCACTTGCTAAACTTAGATTATACTTCACCATTACACTAGTAATGTTGAAATGACGCCTTGCTAATAGTATGCTTAGGACCCTGCTACACTCGTTACAATACTTCATCACAATCATTCTTTTATAAATTGAGTGAAAATGAGTGTGTTTGGTGATTTGAAAATAAATGGGAAATGGTGATAACAACCTGGGATGGTGAAGTTGGTAATCTTGATCAGGGGTGATTTGGTGAAAGAGGATACTGTGTGATATGATTAGTTCTCCAATGGGAGCTAATATGGAGATTGCCCCTGTAAGGACCGGTTCGCTGTGACTGTAAACCTGGTATCTTCGTGCAACCAATGGATCCTGTATGAGCGGGTCTAGGTCTAGTCTTTCTGGTAATTACTGCATAAACCCACTAGGGGCCAGTAGGGCAATGAGAAGGCCAGGAGCCGATACTCGGGTTCTCGCTGTGTGCCCCCCCCCCCCCCCCCCCCGAGGTCTGGTCTAGGGACTATGTGACCCTGGTCGTGATGACTCTAGTCCATGGGTAAAGTGTACAACCTCTGCAGAGTATATCTATCTGGATAGCCGTGTCACGGTTAAGACAATCGCTATGGTTATGAGCTCACAGTGATTAGATTTGGAAAACCCCTTGATGTGTGAGTGAGCAGTGGATTGCTCGTGTTTTGGAAGATATCGAGATCAGATGTGGAGATCCTCTCGACTAAAACTTGGGAACTGACGAGATGGAGTGTGTCTCCCTCAGGTCCCACCCAACTATTATCAATCAAACTTCTTTCGAAAAGAGTTTATCAATGTGCCTTGCAAAACAGCCCTGCATAAAATTAGCTTTCTGCTAAAACTAAGCTCTATAGCCTACTCTTGTCCAAAGCTAGATAAGCATTTATTATCCCTTTGAGTAGTGTTAGGGCTTGCTGAGTACCTTATGTACTCACTCTTGCTTTATTTCGTTCAGAAGATGATACAGGAGTCTACGACGATTAGGGTTTCGGTTCTGCCTCCCAAGCTGCCTGTTGGTAATTGGACTCAGACCGCTTCGCTTCTCCGCTTCCGCAATGTTTTTGGCTACTCAATAGCCATGTTTTGGTTTTATAAACTATATGATATGTAAGACCTTATCGTTTTCAAATTAAATATGAAGCATTGGTTCTGTTATTCCCTTTGTATGTGTGTACCAACTACTGATCCAGGGATTGGTACGGTATGCACAGTGAATCTCAAAAATTGGGGTGCGACAAGCACTATGAACCATCGTCCAATGGATGAGCGCAGCAACTCGTGACACATTTGAACTGGGTCTTTCCCTTCTATGATACTCATTGCCACGACTTCCTTGGCTGGAAGATCATCGAAATGAAAGTCAAGAAGGAGACGGCGAGACAACTCCGTGAGGCAGAATGGATCTGGCACATCACCCAACAGTACAAATTATGGCAAAAAAGCACACTCGGATTAAGCATGGCTCTATAGTAAATGAATCCGGCGGAAGTTGACTTGCCAACTCCAGCGATACCCCACACTGACCCCACGCCGGCAAACATATAAATTGGCCAAAAGTTGTCCCCTGATGTAATTGAACTTAGATGAATGATCTTGCTGATCCAGGCGCGTGCCTTTTCGTATTTGCAAGCAAAGCTGTCATCCTGTAGCTGCAAAGTCAAAAAAAGATGTTACCATGTCTCTGTGTCTGCAGGAGATGTTACCAATGGAAGCCTCTGTAAAAGACATAATAAAAAAGACATAAAATATACTTTCTTTATTCTCTTTTTTTTTGGACCTTGGACTAGTTTAAAAAACCAGGCAAAACCAAACAAATTAGAACATACTCCCTCCGTTCCGAATTATAAGTCATTTTTTACTTTCACATATTATGTTTAACCGTTTGTCTTATTCAAATTTTTTTGAAAAATACTATTTATCGTTATGTGATTTATTTTATGATTAGAAATACTTTAAGTAAAGCATATTTATTTTTATATTAAACAAAAATTTTGAATAAAACTAATGATCAAACATAGAAAAAAAATTAAAAATGACTTATAATTCGGAACAGAGTAGTAGGTAGTAGTACCTCTGGACGACGCTCCCTCTCCTCATTTCCATCATGGTATCTCGGGTCTCTGACCAATCGGTCATCATCCATATTATTATTTATACACTCCAACATCACACTTGTACAATTGAAGGCGGCAACAACGCAACCTTTTATAGGCTCAGAGAAGAATATTTCTTTAATTGAATCCCAATCTTCCTTGGTCGCTAGACCATAGATGACGAGGAGGTAGGAGTCAACTTCACGGAGAAGCTGGTGGCAGCGTTTGATTACATCTTCATCCGCAATCCTTATCACCATGTTAACCTCGTTAGGACTAATGATCTTGTTGTAGTCCTTGGGATCATAACCACAACTATTTGTTTCTAATTCCTTTAAATCACCACAGTAGAACTCATCACGAACATCCAGAAGTAAGCGTCGTGAGAAGTCAATGAGGTTGAACGGAGAGACCACAGGGACCCATCTGTGCATTTTGAATCTCACACCATCGAATTCTTCGCACCCAGTTCTAATGCTGCGGTACAGCCTCTTGAGGACAACAACATTCATGTTATGACACTCCACGAATATCAAACCACCACGCTTTATTTTCCATAAAAGTTCACCCATGTCATGACGACTCCCTCGCACCTGAAACATAAAAAGTTATAGACTAATAAGTTGTTAAATTTAAAAACTGGCAAATTTCTTTGACATAATGTATTACTACCTCCATTTTGTAATACTTGTCACCAGTTAGTTCATTTTTAAACTAATCAGTGACAAGTATTACAAAACAAAGATAGTAGCTTCTATGGTATCCAACACGAATTTTGTAAAAAAAATATATAGGTAAGTGTCGTATGTACATATCAAATACTAATCCATTTATCTAATACCCCTTTTTCGAGGACAAATATTTGATGTTTGATTTTTTCTTAAACAGCTACTTTGACCTGTCATATTTTTATGAGTTTGTAAAACATTAAAAAACTTTAATGTTTAAAGTCTATCATATGATATTAAATCACAGTGAAAGTAAACAACATTTATTAAATTTTTCAGTAAGATTTGTATAAAAAATCAAACATCAAATATTCATAACTGGAGAGAGTAATAACTATATGTGTGGCAACAAGCACATTGTTACAGATTCTATAAGAACTTCGGAGAATGATGTGAACAGAAATTAAGAGTAGAACAATAATTATAGCTTTTTAATTGTAGTAGTGCAAAAATGTGTTGACACCAAAAATTGGTACATCGGCCAAATCAGATATAACACGCCAAAATATGTAAATATGGAGAAATAAAGCCTAAGTGGCTTATGTGATAGTGGATCAAATAGAGTTGGCGTGGGCAAGGATTGGAATACTATAATATATGGAGTTATCGTTTGCTTCCAATTACATATACATTAATAAAGACAATCCAACTCAATAGATGAATAGATCGATTGAGCTTCTCTAAGAAATTAAAATCCAGCAAATTGATCAAAACAACTCACTATAGGATCAAATGAAAAGTATATGGGTTAATTATTCTCTTCTACTCTAAAAGTCCCTTAAAGGATGTCTAAGATTAAAGCACTTGAATTTTGGCAATTTAGATTTTTTTTTTTGCCATAAGGTATGTTAGCATGCAGGGCTACAAGAGAACGTTATTTCTCTCGAGATGAGTAAAATTTAGCGAGACAACTCTCCTTGTTTGTAGTTACAAATAAGGTGAATACATGGTAAACTAATTAAAATAAAGGTAATTTAAGGGATTTGTTGGAACCCATTGTCTCAAAAATCTAATAATTTGTTTTAGGAGCTGTCTCTTAGTGTATGTACAACCATTACCCCTTGTACGGTATGACTCTCAGGACATGACACAGATAAGAGTGATACAATGAGACCTATCTAAACCCTAAGTCTTATCAAAATCATTGCACCAATCAAACTTATCTAATAAATTTATTACACCAATCAGTTGTATCCTCTATCTAGATGAAGCATAGAATCAAGAGACGTGATTTTTTTCACACTACCTTTGATGGCGCTACTTTTCACACTATCATTGATCATTCATTTAATTCATAAAGTTTAGAAATATGAAATAAAAATAAATACATATTTAAAATTAATTACATGATAAATTTAATCATAGTAAAAATAAATAAAAATTCTGAATTATATATATAAAACAAGTAGTCAATATCGATCTAAAAAAGTCAAACTAAAATTTGAGATGAAGGAAGTACTTGTGAATTCATTTCATGCTTTGCTTACCCTTTTGTAAAAGGCATAAAGAGATGGAGACCGTCTAAGCTCTGAGACAAGGTATGGCTTTCCAGTGCACAAAGTGGCGATCCCCGTTTGTGGTGTTGTGACGACGATCCGACTGTCGTTGTTATTTTCTGGCAAACACATCCTGATGCCATTCCACCATACAAGGTCAGACAATCCTTCCAGGACAAGCAAATATCTTTGGTCCTTCAAAACTTGTTGTAAAACTTCAGCAGTGTTGGTGACATCTTTGGTTGTTGCCGGGTGAGAGCGGCAGCCTGCGAGTAGCAGTTGAGTAAGCAGGGTGTTCATGAACTCGTCCTGACTGAAAGGTCGAGTGATCTTCACCCAGGCACGAAGTTTGAACCGTTTGCAGATTTCTGGGTCATGGTAAGCTTCATTGATGATGTATGACATCTCAAGATTGTTGTCACCATTCTCCCATAAGGAGATAAATTGAAGGGAGCCAGTGTTTCCTTCTCCACGCGTGAGCAATTCTTGGATGTCAATTTTGCGTATCTTCCCAGCATCCTTCCACACTTGGCGTAGGACAACACTGAAGTCCGACAATACATTACCGTTGGAGGTGGCAGGCGTCGGCAGCAAAACAGTCGTTGTCGACGACCTAGAGGATATTGTTTCAGAGCCAAGGATGAGATTGTAGCGCGTGTTGCGCTGGCTCACAGCTTCGACCCTATCCTTGATCAGCTTTATCTCGATGGCCACCTCGTCCAATGGCCGTGGCGATGAGATGCAAGATGGCAAGACATGCCAGCACCACATCGACTTGTCCTTGTCCAGATGGACAACAACCTCGATGCAGTCCTCCACGTCAAAGGCTAGCTCGCGGAGCTGGCGCAGCCATGTTCTCACCACATCGTTCTTGGCACGCTCCTTGGTGGCGACGTTGAGGAAGGACTGCATTATCTGGAACTCCCCGGTGATGAACACCAGGTCCTGTTGCACCTTCACCTTGAGCTTTGCCTCCTCATCTTTGGCCGTTTGAACTTGGCTCAGTGTCCCTTCCACCGCCGTCTTGGTCAGCCCAAGCGCAAAACCATCCATGGCTGCCCAAGCGTGTTCTATAGCTCTGGATTGTATTAACTCACTCGTTACTAGAATGGATTTTATAGGTGGTAACAGATGCTCTCTCAGTCTCTCTCAAGAGTATAAATGCTCTCCTCAAGGAAAAGAGTGATTAGGTGCTTTTATAAAGACAAGCAAGGCTGCATATTCGCTCTTTTAAGGGCTCACAATTATTGCTCTATTCCTAGCTTGTTTCCTACACATGCAAAGTAAACAGACATGTCTGGGCTTCGCTTTATTCCAGCGGCCGGGAGTGTGCTTTCTTTTCAACTTTATTTTTAATTGCTTTGTTGGGGCAGCAAAGTGCACCATGGACCACCTAACGGACATATTGCTTCAGACCTAAAATGCACGATGTTTGATTTTTTATCCTTAATTTTGACTGTTCCTCTTATTCAAAAAATACTAAATTTTAATCTAGTTTGAATCTATAATTAAAGTTTATCATATAATGAATCAAATTATGATGAAAAATAAGAATAATTTTGAAAGCTTCTAAATAAAATGAGCGATCGAAATTTATATTGAAAAGTCAAACGGCGTACATTTTCTAGTAGAGTAGTACACTTCTTGAAGATAGTCATGGAAGAACAATATATAGAGGAAGTGTATATAACTGACCCCCTCGTGAATTCTGATAATTTGTTCTTTGAGTGCAAGATTATACTCCTTACTGGACTGGTTTTCCTTTCACCTAAAAACTTCAATATTAGATTTATGAAATAATATGATTTATTTTGTTGATCCATCATTTCTATATGAAGAGATGATTTGAACATATAAAACAAATACTTTCGGACACACAAGTTATATACTGGAATACTAGGAGGTGACTGTAATATAAAGAGAGGTAGAGACAGATGAAACGGATATGCAAAAGAGGCAATAAAAAGGAGATTTGATAGTATGGAACATATATCTTAATATTTAGCTCTAAACATAAGTGCATAATTTATATATGTAATATAATGCATGAGACTTCTTATATAGAAGTTTCATTATTTTTTGAGTTCATTAACTATTTAAATCACTTTTAATTTTTCCTACATGATTCTTGACCGTAATTCAAACTTGAACTATGATTACCAACAATATGTTTCATAAAAATTCCAAAAAAATATATTTGGTGTAATGTGTTATGTAATTGACTATTATCCTTAAAAGGATATAATATTCACTATTTGTTATTAGAAAATAGAACCATTTGTCTTTAGGTTGATGCCAAATAATTTTAATAATATCTAATTTTTTGAGAAAAAATCTATAAATTAACATGGAACCATACTTTATATTACTGAGTTCCTATAAAAAATTCAATTAATTTTGACAAAGTTAGCAATATACATGTTCACAAACCCATGTATCTAGTCAACTTTATATTAACCATGTGACTAGATCCATAGGTTTAGGAACATGTATATTGCTAACTTTTTCAAAATTAACTAAATTTTTTTATAGAAACTCAGTAATCTAAAGTATGGTTCTATGTCAATTTATAGATTTTTTGGACAAAAATTACATATTACTAAAATTATTTGGCATCAGCCTAAAGACAAATGGTTCCATTTTCTAATAACAAACAATGAATATTATATCCTTTTTAGGATAATAGTCAATTACATAACACATTACACCAAATATATTTTTTTGGAATTTTTATGAAACATACTGTTGGTAATCATAGTTCAAGTTTGAATTACGGTCAAGAATCGTGTAGAAAATAATTAAAAGTGAATTAAATAGTTAATGAACTCAAAAAATAATGAAACTTTTATATAAAAACTCTCATGCATTATATTTCATATATAAATTATATCAAAATATTTATCATCAATTGACACACAAAATAATACATAAACAAAATTTCATTATAGTGAAAATAAAAAATCATATCACAAGTGGTCGGATTTTTAAACCGCGTGTGATACACATATATCACATGCGGTGGTATTTTCGAACAGCATGTGATGGTACTCATATCACACGCGGTCCAAAGAAAAACCGCATGTGATGTTAACACGTACATCACAAGCGGTTCATATGGCCTAAGACATCACATGCGGTTTTTAATTCCAACCGTGTGTGATGTAAAAAATCTATTGTTTGTGATAAAGTTTTTTGTAGTAGTGTTGGCATGAACCTTCGTTTGTTTTTATTGCTGATCTTCTCTATGTGTTGATTAAATATACATCGATTTGATGAGTAAAATGATAGGCCCAATGAAGCGAGACTGCTCCTGTCACACCTCAATTTCTGGGATGCACTGTGCTTACCGTACCAATCCCTGGATCAGTAGTTGGTACACACATACAAAGGGAATAGCAGAACCAATACTTTATATTTTTATAGATAGCGATAAGATCTTATATATCATATGGTTTATAAACCAAAATATGGCTATCATGTAGCCAAAAACATTGTGGAAGCGGAGAAACGAAGCGGTCTGAGTCCAATCACCAACAAGCAGCTTGGGAGGCAGAACCGAAACCCTAATCATCATCGATTTCATCATCGTAGAACTCTGCACTATTTTCTGAACAAAATAAAGCAAGAGTGAGTACATAAGGTACTCAGCAAGCCCTAACACTACTCAAAGGGATAATAAATGCTTATCTGGCTTTGGACAAGAGTAGGCTATAGAGCTTAGTTTTAGCAGAAAGCCAATTTTATGCAGGGCTGTTTTGCAAGGCATATTGATAAACTCTTTTTGAAAGAAGTTTGATTGATAATAGTTGGGTGGGACCTGAGGGAGATACACTCCATCCCGTCAGTTCCTAAGTTTTAGTCGAGAGGATCTCCATATCCGATCTCGATAACTTCCAAAACACGAGCAATTCCCTGCTCACTCACACATCAAGGGGTTTTCCAAATCTAATCACTGTGAGCTCATAACCATAGCGATTGTCTTAACCGTGACACGGCTATCCGGATAGATATACTCTGCAGAGGTTGTACACTTTACCCATGGACTACGCCACTCCTAGCCACAGAGTGACGTAACTAGATCATTCTTCCCCGAGTAATCCTGCAATTCCACCATGAGATGACCAGGGGTCTAAATCACACAGATTCATCACGACCAGGGTCACACAGTCCCTAGACCAGACCTCGGGGGCACACAGCAAGAACCCGAGTATCGGCTCCTGGCCTCTCATTGCCCTACTGGCCCCTAGTGGGTTTATGCAGAAATCACCAGAAAGACTAGACCTAGGCCCGCCCATACAGGATCCATTGATTGCACGAAGATACCAGGTTTACAGTCACAGCGAACCGGTCCTTACAGGGGCAATCTCCATATTAGCTCCCACTGGAGAACTAATCATATCACACAGTATCCTCTTTCACCAAATCACCCCTGATCAAGATCACCAACTTCACCATACCAGGTTGTTATCACCATTTCCCAGTTGATTTCAAACCACCAAACACACTCATTTTCACTCAGTTTATAAAAGAATGATTGTGATGAAGTATTGTAATGAGTGTAGCAGGGTCCTAAGCATACTATTAGCAAGGCGTCATTTCAACATTACTAGTGTAATGGTGAAGTATAATCTAAGTTTAGCAAGTGACTGACATTAATATCAATAGATATCAACATCTTAGATTAAGAGCAAGTGACTGACATTAATATCATAGATATCAACATCATAGGATCATAACTAAGCAATGGCTTAAAATAGTAAAGTAGCATATGATAATAATTTAAAACAGGCTTATCTGGGTGATGCTTGAAAATCATTGGATCAACATGATCAAGGAGTTAGAGCTTGCCTTCGAAGTGTTCGTTGAACTCTTCGTCGAAGTTCGGGTCCTTATCTTCTTCATCGAACACGTCGTTCACTATAAACATATCGTATATATATTCTACTGTAAATACGATGCAATAAAGAATAATCGAATAAACTTGATTAAAACCGATTGAGAAGTTGTCGGAACCAAGGGTCGATGAAGGGTACGTGGGATTCGGGAATAGGATTGGGTAGATAGGACTCGGATTAGAGAGGGTTAGGGTTTTTTCCCTATTTCCAGGTCTTTTTAGAAAATAGTTCGAAAACATGTCATTTGATACCATGAAAATATTAATCAAGTTGCCATGGTAATGATGCAATAAAAACATGATATTCAATCCTATGAAACATTCAACTATGTCATGAATGCAATAAATTATTTTACTGTTAGGGAAACTTAACTAATTTCTCATATATAATAAAAGCACTACACATTTTTAGTTAAAAGAATACAATTTTCTACAATTATTCTAACTTAGTTATCAAATCCTAGGAGATTCTAACTTATTTAGAGCAGCTAAACATTTTCATGCACTTTGGAATGTATTCCAGATTTGGGGGAAATTATCCATATTTTTCTAATCAGGGAAAAGGCTATAATGCATACATGATGCAAGAACAAATACTTCTAGTATTTAAACTAATATATTTAACATACTCATAATATTGCCAATAAAACATTATTTATTTGGTCTACGCAATATTTTAGCATGCTCAAGTAATATTCTAAAGTGTGAGAAATATTTTCTGGAATTTACTTATGAAAACAAAACTAGTTATAAGTAATTAACTTGAATAAATAGGATTTTCTAGATTTTATACTATATGTCCATTCGATTGCCAAAACATCACTTAACTGCAACATGCAATACTTTTAAATGTTATAATACATGAAGGAATATTTTCTAGGTTCTTATATAAATAGAGGACTAATTATAAACAATTAATCATGAATAAATACGATTTTCTAGGTTTTATAACTTATACATTTATTTTATGCAATATAACAACTTATTTTGGGAAGTTAAGTATTCTATTAAATTCTAGATACAAAATATCAGAGTATGCAATATTTTATTACCCTTAAGAAATATTATAAAATTGTAACATAATATATTTTCTATATTTTCTATAAAAAGGATAGAGTTATAAACAATTAAATAGAATTTTCCTTCACTTTATAACCTAAGCAACTTATTTTGTCAAAAACTATATTTTATTCTCGAAAAGTAAATATTCTATCATATTCTACAAATATTCTATTATTTTACCAAATTTTCCTGGATTTTTCTATAAAGGGGAAAAGCTGGGGATAAGCTTTCGGGTACACTGGATAGGGTGGCCGTAGCAGAATCTTTAAGTGTACACGGGTGGCTGACAGGTGGGGTCAGGGTTCCAGCGTGTGGGTTGGGGTTCACAGTGTGGTGTTCGGGTGTATGGGGGAGTGGGGCCCAGGCGTCATTGACTGGGTTCACCGCGGACCGAGTGTAGGGAAGGGAGGAATTTTATTTGGGCTGACTGGGATTATGTGGCGGGCCCGGGTGCTGGTATGGCTGCACATGTGGCGACACATGGCGCCACGTGCATGCTGACAGGGCGCCACATCGGAGATGGCCGAAAAGAGGCTTGGGGCGGCGGGAGTTCGCCGGAAACCTCACCGGCGGCGAGAGGAAGGGTCGGGGCTGGTCGGGATAGGATTGCCGGGCATCTACAGGTCATGGCGCACCTAGTGGGGTGGTTCTCGTCGACGGGTAATGATCGGGGATGGCCGCGCGGCTCGCCGGAGATGGGAGAGGTGGCGGTGCTCCATGGAGGGTGTACGGGAGTGCTTATTTCTTTGGATTTTTGCCTTGTGCGGGTGCGTACGTGCTTGAAGAAGGTGTGGGTGACCTCTTACGGGCTCGGAAGGCCATGGTGGTGGGCAACGACGACGAGCGGCGGCGAGTGGAGGCGCTCGATGCGCGCGGGGCTGCGGCGTAAGATGGACCAAATTGAGGTTTGAACTAGGTCTAGGGGGCCTCGGTGAGGTCGAGCAGAGGGTGTGGAAGGGGAGAGGCTCACCGTGCTGCTTCAATTGCGGAGAAATCCGCGGCGGCCGGAGTTGGGGAAGAAATGGGAATAATCCGCGAAATTGGAGCTCGATATTTGGAAATTGGTGGCTCGGCTTGCGGGATGAGCTGGAAGGGGTGCCTGCGGGCCTAATTTATAGCTTCTGGGTGATCGGTTTGCCGGAAAACATTGCCGACGCGGAAGTCTACCCATCGGAGCTCTTGACTTTCACTGGGCAGTGGGGGAAGCAAACTGGCATCGACGTTTGGGCCACTGGGCAGCGACGGTGGGTCATACGCGGCACGTGGAGGCTAGTAGCGAGGTCGGCGGCAGGTGCGGAGTCAGCTCTGGGCGTCGCCGCGGCAGGCTCAGGCATAGCTTCGGACGTACGGCAATAGGTGGCGGCGCGGGTTCGGACGACACTTGTAGGGTGCTGACGTCGAGGAGGCAGGGCTTCGTGACCTCAGCAGTGAGCTGGCGGTGAGGCGACGGGGTGAGCTGGCGCGAGCGTAGCGTCCAGCGCGAGTTCGAGAGGAGGGGGATTCGGTGTCCCCTCTGGCCAGAGGTGGAAGAAGGAGAGGGGCAGGTCGGCTGGGCCAGACTGGTCCGGGGAGGGTGAGGGGATTAGGCCCAGTGCGGGGAAGAAGAGGGGCCAGGGAAAAGCAAGAGAATGGGCCGTCGGCCCAGAAGGGGAAAGAGGGAAAGAAATGTTTAAACATTTCTGGAAATTTCCAAGTTGGCCAAAAATTCGAATAAAAATCGAAAAAACTCATATTCTGGAAATGTGTCAAAACTCATAAAATTCCGAATATCAGAAGTAAATAAACACTTGCACAATAACTTCCCACATCAAAATTTATCAAAAACCGATTCATTTACAAATTCTAATTTCTCAAAATAAATTAGGGCCATTTTCTAATTTTGATCATATGGTTTTATTTTAAACACAATAGTAATATATATATTTTTAAAAGAACAGAGTGCTATTTCACCTAATCCTAAGACATTTTCACCCATCTTTACTTTAGAAAATTCAAAATAGTATGGAAAATGAAACCAAACTTTAACTTAGTCAAATTTTCGAAATTCAAAAATTCGGGTCGTGACAGGACTACCCCACTTAACAGAATCTCGTCCTCGAGATTCGATGCCTTTCTAACATAGTGAGAGGACATTTTTTTTTTAAGGTACTCTTGAGTTTATTACCAACTTCTATCATCCAAAATCATGGGGTTCTACCCCACTTAACAAAAAGGGTTGACCATGGGTTTCTCTTTATTGCCATTTGATCAAATTCTGAGTGACCCAGACTGTGTTGGTTTCTTAAGCAGACTATATTGAAATCCATACTTTACAAATAACTTGGATCAAACAAACAAAGATGATTCTAGTTGAAAACCTTCGAGATAGCTCAATTGACGAGGCACTCACCGTTTTCATATTCTGGTTCTTCGGTTGCACTGATGTGGTTGAGTTGACTTCGTCCGAAGGATTGTGTCTTCTTCTGTTGTCCGGTGGCTTGAGTGTTGGCACTTCTAATACTAGAGGCAACTGATTTTACTCCAGAAACTGTTGTTGCTTGAGTTAGCTTGTTGTAGTGCGGGCAATTAGCTATTAAGTGTCCTGGGTCCTTGCAATAGAAACAAGCTTTAACAAAGTTCGAGGTTTGTCCCATATTGGGGTTGCTTTTCTGCTCCACTGCCGTTTGTGGGTTGCAATCTGTCTCAGGTGACTGCTGCTGATCGTTATCTGGAGTGCTATACTTCATTACCGGGTAGTATTGAGACTTCTGCGTCGATCCATACTTAGACTTCTGAGATCTTTCCTGTTGCTTGACTTCCTGATACTGTTGTTTCCTCTTTCTCTCGATGTCAAGGTCGGATCGAGCATCTTCGAGAAGAATAGCTCGGTTCATTAGGGTGTTGAAATTCGGATAAATATGAGTGACCAATTGAGTTTGTAGTGCACTATGCAATCCTCTTCTGAAGCGGTCCTGTTTCCTCTTGTCAGTGTTCACATCATCTGGGGCATAACGAGCTAATTTCATGAACTTCTTGATGTACTCGTTGACCGTCATAGCTCCTTGCTTTAATGCACGAAATTCATCTGCTTTCATTTCTATAAGTCCTTCTGGAATGTGATAGTCGCGAAAGGCTTCTTGGAATTCATCCCATTTGATCGAGTTTGGATCTTCAACTGCTTCTCTATAGTTGTCCCACCATTCACCAGCGGTTCCTACTAGTTGATGTGAAGCAAGCATTACCTTCTGTCTATCATCTGTTGTGACTAGCTCAAGCTTCTTGTTTATGTTTCTAAGCCAATCATCGGCTGCAAGTGGGTCGTAATCAGTGCTGTTGAAAGTCGGTGGCCTAAGTCTCATGAATTCTGTCATCTTAGACTGGGGCTGAGATCCATTGCCACGGTTGCTCTGCATTGTTTCGGCTAATATTTGCAATAGTTGAGTCTGATTCGCCATCACATCTGCCAGATTAGGTGGCATGGGTGGTGGTTCAGGAATCTCATGTTCGCTTTGATTGTTGACACTCTCATTTACTTCCTCTTCTTGATGTCCATTATGTTGTTGTTTTGAATTTCCTTCAAAATTGTGTCGACGGTTGTTGCATTGTCTTCCTCAATTAGTGTGTCCATTTCTGGGTACATGGTCACGTTGCACGTTGTCTTCAGCTGTTTTGGCAATATGTTCCTTGCGAGCTTGGATCCGAGCAGACCTTTTCAGAGGCATTCTGGTCTATAAGTGGGGTAAATCAGCTCCCTTTTTTTTTATGTTGTCTAGTTGTCATCCTTAATTTTCCACACATACACTCAACCAAAGAACGAATGAGAAGTCGACAAATCACACAGGCATTACCGAGTCATATTTTAGTTATTATCATGCAAAATGTGTGTCGTTCTACGTTCTACTCCCGTAAGGTTATGATTAGGTGGTAATTTCTAGGGTTCAGAATTTCTGCTCTTCGATCATCTCCGGTTGACGTAGTTCTTCACTTCAACCATGTTGTCGTGGAAGTTTGCTCTTGCATCATGTGATCTTAGGTGACATCGGTGGGCTGGATTTGCAAACATTTTTCAACAGACATGGAGGAGGTAAGAAGCAAAAGAATTGGAAAGTTATGGAAGGAGTTTTTGTAAAATAGTTTTCTTGGAAAATAAAGGGTGTTTCGGGAAGAGTAAATTCTAGGGTTTCGTCCTACGACCAAGCATTGCTCTGATACCACCTTGTCACACCTCAATTTCTGGGATGCACTGTGCTTACCGTACCAATCCCTGGATCAGAAGTTGGTACACACATACAAAGGGAATAGCAGAACCAATACTTCATATTTTTATAGATAGCGATAAGATCTTACATATCATATGGTTTATAAACCAAAACATGGCTATCATGTAGCCAAAAACATTGCGGAAGCGGAGAAACGAAGCGGTCTGAGTCCAATCACCAACAGGCAGCTTGGGAGGCAGAACCGAAACCCTAATCGTCATCGATTTCATCATCGTAGAACTCTGCACTATTTTCTGAACAAAATAAAGCAAGAGTGAGTACATAAGGTACTCAGCAAGCCCTAACACTACTCAAAGGGATAATAAATGCTTATCTGGCTTTGGACAAGAGTAGGCTATAGAGCTTAGTTTTAGCAGAAAGCCAATTTTATGCAGGGCTGTTTTGCAAGGCATATTGATAAACTCTTTTCGAAAGAAGTTTGATTGATAATAGTTGGGTGGGACCTGAGGGAGATACACTCCATCCCGTCAGTTCCTAAGTTTTAGTCGAGAGGATCTCCATATCCGATCTTGATAACTTCCAAAACACGAGCAATTCCCTGCTCACTCACACATCAAGGGGTTTTCCAAATCTAATCACTATGAGCTCATAACCATAGCGATTGTCTTAACCGTGACACGGATATCCGGATAGATATACTCTGCAGAGGTTGTACACTTTACTCATGGACTACGCCACTCCTAGCCACAGAGTGACGTAACTAGATCATTCTTCCCCGAGTAATCCTGCAATTCCACCATGAGACGACCAGGGGTCTAAATCACACAGAGTCATCACGACCAGGGTCACACAGTCCCTAGATCAGACCTCGGGGGCACACAGCAAGAACCCGAGTATCGGCTCCTGGCCTCTCATTGCCCTACTGGCCCCTAGTGGGTTTATGCAGAAATCACCAGAAAGACTAGGCCTAGGCCCGCCCATACAGGATCCATTGGTTGCACGAAGATACCAGGTTTACAGTCACAGCGAACCGGTCCTTACAGGGGCAATCTCCATATTAGCTCCCACTGGAGAACTAATCATATCACACAGTATCCTCTTTCACCAAATCACCCCTGATCAAGATCACCAACTTCACCATACCAGGTTGTTATCACCATTTCCCAGTTGATTTCAAACCACCAAACACACTCATTTTCACTCAGTTTATAAAAGAATGATTGTGATGAAGTATTGTAATGAGTGTAGCAGGGTCCTAAGCATACTATTAGCAAGGCGTCATTTCAACATTACTAGTGTAATGGTGAAGTATAATCTAAGTTTAGCAAGTGACTGACATTAATATCAATAGATATCAACATCTTAGATTAAGAGCAAGTGACTGACATTAATATCATAGATATCAACATCATAGGATCATAACTAAGCAATGGCTTAAAATAGTAAAGTAGCATATGATAATAATTTAAAACAGGCTTATCTGGGTGATGCTTGAAAATCATTGGATCAACATGATCAAGGAGTTAGAGCTTGCCTTCGAAGTGTTCGTCGAACTCTTCGTCGAAGTTCGGGTCCTTATCTTCTTCATCGAACACGTCGTTCACTATAAACATATCGTATATATATTCTACTGTAAATACGATGCAATAAAGAATAATCGAATAAACTTGATTAAAACCGATTGAGAAGTTGTCGGAACCAAGGGTCGATGAAGGGTACGTGGGATTCGGGAATAGGATTGGGTAGATAGGACTCGGATTAGAGAGGGTTAGGGTTTTTTCCCTATTTCCAGGTCTTTTTAGAAAATAGTTCGAAAACATGTCATTTGATACCATGAAAATATTAATCAAGTTGCCATGGTAATGATGCAATAAAAACATGATATTCAATCCTATGAAACATTCAACTATGTCATGAATGCAATAAATTATTTTACTGTTAGGGAAACTTAACTAATTTCTCATATATAATAAAAGCACTACACATTTTTAGTTAAAAGAATACAATTTTCTACAATTATTCTAACTTAGTTATCAAATCCTAGGAGATTCTAACTTATTTAGAGCAGCTAAACATTTTCATGCACTTTGGAATGTATTCCAGATTTGGGGGAAATTATCCATATTTTTCTAATCAGGGAAAAGGCTATAATGCATACATGATGCAAGAACAAATACTTCTAGTATTTAAACTAATATATTTAACATACTCATAATATTGCCAATAAAACATTATTTATTTGGTCTACGCAATATTTTAGCATGCTCAAGTAATATTCTAAAGTGTGAGAAATATTTTCTGGAATTTACTTATGAAAACAAAACTAGTTATAAGTAATTAACTTGAATAAATAGGATTTTCTAGATTTTATACTATATGTCCATTCGATTGCCAAAACATCACTTAACTGCAACATGCAATACTTTTAAATGTTATAATACATGAAGGAATATTTTCTAGGTTCTTATATAAATAGAGGACTAATTATAAACAATTAATCATGAATAAATACGATTTTCTAGGTTTTATAACTTATACATTTATTTTATGCAATATAACAACTTATTTTGGGAAGTTAAGTATTCTATTAAATTCTAGATACAAAATATCAGAGTATGCAATATTTTATTACCCTTAAGAAATATTATAAAATTGTAACATAATATATTTTCTATATTTTCTATAAAAAGGATAGAGTTATAAACAATTAAATAGAATTTTCCTTCACTTTATAACCTAAGCAACTTATTTTGTCAAAAACTATATTTTATTCTGGAAAAGTAAATATTCTATCATATTCTACAAATATTCTATTATTTTACCAAATTTTCCTGGATTTTTCTATAAAGGGGAAAAGCTGGGGATAAGCTTTCGGGTACACTGGACAGGGTGGCCGTAGCAAAATCTTTAAGTGTACACGGGTGGCTGACAGGTGGGGTCAGGGTTCCAGCGTGTGGGTTGGGGTTCACAGTGTGGGGTTCGGGTGTATGGGGGAGTGGGGCCCAGGCGTCATTGACTGGGTTCACCGCGGACCGAGTGTAGGGAAGGGAGGAATTTTATTTGGGCTGACTGGGATTATGTGGCGGGCCCGGGTGCTGGTATGGCTGCACATGTGGCGACACATGGCGCCACGTGCATGTTGACAGAGCGCCACATCGGAGATGGCCGAACAGAGGGTTGGCGCGGCGGGAGTTCGCCGGAAACCTCACCGGCGGCGAGAGGAAGGGTCGGGGCTGGTCGGGATAGGATTGCCGGGCATCTACAGGTCATGGCGCACCTAGTGGGGTGGTTCTCGTCGACGGGTAATGATCGGGGATGGCCGCGCGGCTCGCCGGAGATGGGAGAGGTGGCGGTGCTCCATGGAGGGTGTACGGGAGTGCTTATTTCTTTGGATTTTTGCCTTGTGCGGGTGCGTACGTGCTTGAAGAAGGTGTGGGTGACCTCTTACGGGCTCGGAAGGCCATGGTGGTGGGCAACGACGACGAGCGGCGGCGAGTGGAGGCGCTCGATGCGCGCGGGGCTGCGGCGTAAGATGGACCAAATTGAGGTTTGAACTAGGTCTAGGGGGCCTCGGTGAGGTAGAGCAGAGGGTGTGGAAGGGAGAGGCTCACCGTGCTACTTCAATTGCGGAGAAATCCGCGGCGGCCGGAGTTGGGGAAGAAATGGGAATAATCCGCGAAATTGGAGCTCGATATTTGGAAATTGGTGGCTCGGCTTGCGGGATGAGCTGGAAGGGGTGCCTGCGGGCCTAATTTATAGCTTCTGGGTGATCGGTTTGCCGGAAAACATTGCCGACGCGGAAGTCTACCCATCGGAGCTCTTGACTTTCACTGGGCAGTGGGGGAAGCAAACTGGCATCGACGTTTGGGCCACTGGGCAGCGACGGTGGGTCATACGCGGCACGTGGAGGCTAGTAGCGAGGTCGGCGGCAGGTGCGGAGTCAGCTCTGGGCGTCGCCGCGGCAGGCTCAGGCATTGCTTCGGACGTACGGCAATAGGTGGCGGCGCGGGTTCGGACGACACTTGTAGGGTGTTGACGTCGAGGAGGCAGGGCTTCGTGACCTCAGCAGTGAGCTGGCGGTGAGGCGACGGGGTGAGCTGGCGCGAGCGCGGCGTCCAGCGCGAGTTCGAGAGGAGGGGGATTCGGTGTCCCCTCTGGCCAGAGGTGGAAGAAGGAGAGGGGCAGGTCGGCTGGGCCAGACTGGGCCGGGGAGGGTGAGGGGATTAGGCCCAGTGCGGGGAAGAAGAGGGGCCAGGGAAAAGCAAGAGAATGGGCCGTCGGCCCAGAAGGGGAAAGAGGGAAAGAAATGTTTAAACATTTCTGGAAATTTCCAAGTTGGCCAAAAATTCGAATAAAAATCGAAAAAACTCATATTCTGGAAATGTGTCAAAACTCATAAAATTCCGAATATCAGAAGTAAATAAACACTTGCACAATAACTTCCCACATCAAAATTTATCAAAAACCCATTCATTTACAAATTCTAATTTCTCAAAATAAATTAGGGCCATTTTCTAATTTTGATCATATGGTTTTATTTTAAACACAATAGTAATATATATATTTTTAAAAGAACAGAGTGCTATTTCACCTAATCCTAAGACATTTTCACCCATCTTTACTTTAGAAAATTCAAAATAGTATGGAAAATGAAACCAAACTTTAACTTAGTCAAATTTTCGAAATTCAAAAATTCGGGTCGTGACAGCTCCCTGGTCATCATTAAAGAATATGGTGCTAAGATTCGAACCCGGGGCATAATTAGGTGCAATCGTGTGTGATCTACCATTAAACCGTGAGGCTTTTGACAATTTGATGAGTTTGGCCCGGACAACACTCCAACAAATACTTTTCTGAGGAAAATTAATGAAAATATATTCTAGTTTGATAGTTAAAAGATATTTGGACTAAACCACTCACCAATACAGAACTCAAAACCGTTTCAGCTATGTTCGGTTAATCCCACTCTAAAGTTGGTTAGGGTGGGAATGATTAGGATTTAATCCTAACTAAGTTACTTATGGAATAAACCCCACTCAATCCTAATTAATCCCAGTCAATTCAAGATTTACCAAACATGCCCTTCAGTGGGAACCTTCCCACCACTTCATCTTCATGTGCGCACCCAACCAGCGTATTTATTTCTTATTTCCATTCTATTCTTATATTTTACTCAAAATTCCAAACCAAACGAACAAAATTTACTATTCCCTTCATCTCAAAATGTTACATCAGTTTTTAATTTATTTTAAACTAAGAAGTGTTATACATTTTAAACGGAGAAAGTATTTATGATTAACCCCACCACGTTTCAGGTTACGCGCTTTTTTGCCATGATGTGGCATTACCACTAACTTTTGTCGTCTATCAGTGCACATGTTACGTAGGGTCTTGATGTCCATGTAGACATTACCATATCTGTAACGCTGCAGTAGATTGTCTTTATCTTTTTTGATGGGCGACACCAGTGAGTGTGTTGCCCTGAATTTGTTTCTGTCGCCGACATAACTCTACTATTTTTGTAAAAGAATGTTTTCACAGCTAGACTTACTATCTTTTCATGAAAAGATAATTATTTTTTTTAAAAAAAGAAAAATCTCTAATAGCTTCTTAAGTATAGTCGAAAGGATAGTCATTCCCAATTGCTTCGGAAAAAAGTTTCGAAAAGATGTTTCAAAAAGAAAAAAAAAACAAAATAATTCAACTACTTGTTTCATTCTTTTTCATTTGTCGTCCGCTGGATTAAAATTGAATTAGCAGATGATAAATAACAGAGCATTCAAATTTTACATTTGGATCGGTAATATTTTAGATCATCTTTTTTGAAAGTGAATATTTTAGAGCATATTTAACAAGATATCCTATGACCATATCTTGTAATTTCAAAATGAAATTTTTTTAAAGAATTTAGAGCAAAAAAAATAACACTCCAATAACAAAACCTTAAATCTAGATATATGACACTACAACAAAATATCCTCTATTTGAGGCACTTCATAAGGTGCTCTATATTTTCTTAACTAAGTTTTGTAAAATAGTAAATTATTGAAGCTATTTTTTCTTTGTGTTGTCATATATTTCAATTTAAAGCAATAATTTGAAACACTGTTGAAGATGCTCTGTGCTTGTGCCCATCAGGATCACCTACATCGAAGGAGTATCAAGTAATTTAACGTGGGGAGCAAGGGGGGTGCCACAACGTGAACATATCTATTTGGATGGGCTTGGCACGGGATGCAAGATATTTAGCCCAAGCGTGTTCAATAGAATCATTTTTTGCAATTCAATATTTTTCCTTTAAATAATTTTTTTACTCAGTAATTTTTTATTTTGATCATAATTTTTTGTTTTTAGTTTCAGAAAATTATTTTTTTGTTTAGTGTATAATTTTACGTTTGAATTAGTGTAGTTATACACTAAGATATCAGTTTTGTTGGCAGAATTCGCCTTCTGTTTGTTTTGAGGTGTCGAAATCGCAAAGTAATGGGATGTTTTTTTTTCTTGTATGCCTAATCAATAGAACCCATCTCTAGATATAGGACAGTTTAACAAAATATCTCATATTTAAGACACTTGATAAAGTGATATATATTTTTTAACTAAATTTTGTAAAATAGAAAATTGTTGGAGCAATTTTTTTATTTATAATGTCATATATTTTAATTTGGAATACTAATTTGAAAAAATATTGGAGATGCTGTGTCCTCGTGCCCATCAAGATCACCTCAATCCTATTGGCGCTTTCTCTGTGCGGTTACACATGCCCTACGCGTAGGGCTGAAAGTGGGACAGGAAAATCTTGTTCTGTCCAGCTATCGTTTCCGTATTTTATCGATCGTTTTCATATTTAAGGGATAAAAAGGAAAATGGGATGGAAATAATTGAACATGTTTCCCGACCATTTTCTCGATATCCCGTTTTCATCCGTTTATCGATCGTTTTTTAAATACGGGATAAATATGAGAATACAATTTAACCCTAATTATTTGTTAGCTCAAGGCTTAACTGTATTTACGTGGACATATAATATGATATGCAGTCTATTTTATTAGCATCTATACATAATTGTATATATTATTCAATTTACGTTGTGAACTTAAAACTTACATAGTAATATAATATATATTTTAATTGATCAACATTACGGATTATTACCGGTTACTGACCGTTTCCATATAACCGTATTTTTTCGTCTATTTTAGTTTTCGGATCTAACCGTTTTCGTTTCCGTTTCCGTTTCCGTTTGAGATTACAAATACGGGAACGAGAGCAGTTGAGAGATTTCCCGACCGTTACCGTGCGTTTTGAGCCCTACCTACGCGTCGTGAAGAACAGGCGGGCATCATATCATTGTAACGTGGCGAACAGAGGGTGGGTGCCACATTGAGAAAAAGACGCTGCTGGTGCCTGTTGGCTGTTGCAGAATCCGATGCCGTTTCAGGTGGAGTTCTGTAACGCCCTGAAAATCTCGAGCCTAAATTAAGTGATAGGGTGTTCCACTGAGAGCGGACTCACCGTAATACCCCGACCCCTCTGCCACACGTGCGCGCCACAACCCCCGCCTTATGCTCGGCCTCCCCCACGCGTGACCGTTTCCCACAATTTGCGCCGACGCAAGTCCTTTCTCGTGCGGCGCGTGAATCCCGCGCGCGCGTGGCCGACCGGCCGCGGTCGCCGCCGCGACCGGCGCCGACGCGCCCCTCCTTTTTCCCTCCCTCTCTCCCCTCTCTTTCTCTTCTTTTTTCTCTCCCTCTATTTCTTTCCCTTTTTCCTCTCTTTCTTTTCTTTTTCCCTTCCCTTTTTCCTTTTTCTTCCTTCCTTTCTTTCCTTCCTGTTTCACCCTCCCTGCTCCTCTGCTCCCGAGCGCCACCCCTGCACGCCGCTCCGGCCGCTGGCGCCCCTGTCCTCGCGTGCACGCCGCCGTACGCGCGCGCGCCGCCGACCCTCGCGCGCACGCGCTTCACGCGCACGCGCACGGCCGAGCCGCGACGCGCTCGCGCACGCGCCGCCCGCACGGCCGCCGCGCCGCCCGCCGCTGCCGCGCCCCGCTCGGGCCCGCGCTTCGCCGCGCCGCCCGCTGCGCCACGCCGCGCCGCCCGCTGCGCCACGCCGCGCCCCGCGCCGCGCCACGCCCTCGCCCTGGCCCGCACCGTGCCGCGCCGCGCGCGCACGCGTGCACGGGCGCTGTGCCGCGCGTGCCGCCCGTCGCTGCCCCGCCCCGCCGCTGTGCCGCCTCGCCCGCCGTGCGCCCCCTGTGCCGCCTCGCCCGCCGTGCGCCCCCTGTGCCACCTCGCCGCCCGCGCCCCCCCCACGTGCACGGCCGTGCCCCGCCGCGCGCCACGGGCGCCATTAATGGCCGCCCGTGGAGCCACCCGCCGGCCGCCGCCTTCCCCTACCGCCGGCCGCCTATAAATAGGCCCGGCCGCACCCCGGCATCCCCCACAAGCTTCTACCGCCGCCCCTGCCTCTTCCCCACGCTCCACCGCCGCGCCCGCCGAGCCGCACGGCCGCCGCCGCCTGCCTCACGCCGGCCCGCCGCCTCGCGCAGCCCCCGCCCGAGGTGAGGCCGGGAACGGGCCCCCCTCCTTCCCCTCTCCCTCTCCCCCCACTCCTCGGCCGCGATTGAACCCTAGGCCGCCGGGATAGGCCGGCGCCGAGCCCCCCCCCATCCCCTCCTCTGCTCTACGTGGGAGGAAGGAGGAAGAAAAGGACATTTTGCCCGTAACCCCCTGCACCTTCCTGTATTCCCCAAAGAAGCCCCCCCCCCCTCACTTAGTTACCCCTTTTTACTAAATAACCCTTACTCCTTTTGATATTTCAAGCCAAGTCCTTTATTACGTAAACCCGATTACGCCCGACACCCTTTTTGCATACCCTGAATATTTCTAGTATTCGCAAATAAACCCCTGCCCTCTCTAGATAATTACGACCAAGCCCCTGGACTCCCGTTTAAGCCCTAAAACCACCTTTGGCGCGTCATTTTATGTGCGAAACGACCTCCGATCGACCCGAAACTTTACCACGCCCTTTCTAGCATAGTTTTAGCCATGCCATTAAGAAACCACCCAGAGATATCGCCCCGACCTCCGTAACTAAATTATTTCCGATCCGAGCCCGACGATAAAAGCTTTTACTTCTTGTGCTTGACTGTGTGTCTGTTTGTGTGCGTCGTAGGACACGGAGTGAACGACGAGGTTCCCGACCACGACCAGGCAATTGAGGACCAGTACTGCAACCCCGAACCCGAAGGGCAGTGCTTCGATCAGGACTTCCCGCAAGGGTTTGACGATGGCAAGTTCAATCCCGCCCTTTGATGCATGCTTCTGCCCTAGTTTTTATAAACTCAACCCAGTGGCCTGTTTTATAAAATTGCATGGTTTTGCGTGTTGAAAACATGGTAGGATAGCCACCCTTGCTTGAGACATCCATACTTTGACCACCTGATTTTATAAAGAAAATGTGTGTGCGTGGGAAGGGATAAAATGTGGTTTTGAAAAGTGAGTTAGACGAGATGGATGGCATTTCTGTGTGAATTGCCGTTGGTGTGCTCGTACCTGTGTGGTTGAGCGAGGAAAGGGAGATATCCATCTTGTCACCCCTAAGGACCGAGTTGATGTGACATCTCACCTAGCTTTCTGTCGTGCGAACCACTTGACCGTTGTATGGGCAACGGCTTAGCATAAATCCCACTAGTTAGTCTGATAGCCATCAGAAGAGCTGAGAGCAACGGGTGATCAAGGAATAGGGATAAGATCTGTGTGACTTATGCCCTGGTTAAACCTCAGTGAAAGGTTGAGTAACCCTTGGTGGATCCCGTGATGGCTAGTCAGGTCTAGCTAAGGTGGGTAATGGCTTTGATGGGATCTGCACCGGCACTAAGGTGTTCGTGCTGTGGTACCCCACCTGTGGGTAAAGTTGCACACCTCTGCAGAGTTGAAATCTATTCGAATAGCCGTGCCCACGGTATTGGGCAAGTTACGGTGTGGTCACATAACTAGTGTTTATCCCTGGGAATGGATGGGCTGGTGTGAGTTATTTGGAAAGTGACCGGCAGTTGTGCCGTGTGCTACGGCGGACGGGGAGTCCGGTAGCAGTTTAAAACTTGGATCCTGTGTGGATCAACACCGTGTGTTCTTTGGTACAAGAAAACCTGTTTTGAAAATGCTTTTAAAACAAACCCCTGCATACAATAGAGTTTTCCGCAAACGAACCATAACCTTATCCTTGGATTGTCCCGTGCATTAATTTCTGTTATACCCCTCCGTGGGTGTGATTGGACTTGCTGAGTACGTTTGTACTCACCCCTCTCTTACTGTTACAGTGGAAGACCCAGACTACGTCCCCGAAGACAACGAGTAGGGTTTCGTCCTGCACCCAGTCTTGCCTGTGGTTGAGGTCACCGTTGGATTCCGCATGGCGCAAGACTCTGATGATCCTTTGTTCGTCGCTAGTGTAGTTGTGTGGGTTCTGGTTGTAATCCTCGCGATAGTGGCGCTTCACTGCCCATTACCGCGGAGAGTTGTACGGTGATGTACCATCTGATGTAATAAAAGTGTTATCAGCCTCCTGGGACTGATAAATCAACACTTTTAAGTCTTCCCTGATGGGGGGACGCTTCAGGTGGTATCAGAGCCGTAGGCTGGCCGTAGGACGTGACCCTAGGAGCGAAACCCTTTTAGAGCCCTAGGATTTGCGCTGGCTTAGCTCTTTGCTCACAGAAACACTCACCGCTGGTTTTTACCCTGTTCCAGATGGCTGACAATGGATGGGTCAACGGAGTCTGCCACGCAGAGCCTGGCCTTCCTAAGTTATTGTTGCTCAGCCTGGAACGCGTTGGGGTTATGGAAACGCCGGAGTACGCCTACCGAGAATACGTCTCCGGTGGCACCCTTCGGTGCGACACGATGATTTTTGTGGAGAGAAGCCCCCGCTACCCTGAGGTGGACCCTTGGTTCATCTCCACAAAGGGCTTCCGATTCCCCGACACCTACCGAAAGGCCGCCCGTAAAGCCCTACGCCGACTGCGTGTGCTCTATAGGCACCACCTTCAGCGGACTCCTATGGGATTTTTCCCACCCGCTGAAAGAAGTGGACGCACTTGGATTGCCCGGATGAGGGGGCTTGGACGAGAAGAAGAAGACTTAGAAGATGCGGTCTCCCACCTATCCATCTACCTTACTGGCTTGGATGCACTCTGCCGCGAACAATCGGCACAACTGAAGAAGCTAATCCATGGGGTTGAAAAGTTAACCCAGGAGCTGGAGGAACAACGGACAAGAGCCGCAAACGCCGAGTATTCCTTAGCCGCCCTCCAAGCCCAGATGCAAGAATACGAGAGCCGCAACGGGATAGGTGGATGGATCGAAGAAGAAGAAGAAGAACCCATGGAGACCCATTGGGACAAGGGTACTCAGACCGAAAACGAGATGGATCGGTTCCTTCCGATAAAGAAGCGCTCTATCAGGACCGAGGAAGAATCCCCATGATAGGATTAGCACCCCTAGCAAAAACCCTACCACGTATCCATGAAAACTGTACCACCCTTGTTGTAATAATAAATATCACCTACTCGCTTTTGCACCTATACCATGTTGTTTACCCTACTTCTGTTTCAGATGGCGGAGGAAGGATGGACCCAGGGCGATTGCCAAGCTGCACCTGGATTTCCCAGCCTCTTGATCAACACCCTGGAGGACCTTGGCGTTACAGAGCGCCCAAGGTACTACAGCCGAGAGTACGAACACCATGGTACCCTCCGCTGCAGGGTGATCCTGGTCATCGCCAGGAGCAACCGCTACCCCGACATCCAGCCCTGGCGCGCGACCGCCACAGGGTTTAGACACCAAGATACCTACCCCTTGGCCATCAGAAAAGCACTCCGTTATTTGTGCCGAATCTTCGAAGAACACCTCGCCCCCACACCGGCGAAGTTCTTCCCGCCGGCCATCAGAACCCCAGTCTGGGAAGCACGCATGAGAAACCTGGAGCGACGTCGCCACGAAGAAGGCCCCCTGTACCAAGTAGCTACATACCTAGCCGCCCTGGACCAACTCTTTGACGAGCAAGCCAACCTTCTGAGGGAGCAGACTCACCGAGCCGAGCAAGCAGAGCTCGCGGTGAGGATACAGCAGATCCGAACCGCCCATGCCGAGGCAAGAGCCGCAGCCGCGGTCAGTAGCGAAGCTGTCGCCCAAGAAAGCCTTAGACAGGCCCGAGACCGGCGTATGCAAGATTGGACCCAAAGTGGAACACCAGTCCCGGCGATAGGGGAAGACCACGTTCTACTCGGGACGCCCGTCATAGGGTGGGGATCACTCTTCGGGAGCGCACGAACCCCACCCGGGAACCCTGAAAGCTCTGCTGCCGCCGACGAAGGGGATGCTGCGATGCAACCCCTGACCGATGGGAACCCAGAAGACGGCGAGCGAGAACCTCTCACCCTGTCCGCCCCGGGAGAAGACACACCACGCAAGTAGAATGGTCGACACCATCCCAGTGATGCCCTAGCCTTTCTGTTTAAGACGTGCCCTTTTGCAAGACCCTGGCCGAATAGCACGAGACTTAGTCGTACCCCTAAAGTTGTATCCTCCTTGCTTAATAAAATAGTTGGTGCTCGTTGCTTGTGATGTTGTGTGCTGATGTGTTGTGTGCTGCTTAATTATATCGGCAGAAGGTAGATTCTGCCCTATATATATACGAATTAAACAACTTAAACTTCACATAACCGTAACCCCAATTTGCCCAATCGACAGGTGACTCCCCGGAACACCGCGAGGGCCTCCCGCGGCCGGAACCCCGTAGCCGCTAGTGTCGGAGCACATCCCGTTGAACAAGATCTTCCCCAAGGAGAACAAGAAGTAAGCCAGAACCGAGGGGGAAGCCAAGAAGGAGAACAACTACCGCCACCCCCACCCCTCGGAGACCTGGCGCAGATCATCCATAACCAAACTCTCATACTGGAAACCCTGGCGAATGCCCTCATTAACCGGCAGCCGCGAGGGCAGAATATGAACGACAAGCTGACGGCCTTTTTAAGGACCAAGCCACCAACCTTCGCCGGATCCTGCAACCCGTTGGACGCTGACGACTGGTTGCGAGTAATTCAGAGGAAGCTTGAACCATTCGAATGCCAGGACCGGGATAAAGTCCTCCTGGCAGCCCACCAGCTCACCGGAACGGCATTATCCTGGTGGGAGAACTATTGTGCTGCAGCCGAAGATGCCTCCACCATCACCTGGGGAGAATTTGTAAGGGAGTTCCGCCGCTACCACATCCCTTCAGCCACTATGAAGCGCAAGGCGGATGAATTCCGCGCACTACAACAAGGGAATATGACGGTGGAAGAATACACCCACCGGTTCATAGAATTGGCCCGGTACGCGCCGGAAGAGGTGAACGACGACGATAAGAAGCAGGACATGTTCAAGAAGGGGTTAAGCCCGGAGCTACGGACCTTGCTTACTCCCCAGATCTATCCGGACTTCAACACCCTGATGAACAAGGCCATCCTCACAGAAAGGGCCAAGGCCGAAGAAAGAAAGGACAACAAACGCAAGTTCTTGGAAAGTAAGGCTCGCCAACAAGACCGTTTCCAGAAGCCGAGAAATTCCAGCTATACTGCACCAGGAACTCAGGCCCCAATGCAGTATAGAACTCAGTCCCAGGTGACAGGATCACAGGCCCCGCCTAGAAGCCAGAATACCTCGAGGGCCCCGCAAAGCAATGCAAGTCAGGCCACCCCCGACAACAACAATGTTAGGGCCTGTTTCAATTGCCGTGAGACGGGGCACTTCATCGCCAATTGCCCCTACGCCAAGAATAAGCCGGCAACGTCAGCCTTCTCCAACACGGTGAACGGGCCCAGACCAGCCCTGACCGGTGCCAACCGAGTGCCCGTCCGCAACAACGACGGCAGCCAGCAGCTGAAGCAGCAATCCTTTGGACGAGCCCGCGTCAACCACATCGACGCGCAGGAGGCTCAAGAAGCTCAGGGCGTAGTGCTCGGTGAGTACTTAGTCAACTCAGCTCTGGCGACAGTATTATTTGATTCTGGAGCATCACACTCGTTTATATCCTCGAGCTATGTGGAGAAACACAAAATACCTACGGTACTACTAAAGACACCCCTATTAACCCGGACGCCTGGAGGCGACATCAATTGCCAATTAGGTTGTTCACGGGTAAGGATCAACTTAAGTGGGGTAGACTTTCTAGCAGACTTGGTAGTACTTAAGCCTGGGGGAATAGACGTGATCCTTGGGATGGATTGGTTAAGCCGACACAATGGTCTCATAGGCTGCACTGATAAAGTGGTACACCTAACCAACCACGAAGGAGTACAAGTGATCTGCCGTACCCGGGATAGTAAATATGACCCAATGGTATTTAGCATGGAAGCCAAGCCCTTAGAAGGAGCCCCGGTAGTAAACGAATACCCAGATGTATTTCCTGAAGAGCTTCCCGGTATGCCGCCGGACAGGGATATAGAATTCGTCATAGACCTTATTCCCGGAACCTCTCCGATAGCCAAGAGACCCTATAGGATGGCGGCCTCGGAATTGACAGAATTAAAGAAGCAACTAGAAGAACTGCAACGGATTGGTTTCATCAGACCAAGCTCGTCGCCTTGGGGAGCCCCAGTCCTGTTTGTCAAAAAGAAAGATGGGAGTATGAGGATGTGTGTGGATTACCGGGCACTGAATGAAGTTACCATTAAGAACAAGTACCCTCTTCCCAGGATTGATGACTTGTTCGATCAGCTAAAGGGAGCTAAGTACTTTTCGAAGGTCGATCTAAGATCAGGGTATTTCCAGCTCAAGATTAGAGAAAGTGACATCCCCAAAACGGCCTTTGTCACCCGCTACGGGCAGTTTGAGTTCACTGTAATGTCCTTCGGACTAACCAATGCCCCTGCCTATTTTATGAACCTCATGAACAAAGTATTTATGGACGAGCTGGATAAGTTTGTCGTAGTCTTTATCGACGACATACTTATCTACTCTAAGAGTATTCAGGAACATGAGCAACATCTGCGGGTAGTATTGGAAAAGCTGAGGGCACATAGGTTATATGCCAAGTTCAGCAAGTGCGAATTCTGGCTGGAGAGAGTAGCTTTCCTTGGTCACATTCTGACTACGGAAGGCGTAGCAGTGGACCCAGAGAAGGTCGAAGCCGTTTCCAATTGGCAGCAACCAACTAACGTTAGTGAAATCAGGAGCTTTCTTGGTTTAGCCGGGTATTATCGGAGATTTATCGAGGGATTCTCTAAGATAGCCCGACCCATGACGGAACTTCTCAAGAAGGAGAAAAAGTTCGCTTGGACAGAACCCTGTGAGAAGAGTTTTCAAGAATTGAAGCGAAGACTGACAACCGCCCCAGTGCTGACCCTACCGGACATTCATCGGGACTTTGTCATTTATTGTGACGCGTCCCGACAAGGTTTAGGGTGCGTACTGATGCAAGACGGGAAAGTCGTTGCATATGCCTCCCGCCAACTCAAGACTCATGAGCAGAACTACCCGACCCATGATTTGGAACTAGCAGCCGTAGTGCATGCCCTTAAAATTTGGAGACACTACCTGATCGGAAATAAGTGCGAGGTTTACACCGACCACAAGAGCCTAAAGTACATCTTTACTCAGCCAGATTTAAATTTAAGGCAGAGGAGATGGTTGGAGTTGGTCAAGGACTATAATCTGGAAATTCAGTATCACCCCGGAAAGGCGAACGTGGTGGCCGATGCCTTAAGTCGGAAATCCTATGGGCCCACGAATGACCCTCTGCGAGAGGAAATGGCACGATTAAATGTGCACATTATACCTCGAGGTTCCAGCCAAGTGCTAAACGTCCAATCAACATTAGAGGATAAGATTAGAGAAGCCCAAAGCTCGGATCAAGAGTTAGTAAAAATTCGCAAACAAACTGGAGAAAACAAAGCACCGGGCTTCAGAGTGGACGATAAGGGAACCTTATGGTACGAGGATAGAATTTGTGTACCCCAGAATGGAGATTTCCGGCAAGTGATCATGGACGAAGCCCATAACTCGGCCTACTCTATCCACCCAGGATCTACCAAGATGTATATGGACATAAAGCAAAAATATTGGTGGAGTGGGATGAAAGCGGATATTGCGCGATTTGTGGCACATTGTGATACCTGCCAAAGGATCAAGGCCGAACATCAAAAGCCGGCAGGATTATTGCAACCCTTGCCTATCCCGGTCTGGAAATGGGATGAGATAGGAATGGACTTTGTGGTGGGACTGCCCCGAACACAGAAGGGACACGATTCCATATGGGTAATTGTGGATCGACTCACTAAATCAGCACATTTCATACCCGTAAGAACCACTTATGGTGGAGAAAAGCTGGCAAAACTTTACGTGGAAAATATAGTAAAGTTACATGGAGTGCCCAGCAGAATTGTCTCGGATAGAGGGACCCAATTTACATCTAGGTTTTGGAAAAGCCTGCACAAAGCCTTGGGCACGAAGTTAGATTTTAGCTCCGCATACCACCCACAGACGGATGGTCAAACCGAAAGGGTAAATCAGATCATGGAAGATATGCTGAGAGCATGTGTACTAACCTATGGGAATGATTGGGAACAGAGTCTGCCCTACGCGGAATTTTCGTACAATAATAGTTACCAAGCCAGCCTGGGTATGTCGCCATTCGAAGCCCTCTACGGAAGAAAGTGCAAAACTCCCTTAATGTGGTCGGAAGTCGGAGAACGTGCCCTAGAAGGACCCGACTTTATAAAAGAGGCAGAAGAAAAAGTAACAGAGATCCGCGAGAAACTAAAAGCAGCTCAGTCCCGCCAAAAGAACTACGCGGACAAGAAAAGGCGAGAAATAAGTTTTAACCCAGGCGAGTTTGTTTATCTCAAGGTCTCGCCTATTCGAGGGACGCGAAGATTTCAAGTGCAAGGGAAATTAGCCCCTCGATACATTGGGCCGTACCAAGTCCTAAAGAAAGTCGGAGCTGTAGCATATCGGTTGCAATTACCAGAGGAAATGTCAGATATACACCCAGTATTTCATGTCTCGCAATTAAGGAGGTGTTTAAGAGTACCCGAGGGAGAACACGTGCCGGCGGAAACAATAGACCTGCAGCCAGATTTGCGATACCAAGAAGTGCCGGTCAAGATTCTGGACACTGTCACTAAAAGAACAAGAAATTCCGAAGTACGGATATGCAGGGTTCAATGGAGCCGACACGGAGTTGAGGAAGCAACCTGGGAGCGCGAGGAGGCCCTAAAGAAAGAATTCCCCCATCTGTTTAGGAGCCAGCCGAATCTCGAGGACGAGATTCACTTAAGTGGGGTAGGTTTGTAACGCCCTGAAAATCTCGAGCCTAAATTAAGTGATAGGGTGTTCCACTGAGAGCGGACTCACCGTAATACCCCGACCCCTCTGCCACACGTGCGCGCCACAACCCCCGCCTTATGCTCGGCCTCCCCCACGCGTGACCGTTTCCCACAATTTGCGCCGACGCAAGTCCTTTCTCGTGCGGCGCGTGAATCCCGCGCGCGCGTGGCCGACCGGCCGCGGTCGCCGCCGCGACCGGCGCCGACGCGCCCCTCCTTTTTCCCTCCCTCTCTCCCCTCTCTTTCTCTTCTTTTTTCTCTCCCTCTATTTCTTTCCCTTTTTCCTCTCTTTCTTTTCTTTTTCCCTTCCCTTTTTCCTTTTTCTTCCTTCCTTTCTTTCCTTCCTGTTTCACCCTCCCTGCTCCTCTGCTCCCGAGCGCCACCCCTGCACGCCGCTCCGGCCGCTGGCGCCCCTGTCCTCGCGTGCACGCCGCCGTACGCGCGCGCGCCGCCGACCCTCGCGCGCACGCGCTTCACGCGCACGCGCACGGCCGAGCCGCGACGCGCTCGCGCACGCGCCGCCCGCACGGCCGCCGCGCCGCCCGCCGCTGCCGCGCCCCGCTCGGGCCCGCGCTTCGCCGCGCCGCCCGCTGCGCCACGCCGCGCCGCCCGCTGCGCCACGCCGCGCCCCGCGCCGCGCCACGCCCTCGCCCTGGCCCGCACCGTGCCGCGCCGCGCGCGCACGCGTGCACGGGCGCTGTGCCGCGCGTGCCGCCCGTCGCTGCCCCGCCCCGCCGCTGTGCCGCCTCGCCCGCCGTGCGCCCCCTGTGCCGCCTCGCCCGCCGTGCGCCCCCTGTGCCACCTCGCCGCCCGCGCCCCCCCCACGTGCACGGCCGTGCCCCGCCGCGCGCCACGGGCGCCATTAATGGCCGCCCGTGGAGCCACCCGCCGGCCGCCGCCTTCCCCTACCGCCGGCCGCCTATAAATAGGCCCGGCCGCACCCCGGCATCCCCCACAAGCTTCTACCGCCGCCCCTGCCTCTTCCCCACGCTCCACCGCCGCGCCCGCCGAGCCGCACGGCCGCCGCCGCCTGCCTCACGCCGGCCCGCCGCCTCGCGCAGCCCCCGCCCGAGGTGAGGCCGGGAACGGGCCCCCCTCCTTCCCCTCTCCCTCTCCCCCCACTCCTCGGCCGCGATTGAACCCTAGGCCGCCGGGATAGGCCGGCGCCGAGCCCCCCCCATCCCCTCCTCTGCTCTACGTGGGAGGAAGGAGGAAGAAAAGGACATTTTGCCCGTAACCCCCTGCACCTTCCTGTATTCCCCAAAGAAGCCCCCCCCCCTCACTTAGTTACCCCTTTTTACTAAATAACCCTTACTCCTTTTGATATTTCAAGCCAAGTCCTTTATTACGTAAACCCGATTACGCCCGACACCCTTTTTGCATACCCTGAATATTTCTAGTATTCGCAAATAAACCCCTGCCCTCTCTAGATAATTACGACCAAGCCCCTGGACTCCCGTTTAAGCCCTAAAACCACCTTTGGCGCGTCATTTTATGTGCGAAACGACCTCCGATCGACCCGAAACTTTACCACGCCCTTTCTAGCATAGTTTTAGCCATGCCATTAAGAAACCACCCAGAGATATCGCCCCGACCTCCGTAACTAAATTATTTCCGATCCGAGCCCGACGATAAAAGCTTTTACTTCTTGTGCTTGACTGTGTGTCTGTTTGTGTGCGTCGTAGGACACGGAGTGAACGACGAGGTTCCCGACCACGACCAGGCAATTGAGGACCAGTACTGCAACCCCGAACCCGAAGGGCAGTGCTTCGATCAGGACTTCCCGCAAGGGTTTGACGATGGCAAGTTCAATCCCGCCCTTTGATGCATGCTTCTGCCCTAGTTTTTATAAACTCAACCCAGTGGCCTGTTTTATAAAATTGCATGGTTTTGCGTGTTGAAAACATGGTAGGATAGCCACCCTTGCTTGAGACATCCATACTTTGACCACCTGATTTTATAAAGAAAATGTGTGTGCGTGGGAAGGGATAAAATGTGGTTTTGAAAAGTGAGTTAGACGAGATGGATGGCATTTCTGTGTGAATTGCCGTTGGTGTGCTCGTACCTGTGTGGTTGAGCGAGGAAAGGGAGATATCCATCTTGTCACCCCTAAGGACCGAGTTGATGTGACATCTCACCTAGCTTTCTGTCGTGCGAACCACTTGACCGTTGTATGGGCAACGGCTTAGCATAAATCCCACTAGTTAGTCTGATAGCCATCAGAAGAGCTGAGAGCAACGGGTGATCAAGGAATAGGGATAAGATCTGTGTGACTTATGCCCTGGTTAAACCTCAGTGAAAGGTTGAGTAACCCCTTGGTGGATCCCGTGATGGCTAGTCAGGTCTAGCTAAGGTGGGTAATGGCTTTGATGGGATCTGCACCGGCACTAAGGTGTTCGTGCTGTGGTACCCCACCTGTGGGTAAAGTTGCACACCTCTGCAGAGTTGAAATCTATTCGAATAGCCGTGCCCACGGTATTGGGCAAGTTACGGTGTGGTCACATAACTAGTGTTTATCCCTGGGAATGGATGGGCTGGTGTGAGTTATTTGGAAAGTGACCGGCAGTTGTGCCGTGTGCTACGGCGGACGGGGAGTCCGGTAGCAGTTTAAAACTTGGATCCTGTGTGGATCAACACCGTGTGTTCTTTGGTACAAGAAAACCTGTTTTGAAAATGCTTTTAAAACAAACCCCTGCATACAATAGAGTTTTCCGCAAACGAACCATAACCTTATCCTTGGATTGTCCCGTGCATTAATTTCTGTTATACCCCTCCGTGGGTGTGATTGGACTTGCTGAGTACGTTTGTACTCACCCCTCTCTTACTGTTACAGTGGAAGACCCAGACTACGTCCCCGAAGACAACGAGTAGGGTTTCGTCCTGCACCCAGTCTTGCCTGTGGTTGAGGTCACCGTTGGATTCCGCATGGCGCAAGACTCTGATGATCCTTTGTTCGTCGCTAGTGTAGTTGTGTGGGTTCTGGTTGTAATCCTCGCGATAGTGGCGCTTCACTGCCCATTACCGCGGAGAGTTGTACGGTGATGTACCATCTGATGTAATAAAAGTGTTATCAGCCTCCTGGGACTGATAAATCAACACTTTTAAGTCTTCCCTGATGGGGGGACGCTTCAAGTTCATTATCCGCCGGCTCCCCAAAAACACTGAGCAAAAGCGGAAAATTCAAGGCGACGTAACTCCACTGTTCCATAGTATTCCCTCTGTTTCGTAAAGAATTCACTGGTTAATTCATTTTTATACTAACCGGTGATATTTTTTACGAAACAGAAATAATAATATTTTACGTCATGCGCATCAGTGTTAATATAAATGAATAAGACATCTCTCTATCAGCTAATAATGTACTCCCTTCGTTTCGTAAAGGTTATGATCGGTTAGTTTATTTCTGAACTAACTGGTGACAATGTTTGCGAAACAGAGGTAGTAGCTAATAGCAAACATTTAGTTAATCTAGAATGCTTATTTTGTGCAGAAAACGAAGCTGTCACTCATCTCTTCTTTGATTGTTGTGTGGCTAATGAGATCTGGAAAAAACATTAATGAACTTTTAAACGGGGACTTTGGTTCAAGCTTTGAAAAAATGGCCACCTGGTGGCCAAGTGATAAAAAGTTTTGGTTAAGAAATATGTTGCCTGCTGCTGTTTTATGGTGTCTACGGAAAGTAAGAAATAATCTATGTTTCCAGGGTGGCTGCTCGATGAGTTTGAAAAACATTTGGCTGGGGATTTGGAGGCTGCTAAGAAACTGGAAAGTTGTGTGTTCAAGCGAGAACTGCCTGGAAGTCAATGTTGTCGTGTTGGGTTGGAAGTCGGGTTGTTTTTTCAGTTGTTATGTGTTGTCTATCGCTCAGGAGAAACTCTGTCCAGGTTGTTAAATGTGAACTTCGGGTGTCGATGTTTGTAAGCGTATAACGCTGTTTTTCTGCCGATGTAATGAAGTAAGGTGGAAGCTCCCTGTTTTTGAGGGTCTCTTAAACTCTATAGAAAAAACAAAGCTCAGATATAGCGTTTCAAAAGTCAATAAATACTTTTATTCCTAACGGAGTACTCCTTTTGTTTCCTTAGAAAGCAGAGGCGGAACTAGAAATTCACTAAGTAGCGGGCCAAATTTATTGCAGCAACTACAAAAGCAGTGACAGGGCATAGCAGAAGACAGATAAACTTTGGTCAAGATCACTCCACGACTTTAGTTTGTACTCTCTCCGTCTTTTAATTGTTGTCGCTTACTAGTTCAAAAATGAAAGACAACAATAAAATATGAACTAGCAAGCGACAACAACTAAAAGACGAAGGAAGTATTATTTATCATTTTTGATAGAATGTTATTTTATTAGATTCAAAATATTGGGTATTGATGAGTTCATTGTGAGTCACAGTACTTCCCAAATCTGAACGTGCAGTTCAAGGATAAAATTGTCATTCACAAATGGATTTACTTCCTAGAATTTCTACGAAATCCATTAGGTTTAGTATTTATTCAGAAGCTATTACAGACTGGTTATGTAGTAAATAATGAAACGGGAATATTACATTTTCAACATTGACACTAAACAAATTCATATAATAAAAAGGTAAACATCCATATGTTACTGTAACACCCCAGATTAAACTACACTACTGGAGGTTAATAACGAGCAAATAAGCAAAACAAGGTATTAAATCTTAGAAATTTCGGCAGAGTCTCCCCTATAAATTCTGATATCCGCAGACACAACATTCACAAAATAGTAATAATATACTCCGCAATTGGGTAAATAGCACCACAAGCTATAAGTAAACAAGTATTAACCAAAAATAGCATCACAACGACCACTGAGGGAAACTTCCAAACTTAGCAAGCTATAAGTTCAAAATCTAGAAATAAGAGATGATGTAAGGTGAATGTAACTGTCTGAAATGTGATGCTACACCTTCCCAATGCATTCTTCCATCAACGCGTACCTAAAACCAAATAAAAACAAGAGTGAGTAAAAATACTCGGTAAGTACAAGTCAGAACAGAAGATTAAAATGAATATTCAAAAAGGGTTCGAATTCAATATGAACTCCAGAAGTCATGAATTTGTAGTTTCTGTCTGAAACGGATATCACTTGAAGTCACTTCCTTAGCATTTACCAGTAAAACTGAATAAGTGGGGTCAACATTTATTCACAGAACACCTGAATATAAGAACCAAATTGCACAAAACGATATCTAAATGACTACCGGCACCTTAACGAATGCAAGAAACGACAACCGGTGCTTAACGAAACACTCGGCACTTGAACATATGAAAATAATCTCAAAACTTGAATAAAGAAGCAAACTGAAAATATCAATAGCGAATATTGAATTACAACAATCGCAGTCACACATCAAGAAGTTCGTCAATGCACTTGCCTTGACTACGTCCGATGCAAACCCGAAGTACCCTTCGCGATATTGGAACCGTCCAATCCTGATGTAAAACTACACTTAGAGTGCAAATAACTTTGAGCAAAGCTACTCAAAAAGACGTACTACTATCATTATTTCAAGAGAAACACCCAATTCCAAAGTTATAGATTTTCAGAATTTGACTAAACTTGATGTCTTCATTGTTTAGATCATAACTTTTGAGTTACATAAGAAGTTAATGCAAATAAATACATTTTGGATATCTACAAAAAATGTCTTACAATTTTCGTTATTGCAACCTTGGCCGAATCTGCCTCTAACTGTGATAAAACTGAGTATCAAGATTGCTATGCAGATTAGTAAAATACTGGACACAGCTGCACTAATTTGACTATAACTTTCTAACTATTTATCGGAATCGAGTGAAACTAAAACCATCGGAAAGGTAAAAACATCAACTACGACTTTCGTTATTAGCATGGGATCAGATTCTGACTCAATTAATCCCAGAATTAGGATGAACATGATTGCACAAGAATTCCTGTGCCAACAGCACAATTCAGTTATCTAAATTCATCCCCAACCGTAAGTAATCAAGATTATTCTCGTAAAACTGCAGAAAGTATCAATTGAGCAGGTTATGCCACGAATCAATGAGATCCTAATACTCAATACATATCAAATCTCTATTTCACTTTATCAAGAAAGGTTCGATGATGGATCTAGGAGATAGTAGCAGCACCGGGCTCTGTACCTTACGTGTCTCCTCCTCCCCTTGTATGTGCTGGCAGCCTGGCAACAGCAATCAGCCGCAGCAGTAGCAAGGGCTGGCAATAGCAGCCACAGGCAGGGAATCGTTGGGAGTCAATCAACCACGGCAGAGAAGAAGCCTTGTGACTGTTGGCAGGACCAATCGATACCCACAGCAGCCACTAGAAGAAAGAAGTTGCGGCTGCGAGCAACAATCATGGAGCAACATCGCTGGAAGGGGTGATGGCCAAGGAAGGAAGGAGTCTATAGGAGGCGGCTGCGCACATGTACAGGGGCAAGAGGTAGCGTGCGTTGGGAAAAAGAAATAGGAGTCCACGTGACCTAAAAATTAATCCAACGAATCGAAATAAAACTACTCTCTCCCAACTCGACTCTTCCCCGAATCAAGTGTATGAGTAGTCGAATAAATTTGTTTCGACGAGATCTACGCAACTACAGTCTCAGATCTTCGATTCGAGCAACGAACCAAAAAGTTAAATTTTAATCAAATCTGTACTCTGATTAGACTACTTTACTATATTATATTTTCTCTAAAGAAAATGGGGTATTAAATTCCAAAAATTTGGCATATTACATTCCTCCCCCGTTCAACAGAATTCGTCCTCGAATTCTTCAAAATCAATACAAATGATTTGTAGAGAAAAGAGCTTGAATAATAGTAATTGAGACTCACCAGATTGAAATAACTTAGGGTACTTCTGACGCATCTCTAATTCGAGTTCCCAGGTGGCTTCACGTTCTGTCTGGTTTGTCCATAAAAATTTCACATATTTGGTTGTCTTGCATCCGAGCACCCGCTCGGATGTGTCCAAAATTCTCACGGGACCAGATTCAAATGACAAGTCTTGCTCAATGGTAACCAGTTCTACTGTTATATGGTGTTCCGAGTCCCTCAAGTACTTCCTCAATATCGACACATGGAATACATTATGTACACCCCTCATTGACTCCGATAAACTCCAATCTGTAAGCCAACTTACCCACACGCTCTTTGATCAAGAAGGGACTAATATACCTTGGGCTAAGCTTTCCTTTAGTGCCGAACCTCACGAGACCTTTGGACGGTGACACCAAAGACGCACATGGTCACCTTCATGAAATTCCAGATCTCGTCTTCGGACGTCAGCATAACTCTTCTGCTGACTCTATGCTGCTAACATGTGTTCTTGAATTTCAACAACACGCTGAGTTGATTGTTGAACCCAATCTGGACCCAAAACTGACCTTTCACCGACTGCATCCCAACAAAGTGGTGAATGATACTTCTTTCCGTAAAGAGCCTCGTAAGAGCACAACGAATACTTGAATGGTAGCTATCATTATAGGAAAACTCTACAAGAGGTAGATGTTCTTCGCAGCTTCCCTTCCAAGACAAAACACATGATCGGAGTTTATCTTCCAAAGTTTGAATGGTACGTTCAACTTGCTCATCAGTTTGAGGGCGAAAAGCGGTGCTCATTCTCAATGTAGTATCTAACGCTTCTTGCAAGCTAGACCATAGCTTAGAAATAAACTTAGCATCTCCATCTGAAACAATGGTACGAGGAACACCATGCAAGCGCACTATCTCTCGCATGTAGATAGGAGCCAAATCGCTAGCAGAACTGTTGGAACGAATAGGGATAAAATAGACCACTTTGCTTAAATGATTGATCACCACCCAAATGGCATCACGTCCCTTTGGAGATCGTGGTAATCCGATGACAAAATCCATAGCAATGTCATCCCATGACCATATAGGAACTTCCAGTGACTGCAGTTTCCCAGCAGGGCTCTTATGCTCTGCCTTCACACATTGGTAAATCCGACAAGAAGCCACAAGCTTTACTATGTCTACCTTCATCCTCATCCACCAATAAATTTTCTTCAAGTCTTGATACATCTTGTTCTCATCAGGATGAACAGTGTAACGACTGTGGTGAGATTCCTTAAGAATATCCTCCTTCACTTCAGACTTTTGTGGCACACACAAGTGGCCACGGAATCGAATCGCACCTTGTGAATCCAATGATAAATCCCCAATCTTCCCTCCTTCAAGTCGTTTCCTCACGTCTCGAAGTAATCGATCATGTTGTTTTGCCTCTAGCACATGCTCCAGTATTGCTGATGATATGATCAATTGTGTCTCTTCTTCAGTTACTCCAGCATAGCAGTATGCAATATCCATTCGTTCAAAATCTACTATTAGAGAATTCACTATAGAAGGAGGGACCTTACGACTCAAGGCATCAGCAATCACATTGACTTTACCAGGTGTGTACTGCATATTTAGATCATAATCCTTAATCAACTCCAGCCATCTTCTTAAGTTCAAATCCTTCTGAGTGAAAATGTACTTCAAACTCTTATGGTCGGTGAAAATATAACATGACTCACCATATAAATAATACCTCTAAATCTTTAGTGCAAAAACAATAGCAGCAAGTTCTAAGTCATGAGTTGGATAGTTTTGCTCATGTGACCTCAACTTTCTCGACGCATAAGCGATAAAATTTCCATCTTGCATAAGAACACAGCCAAGATCGACTCAGGAAGCATCTGAATAAATTGTGAAACTTTTACCAGGTTCAGGAAGAGTAAGAATAGGAGCAGTAATCAACCTCTCCTTCAGCACCTGAAAGCACTTCTCACACTCAGGAGACCATATAAACTTGGCATTCTTCTGGGTAAGTTGTGTCATCGGTTTGGCAATGATAGAGAAGTCCTTTACAAAGCGTCGATAATAACCTGCCATACCCAAGAAACTTCTAACATCTTTGACGTTAGTTGGCCTTTCCCATTCCACTATCACCGAAATCTTACTAGGGTCAACAGAGCTACCCTGTTGATTAATCACATGACCAAAGAAACCAACTTCAGAAAGCCAGAATTCACACTTCTTCAACTTGGCATAGAATTATTGCTTCTCAAAGTCCCAAGAACCCTACTTAAATGCTCTGCATGCTCCGCTTTAGTCTTGGAGAAAATGAGTATATCAGCAATGAAAATCACCACAAAATCCTTCAATCCACGAAGCATGTTGTTAATCGTCTCCATGAAGTATGGCAGCGCATTAGTGAGCCCAAACGACATGACCCTGAACTCATAATGGCCGAACATGGTAGAAAAGGCTGTCTTCTCAATATCCTCTTCTCGAACTGGAATCTGGTTGTAACCAGACCGAAGGTCAATTTTGGAGAACACTTTGGCTCCCTTCAATCTCTCAAACAACACCTCGATATGGACAGATGTGGTTGAAGGATGCCTGCCTCATGCTAGAGAATAGAGATCATTACAATGGAAATTTTCATCAAAAATGGCTGAAAGTTCTGTAATAGGCTAGTAGGCTAGATTAATCTTTATTCTTATTATTTTCCGGGTCTTTTTGAAGTGTGAGGTTAGTGTTTTATCATGCTGTGTCGAATAATTTTTGTAGAGACCGAGATTGATGTTCATTTTCACAATGAATAAAGAAACCCTTTTTCCAAAAAAAATTACTTCCTCGAATTTTCTACTAAATCCATTAGGTTTAGTATCTACTCAGAACTATTACAGACTGGTTATGTAGCAAATAATGGAAAGGGAATACATTTTTAATATTCACACTAACTAGATACACTAAGTAAAAAAGTAAACATCCATATGTTACATCAAAAGTAGCATATATAATAATTCTAGTTAGTTCAGTTGCACTGATGAGGATGCACGCGACTGTAGTATCTTCAAGATCGGTCGGCCGGTATGCTCCTCAAGTTGCTCCAACAAATTTTGCTTGACTTCATCGCTGTAGGAACCCTTTAGCCACACCTCCTTAAGCTTTCTTAGATTGTGCATATCATAAAATTGCAAGATGGACCTATTGGAACAGTTAACCTTAAGCAACTCTAATTGATATTCTGTTGATGGTCTTTCAAAAATTACGTTCAACTCCGAGGTGCAATCAATTTCGAGAACCTTGGTATTCAACATAAAATATGTTCTGCCCCTGCCAAAACAGAGCTCAGTAACTTGAATTGGCCTGACACAAAGACGACGAAACACATTTTGTCTTGGCAATGCACGAAAGACGTACATTTCCTCTTGTGCAAGAATGATCATCTCAACATCCATCATTTCGATATTGTCAAGTTGCTTGACCCAATTCTCTGACAATATACGTACATGGCCATACAACTTGAGGATCTTGAGGGCCTTGGGTGGTGGCGAGGTAGTGTCATCCACACAAGCAAATGAATGGTCCTGCATGTTCTTGACAGATTGCACTCTCACTGTTAAGTATTCTAGGTGGTTGAGACTAGAAATGACAGAAAAGAACTCGTGGATGTTATCCACGTTGATGCCGGACACCCTGAGCCTGCAAAGTTGGGAAAGTCTCTTCAACTCCTTGATGATTCCTTTTCCAGCTCCAACATTGATGTCACCAAGGGTATGCATGGTTGTTAGGTTCCCAATCTCTATAGGAACCTCAACGCAGCCATCCATGTCATCACCATCAACTTTGGGAATACAACACATCTTGGATAAAAAGGTTGGTAGATATGCACCAGACATGTTTCTTGGCGCTACTCCAGAAGAAGTTTTAGTAGCCTCTTGTGCTTGTGCCACTGAGGCCTCTGTAGCCACTTCTGATGGTTCGGTCGGCTGAGGCTGGCAAGGCACCATGATGCCACCTTCATCCCGTGGCGTATTGGTACCACCATGAGCATCTTGTGTTGCTACTACTGGTGCTGGAGCAGCTGATGTATCCTCTTCTTCTTGTTCAGTTGGCTGTGGTTGGCATGTTACCATGATGCCACCTTCTTCCCATTGTGCAGTCTTGGTGCCAGCACGAACATACTGGAGCTTCCGTAGCTTGACAATGACAGCTGGTGGGAGTGTGACTATGGAGGTGTATCTGACATCCAAAGTTTGAAGCTGTCTCAAGACACCAAGAGAATTTGGTAGATGGGTAATCTCCCGGCACCCTCGAAGGGAGAGGAACTTCAGTAGGGGCAGCAGCTCCCCAATGTGCGCCAGGTCATCATCTGTGAGACCTGTCGTGTCTTCTAGATCCAGGACACGAACAAGCCTCATCTTGTTGTTTGTTATTGGCTTAGAGAAAAAGAGTGGACTCCACTCACCAAAAACTGTAAAAGACCGTAACCGTGAGAAATCAATGCTCTCAAACACGGTCATGTCTCTATCCCAACTTTTCTGCATACTAAGGTGTCGTCCGACTCGTTGTGAGTTTATTTTGCAATGCCCCTCCAATGTTAGGACAAGGTTATCTTCCATTGGACGTGAGGTTATGTATTCATGGAATAAACCATTGACTTGACACAGGGACTTGCTAGATGGCTTTTGGATGATGCTCAAGTCAACAAGCTCGTAGAGTAACCTTTCTCCATTCTCCTCTGCAGTACCACTGATTGTGTCCCTAGAGTAACCCTCTGCAATCCAACGTCGCAGCAAACGCTTCTGCCTGAAGGTATGGTTTCTCGGGAAAATTGGTAGATAGAAGATACATGGCTTCAACGAATCCTTGCAAGTTTCCAAGTAGGATTGCATCCAAGAAAATAAACCCCTTAAACTCTTGAATCCTTTGACATCGTTCTCCACAGTGTACATAAATGTATCATGAAATTTCTTTATGTCGAAGCCAAATGGTAGTAAGATTATATTCTTCCAGTATTCTGCTACAGCAACTATTACTTTGGGAAGCCCACCACACTTGGTCACGATGAGTTTTGAAAGTTGCAACTCCTCTTCGTTCAATTGATTATCATACCCGGGATAACCAATCTGCAGTTAATGAATAAAGTAAATTTTAAATCGAAACAATATCAAGTTGAAATCCATACTGCGAATCTGTTTAAGAAGGTACATATTGTATCATTTTGGATAAACACAATATTATCTTTCTATTGTTTCATTATGCCAAATATCTTGGATTGTCTATTTGAAATAAAGACGCAACTAGTACATTCCCCTCTAACAATGGGAACACTCGTTGCAAAAAGCCATAAATTATGGCAAAAGATACCATTTACCATTATATCACTTTCATTACCAGTTGTTGCAGAATACAAAGTGGAAAACAAATCATGACAGCAGTTTTTTGTTCTGATGCAATTACTATGCAAAATTACAATGTAATGATGCATTGCATTCATACCTGTTGCAATGAATTATTTTCTGGTAATAACTTAAATTGCCACATTTCAATTAGTCACAAAATATTTTATTTTGTTGCAATACATGTGTTTGTGCAACCAAAAGATAGCGTTGCAATAAAAGCCACCATCTAGGAATTGATCTCATGTATCCCAACTAGTTAAGAACAACACTACTACTAGATCACTAGCTTGGTTTTGTTCAAAGAAAAATAATTATGTTAGCATATAATTTTCATAAGAGTGAGATGCCACCTTCAACAACAAGATCAATCTATATTCAAACTATTTAGATTTTGTTGCAATATAGAGCAAACATTTTCGCAATGAATGAAAATACTATGGCAGCAAGTGATATGTGTGGCCATATAGCTAACTAAATTTGAACTATTTAGGATTTTTTAGGAAGGCTAATATTTTGCAAGGAAGTCAATAATATTGTAACTACAAGAAACTTGTGGTAATATTAACATGCATTTAATAGCTATAGTTGGTTGTTTATCATGCATCGAATAGCATAGGTTCATTGTGTAATGTCAATCGTTTACACCCGGAGTTAAGATGCCATCTATACATCCATGGGCTTGTAAATTCATCATTATACTCTCATGGTGGCTGAAGTCGATGCTTCACTGTAGCATTTTGTTACCAACCAGATGCTTCATTGGTCTATCCTATTTTCTAATTAGTACTCCGTAAATTGCTGCAATATCGGGAGACTCCATCGGCTAGTTACTTCTTTAAATCCTTGGTGGACTCCAGCCAATGGTTCCTTTAGAATGGCTATCTACGGGGATATGGGCTAGTTACTCAGTTATTTGTAGCTGATTCTCTGGCGGAGGTCTACATCGGCAAAGGGATTGAACACCTTCAAATGAAACCAATTATTTTACATTGTTTTATTGCATCAGATCGAATATCGGCCGATGTCCCTCGAATCTAAGTTTTTCTTTACTAGTTTGACGGTAAAACTAGTTGGCACACCTCAAGTGAAGTAATCATGCTGTAAAGCCAAGTGATGTTGCATTGAAGCTAAGCAGATCTTTATGTGTGCTAGTTCTAAAAGCGACATTTTAGCACCGAACTTATTAATATGTTTTATATAACTGTTGGAGGATAGTTTTTGCTAATAACAACCTAAATTAACATTTAAGGAAAATATCAATGTAGCTGTTTGGAGATGCTCTAAGCTGAGTCGAATAGAACAGGAGTCTGGGTCATCCTACAAAGGTAGCTAATGACGTATGTCAAACGCTAGTTACATAAGAAGTAGAAGCTTGTTACGAAACAAGGATACCATTTTCTTTTTTTAAAATATATATTACATTTGGCTGCAAGAAAGACTGTTGTTTTAGGTCCGTCTTAAATGAACCTAGCTTTTACATATTTTTCTTTACAAATACTTCAGTAAATAGTTAGTTTAATAACAAAAAAATACACCATTATGAAAATGTTTCCATGGAAACGTAAAAGCATGTCTTATATATGCCGTTAATCTATATGAATATCTAGTGAGACAGAATAAAATTTGACTTAGTGCGAAAGTAAAACCACAATCCTTTTGCGCACTGTGAGTATGTGTGTACCTTTTTAATGAAAAGATGAAAAGCATCATCCTCATCGAGGCCTTGCACGTTGACCACCTTTTTGTGGTTATTATCCACGCAATGCCTGGCCACGCTTAATTCATCGGTAACAACAATGATTCTGATTTGGTAAAAAGAGTGCCAACCAAATGCCTCTTTCAAGGAGTCCCAATCATCAGTGGACCGCAGGCCATCAAGGACTATCAAGCATTTGATGTATGGATGTAGCAACTGGCGAAACACTTGAACTGGGTCTTTCCCTTCCATGATACTGATCGCCACATCTTCCTTGGCTGGAAGATCATCGGAATGGAAGTCAAGGAGGAGACGCCGAGACAGCTCCGTGAGGCAGAATGGATGTGGCACATCCGCCCAGCAGTATTGTTCTTCTTCATAGGATCTTGCAAGCATGTCACTATAGTAACTCCATCTGGCGAAAGTTGATTTGCCAACACCAGGGATACCCCACACCGACACGACGCCTGCAGGGAAAGACATAGGCATTATCCAATATTTTCCCCATGTTTTAGCAGCACTTACTGGATCAAAGCTCTCGCTCATCCAGGCACGTGCCTCCTCGTGTCTGGAAGAGAAGATGCCCTGCAGCAGGGAAAAAAAAATAAATCAATTATAAAAAAATGATGTTATCATGTTTCTTCAGGAGATGTTGCCAAGTGAACATCTTCATACATGTAAAAAGGTACGGTATACTGCATTCGTTCCGTTTTATTTTCACCGGCTAACTAACTGGTGGTGACAAATAAAAGAGAACAAAAATAGTAATAAAAGTTTAGTACCTTCAGAAATTTCCGACTCAAAATTCCAGTGTATCTCGTGACAACAACACAACCTTTTATAGGTTCAGAGAAGAATGTTTCTTTTATCAAATCCCAAGCTCTGGTCGTTACATCATCGATGACGAGGAGGTACGAGTCATCTTCATGTAGAAGCTTGCGGCAACATTCAATTACATCTACGTCTGCCATGCTTATCACCCTGTAAACCTCCTCCCCAGAACACCATTTATTACCAGTGTGTGCTAACTCCTTTAAATCACCGTCGTAGAACTCATCACCAACATCCACGAGCAATCGCCGTGAGAAGTCGATTAGATTGAATGGATAGACCACGGGGACCCATCTGTGAGTCTTGAATCTCACACCATCGAATTCTTCGCACCCAGCCCTAATGTTGCAGTACAAATTTTTGATGTCAACGACTTTAATGTTCGTATGATAACTCTCCACGGAGATCAAACCACCACACTTGATTTGCCATAAAAGTTCGCCCATGTCACAACGACTCCCTGCAACCTGAAACATATATACTTGTATGAGTTGTTATTGTTAGACCGACTGAGTTTGTGTCTGCACTCGTATGTAGGCCTTCTCGATCTACCACTACTAAAAAAGATATTATCAGTAACATTGAAGAAAATAAATTACACGCGGTTAATAAAAATCACTGCTTTTAAAAATAGCAACGAGCCAACCTCCCCAAGGACCGCAATTTACATAAAAAAAAAGCTCTTGGGTATGTTGACATATGAAATTAGTGATTGTCGATGGTTGTGGGTCTCTCCTTCAAACTAAATTTGTTTTCTTTTTTCATATTTTTTCAATTTATATTTTTTGCTGAGAGCGGTATTTTCACAAGTGGTGGTCAGTCCTCGATCGCGTGTGAAAATGGTATTTTCACAAGTGGTTGTTGTTTTCGATACTAAAAATGACAGATTTTCAGTAACACTATATACTGTAGGGTTAAAAATACCGCATGTAAAAATAGATTTAGACCCGTGTGTAAAAATAGTTTTTTAAGTAATGTATGTGAACAGGCCTATGCACGTCCAGCATATGGAGGGCTTGCCGTGCGCCTGTGCCGGCTCCCCTTAATATAATATGTATTATTATACTTGGTTGATTAATTATCTTGCAAGGCCTCCACTATTACTTCTATCTATTATCGTACTTGTTTAATTAATATTAATAGTTTGTTTGATCGCCTCTAACGGATAAGAATAGAAGGGAACCACATAAAAATTATTTAAGTTGTGAACCGGTACCAAAAATAGTTTATTCGAAACTAATTCTTTAAAGTCAATGACTAAGATTAATTATAAATGGAGGTACCACCGGTATCCTCTCCTGTTCCTTTCAGATACGATAACAAAATCCTAGTTATTATGTTATGGTACTTGAAAAAGAACTAGAGTGGGAATCAAATGTATATTTCTTATTAATTAATCATATATATTGATTTTATAATTAGTTCTAGATCCACTATTTTGTGCTTGGTATACTGACAATAGATTGAGATACTAGAGACTAATTAAATAAACCATATGCATTTAACTAATTGTGAATTCATTTGAGACTTTGCTTACCCTTTTGTAGAAGGCATAAAGAGATGGAGACTGTTTGAGCACCGAGACAAGGTACGGCTTTCCCGTGCACAGGATCCCAATCCCCATATGTGGTGTGACCACAATAATCCGACTGCCATTGTTGTTTTCCGGCAAATACTTCCTAATTGTGTTCCACTCCAGAACGTCGGATACTCCTTCCACGACAAGCAGATACCTTTGCTCCTTTGACACTTGCTGTAAAACTTCAGTAGCTTTGGCAATATCTTTGGTTGCCTGATGAGAGGATCCCACTTTAAACAGGAGCTGAGTGAGCAAGGTGTTAATTAACTTGTCCGGATTGAAAGGTCGAGTGATTTTCACCCAGGCACGACGCTGGAACCGTCTGCAGATTTTCGGGTCATGGTAAGCTTCGTTGATGATGTATGACATCTCATGATTGTTGTCATCATTCTCCAACAAGGAGATCACTTGAAGGTCATCAGTGCTTCCTTCTTCACGGGTGATCAATTCTCGGATGCCAATGTTGCGTATCTTCCCTGCTTTTCGCCACATTTGGAGTATGGCCTGGAAATGCGACGATAGATCGTCGGAGGTGGATGGCGACACAACGACTGTCGTCCTAGAGAAAGTTTCAGAGCCACCGAGGATGAGGTTGTAGCGCGTGTTGCGCTGGCTCACAGCCTCAACCCTATCCTTGATAAGCTTGATCTCTTTGGCCACCTCATCAAGTGGCCGTGGCGGTGACATGCAAGACGGCAACACGCGCCACCACCATGTCGACTTGTCCTTGTCCAGATGGACAACCACCTCGATGACGTCCTCCACGTCAAAGGCCAGCTCACGAAGCTGGCGCAACCAAGTCCTCACCACATCGTTCTTGGCGCGCTCCCTGGTGGCGACGTTGAGGAAGGACTGCATCATCTGGAACTCTCCGGTGATGAACACCAGATCGTTCTGCACATTCACCTTGAGCTTTGTCTCCACATCAATGGCCGTTTGGACACGGCTCAGCGTCCCCTCCACCGCCGTCCTGGTCAGCCCAAGCACGAGACTATCCGCCATGGCGTAGTTCTCGATCTACGGAAGGTATGTAGTATGCTGTTGTGTGATTGTATTGTGATAACATGTCATTACGGGACGGAACGGATTTTATGGGGTGATCATAGATGCTTTCTCGTTGTCTCACGCAACACAAGGGTATAAACGCTTTCCTCTGAGATAAAGACAGAATTAGTTTATTCAGACTAACTAAAATTGCTTACTGGTTCCTTGAAAGTGTCATATTTGTGTGATTCTATTCCTAGCTTGTTGCCTACAGAAAAGCAAACATACATGTGGCCGTTTGCTTTGTTCGTCGGGGCGGAGGGTTCCTTTCTTTTGAACTTTTAATTTTAATTCCAGGCTTTAGACTGTGGAGTCTAGTCAGCCAACACTTAATGCAGATTTCAGCACTTCTTGCCTCACGGAAAAGAGAGAATATGATTATTCAGAATAAAGCCGCTTGCTCATTCCTTCAATGGGTCACATTTGCTTCATTCTATTCCTACCTTGTTGGCTGCGCAAAGTAAACAGTCATGCATGGGTTTGCGGGGTGGCAGGAGCTTTCTCGTTTGAACTAAAATTTTACTCCCTCAATATTTAAATTATTGTCACTTATTAATTCATTTTTGAACTAGCAAACGACAACAATTAAAAGACGGAGGGAGTAGTTGCTTTAGTTTGATGGAAGCAACGTGCTCTGTCGGTCAGCTAATGGCCGTAGTATTCCTTAGTGATCGAAAAAAGAATATTCAGAGGAAGCGTGTAACCAACCCCTTGTAGATTCTGCAACTTAGCATTCTTCCACTGCTAGATCATCATCCTTTTTAGACAAGTTTTTCATTTACTTGAAAATTTAATTTTTCTGAAGTAATTTGATGAGCATGTCTTCCTATATCAAATCTATTATAGAACTGATGTAAGTCATCTTGGACTCAATGGACTACAGCTGTACCTTTTTGGTCTTCATTGCATCAAGCTTCAGAGACGTATTCCAGGCTTTAGACTATGGAGGCTCGTCCGAGGTAGTCAACACTTCTTGCAGCTTGCAGCATTTCGAGGCATTCTGAACCTCGCCCTTAAGCCTTAGGAAAAGAGTGACTATTCTATTCAGAATAAAGCTCCTTATTCGTTCCTTCGAAGTGTCACATTTGGTTCATTTTATTCCTTGTTGCCTGCGCCAAGTAAACAGTCATGCATGAGTTTGCTTTATTTGTCCAGACGGTGGGTGCTTTCTTTCAAACCACTATCTCTGTTTTTTAATTGTTGTCACAGATTAGTTCAAAAACATACTAACCAACGCTAAAAATTTAAAAACAGAAGTAGTATATATACTCCCTCTGTTCTTTTTTAATTGTCGCCGGCTAGTTCATTTTTGAACTAACCGATGACAATAAAATAAAACCGGAGGGAGTAATTTTAATTGCTTTGCTGGAATTCTTGATTAGTCTTTTTTCATACTTCCTCCACGCAAATTAAGAAACCTTGAGCGCAAGCCTTCGGTGCTTAGACCTGTCGCTTTCTCATGCTGTCTTCGCTCTGTAAAATCGGAATGGTATTGTTGTTTTGAACTTACAGCGACAGTTAAAAAAGCACCTTATCATATGAACTGCAGCGACAATTAAAAAAAAGGAGGGAGTATCTTCTTTGTAAAATGTTTAGTATATATAACTGCAAACAAATAAAAAATTACAGTTTTCTAACAATTTTAAATTCAAATAAATATATGAAATAAAACTGGTTGCCACCAAATGAACCATGTTTTTCATCTTTCTGCGTATATTTTTATTATACCACTACCTCCATTCCTTTTTATTTGGTGTTAGCTAATTTATTTTCGAACTAGATAAAGTCAAATAAAAAAGGATGAATTTTTCGATAAAGAGCACTTTATTAAAACTTAAAGGTTCGCATTAAGACCATACAATCTAATGAGTTCATGCCCAACCTCTGTATAACTAGATACACACGGTCAACAAACACAACAACACCAAAGTCGCCACCACTACACCTAAGGAGGACCAATGCGTAGACTACGTTGCTATCCATGTCGAGTAAAAAGATCTCTCGCCACTTGTTCTAGCCGTACACACACCTCTTAAAAAGACCTCTATTTTCCATATGCTGCAGAGGAACCCACTTACAGAGTAAAGAGGTACACCGGTAAATTACATGCAAAGAAGAAGATTTCTTACCATTGAAAACTAAATCGTTCCGACATAGCCAGAGCAACAATATTAAGGTAAGCGTGCCCACCCTAAGGAGAATAATATACTTGTCATCGATCCCTAGCAGTCAGTTGCCAAACATGTTGACAACACTACTCGGTAGATACAAGTTGGACGCTATTTGGATGACCGACCATATAGAATGAAAGAACAAGTGATTGATTGTCTCATTATGATAACAAAACACACATTGTTGACTTCTATGCCAGTTTCGCTTAGTAAGATTATATTTAGTAAGAACAACACCTTTGCGAAGGTACCAAGCAAAGATTTTAATTTTTAGTGGCAATTTTATTTTTCAAATTTTGCTATTATTATCAACCAACATCTCAACATGTACTAGAGTTGTGTACAAAGAATCCACCGAAAATTTTCCATTCACATGTAATTTCTAGTGAAATTCATCTCGCCCTTGTGTTAATTGCACTACATCCAACCTCCTTAGAAGAGTATGCCATGCTGTCAAACTGGGACCTATTAAATCCCATCTAAACGAGACATTTGGCGGTGAGGTTTTCATTACCGTAGGTATAGTCTCATTTTTGTGATGAAAAATATTGTACAAGGCTGGATACTATTCTCGAAGAGTGGTATTTCTGAGCCACCTATCCTCCCCGAACCTTACTTCAGACCCATCCTTAATATTAAATGATCCAAAGTGAAAGAAATCTTTCTTTGCCATCATTAGATTTGACCAAAAGTGTGAGTCTCCTGGCTTCTAATAAACCTAAGACATAGCTTTCGATCCTATATAATTCGTACATAGTAGGGTCTGCCATACCCCCTCTTCGGTAAGAAGCATAAATAGCCATAGTAGAGCTTGATTCTTAACCAACAAATCCTGAATACCAAACCCAACTTGATCTTTTAGACGTCAGACAATGTTCCATTTTGTCAACTGATATTTCCTTTTATCGCTATCACCTTGCCAACAGAAACGTGATTGAAAGTAATCTAACTTGTTCAACACCCCTTTTGGCAACTGGAAGAAAGATATCATATAAAGTACCATATTGCTTACTACCGATTTATAAGAACCAATCTTCCACACCAATGGATAGCAATTTTTCTTTCCAACTACTTAGTCATTTTTCTAACCGCTCTTCCACATGTTTCCATTCGGCATTTGTAAGTCTTCTATAATGAATTGGAATTCCAAGATACCGAATCAGAAACTGACCTTGTTGGCAACAAAAAATTTCTGTGTATTGAGAGACTGTCTCTTGTGCTTCTTCAAAGCAGAATAATTCATTTTTATGAAAATTAATTTTAAGACCTGAAAGTTGCTCGAACGCTGATAGTATTAACTTCAGGTTCTTTGCTTTTTGTAGATCATGATCCATAAAAAGAATTGTATCATCTGCATATTGAAGGATGGATAGCCCTTCGTCCACTAAATGTGAAACCACCATTTCAATCTGTCCTTCCTCCTTTGCGCGTTTAATCATGACTGCTAAAATACCAGCCACAATATTAAAAAGGATTGGTTATAGTGGATCATCTTATTTTAATCCTTTCTTTGTCTGAAAGTAATGATCAATATCATCGTTGACTTTGATGGCCACATTACATCCAGTGACAAAGGATTCTATCCATGATCGCCAGACCTCCGAGAATCCCTTTTACTTTGTCATACTACGCTTTCTCAAAATCTATTTTGAAAACCACACCGTTCAGCTTCTTTCGATGTACTTCGTGGACTGTCTCATGCTGGATTACCACTCCATCGAGGATATTTCTTCCTTTCATGAAGGCTGTTTGAGTCGATCGAACCACATGGTCTGCCATCGAATTCAGCCTAATTGAAGCGGTCTTAGTAAAAATCTTGAAGCTAACATTAAGGAAACAAAATTGGTCTATATTGTTGAATTCGTTCTACCTCATTAATTTTTAGGAACAAAGCAATTTCAACAAAATTTATTCGAAATAGATCAAGGTGCCCAGCATGAAGATCACTAAACTTCTGCATCGGATCGTTCTTTATGACTTTCCAGAAGTTTTGGTAAAACTCAGTAGGAAAGCCATCTGGGCCAGGGGCCTTGTTGCGCTCCATTTGAAAGATCGCTTTTCGTACCTCATCCTCAGAGAACGGAGCAATAAGGAAAGCATTTTCTTCCTTAGAAGCTTTGAGGATATTATCTGTTCAAGACTCATCCAAAGAGAAATTACCCTCTTTCGGAGCCCCAAACAACGTTTTGTATTATTTTGTAATGTAAGATTTAATTTGTTCATAACCTTCTATAACTCCTTCCTCTTGTTGGAGAGAATAAATGTCACATCCCGAATTTTGAATTTCGAAAATTTGACTAAGTTAATAAATTTATTTAACTTCCATGCCATTTTTGAATTTTCTAAAGTAATGATAGACAAAATTTCTTATGATTAACTAAACTGGCCCCCTATTCTTAAAAATATATGTATATAGTAATGTTGGAATTATTTAAGATAAAACCATATGATCAGTATTAGAAATAGTCTTAATTTATTTTGAGAAATTAGAATCAGAAATGAATTTAGTTTTGAGTATTTTTTTAATGTGAAATTGTTGTGCAAGTGTTTATTAGCCTTCTAAGATATTCGGAATTTTATGAGTTTTGACACATTTCCAGAATATGAGTTTTTATTTGATTTTTATTCGAATTTTAGCCAATTTGGAAATTTCCAGAAATGTTCAAACATTTTCTCTACCTCTTTCCCATTCAGGGCCGAAAGCCCACTACCCATCTCTGGCCCACTCTTTATTTTCAAACTGGGCTGCTGCCCCTCTTCCTTTCCTTCGGCCTGCCTTGGCCCAAGTCGAGCCCGACTCCTTTCCACCTCCTTGGCCCAGCCCAGCTCGCCCCCACTCCACCTTCTTCCACCTCTGGCCAGAGGGGACACCGAATCCCCCTCCTCTCAAGCTCGCTGGACGCCGCGCTCGCGCCCGCTCACCCCGTCGCCTCACCGCCAGCTCAATGCTGAGGTCACGAAGCCCTCCCTCCTCGACGTCAGCGCCATCCGAACCTGCGCGCCACACCTCGCCGTACACCGAACCTGCCACAAGTGCCCGAGCCGACGAACCACCCCTCCCAACCGACCCGAGCCTGCCGTGGCGGCGCCCGGAGCTTGCTCCGCACCTTGCACGGCCCCCTCTGCAGCCAACACGTGTCGCCGAACCACCTTGCCGACAGTCGATCCTGCCGCCATGGGTAACAACTTCGGAAGAGACCAAAAATATCGCCGCCGGCGATATTCCGACCAAACCACCCTCCCCACTCTATAAATAGGTCCGCTTCCCTCCTAGCTAGCAGCACACCACGAGCCGAGCTCCAATTCCGAATATCGAGCTCCAATTTTGGGATTTTGCCCCTTCTTCCCGAGCTCCGGCCGCCGCGGAATTCACCGCAATTCGACATCTCCGGTGAGCTTCTCCCCTTCCCCTCCCTCTGTTCAACCTCATCGAGACCCCCTCAACCTCTTTCGAGTCTCAATTCGAGCCGTCCGACGCTGCAGCCCCGCGCGCGCCAAGCGCCTCCACCCGCCGCCGCCCATTGACGTTGACGGCCACCACAGAGGCCTCCCTAACCCAAGCCGAGGGCTCCTTCGAGCTCGCCGCACCCCTGTGCACCTGCCCGAGCCTTGGAGCCAGCCAAATCGCGCTCTCGCACGCACTTGCACCGCGCTCAGCCGCCTCCCCCACCTCCGGCAAGCTGCGCCACCGCCTCCGGCCATCTCCCCACCACGAGAACCACTCCGCTCGGTGCGCCGCACTCTGTAGATGTCCGGCACCCTACCCTTAAGCTGCCGCGAGCCAAGACCCCGCCGCCGGCGTGCTTTCCGGTAAGCCCCATCGGGCGAGCCCTCTGTTCCGGCGGCGTCCTATGTGGCACCCAGATGGAGCCACGTGGTGCCAGGAAAATTTGGTAAATTAGTAGAATATTGGTAGAATATAATAGAATGTTTACTTTTCCAAAATAAAATATAGTTTTTGATCAAATAGTTGCTTAGGTTATAAAGTGTAGGAAAATTTATATTTTTAAAGATAATTGTTTATAACTCTATCCTTTTTTATAGAAAATCTAGGGAAATATATTCTTTTACAACTTTATAATATTTCTTAAGGATAATAAGATATTGCATACTCCAATATTTTGTACCTACAATTTAATAGAATATTTGATTTCCAAAAATCAGTTATTATATTGCATAAAATAAATGTATAGGTTATAAAACCTAGAAAATCGTATTTATTCAAGATAGTTGTTTAAAATTAGCTTCCTTTTCATATAAAATCCTAGATAATATTCCTTCATGCATTAGATTATTTAAAGTGTTGCAAGTTGCAGTTAAATAATGTTTTGGCAATAGAATGGACATATAGTATAAAATCTAGAAAAATCCTATTTATTCAAGTTAATTGCTTATAACTAGTTTTGTTTTCATAAGTAAATTCTAGAAAGTAATTCTCATGCTTTAGAATATTACCTGAACATGCTAAAATATTGCATAGACCAAATAATTAATGCTTTATTAGCGATATTTTGAGTATGTTAGATATATTAGTTTGAATACTAGAAATGTCTGTTCTTTGCATCATATTCATTATAGTCTTTTTCCTTGATCAGAAAAATATGGATAATTTTCCCCAAAATCTAGAATATATTTCAAAGTGCATGAAAATGTTATCTGCTCTAAATAAGTTAGAATCTCCTAGGATTTGATAACTAAGTTAGAATAATTATAGATTCTTTTAACCAAAAATGTGAAGTGCTTTTATTAAGTATGAGAAATTAGTTAAGTTTTCTAAATAGTAGAATAATTTGTTAAACTTGTTGCATTCATGACATATCTCATAAGATTAAATGATTTGTTTTAATTTAATTTCTAAAAATCCTGGAAAATAGGGAAAAACCCTAACCCTCTCTAGCCTGAATCCTATCTAACTAATCCTATTTCTCCGAATCCCACATACCCTTCATCAATCCTCGATTCCGACAAGTTCTCATTCGATTTTATTCATGATTATTTGATTATTCGCTATTACATCTTATTTACGGTAGAATCTTTACGACATGTCATTAGTGAACGACGTGATCGACGAAGCCGACAGGAATCTACACGTTGACGAAAAGTTTGCCGAACACTTCGAAGGCAAGCTCTAACTCCTTGATCATGTTGATCCAATGATTTTCAAGCATCACCCAGATAAAGCCTGTTTTAAATTATTATCATATGCTACTTTACTATTTTAAGCCATTGCTTAGTTATGATCCTATGATGTTGATATCTATGATATTAATGTCAGTCACTTGCTCTTAATCCAAGATGTTGATATCTATTGATATTAATGTCAGTCACTTGCTAAACTTAGGATATACTTCACCATTACACTAGTAATGTTGAAATGACACCTTGCTACTAGTATGCTTAGGACCTTGCTACAGTTATTACAAAATCTCATTACAATTATTCTTTTATAAACTGAGTGAAAATGAGTGCGTTTGGTGGTTTCAAATCAAATGGGATATGGTGATAACAACCTGGGATGGTGAAGTTGGTGATATTGATCAGGGGTAATTTGGTGAAAGTGGATATTGTGTGATATGATTAGTTCTCCAATGGGTGCTATTATGGAGATTGCCCCTGTAAGGACCGGTTCGCTGTGACTGTAAACCTGGTATCTTCGTACAACCAGTGGATCCTGTATGGCGGGCCTAGGTCTAGTCTTTCTGGTGATTTCTGCATAAACCTACTAGGGGCCAGTAGGGCAATGAGAGGCCAGGAGCCGATACTCGGGTTCTTGCTGTGTGCCCCCGAGGTCTGGTCTAGGGACTGTGTGACCCTGATCGTGATGACTCTGTGTGATTTAGACCCCTGGTCGTCTCATGGTGGAATTGCATAATTACTTGGGGAAGAATGACCTAGTTACGTCACTCTGTGGCTAGGAGTGGCGTAGTCCATGGTATCCGGATAGCCGTGTCACGGTTAAGACAATCGCTATGGTTATGAGCTCACAATGATTAGTTTTGGAAAAACCCCTTGATGTGTGAGTGAGCAGTGGATTGCTCGTGTTTTGGAAGTTATCGAGATCGGATATGGAGATCCTCTTGATTAAAACTTGGGAACAGACGGGATAGAGTGTATCTCCCTCAGGTCCCACCCTACTATTATCAATCAAACTTCTTCTAAAAAGAGTTTATCAAAATGCCTTACAAAATAGTCCTGCATAAAGTTGGCTTTCTGCTAAAACTAAGCTCTACAGCTTACTCTTGTCCAAAGCCAGATAAGCATTTGTTATCCCTTTGAGTAGTGTTAGGGCTTGCTGAGTGCCTTATGTACTCACTCTTACTTTATTTTGATCAGAAAGTAGTACAGATCTACGACGAAGAACCGATGACGATTAGGGTTTCGGTTCTGCTTCCCAAACTGCCTGTTGGTGATTGAACTTTGACCGCTTCGCTTCTCCGTTTCCGCAATATTTTTGGCTACTCGATAGCCATGATTTGGTATTGTAAATCATAAATTATGTAAGACTTTATTGTTTTGTAATAAAATATAAAGTGTTGGTTCTGTTATACTCTTTGTATGTGTGTACCAACTACTGATCCAGGGATTGGTACGGTAAGCACAGTGCATCCCAGAATTTGGGGTGTGACAAGGTGGTATCAGAGCTGTGTTTGGCCGTAGGACGAAACACTAGAATTTACTCTCCCCGAAACACCCTTATTTTGCCAAGAAAACTATTTTACAAAATTGCCCTCTATAACTTTTCTATTCTTTTGCTTCTTATCCCCTCCATGTCTATTACAAACCTTTGCAAAACACATCCCATCGACATGATCAAGATCTCATGGTGTTACAAGAATCCTTTACAACAACTCGATCAAGTAAGAGCTGTGATAACCAAAGATGATCAAAGAGTTGAAGATCTGAACCTTAGGAACCGTCACATGATCATAGTTTTACGGGAAGTAGAACGTAGCACGACACACCTCACGTGTTTAAAAATTAAAACTTGATTTTGTAATGTTTGAGTGTTTTGTTGCTTTCTCTCATTCGTTCTTTGATTGAATGTATGTGTGAAAAATTAAGGATGACAACTAGACAACATAAAAAAAACAAATGGGCTGATTTACCCCACTATGGACCAGAATGCCTCCGAAAAGGTCTGTTCGGATCCAAGCTCGTCAGGAGCGTATTGTCAAACCAGCTGAAGAAAACGTGCAATGTGACCATACACCCAGAGATGGACACACCATTCGAGGAAGAGAAAACGTGCAATGTGACCATATACCCAGAGATGGACACACCATTCGAGGAAGACAACGCAACAACCGTCGACAAAACCTCGAAGGAAATCGGCAACAACAACATGTAGAACATCAAAAAGAGGAAGTAAATGAGAGTATCAACAATCAAGGCAAACAGGAGATCCCAGAACCAGCACCCATGTCACCTAATCTGGCAGACGTGATGGCCAATCAGACTCAACTATTGCAAATGTTAGCTAAAACAGTGCAGAACAACCCTGGCAATGGATCGCAACCCCAATCCAAGATGACAGATTCATGAGACTTAGGCCACCAACATTCGACAGCACTGATGACGACCCACTGGCAGCCGATGATTGGCTCAGAAACATAAACAAGAAGCTCGAGCTAGTCACAATAGATGACCGACAGAAGGTAATGCTTGCTTCACATCAATTGGTAGGATCCGCTGGTGAATGGTGGGACAACTATCGAGAAGCAGTTGAAGATCCAAAATCAATCACATGGGATGAATTCCAAGAAGCTTTTCGCGACTATCACATTCCAGAAGGAATTATGGAAATGAAAGCAGATGAATTTCATGCATTAAAGCAAGGAGCAATGACAGTAAACCAATATATCAAGAAGTTCATGAAATTAGCTCGTTACGCCCCAAATGATGTTAGCACTGACAAGAAGAAATAGGACCGCTTCAGAAAAGGATTACATGGTGCACTACAAACTCAGTTGGTCACTCATATTTATCCGGATTTCAACACCTTATTGAATCGAGCTATTCTCCTCGAAGATGCTCGATCGGACCTTGACATTGAGAGAAAGAGGAAACAACAGTATCAGGAAGTCAAGCAACAGGAAAGATCTCAGAAGTCTAAGTATGGATCGACGCAGAAGTCTCAATACTACCCGGTAATGAAGTATAGCACCCAAGATGTCAATCAGCAGGAGTCACCTGAGACAGATCGCAACTCACAAACAACAGTGCAGCAGGAAAGCAACCCCAATATGGGACAAACCTCGAACTTTGTTAAAACTTGTTTCTATTGCAAGGACCCAGGACACTTAATAGCTAATTGCCCGCACTACAACAAGCTAACTCAAGCAACGACAGTTTCTAGAGTAAAATCAGTTGCCTCTAGTATTAGAAGTGCCAACACTCAAGCCACAGGACAACAGAAGAAGACACAATCCTTCGGACGAAGTCAACTCAACCACATCAGTGCAACCGAAGAACCAGAATATGAAAACGGTGAGTACCTCGTCAATTGAGCTATCTCGAAGGTTCTCAACTAGAATCATCTATGTTTGTTTGATCCAAGTTACTTGTCAAGTATGGATTTCAAAATAGTCTGCTTAAGAAACCAACACAGTTTAGGTCACTCAAAATTTGATCAAATGGCAATAAAGAGAAACCCATGGTCAACACTTTTTGTTAAGTGGGGTAGAACCCCATGATTTCGGACAATAGAAGTTGATAATGAACTTAAGAATACCTCAAGAAAAGTTCCCTCACTCAGATAGAAAGGCATCGAATCTCGGGGACGAGATTCTGTTAATTGGGGTAGTCCTGTCACATCCCGAATTTCGAATTTCAAAAATTTGACTAAGATAAATAAATTTATTTAACTTCCATGCCATTTTTGAATTTTCTAAAGTAATGATAGACAAAATTTCTTATGATTAACTAAACTGGCCCCCTATTCTTTAAAATATATGTATATAGTAATGTTGGAATTATTTAAGATAAAACCATATGATCAGTATTAGAAATAGTCTTAATTTATTTTGAGAAATTAGAATCAGAAATGAATTTAGTTTTGAGTATTTTTGAAGTGTGAAATTGTTGTGCAAGTGTTTATTAGCCTTCTAAGATATTCGGAATTTTATGAGTTTTGACACATTTCCAGAATATGAGTTTTTATTCGATTTTTATTCAAATTTTAGCCAATTTGGAAATTTCCAGAAATGTTCAAACATTTTCTCTCCCTCTTTCCCATTCAGGGCCGAAAGCCCACTACCCATCTCTGGCACACTCTTTATTTTCAAACTGGGCTGCTGCCCCTCTTCCATTCCTTCGGCCTGACTTGGCCCAAGTCGAGCCCGACTCCTTTCCACCTCCTTGGCCCAGCCCAGCTCGCTCCCACTCCACCTTCTTCCACCTCTGGCCAGAGGGTACACCGAATCCCCCTCCTCTCGAGCTCGCTGGACGCCGCGCTCGCGCCAGCTCACCCCGTCGCCTCACCGCCAGCTCACTGCTGAGGTCACGAAGCCCTCCCTCCTCGACGTCAGCGCCATCCGAACCTGCGCGCCACACCTCGCCGTACACCGAACCTGCCGCAAGTGCCCGAGCCGACGAACCACACCTCCCAACCGACCCGAGCCTGCCGTGGCGGCGCCCAGAGCTTGCTCCGCACCTTGCACGGCCCCCTCTGCAGCCAACACGTGTCGCCGAACCACCTTGCCGACAGCCGACCCTGCCGCCACGGGTAACAACTTCGGCAGAGACCAAAAATATCGCCGCCGGCGATATTCCGACCAAACCACCCTCCTGACTCTATAAATAGGTCCGCTTCCCTCCTAGCTAGCAGCACACCACGAGACGAGCTCCAATTCCGAATATCGAGCTCCAATTTTTGGATTTTGCCCCTTCTTCCCGAGCTCCGGCCGCCGCGGAATTCGCCGCAATTCGACATCTCCGGTGAGCTTCTCCCCTTCCCCTCCCTCTGTTCAACCTCACCGAGACCCCCTCAACCTATTTCGAGTCTCAATTCGAGCCGTCCGACGCTGCAGCCCCGCGCGCGCCAAGCGCCTCCACCCGCCGCCGCTCATTGACGTTGACGGCCACTACAGAGGCCTCCCTAACCCAAGCTGAGGGCTCCTTCGAGCTCACGGCACCCCTGTGCACCTGCCCGAGCCTTGGAGCCAGCCAAATCACGCTCTCGCACGCACTTGCACCGCGCTCAGCCGCCTCCCCTACCTCTGGCGAGCTGCGCCACCGCCTCCGGCCATCTCCCCACCACGAGAACCACTCCGCTCGGTGCACCGCACTCTGTAGATGTCCGGCACCCTACCCCTAAGCTGCTGCGAGCCAAGACCCCGCCGCCGGCGTGCTTTCCGGTAAGCCCCATCGGGCGAGCCCTCTGTTCCGGCGGCGTCCTATGTGGCACCCAGATGGAGCCACGTGGTGCCATCTGTTTCTGCCCTTTTGCCTAATTGGCACGCCATATAAGCTACGGGTCCCACCACATAATCCCAGTCATCCACTCCACTACGCCCAAGCCTCGGTGCTCCTAGTCCACCATAGACCCGGTCGCTGACGCCTAGGCCCCACTCCCCCCATACACCTGAACCCCACACCGTGAACCCCAACCCACACGCTGGAACCCTAACCCCACCTGTCAGCCACCCGTGTACACTTAAGGGTTCTGCTACGGCCACCCAACCCAATGTACACACAACTCTGTTTCAAGCCTTTTCATTTTATAGAAAAATCCAGGAAAATTTGGTAAATTAGTAGAATATTGGTAGAATATAATAGAATGTTTACTTTTCCAGAATAAAATATAGTTTTTGATCAAATAGTTGCTTAGGTTATAAAGTGTAGGAAAATTTATATTTTTGAAGATAATTGTTTATAACTCTATCCTTTTTTATAGAAAATCTAGGGAAATATATTCTTTTACAACTTTATAATATTTCTTAAGGATAATAAAATATTGCATACTCCAATATTTTGTACCTAGAATTTAATAGAATATTTGAATTCCAAAAATCAGTTATTATATTGCATAAAATAAATGTATAGGTTATAAAATCTAGAAAATCGTATTTATTCAAGATAGTTGTTTAAAATTAGCTTCCTTTTCATATAAAATCCTAGATAATATTCCTTCATGCATTAGATTATTTAAAGTGTTGCGTGTTGCAGTTAAATAATGTTTTGGCAATAGAATGGACATATAGTATAAAATCTAGAAAAATCCTATTTATTCAAGTTAATTGCTTATAACTAGTTTTGTTTTCATAAGTAAATTCTAGAAAGAAATTCTCATGCTTTAGAATATTACCTGAACATGCTAAAATATTGCACAGACCAAATAATTAATGCTTTATTAGTGATATTTTGAGTATGTTAGATATATTAGTTTGAATACTAGAAATGTCTGTTCTTTGCATCATATTCACTATAGTCTTTTTCCTTGATCAGAAAAATATGGATAATTTTCCCCAAAATCTAGAATATATTTCAAAGTGCATGAAAATGTTATCTGCTCTAAATAAGTTCGAATCTCCTAGGATTTGATAACTAAGTTAGAATAATTATAGATTCTTTTAACCAAAAATGTGAAGTGCTTTTATTAAGTATGAGAAATTAGTTAAGTTTTCTAAATAGTAGAATAATTTGTTAAACTTGTTGCATTCATGACATATCTCATAAGATTAAATGATTTGTTTTAATTTAATTTCTAAAAATCCTGGAAAATAGGGAAAAACCCTAACCCTCTCTAGCCTGAATCCTATCTAACTAATCCTATTTCTCCGAATCCCACATACCCTTCATCAATCCTCGATTCCGATAAGTTCTCATTTGATTTTATTCATGATTATTTGATTGTTCGCTATTACATCTTATTTACGGTAGAATCTTTACGGCATGTCATTAGTGAACGACGTGATCGACGAAGCCGACAGGAATCTACACGTTGATGAAAAGTTCGACGAACACTTCGAAGGCAAGCTCTAACTCCTTGATCATGTTGATCCAATGATTTTCAAGCATCATCCAGATAAGCCTATTTTAAATTATTATCATATGCTACTTTACTATTTTAAGCCATTGCTTAGTTATGATCCTATGATGTTGATATCTATGATATTAATGTCAGTCACTTGCTCTTAATCCAAGATGTTGATATCTATTGATATTAATGTCAGTCATTTGCTAAACTTAGGATATACTTCACCATTACACTAGTAATGTTGAAATGACACCTTGCTACTAGTATGCTTAGGACCTTGCTACAGTTATTACAAAATCTCATTACAATTATTCTTTTATAAACTGAGTGAAAATGAGTGCGTTTGGTGGTTTCAAATCAAATGGGATATGCTGATAACAACCTGGGATGGTGAAGTTGGTGATATTGATCAGGGGTAATTTGGTGAAAGTGGATATTGTGTGATATGATTAGTTCTCCAGTGGGAGCTATTATGGAGATTGCCCCTGTAAGGACCGGTTCGCTGTGACTGTAAACCTGGTATCTTCGTACAACCAGTGGATCCTGTATGGGCGGGCCTAGGTCTAGTCTTTCTGGTGATTTCTGCATAAACCCACTAGGGGCCAGTAGGGCAATGAGAGGCCAGGAGCCGATACTCGGGTTCTTGCTGTGTGCCCCCGAGGTCTGGTCTAGGGACTGTGTGACCCTGGTCGTGATGACTCTGTGTGATTTAGACCCCTGGTCGTCTCATGGTGGAATTGCAGAATTACTCGGGGAAAAATGACCTAGTTACGTCACTTTGTGGCTAGGAGTGGCGTAGTCCATGGGTAAAGTGTACTGTGGCAGAACCGCCTTTTAAAATAGAACGGTCCGCCTCATCCAGGATCAATCACAGGTGTTACTCGGCAAAGCGAGCAACTCACACTACATCACAGGCAAAATATAAGTATAAAGAAGATTTAAAAGCTTAAAATGATATAACATTTGAAATATATAAAATAAATTACAGCGGAAGCTCTCACGATTACAACAGACAGAAAATAACAAGTGAAGCCTTCACTAAGCCCTATAGTGAAGACTTACTTCACATCATCCCATTCCAATTGCTTGAATAAACACCTCCACATTAGCTCAACTAAATCTCTGCAAAACAACATGAGGCAAAGCCTGAGCAACTAATACTCAGCAAGACTTACCCGTCAATAGGCATTCTAGTGCCGACTCCTAATATGAAAAACTTTTGGCTGCTGGATTCTTTTGCAATCATCTAAATTACCTTGGTCCTTATGATTCATTCAAACATCTTTCAAATTTTTATCTTGTCTTTCATGATTGATGAGCCTATCTAAAACAAACACGTTCAGAACATTTAACATACAGCAAATATAATAGTGAGACTTGTTTACTACGATGTGACGCAGTGATACAAGTGCTACCCATAACCGAGGGTAGACCGGTGATTCGAATCAATAAACCTAGCCGCACGACGTATGCGCGCCCACGCGAGGGCCACATACGGCCACCTTTCACAAGGCCTTCACGAACCGAAACCAGTACGGCTACACCAAGTCCATAACTACAAACTAAAACCGGATCCCAAGGAACACACGAACCAGTCGTGGTCCAAGGTTCTGACCCAACTTGAGTAGCTGTGACAGTTTCGACCCGTAATTGCACATGTTACGTCAGTTTACTGGCCCCATATACCAGTATGCGGACTAGTACGTTCTAACTTGTCCAACAGGGCCAACAACGGACGGTCCTTAACCGACACAGACGAGGCTACGGCACGCAGGGCTCCACTCCCTGTTGCACTCCTATTCCTCTTCCGATCTCCAGTTCATTAATCGTGTTCAAACAAGCGTCCTGAAACCCATCCTATTGTCATGACAGCCCGATACATCCTCGTCTGTCAGACGCTACCGTAACCATCAGTTCAACCTGCGCAATCTACCGGTATGATACCCCGTAATAGGAAATTCCGGATCCTATTGCATACTAGAGTTTTCATTACAACTCCTATAACTTAATCCAACAACCATGAGTCGCAATCATAGTGATAAATAAAACTTTTAATACTGGGTTATGCACCGGGGCTTGCCTTGTTTACTCCATGGCTTTGCAGAGATAGAATTTGTCAGTAAACTCCTCGACGTCTTCGAAACCTATATGATGCATGATAAGTATAAGTAAAAGAAACTAACAGTTTAATTACTTAACTATGTACAAGTAATATTTATGAAAATGCACATGAAAATATGATGACATGAGCAATTTTTAATCAAAAGAGACTAACTTGGTTATTAATAAGATGATATTAAATAATTATTAAGTTTCTTTTGTAATATTTCCTTCATAAGCTTTAACGTATAACTTAATCTCCTTATTAGATAAGATGAGAAGTGACATGAGTAATTTACTTAAAAGTATTTTGATAGAAACACTTACTTACTTAGATGGTTAATAACCATTTAAGAGTTGCATAAAGTTTTTGTCACAACTATGATCTTAATTATATTATGCTAAAGTTATGCATATAAGTTTAATACACACATTATGCTGTTAAAATATAAGATTATAAATGTTGACTACGAATTTAGTCATATTACAGCATTATATGGGAATTTCATTTAAGTATGTATGATACTACACTTATTAGTACTATTTTACTATCAACTAGTTATTAACCTACGCAGTTGTATTCATAATTCATATCTTTACTATAATTGCTGAATTAATATAATGATACAAGTTAAGTTCATACTTTTTCATAACCATGCAACTTATCATCTAGTAACAACTCCTAAATTTATTGTGAAGTACAATTTTATGAGTAAAACAAGTTATCTTATATTTATATAAATATGTAATTAAATTAAGAACATCATGTCTTTGATATAAGAATGTGAACTCGACTTGTCATATTATGAATCTTACTGTATGAGATGCGAAATGATAAATTTATATTATTAATTATGGAGGTAAACTTATATAAGTCAATATAATGAATATACATATATATTAAATTACTATAGAGTAGTTTCTAATATTAGTTAATTATGTAAGAACATGCTTAATTAATATACTGATATGTTGAAACAATTTGAATTAAAGAGCAAAACAGTTTATTATAGCCATAGAGGTGCAATTTGATTATCATTAGAGTTATATAAACCATTAATCTCTTTTGGGTTATTAATTATATATAGAACAAAACAATTAAATACTTGCATGATAACTGTTCAATAAATCATAAGGAATTTATCATGAGTATAGATGCTAATGAGAAGTTTATACCAAAAGTTTGAATAATAGATTTTTATTGTATTATTCCATAATAATTTATTTACTTAGCAACTGATAAGTTCCATTTACCTAACTTGACATCACTGAATTGGTACAATAAAATTTATACAAGCTATTGGTACCTTAATATTGCTACTGTGAATTTATCAGATTTTTCTAAGATCATTTAAACCCCTAACTAATCTATGGCCTAATAATCTCCTTTCATTAATTACTTTTATTCCTTACTGATTCACGAACTCGGACCTAGATATTTGAGAACCAAATTTCAAGAGGAATCTGTTGAAATTAATTTGAGATTTTTCGGGTTTATTTTCCATTTATAATCGATTTATCAACATGGCTTATTTTCTGAACTGTTCAAGGAAATTACGAAATTGCCATCACCTTTCTTCTAGCTCCCGGTGGTACAGGGGCTGCTCGCTGGTGGCTGTCCTCTCATCGTAGAGGGTCTCCAAAGCATTTTTATACTGCGAAATCTATACCAAAAATGAAGAAGGGGAATAGAGAAACCTATCTTGAGGGTCAATCGAAGGAAAAAACTCACCAGTAAAGATGAATTTTGAAGGAACAGAGCAACGAACATTGTGTTGCTACACTTGCGAAATACTCGCTGCTGCTTGAGAGATGGCCGGATTGGTCAAAAGGGAAGCTGCACGAGTTCAAGAAACCTCCTATTGCGGTCCTGGCTCGGAGGGGGATGAACGGGGAGTGGCTCGGCATGGTCGGTACCTCCCAAGCGAGAACAGTGGAGAAGAGGAATGCGCAGTGCGCAGTACAGGCAGGGCACCAAAGGATATTACTCGGCCTGAAACTTGACTGGCGTGGCTGGGAGTTGTGAGACAGGGAAGAGCGGCGGCGTGCTGGAAACCATGGTGAGCAGGTGGCAATGAGCACCTGCCTGGCGCGGTGCATGAGCGCCAGGTGGAGGAAGAAGGCTGTCGTGTGGCTGACATGTGGGTCCCGCCTGTCGGTTTATCTTATTTAACTAGACAGTTTCGAGTAAAAAAAATCTTTTTGACACATTTCCGTACATAGAAAAATTAGGAGAAGATTTAGGTAGATATTTTGAATTATCTGGAACAACTTTTATATTTGGACCTAGTCCAATTGGGTCAAATTCATATTCAATTTAAATGCACAGTTTAAATTTAAATAATTCGCTCATTTATCTAGTAAGCTTATTTAAACTATTTGACTTAATAAATGAACTTGTAAATTTAGGAAACTTTGTGGTTAAGTGTAACTTTTAATAAGGAATATTTTATCTATAGAAAGCTTATGCAAATTCTCAATATATTTAAATATACAAATTCAAGTATGAGAATTATAAGTATAATTTGATCTCTTTTTACAATAATTTGTATATTAAATTTGTTTAACAACTTTATTAAGGCTAATGCTATTTAATAATCAGAAACATGAATTTGTTTATAAATTTTCATTTGTTTTTCTCAACTCTTAGTTATATGATATAATGTAGTATTAATTAACATTTGTTTAAATTTAGTTGCCATTTAAATTTTTTGTTGAAATTTATATAATACATGAATGCGATTAATTTATTTGATTAACCAATTATACCATAATTAATTATGATTAGTTCTAATAAAAATTGGGTCTCTCACATGTACAACCTCTGCAGAGTGTATATCTATCCGGATAGCCGTGTCACGGTTAAGACAATCGCTATGGTTATGAGCTCACAGTGATTAGTTTTGGAAAAACCCCTTGATGTGTGAGTGAGCAGTGGATTGCTCGTGTTTTGGAAGTTATCGAGATCGTATATGGAGATCCTCTTGACTAAAACTTGGGAACTGACGGGATAGAGTGTATCTCCCTCAGGTCCCACCCAACTATTATCAATCAAACTTCTTCTGAAAAGAGTTTATCAAAATGCCTTACAAAATAGCCCTGCATAAAATTGGCTTTCTGCTAAAACTAAGCTCTACAGCTTATTCTTGTCCAAAGCCAGATAAGCATTTGTTATCCCTTTGAGTAGTGTTAGGGCTTGCTGAGTACCTTATGTACTCACTCTTGCTTTATTTTGATCAGAAAATAGTACAGAGTTCTACGACGAAGAACCGATGACGATTAGGGTTTCGATTCTGCTTCCCAAACTGCCTGTTGGTGATTGGACTTTGACCGCTTCGCTTCTCCGTTTCCGCAATGTTTTTGGCTACTCGATAGCCATGATTTGGTATTGTAAATCATAAAATTATGTAAGACTTTATTGTTTTGTAATAAAATATGAAGTGTTGGTTCTGTTATACTCTTTGTATGTGTGTACCAACTACTGATACAGGGATTCGTACGGTAAGCACAGTGCATCCCAGAAATTGGGGTGTGACAATAAATAAGTTTCATCCGATGCCGACCATTGGTCACATTTTGGAAGTATCTTGTATTAGAATCTCCTTCAAGAATGAATTGAGCATTGGAACGTTTATACCATTATTTGAGCTCTTCGTCTCGTATCTGAGATGCTAATTGTGTATTTGATTGGCTCTTGTGCTCAATCTCTTGCTCAGTTAACAATCGGAATTCTGCTATTTTGTCAAGCTCATCAATGATTATAGACAACCACGCATTTTCTTTTTTAAAAATCCCAGCCGCATATTGTGCCCAACCTTTAAGTTGTCTTCGTGTGGAGCGTATTTTATTATTCCACCTTTCGATTGAGGTACGTTCAAAACCATCCAAGCACGAACTTGAATTGGTATTTTCTTTGGGTTCTAAAAGCAATTGTGGTAAGTAAGAGAGGAGCATGGTCCGACAACAACTCTATCCATTCTAGGGCTCATACCGTGATTAGAGGATATTTTGCTTCCCAATTGAGATCCATCAGTATGCGGTCTAGTTTTTTGTAAGTTGGCATGGGGAGGTTATTGGCCCAACTAAATTCTCGTACTAACATTTCCACTTCCCGTAGATCCAAACTATCAATGATAGCATTGAATAAGAAAGACCAATAAGAGTCAAATGACCATTGCTCTTTTCATGCCTAAATCTTATCAAATTGAAATTCCCACCTATCAAGATCGGATATAACATGCACCGGGAAGTCATTGTGGCAGGCCCTATGATATCCTTTGCCATATACTGCTACTAAACTCCATGTAAAATTGTCAGCCTTATTCTTAATATGGAATTTAATATGAAACTCTCCATATGAACAGGCCAACACCTTCATCGGGGAGTTTTTTACACCGAGAAGTATACCACCGGACCTGCCACGTGGAGGAAGACATTGTGAGGTGAAATCAAAACCGCCTCAAAGTCGGTTCACGACATGCACCGGGAAGTCCTAGAGGTGTACATTCGGGCCGCCCGACCTGGCCCAACCCGAGCCCGAAATGGCCCGACCCGTTTACATTTCGGGCCGGCACGGCCATAATTTATTTCGGGCCGTGTCGTGCCGGCCCACGGGCTCAGCCGTCGGCCCATGGCACGGCCCGTTAATTGTTTTTGGGTCTTTTTTAATTTCAGGCCGGCCCGTTGGTTTTCGGGTCTATGAAGCCCAATATTTGTGTATAAAGTTAAATGAAGTAAAAATAAACAAATAAGTCATGTAGAGACTAAGATTTGAACCGTAAACCTCATGCAAGAGAGAAATTGTACTAACCACTCTAGTACAAGCACTTATTTGATAATAAAATAGTATAAAAATATATAATATTATGGGCCTATTTCGTGTCGATTCGTGCCTCACTTAAACGGACTGTGCCCGTGCCGGCCCACAGACTCGCCCCTCGGCCCAAGCACGGCCCGCATCATCTTGCCGTGCCGGCCCGACCCAAAATAATTTCGTGTCGTGCCGTGCTTGGGCCGGGTCAAAAATTTTGTGCTTCATGCCGGCCCTTCTGGCCCGGCCCAAATGTACAGGTCTAGGAAGTCCCGCCTACGTACCTTTGATATTGCTACAAAATCCAACTCATGTTCCCTCACACAAAAAAAGAACGAATATACTATCTTCGTTTTATAAAGGTTGTCACCGATTAATTCAAAAATGAACTAATGAATGATAATCTTTACCAAAATGAGGGAGTAGTACTAACTATATTGTTTTCATGAGCAGCTACATATATTGTCACACCCACGCTATATATATTTTTATCATTATAGATTGTTTGGGGGAAAAGGTCCTCGAAGTCACCCTTGGCAAAATATTTACACATACATTTATCACCTCTTCTCTTAATATTCGTGTTTTACAGGGAGTGGAAACGGTGCCGATTTGTGTGAGGCATACTTTGATTCAAGCGAAGTAAAAGCGAGGCGTACTTCGGATAATCGAAGGGTACAACACCTATGAGGAAGCTACGAAACCTGTGCCAGAATGGGAAGAGCGAGTCCAAAGTACAACCCGGCGACTGGACGTTTCAGATCAGCAGCTTGTCGATGGTTCTGGAAGACAGGCGAGTGGATATGGTCCTCCGCCTCTACGTGCTCCATGTCTAGGTGCCAGAAGGAAGAGAAAAGCTGCGAGCGGCGACGACAAGGACCGCCGTAATCACAGGTTCTCTCAACTGCCGGTGGTCTCCAGTGTCCTCCAAACGTACTGGTTGGTGGCTGCTTGTGTTTCATCCTTCGATTGCTATGCTCCTATGCCATTGGAATAGAGGTGGTGGCAGGACCTCCATTTGCGTACCCAACTGGTTCCTTGTCCGCTCCGATTGTAGTCTTTTGACCCTCTATCGACACCAATATATTACCCGTGCTAACGCTACGGTTAATATATCATTGATTATATGACTTCACTTTAATAATATTACCATCGATTATAGTTCTATATGATGACTTCATTTTAATAAACCATGATAGAACAAACATATAGTAAATCTTCCTCAACAAACCTAGCTGTTTGAACAAATATAAAGCACCCAACAACAGCGGCATGTGCAAAGGCGGGCCTAGCTGTTTGAAAGTTGTTTATTCAAATAAATTCGAAAATTTTTGAACCCCAACATCAGTATACGATCAGCTCAAACAAAAGATGAGACGAAGGATGACAAAGGTTTACTCTATGCATTTATAATACTAATGAAAATATACACAATACATTTCTATGCTCACATTCAATCAGCCATTATTGCTTGAGCAGATACAAAACCTTCTTTGAGGATTCACCGGTCCCTCGATGTACCCTGACACAACAGGAAACTGGCACACTTCCGACGGCCAAAGTAATTTCCGTCAGCGTTTAGAAAAGCCGTCAGAAGTTAACTTTATTCCCGTCGGCCACCGTATGCCGTCGGAAGTTGTCTTAACTTCCGTCGGCTGCCAGCTAGCCGACGGAAGTTAAGGGTATAACCGCGGGCCCAATCCTCTTCCTCCTCTCTTCCTCCATTCCCATCTCCCGCACAGCCGCCGCCGCCTCCTCTCACAGCTGTCGCCGCCGCGCTCGCCGTCCGCCACCGCCGTCCTCCTCGCCTCCCCGCGCCTCCCCCGCGCCTCCCCGCCGAGCTCACCGGAGAGCTCAACGGAGAGCTCACCGCGGCCTCCCCGCGCCTCCCCCGCGCCTCCCCGCGCCCTCCCGCCCCCTCCCTTCCCAGCTCACCGGAGAGCTCACCGGATCCGCGTCCTCCCCGGCGCCCTCCACGCCGACGGCCTCACCGGAGGCCGACTTCACCGGGGCTGTCGCCGCGGCCTCCCAGGCGCCCTCGCAGTGGCCTCCCCGCCCTCAGCGCGGCCTCCCCGCGCCGGTGGCCTCATCGGAGGCCGAGCCGCGGCCTCCCCGGCACCCTCGCCGCACCCTCCCCGCCGCCTCCCCTGCCCCTAGCTAGCAGGTGCGGACTCAATTTCCGACGGCTTGTACGTTACTTCCGTCGGCTGTTTGTTTTAATTAGTGATTAATTAGGTTAATTACTGCAATTAGTTAGGTTAATTACTATAAATAAATAGGTATGTTTAGTTAGTTTTTAGGTATTGTTTAGTTTATGTTTAGGTATTGTTTAGTTTATGTTTAGGTATTGTTTAGTTAATTACTATGAATAAATAGGTTTGCATGTTTAGGTATGTTTAGTTTATGTTTAGGTATTGTTTAGGTTAAGTTAGTTTTGATGTTTAGGTTATGTTCAAGTTAGTTTAGTTAGTTTATATAATAATATGCATTGTAAAGTAATTTTAATTCAAAATATTTGTTAGTTTAGTTATTTAGTTTACATTAATTAAGTTATTTTTCTTTACTCTGTTTATATTAATTCACTTATTTCTGTAAATTCTATGTTTACTTTAATTTCTCAATGTGTTCAACTCAAGTACTTTAAAAACAGTGAGTCAAAATATGTTAGGTTGTAACGAAACCCTATGCATCAGCCGTTCCGATTCGACACGTCGACGTACATGTGTTATGCATGTACGACGTGTCGAATCGGAATTGTCCCTTTTTTGGACAGCCCGGGAGTGACCAAAAGGGCGTGGTACTTATGGCGAGACATGGGTTCGATCGGAATTCCGGTAGCATAACCCCGTTGTCCTCCGGTGCACCATTTCTGGGCGTGCAACTGGAGGACAGCAGGGTTATGCTGCCGGAATTTCGATCGGACCCATGTCTCATCATAAGTACCGCGGCCTTTCGGTCACTTCTGGGTGGGTTTAGGACTTATCCTTACCTATAGATGCATTTAGTGAACCCGTTGTAGGAATCTGATACTGTACATTATTGTGTCTGCTCTCTAGCTTCAAAGATGAGTGATAATGATCGTCGATGGATGTACGATGAGTGGAGTAAGTCTAGAGTTCACTCGAGAGATTGGATGACGAATACTCAAGCTTTCATTGATTATGCCTTCTCTCGAGCAACACATGGTACGGCAAGGTGCCCCTGCAGTCGGTGTCGAAACTCGCTGTCGCATGACAAGATAGAGCTGACTTTGCATCTCTGCCGCTTCGGTTTCATGCCTGGTTATGAGGTGTGGGTGTATCATGGTGAAGTACCGCACGTCAACTTAAATGCCTCAGCTGCAGAAGGAATGGCGGATGCATATGACAAGGACAGGATGGACGAGATGCTTGATGATTTGGGCGCACAATTCAATTTGGATCCGGAGGAACCGCCAACTCCGGAGGTCGAGCAGTTTTTTGAGCTTCTCAAAGCCGCAGAACAGCCGCTGCATGATTACACAAAGGTCACAATACTCGAAACTGTGACCAATCTTATGGCTATAAAGTCTCAATTTACGTTTTAAGGCAATTGTTTCAAGAGTATGTTAAGGTTCATCAGTAAAATCCTACCGGCGGGTCATAAGTGTCCTAAGGACTTGTACCAATCAAAAAAATTGCTATTTGGTCTTGGGATGAGTTACGAGAAGATTGACGTCTGTCCGGACAACTGCATGCTTTTCTGGAAGGATAATGCCGAGAAGTGTTTGCGATGTGGCAAGTCGAGATTCGTCGAGGTTGTAAACGAGGATGGTGAAAAGGTAACAACCGAGATTGCTCACAAACAGCTTCGGTACATGCCTCTCACTCCTCGCTTAAAACGTTTGTTTATCTCGAAATCTACTGCTCAACATATGCGATGGCATAAAGAAGGCAAACGGGAGGATAGTCAATTGATGGTTCATCCGTCCGATACTGAAGGCTGGAAAGCTCTGGATGATTTTGATCCAGATTTCGCAAGAGATGCCAGGAATGTCTGTATTGGTTTGGCTACGAATGGATTTACTCCCTTCACTTACAATGCAGCGTCGTACTCTTGCTGGCCTGTCTTTGCCATTCCGTACAATCTACCACCTGCACTTTGTATGAAGTATGAGTTCATGTTCCTTACTCTCATCATTCCTGGTCCGGAGCATCCTGGACCGCAATTGAATGTTATGTTGCAACCATTGGTCGAAGAGTTGAAACAACTTTGGGAAGGTGTCGAGGCGTATGACTCATACAAAAAGCAGAGATTCAACCTCAGAGCTGCATTTTTGTGGTCGATGCATGATTTCAAAGCGTATGCTTTATTTGCTAGTTGGTGTGTTGCTGGTACTCTGACATGTCCTATATGCAAAAAGGACACAGATTGTTTTCGGCTTACGCATGGAGGCAAGATCTCGTACTTGACTGTCACAGATGTTTTCTACCTCCAAATCATTCCTTCAGAATGCAGAAGAATGCTTTCAGGAAGGATATTGTGACCACTAAGGGACCACCAAAGCGTCTAAGTGGCAACGAGATAGCTGAGCAATTGAGTAACCTTGTTATGGGAGCAGATGGAAAGCATTATGAGAGTTATGGTCAGGAGCATAATTGGACTCACATATGTGGCGTGTGGAAGCTCCCCTATGCAAAATCTCTAATCCTAATGCATAATATTGATGTGATGCATCAGGAGAAAAATATGGCTGAAAGCATCATAATGACTTGCATGGATTTTGCTGGTAAATCTAAGGATAATGCAAAGGCGAGAAAAGATCTAGCGGAGATATGCAATCGACCGACACTTCATTTGAATGAATCCGGTGGTAAGCCACACGCTCCTTTTGCTGCGAGACCGAAAGAAAAGAGGAAAATAATGTTGTGGCTGAAAAAATTGAAGTTTCCTGATGGTTTTGCCGCTGGTTTCAAAAGAGCCCCAAACATGAAAACTATGAAGCTCACTGGACTTAAGAGTCATGATTACCACATCCTGATGGAGAGATTGATCCCCGTAATGTTTCGTGGGTTTTTGCCGGAAGATGTGTGATATGCACTTGCTGAGCTAAGCTTCTTCTACAGACAACTTTGTGCTAAAGAAATTAAAAAGGAGATGATGGAGAAGTTGGAGAAAGAAATGCCAGTTCTTCTATGCAAACTGAAGAAAATCTTTCAACCGGGTTGCTTCAATCCAATGCAGCACTTACTTATCCACCTAGCATATGAGGCTAAAGTTGGTGGTCCAGTGCAATATCGGTGGATATATCACATCGAGAGAGCTCTAAAGAAACTTAGACCGATGGTTGGAAATAAAGCAAGAGTAGAAGGATGCATCGCTGAGCAGTTCAAGTACAAAGAGATTGCATATTTCATTTCTGTATACTTTGCAGAAGATCATAAAATGAACTCAACTTCGACGCGGTACCATACCAATCAAGATCTTCCTTGCAGTGATCTTGACATCTTTGGATCGGATGGCATTGCTGTTGGTGTGGGTAAAACTCATCACTTGACTCAAGAATCTCGAAATCAGGCTTTAGTCTACATGTACTACAATATTGATGAGATGACCACTTATTTCGAGTAAGTACAAGTTGTCTTCTAACTGTTCTAATCGATATGTTTTTGTCATTTTGTTTCATCTAATTCTTCTTGTTTTTCATAACAGTGAATATGATAAGTATGTTTGGAGGGGTACGACTCCTACACAAAAGCAGTTAGAACAAATGAGAACAAATGGGCTATATGGAAGGCCTAACTTTCCCAACTGGTTTAAACAGCGTGCTATTCAAGATCCTGATATTCATCCAGATCTACGCCAACTCTCTTACGGTAGTGTCACTGTCAAAAGCTATGGTCGATATGATGTTAATGGCTATCGCTTTCGTTCTGTGAAATTTGAAACGAGTCGTCCTTTAGCTGCGACGTGTAACACAGGAGTCGTGAGTTTTACAAGGGACGCATCGCAAAATATTGTGAATTACTACGGAGTCATCCAAGACATACTTGAGTTCACTTTTGCGGGTAATAAAGATTTGAAACTTGTATTCTTCAAGTGTGATTGGTTTGACCCTATTCGTGGTACGAGGGAGAATCGAGTTGGCATGGTATAAGTAAAGCATGAACAATTAGCACGGGGTTGCAACAAATTCACTATTGGTCACCAAGCTCAACAAGTTTACTATATATCATATCCTTGTGAGAAACTCAAGTCTTGGTGGGTAGTGAATAAAGTGAATCCTCGTGAGCGGTTACATATTCCTCAAAATGAGGATTATCGAGTGTTGGAGATTGATGAAGAGTATGAGATTGACCAAGAAGATGAGACATTGAACGAGTTTAATGTTGATCCTACTCCCGCTCTGGATGCACTCGTCGGTGATGCCATAATTGATACTAATGATGCACCAATTCCTCAAAAGACTAAGCGGAAATCTAAGGAGAAACCCGTGAAGTGGACTCCTTGGAGTGGAAGGGGTCAAATCGATCCAGATTTCGATGACACATGACTAGTGTCTTTATACTTATATATGTATGTACATTTATATTTGATTAAATACTATATTTTATATTTGATGGAATTCTAATGATTTTTTTGTCTCTATCAACAGGATGGCGGGTAGGAAGGTGAAGAAGATTTCTAAGGGCCTGCTTGGGGCAGTGTGCGGTGTAGGCAACAAGGAAGATGCCCTTTTTCAAGGGAGTTCGTCTAGCTCGAGCAGATGACGGGACTTGATGAGGGCTCTCACCCAAGAGCAGCAGCCCGTTCAGCAAGAGCAGCAGCATGTTTAGGAAGAGCCTGTGGTCTGCTATATGAGAAACGAGGTATGATTGGTTAATTAATGCATTGTTTTCTCACATTTGAAAGTTCAAACTGATTTCTCTAATTTTGCAGAACGATCCTGAATCCGAGGAGGAGGGGGAGGAGGGGATGGGGAGGAGGAGGATGGGGAGGAGGAGGGGGACGGGGAGGAGTCCGACCAGATGGGTGTGTCCGAGGAAGGGGGGAAGCATGGGACTACGTCTGGAGAAGCGGACGATGAGGGCGACGCCGATCCTTTTGGGGAGTTGCCCTCTAACTTTCCCTCTAGTTCGGCGTCTCAGAGAACTTAGCACAGTCGGAGGAGCCACCACGTTCGTCCAGGACTCGAACGCGCTGAGCTTGATAAGATTATCATTAGACCATGTGGTGACTGGTAAGTTTAGTTCAAATTCTAAGTTGAGTACTTCTTGTTGTTATCTTCCCGGCCGAAGATTTTGTATAAGCTCAATCTGAGAGATTTTGTAGGTTTTGGGATGACACCTCTTTCGAAGGCAAGGGGCATCACCGGCAGGTGAACACGACGTTAGGTAACTGGATTCGGCTTCATTGGCCGGGTGTGGTTACTGATCCCGGTACTGGCCAGATAATACCGGTTAGAAATTGGGACCAATACCGGTACGCAACTAATGCAAAGCATGTGAACGCTCAAGGTGCTGTCAAGCATGACTTTTGGTTAAGTTCATTTATGTTATGTTCTAGTTTGTTCAACTCGTGTATATTGTAAACAATTGTTTCTTCTTTCAGAAACGTTACAGATTGGGACCTGGATCGTGTCCGAATCATGCTGAGAGGGTTTTTCGAGAACAATGCCGCCAAGATCACCAGGGATGCCATCTCTTATGCGCGCATACAGGCCCAGAACATCTATTTCAAGGAAGTACTTGGGAGATCAATTTTGGGAAAGCGAGAATCCTCATCTACCTACTTGACTGAGCAACAGTACAGACAGGTAATAACAACTGATAAGTTGTAATTTCTTCTAGTTTCATATGCCAACAGTACTTGTCTGACACAGGGTAATACTTGCAGGTTATGGTGCCTTGGATGGCGAACAATTTGGAGGGCTACCATGCTCTATGCAGACTATGGTCATCGGCAGGATTCAAGGCTAAGTCTGAGAAGAATAGGCGTAACCGTGGGAGACAAGGCTTGCACAGATATGGTGGTGATGGGCATCTTCGAAAGGTAAAACGCATGGTAAATTATCGCATATCAAATTGTTATCTCTTATATATGTATGTTTTTTACAATGTTGCCTTGTAGGAAGCTGCTACTGGGGTCGCTCCAAGCGATATTGAGGTGTACGTGGAATTCCACAAGGGTCGAGATCCTTAGAACCCTGACCTCCTGTGCACAGAGAAGGCCACACAGCGTATGGTAAGAATTGCTTGTCTTGTTTGTTATCACGAACTTTTATCATCTCAAACTGGATTTGTGTCCTTGCAGGCTGCTTATGGCTCGGAGATGGTGAGACGCCACGGAGAAGATGTCGATTGGCGACATGCTCCTATCGATCCGACGGCTGTCCATGCTAGTGGTGGTGGGAAACAGCATGGGAGGTAACTTGTATTTCTTTTGTCATAGTCACAATATTATCGATGCTATGTTCAAAACTGTCTAATCTCTAAATGGTAATGCAGGTACTCTATGTTCAACGGTGTCATCAACTCCAAGGATGTTCGGAGGGAGAAGGCGGCATCTGGGTCACAAGCTTCAGCCAGCGCATCTTGTCGCTCCACAGGACAAGAATTTGATGCCAATAGGTTTCTTGAAGAGATGGCACAGCGTCTGGCTACGCCAACTTGATGGCAACACAGCAAAACTACTACACTCAGCAGCTGCAGTTTGTATTTGACTGCACTTGGCTCAATTTAATCAAAACCTTGGTACGCAGGCATCTTTTCAAAATGCGGGGTTGAACATTGACCTCTCCCATATCCAGCCGCTGCCGCCACAACTTGTACCACCTGCGCCTTGGGCCACTCAGGTAACTAGAACATATTTGTTTACTTAGTTCAATCTCGAGTTTAAATTCTAACACTTGAATATGCCGTAGTTTAATACACCGCCTACAAATCTTCCTGCTCCCGGAGCTCCTGAGGACGGATGGAGTGGATAAGGCGTGCGCGGGAACACTCCAAGCAGCGGACACAACTCCAACCATCCCACTCCCCAAGACCCTACACCACCGGAGCCTTGAGTGTCCGTAAGATCAAGGATTTGGACGAGTTTGTGTTGGATGATGCTATGCTAGTGTATGTAGATTTGTTCTTTGTGTTGCACGACTTGTGGTGGATGTTATGGACTTGTGGTGGACGACTTGTTCTTTGTTTTGGATGCTATGGACTTGCGTTGTATGTGTTGGCTATATAGCTCATGTGACTTGTGACTTGATTCTTGTGACTTGTGTTGGCTATATAGCTCATGTGACTTGTATATGTATTTGTATGATGGATATGTGATATATTACAGTTTTTTGTGAATTTTGGATCGAGGAATAGCAAAATATAGCAGCATTTGTATGCTGGTACCAGGTTAACTTCCGTCGGCCGACTATAGCCGATAGAAGTTAACCTGATACAGGAACTTCCGTCGGCCAGAATATAGCCGACGGAAGTTAACCTGGTACAGGAACTTCCGTCGGCCAGACCATGGCCGATGAAAGTTAATAACATCCGTGGGTTGTGTGAGCCAATGGAAGTTATCTAACTTCCGTGGGCGGGGCGCCGCGGACGGAAGTTAGTTAACTTCCGTCGGCACCCTTCGGCCGATGGAAGTTAGCTAACTTCTGTCGGTAGTCGACGAAAGTTAGCTAACTTCCGTCGAAAGGCAGGCGTCGGCCGAGGACCGACGGAAATTAGCGTATGCCGACGGAAGTTAGCTAGGTCTAATTTCCGTCGGCTTTGGCCGACGGAAATCGTCCTGTTTCCTGTTGTGTGAGTGGGTAGGCTTCGTATGCGAAGGGTAAGCTTCGCGTACAAAGGGTCGTTTTAGCCCAGTGATTTAGCTCTCCTTGTGGCTTTCTCAGTGGGATTACACTCAGTCCCACGGTGGGCGCCAAATTTTAGAACACGTAAGTATCATCAGCATGAGTAGGGCCAGGCACAATGAGGACCCAGCCTCCTTTCCTTCTAACTCATGGTGTTGTATTTATAGGATGAGTGGTTGTTTCCTAATCGCTCCCCTGGTAGGGCTTGAATTTACATATAGGTCCTTGTGCTAGCTGGGCTGGTTTGATTGTTGGTCAATTGGGTCTCTTTTACACTCGCATGGGGATCTGAACCCATGGGCCATCCCCAAACAAGGAACATCATTCGCTAGTTTACCAAAATCTGATCCACAATTTCTATGAAAGGATTTAGATCAGCGATTACACGAATGGAATCTAGAGAATAAAATGCATGGGAAAAGAGGTACTCCAAAGAAAAGCAATAGGCGAAGCTCTTCACCTTATTGATTTTGTCGCATAGGTAAAATTTGTTCCGAAGACAGCATCTACCTTCTGTCCTTCTCACATCGTCACTTGAGTTGGTTGCAGATACCCGGAAACCAACATCACCGGTAAAGGAAGTAAGCAGGATGGGAAATGGTAGAAGCAGTAAATATAGGAACCCAGTAGAAAATGTAGGGAAAAGGAGCACGCAACTAGGGTAGGGATGGCAACAGGTCGAGTGCGGGTCAGATTGAGAATACCCCGTCCACAATCACACCCGCGAAGTATAGCTACATCCACTCATGAAAGCACCCGCAAGTGAAAATTCACACCCACACCGTCGAGTTTGGTGGGTCTCGGGTCACCCACAGATTTTACTTTTTGTTCTCTTTATAATAATATTTGATCTATAAACAATTAAATACAAATAATATTAATTTGTATCTTTAAATTTTATATATTCACATTGATCAACAATAAAATATTTTATAAATCATGAGTTAAGTACATTATTTAAAATAATTACTAATGTATCTTATGTATGTTTGTGTAAAATGAATAATAAAATAAATTTTGGGTTGGATGCGGGTCACCCGCGGGTTGAAATAGAAACCTACACCCACGAAATTTCGGGTCGGGTGCGGGTGCACCCGCGGCCCGTGGGTCAACATCTTCACTGCACCCGTCGGGTCGGGCACTCGTCGAGTTTTAGATCAGCTGGTTAAATTGCCATCCCTATACGCAACAGCTCCTATACTCAGTGACACAAAGGAGGGGAGACAACAATGCCCACTGCAGAAGAGACGGCCACTAGAGCCAAAGGTGAAGAACTGGGAATCGAGAGATCAAGGGAAAAAATAGAGAAGAATAATGGGAGGAAGCCACTGTAATACAAAGTGAAGGAGGCAACACATGGTATAAAGCACACACGGTGATCCCGGAAAGCGGAGAAGACAATGATCCTCGTGCTGCGTGAAGATTGTTGTCTTCGGTGCCTGTTGCCGCCCTTCCACAATAGCTCCAATCGTTCTTTTTTTTTTTTCCTAATGGCGACGCTGCACGAATGGATGGCAATCGTTCTACCTCCACCAGTTCACACTCTCAAGTCTCTGATCCGATTGCGCACATTCAACAGCCGCACTAAAAAAAAAAAGAATAGCGTTGAATCGCATCACAGGGCAAGAGCAATGAGCAAGCAAGAGTTCGGAGAGGATGAAATCGGGAGAAAGTGTTTGAAAACATGTAGGTACTGTACAAAGAGTCAGTGTATTATTTTAGCAGTACAAACCGATGTTCACACTAATTATTGTTATCTGATAATCATGATGAACATTTCAGAGAGAGAGGATTACGTGTGCAGTAATATCATAGCGGTTAGAAAAAATACCAAACAGAACATATACCTGAAACATTGAAGGTGTCACCTCCATGGTAAAAAACCAGGATTGTTTCTTTGTTCTTTTTCTCAACACCATGTGCCAGTGATGCAGCAGTATGCTCATTTATAATATGCAAAACTTCCAACCCAGCAATGTGAACAACAGTTTAGTGTCCTTTGCGAGTCACTGAAGTAAGCAAGGACAGTGATCAAGGCCTCTGTACCTTGTCATTCAAGAGCTTCGATGCATCATCCACCAGTTTTCTCAGCACATGAATAAAAAAAAATTATGGAACAACCTTGTCATAAACAGGACATACGATCCAAATTGTCATAAAATGTTCCCTAGTTAATGAGAAATCCAAAACAATTTATGAGTTGTGGGATGGGTCAAATCTGAAATGCAACTTTCGAAGGTGTGTTGATAGGCGCCTGTTTGCCCTGTGGGAGGAAATTGTTCAGTTAGCAAACACCATTACCTTCTCCCTTGATGAGGATAGTCTGATTTGGGAATTCAGTTCGAATGGGGTTTACTCATCCCAGTCCCTGTATAAAGTGATAAATTTTAGAGGTGTAACCCCTGTGTTTGAACCTGCTATTTGCCGTTTAAAAATTCCTCCAAGAATTCACTTTTTCTTGTGGCTCATGTCCAAAAACAAGATCTTGACTAGAGATAATCTAAACAAAAGGAAAAAAGCTTGATGATTTGAGTTGCCTGTTTTGTGCTGAAAAAGAGTCTATAAGTCATCTTTTCTTCGGCTGTTGTGTGGCACACCATATGTGGGATGAAATTAACAAAAATCTGAATGTGAAATGTGGTGGTTCTTATGAATCAATTGCGTCCCTGTGGTTGAGTGCTAAGAAAAATGTGATTACTAATATGCTTACTGCTGCAGTCTTATGGTCGATATGGAAACTGAGGAATGATACTGTATATGTTTTCAGAATGTAAAATGGCAAAACATCAGGCAAGTCTGGGTGAAGGTGTTAATACTGATGAAAAACTGGAGAGTCTTATGCCCAGAAGAGCTGTGGGGAGCATACGACGACCTAATGAACAAGATATCTTCATATCTTACAAGACCAATGAGGATCCTCTGGTGATTACAAGGAAGATGATGCCTACAACCTGGGAGCTGACCAAGGCGAACCACGCGAAGATGGGGATGTCTGGGGCTCCAAAGCTGAAGCCTGCAGGCGGAGAATCCTTAGATGTTTGATGCAGTCCTTTTTCTTTCCGGTGCGGGGTGGTGGCTTTGAATTGCTGGTTTCTGTGTGGCTTCGGGTTGTTTCTTTTCCTAGGTCTAAGAAAACGGTGAAATGTGCTATGGATGCTGGATGTAAACTCTGTTAAGTCTTTAATGGAAAGGCTGGAGCCTCGGGCTCTTAAACTCTAAAAAAAAATTATCATAAAATGCAGTCAAATTTTGTAAGTTATACATCAGTCATTAATGAGCTTCTATTAAAATATAAAATGTACCAAAGACAAACTGATATGAAAAGAACATAAAAATATGATTTGAATGGTGATACAATCAATGGTGTGAACTCAGGTTCATCTTAAGTGTATTGAACAAATATAAGGCAGTGCGTACAGAGCCGGAGCCACCTGCTGGAGCAGAGGAAGCTCACAGTCACCTGCTGCGCGCACTTGCTCCAGGTCGCTCTCCACGTTTGCCACGAACGCTGGCAACATACTCTCCATAATCCATCCATTTAGGATGCAAACTCAGTAACCCAGAAATTATTAAGAGTTAAACCGTCATCCATATGCAAAAATACAATGCTACACATGTAATTATGCATAATGAAATGGATTCAAGTTTTCAGACATGAAGCAGCAACACAATAGCTGAATTCAAGTTTGGACATAGTGAAATGCCATGTGAAATATAGCATATTATAGAAACATTTATGAGACAACTTGAAAAAAACTGAATAGTACGTACAATGGATTAACTTGCCTAAACAGAAGCCTCGAGACATAGAAGAGCATGGGGAGACAGTCTGCAGTCGACATAGAGAAAGAAGGTGGTGATGATGGAGAAGATAAGAGGAGGTCGATCTGATCAGCGACCACCCCGGACGACGCGCTCTCCACCGTCGTCACTAACACTAAGCTCGACACCATGCAAGGCCGGCGCCCACACCCAGCTCCTCTCGCGAAGGTGGAGACCAGTGTGGCGTTCCTCCCCGCTCAACCTCCAATTTGATCGAAAAGATCCTCTCCACTCACACAGGCCCCTGCCGTCGCCTCCACCACCTCCACGACGTCAACCTGATCAGCCTGCACACAAGAAGTCCAAAGCCTTCATTTGCGTTTCTCCGATGCTCGCACACACTGACACACTCACTGTACTAACTCTGCACACCTAGGAAACTGCCAGTTCCCTTCTTCTTGCTCCAAGGACGCCGCCGCTCTCCCTCATTTCTTCCCTAAACTCAAGCAACTCACTCTGCACGGTGTCACAATCTCCGAGAAACACGTTTCATGGCGTGATCTCCCGCTGCCCGGCGCTGGAGAACCTCCTGGTTCTCGACTGCGTTGGGCTTCGTCGCGTCACCATCCGATCACACTCTAGAAATTAATGTAATCTGTTTAAATAATATATTAGTATATCTATTTTAATAATAAACTTAAAATAGAAAAATTATTTTGTACAATTTTAATAATTATTACCTGAGTCGTACAATTTTAATAATGTAACGCATAAATTATTTTAATCACAACTTGGTTTAAAAATTGAGGAGATTGGTTTAAGTTAAGCAACATTTTCTCCACACGACTCATGTAAAAACTATTTTAATCACAAACAGAACGAGTCACCTTATAGAAAAAATTAATGTAATTGATTTAAATAATATATTATATCTATAATGAGTAAACTTGAATTTTTTACCTGAGTCATCCAATTTTAATAATGTAATGCATAAACTTGAATTTTTTTAAAGTTGTATCTGAACATAAACATGTTTGAATTTTTTTTAAATTTTTTTTTGCATAAATTTAATGTTCATATAGTTCATACATACGCTAGGTATACCGTAAGCTCATACACACCTAATACATTTTATACAAAATAATATCTTTGAATCTGCGGTAGTTTAGTAAAAAACAACAATGGTTTATGCTACTAATTAAACTGATGCCTGGACATGCCTTATAACTGTCAAAACTCAAAACCTTGCGGCAGCAGTGGACTTTGGACAAATTTCATTTAGTTACAAATAGTTCCACCGAAACTCATACTTCTCCAGTGGTCAACTTTCTTGGCGGGTGCGTAGGATATATCTAAAACTTGTCTCGGTTTCAAGGTCAGTGGTTATAATCTATTGATTTTATTTCATCAAAATAATCTAATGAAGCCTTGCAGAGTACCCTTTCAGATTGATATCATCATATTAATGGCGGCATGCTGCATCTGTGCAACCATATATAAACAAGGGTCGATCAGATTCATGTCAGTATAATTTTTACAGTTTGAACTATAGCACTGAACTTTTTTCAGCTTAGAAAAATGTCATTTTATTATACTCTACTTAGAAAAATAGCATTTTATTACCTTCATTATTAAATATTTGTCTCTCGCTAGTTTATTTTACTAACAAGAGACAAATATTTAAGAACGAAAGGAGTCTATGTTTTGACGCCACTTACAGCACCTCGTATTTTCGTATAGACAATTTTTCTCTGGCCTTCTTCGACTAAAACAGGGTGAAGTATACTTGATGGGACCTCTATCAAGTCTCCGGTAATGGGAGAAGCTCCATCGAGTCTTGATTTTTTTCGTTGGCCAATGATTTGGTGGAAGGAAGGACTTAATTGTCTAAACGAAAATATAGGATCATCGAAGAAGTTTAGTGGTATATTTTCAACCGTTAAAATTATAACACTACTAGAAATGAGCACTGTAGTGATGGGCGTTTTACCACTATAGCAACGGGCAACCCGCCCGTCGCTGCTCTCCCGCCACTGCTAAAAATAAGAAGCAGTGGCGGGCGAGACGCCCGCCACTGCTAATGGTGCCATCGAAATAAAAAAAAAAAGAAAAAAACTGGGGGCCATCCTCGAGCCCAGCCCGCCAGACCCGGATCTAGGTCGCCGCCGCCGCCGTGGATACCATCGTCGTCGCCGTTGCAGTGCTGCCGCCATTGATGTGCGCCGATGAGCCTGCTGCTATCGGCAAGCCTCGGATTCGTCGTCGTCGCTTCGGATCTGTCGTCCCCGTCCCGGATCCATTGTCCCCATCCCGAATCTGTCGTCGCCGTCTCGGATCCACCGTCGTTGCCTCAGGAAACATGCGAGAAAAATCATGAGATGCGTGAGAGAGAGACAGAGAGGTGGCCCGGATCCAAGCCGCCGCCACTAACCTAGAGCTGTGAGATCCGCATCGTCGTAGATCCACTCGCCGTCATCGCGAGGATGGAGGTGATGCCGGACATGCCACACCCGACGATGAGCATGTCCTTCCCCTTGACGATGAGCACCTGCTCACATACAAAAACAAGCACCATGTGTGAACGAACAACCCATGGAGGACAGATCTTAGTCACCTTACCGGCCGGATCCGCGAGCCGCCGCATGGATCTGCACTCCTCTAGCTGCCAGAGACCCCACCACGAACCTGTGCGACGTCGCCGGAGCCTCCATCGATGAGGTCATGCTTGAGGTCATCGGATCCGCCGCCGTAGGAAGAGGTTGAGGAGGCCGTGCCGAAGTTGCTTGCGGTGGCCCGAAGTCGCTGGTCGCCTCGCCGTGCCGCTACCTGAGAGAGAGAGAGAGAGGGGAAGCCATGAGTGAGAAAGAAGGCCGTGTATGTGAGGGAGAGGGAGAGGGGGGGAGAGAGAGGTGGCAGCGTGAGAAGATCCAGGGAGAGGAGAGGGTGGCGTAGAGATTGGGAGAGAGGAGAGGGTGGTGGCGGCGGGTGTGGAGATGGGAAAGGGGTGGCCGGTGGGTCTCTGCTAGGTTTTGGAGCTTTTATACTTGTAAGCAATAAATGGGCCGATGGTTAGTTCGTGGACCAATTTCTAGTGGCGGGCTGACTCCTTACGTCAGCATTTGGAACTGTAGTGGCGGGCATTTATTGGCCCGTCACTACTGTAAACAGTAAAAATGTCACTGTTGAGGTGTTTTGTAGTAGTGTAATGAGAGCAAAATTATACTTTTCAACAAAAGCATCCTTCATTAGCTTCAACGAGAGAAAATTCAGATATAGCTTTCAATGGTTATCCAAAGAGTGGAATCCAAGAATCTAGACATAATAAAAAATGAATTGATCCAGCCTCCTTATTTACTTATTTATTCTCCATTTTTAACTCTTTCTGCAATAATTAATTATGGATATTTTTTGTGCACATACCTCCATAGAAATACAGTGCACATAAACTTACAAACATCACGATTTCTTTTAAAACAATAATTATATGCTAGAATAGAATCCTAACACACATACAATTTAATTTTTATGACAGATTATGGTGTAACTATGTATATAAGTGGACTTGAGCCTATCATATAAGTGGATTTAAATCTGGCTTATTTGTTCATTACTTTTTTACTATAAATTTTATCTTGAAATTTTATATACAACGGAGAATATAGTGATTTTATACAAAGTTTTGCATATTTTAGTTCATATGCAACATATAGGCACAGGGATTTAGTGTACCCTTTGTATAATTTACAAGATATAATTGTAGAGGTGGTAACCTATAATCTAAGTCAGCAATCATCCATATACATCTTCACTATGGAACCCTGGTTTTTATTGCTACCTAGGTTCAAATCCTTGCTCTCACTAAAAAATGTTCTATTTGTCAAATGGTTGTGTCTTCTAGGAGAGACCGACAACTATCTGTTGACGTTTCTTATGCAACTTCGCAAGCGCACAGAGATATCAATGTAGCATTTCACCGAGAGTATTCTTCAGGTATCGTATTTAATTCCAAGGTAAGCAGTATTTCTACCTCAATTTAAGGAAATGAAACGAAAGATGAGTATAGCGGGTTACAACTAATTTAAGCAGGATATACGTTATCCAAAGAGATAACGGACACACACTAGTTCAGTTGCTCTAAAGTAAAGCTAAGGTTTCACCTTATCGAGGGATTTGGGTTAAGCTACGACTCCTATATGACCTATCTAGTTTATACCTATCACAACACGTTACCAAGAACCCGCAAGCACGTTGTACAAGTCCTAAACTGCTTTGTAGCTCCAGCAAGTGGGTATCACAACAAGAAATCCACACAAGGGGTCTCCCACCACTCAGATTCTAGCCGTATTAATGCGTCGACGGGGTGAACTACAGAGACCGGCAGGTGCTGTCACCACAAGCAGCTACCACAACATCATGTGCGATCACACAAACCTTCAAAGTTGATATTATTCACGGACATCTTTCCCAAGGCCTTAGAGGAAAGATTCCCAAGTCGACCCCGACTATTCCCAACTAAGCCTAACGGTAATAATCAGAGAAGAACTCGGACGAATCACCCACAGTAAAATAAACAACTAGAACGGGACTCAAGTGTTAGTAACTATGCACGCATCTAAGATCAAGACAAAACAAGATAGGTACTAAATGTGGAAGCACAATAATGTGCACTCAAGCTACCTATATAGATATATGAATAAAAATTAAGTAACTTAAGCACTCTAGAATTCGGCTCGAAGCAAACCGAAAAGATACAAGAGCTCACCGGCCTCAGAAGGATTACTTCCGGAGTCCAAGCTATGCTAGACTCAACCCTAACTCCCGACAGGGCTACGCCTAAGCTACTACTAAAGGAAGAGCACTACAACTCGAATAGTTCTTAAGTTTAGCACATGTGTGAGTGTGTGTTGAGCTCCCAGGAGGTCCCCTACTTAATTAGGCGTTGAAAGGCGGTCCGACCTAGGTGGGGCCCACCTGGCCTTGGCGGTTGGGGGAATCACCTTCCAGAGGCTTCCTCAGCCTTCCATGTGTCCAAAAAGAAGTAACCGCCATGCCATCTTGCCATGTTGGGCCGGCCGGCCTATGGGGAGCCCGCCAAGGCCACCGACCTTGGTTAGGTCAGTTCTGAGGCTGCCCGGGCTACATTGACACCGTCCGGTGCTCCATCGTTGGTCGATGACGACTGGACCCTCTTCCATGATGTGTTGCATGACGTGGAAGTTGACCCGAGGTGGCCTCCTTGGCCTTCCAACCTCAGTCCCCCTTAGCCAGGGCAGGCCGGCCGGGCCTTGCCAGGGTTGGCCTTGGGTAGGTGTGGATGACCGGGCCAGGGTAGGCCCGTCGGGCTAGGGTTAGGCCGGTCGGGCCTCCTTCCAGCTCGAGTTCTCTCCGTATTCCTGTCAAGCCTCCGTCAAGGGTTGGGATTACTCGGATTGCAATTTGACCCTTGCTTTCTTGAGCTTTTCCTCGATTTTCAACACAAACCGTGTTCTTCTTCGTCCCGAGACCCTGCATCAAATATCCAACAAAACTCGTGAAACTCGGTTAGTAGATAGGGTGTTAACATGTTTATTCTTTGTAATTCTCCATGTGTTAGCACATAAATTTGGCGTGCAATAACCGCCAACACTATCCCATTTCAAAAAAAAAAATATCTTCACTACCATTGAAGCCTTGCAGTGATAGTAATCTCCTAGCTACAGAAACACTATCATTTTTTCTTTGGTTTGAATTTGGGTGCCCATCAATGGTGATATTCTCGGAAATACCATAATACATGCACGCTGCACGTTAAATGATACCACCTTCATTCCACAATTATTGTCATTTTGACAGTTTTTTTATTTAGTGCTACTCTCTCAGTTTCATAAAGATTGTCACCGTACTTCATTTTTGAACTAACCAGTGATAATTTTTATAAAACAAAGATAGTAGTACAAAAGCATTGTCTGAAATAACAATAAATAAAGGAAGTACTAGTAAAACAGATCTGCTATACGTAATATAGATCTATGATAGCTGCCCCAATTGATAGAAAAGTTACATCGAAGATACTTCAAATATAGATGTACGATAGATGCCCCCATTTGATTGATAAAAGTTACATCAGATCTGATCTTTCCCCATACATCTGTCCACAATAGAGTTAGTACATAAAGTGGATGCAATTCACTACAAGAAAACAGAACAGGAGTGTGGGCGGAAAACTCACACTCTTAGTCTAATAAGCCGACACTCTTACGATAAGAGTGTCGGTAGGTCGACACTCTTAGTTGAATGCTCTTATCCAGATAAGAGTGTCAGCCCCGACACTCTTAACATAAGAGTGTCTGCCAAGTCGCAAGCTGACACTCAAGAGTGTGGGCCGCTCCAGTGGCCGACACTTAGGTTAAGAGTGTTGGTTGTGATGTGGCTGACACTCTTATTCGACTAAGCATGCAGGTGCTGACGTGGCTAATAAGAGTCTCGGCCACATCACTGTAGCCGACACTCTCGGCTAGGGTGACGTGATCGACACTCTTAAACCCACACTCTTATGTGGTTTTTTTTTAGCAGGGAAAACTATTTTTCTTCCCTCCTAGATGGAAAAACTCCAGCACATTTTAACAATAGCACGAGACATTCATTCATATCACAAGCAACATAAGGTGCATATATTTGACAATCCAATATATCACAAAATCAAGTCCATCCACATCAAACAAGACTAAATACAAGTTAAGTCCATACATATCCATATATCACCAAAATCAAGTCCGTCCACATCAAACAAGACTCAATACAAGGTAAGTCCATACATCTCCACATACTAAAAAGAAAGAAACTTCATTCGACACTTCATTCCACCGGTGGGTCGTTGGAGCCAGCGCTGCTTGTGTGCATTAACAAGTTCATAAACGTGTTCTGATCAGGAGGTGAAGGACTAGTATGAAATGAGTCTGAAACCTTCAAAGAACACAATCATCTTATAATTACTTAACCATCTATATAAACTACTCAAAAACAAAGTAAGTAGAGGAAAGGAGATCAAAGTTAACATACCGCTCTAGGTGACTGTGACTGTCGCTGAGGAGGATATCCCCACGGCATCGATGGTGGCATCTGTGCTTGTGCTTAAACACAACTCAGAATACCTAATGGCATGCCTGGGAGCAGCTCGTGTGGCAACATCCTCTGCAGAAGCCTCTCCTCCTGAAGTATCCATCCTTGTGGCTTCCATCTCTGCATCCATCTCTTCGGCATCCATCTCTGCGACAGCTTGCTAAGCCTCATCTTCCACATCATCATCATCCGCAGTAGGCGCCACTACGTCCTCCGCAGTAGGCGCCATTGAAGCACGTACACATCATCATCATTCGTGATTTCGGCAGCATAACCCCGCTGTTCTCCGAACACACGCCTGTTAGTGGTGTGCCAGAGAACAACAGGATTATGATATCGAAATCACGAACGAACGTACACGAGTCGCCGACCAAATAACATGCAACCGCCGTCATTCTCGGGCTGTCCAAAATACGCTGGACAATTTGGACTACGCACCTCACAAGTAAATGTAAGATGCGCTGTTCCCGAACAGGTGACGTATAGGTCTGCTACGTGTGTGCGCATAATAAAGAAAAATGATGGTACCGGCATTGAACTCAAACAAATTTGAGTTGAATGTTGGTACCGACACATGACAAGTAGTTTATGAAAACATTCATAGCAAAGTGATAGATTACTCACATTGAAACGAACATGGGGGCCGAAGATGGGAGTCTTGATAGGATAAAGATGACGGTGATCTACCTCACCTACATAACACATATACCATCATGACATATTATCTAGTAGCAAAAAAACTGCAGTAGAATGATAGTTGAGAGACATAATTTTATATCATAATCAGTACATCCAATGAAACAATGACATCTCTTAACTTGATACAAGTAAAATGATAGGTTGAGAGACATAATTTGATATTATTCTCTAGTTTATTAGTGAACATATCGATCAGGCACTAACTTCAGAGTCCACATTTTAGTTCAGCTAACAGAACAAACAAAGAACTCTAACAGACAGATCACTAGACAAAGATAAGTACCTTCTGACAAGGGCTCCTATGTGAGGTTCAAGCTGAATTGTTTACTTCTTCAAACAAGCATTTAGTTCATCTATTCTAAGCAAAAGAAACTGGATTAGGATCCACAAAGTAAAGCAAAAAAACTGCAGTACTACCCAATTGAGCGAAGATGAAGGAAAAGATAAATAAAAAGACATCATTTTTTAGCATCAAAGTAGACAACCTCCTGTGACCTGTCCCTGTGACTCAAGAACAACTTAATGGCAGTACATTAGTTAATTGCACATGCACACCGTTGATAGAGTATATGGTAAACTGACTAGGAATTATACTTAATTGTGGGGTAAACTGACATCTTGTGCAGGTTACCCGCCAAATTATGATTCCCTAATAACTAGGCATCCACCCTCCAAAATACAGTACACTGACATATATACTCCCCTCCAAATTAATACCCTTGAGCAGCAACTTACTGCTCGGCAGCAGTAGCTCCATTATTAGCACTCTTCTCAGTAGGTTTTGAAAAACTTGCATAGTTCGGTTTCTTCAGCGGTTTTGAAGGAGTACGACGGGATATTATGGAATCAGCACAAGATGTCCTACAGCATGTACCCTAGAGTTCAGGAATTTACAAGTCGTTTCATTTTTTTCAATATAGGTTTTGTTACACTAACTAGATTAACAGAAATCAACAAAATAAGCTGGGCAAACTAGCACAAACTACAAACATTTCATTGCATTATTAGATCGAAGCAGTAAATAAGCACTTAGAACATATTTCTTCAAAGAGATACAATACCAACCAAAGCCATTATGTACAAAATTGCAGGGAAAGATTTTCAAATCCGAATGACTTGTGCTGCTAGACCCTCCAAATTAATACCCTATTCCTGGCACTACATGCTAGCTGAGTTATAATACTTCTGCACGGCCAAATATTTCCTATTTGTCTATTTGCTGTAGTGCCGGTGGTGGTTGCCGAAGCTCAATCACAGAGGGAGTGCACATCAACACATTTTTGCTATTTGCTGTACCCATCAACACATTTTTTTCCTTTTAATTTAGTGATTCACACCAAAGTGGATGAGCCGGCCATACCTCAGGTGACGGTGCAGAGCGAGGTGCAGAGAAGCTGCGCCGGCAAGGTGGTAGGGGTTGGCTCGGCCTGCCCGCACAGCAAGGAGTGCTGGCACTGGGGAACCAATCTGAGGCCGGCGATGCCTGGCTTGCCGACGGATGGCCGTGGAGGGCGTGCGCAGTGAGGGGCGCGGCCTCCGTGCGCGGAGAGAGGGTGCAGCCTTCGCGTGTGGTGGCCATGGAATAAAAAATCGTCGGAAACCAGACGATATTCGGAAAATTTGGCGAATTCGGCCCCCTCCGAATTTTCCAAACCGGGTCGGTCCCACGAAAAATCGGATTGGGTCCCACGAAAATCGGGTGGGGCCCACCGAAATCCGGTCGGTTTTGCCGAAATCCAACGGATTCAGCCCCTAGCGAATTTTTTTTTTGCACCGGTTATTAAATCCTTGGTGGGGGCTGGGGCCGTGGCCTTCGTCCGGAGTTCCTCGAGAGCGGGCGGCGCGGCTGGAGTACGGCGGATCTGCGGGTGGCGATGGCGGATGGGCGCGGGTGTGGCGGCGGCGGCGGATGGGCGCGGGCACGAATTCGAGGAGACCTGATTCTGCTGCGTATTTTGGTGGTAGATGGAATAAGAGCGTGGACTGACGTGGAAACCCGACACTCTTAAATTAAGAGTGTAGGCCTACGTGGACACCCGACACTCTTAATTTAAGAGTGTGGGCTGTGCAAAGAAACCGACACCATTAAATTAAGAGTGTCGGTTGGTACTAAACCGACACTCATAGTTAATTAAGAATGTGGGGGTCAACACTCTTATTTTACCCGACACTATTTCGCTGTTTTCTTATAGTGATTAAAGATGTCTTGCTGTAACCTTCTGCAAAATTTGAAAACACGGCACCCAAATGAACTAAGCATCCAAACCAATTTTTCAATATTAGAGTGGCAACATTTTATTTTGACAACCAGAAACAACAGGATTTTCATCAACATTGATCTGTCAGTGGATTCAAGCGCGGCAACATTCCTGAGAGAGCTTACATGAATACTCAGTGTGAAATTAAGCCAAGCATCGAATTTCATTCAAAAAAAAAAAGGCAAGCATCGAAACAAGATAAAATAATGGTTCGAACAATAATTGCGGTATTTATTTTTCCTATTCCATTATTTAGCTGGATGCAGATCCTATGATAAAATATGGCTGCTATGGATAAAATATTAGTGTTTATATGAATGATCCGAGGTTTTTGTTTATCCGCTCGTTTGGCCAATAAAATCAAAGCGCTTGAATCAGTGTCAGTACATGATTCCAGGCTGCTAAGCTTCTTAATTAAGTGAGTTTTTGTTCTGTTGTTTGAAAAGAATCTGTGGTTTCGCTTCAGAAATTTATTTGATTCGTTGATCTACAACTTATGTTCCTTTCTATCAAAGCACTAATTAACACATCAATCATTGCCAACAGACAAATGCTACGTACTAATCAAAGCACTAATCAAACTGATCTCCACATAAACACTAACCCAAGCTCTCTCTCTCTCTCCCTGCCAAGGCTGCTTAGACTTCAGTATAAATACCACACACTGTAAACGAGAGAAAAATTCTAGATATAGCTTTCAGTGGTTATCCGAAGAGTGGAATCCAAGAATCTAAACATAATAAAAAAGAACTGATCCAACCTCCTTATTTACTTTTTTATTCCCCATTTTTAAATCATTCTGCAATAATTAATTATGGATATTTTTTGTGCATATATACCTCCATACAAACACAGTGCACATAAACTTACTAACATCACGATTTATTTTAAAACAATAATTATATGCTACAACCTCCGTTTCATAAAGGTTATCACCGATTAGTTCAAAAATGAACTAACCGGTGACAATCTTTGCGAAACGGAGGAATAGAATAGAATCCTAACACACATACAATTGAATTTTTGTGACAGATTATGGTGTAACTATGTCATATAAGTGGACTTGAGCTTATCATATAAGTGGATTTAAATCTGGCTTATTTGTTCATTACTTTTTTACTATAAATTTTATCTTGAAATTTTATATACAAAGGAGAATATAGCGATTTTATACAAAGTTTTGCATATTTATTAGTTTATATGCAACATATAGGCACAGGGATTTAGTGTACCCTTTGTATAATTTACAAGATAAATTTGTAGAGGTGGTAACCTATAATCTAAGTCAACAATCATCCATATACATCTTCACTATGGAACCCTTGTTTTGTTCGCTACCTAGGTTCAAATCCTAGCTCTCACTAAAACATGTTCTATTTGTCAAATGGTTGTGGCTTCTAGGAGAGACCGACAACTATCTGTTGAAATTTCTTATGTAACTCCGCAAGCATATAGAGATATCAATGTAGCATTTCACCAACAGTATTCTTCAGATATTGTATTTAATCTCAATGGAAGCAGTATTTCTACCTCAACTTAAGAAAATGAAACGAAAGACGAGTATAGCGGGTTACTACTAACTTAAGCAGGATATACATTACCAAAATAGATAACGAACAGACATTAGTTCGATTGCTCTAAAGTAAAGCTAAGGTTTCACCTTGTCGGAAAGTTTGGGTTAAGCTTTTTTTTGACGAAAAGGGTCGAGACCCCCCATTTCATTATGAAACAGAGTTTTCAAAGTTCCTACAGACCAGAAAAAAGAAAAATGAGCTACCAATCCAGATCTCTGGCGGCACAAGGCAGGCCAGAGAAAAAACTTCCTCCCCCCTACATTTCTTTTACAGGTGGTGTGGGGGGGGGGGGGGGGGGGCAAGGAGTAAAAGGGACAGAAAGTTTGGATTAAGCTACGACTCCTATATGACCTACCTAGTCTATACCTATCATAAAACGTTACTTAGGAATCCGTAAGCATACAAGTCCTAAACTGCTTTCCAGCTCCGACAGGTGAGTATCACAACAAGTAATCTACACAAAGGGATCTCCCATTACCCAGGTTCTAGCCGTATTAACGCGTCGGCGGAATGGACTACAGAGACCGACAGGTGTTGTCACCACAAACAGCTACCACAACATTCCGTGAGATCATACAAACCTTCAAATTTGATATTATTCCCGGACACCTTTCCCAGGGCCTCAGAGGAAAGATCCCCAAGTCGACCTCGACTATTCCCAATTAAACCTAACGGTAATAATCGGAGAAGAACTCGGGCAAATCACCCACAGTAAAATAAACAAGTAGAACAGGACTCAAGTGTTAGTAACTATGCACGCATCTAAGCTCAAGGCAAAATAAGATAGGTACTAAACATGAAAGAACAATAATGAGCACTAAAGCTACCTATATAGATATATGAATAAAAATAAAGTAACTTAAGCACTCTAGAATTCGACTCGAGGCAAACTGAAAAGATACAAGAGCTCACCGGTCTCTGAAGGATTACTTGCAGAGTCCAAGCTATGCTAGACTCAACCCTAACGCCCGACAAAGCTACGCCTAAGATATTACTAAAGGAAGAGCACTACAAATCGAATAATTCTTAAGCTTGGCACAGGTGTGAGTGTGTGTTGAGCTCCCTGGAGGTCCCCTGCTTAAATAGGCATTGGAAAGCGGTGGAGCCCGGGCTGTCCCACCTAGGTGGGGCCCACCTAGCCTTGGCGGTCGGGGAACTGCCTTCCACGTGTCCAAGGAGAGTAACCATCACGCCATGTTGCCATGTTGGACCGGACGGCCTAGGGGGAGCCCGCCCAGGCCACCGACCTTGGCTAGGTCGGTTCCGAGGCCGCCCGGGCTACTTTGAGGCCGTCCGACGCTCCATCGTTGGTCGATGATGAGTGGACCCTCTTCCATGACGTGTTGGATGACGTGAAAGTTGACCCTAGGTGATTTGGATGAAGTGCAGGCTGATCGGGCTGGGTTGGGGCTGCCTGGACTCCTTGACCTTCCAACCTCAGCCCCCCTTAGCTAGGGCGGGCCGACCGGGCCAGGGTGTGGCCGGCCGGGCCTTGCCAGGGTTGGCCTCGGCAGGTGAGGCCGGCCAGCCAAGGTAGGCCGGCCGGGCTAGGTTTAGGTTGGTCGGGCCTCCTTCCAGCTCGACTTGTCTCCGTACTCCTATCAAGCCTCCGTTAAGGGTTGGGATTACTTGAATTGCAATTCGACCTTTGATTTCTTGAGCTTTTCCTTGATTTTCAACCCAAACCGTGTTCTTCTTTGTCCCCAGTCCCAGCATCAAATATCCAACAAAACTCATGGAACTCGGTTAGTAGATAGTGTGTTAACATGGTTATTCTTTGTCATTCTCCATGTGTTAGCACATAAATTTGGCATGGAATGAGTAATGACCGTCAACACTATCTCATTTTGAAAAAAAAAAGTATCTTCACTACCATTGGAGCCTTCTAGTGATAGTAATCTCCTAGCTACAGAAGCACTATCATTTTTCTTTGATTTGAATTTGGGTGCCCCATCAATGGTGATATTCTTGGAAATACCATAATACATGTGTGCTGCACGTTAAACGATACCACCTTCGTTCCACAATTATTGTCTTTTCGACATTTTTTTTACTTACTGCTACTCCCTCAGTTTCATAAAGATTATCATCATAGTTCATTTTTTAACTAATCAGTGATAATTTTTACGAAACAGAGATAGTAGTACAAAAGCATTGTCGGAAACAACAATAAATAAAGGAAGTACTGGTAAAATAGATTGATACTAATATAGATCTATGATAGCTGCCCCAGTTGATAGAAAAGCGTTACACTGAAGATACTTAAAATATAGATGTACGATAGCTGCCCCAGTTGATAGATATAAGTTAGTACATCGGATTTGATCTTCCCCCATACATCTGTCGACAACAGAGTAGGTAGGTAAAGTGGATGTAGTTAAAGATGTCTTGCGGTAACCTTTAGCGAAATTTGAAAACACGGCACCCAAATGTAACACCCTAATTTTTACAAAGTGCAAAATTTAATGAAAGGATGGGTTAGAGGAGTTATTAGATTTTTGATGAACAAACTTTCTTAAGATATAAAAATAAATATAGGGAAAACCATGTGTTTGTGCATCTCATGCTCTTTGCATTGATATTTTTGTTTGCAGTTTATTTGAAGTTAGATTTGAATTCAAATTCCTCCCTCAAATTCAAAAGCTCTTTTTGATTTTTGTTTGCTCTTTCTCTTTTTCCCCTCCTTTTCTCCCCTTTGGGCCCAGCCCAACCCGGCTGGCCACCCCCCCTCCTTCCTTTTCTTTCCCCTCTGCAGCCCGGCCCGCAGTCCCTTTCCTCTCCCTCCTCCCCCTTGCAGCGCGGGCCGCTTCCCTCCTGGCTGGCCCAGTCGCGGCCTCCCTTCTCTCTTCTCCCTCCCCTCGCGCAGGCCGCCAAATCCCCCGGCCCAGCCCGCTTCCTCCCCCGCGTCCCACTCCTTCTCTCCCTCTCTCCGGCGCTGACAGGCGGGGCCCGCCTGTCAGGCCCGTCTTCCCCGCCGCACCGGACTCGGGTTCGAGTCCGGCTCGCCTCCGCGCCCCTCCGCGCCGTTCCCGCCTCGGGCCCGCACGCCCAGACGTCCCTCGGCCCCCCTACTTAAGCCGCCGCCCCGTGCCCTATCCGCCGCAGCCGCCACCCCCGCCCTAACCCTAGCAGCTGCGCCCGCCGCCGCCGCCAGTGCCGCCCGTGCCTCGGGCCGTCGCCGCGCCGCCGCTTCCTCGCTCCCCGCTGTCGCACGAGCCGTCCCGCAGCACCACGTGGTGGTGAGGACCCCCTGCCGCCTCTCCTTTTTCCTCCCTCCCGCTCCTCCGCGTCCGCACGGCCACCACCGAGGCTCCGCGCCGCCTCTCGCCGCCGGCCGCCGCCCTCGGCCGTCGCTTCACCTTCCCGACCCCCTAGATCGATTCCCCGTAGCACCCTCTACCTCCCCGTCCAAATCTCGTTCGAAACCGAGGCCGGGAACGCGATTTCGCGTTTTCCCGGCGATCCGCCGCCGCCTCTACCTCGCCGCCGGCGTCCCGTCGCGGCTCAGCCGCCGCCCCGCGTCGCCCCGAGCCGGCCGGCCGTTGGATCCAAATCCAACGGCCCAGATCAGATCCAGCCGAGTCAATCAAACCGCGTACCGGTCAACCCGCGCCTCTTTTGCAAATAGACCCTTCAGTTTCCCCGAAAACAACCCGCCGTCCTCTTCCGTTCAAAAGTAATCGCGGATTCGTCCTTTTTCTTCCGTTTAGGTCCCTGAGCTATTCCAAAATCTAACCCGCCGTCCTTAAGCCTAGGGTTTTGCAAGCTAGCCCCTCTGTCTAGGGTTTAATTACGATCTAGCCCCTGGTTTCTCTGTTTTAGGTCCTTTTAGATCTAAATCTTCGCAGATAAGCCCCTGGAACCTCGTTTTAGCCCTAACTTCTCCGTTTTAACTCCGTTTTCATCGATTCTTGCGCTCACGCGATCCTTACGACTTGTACAATGTTTTTAAAACATTATTTTGTTCTGTTTTCACTGATTGGTGTACTGTTCTTATTTTATTTCGTTTGCTTGTTTGTATGTGCTTGTGTGCGACGTTAGACGGTGCGCAGTTCGAGGATCCGCAGAGTCAAGACTTTGAAGAATTCCCTGAGCAGCAGCAGTTTGCTAACGAAGGCAAGTGGTCCTTGATCATGTTTTCAGTCCTATTAATATCACAATCACACCTTTACTTTTATGCATGCATGTGTCTAGAATATGATGGAACCCAACTAAGGATACGACTAGATTTTATTTAACTTCCTTGTTTAAACCTGGGTTGTTTTATTTATGTTATAGTTACGCTAGTAGCCTAATAGTAGTTTTTGGGATGTTTGGAAAGCATGTTACCTCCTATATCTCTCATGTCCTTTGGAATATTGTTATGGCAATCAAACAAGCTTATCGAATGAATTGGAACATGGAGAACCACCCAGGAAAACAGTACAACCACAGTACTATATGGCTCTGGTCTTGGCTAATTAATTAGAAACCCTAGCTTGTGATGATCTTACCGAAAGGGCAAGAGGGGTTGCATTGACGGGGTATAGCTCGGTCCTTTGAGGCGCATAGCTATGTGAACCTTGGCTAAGGTATTTTCCTCAATAGGGAGGGTTATGACCGCTTTGGCTTGAAACCTTAGCGGATTGTCACAAGTTAGGGAATCTTTGTAAAGGCCTCGTAGTGAATCCCTGCCACTCACCTCGGAAGTGTTTAAGGGCCTTGCAAACCCGGGCATCAAGGGAAACACGAGCTGTGGGTAAAGTGTACAACCTCTGCAGAGTGAAAACTGATATATCAGCCGTGCTCACGGTTAAGAGCGGCTTGGACCCTCACATGATAATTGAACCTAAAGATGATTTAAGCTGCTGTTCTTTGTGGTTGATGTTGTTTATTTACTCAGTTTTTATATAAGGGTTGGTATAAACTTAAACCTAGATAATGCTTGCTAAATAAAACTTGACCAACTAAAATGCTTATCGCAGTCAAACCGTGTCAGCTTATCCTTGAATTGGCCTTGCATGTCATATAATTTACTCCACTTGCTGAGTACCAACCATAAGTGTACTCACGCTTGCTTTATTAAAACCAATGCTGCTCAGAACCAGACAACTTTCCGGAGTTTCCCGAGGATATTGGAGATTTCTAGGCGAGTGTCTCCCAGTCAACTGCCTGTGAAGTTGAAGTCCGCTGCTATTTATCGACGTCTATTTATTTCGCTTAAGGTTAAGACTGTCGGTCATGTAATAAAGTGCTATTATACTCTTATTCGTTAATGCATTGTTCAGATATTCGCTTGTGACGTCTACTGTATGTGCGGAACTTGATCCTGGCGCACATATGGGATGCATTCGGTTACCTTTTCTAAACCGGGTGTGACAGAAGTGGTATCAGAGCCGTGTTGACTGTAGGACGTTAGCCTAGCTAGTAATGGTCGAATTTTAAGTCTTATCTTGCTTAGTAGCCAAGCTTCTGCCTTCTTGCTTTTGAAAACTGCTTATTTTCTTGATTATATCGTTATACTTCTACCTTTTCCTCCTTGAAAACATGCTTGTCTCTCAAGTGTGTTGATGTTTGCAAAAATACCATCTTGCTTTAAGGTCACTCATAGCATCTTCCTCTAAATGTTCTCTATCTTGCATTGCTCTCGTTTCTGTTGCAGATGGTCAGAATCAGGCAGACTGCCCGTAAGAGTACCCGTGGACCACCGCATCCGATTCATCACTCGCAGGAAGTGTCCGACCCACTGGATGACCATCACTGTGACCATTCCAACGGGGGATGGGTGGACACCGACACTGAGGAGGAGCCCATGGAGTTGCCAGACGACCATCCAGAGGTTTCAAGTGGCAGCAATGAGGGCCCTGCAGGAGAAGATGGTGGTGATTCAGGTGCTGCAGATGGAGACAAGGATAAGAGTGATGCTGAGGACTCCGACACGCCAGGAGATGACGATGACGATCCAGATGATGGTCCGGAGCCAGCTGTCGCCACGACCCCACCACCACCTGAACCTCACTACGGGAAGCAGATACTTCACTTGGAATCTGCCGAAGGTCCATTCCCCGCGCTTCTCTGGAGGGCCATGCAGAGGATTGGTTTTCCGCGGAAGCCACATTTTGAGGCTCACTTGTTCAAGAATGCACAACAGGAAGAAGAATGGTTGGTGTCTGTGTTGATTTGCGTTCCGGATGAGAGACCTGGATGCTGGGTGGAATACTCTAAGCACATTGATGAGGTGCCCAGGAGGACTTTGGAGGCAGGGACTAGTGAAGCTGCCAGGAGGGCACTCTACTTTCTTTGCTACGCTTACAAGGAAGAGCTCCAGGGCACTGAGTTCCAGCAGTTTCCACAACGCAAGAGGGGAGCTACATGTGCGCAGATTCCTGCTCCACCCCCGGGGGAAGGAAGCCTGCTCATGGACACCACACAGGAGCTGGTCGCCGCTCTCAGCACGGATTTAGATGCAGCCGGAGCAGAGATCCAGGAGGTCAAGAAGAAGCTGATGAAGACCATCCGGGAGAAGGCAATTCTGGAGGCTCGGCTGAGAGGAGATTCAGTGTTACCTCCGGAGTGCGACACCATTGAACCAAAGGAGTACTTGCCGGAGTCACCCCCTCGCAAGCGTATTCATTATGGAGAGCCTGGCTATCGCACCACCTATCGTTAGAGGATAGATTTAGGAGTTAAGATAGGAGTAAATTTTCTTTTAGAATAGGAGTTTTCTAAGATTCTTTTGTAATCGTTAGTACGAGCGATCTTAATAGTGTGTTAAATTAGATTAATGTGAAAGTGTGCTTGGTTTTGTGACAATGTTTGAGTTGGATCTTTGTAATGATTGCGATAGGTTGTGGAGTGATGACCACAACCATATCAAGTTATTAATACAAATATATAGTTAGTAAAATTTTGGGGTTGTTTTCTTCCGTTGCTATCTTCATCTTGCCCTTGTTCCTATCCATTTTCCATGATTGAGTTCATGAGTCTCTTTTCTCTAACCCAATCAGATGGTGAACACCAGGTCCGGATCAGGAGTCGATCAACCTGCAGCGCCGCGACGGAGGGTGCGCAACAACACCAACCCTAACCCGCCACCAAGTCAACCGCACCCGACGCCACCTGCAGGAATGGAGCAGTTTCTCGCCGCCCAGACTGAGCTGCTGACCAACATGGCGAACACCATCGCCAACATGCAAGCTCAGATGAACCAAGCGCCACCACCTCCACCACCACCAGCAAGGGACAGGCACAGGGAGTTCATGAGTCACAAGCCTCCCACGTTCTCTCATTCGCCGGATCCACTTCAGGCTGATGACTGGATCAAGACTGTGGAGAAGATGCTCAACCTCGCCCAGTGTACCGACAGGGAGAAGGTTCTTTATGCTTCAGGCAGACTGGAAGGGACCGCAGCGGATTGGTGGGATGCTTACACAGCAGCTCATGACAACCCCGACGCTATCGGCTGGCAGGAGTTCAGGAGCAAATTCAGGGAGCAGCACATACCCAAGGGCCTAATGAAGCTCAAGAAGCAGGAGTTCCTTGCTTTGAAGCAAGGGGCAATGTCCGTGAGTGAGTATCGGGACAAGTTCATCCAACTGTCTCGTTACGCCCCTGCAGATGTCGCAGATGATGAGGAGAAGCAGGACCACTTCAGGGAAGGTCTGATTGGTCCTATCAAATATCAACTAATGGTGCATACTTTCGACAGTTTCCAGAAAATGGTGGACAAAGCCATCATGGTGGAGCATGCTCGCAAAGAGATGGGTGAGCAGAAAAGGAAGTGCGAGTCATCGACGCAGTTCAGCAGTATTGCACGTCCTCGCTTCAACGCCCCGCAGGGAGCACCTTTCCGCTCAGGGGGACAGAATGTCAACTTCGGGCAGAGTCAGTACCCGCGCTTCAACCAACAGGGGCAGCAGCAGCAGCAAGCTCAACATGCCAGTCAGTCAGTGCAGCGCTCCAACTTTCAGCAGAATCGTCAGGGCACCCCTACAGGCACACCGATGAGAAACAATGCCTCCGCTCCCGCCGGTGGTAATACTTGCTACCGGTGTGGTGAAGCGGGACATTATGCCAATGCATGTCCCAAGAAAAATGCGCAGCACACTCCAGGTCAATTTAACAACAGTGGACAGAGGCAGACACCGCAGCAGCAGCAACAGCCCCGAAACAACATGCAGACGCCCCAGAGCAACAAGGGTCAGCAAAACTACGTCCGCGGGCGAGTGAATCATGTGGCCGCGGAGACCGCTCAGGAGGCTCAGGACGTTGTGTTCGGTATGTTTCTTGTCAACTCCGCCCCTGCATCAGTTTTATTCGATTCTGGAGCATCGCATACATTCATCTCTGCTGAATATGTAGCTAAGTACTCCATTCCCCTATGCTCTATGCCTAGCTCCATGTTAGTAAATTCACCTGGGGGAAATATGAGGGCTGTGTACCGATGTCTCGGGGTAAAAATACAAATCATGGGCAAGGAATTCTGTGCAAACCCGATAGTATTGCCGTCAAGTGGTATTGATATTATTCTCGGAATGGGATGGTTGACAAAATACGACGCAGTGATTCATTGTTCTAAGCGATCTGTGGTTCTCACTAGCCAGGAAGGTGAAAGATTTGAGTTTGTTGCAACACTTCCATCGGCGGCAGATTGTGCAGTGAATCAGTTGAAGGCAAGTTCGATGGAGGTTATCAGAGTGGTCAGCGAGTACCCGGACGTCTTCCCTGATGATTTGCCAGGTATGCCACCTGAACGTGACATTGAATTTATTATAGATCTTTTACCTGGTACTGCGCCTATTGCTAAGAGGCCATATAGAATGTCAGTTGGTGAATTAGAGGAACTTAAGAAACAACTGAAAGAATTGCTAGGTAAGGGGTACATTCGTCCTAGTTCGTCACCTTGGGGAGCGCCTGTGATATTCGTTGAAAAGAAAGATGGTACACAGCGGATGTGTGTTGACTACAGGGCCTTGAATGAGGTGACTATCAAGAACAAGTACCCATTGCCGCGTATAGAAGACTTGTTTGATCAGTTGAGGGGAGCCAAGGTATTCTCAAAGATTGACTTGAGGTCAGGTTATCATCAGCTGAGGATACGACCATCAGATATAGCCAAGACAGCATTCACTACCAGGTATGGGTTATATGAGTATACGGTGATGTCGTTCGGGTTGACTAATGCTCCAGCTTACTTTATGTATCTGATGAACAAAGTGTTCATGGAGTATCTCGACAAGTTTGTGGTGGTGTTCATCGATGATATTCTGGTATACTCCAAGGATGAAGAGGAACATGAGGAGCACTTGAGACTCGTCTTGCAGAAGCTCCGGGATAATCAGTTGTATGCTAAGCTCAGCAAGTGTGAATTTTGGCTGAATGAGGTTTCATTTCTGGGTCATGTCATTACCGGCGGAGGTATTGCAGTGGATCCAGGGAAAGTAAAAGATGTGTTGAAATGGGAGCCACCCACGACGGTTTCGGAAATCCGGAGTTTCCTAGGACTTGCAGGGTATTACCGGAGGTTTATTGAAGGCTTCTCTAAGATAGTGAAACCCCTTACGTCACTGCTAGAGAAAGACAAGAAATTTATATGGTCTGCGGCATGTCAGGATTGTTTCGAGAAGCTGAAAAAGAGGCTGACAACTGCACCAGTGTTGGCTATGCCTGATATTTACAAAAGTTTCGATATCTACTGTGACGCATCTAAGCAGGGCCTCGGTTGTGTATTGATGCAAGAGGGACACGTGATTGCATATGCGTCCCGTCAATTGAGAAAGCATGAACAGAACTACCCCACGCACGATCTGGAGTTGGCAGCAGTGGTACATGCTCTAAAAATATGGAGGCACTATTTGTTAGGTCACCGATGCCAGATATATACTGATCATAAGAGCTTGAAGTATATTTTCACTCAGAATGATCTCAATTTGAGGCAGCGCAGATGGTTAGAACTTATCAAGGATTATGATCTGGAGATACACTACCATCCCGGGAAGGCAAATGTGGTTGCGGATGCCTTGAGTCGCAAGAGCTATGTGAACGCGACGATGATTAGCCAGATGCCTCGGGAGTTGTACAAGGAATTTGAACGACTCAACCTGGGGTTCGTCGCTCATACGGAGGGAATCACTATAGAGGTTGAGCCGACCCTCGACCAAGACATACGGAAGGGTCAGCTTGAGGACTCTAAGATACAGGAGATAAAAGGAATGATAGAGGCAGGCAAGGCACCAGATTTTACTGAAGATGAACATGGGACAGTATGGTTCAGAAAGAGGATATGCGTACCAGATGTGGACCACCTCCGAGAGAAAATTCTGCAGGAAGCTCATGACTCAGCTTATTCTATCCATCCTGGCAGTACTAAGATGTATCAGGATTTGAAGGAAAGGTATTGGTGGTATGGCATGAAACGTGACGTTGCAGCTCACGTGGCATTATGTGATGTGTGTCAGAGAGTTAAGGCAGAACATCAGAGACCGGCCGGATTGCTACAGCCTTTGAAGGTGCCGGAGTGGAAATGGGAAGAAATCGGTATGGATTTCATTGTGGGGTTGCCACGAACACGAGATGGTTATGATTCGATATGGGTCATAGTGGATCGACTGACCAAGGTAGCTCACTTTATACCGGTAAAGACTACGTATACAGGCGCACGACTGGCAGAATTGTACATCTCGCGAATTGTATGCTTGCATGGAGTACCTAAGAAGATAGTGTCAGACAGGGGTACTCAGTTTACGTCTCGATTCTGGCAAAAGTTGCATGAGTCAATGGATACGAAGTTGAACTTCAGCTCCGCTTATCATCCGCAGACTGATGGACAGACCGAAAGGACAAATCAGGTATTAGAGGATATGCTCCGAGCCTGTGCACTGAAACATGGAGGCAGTTGGGACAAGAGTTTGCCGTTCGCAGAGTTCTCCTATAATAACAGTTATCAGGCCAGTTTAAAGATGGCGCCGTTCGAGGCGCTGTATGGCAGGAAGTGCAGGACTCCGTTGTATTGGAGTGAGACAGGTGAAAGTCAACTGTTCGGGCCTGAGATCATTAAAGAGGCAGAAAGGCAGGTATAGGTTGTTCGTGAAAACTTGAAGGTGGCTCAGTCAAGGCAGAAAAGCTATGCAGATACTCGACGACGGGAGTTGACCTTCGAGGAAGGTGACTACGTATATCTGAAGGTGTCACCAATCAGGGGTTTGCGCAGATTCAAGGTCAAAGGGAAATTGTCGCCTCGCTACATTGGTCCGTTCAAGATTCTGGAACGGAAAGGCGAGGTGGCTTACCAACTAGAGTTACCTGCACGGTTGTCAGATGTGCACAATGTGTTTCATATCTCTCAGTTGAAAAAGTGCTTGAGGGTACCCGAGGAGCAGTTGCCACTGGAGGAACTGGATGTGCAGGAGGACTTGACTTATGAGGAGCACCCGATCAAAATACTGGATACGGCAGAGAGAATTACCCGGAGTAAGAGGATACGAATGTGCAGAGTTCAGTGGAGTCACCATTCAGAGGATGAGGCTACCTGGGAACGAGAGGATGAGTTACAGTCAGATTTTCCTCAGCTCTTTGCTAGCCCAGCCGAATCTCGAGGACGAGATTCCTTTTAAGGGGGGTAGGTTTGTAACACCCTAATTTTTACAAAGTGCAAAATTTAATGAAAGGATGGGTTAGAGGAGTTATTAGATTTTTGATGAACAAACTTTCTTAAGATATAAAAATAAATATAGGGAAAACCATGTGTTTGTGCATCTCATGCTCTTTGCATTGATATTTTTGTTTGCAGTTTATTTGAAGTTAGATTTGAATTCAAATTCCTCCCTCAAATTCAAAAGCTCTTTTTGATTTTTGTTTGCTCTTTCTCTTTTTCCCCTCCTTTTCTCCCCTTTGGGCCCAGCCCAACCCGGCTGGCCACCCCCCCTCCTTCCTTTTCTTTCCCCTCTGCAGCCCGGCCCGCAGTCCCTTTCCTCTCCCTCCTCCCCCTTGCAGCGCGGGCCGCTTCCCTCCTGGCTGGCCCAGTCGCGGCCTCCCTTCTCTCTTCTCCCTCCCCCTCGCGCAGGCCGCCAAATCCCCCGGCCCAGCCCGCTTCCTCCCCCCGCGTCCCACTCCTTCTCTCCCTCTCTCCGGCGCTGACAGGCGGGGCCCGCCTGTCAGGCCCGTCTTCCCCGCCGCACCGGACTCGGGTTCGAGTCCGGCTCGCCTCCGCGCCCCTCCGCGCCGTTCCCGCCTCGGGCCCGCACGCCCAGACGTCCCTCGGCCCCCTACTTAAGCCGCCGCCCCGTGCCCTATCCGCCGCAGCCGCCACCCCCGCCCTAACCCTAGCAGCTGCGCCCGCCGCCGCCGCCAGTGCCGCCCGTGCCTCGGGCCGTCGCCGCGCCGCCGCTTCCTCGCTCCCCGCTGTCGCACGAGCCGTCCCGCAGCACCACGTGGTGGTGAGGACCCCCTGCCGCCTCTCCTTTTTCCTCCCTCCCGCTCCTCCGCGTCCGCACGGCCACCACCGAGGCTCCGCGCCGCCTCTCGCCGCCGGCCGCCGCCCTCGGCCGTCGCTTCACCTTCCCGACCCCCTAGATCGATTCCCCGTAGCACCCTCTACCTCCCCGTCCAAATCTCGTTCGAAACCGAGGCCGGGAACGCGATTTCGCGTTTTCCCGGCGATCCGCCGCCGCCTCTACCTCGCCGCCGGCGTCCCGTCGCGGCTCAGCCGCCGCCCCGCGTCGCCCCGAGCCGGCCGGCCGTTGGATCCAAATCCAACGGCCCAGATCAGATCCAGCCGAGTCAATCAAACCGCGTACCGGTCAACCCGCGCCTCTTTTGCAAATAGACCCTTCAGTTTCCCCGAAAACAACCCGCCGTCCTCTTCCGTTCAAAAGTAATCGCGGATTCGTCCTTTTTCTTCCGTTTAGGTCCCTGAGCTATTCCAAAATCTAACCCGCCGTCCTTAAGCCTAGGGTTTTGCAAGCTAGCCCCTCTGTCTAGGGTTTAATTACGATCTAGCCCCTGGTTTCTCTGTTTTAGGTCCTTTTAGATCTAAATCTTCGCAGATAAGCCCCTGGAACCTCGTTTTAGCCCTAACTTCTCCGTTTTAACTCCGTTTTCATCGATTCTTGCGCTCACGCGATCCTTACGACTTGTACAATGTTTTTAAAACATTATTTTGTTCTGTTTTCACTGATTGGTGTACTGTTCTTATTTTATTTCGTTTGCTTGTTTGTATGTGCTTGTGTGCGACGTTAGACGGTGCGCAGTTCGAGGATCCGCAGAGTCAAGACTTTGAAGAATTCCCTGAGCAGCAGCAGTTTGCTAACGAAGGCAAGTGGTCCTTGATCATGTTTTCAGTCCTATTAATATCACAATCACACCTTTACTTTTATGCATGCATGTGTCTAGAATATGATGGAACCCAACTAAGGATACGACTAGATTTTATTTAACTTCCTTGTTTAAACCTGGGTTGTTTTATTTATGTTATAGTTACGCTAGTAGCCTAATAGTAGTTTTTGGGATGTTTGGAAAGCATGTTACCTCCTATATCTCTCATGTCCTTTGGAATATTGTTATGGCAATCAAACAAGCTTATCGAATGAATTGGAACATGGAGAACCACCCAGGAAAACAGTACAACCACAGTACTATATGGCTCTGGTCTTGGCTAATTAATTAGAAACCCTAGCTTGTGATGATCTTACCGAAAGGGCAAGAGGGGTTGCATTGACGGGGTATAGCTCGGTCCTTTGAGGCGCATAGCTATGTGAACCTTGGCTAAGGTATTTTCCTCAATAGGGAGGGTTATGACCGCTTTGGCTTTGAAACCTTAGCGGATTGTCACAAGTTAGGGAATCTTTGTAAAGGCCTCGTAGTGAATCCCTGCCACTCACCTCGGAAGTGTTTAAGGGCCTTGCAAACCCGGGCATCAAGGGAAACACGAGCTGTGGGTAAAGTGTACAACCTCTGCAGAGTGAAAACTGATATATCAGCCGTGCTCACGGTTAAGAGCGGCTTGGACCCTCACATGATAATTGAACCTAAAGATGATTTAAGCTGCTGTTCTTTGTGGTTGATGTTGTTTATTTACTCAGTTTTTATATAAGGGTTGGTATAAACTTAAACCTAGATAATGCTTGCTAAATAAAACTTGACCAACTAAAATGCTTATCGCAGTCAAACCGTGTCAGCTTATCCTTGAATTGGCCTTGCATGTCATATAATTTACTCCACTTGCTGAGTACCAACCATAAGTGTACTCACGCTTGCTTTATTAAAACCAATGCTGCTCAGAACCAGACAACTTTCCGGAGTTTCCCGAGGATATTGGAGATTTCTAGGCGAGTGTCTCCCAGTCAACTGCCTGTGAAGTTGAAGTCCGCTGCTATTTATCGACGTCTATTTATTTCGCTTAAGGTTAAGACTGTCGGTCATGTAATAAAGTGCTATTATACTCTTATTCGTTAATGCATTGTTCAGATATTCGCTTGTGACGTCTACTGTATGTGCGGAACTTGATCCTGGCGCACATATGGGATGCATTCGGTTACCTTTTCTAAACCGGGTGTGACACCAAATGAACTAAGCATCCAATCCAATTTTGCAATATTAGAGTGGCGTCTACCCAATACTCCTAACATTTTATTTGGACAACCAGAAACAACAGGATTTTCATCAACATTGATCTGTCAGTGGATTCAAGCGCGGCAACATTCCTGAGAGAGCTTACATGAATACTCAGTGTGAAATTAAGCCAAGCATCGAATTTCATTCAAAAAAAAAAGCCAAGCATCGAAACAAGATAAAGTAATGGTTCGAACTTGTTGCTATTTATTTCCTATTCCATTATTTAGCTAGTTCACTACCGGAGTACAGTACTTTGCCGAGTGCCGAAAACACTCAGTAAAGCTCTATTCCCACTCGGCAAATCCTTTGCAGAGTGCCGCACTCGGCGAAGGAGCCACGGCGAATCAAGTGACGGCGAAGAATGGTTTGCCGAGTGCCTTCACACTGGCACTCGGCGAAGCTTTTACGAGTGCCTAGCTGGCACTCGGCGAATATGGTGACGACGCGGCAAGCATTGACGGCGTTAGGCCAGTTTGTCGAGTGCCCATGGATGGCACACGGCGAAATAGCAGGATTTGCCGAGTGCAATGTGCTGGCACTCGGCAAAGATATGGACACTTTGCAGAGTGCCAGCTCTCTGCACTCGGCAAAGTTACGGACACTTTGCCGAGTGCCAGAGTTTTGCACTCGGCAAAGTCATAACAGTGTTTTTTTAAAAATTTATTTTTCCTATTCCCCAGGTCCAGAAATTCATAATTCATCCACATATTCATTATTCAACACAATATTCATCAATATAATCCACAAACCACAAATCATCCACAAATATTCACAAATCATTCACAAAATCACATTTCATCTCCAAATCATCATAATTCAACTATATTTCATCCAACTTCATCCACAATAGATCGAAAGTAAAAAAAAAGTCCACAATAGTTCACAAGTCAGTTCATAAAATTATTACATAAGTCCATAAGTCGAAACATACCACATTACACACCACAAATCTATAAGTTCACAAATCGATATATATCACAACACTACAAATACATAAGTAGAGTCGAGAATGAACCTAATGCATCCTTAAGGTGTAGGTCCCCAACTTCCCCATGCAGATGGATTCCCCTGATTTGGGGACGGATTTGCGGCACTTGGGGACGGATTTCCTGCAGCTGGAGAGTTCCACGGGGGATGCATTGGAAGCCACCGATACATTCTGCAAGAAGCAAAGTAGATTACACTTGAGAACACATACACATACACGGTATACCACAATACACACAACAAATACATAAAGTGGACACTAACGGACTCACCGGAGTGGAGAACACATCTCCTGGTGGTGGGCGAGGAGGCATCATAAGCTCAGGCGGCGGTGCTGGACCACCCTGCTCTCGGCTGTAAGTCTGCATGTAGCTGACGAAAGCCCTCATTTGCCCCTCTAGCTCCGCACGCTCCCGCCTCATTTGCCCCTCTAGCTCCGCACGCTCCCGCCTCTCCTGTTCGAGTTGTTCCTGCAAATTAATCCAAGTGTTACTATGTTTCAATAGAGTGAAGCTTTAATCGATGGATAGTACCTTCATTTGACGTGTTTCCTCCTCAAGTTTGCTGAATCCGCGAGTACGAAGTTGGCATGCGAGGACGTATCACCGGGCTCGAGTCTGTACTCCTTGCGCGTATCTGAGAGAGTGTAGGAGTAGTGGTCGGATCAATTGCGCTGTCTGCAATATAGTATCGCCCATGCTTCTTGCCGCCTCCTACTCTCATGAAGCACATCGGTGTCGATCTCCTCAGTGCTCGGATCATACTCTGGCCCATGTACCTCCTTAACCATCGCCGTGTACTCGTGGATGCGTTGGTAGGCAGCTGGGTTGCTGAAAGCCTCAGGCCCATCCTCCGGGTTGTAGGCGACGTCGGATGTCGCCTTTCCCTTCTTGGACAACACATAAGCCGTGAATGTGTTGCACTCCTGACCACCATGTGCCTGGGACTGCATAAAAAACACAAGACTATTAGAAGCATGCGCATATAATTGGAGATTACAATACATAAGTGACTTCATTTACCCATGCTTCTTGATACTCGGGAAGAGCACGGCTGCCTTGATGATGAGATGGACCTGGGTTCAGCAAACTCCGCTCCCGCTGTACATTGTGCTTCTTCCCACCCATCGCTACACACTTGTTCACTAGCATCTCCCAGCAATCGGGATGAGGGGCGCACCAATAAGGAATCATCTGAAAGACATCAAGTAAATGATATAATAAACGATAAA